>NC_090449.1:1077508562-1078788562 GCF_031143425.1 Pleurodeles waltl | reverse complement strand
AGGCTGCAGTGGCAGGCCTGTGTAAGAATTGTCAGAGCTCCCTATGGGTGGCAAAAGAAATGCTGCAGCCCATATGGATCTCCTAGAACCCCAATAACCTTGGTACCTAGGTACCATATACTAGGGACTTATAAGGGGGGTCCAGTATGCCAATTGAAATTGATAAATGAAGTCACTGGCCTGCAGTGACAAATTTAAAAGCAGAGAGAGCATAAGCACTGAGGTTCTGGTTAGCAGAGCCTCAGTGACACAGTTAGGCACTACACAGGCATAAATGTTGGGCCACAAACAATGAGCACTGGGGTCCAGCAGGATCCTAGTGAGACAGGCAAAAACATACTGATATACATGTGAAAAATGAGGGTAACATGTCAAGGAAGATGGTACTTTCCTACAGCAGCCATGTCCGGGGCACAGGCTCAGCCTGCTGTGCATGTGTGACCAGACTGTGAGCAGCCATGTCTGGGGCAAAGGCTCAGCCTGTGGTGTACATGTGACCAGACTGCGAGCAGCCATGTCCGGGGCACAGGCTCAGCATATGGTGCGTGTGTGACCAGACTGTGAGCAGCCATGTCCAGGGCAAAGGCTCAGCCTGTGGTGTACATGTGACCAGACTGCGAGCAGCCATGTCCGGGGCACAGGCTCAGCATGTGGTGCGTGTGTGACCAGACTGTGAACAGCCATGTCCGTGGCACAGGCTCAGCCTGCGGTGTCCTTGTCACCAGACTGTGGGCAGCCATGTCCGGGGTACAGGCTCAACATGTGGTGCACTTTGCCATGATGCACGTGTGACCAGACTGGGAGCAGCCATGTCTGGGGCACAGGCTCAACATGTGGTGCACGTGTGACCAGACTGTGCGAAGCCATGTCCGAGGTACAGGCTCAACATGTGGTGCACGTTGCCATGATGCACGTGTGACCAGACTGTGAGCAGCCATGTCCGGGGCACAGGCTCAACATCTGGTGCACATGTGACCAGACTGTGAGAAGCCATGTCCGAGGTACAGGCTCAACATGTGGTGCACATGTGACCAGAATGTGAGAAGCCATGTCCGGGTCACAGGCTCAGCATGTGGTGAACATGTGACCAGACTGTGAGAAGCCATGTCAGGGGCATGTGGTGTACCTATGACCAGAATGTGAGCAGCAATGTCCGGGGCTTAGGCTCAGCCTGCGGTGTCCTTGTCACCAGACTGTGAGCAGCCATGTCCGGGGTACAGGCTCAGCCTGTGATGCATGTGTGACCAGACTGTTAGCAGCCATGTCCGTGGCACAGGCTCAGCCTGCGGTGTACATGCGACCAGACTGTGAGCAGCCATGCCCGGGGCACAGGCTCAGCCTGTGGTGCGTGTGTGACCAGAGTGTGAGCAGCCATGTCCAGGGCACAGGCTCAGCCTGTGGTGCACGTGTGACCAGACTGTGAGCAGCCATGTCCGGGGCACAGGCTCAGGCTGGGGTGCACGTGTGACCAGACTGTGAGCAGCAATGTCCGGGGCACAGGCTCAGCCTGCAGTGTACCTGTGACCAGACTGTGAGCAGCCATGTCCGGGGCACAGGCTCAGCCTGTGGTGCGTGTGTGACCAGACTGTCAGCAGCCATGTCCGGGGCACAGGCTCAGCCTGTGGTGCGGGTGTGACCAGATTGTGAGCAGCCATGTCCAGAGCACAGGCTCAGCCTGTGGTGCACATGTGACCAGACTGTGAGTAGCCATGTCCAGGGCACAGGCTCAGCATGTGGTGTACATGTGACCAGACTGTCTGTGAGCAGCCATGTTCTTGGCACAGGCTCAGCCTGTGGTGCACGTGTGACCAGACTGTGAGCAGCCATGTCTGGGGTACAGGCTCAGCCTGTGTTGCACGTGTGATCAGACTGCTCACAGACTGTCTGGGGAACAGGCTCAGCCTGTGGTCTGTGTGTGACTAGACCGTGAGCAGCCATGTCTGGGGCACAGGCTCAGCCCATGGTGCACTTGTGACCAGACAGTCTGTGAGCAGCCATGTCCGGGGCACAGGCTCAGCATCTGGTGCGTGTGTGACCAGACTGGCCGGGGCACAGGCTCAGCCTGTGGTGCGTGTGTGACCAGACAGTCTGTAAGCAGCCATGTCCGGGGCACAGGCTCAGCCTGTGGTGCGTGTTTGTAGGAAAGTACCATCTTGCCTGGCATGTTACCCCCATATTTCACTGTATATATGTTGTTTTAGTCTATGTGTCACTGCGACCCTGCCAGGCAGGGCCCCAGTGCTCATAAGTATGTGCCCTGTATGTGTTCCCTGTGATGCCTGTCTCACTGAGGCTCTGCTAACCAGAACCTCAGTGATTATGATCTTTCTGCTTTCCAAACTTGTCACTAACAGGCTAGTGACTACATTTACCATTTCACATTGGCATACTGGTACACCCATATAATTCCCTAGTATATGGTACTGAGGTACCCAGGGTATTTGGGTTCCAGGAGGTCCCTATGGGCTGCAGCATTTCTTTTGCCACCCAGAGGGAGCTCTGACAATTCATACACAGGCCTGCCAGTGCAGCCTAAGTGAAATAAAGTCCAAGTTATTTCACAGTCATTTACCACTGCACTTAAGTAACTTATAAGTCACCTATATGTCTAACCTTCACCTGGTGAAGGTTGGGTGCAAAGTTACTTAGTGTGTGGGCACCCTGGCACTAGCCAAGGTGCCCCCACATCGTTCAGGGCAAATTCCCCGGACTTTGTGAGTGCCGGGACACCATTACACGCATGCACTATACATAGGTCACTACCTATGTATAGCGTCACAATGGTAACTCCGAACATGGCCATGTAACATGTCTAAGATCATGGAATTGTCACCCCAATGCCATTCTGGCATTGGGGGGACAATTCCATGATCCCCCGGGTCTCTAGCATAGTACCCGGGTACTGCCAAACTGCCTTTCCGGGGTTTCCGCTGCAGCTGCAGCTGCTGCCAACCCCTCAGACAGGTCTCTGCCCCCCTAGGGTCCAGGCAACCCTGGCCCAGGAAGGCAGAACAAAGGACTTCCTCAGAGAGAGGGTGTTACACCCTCTCCCTTTGGAAAAGGTGAGAAGGGCTGGGGAGGAGTAGCCTCCCCCAGCCTCTGGAAATGCTTTAATAGGCACAGATGCTGCCAATTGCTGCATAAGCCAGTCTACACCGGTTCAGGGATCCCCCAGCCCTGCTCTGGCGTGAAACTGGACAAAGGAAAGGGGAGTGACCACTCCCCTGACCTGCACCTCCCAGGGGAGGTGCCCAGAGCTCCTCCAGTTTGTCCCAGACCTCTGCCATCTTGGATTTAGAGGTGCTGGGGGCTCACCAGAGTTCCTCTGCATCTCCCTCTTCACCTTCTACCAAAGGATCGACCGCTGACTGCTCAGGACACCTGCAAAACCGCAACAAAGTAGCAAGACGACTACTAGCAACCTTGTATCGCCTCATCCTGCCGGCTTTCTCGACTGTTTCCAGGTGGTGCATGCTCTGGGGGTAGCCTGCCTTCACCCTGCACCAGGAGCTCTGAAGAAATCTCCAGTGGGTCGACGGAATCTTCCCCCTGCTAACGCAGGCACCAAAAGACTGCATCACTGATCCTCTGGGTCCCCTCTCAGCCTGACGAGCATGGTCACTGGAACTCAGCAACTCTGTCCAAGTGACTCCCACAGTCCAGTGACTCTTCAGTCCTAGTTTGGTGGAGGTAAGTCCTTGCCTCTCCACACTAGTCTACATTGCTGGGTACGGTGTGATTTGCTGGGTACGGTCTACATTGCAGCTGCTCCGGCTCCTGTGCACTCTTCCAGGATTTCCTTCTGCACAGCCAAGCCTGGGTCCCCGGCACTCCATCCTGCAGTGCACAACCTTCTGAGTTGTCCTCTGGCGTCGTGGGACTCCCTTTTGTGACTTCGCATGGACTCCGGTTCACTTTCCTTCCAAGTGCCTGTTCAGGTACTTTTGCAGGTGCTGCCTGCTTCTGTGAGGGCTCACTGAGTTACTGGGCGCCCCCTCTGTCTCCTCCTCTAAGTGGCGACATCCTGGTCCCTCCTGGGCCACAGCAGCACCCAAAAACCTCTAATGTGACCATTGCAGCTAGCAAGGCTTGTTTGCCGTCTTTCTGCGTGGGAACACCTTTCCAAGCTTCAACGCGACGTGGGACATCCGTCTTCCAAAGGAGGAGTCCCTAGCTCTCTGCTTTCTTGCAGAACTCCAAGCTGCTTCCATCCAGTGGCAGCTTCCTTGCACCCTCAGCTGGCATTTCCTGGGCTCCTGCCTACTCTCAACACTGTCGCGACTATTGGACTATTGGACTCGGTCCCCTTGTCTTACAGGTACTCAGGTCCAGAAATCCACTGTTGTTGCATTGCTGGTGTTTGTTCTTCCTGCAGAATCCCCCATCACGACTTCTGTGCTCTCTGGGGGTAGTAGGTGCACTTTACACCTATCTTTCAGGGTCTTTGGGTGGGCTATTTTTCTAACCCTCACTGTTTTCGTACAGTCCCAGTGACCCTCTACAACCTCACATAGGTTTGGGGTCCATTCGTGGTTCGCATTCCACTGTTGGAGTATATGGTTTGTGTTGCCCCTATACCTATGTGCTCCTATTGCAATCTATTGTAATTCTACACTGTTTGCATTACTTTTCTTGCTATTACTTAACTACTTTTGGTTTGTGTACATATATCTTGTGTATATATAACTTATCATCATACTGAGTGTACTCACTGAGATACTTTTGGCATATTGTCATAAAAATAAAGTACCTTTATTTTTAGTAACTCTGTGTATTGTATTTTCTTTTGATATTGTGCATATGACACCAGTGGTATAGTAGGAGCTTTACATGTCTCCTAGTTCAGCCTAAGCTGCTTTGCCATAGCTACCTTCTATTAGCCTAAGCTGCTAGAAACACCTCTTCTACACTAATAAGGGATAACTGGACCTGGCACAAGGTGTAAGTACCTCTGGTACCCACTACAAGCCAGGCCAGCCTCCTACATTGGTTGTGCAGCGGTGGGATAAGTACTTGTAACTACTTACCACTTTGTCATTGTGTACTTTTCCTAAGAGAATAATATACAAAACAGTTCAGTGTATGTACACCTAACCAAAAAGTTTTACAAAGTTCTGAAAAGTTTCTCTAAACTTCTAAAAGTTTTCTAAAAGTTTTTTTCCCTGTTCTTTAAAAAGCCCTGAAACTTTTTCTTCCTTCTCACTGTCTCTAAACCTTTTGCTATCATGCCTGTAGAAAACTCTACTCTTAAAATGGTTAATACTACTTATGACAATTTGAATTACAAGAGCCTAAGGAGTCTCTGCTTAGAAAGAGGTTTAGTGATAGGAAAGAACCCTACCAAAGAATTTCTATTTAACATGCTTATTGTAAATGATGAGTCCCAAGCAGGCACATCAAATGAGAGGTTAATAGAAGGTTCCCAATCTGACTCAGGGATTCTCCTTGAGGGAGGTAGAGAGGGTTCTGATCAGGATCTGCCCCCTAGCAGGACACCCAGTAATGGTGGTAGTAATGGAGGTTCCCATCACAGTAGGGAAGTCTTTATTCCTAGAGGCCAAGTTGCTAGGGTCCAGTCAGTTAGGGACAGACCCCCTCTATTGTTTCAAACTTGTCTTCTGTGTCCAAGCATTCCCAACCTACCCACCCTGAGGATAACTTGTTTGAAAGGGAACTCAAAAAGGTGAGGGTTGAGGAGACCAGACTGAAGCTTAAACAGCAACAGCTGACCTTAGATAGGGAATCCCTAGACCTGGAGAAAGAGAGACAGAGATTGGGGTTTGGACCCCATGGTGGCAGCAGCAGTATTCCTGATAGTAATCCTGTTAGAGAGTATGATTCCAGAAACCTGCATAAGATAGTCCCCCATTACAAGGAGGGGGATGACATCAACAAGTGGTTTGCTGCACTTGAGAGGGCCTGTATGGTACAGGGGGTCCCTCAAAGGCAGTGGGCTGCTATATTGTGGCTATCCTTCACTGGAATGGACAGGGATAGGCTCCTTGCTGTTAGAGAAAGTGATGCTAACAATTTTGCAGTTTTGAAGGATGCACTCTTGGATGGATTTGGCTTAACGACTGAACAATACAGGATTAAGTTCAGAGACACCAGAAAAGAGTCTTCACAAGCCTGGACTTTGTAGAATGTTCAGTGAAGGCCTTGGAGGGGTGGTTACATGGCAGTAGAGTATCTGACTATGAAAGCCTGTAAAATCTTATTCTGAGAGAGCACATTCTGAATACATGTGTGTCTGACTTGTTCCACCAATATCTAGTGGACTCAGATCTGACCTCTCCCCAAGAATTGGGAAAGAAGGCAGACAAATGGGTCAGAACAAGAGTGAACAGAAAAGTTCATACAAGGGGTGTAGGAAGTTGGCTCTGTATGTGCTATTTCAAAGTAAGGAATAGCATGCACAGAGCCCAAGGGTTCCCCTTAGAGGTAAGATAGTGGCAAAAAGAGATAATACTAATGCTCTATTTTTGTGGTAGTGTGGTCGAGCAGTAGGCTTATCAAAGGAGTAGTGTTAAGCATTTGTTGTACATACACACAGGCAATAAATGAGGAACACACACTCAGAGACAAATCCAGCCAATAGGTTTTGTATTAGAAAAATATCTTTTCTTAGTTTATTTTAAGAACCACATGTTCAAATTCTACATGTAATATCTCATTTGAAAGGTATTGCAGGTAAGTACTTTAGGAAATTTGAATAATTACAGTAGCATATATACTTTTTACATAAAACACAAATAGCTGTTTTAAAAGTGGACACTGCAATTTTCACAGTTCCTGGGGGAGGTAAAGTATTGTTATTTTTAACAGGTAAGTAAATCACTTACAGGTCTCAGTTTTGGGTCCAAGGTAGCCCACCGTTGGGGGTTCAGAGCAACCCCAAAGTTATCACACCAGCAGCTCAGGGCCGGTCAGGTGCAAAGGTTAAAGAGGTGCCCAAAACGCATAGGCTTCAATGGAGAGAAGGGGGTGCCCCGGTTCCAGTCTGCCAGCAGGTAAGTACCCGCATCTTCGGAGGGCAGACCAGGGGGGTTTTGTAGGGCACCGTGGGGGACACAAGTCCACACAAAAAGTACACCCTCAGCAGCGCGGGGGCGGCCGGGTGCAGTGTGTAAACAAGCGTCGGGTTCTCTGTAGATTTCAATGGGAGACCAAGGGGTCTCTTCAGCGTTGCAGGCAGGCAAGGGGGGGGGCTCCTCGGGGTAGCCACCACCTGGGCAAGGGAGAGGGCCTCCTGGGGGTCACTCCTGCACAGAAGTTCCGTTCCTTCAGGTGCTGGGGGCTGCGGGTGCAGGGTCTTTTCCAGCCGTCGGGACTTTAGGATCAGGCAGTCGCGGTCAGGGGGAGCCTCGGGATTCCCTCTGCAGGGGTCGCTGTGGGGGCTCAGGGGGGACAACTTTGGTTACTCACGGTCTCGGAGTCGCCGGAGGGTCCTCCCTGAGTTGTTTGTTCTCCACCAGTCGAGTCGGGGTCGCCGGGTGCAGTGTTGCAAGTCTCACGCTTCTTGCGGGGATTTGCAGGGGTCTTTAAATCTGCTTCTTGAAACAAAGTTGCAGTTCTTTTGGAGAAGTGCCGCTGTCCTCGGGAGTTTCTTGTCTTTCTTGAAGCAGAGCAGTCCTCTGAGGATTCAGGGGTCGCTGGTCCTTGGGAAAACGTCGCTGGAGCAGGTTTCTTTGGAAGGCAGGAGACAGGCCGGTAGGACTGGGGCCAAAGCAGTTGGTGTCTTCTTTCTTCTTTCTGCAGGGGTTTTCAGCTCAGCAGTCCTCTTCTTCAGGTAGTGTCAGGAATCTAAATCTTTAGGTTCAGGGAAGCCCTTAAATACTAAATTTAAGGGTGTGTTTAGGTCTGGGGGGTTAGTAGCCAATGGCTACTAGCCCTGAGGGTGAGTACACCCACTTTGTGCCTCCTCCCAAGGGGAGGGGGTCACATCCCTAATCCTATTGGGGGAATCCTCCATCTGCAAGATGGAGGATTTCTAAAAGGTAGAGTCACTTCAGCTCAGGACACCTTAGGGGCTGTCCTGACTGGCCAGTGACTCCTCCTTGTTGTTTTCGTTATTTCCTCCGGCCTTGCCGCCAAAAGTGGGGGCCGTGGCCGGAGGGGGTGGGCAACTCCACTAGCTGGAGTGTCCTGCGGTGCTGGAACAAAGGGGTGAGCCTTTGAGGCTCACCGCCAGGTGTTACAGCTCCTGCCTGGGGGAGGTGTTAGCATCTCCACCCAGTGCAGGCTTTGTTACTGGCCTCAGAGTGACAAAGGCACTCTCCCCATGGGGCCAGCAACATGTCTCTAGTGTGGCAGGCTGCTGGAACTAGTCAGCCTACACAGACAGTCGGTTAAGTTTCAGGGGGCATCTCTAAGGTGCCCTCTGGGGTGTGTTTTACAATAAAATGTACACTGGCATCAGTGTGCATTTATTGTGCTGAGAAGTTTGATACCAAACTTCCCAGTTTTCAGTGTAGCCATTATGGTGCTGTGGAGTTTGTGTTTGACAGACTCCCAGACCATATACTCTTATGGCTACCCTGCACTTACAATGTCTAAGGTTTGGCTTAGACACTGTAGGGGCACAGTGCTCATGCACTGGTGCCCTCACCTATGGTATAGTGCACCCTGCCTTAGGGCTGTAAGGCCTGCTAGAGGGGTGTCTTACCTATACTGCATAGGCAGTGAGAGGCTGGCATGGCACCCTGAGGGGAGTGCCATGTCAACTTACTCATTTTGTTCTCACTAGCACACACAAGCTGGTAAGCAGTGGGTCTGTGCTGACTGAGGGGTCTCTAGGGTGGCATAAGACATGCTGCAGCCCTTAGAGACCTTCCCTGGCATCAGGGCCCTTGGTACCAGGGGTACCAGTTACAAGGGACTTATCTGGATGCCAGGGTGTGCCAATTGTGGATACAAAAGTACAGGTTAGGGAAAGAACACTGGTGCTGGGGCCTGGTTAGCAGGCCTCAGCACACTTTCAATTCAAAACAGAGCATCAGCAAAGGCAAAAAGTCAGGGGGTAACCATGCCAAGGAGGCATTTCCTTACACCCCCCCCCCCAAACGAAAGAGGATGAGACTAACCTTTCCCAAGAGAGTCTTCATTTTCTAAGTGGAAGAACCTGGAAAGGCCATCTGCATTGGCATGGGCAGTCCCAGGTCTGTGTTCCACTATAAAGTCCATTCCCTGTAGGGAGATGGACCACCTCAACAGTTTTGGATTTTCACCTTTCATTTGCATCAGCCATCTGAGAGGTCTGTGTTCAGTTTGAACTACAAAGTGAGTACCAAAGAGGTATGGTCTCAGCTTCTTCAGGGACCAAACCACAGCAAAGGCCTCCCTCTCAATGGCACTCCAACGCTGCTCCCTGGGGAGTAACCTCCTGCTAATGAAAGCAACAGGCTGGTCAAGGCCATCATCATTTGTTTGGGACAAAACTGCCCCTATCCCATGTTCAGAGGCATCTGTTTACACAATGAATTACTTGGAGTAATCTGGAGCTTTTAGAACTGGTGCTGTGCACATAGCTTGTTTCAGGGTGTCAAAGGCCTGTTGGCATTCTACAGTCCAGTTTACTTTCTTGGGCATTTTCTTGGAGGTTAATTCTGTGAGGGCTGTCACTATTGATCCATATCCCTTCACAAACCTCCTATAGTACCCAGTCAAGCCAAGGAATGCCCTGACTTGAGTCTGGGTTTTTGGAGCTACCCAGTCCAGAATAGTCTGGATCTTAGGCTGGAGTGGCTGAACTTGGCCTCCACCTACAAGGTGTCCCAAGTAAACCACAGTTCACTGCCCTATCTGGCATTTGGATGCCTTGATAGAGAGGCCTGCAGATTGCAGAGCCTTCAAAACCTTCTTCAGGTGGACCAGGTGATCCTGCCAGGTGGAGCTAAAGACAGCAATATCATCAAGATAAGCTGCACTGAAGGATTCAAGCCCAGCAAGGACTTGATTCACCAACCTTTGGAAGGTGGCAGGGGCATTCTTTAAACCAAAGGGCATAACAGTGAACTGATAATGCCCATCAGGTGTGGAGAATGCTGTTTTCTCTTTTGCTCCAGGTGCCATTTTGATTTGCCAGTACCCTGCATCTACTGAGCCATCCTTAGGGTTTGATGAGAGGAGATCAGGGAGAGGTTCACTCTCAGCTTCCTGGTCCTCATCTGTTACCATCAACAGATTCACATCAGCCCTATCATGGAAGAGTTTTAGGCGGTTTACATGGATCACCCTCTTGGGGCTCCTGCTTGTGCCTAGGTCCACCAGGTAGGTGACCTGACTCTTCTTTTCCAGGATTGAGTAAGGGCCACTCCATCTGTCCTGAAGTGCCCTGGGAGCCACAGGCTCCGAAACCCAAACTTTCTGCCCTGGTTGGAACTCAACCATTGCAGCCTTTTGGTCATACCAAAACTTCTGGAGCTGTTGGCTGGCCTCAAGGTTTTTGCTTACCTTTTCCATGTACTCTGCCATTCTTGAGCGAAGGCCAAGTACATAGTCCACTATGTCTTGTTTAGGCTCATTAAGAGGTCTCTCCCAGCCTTCTTTAACAAGAGCAAGTGGTCCCCTTACAGGGTGACCAAACAGAAGTTCAAAGGGTGAGAACCCTACTCCCTTCTGAGGCACCTCTCTGTAAGCGAAAAGCAGACATGGCAAGAGGACATCCCATCTCCTTTTGAGTTTTTCTGGGAGCCCCATGATCATGCCCTTTAAAGTCTTGTTGAATCTCTCAACAAGGCCATTAGTTTGTGGATGATATGGTGTAGTGAATTTATAAGTCACTCCACACTCATTCCACATGTGTTTTAGGTATGCTGACATGAAGTTGGTACCTCTGTCAGAAACCACCTCCTTAGGGAAGCCCACTCTGGTAAAGATACCAATGAGGGCCTTGGCTACTGCAGGGGCAGTAGTCGACCTAAGGGGAATAGCTTCAGGATACCTAGTAGCATGATCCACTACTACTAGGATGTACATATTTCCTGAGGCTGTGGGAGGTTCTAGTGGACCCACTATGTCCACACCCACTCTTTCAAAGAGGACCCCCACCACTGGAAGTGGAATGAGGGGGGCCTTTGGATGTCCACCTGTCTTACCACTGGCTTGACAGGTGAGACAGGAGAAGCAAAACTCCTTAACCTTCTGGGACATATTGGGCCAGTAGAAGTGGTTGACTAACCTCTCCCACGTCTTGGTTTGTCCCAAATGCCCAGCAAGGGGAATATCATGGGCTAAGGTCAGAATAAACTCTCTGAAACTCTGAGGCACTACCACTCTTCTAGTGGCACCAGGTTTGGGATCTCTTGCCTCAGTGTACAGGAGTCCATCTTCCCAATAGACCCTATGTGTTCCATTTTTCTTGCCTTTGGACTCTTCAGCAGCTTGCTGCCTAAGGCCTTCAAGAGAGGGACAGGTTTCTTGCCCCTTACACAAATCTTCCCTTGAGGGTCCCCCTGGGCCCAAGAGCTCAACCTCACAAGGTTCCAGCTCCATAGGCTCAGTTCCCTCAGAGGGCAGAACTTCTTCCTGAGAAGAGAGGTTCTCTTTTTCTTGTTGTGTTGCAGCTGGTTTCCCAGCTGACTTTCCTTTTCTGTTGGTAGGCTGGGCCTTTCTTCCAGACTCCAGCTCTACTTTTTCACCCTGTGCCTTGCACTGTGCCCTTGTCTTGACACACACCAGTTCAGGGATACCCAGCATGGCTGCATGGGTTTTCAGTTCTACCTCAACCCATGCTGAGGACTCCAGGTCATTTCCAAGCAAACAGTCTACTGGGATATTCGAGGAGACCACCACCTGTTTCAGGCCATTGACCCCTCCCCACTCTAAAGTTACCATTGCCATGGGATGTACTTTAGTTTGATTGTCAGCATTGGTGACTGGATAGGTTTGTCCAGTTAGGTACTGGCCAGGGGAAACCAGTTTCGCTGTCACCATAGTGACACTGGCACCTGTATCCCTCAGGCCCTCTACACTTGTCCCATTAATTAAGAGCTGCTGCCTGTATTTTTGCATGTTAGGGGGGCAGGCAGCCAGTGTGGCTAAATCCACCCCACCCTCAGAGACTAATGTAGCTTCAGTGTGACACCTGATTTGCTCTGGGCACACTGTTGATCCCACTTGGAGACTAGCCATTCCAGTGTTAGCTGGAGTGGAGTTTGAAGTGGTATTTTTCTTGGGACAGGCCTTGTCTCCAGTTTGGTGTCCAGACTGACTACAGCTACGACACCAGGCCTTTTTGGGATCAAGGTTTTTACCCTTGTACCCAGAATTGTTTTGTGAAGAGGCTCTGGGCCCACCCTCCTGTGCAGGTTTTTGGGGGCCTGTAGAAGACTCTTTACTATTTTTGTTTTTGGCTGTCTCACCACCCTTCCCCTGGGGAGGTTTTGTGACCCCTTTCTTTTGGTCACCCCCTGTGGAAGTTTTGGACACCCTAGTCTTGACCCAATGGTCCGCCTTCTTTCCCAATTCTTGGGGAGAAATTGGTCCTAGGTCCACCAGATGCTGATGCAGTTTATCATTGAAACAATTACTTAACAGGTGTTCTTTCACAAATAAATTGTACAGCCCATCATAATCACTTACACCACTGCCTTGAATCCAATCATCTAGTGTTTTTACTGAGTAGTCTACAAAGTCAACCCAGGTCTGGCTCGAGGATTTTTAAGCCCCCCTGAATCTAATCCTATACTCCTCAGTGGAGAATCCAAAGCCCTCAATCAGGGTTCCCTTCATGAGGTCATAAGATTCGGCATCTTTTCCAGAGAGTGTGAGGAGTCTATCCCTACACTTTCCTGTGAACATTTCCCAAAGGAGAGCACCCCAGTGAGATTTGTTCACTTTTCTGGTTACACAAGCCCTCTCAAAAGCTGTGAACCATTTGGTGATGTCATCACCATCTTCATATTTAGTTACAATCCCTTTGGGGATTTTCAACATGTCAGGAGAATCTCTGACCCTAGTTATGTTGCTGCCACCATTGATGGGTCCTAGGCCCATCTCTTGTCTTTCCCTTTCTATGGCTAGGATCTGTCTTTCCAAAGCCAATCTTTCGGTAATCCTGGCTAACTGGATGTCCTCTTCACTGGGGCTATCCTCAGTGATTTCAGAGAGGTTGGTCCCTCCTGTGAGGGAACCAGCATCTCTGACTATTATTGTTGGAGTCAGGGCTTGAGAAGCCCTGTTCTCCCTAGATAGGACTGGTGGGGGGGAATCACCCTCCAAGTCACTATCCTCATCCTCTGTGTTGCCATCCACAGAGGGGTTGGCTCTTTCAAACTCTGCCAACAGCTCCTGGAGCTGTAGTTTGGTAGGTCTGGAGCCCATTGCTATTTTCTTTAGTTTACAGAGTGACCTTAGCTCTCTCATCTGGAGATGGAGGTAAGGTGTGGTGTCGAGTTCCACCACATTCACATCTGTGCTAGACATTATGCTTCTAAAAGTTGGAATACTTTTTAAGAATCTAAAACTGGTTCTAGAATCTAATTCAAACTTTTACAAAACTTTTAAACTCTAAAAGAAATGCTAACATGGACTAACACTAGGCCCTAGCAGGACTTTAAAGAATTTAGAAAAATTTCAAATTGCAAAAATCAATTTCTAATGACAATTTTTGGAATTTGTCGTGTGATCAGGTATTGGCTGAGTAGTCCAGCAAATGCAAAGTCTTGTACCCCACCACTGATCCACCAATGTAGGAAGTTGGCTCTGTATGTGCTATTTCAAAGTAAGGAATAGCATGCACAGAGCCCAAGGGTTCCCCTTAGAGGTAAGATAGTGGCAAAAAGAGATAATACTAATGCTCTATTTTTGTGGTAGTGTGGTCGAGCAGTAGGCTTATCAAAGGAGTAGTGTTAAGCATTTGTTGTACATACACACAGGCAATAAATGAGGAACACACACTCAGAGACAAATCCAGCCAATAGGTTTTGTATTAGAAAAATATATTTTCTTAGTTTATTTTAAGAACCACAGGTTCAAATTCTACATATAATATCTCATTTGAAGGTATTGCAGGTAAGTACTTTAGGAACTTTGAATAATTACAGTATCATATATACTTTTTACATAAAACACAAATAGCTGTTTTAAAAGTGGACACACTACAATTTTCACAGTTCCTGGGGGAGGTAAAGTATTGTTATTTTTAACAGGTAAGTAAATCACTTACAGGTCTCAGTTTTGGGTCCAAGGTAGCCCACCGTTGGGGGTTCAGAGCAACCCCAAAGTTATCACACCAGCAGCTCAGGGCCGGTCAGGTGCAAAGGTTAAAGAGGTGCCCAAAACGCATAGGCTTCAATGGAGAGAAGGGGGTGCCCCGGTTCCAGTCTGCCAGCAGGTAAGTACCCGCGTCTTCGGAGGGCAGACCAGGGGGGTTTTGTAGGGCACCGTGGGGGACACAAGTCCACACAAAAAGTACACCCTCAGCAGCGCGGGGGCGGCCGGGTGCAGTGTGTAAACAAGCATCGGGTTCTCTGTAGATTTCAATGGGAGACCAAGGGGTCTCTTCAGCGGTGCAGGCAGGCAAGGGGGGGGCTCCTCGGGGTAGCCACCACCTGGGCAAGGGAGAGGGCCTCCTGGGGGTCACTCCTGCACAGAAGTTCCGTTCCTTCAGGTGCTGGGGGCTGCGGGTGCAGGGTCTTTTCCAGCCGTCGGGACTTTAGGATCAGGCAGTCGCGGTCAGGGGGAGCCTCGGGATTCCCTCTGCAGGCGTCGCTGTGGGGGCTCAGGGGGGACATCTTTGGTTACTCACGGTCTCGGAGTCGCCGGAGGGTCCTCCCTGAGTTGTTTGTTCTCCACCAGTCGAGTCGGGGTCGCCGGGTGCAGTGTTGCAAGTCTCACGCTTCTTGCGGGGATTTGCAGGGGTCTTTAAATCTGCTTCTTGAAAAAAAGTTGCAGTTCTTTTGGAGCAGTGCCGCTGTCCTCGGGAGTTTCTTGTCTTTCTTGAAGCAGGGCAGTCCTCTGAGGATTCAGGGGTCGCTGGTCCTTGGGAAAACGTCGCTGGAGCAGGTTTCTTTGGAAGGCAGGAGACAGGCCGGTAGGACTGGGGCCAAAGCAGTTGGTGTCTTCTTTCTTCTTTCTGCAGGGGTTTTCAGCTCAGCAGTCCTCTTCTTCAGGTAGTGTCAGGAATCTAAATCTTTAGGTTCAGGGAAGCCCTTAAATACTAAATTTAAGGGCGTGTTTAGGTCTGGGGGTTAGTAGCCAATGGCTACTAGCCCTGAGGGTGAGTACACCCTCTTTGTGCCTCCTCCCAAGGGGAGGGGGTCACATCCCTAATCCTATTGGGGGAATACTCCATCTGCAAGATGGAGGATTTCTAAAAGGTAGAGTCACTTCAGCTCAGGACACCTTAGGGGCTGTCCTGACTGGCCAGTGACTCCTCCTTGTTGTTTTCGTTATTTCCTCCGGCCTTGCCGCCAAAAGTGGGGGCCGTGGCCGGAGGGGGCGGGCAACTCCACTAGCTGGAGTGTCCTGCGGTGCTGGAACAAAGGGGTGAGCCTTTGAGGCTCACCGCCAGGTGTTACAGCTCCTGCCTGGGGGAGGTGTTAGCATCTCCACCCAGTGCAGGCTTTGTTACTGGCCTCAGAGTGACAAAGGCACTCTCCCCATGGGGCCAGCAACATGTCTCTAGTGTGGCAGGCTGCTGGAACCAGTCAGCCTACACAGATAGTTGGATACAATTTCAGGGGCACCTCTAAGGTGCCCTCTGGGGTGTGTTTTACAATAAAATGTACACTGGCATCAGTGTGCATTTATTGTGATGAGAAGTTTAATACCAAACTTCCCAGTTTTCAGTGTAGCTATTATGGTGCTGTGGAGTTCGTGTTTGACAGACTCCCAGACCATATACTCTTATGGCTACCCTGCACTTACAATGTCTAAGGTTTGGCTTAGACACTGTAGGGGCACAGTGCTCATGCACTGGTGCCCTCACCTATGGTATAGTGCACCCTGCCTTAGGGCTGTAAGGCCTGCTAGAGGGGTGTCTTACCTATACTGCATAGGCAGTGAGAGGCTGGCATGGCACCCTGAGGGGAGTGCCATGTCGACTTACTCATTTTGTTCTCACTAGCACACACAAGCTGGTAAGCAGTGGGTCTGTGCTGAGTGAGGGGTCTCTAGGGTGGCATAAGACATGCTGGAGCCCTTAGAGACCTTCCCTGGCATCAGGGCCCTTGGTACCAGGGGTACCAGTTACAAGGGACTTATCTGGATGCCAGGGTGTGCCAATTGTGGATACAAAAGTACAGGTTAGGGAAAGAACACTGGTGCTGGGGCCTGGTTAGCAGGCCTCAGCACACTTTCAATTCAAAACATAGCATCAGCAAAGGCGAAAAGTCAGAGGGTAACCATGCCAAGGAGGCATTTCCTTACAAGGGGTGACAAGGGTGGCAAGAAGAAGGATGGTAAGTCTTCTGACAAGGGTGAGGACAAAAGTAAAACTAAGTCTTCATCAGGACCACACAAATCCTCTGGTGGGGGTGGTGGGTCCAAATCCTCTTCAAATCAAGTTAAAAAGCCTTGGTGTTATTTGTGTAAAGTCAAAGGCCATTGGACAACTGATGCCAGTTGTCCAAAGAAAAACACCAAACCGCCCACTACCACAACCCCTACTGCAAATTCTAGTGCCCCTAGTAATAACAGTGGTGGTGGGAGCAAACCTACAAATAGCCAATCCAAGGGAGTAGCTGGGCTCACTATTGGTAATGTAGTTGGGGTTGGTCTTGTTAGGGAGACTACAGAGGCTTTGTTAGTCTCTGAAGGTGCCATTGATTTGGCCACCTTGGTTGCTTGTCCCCTTAATATGGATAAGTACAAGCAACTTCCCCTAATAAATGGTGTTGAGGTTCAGGCCTACAGGGACACAGGTGCCAGAGTTACTATGGTAATAGAGAAACTGGTACCCCTTGAACAACACCTACTTGGTCAGCAGTACCAAGTGACAGACGCTCATAACAACACTCTTAGCCACCTCATTACTGTTGTGAATCTCAACTGGGGGAGGTTACTGGTCCAAAGAAAGTTGTGGTTGCCTCAGATTTACCTGTAGACTATCTACTAGTGAACGATTTAGAGACATCAGATTGGGCAGAAGTGGAGTTGGAGGCTCATGCAACAATGCTGGGCATTCCTTGGCATATTTTTGCTTTGTCAAAGGCTCAGGCCAAAAAGCAAAAAGGACAGGGTAACTTGGATCCTGGAACAATGGACCAAATGCTCCCTAAAGCTAGGGGTAGCAAGGGTAAATCCCTACCCACTATCCCTCCCTCTACAGATGATTCTACTTCTGAGGAAGAAGAATTTCCTCCCTGTGCAGAACCTTCACCAGATGAGCTGGCAGCAGACACTGCTGAGCTTTTGGGTGGAGGGGGGCCTGCCAGGGAAGAGCTGAGTGTGGCACAGCAAACCTGTCCCACATTAGAGGGTCTCAGACAGCAAGCTGTCAAGCAGCAAAATGGGGATGTCAGTGACTCACATAGAGTTTACAGGGAGGACAACCTCTTGTACACTGAGGCAAGGGACCCAAAACCTGGAGCAGCCAGGAGATTGGTCATTCCCCTGCAGTACAGAGAGTTCCTCCTAACTCTTGCACATGACATTCCTTTGGCTGGGCATTTGGGCCAGATCAAAACATGGGAAAGGCTTGTCCCCCTGTTTCACTGGCCTAGGATATCAGAGGACAGTAAAGATTTGTGCAAGTATTGTGTGACCTGCCAAGCCAGTGGCAAGACTGGTGGCACTCCAAAGGCTCCCCTTATTCCACTACCTGTGGTTGGGGTGCCCTTTGAAAGGGTAGGGGTTGACATAGTTGGCCCCCTTGACCCTCCTACTGCTTCATGCAATAGGTTTATCTTGGTGGTTGTGGACCATGCCACAAGATATCCTGAAGCAATTCCTCTAAGGACCACTACAGCTCCTGCAGTGGCAAAGGCCCTCCTGGGAATCTTTACCAGGGTGGGTTTCCCTAAAGAGGTTGAATCAGACAGGGGTAGCAACTTTATGTCTGCATACTTGAAAGCAATGGGGAAGTAATGTGGTGTTACCTACAAGTTCACCACTCCTTATCATCCACAGACTAATGGACTGGCAGAGAGGTTTAATAACACTCTCAAATGTATGATAATGGGACTACCTGAAAAAATCAGGAGGAAGTGGGATGTCCTATTACCTTGCCTCCTTTTTGCTTACAGGGAGTGTAGGAAAGTACCATCTTCCCTGGCATGTTACCCCCATATTTCACTGTATATATGTTGTTTTAGTGTATGTGTTTTTAGTGTATGTGTCACTTGGACCCTGCCAGCCAGAGCCCCAGTGCTCATAAGTGTGCCCTGTATGTGTTCCCTGTGTGATGACTAACTGTCTCACTGAGGCTCTGCTAACCAGAACCTCAGTGGTTATGCTCTCTCTGCTTTCTAAATTGTCACTAACAGGCTAGTGACCAATTTCACCAATTCACATTGGCATACTGGAACACCCTTATAATTCCCTAGTATATGGTACTGAGGTACCCAGGGTATTGGGGTTCCAGGAGATCCCTATGGGCTGCAGCATTTCTTTTGCCACCCATGGGGAGCTCTGACAATTCTTACACAGGCCTGCCACTGCAGCCTGAGTGAAATAACGTCCACGTTATTTCACAGCCATTTACCACTGCACTTAAGTAACTTATAAGTCACCTATATGTCTAACCTTCACCGGGTGAAGGTTGGGTGCAAAGTTACTTAGTGTGTGGGCACCCTGGCACTAGCCAAGCTGCCCCCACATTGTTCAGGGCAAATTCCCCGGGCTTTGTGAGTGCGGGGATACCATTACACTTGCGCACTGTACATAGGTCACTACCTATGTACAGCGTCACAATGGTAACTCCGAACATGGCCATGTAACATGTCCAAGATCATGGAATTGTCACCCCAATGCCATTCTGGCATTGGGGGGACAATTCCATGATCCCCCGGGTCTCTAGCATAGTACCCGGGTATTACCAAACTGCTTTTCCAGGGTCTCCACTGCAGCTGCTGCCAACCGCTCAGACAGGTTTCTGCCCTCCTGGGGTCCAGGCAGCCCTGGCACAGGAAGACAGAACAAAGGATTTCCTCTGAGACAGGGTGTTACACCCTCTTCCTTTGGAAATAGGTGTGAAGGCTGGGGAGGCGTAGCCTCCCCCAGCCTCTGGAAATGCTTTGATGGGTACAGATGGTGCCCATCTCTGCATAATCGAGTCCACACCGGTTCAGGGAACCCCCAGCCCTGCTCTGCTGCGAAACTGGACAAAGGAAAGGGGAGTGACCACTCCCCTGACCTGCACCTCCCAGGGGAGGTGCCCAGAGCTCCTCCAGTGTGTCCCAGACCTCTGCCATCTTGGATTTAGAGGTGCTGGGGGCACACTGGACTGCTCTGAGTGGCCTGTGCGTGCAGGTGACGTCAGAGACTCCTTCTGATAGGCTTTTACCTGTCTTGGTAGCCAATCCTCCTTTGTTGGTAGCCAAACCTCCTTTTCTGGCTATTTAGGGTCTCTGCTTTGGGGAATTCTTCAGATAACAAATGCAAGAGCTCACCAGAGTTCCTCTGCATCTCCCTCTTCACCTTCTACCAAAGGATCGACCACTGACTGCTCAGGACGCCTGCAAAACTGCAACAAAGTAGCAAGATGACTACTAGCAACCTTGTATCGCCTCATCCTGCAGACTTTCTCGACTGTTTCCAGGTGGTGCATGCTCTGGGGGTAGCCTGCCTTCACCCTGCACCAGGAGCTCTGAAGAAATCTCCCGTGGGTCGACGGAATCTTCCCCTGGCTAACGCAGGCACCAAAAGACTGCATCACTGGTCCTCTGGGTCCCCTCTCATCCCGACGAGCGTGGTCCCTGGAACTCAGCAACTCTGTCCAAGTGACTCCCACAGTCCAGTGACTCTTCAGTCCAAGTTTGGTGGAGGTAAGTCCTTGCCTCCCCACGCTAGACTGCATTGCTGTGTACCGCGAGATTTGCAGCTGCTCCAGCTCCTGTGCACTTTTCCAGGATTTCCTTCGTGCACAGCCAAGCCTGGGTCTCCAGCACTCCATCCTGCAGTGCACAACCTTCTGAGTTGTCTTCCGGCGTCGTGGGACTCCCTTTTGTGACTTCAGGTGGACTCCGGTTCACTTTCCTTCCAAGTGCCTCTTCAGGTACTTTTGCGGGTGCTACCTGTTTCTGTGAGGGCTCCCTGAGTTGCTGGGCTCCCCCTCTGTCTCCTCCTCTAAGTGGCGATATCCTGGTCCCTCCTGGGCCACAGCAGCACCCAAAAACCTCTACTGCGACCCTTGCAGCTAGCACGGCTTGTTTGCGGGCTTTCTGCGTGGGAAGACCTCTGCGAGCTTCATCGCGATGTGGGACATCCCTCTTCCAAAGGAGAAGTCCCTAGCTCTCTTCTTTCTTGCAGAACTCCAAGCTTCTTCCATCCAGTGGCAGCTTCCTTGCACCCTCAGCTGGCATTTCCTGGGCTCCTGCCCACTCTCAACACTGTCACGAATATTGGACTTGGTCTCCTTGTCTTACAGGTACTCAGGTCCAGAAATCCACTGTTGTTGCATTGCTGGTGTTTGTTCTTCCTGCAGAATCCCCCTATCACGACTTCTGTGCTCTCTGGGGGCAGTAGGTGCACTTTACACCTATCTTTCAGGGTCTTGGGGTGGGCTATTTTTCTAACCCTCACTGTTTTCTTACAGTCCCCACAACCATCTACAAGTTCACATAGGTTTGGGGTCCATTCGTGGTTCGCATTCCACTTTTGGAGTATATGGTTTGTGTTGCCCCTATACCTATGTGCTCCTATTGCAATCTATTGTAACTTTACACTGCTTGCTTTACTTCCTTTTGCTATTACCGCATATTTTTGGTATTGTGTACATATATCTTGTGTATATTTGGCATCCTCATACTGAGGGTACTCACTGGGATACTTTTGGCATATTGTCATAAAAATAAAGTACCTTTATTTTTAGTAGCTCTGAGTATTGTGTTTTCTTATGGTATTGTGCATATGACACCAGTGGTATAGTAGGAGCTTTACATGTCTCCTAGTTCAGCCTAAGCTGCTTTGCCGTAGCTACCTTCTATCAGCCTAAGCTACTAGAAACACCTCTTCTACACTAATAAGGGATAACTGGACCTGGCACTAGGTGTTAGTACCTCTGGTACCCACTACAAGCGAGCCAGCCTCCTACAGTGTGTTACCAGACTGTCCAGGGCACAGGCTCAGCCTGTGGTGGGTGTGTGATCAGACTGTCCGGGGCACAGGCTCAGCCTGTGGTCGTGTGTGTGAGCAGCCATGACTGGGTCACAGGCTCAGCCTGTGGTACGTGTGTGACCAAACTGTCCGGGGCACAGGCTCAGCCTGTGGTCATGTGTGTGAGCAGCCATGACCGGGGCACAGGCTCAGCCTGTGGTGCGTGTGTGACCAGACTGTCCGGGGCACAGGCTCAGCCTGTGGTCATGTGTGTGAGCAGCCATGACCAGGGCACAGGCTCAGCCTGTGGTGCGTGTGTGACCAGACTGTCCGGGGCACAGGCTCAGCCTATGGGGCGTGTGTGACCAGACTGTGAGCAGCCATGTCTGGGGCACAGGCACAACCAGTGTGTGGTGTACATTTGACCAGACTGTGAGCAGTCATGTCCGGGGCACAGGCTCAGCATCTGATGCGTGTGTGACCAGACTGTCCGGGGCACAGACTCAGCCTGTGGTGCGTGTGTGACCAGACTGTCCGGGGCACAGGCTCAGCCTGTGGTCATGTGTGTGAGCAGCCATGACCAGGGCACAGGCTCAGCCTATGGGTCGTGTGTGACCAGACTGTGAGCAGCCATGTCCGGGGCACAGGCACAACCAGTGTGTGGTGTACATTTGACCAGACTGTGACCAGACTGTCCGGGGCACAGACTCAGCCTGTGGTGCATGTGTGACCAGACTGTGAGCAGTCATGACCGAGGCACAGGCTCAGCCTGTTGTGTATAGGTGACCAGGCTGTTTGTGATACATATAAGACACTGTGTATAGCCAGGTCAATGGTGTAGAATAATGTAAATACCTCGAATGAGCAAAATAATTTTTTTTCAACTTGTCAACTGCTGGATTTTTTTAGTTTTCTTTCTCTAATTTCGTCTTTGTTAACCAATTGTATTTCTTATTATTACATACATGACCTAAATGTCTACAAATAAGAGTGGCTCAATAAATGAGATATAACCCATGAGATTTTTTTAAATGTTTGAGTGGTGGAAAAAGTAGTTGCAGAGAAAATTGAAGAATATTCAGAACTGACTATGAAAATGTGTAGGAAAGTACCATCTTGCCTGGCATGTTACCCCCATTTTTACTGTAAGTATGTTTGTTTTTGCCTATGTGTCACTGGAATCCTGCCAGGCAGGACCCCAGTGCTCATAAGTTTGTGGCCTGTATGTGTTCCCTGTGTGGTGCCTAACTGTATCACTGAGGCTCTGCTAACCAGAACCTCAGAGTTGATGCTCTCTCTGCTTTTAAAATGTCACTGCAGGCTAGTGACTAATTTTACCAATTCTGATTGGCACACTGGAACACCCTTATGATTCCCTTGTATATGGTACATAGGTACCCAGGGTATTGGGGTTCCAGGAGATCCCTATGGGCTGCAGCATTTCTTTTGCCATTCATAGGGAGCTCAGACAATTCTTACACAGGACTGCCACTGCAGCCTGAGTGAAGTAACGTCCACGTTATTTCACAGCCATTTACCACTGCACTTAAGTAACTTATAAGTCACCTATATGTCTAACCCTCACTTGGTGAAGGTTAGGTGCAAAGTTACTTAGTGTGTGAGCATCCTGGCACTAGCCAAGGTGCCCCCACATTGTTCAGGGCAAATTCCCCGGACTTTGTGAGTGCGGGGACACCATTACACGCATGCCCTACATATAGGTCAATATCTATATGTAGTGTCACCATGGTAACTCCGAACATGGCCATGTGACATGTCTAGGATCATGGAGTTGTCACCCCAATACCATTCTGGTATTGGGGGGACAATTCCATGCATCCCCCGGTCTCCAGCATAGAGCGCGGGTACTGCCAAACTAGCTTTCCAGGGTCTCCACTGCAGCTACCGCTGCTGCCAACCCCTCAGACAGGTTTATGCCCCCCAGGGGCCTGGGCAGCCTGGTCCCAGGAAGGCAGAACAAAGGATTTCCTCTGAGAGATGGTGTTACATCCTCTCCCTTTGGAAATAGGTGTGAAAGGCCTGGAAGGGGTAGCCTCTCCTGGCCTCTGGAAACGCTTTGAAGGGCACAGATGGTGCCCTCCTTGCATAAGCCAGTCTACACCGGTTCAGGGATCCCCCCAGCCCTGCTCTGGTGTGAAACTGGACAAAGGAAAGGGGAGTGACTACTCCCCTGACCAGCACCTCCCAGGTGTGAGGGCACAAAGGACAGCTCTGAGTGGCCAGTGCCAGCAGGTGGCATCAGAGACCCCTCCTGATAGGTGCTTACCTTTCTTTGTAGCCAGTCCTCCTATGTGGGCTATTTAGGGTCTCTCCTGTGGGTATCTCACCAGATAACGAATGCAAGAGCTCACCAGAGTTCTTCTCCACTTCCCTCTTCAACTTCTGCCAAGGATCGACCGCTGACTGCTCCAGGACGCCTACATACCCGCAACAAAGTAGCAAGAAGACTATCAGCGACATTGTAGCGCCTCATCCTGCCGGCTATCTCGACTGTTTCCTGGTGGTGCATGCTCTGAGGGCTGTCTGCCTTCACCCTGCACTGAAAGCCAAGAAGAAATCTCCCGTGGGTCGACGGAATCTTCCCCTGCCAACGCAGGCACCAAACATCTGCATTACCGGTCCTCTGGGTCCCCTCTATCCCTGCACTGGACGCCAAGAAGAATTCTCCCATGGGTCAACGGAATCTTCCCTCTGCCAATGCAGGCACTAAACTTCTGCATCACTGGTCCTCTGGGTCCCCTCTCATCCTGACGAGCGTGGTCCCTGGAACACAGGAGCTGGGTCCAAGTGTCTTCGACAGTCCAGTGACCCTCCTGTCCAAATTTGGTGGAGGTAAGTCCTTGCCTCCCCACGCCAGACAGTAATCCTCTGTACTGCGTGAACTGCAGCTGCTCGGGCTTCTGTTCACTTTTCCAAGATTTCCTTTGTGCACAGCCTAGCCTAGGTCCCAAGCACTGCGTCCTGCATTGCCCAACTCGCTGAGTTGGACTCCGAAGTCGTGGGATCCTCTTTTATTGTTCTGAGTCAACTGTCATCCTCAGATCTTCTAAGTGCCTGTTCAGGTACTTCTCTGGGTGTTGCCTGCTTCTGCATGGGCTCTCTGCGTTGCTGAGCACCCCCTTTTGTCTCCTCCTCCAAGGGGCGACCTCCTGGTCCTTTCTGGGCCCTAGCAGCATCCACAATCCTTAACCGCAACTCTTGCAGCTAGCAAGGCTTGTTTACAGTCTTTCTGCGTGGAAACAACTCTGCATCCTCCAGCACACCGTGGGACATCTTCTGACCAAAGGAGAAGCTCCTGGCACCTTCCGTTGTTGCAGAATCTTTGGCTTCTTCCACCGAGAGGCAGCCCTTTTGCTCCTTCATCCGGGGTTTAGTGGGATCCTGCCCCCCCTGGGCACTTGCGTGACTCTTGGACTTGGTCCCCTTCCTTTACAGGTCCTCAGGTCCAGGAATCCATCTTCAGTGCTTTGCAGTCAGTTGTTGTATTTGCAGAATCCCCTATCTCGACTTTACTGTCTTTCTAGGGTAGTAGGGTAACTTTACTCCTACTTTTCAGGGTCTTGAGGGGGGGTATCTTAGACAACCTTAGTGTTTTCTTACACTCCCAGCGACCCTCTACACACTACACTAGGCCCGGGGTCCATTCGTGGTTCGCATTCCACTTTTGGAGTATATGGTTTGTGTTGCCCCTAGGCCTATTTCTTCCTATTGCATTCTATTGTGTTCTACACTGTTTGCACTACTTTTCTAACTATTACTTACCTGATTTTGGTGTGTGTATATATATTTTGTGTATATTACTTACCTCCTAAGGGAGTATATCCTCTGAGATACTTTTGGCATATTGTCACTAAAATAAAGTACCTTTATGTTAATAACTCTGAGTATTGTGTTTTCTTGTGATATATGCTATATGATCTAAGTGGTATAGTAGGAGCTTTTCATGTCTCCTAGTTCAGCCTAAGCTGCTTTGCTATAGCTACCTCCATCAGCCTTAGCTGCTAGAACACCTCTAATCTACTAATAAGGGATAAATGGACCTGGCACAAGGAGTAAGTACCACAAGGTACCCACTATAAGCCAAGCCAGCCTCCTACATTGGTGGTGCAGCGGTGGAATAAGTACTTGTAACTGCTTTACCACTTTGTCATTTGTGCTTTTCATAAGAAAAACATATACCTAATATTTTAATATATACACATTGAACCAAACAGTTTAACTGTTCTGCTCTAATACTTTCTACAAAGTTTCTGAAAAGTTCTGAAAACTTTTTAAAGTTTTCAAAAAGTTTGAAAAAGTTTTTTCTCTGTACTTTCAAAAGTTCTAAAACTTTTTCTCTCTCTGTCCTAAACCTTTTGTATTATGTCTGCAGTAGAACTCACTCCCAAAATTTTTCAGGCAACCTATGAGTGTTTAAACTTTAAAAGTTTGAGGGGTCTCTACATGGAAAAGGTTGAAGCATTGGCAAGAATCCTACCAAAGACTTGCTCTTTAACCTTCTCCTAGAAAGTGACCAGAACCAGTGTGGCCCATCCCAGGAACAGGAGGTAGGAGGGGAGAGTGCCCAGTCAGACTCAGAGGAGTTCCCTGAGGATGCTGGGGAGGATTCTTCCAAAGACCTTAGGCCACCTAGTGACACTGATAGTGGGAGGGGGTCACACATTAGTAGGGCACCTATCACTCCTAGAGGCCAGGTTAATAGGGTCCAGCCAGTAAGGGACAGGTCTCTCTATGGCAATTCCCATATTTCCTCTGTAGCTCACAATTCCCAAGCCTCCCACCCTGAGGATAACTTAATGGAAAGGGAACTCAGAAAGCTGAGGTTGGAAGAGGCCAGGCTGAAGCTTAAACAGCAGCAGCTGGCCTTAGACAGGGAATTTCTGGATATAGAGAGGGAAAGGCAGAGACTGGGGTTAGTTCCCCATGGTGGCAGCAGCAGTGTTTTAGATAGCAATCCTGTTAGAGAGCAAGATTCCAGAAACCTGGATAACATAGTCCCCCCTTACAAGGAGGGGGATGACATTAACAAGTGGTTTGCTGCACTTGAGAGAGTCTGTATGGTACAGTTGGCCCCTCAAAGGCAGTGGGCTGCTATCTTGTGGCTATCTTTCACTGGTAATGGTAGGGATAGGCTCCTTACTATCAGAGAACGTGATGCTAATAACTACAACGTTTTGAAAGATGCACTCTTGGATGGATTTGGCTTAACCACTGAGCAATACAGGATTAAGTTCAGAGACACCAGAAAATAGTCCTCTCAAGACTGGACAGACTTTGTAGACTGTTCAGTGAAGGCCTTGGAGGGTTGGTTGCATGGCAGTAAGGTGACTGACTATGAAAGCCTGTATAATCTGATCCTGGGAGAGCATAGTCTTAACAACTGTGTGTCTGATTTGTTGCACCAGTACTTGGTAGACTCAGATTTGACCTCTCCCCAAGAATTGAGAAAGAAGGCAGGCAAATGGGTCAGAACAAGAGTGAACAGAAAAGTTTATACAGGGGGTGACAAGGATGGCAATAAGAAGGATGGTAAGTCTTCTGACAAGGGTGGGGACAAAGATCAAAAACATTCAGAGTCTTCATCAGGCCCACAAAAATCCTCTGAGGTCGGTGGGTCCAAATCCTCTTCTCACAATCAGAAAAAGCCTTGGTGTTATTTATGTAAAGTAAAAGGCCATTGAGCGAGTGATTCCACTTGTCCAAAGAAAAACACAGAACCTCCCATCACCACAACCCCAACTGCAAACTCTAGTACCCCTAGTAATAGCAGTGGTGGTGGGAAGTCTACTACAAATAGCCAATCCAAAGGTGTAGCTGGGCTCACTATTGGCAGTGTAGTTGGGGTTGGTCTTGTTAGGGTGACCACAGAGGCTGTTTTGGTCTCTGATGGTGGCATTGACTTTGCCACCTTGGTTGCTTGTCCCCTTAATATGGGTAAGTACAAGCAACTACCCCTAATCAACGGCGTTGAGGTTGAGGCCTACAGGGACACAGGAGCCAGTGTAACTATGGTGATAGAGAAACTGGTCCACCCTGAACAACACCTACTTGGTCAGCAGTACCAAGTGACCGATGCTCACAACAACACACTTAGCCACCCCATGGCTGTTGTGAATCTCAACTGGGGTGGGGGTTACTGGTCCAAAGAAAGTTGTGGTAGCCACTGAATTACCTGTAGATTGCTTACTAGGCAATGATTTGGAGACATCAGCTTGGGCTGAAGTGGAGTTGGAGGCTCATGCAGCAATGGCATCCCAGGGCATATTTTTGCTTTGACAAGGGCTCAGGCAAAGAAGCAAAAAGGACAGGGAAACTTGGATCCTGCAACAATGGACCAAGTGTTCCCTAGAGCTAGGGGTAGAAAGGGTAAATCCCTATCCACTATCCCTCCATCTACAGATGATTCCCCTTTTGAGGAAGAGGAATCCTCTCCCTGTGCAGAACCTACACCAGAGGAGCTGGCAGCAGACACTGCTGAGCTTTTGGGTGCAGGGGGGTCTGCCAGGGAAGAGCTGAGTGTGGCACAGCAAACCTGTCCCACATTAGAGGATCTAAGACAGCAAGCTGTCAAACAGCAGAATGGGGATGTCAGTGATAGCCATAAGGTGTATTGGGAAGACAACCTCTTCTATACTGCGTCAAGGGACCCTAAACCTGGAGCTGTCAGGAGATTGGTCATTCCCTTGCAATGCAGAGAGTTCCTTCTTTCCTTGGCACATGACATTCCTTTGGCTGGGGGTTTGGGACAAAGTAAAACTTGGGACAGACTTGTTTCCCTTGTTTTACTGGCCTCATATGTCAGAGGACACTAAAGAGTTCTGTCCCTCGTGTGTGACCTGCCAAGCCAGTGGCAAGACTGGTAGCACTCCAAAGGCCCCCTTAATTCCACTTCCAGTGGTTGGGGTTCCCTTTGAAAGGGTAGGGGTTGACATAGTTGGCCCCCTTAACCCTCCAACAGCTTCAGGCAATAGGTTTATCCTGGTGGTAGTGGACCATGCCACTAGGTACCCTGAAGCCAACCCGTTAAGGACCACTACAGCTCATGCAGTGGCAAAGGCCTTCCTGGGAATCTTTTCCAGGGTGGGTTTCCCTAAGGAAGTGGTGTCACTCAGAGGTAGTAACTTCATGTCTGCATACCTCAAGGCAATGTGGAAGGAATGTGGTGTAACTTACAAGTTCACTACCCCTTATCATCCACAAACAAATGGGCTGGTTGAGAGGTTTAATAAAACTCTCAAAGGTATGATAATGGGACTCCCTGAAAAACTCAGAAGGAGATGGGATGTCCTGTTACCTTGCCTCCTTTTTGCTTACAGGGAGGTACCCCAAAAAGGAGTGGGTTTTAGCCCCTTTGAACTCCTCTTTGGGCACGCTGTGAGAGGTCCCCTTGGTCTTGTTAAGGAGGGTTGGGAACAACCTTTAATAGCTCCTAAACAGGACATTGTGGACTATGTGCTTGGCCTAAGATCAAGAATGGCTGAGTACATGAAAAAGGCCAGTAAAAACCTTCAGGCCATCCAGGAGCTGCAAAAGCAATGGCATGACCAGAAGGCTGTCCTGACTCAGTACCACCCAGGACAGAAGGTGTGGGTATTGGAGCCTGTGGCCCCAAGAGCACTTCAAGACAAATGGAGTGGACCCCATCTCATTGTTGAAAAGAAGGGCGAGGTCACCTACTTGGTTGACCTGGGCACTTCTAGGAGTACCCTTAGGGTGCTCCATGTCAATCGCCTGAAACCCTACTATGACAGGGCTGATCTCACCCTGCTCATGGCAACTGACGAGGGACAGGAAGAAGAGAGTGACCCTCTCCCTGATCTCTTCTCCACCACTGAAGCTGATGGCTTAGTGGAGGAAGTAGTGCTTGCAGATTGTCTTACTGCTGAGCAGAAAGATAACTGTATAAATCTTTTAAGTCCGTTTTCTGAAGTCTTCTCACTGATACCAGGTACTACTACTTGGTGTGAGCATACAATCGACACTGGAGACAGTTTACCTGTCAAAAGTAAGATCTATAGGCAGCCTGACCATGTCAGGGACTGCATTAAACAAGAGCTTCAGAAGATGTTAGACTTAGGAGTGATTGAACCTTTAGAAAGCCCATGGGCTAGCCCAGTGGTGCTTGTCTCTAAACCTCACAGTAAGGATGGAAAAAGAGAAATTAGGTTTTGTGTTGCCTATAGAGGGCTCAACCAAGTAACCAAGACAGATGCTCACCCTATACCCAGGGCGGATGAGCTCATAGATACACTGGTGTCTGCCAAGTATCTAAGCACTTTGATCTAACTGCAGGATATTGGCAGATTAGGTTATCAGAAGATGCAAAACCAAAGACTGCATTTTCAACCATTGGAGGACACTATCAATTTACAAAAATGCCCTTTGGTCTGAAAAATGCACCTGCCACTTTTCAAAGGTTGGTGAACACAGACCTGCAAGGGTTGGAAGTTTTAGTGCAGCATATCTAGATGATATAGCTGTCTTTAGCTTCACCTGGGATGATAACCTGGTCCACCTATGGAAAGTTCTGGAGGCCCTGCAAAAGGCAGGCCTCACTATCAAGGCATCTAAGTGCCTGATAGGGCAGGGGAAAGTGGTTTATCTGGGCCACCTGGTAGGTGGGGAACAGATTGCACCACTGGAGGGGAAGATCCAAACCATTATGAAATGGACTCCCCCCACAACTCAAACCCAGGTGAGAGCCTTTTTAGGCCTCACATGGTACTATAGGAGATTCATCAAGAATTATGGCTCCATAGCAGCTCCTCTTAATGATCTCACTAGCAACAAGATGCCTAAAAAGGTATTGTGGACAGCTAGCTGTCAAAAAGCTTTTGATGAGCTCAAACAGGCCATGTGCTCTGCACCTGTCCTAAAAAGCCCTTGTCACTCCAAGAAATTCATAGTCCAGACTGATGCTTCTGAATTAGGGATTGGGGCAGTGCTATCACAGCTGAATACTGAGGGCCAGGATCAACCTGTTGCTTTTATCAGCAGAGGTTGACCCCTAGAGAAAAGCGTTGGTCTGCCATAGAGAGGGAGGCCTTTGCTGTGGTCTGGGCACTGAAAAAGTTGAGACCATACCTGTTTGGTACTCACTTTATTGTTCAGACAGACCACAAACCTCTACTTTGGCTAAACCAAATGAAAGGTGAAAACCCTAAATTGTTGAGGTGATCCATATCCTTACAGGGAATGGACTATACAGTGGAACATAGACCTGGGAGTACCCACTCCAATGCAAATGGACTCTCCAGATATTTCCACTTAGACAATGAAGACTCATCTGGGCAAGGTTAGCCTTATTGTCCCTTGTTTGGGGGGGGGGGGGTTGTAGGAAAGTACCACCTTGCCTGGCATGTTACCCCCATTTCTAATGTATGTATGTTTGTTTTTGCCTATGTGTCACTGGGATCCTCCTAGCCAGGACCACAGTGCTCATAAAGTATGCCCTGTATGTGTTCTCTGAGTGATGCCTAACTGTATCACCGAGGCTCTGCTAACCAGAACCTCAGTGTTTATGCTCTCTCTGCTTTTAAAATTGTCACTGCAGGCTAGTGACTAATTTTACCAATTCTGATTGGCACACTGGAACACCCTTATAATTCCCTAGTATATGATACCTAGGTACCCAGGGTATTGGGGTTCCAGCAGATCCCTATTGGCTGCAGCATTTCTTTTGCCACCCATAGGGAGCTCAGACAATTCTTACAAAGGACTGCCACTGCAGCCTGAGTGAAATAACGTCCACGTTATTTCACAGCCATTTTACACTGCACTTAAGTAACTTATAAGTCACCTATACGTCTAACCCTCACTTGCTGAAGGTTAGGTGCAAAGTTACTTAGTGTGTGGGCACCCTGGCACTAGCCAAGGTGCCCCCACATTGTTCAGGGCAAATTCCCCGGACTTTGTGAGTGCGGAGACACCATTACACGCGTGCACTACATATAGGTCAATACCTATATGTAGCTTCACCATGGTAACTCCGAACATGGCCATGTAACATGTCTAGGATCATGGAATTGTCACCCGAATACCATTCTGGTATTGGGAGGACAATTTCATGCATCCCCGGGTCTCCAGCACAGAGCCCGGGTACTGCCAAACGAGCTTTCCGGGGTCTCCACTGCAGCTACTGCTGCTGCCAACCCTTCAGACAGGTTTCTGCCCCCCTGGGGCATTGGCAGCCTGGTCCCAGGAAGGCAGAACAAAGGATTTCCTCTGAGAGAGGGTGTTACACCCCCTTCCTTTGGAAATAGGAGTGAAGGGCCTTGGAGGAGTAGCCTCTCCTGGCCTCTGGAAATGCTTTGAAGGGCACAGATGGTTTCCTCCTTGCATAAGCCACTCTACACCATTCAGGGATCCCACAGCCCTGCTCTGGCACGAAACTGGGCAAAGGAAAGAGGAGTGACCACTCCCTTGACCAGCACCTGCCAGGGGAGGTGCCCAGAGCTCCTCCAGTGTGTCCCAGACCCCTGCCATCTTGAATGCAGAGGTGTGAGGGCACAATGGACAGCTCTGAGTGGCCAGTGCCAGCAGGTGACGCCAGAGACCCCTCCTGATAGGTGCTTACCTTTCTCTGTAGCCAATCCTCCTCTGTGGGCTATTTAGGGTCTCTCCTGTGGGTATCTCACCAGATAACGAATGCAAGAGCTCACCAGAGTTCCTCTGCACTTCCCTCTTCAACTTCTGCTAAAGATCGACTGCTGACTGCTGACTGCTCCAGGATGCCTGCGTAACCGCAACAAAGTAGCAAGAAGACTACCTGCAACATTGTAGCACCTCATCCTGCCGGCTCTCTTGACTGTTTCCTGGTGGTGCATGCTCTGAGGGCTGTCTGCCTTCACCCTGCAGTGGAAGCCAAATAGAAATATCCCGTGGGTCGATGGAATCTTCCCCCTGCCAAAGCAGGCACCAAACTTCTGCATCACTGGTCCTCTGGGTCCCCTCTCATCCTGACGAGCGCTGTCCCTGGAACACAGGAGCTAGGTCCAAGTGTCTTCAACAGTCCAGTAGCCCTTCTGTCCAAATTTGGTGGAGGTAAGTCCTTGCCTCCCCACGCCAGACAGTAATCCTGTGTACTGTGTGAACTGCAGCTGCTCAGGCTTCTGTGCACTTTTGCAAGACTTCCTTTATGCACAGCCTAGCCCAGGTCCCCAGCACTCCGTCCTGCATTGCCCAACTCGCTGAGTTGGACTCCGACGTTTTGTTACTCTGAGTTGACCGTCATCCTCAGATCTTCTAAGTGCCTGTTCAGGTGCTTCTGCGGGTGCTGCCTGCTTCTGCATGGGCTCTCTGCATTGTTGAGCGCCCCCTCTGTCTCCTCCTCCAAGGGGCGACCTCCTGGTCTTTCCTGGGCCCTGGCAGCACCCAAAATCCTCAACTGTGACTCTTGCAGCTAGCAAGGCTTGTTTGTGGTCTTTCTGCATGAAAACAACTCTGCGTCCTCCAGCACTCCGTGAAACATCTTCTGACCAAAGGAGAAGTTCCTGGCTCCTTCCATTGTTGCAGAATCTTTGGCTTCTTCCACCCAGAGGCAGCCCTTTTGCACCTTCATCTGGGGTTTAGTGGGCTCCTGCCCCCCCGGACACTTGCGTGACTCTTGGACTTGGTCCCCTTCCTTTCCAGATCCTCAGGTCCAGGAATCCATCTTCAGTGCTTTGCAGTCAGTTGTTGTCTTTGCAGAATCCCCTATCTCAACTTTACTGTCTTTCTGGGGTAGTAGGGTAACTTTACTCCTACTTTTCAGGTTCTTGGGGTGGGGTATCTTGGACACCCTTAGTGTTTCTTACACTCCTAGCGACCCTCTACACACTACTCTAGGCCTGGGGTCCTTTCGTGGTTCGCATTCCACTTTTGGAGTACATGGTTTGTGTTGCCCCTAGGCCTATTTCTTACTATTACATTCTATTGTGTTTGCACTACTTTTCTAACTATTACTTACCTGATGTTGGTGTGTGTATATATATTTTGTGTATATTACTTACCTCCTCAGGGAGTATATCCTCTGAGATACTTTTGGCATATTGTCACTAAAATAAAGTACCTTTATTTTTAGTAACTCTGAGTATTGTGTTTTCTTGTTATACAGTGCTATATGATATAAGTTGTATAGTAGGAGCTTTGCATGTCTTCTAGTTCAGCCTAAGCTGCTGTGCTATAGCTACCTCTATCAGCCTAAACTGCTAGAACACCTCTAATCTACTAATAAGGGATAACTGGACCTGGCACAAGGTGTAAGTACCACAAGGTACCCACTATAAGCCAGGCCAGCCTCCTACAGTATGTAATTAAATGTTATTAAGAGTTCTCAATATATATACCCCAAAATACCACATGGAACTGTTCTCACCGTATTGGTCTACTTTCTGCATTCCATGATGCCCTGTAATCATCTAATTAAAAGATTATTATTTAGTGATCTGAACAGTGAAGAGAAATTGAAATCCTTACTACATTATTTGGAAGAAATCTGGATTGGCCACATAAAGAAGTCAGATTGCAGAAGAGTTCTAAGATTTCTTGTTGACAAGTGGAAGAGTTCTAAGATGTCATGTTGGTGGGTGGAAGAGTTCTAAGATGTCATGCTCACAGGTGGAAGAGTTCTAAGATATCATGTTGACAGGTGGAAGTGTTCTAGGATATCTTGTTGATGGGTGGAAGAGTTCTAAGATGTCATGTTGGTGGGTGGAAGAGTTCTAAGAGGTCATGTTGATGGGTGGAAGAGTTCTAAGATGTCAATGCTTATGGATGGAAGGGTTCTAAGATGTCATGTTAATGGGTGGAAGAGTTCTAAGATGTCATGTTGATGGGTGGAAGAGTTCTAAGAGGTCATGTTGATGCGTGGAAGAGTTGTAAGATGTCATGTTGATGGGTGGAAGAGTTGTAAGATGTCATGTTGACAAGTGGAAGAGTTCTAAGATGTCATGTTTACAGTTGGAAGAGTTCTAAGATGTCATGTTGACGGGTGAAAGTGTTCTAAGGTATCTTGCTGATGGGTGGGAGAGTTCTAAGATGTCATGTTAAAGGGTGCAAGAGTTCTAAGAGGTCATGTTTACAGGTGGAAGAGATCTAAAATGTCAATGCTGACAGGTGGAAGAGTTCTAAGATGTCATGTTGACAAGTGGAAGAATTCTAAGAAGACTTGTGGACGAGTGGAAGAGTTCTAAGATGTCATGTTCAGAGGTGGAAGAGTTCTAAGATGTCATGTTGATGGGTGGAAGAGTTCTAAGAAGACTTGTTGATGAGTGGAAGAGTTCTAAGATGTCATGTTCAGAGGTGGAAGAGTTCTAAGATGCAATGTTGATGGGTGGAAGACTTCTAAGATGTCATGTTGACAGGTGAAAGAGATGTAAGATTTCCTCTTGACAGGTTGAAGAGTTTTAAGATGTCAATGCTGATGGGTGGAAGAGTTCTAAGATGTTGTGTTGATGGGTGGAAGAGTTCTGAGATGTCTTGTTGACGGGTGGAACTGCTACTCGACCTGTTTAGAGGGAGGAGCAAAAACAAACCATATAATTGGAGGATAGCATAACTCTTCCTCTTCTCCTTGGTACAGCTCACACCAGTTTCTAACAGTTTCTGGAATGTTTGAAAAAAGAGGTATGTTCGAAGCAAATGCATCAAGCGCAATGTTTTTCATAGTCTGCAACCCAGGTTAAGTAAAAAAAAGTAAAAGAGATGAGTGTGAAGAAAAATGAATGAAATAAAGAACAAACCCCTCAATACACCACACAAAACTATTTAACTAAATATCACCTATCTGAAAATTGTACAATATTTTATAGTAAAGTTTTGAAAAAAAAAAGAGAAAAATCCTACCTGGAGCTGTTTTCTTCCTTCAGCTGGAGGTAATATTTCCATACTCCTCCCCCAACGCTCAATGGTAATCCCCAACTGACTGTTCAAATCATAACAAAACTTCAAAAATGTTAAATAAGGTTATCTTCAAAACATGCTCCAGAAAAACTCGACCGAAAGTGAGGCCAAATTAAAATATGAATGCTTGTTTTAGGCTCGGTTTTTACAAACATTTTACAAAAATACCAACAATCCTTTGACATAGATTCCATTTTGAAAAACAAATATTACAAAATACTCTATAAAAATTAAGCAAAGGAATTAATGGGTTGCTAAAGTCAGGACATACACAAGACACACCCCAACAACCAAGTCAATAGCACCAAGAAACCAATTCACAAGATCCCAAAAACACAAAAATCTTGAAAAATGCATCAGAATCAGGAACAACAGAAAGCGTAGAGTGGAGAAATAGGGGGAATAACTTATCTGCTAATGTTCTTTATTTTTTTGTGTAAAAATAAAACACACATAGACATATTTGTGCCCTGGATGGCATGATGTCTGACAAACTCCATAGGAAGGAAAAGTAAAATAAAAATTCAAGACATACAACAAATATAATTTCCCAGCCATACTGACTTCCCTCATATTCAACCTACAAAAAACAGCCACATTAGGCAGAAGTACTTTTAAAATTATAGTTTCGACATGCCTGACACTGCAGCAGCCACCCGTCCCCCAGGCTGCACCGACTCAAGGAACTGTCACAAGAACCGAGTAAACATTATAAAAATGGAGTGGTCAACATTTAAAAAAGACAATTTTCCCATTGAAAACAATCAGAACTTGTAGGAAAAAATGAGGAAGCAATTGAAAATTTTCAAAAGATTAGTGTGTTAATAAAATGCTTAAAATAGAAATATAGATTTATAAAATTGAGAAAGGATGGTTCAAAATATATAATTATATCATTATAAATATACTTAATAATAAGATAATAAATGAATGTGTGATATAATGTTAATATATATTTTTTTAATGAATGAAAAGCATATGCTATGCTATGTTTTGGGCCATCTACATGCGTGTATGAGTTTTCTTTTAATTAAAAAAACATAAGAAGGGAAATGTAAAAAAAAAACAAATTACGAACTGTAAAAAGTAAAAAAGTAAAAAGTTAATTAAGCCCTAAAATAACTCCAAAAAGTACCCCATACAACAAATAAATACACTCATAACTACATGATGTATCCTACGTTAAAATACCTCCCACCCCAGCCAGAGGTTGTATAAACCTAGTTAATGCATGTATTTAATTTAGTGTGTGAAAAATTAAACTCCATGCCCACACCAACAAAACAATAAATTCTCACGCATGAACCCTCCCATTAAATGACCCTATTTGGTAAACAAATACCCCAACTCCATAATAAATTACCCAAAATTAAAAATACACCCCACCCAGGCGCACTATCACCTCTGAATCCCTATTCTATAAATAAAAGCACATAACTCATTATATTTCTAAAAATAGAAATAAATACCTACACTCCACAAACATAAATGTGCACCCTACAAATTCACTTCTACCAAACCACAAATACATACACTAACTACATGATAAATTACTTCAAATTAAAATATTCCACACCCAAGGCACCTTTCACCCCAAGGTCCCGCTCCTAGAGGTTTTTACTTTTTTGCAGTTTTATATTGCACAAACCTGGTCCAAGGGCATCAGAAGACTTTACCTGAGCATCAGAGTCCATCTCAGGAGGTCAAGCCAGGGCTGGGACAGGGTCCCCAGCTCAAAGGTCAGCATCTCTGGCTGTCAGGCCACATCGCCTCTCCCGCAGCTCATTCTTTAATGTACAGCAGTCATTTAATAATTGAAAACATAAATAATGTCCTGCACTACAAAAACATTATTTTTCTACCCCGGATCCCTCAAAATAAACTACACTATACCACAAATAAATACTCCGACCCACGCTATATTGCCAATAATTACAATACTCCCCGCCCTGGCATCCCACTTCTAGAAGTTAATGTACATAGTAAACACTTGAAAGAAATTAAATAAATGCCCACACCTCCCCCCCCAAAAAATAAATGCCCACTCCAAAACCCCCAAATTGGTTTACAGCATGACACAGTTACTTCCACCCTATAATAAATCATTGAAATTTAAAACATCCCCCTCCCCATCCCGGTCTCTAAGGCCTTTACATCCTGGTCCTAAAAATAACCACATATTTTTTTAAAACTTTAGATACATATATCTGAGGAAGTAAAACCCCTCTGAATCCCCCATCCTTCTAGCCAGCACCAAGCTACCCAAAACTGAAGATTAAAAAACCATTCCATATCTTCTTTTTGATGTACACGAGACGGGGGGGTTACACCCATATCTCATTTGTCCCATACTCCCCTTCTTAGCCTTAAATAACACTACACAGAAATTAAGATTTACTACCCCTAAACGTAATCCCTCCTGAGCCGCAAAACCCCTTACTACCCCTTATCTCAACTGATCCCTGAAACCTAAAAAACTAGGCCCAGGTGAAACTTTAATTACACTGGCGTAATATGCATATTTGTGATAATTTTGTGGGATATAACATTCTTAAAATTATGCCATCATGCCACTTTACGTAGTTATGCTGTCATTCACTGACGTATTATAGCTCAGGAGCGTGGGAATTACATGAACAACCACAGCAATTTTATTTTTTTAACTATTTGATTAGTGCTAAATCCTTCGTCGAATGAAAAGTTGATGCAAGGATGCATTTCGCACTAAAATATAGCCCTAAATGACAGATTTGTGTTTCACTTAATTATGTATAATTTTGCTGAATTTTCCTGAAATTGCCCCTCATTATGGGAAAGTAAATTATGCAAACTTCTCACCCACTATGAAAAAACCCTATAAACTCACCTATTCTGAGCCCTACGAACAATTTACTACCCTAAACTTGACTGATCCTTTCCACCTAAGTTCCCTTGTTTAGTTGTTTTATATTTACCTGTGGTCACCTCATGATATAACCACTCACGCGGCAGAGCAATGGTAGTTAGGATGTAGAAGCCACTACAAAGTACAAACATTGTAGTAAATGTACCCTGAGGTAATGATTACACAGTAGCGTAGCGCACGGAGCCGGGTGACGGGCAGCACCTCCAGCGGATCTGGCTTCTGTGAGTACAAGGGAGTTGTTACGCGGCCTGTATGAACTACGCTCGTCTGCCGACCTCTCGTTATTATGGTATTAGTATTAGTGTGGGCCAGAAGGGTTTATATATGAATTGACATTACTATATAACAGTCCCAGTATAGAAAGCAGAGTGCGGGGCGGGCTGTTCCCTATCACTGGGCTGTAAACCTTATATTGCACTTCAAGGTGTGACTATCATCCTAGGTTCGAGCCCAGGGTTGGGGGGCGATGCAGGTATCTTGGAAACAGCCGTGTTTTTCACTCCCTTCCGAGGTGCGTATGCTCGCCTTGAATCTTGGCAGGCAGTGAGTTCTGCAGCTTGGGGGCTTGTACTAAGAAAGTAGCGCCTCCGCTGGAGTAAGGTGGTAACATGATCTGTTCTGCAAGCCTGGAGCACAATGTCTTGTTTGGTTTGCATAGTTTATGGCTTTTGTTGGTATCCAAGGTATGGAACGATGCAACGCGGTGTTTCCATTGTGTAGAAGGTGCTCTTTGTTGTCATGTTGTCATGCTAACGTGACATTGGTATTTAAGCATAGGTCTGAATCCACGGTTACCAGGAGGTTTCTGACTTCTCTGTTGTTGATCTTGTGGGAGGGGCCTCGAGTGTCCTGGTCACATGTCGGCAGGCTGGTATTTTTGCTCTTGTCCACAGCTCATGATTTTTGTCTTTGCAGTGTTGAGCTTTAGGTGGTTACTCATCATCCATGTGTTTATCGCACAAAGACGATCTTTTGGGCCATCTATTTTCAGAATGATTTGTATGCCATCTACATAGTTGTAACATGTGAATGATTTAATTAGGTTTAAGTAGATGTTGAAAAGTAAAGGGATTTGATGGACTCCTACGGTACGCTGATGTTTAGTTGTGAGGAGCAGATTTCAATGATGTAGGAGGCGGGCATGGTTTCTATTGGGTACCTAAGGTACTTACACCTTGTGCCAGGTCCAGTTATCCCTTGTTAGTGAAATGTAGACAGTGTCTAGAAGCCAGGCTCTCTAGGGGTAGCTGTGGATGAGTAGCCAAGGCTTAACTAGGAGACATGCAAAGCTCCTACTATACCACTGTAGTCACACAGTACTCACACACATGAAAGAAAATACTCAGTGACACAAACATAAAGGTACTTTATTTTGGTGAAACAAATGCCAAAAATACCATAGAAACTATACTCCCTTAGGAGGTAAGTAATACACAAATTATATACCCTAGTATGCAAAAACAGGTGCAAAAACAGTTAGAAAACAGTGCAACTAGTAAAAATCACAATAGGTAGAAATGGGCCTAGGGGGAAGACAAATCATATACTAAGAAAGTGCAATGTGAAAGTCAGTTTCCCACCTAGGCAAGTGTAGCGTGTAGAGGGGCGCTGGGAGTATTAGAACACACCAAAGGAAAGTAATAGACAACCCCAGAGCCCAGGAAAGCAGGAGTAAATCACAGTACCTTTCCTAGAACACTTGATGGAAGATTATGCAAGAACCAGAAGTGACTGAAAGACACCAATGATGGATTCCTGGACCTGAGGACCTGTGGAAGAAGGAGACCAAGTCCAAGGAGCAATGAGGAGTCCAGGGAGAACAGGAGCCCCTGCTAACCCGGATGAAGGTGCAAAAGAAGAACTACCGGTGAAGAAGAACAGCCAGTCCTGCACCCAAGAAGATGGATAAGGGTTCCTGGTTGGGTCAGATGATGTCCCACGCTGGATGTATGATTGAAGTCTGGTTTGTGTCTCTGGATTCCGCCAACAAGCCTTGGCACATGCAGAGATCGCAGTTAGCAGAAAATGGCACTGCCTGGAACCAGGAGGGACCTTCTGACGGCTACCCAGGAGGGGAAGACAGAGGGGGCTCTCAGCAACTCAGAGCTCTCAGCAACTCAGAGCCCTCAGAAGACCAGGCAGCATGCACAGGAGTCCCACAGCACGGTGACAAAGAAGGTGCAAAAGGAGGCCCATGCAGCACTGCACAAAGGGATCCCACGCCGCCGGAGAACCACGCAGGAGACTGTGCATCGCAGGAAGGAGTGCTGGGGGCCAGAGCTGCACAGTGCACAAAGAACTTCGTGGGAGGATGCCACCAAGCCTTGGCAATTGCAAAACACACAGTGCATGGGGGTACTGTCTTGTGTGGAGAGGCAAGCCCTTACCTCCACCAAAGTTGGGCAGTTGGACGTCACGACCGTAGGGACATCTTCTGTCCACCACCTGTGTTGCTGGATACACGCACTTCTTCAGGAGAGGGGACACAAGTCACTGGTCATCACCGCAGAGGGGCTGAAGACAGGAAGTCCTCTGAGGATGCACGACCGGCAACAGTTGCAATTGCTGGCAGGAGCTAAAGATACAATGTTGCAGAAGTCCTCTTTGCTTCTTTGTTGCAGTTGTAGATTCCTGGAGGGCCCAGATGCAGTTTCTTCGGTATGCAGGTGAAGTAAAGGATACAGAGGATTCCTGCTGGAGTCTTGCAAACTGAATCTGAAGAACCACCCAAGAGAGAGACCCTAAATAGCCCTGAAAGGGAGATTGGTCAGCTATACAGGTAAGCACCTATCAGGGGAGGGCTCTGACATCACCTGCTGGCACTGGCCACTCAGATGCTCCCACAGTTCCCTGCCAACTTGGAATCCAAGATGACAAAACTCAGGGACCATCTGGAGGAGCTCTGAGCACCACCCCTGCGGTGGTGATGGACAGGGGAGTGGTCACTTCCCTTTCCTTTGTCCAGTTTCATGCCAGTGCAGGGGATGGGAGTTCCTGAACCGATGTAGACTGGGTTATGCAAGGAGGGCACCATCAGTGCCCTTCAAAGCATTTCCATAGGCTCTGGGAGGTTACCCCTCCCATGCCTGTAACACCTATTTCCAAAGGGAGTGGGTGTAACACCCCTCTCCCAAAGGAAATGATTTGTTCTGCCTTCCTAGGATCGAGCTGCTTGAGCAACAGGAGGGCAGAAACCTGTCTGTGAGGTGGCAGCAACTGGGACTGCCTGGAAAACCTCAGAAGGCTTTAATGGCAGTAATGGGGGTCCTCTACGGCACCCCCAGAGTGCATGGAATCATACAACCAATGCTTGCAAAAGCCTTGGGGTATGATTCCAAAATGTTTGATACCAAACATGGCCATATTCGGAGTTACTATTGTGAACCTGTACATCGGTGGTGACCAATGTCCAGTGCACCCATAAAAGGCGTCCCCGCACTCACAAAGCCTGGGAAAATGGTCATGGGGGCACCTCTGCTAGTGCTCTGCACCCAGCCTTCAGGGCTAGAAGGTCTACAATAGGGGTGACTTATAAGTGACCTGGGGCAGTGCATGCACCTTTTCACACAGGCTGCAATGGAAGAGCTGTAGAAGCCTTTGCATGGGCTCCTTATGGGTGTCAAAAGAAATGCTGCAGCCCATAGGGATCCCCTGGAACCCCAATGCCCTGGGTACCTAAGTACCATATAGTAGGGACTTATAAGGGGGCACGAGAATGCCAGTTGTGGGTGGAATACTGGGATACCAGTATGCTATAGCCATAATTTAAGGGAGAGAGCATAACTACTGGGGTCCTGTTTAGCAGGACCCCAGTAGACACACGCAAACACACTGACAAACAGGCCACAAATGGGGGTAACCATGCTAGAAATAGGCTACTTTTCTACAAATGATCGTAGGAATACAATGCAGTGTTTTTCTCCAAAGTAATAGTAATCCATTTTAAAGCACCTTCACTCATTCCGAGATGATGGAGTCTTCGTAGCAGCACAGGGTGGTGGACAGTGTTAAATGCCACTGATAGGTCCAGAAGCAATTAGGAGGCCACTCCGTCTTGGGCCACTGTAAATCTTAGGTCATCCCAAATGGATATGATGACTGACTCTGTGCCCGGTGTTTAATTTGAGCCAATGGTTGTCGGTAGGGGCCACCAGAACTTATTTTTGGGGACCAGCATTTATTTTTCACATCAGATTTTTCACAAGAGAGTGAAAAACATACGAATCAGAAAGACGGAGGAAGGAAAAATGGAAAAACTGTCACAAAGGCAGAGAGTACAAAGGATCGAGAGTGGGATTAAGGTGCGGGGAGCGTCTGGTGGTGGATTAAAGCGGCATGAGGTGGATTGAGGATTAGCAGCATCGGTGTTCGGCACATGGATGTTTAATTGCATCGGTCATGTGCTGCTGATCAGAAGCTTTGGCCACCAGCACTCTTTTTTTCAATTAAGCAGTGTCTGTGCATGAATCCTGATTCCTTGGAATGAGCCGTTAAATATTTGTCTGCTGGCTTTGTTGTGTGGGTTTTTCTTCCTAAAGAGGGGTCTTGTGTAGGATGATTTCAGGTGGAATGATCCTAGTTCCAGAGACTTGCTAAGAAGCTTCTAGAAACCTCCAACGCACAGGTTGGAGATTATTCATGATGAATAAAACGATACACAAATGAGTAACTATGACGGAAAGCTGTGATTAATGACACAGGTTTTTGATCAGTTACAAAAGGAGGAAGCTCCCACCAACATGCATGAGTGTACAGAGGGCACTCCCCCCTCCGAGGTTAGCATGCATTATACCCCATGGCAGAGTAACTCCTTTGAGTGCCTTTAAGAGAAAAAGTGACAGAAAATGAGGATTAACAGACTGATTTTTGTTTGTGAAACACAGGTACCCAATCACTGGGTTTTCCACATTAGCTGTAGTGGTCGTAGGATGAAGCTTCGGAGACCTATGCAGTTCTGGCACAGTGGTTAATTTGAGGCGGTTGTTTCCGGTGCTTAGCACCAGCTCTTCATTGTCCCCACTGGCACTTATGAAACTGTACCACCTGGTGGCGCTGTTTGTCTCATTCAGAGATAAACACAACAGTAATTGCTAAATAATTCAGTATAAAGTAAAAATGAATGTTAGTTGCCACCCGAACCATTCTTACAGCTCTGGGGGCCTGGACCAGTCTGAATTGTCAGACTTGGAGGAGTTTGATGGTTAGTAGTGAGTAAGTGCTGTCATTGGTAGCGCTGGCAGGGGTAAGGGCTGCTGCAAGCTGCAGCCTGCAGTGACCTCCTGACAGGTACTGCTCTGGCGCGATAAAATATTTGAATATAAAACAAGGGGCTTCAGGCCCTCTTTAGGTGCGGGGATTAGTGCCGGACGGTTGAGTAACGTATAGTGGCAAGAGCTGGATGCAAGGTGTGTGGAGAGCATTGGTGGAATGGTATTACATGACGTCAGACTCTGCAATTCCTCTGTACAGCTGTGGACATGCCTTCATTCATGCAGCAGGGGCCTTTACTCTGGCAGCTATGGGCATGGCTGCTGAAATTATGTGGTAGTGCGGCAAGTTTCACATAATTATAGATTTGTCCTGTTTGCCACATAATCCATCACCTGCTGTATGATCTGCAGATTTTAACAAAAAAAGCTTTGCTTCTAGGTGAAACGGTTCAAAAGTTACTAAAAATGCTGCAACGCGTGCTGCTGTGCCGTGGAAGCCATTTTGCAGATCTGAACTGGTCACCTTTCTGCTGCTTATTGCTATATTTGGGAGTTAAATCGGTACTAATGAGATGCAACAAGTTCCCTTATGGTGTCACCCAGTTTAAAAATGACGAAATAATTGAGTAATACTATTGCAAAATGGGCCACATAATGGCGCATAATGTGCCTTTTCTTGCCGCATCATTTACTCATATCAGCCGCATATTTGGTCCTCTCCTGCCACATAATTCCTGTGGCACTGGGTATGAGCGCTCAAGGAAGGCTGTGAGAATCTATAAGGCCTGGAGCTGGCACGTCACAGCGCCACCCAGTCCTTTTCGGGTAGCTTGGCGCAGTTGTGAATATGGCCGGTAGGTGGCGATAACAGACTTTAAGTGACGTTCATCTTTCTTTTCAAAGACATTACAAGCTACAATTACATTCACTTTCCATAATCTTCTTTGTCTTTTTATGAATCTGAGTCGGATACGTTCACCGTTTAATTGCATTTAAAAGGAAAACTGGTGAGCAAACCACTACTCTTCTATTCAAAACCAACACCAAACAAGAGGTCACAAAACTTACACTGAAGCAACCTCTTGCTGGTCTAAATGTCCTGGTTCACTTCTTCCTTCAAACCATCAAAGCCCATCCCGCCGTCTGGAAGAGCAGACACGTGTTTCACTGTCATACAAACTTCTAGCGCCTGCCAATCCCCTCGCAGCGCTTGAAGCGCCTCTAGGAGCGCAGGACTGCGGAAAGCAGGTGCGAGCTCCAATCACCGAGTAAAGGCAGAGTTTGATCCAAATAAACCTACCGCGGAAGGGGCGGTTGTAGCTTCTGCGCGCCCCTGAGAGAACTCACCTGCACCGAGCAGGGTCCCCCCAAAGGAGGGAGTTTACGGATTGTTTACACCCGAAGTCCACAGGGTCGCAGCTTGATCACTAAGATGACCTGGGCGGAGTTCGCGCAGTTCGCGCAGTTCGCGGAGTTCGCGCAGTTCTGCTCACGCAAGTGCCATAAAAACTCTGCTGCATCACGTGGAGTGCTGTGAGCGGACAAGCTTGGGTAAGTCAAGATGTCTGCGCAGATTTACAGCACCAGAAGTTTTACAGCGCGAACGGCATCAAGCGGAGCGCCAGAGGGCGCTAACTTCTTTCTTCCACTCAAGTAGACTTTCTACTCAAGCGGCAGCTGTCCGCAAAGAGAGCGGCAACTTTCTCAACGCGGGTGGGCGTGACCTGCCACGACCGCCTGCGGTCAGAAATCACGCTCGCCAACATAGCAATTTCTCTCGCTTGCGCTCACCAACTTAACGTTGGCAAGCCGTGTGTGAGAAAAAACTCTGATCCACGTCACTTTGTGGAGTTTTACGGAACGCTGCACTCCAGGTGGAGCGCGGAGCGGGCAAAACTCTGCTAACTCTGCCAGCGGAACGGAATTCTTAGCCCACCCCTAAGTAAGAGTGGGGAGGGTGTGCGATTCAGATGTTCCAACAATATAAATAAGTCCAATATATGACAAGCAGTGCGCACAAGAGGGCCTTAAGGCTCCAGTGAAAAGGGAGAAGAATGCGGATTGGTAGGGGTACAAAGAAAGGGAGATCACATTATTTTGTGGAATATGCAACTTTTTTGAAGAATTTGAAAAGCGAGAGATGGAGAGTGTGTGTCCCTTTTTGTTTGTGTCCATGTTAAAAGTCCAGGTGAAATCCAACAGACACCTCACCAACCCCAACTGAAAGCTTCTGTACCCAACTATATGCCAGAAAATACTTTTATGAGGTGGAGGAAACACCTCAAACACCCTCCTGAAGCTACACCCCTGTAAGTCCACGTGCTGAGATGGCACAGGCTCTGAGAAGATGCCCAAACAGAAAGGTCCAGTGCTAGGGCTTCCTCACTTGGTGCAAATCCGGCCTAGGGGGGCATAAAACAAGAGCCAAGAGAAGATGGATGAAGACCAGAGAAAGCCAGCAGGGGACCTGCAACCAGCCATGCAGATGGAGTGATATGAGCAAAGGTGAAATCAACTTCACACCCAAGTTTCGTGCCCAGCATGGGACAAAGACTGCTCAACCTGCAACAAACCAAACCCCTCTGTGCCAAGCATGGGCCAAAGAGTGCTGTGCATGTGACAAACCAAACCCCTCTGTGCCGACTACGGGACGAAGAGTGCTCTGCATGCGACAAATCAAATCATTCTGTGCCAAGTATGGGACGAAGAGTGCTCTGCATGCGACAAACCAATCCCCTCTGTGCGAGCATGGGACGAAGAGTGCTCTGCATGCGACAAATCAAATCATTCTGTGCCAAGTATGGGACGAAGAGTGCTCTGCATGTGACAAACCAAACCCCTCTGTGCCGAGCATGGGACGAAGAGTGCTCTGCATGCGACAAACCAAATCATTCTGTGCCAAGCATGGGACGAAGAGTGCTCTGTTATAGGAAAGTACCCATTTTTTTGCCATGGTTACCACCATTTTCTGCCTGATGTCCGTGTGTTTGACTGTGTTCACTGGGATCCTGCTAACCAGGAACCCAGTGATTATGGCCACTCTCCCCTCTAAATGTTGTCACTGCATACTGGTAACTCAGTATTTCACCAACAATTGCCATACTGATGCCCCCTTTTAAGTTCCTAGTATATGGTACCTAGGTACCCAGGGCATTGGGGTTCCAGGCGATCTCTATGGGCTGCAGCATTACTTTTGCCACCCATAGGGAGCCCATGCAAAGGGTTCTGCAGGACTGCCATTGCAGCCTGTGTGAAAAAGTGCATGCACCCTCTCACTGCCATTTTCACTGCACCAGGTAATTTATAAGTCACCTATATGTCAGGCCTTCCTACCCTGAAGGCTGGGTGCAAAGTACCTGTGTGTGAGGACACCCCTGCACTACCAGAGGTGCCCCCACATCGTCCAGGATTATTTTCCCAGACTTCCTGAGTGCGGGGACGCCATTTTACGCATGTACTGGAAATTTGCATCTCTGGGTCCCCGTGCTGTGGGACTCCTGTGTGCGCTGCCTTGTCTTTTGAAAGCTCTCTGAGTTGCTGAGAGCTCCTTGACTCACCCTGTAGGAGGTTGGACTGGCTTGTAGTGAGTACCAAGGGGTACTTACACCTTGCACCAGGCCCAGTTATCCCTTATTAGTGTATAGGGTGTCTAGCAGCTTAGGCTGATAGATAATGGTAGCTTAGCAGAGCAGCTTAGGCTGAACTAGGAGACGAGTGAAGCTCCTACAGTACCACTAGTGTCACTTGCACAATATCATAAGAAAACACAATACACAGATATACTAAAAATAAAGGTACTTTATTTTTATGACAATATGCCAAAAGTATCTCAGTGAGTACCCTCAGTATGAGGATAGCAAATATACACAAGATATATGTACACAATACCAAAAATATGCAGTATAGCATTAGAAAACAGTGCAAACAATGTATAGTTACAATAGGATGCAATGGGGACACATAGGGATAGGGGCAACACAAACCATATACTCCAAAAGTGGAATGCGAACCACGAATGGACCCCAAACCTATGTGACCTTGTAGAGGGTCGCTGGGACTGTAAGAAAACAGTTAGGGTTAGAAAAATAGCCCACCCCAAGACCCTGAAAAGTGAGTGCAAAGTGCACTAAAGTTCCCCAAAGAGCATAGAAGTCGTGATAGGGGAATTCTGCAGGAAAGACACAAACCAGCAATGCAACAACAATGGATTTCCAGTCGAGGGTACCTGTGGAACAAGGGGACCAAGTCCAAAAGTCACAAGCAAGTCGGAGATGGGCAGATGCCCAGGAAATGCCAGCTGTGGATGCAAAGAAGCTGCTACTGGACAGTAGAAGCTGAAGGTTCTGCAGGAACGACAAGGGCTAGAGACTTCCCCTTTGGAGGATGGATCCAACACGCTGTGGAGAGTTGGGCAGAAGTGTTTTCCTGAAGAAAGACCGCCAACAAGCCTTGCTAGCTGCAAATCGTGCAGTTAGGGTTTTTAGATGCTGCTGTGGCCCAGGAGGGACCAGGATGTCGCCAATTGTGTCTGGGGACAGAGGGGGCGTCGAGCAAGACAAGGAGCCCTCTCAGAAGCAGGCAACACCCGCAGAAGTGCCAGAACAGGCACTACAAAGTGGAGTGAAACAGTGCTCACCTGAAGTTGCACAAAGGAGTCCCACGCCGCCGGAGGACAACTTAGGAGGTCGTGCAATGCAGGTTAGAGTGCCGTGGACCCAGGCTGGACTGTGCACAAAGGATTTCCGCCGGAAGTGCACGGAGGCCGGAGTAGCTGCAAAAGTCGCGGTTCCCAGCAATGCAGTCTGGCGTGGGGAGGCAAGGACTTACCTCCACCAACTTGGACTGAAGAGTCACTGGACTGTGGGAGTCACTTGGACAGAGTTGCTGGATTCAAGGGACCTCGCTTGTCGTGCTGAGAGGAGACCCAGGGTACCGGTGATGCAGTTCTTTGGTGCCTGCGGTGGCAGGGGGAAGATTCCGTCGACCCACGGGAGATTTCTTCAGAGCTTCTAGTGCAGAGAGGAGGCAGACTACCCCCACAGCATGCACCACCAGGAAAGCAGTCGAGAAGGCGGCAGGATCAGCGTTACAGAGTTGCAGTAGTCGTCTTTGCTACTTTGTTGCAGTTTTGCAGGCTTCCAGCGCGGTCAGCAGTCGATTCCTTGGCAGAAGGTGAAGAGAGAGATGCAGAGGAACTCGGATGAGCTCTTGCATTCGTTATCTAAGGAATTCCCCAAAGCAGAGACCCTAAATAGCCAGAAAAGAGGGTTTGGCTACTTAGGAGAGAGGATAGGCTAGCAACACCTGAAGGAGCCTATCAGAAGGAGTCTCTGACGTCACCTACTGGCCCTGGCCACTCAGAGCAGTCCAGTGTGCCAGCAGCACCTCTGTTACCAAGATGGCAGAGGTCTGGAGCACACTGGAGGAGCTCTGGACACCTCCTAGGGGAGGTGCAGGTCAGGGGAGTGGTCACTCCCCTTTCCTTTGTCCAGTTTCGTGCCAGAGCAGGGCTGAGGGGTCCCTGAACCGGTATAGACTGGTTTATGCAGAAATGGGCACCATGTGTGCCCATGAAAGCATTTCCAGAGGCTGGGGGAGGCTACTCCTCCCCTGTCTTCACACCATTTTCCAAAGGGAGAGGGTGTAACACCCTCTCTCTGAGGAAGTCCTTTGTTCTGCCTTCCTGGGCCAAGCCTGGCTGGACCCCAGGAGGGCAGAAACCTGTCTGAGGGGTTGGCAGCAGCTGCAGTGAAACCCCTGAAAAGGCAGTTTGGCAGTACCCAGGTCTGTGCTACAGACCCGTGGGATCATGGGATTGTGCCAACAATGCCAGGATGGCATAGAGGGGGCAATTCCATGATCATAGACATGTTACATGGCCATATTCGGAGTTACCATTGTGAAGCTACACATAGGTAGTGACCTATATGTAGTGCACGCATGTAATGGTGTCCCCGCACTCACAAAGTCCGGGGAATTGGCCCTGAACAATGTGGGGGCACCTTGGTTAGTGCCAGGGTGCCCACACACTAAGTAACTTAGCACCCAACCTTTACCAGGTAAAGTTTAGACATACAGGTCACTTATAAGTTACTTAAGTGCAGTGTAAAATGGCTGTGAAATAACGTGGACGTTATTTCACTCAGGCTGCAGTGGCAGGCCTGTGTAAGAATTGTCAGAGCTCCCTATGGGTGGCAAAAGAAATGCTGCAGCACATAGGGATCTCCTGGAACCCCAATACCCTGGGTACCTCAGTACCATATACTAGGGAATTATAAGGGTGTTCCAGTATGCCAATGTAAATTGGTAAAATTGGTCACTAGCCTGTTAGTGACAATTTGAAAGAAATGAGAGAGCATAACCACTGAGGTTCTGATTAGCAGAGCCTCAGTGAGACAGTTAGGCACCACACAGGAAACACATACATATAGGCCACAAACTTATGAGCACTGGGGTCCTGGCTAGCAGGGTCCCAGTGACACATAACAAACATACTGAAAACATAGGGTTTTCACTATGAGCATTGGGCCCTGGCTAGCAGGATCCTAGTGAGACAGGGAAAACACCCTGACATACACTCACAAACAGGCCAAAAGTGGGGGTAACAAGGCTAGAAAGAGGCTACCTTCTCACACAACCCCCCCCCCCAAACGAAGGACAATAAGGCTAACCTTGGCCAGTTGAGACTTTATTGTCTAAGTGGTGATAAGTAGAGAGTAGCTCTGCAATAGACTGGTTACTCCTTTTATCATCCACTATATGGTTACTTCCCTGTGGGGATGTAAACCACCCTGTTTGAAGTTTTTTAGCTAAGCAACAATGTGAAGATGTATTTTCAGAGCTTCTATCAGTAAGTTTTAGTTTAGAGCAGTGGGAATTGTCCACTGAACCTATTTGTAGTGATGGAAATGCGAGACAGGGATGCTGTCTCAGTAGAGCCATAGCTGGGCAAAAACTTTGTCCATATGGCTAGAAGAGAGAACAGGGATGCTGTTTCTCTTGAGTTGGAGCAGGGCAGGGATGCTGTCCTATGAGCTCCACACTAGGGCAGGGATGCTGTCCTAAGTGTTGTGAGGCAGTGCAGAGTTTCTGCACTAAAGTTTCTCTGGGAGGGTTGGAGGGATGCTCCATGTTAACTAAAATGGTGCTCTTTTTCTCACCAATGTTAGTTATCCCACAGAGAGGTACTTTTACCTCAGGGAGTACAGCTTTGCCAGCTGATGATTCCCTTGGAACAGGTGCCACCCCAGGAGAGGTTTCTCCCACCACAGGGGTGATATCCTGATTGGCAGGGTGGTTAGGGGATACTGTGATACCCTTTTTACCTGTTGTTGGAGAGGGATCCTGAGTTTTCAGGCCTTCTCTCCTTTGTTTTTTCATTTCAGTAGAAATGAGAGGGAACAATTCCCCTGGGATGCCCAGCATGGCTGCATGGGCATAAAACTCTACATCAGCCCAACCTGAGGCCTCTAGGTCATTACCTAAGAGACAGTCTACAGGTAAGCTAGGTGATACCACCGCCTGCTTAGGGCCAGTAACTCCACCCCAACTAAACTGAATTATAGCTAAGGGAAGAAACTTAGTGGAGTTATGTACATCAGTAATCTTATAGTGTTGTCCAATGATGTGTTGTTCAGGAGCCACTAGGTTTTCAGTCACCAAAGTGATACTGGCACCTGTGTCCCTGTAGGCCAAGGCCTCAACACCATTTATTGAAACTGTCTGCCTGTACATATCCATTGTAAGGGGACAAGCAGCCAGTGTGGCAAGGCCAATGCCACTAGGTGTGACAGAAACTGTCTTGGGACTGACTAACCCAGTTTCTATGATGGACCCATAAGTGAACCCAACTACACCCTTTGCTTGACTGTTACCAGCAGTCCCACCACTAGTACCACTACTGCTAGGGGCACTAGAGCTTGATGTATTAGTGGTGGTAGGCTCAGGGGGTTTACCTGGACAGGACTTATCCCGTGGCCTATGGCCTCTGTTTTTACACACAAAGCACCAAGGCTTTTTAATGTGTGCAGGTTGAGAAGAAGAGGAAGAATTTGTTTTATCCCCACCCTCTGAAGAGTGTTTAAGATTTGAAGTGGGATCTTTGGTTTTACCCTCATCCCCATGGTTATCTTGAGATTTTTCACCATCTTTCTTTGTAGTGAATCCTAGCTTATTTTATCAGGGTAACAGGAGTTAGCTTAGCCCTAGGCTTGTAAACTCGTGCCCCCGTCACCCAGTGACTTTTAACCTACTTAGCTTGCTCTGTCCTAGTCCATTTAACTATTTATTTCTGTTAAGATGGCGGCCTTGTTTATAGTTAGGCCACTTGTTATGAGTTCTATTATCAGTGTCACTGCGCCAAGGTGTCAAGATCAAGCGCGAAAGACAAACATACAGTAGGCATTCACACTTAGGGATTTTCCCTCTCTATACTTTCGAGGGAATTGTTGATATTAATTGCCGTCCCAAGCATGCCTGTTATCTATTGTTATGAATAACACTTAAGTCAGGGGACCTTGTAGATCTGTATAAATACAACACACTTTTAGACAGATATTCAGAGGGATTCCGACCAGAGGGCATCGCCACCATCGCTGATACCGATGCTACAGTCATCTTGACGCTGACCCAGTCTTCGTGTCCCTGCGGAGACTGAGATAGAGACCTCATTCCAAGGTAACAAGGGTTGGGGGCTCCTCTCATGGACACGGCTTTGGCAGATTAGGTTTAACGAACCCAGCTCTCCTTTTCTAGATAGGAGGTTAGACTTACTCTATTTAGGGTATTAGGGCTTATTCCATTTTTCATTCATATACATATATCTCTGTCATACATTGCATAATGGTGGGGGTCTTTATAACAATGACTCTCCTCTTTACAATATTACTGCTTGGTATATTCATTATCCTAATCATTGCAGTTCATGCAACTTATCGCAAATTGCAGTTATGTTGAATAAAAACTATTTTAACTACACTGCATCTGTGTTTTTGCCTTTGTTTGTATGAGACATACTAAATCTGTGAGAAAAGGGTAATTCCCGTTTAACCACGACAACCCTGAGAGATCTTATTTGAGTCCATGCGTAAGCGACTGCTACAAATAACCTTTTACTATTGTGTTTCTGGTGAGGTACTGCTAGTAAGCCGGTAAGGTTTGGACAACAGTTACAATTAGTTGTAGGAAGAGACTTAGGGGGTCATTCAGACCCTGGCGGACGGCGGGAGCCGCCCGCCTGGCGGGAACCGCCGAATGACCGCACCGCGGTCAAAAGACCGCAGCGGCCATTCTGTGTTTCCCGCTGGGCTGGCGGGCGACCGCCAGAAGGCCGCCTGCCAGCCCAGCGGGAAACCCCTTCCCACGAGGACGCCGGCTCCGAATGGAGCCGGCGTAGTGGGAAGGGTGCGACGGGTGCAGTGGCACCCGTCGCGTATTTCAGTGTCTGCATAGCGGACACTGAAATACGAAGTGGGGCCCTCGTACGGGGGCCCCTGAGGTGCCCATGCCATTGGCATGGGCACTGCAGGGGCCCCCAGGGGCGACCCGCCAGGAACAGGATGGCTGTAGGGGGTGTCAGAATCCCCATGGCGGCGGAGCGCGCTCCGCCGCCATGGAGGATTCTGAAGGGCAGCGGAAAGTCGGCGGTACACCGCCGACTTTCCGCTTCTGGCCGCGGCTGAACCGCCGCGGTCAGAATGCTCAGCGGTGCACCGCCAGCCTGTTGGCGGTGCAACCGCGGTCATTCGCCCTGGCGGTTTTTACCGCCAGGGTCTGAATGACCCCCTTAGTCACCTACATACGAAAGTACTGTCATCCTGAGACCAGCAGTCTTGCTCAGAGCAAGAGTCCAAACTACGACATGGCGCCACCAACGATGGTGTTTAGGCACTAATTTACGGATACCCTGACTATCACTGTCTCACAGACAACAGGTACCCTAAGTACCATTATACGGAGACGTCCGTGGTCTTTGGGAAAAATCCTCCTCAGCCGAACAGGTGACCCCTAATTAGGCTGTAGGTTGTTCGAGCTCGAACTTACAAAAGGAAAAACTTCCCCTGTTTTGGTGTTCCGTTTCTCTGAACAAAATACGACATGGCTCATGCCATAGATATTCCTGCAAATGCTAGACATGCACTTACACAACATTTATTAGCGCATGGCCTTACAGAAGAGGGCGGGGAGGTTACTTTAATTATAGAAGCAGCTGAAGCGTACCAAACAGAAACATTTTACTGTTGGGTCGCCTTTCCTGAGGCTGACCAACGGACGCACACATTTCACACATATGAGATTGCGGAAGCTCCAGTACGATATGAAGCATACCAGTATCATGAAATACTGCTCACGTATCAAGAGCATCAGAACTGGTTTGAAGGCGCCCTACCACATATACAACGCCGGGTGAGGCTTGGTCCTTTAAGTAATGATGGGCCCACATGGCCCATGTTTGCAACATATACACCTCACCCGGGCCTAATGAATATGCCCATCGCAGATTTAAGAGTACTATATAATGAATTAGTGGCGTTATATAGACGATTGGTTCAGTTCGTAATGCGAACATTGAACACAACACCAGCACGTCCAGCACCACCTGTTCCTGGTGGATATCAATTGGCTACTGGGATTAATCCACAAACAGTACATACTATTATGGGTAAAGTGCCCGCGGAACGAGAAAAAATACCGTTCTGGATTGCTCAGAAAACAAATCAGCTGGAAGCTGTGTTCCCCCATACGGGCCACAGGAGAAACATAGGCTGCTCACTATGTGCTTGCCATTCGGGATGGTTCCCTCGGTGGATGAATGTGCCACTTGGGGTACAGTCTTCGCTGCCGTATATACTACCACACATGGTACCCCTACACTTGCCAATCTACCGGAAGTGTTAAAACATATACAAAATGAACATGGGGCTGCACCAGCCCTAGATCTGGGGATGAAATTAATGCGTTATTTTGACGCCGTCTCCTCGATAATACTAAGTAATATTAAAGGGGAAGCGGTGGCACTGGCAATACGCCAGCGTCTCCGAGAAACTCCAAATGGGGACCAAGAGAGACAGCTACCAAAAATAATATCAGATACCTATACCAGTATAGGACGGGATGGGCTGGGTGCCAAACCTAAAAAATTGGACGTACCAAGTACCACCCATAAGGAAGGTACAAAGCAAGCACAAGCGGGCTCTAAGAAGTGCTGGGACAAACAAAAAGATTTCAAAGATAGGAGAAATAGAAGAGCAGATTCTCCACATCCAGAGTACTCCGAAAGGAGATATAATCTCAGGAATAGGGATAACATTAGGACTCCAGACAGATATACTGATTCACGTCCTTCTCGTTCCTTTCAGGACGCACCGGATAGACGTAGCGAGAGAGGGGGCCGTCAAGATCGACGTCCGGAATACGTGAAAGAAAAGAAAGACTCGCCGCAGTCTACCATTAAAATAGAAGAAAAGACTGCTCAGCAAAAGCCACAATTTAAAAAGAAGAAATTGGCGGCACTGACTATTAAAAATGCCAGTAGTATTGAGAACGCTGTTGAGGAACAGGAAGTGGGCCGTGACTCTGTTGGACAGCGCGGCAGAGGTCACGATATGTCGCCAGAGTCTGAAAGATCATCTGGTTGTGACAGCAACTAGCGATTACATCGCAGTTGAAACGGCGGATGGCCGCGTACTCCCTCCTGATCGGGTTTATGATTTGACGATTCAGATTGAGGGAGACGTGGAACGTATTATTAGTGTGATATTCTGGGATGAACTGGCTAGTGATATCTTGTTGGCCGAGAAAGATTGGCTGCCTGAACATGTCCGCAAGCTCCCGCATGGGAAAGATGTAATTTTGCCTTCCTTCTCCAATCTTGTTCCAGACGCAGACAAAAAAGCTTATGCTGCTGAGTGGGCTTTAGCGCAGGCACCTGCACTATACCGTAATCATGTAGGTTGGGACAAGGATTCTCCTTGTCATGTTATTCCCATACGGTCTACGCCACAACCACAGCCACAATACCCTGTTAAACATGAGGCGAAAACTCCAGTGATGGAGATACTGTCACAACTTGAGTATCAGGGAGTAATAGAGCCCTGTACATCAGCAATGAATAATCCCCTATTTCCCGTTGCCAAACCTGATCATTCATTTAGAATAGTGGTTGATTATAGACATTTGAATAGTCATACACGCACATATGCTATACAAAATTCACACAGTACAGCGCTGGTCAATAATATAGTGCGTAAAGAGTATAAAACAACATTGGATATATCTAATGGGTTTTTCTGCCAGAATCTAGCACATGAAAGTAGGGACCTGAGTGCATTCTCTTTTGGCTCTCAAAAACGCTTTTGTCGTTTACCCCAAGGCTATAAAAACAGTCCAGGACTTTTCTCTGCACGTGTAACTTCGATCTTGCACGAGCTTGATTCCGATGCATTATCCTATGTGGATGACATTTATCTCACAGACGACACCCTTGACATTCATCTTGCGAGGGTCGATCGGATAATATTGGGGTTTGCAGCCTTTGGTTATAAATTTAATTTTAGGAAAAGTAAGATAGCTTTTCTTAGTGTATTGTTCCTGGGATATGAGCTGTCAAACGAGGGAAAGAGCCTGGCCCGCACTTCCTTGAAAAGTGTGCTCAACTACAGCCTCCAAATACACTTAAAAAATTACAATCATTACTGGGTTTCTTTAATTTTGGCAGAACATACATTCCGGATTATGCTGAACGCATAAAACCACTTTATGACTTAATTGGACCTAATTTTTCAAGCAGGCAATGGACTATTGAACACACACACATCCTTAGGGATTTACAACAAGACTTACTGGAAGCTAGACATTTATACACATGAGATAATAAAACAAATTTGGTCATCAGAATAATAGCTGGTGCCCTTGGATTTACCTATGTCACCTTTAATGAGGGTGACACGGTGCCAATAGCATACAAATCACATTTGTACTCCAATGCTGAGAAACGTTTTGCTCCTACTGAAAAAATTCTGACAGCAGTTCAGATGGCCGTCATAAAAGAGAGGACACTTGCCCAGGGGAAGCGCATTATTGTTGTCTCCCCAGTACCGGCCTTAGAGGCTGTCACAAAAGCGAGCGTTCCAAACGCTAAAGCATTACATCCACGCTGGATTCAATGGGCAACGTCTCTGACCGCCACTGATGTTGATTATGTGTTTGACCCCAGACTTCAGACGCAAGAATTTCTCCAGTATGAGCAGGAGTACCCCACTCCCATGCACATATTGCCAATAGACAGTTATGATTCCATCATATATACTGATGGCTCGGCACAACCGGCTGTGGGTACTAAACATCAATACTCGGAGGCTTGCGCAGCCGTGTGTGGGGTCATGGAAGACAGAGTTTTTGATCCACATAATACCTATACGCAGACCTTAGGGGACTGCACAGCCCAGTTGGCCGAGCTTAAGGCTCTTCTTCTAGCGCTTGAACATTCAGACCCAGGAACACAGACTTTGATCGTCTGTGATTCGTTCTACTGCGTCCAGTCATACAATGAATACCTCAATCATTGGAAGCTGAACGGGTTCAGAGATTCTAACGGGAACACCATCAAACACAGAATATTGTGGGGAAGGGTGGCTGATCTTAAAGATAAGCTGCCATGTGTCCATGTAATTCATACATTGGGACACCAACGTGTAGGAATACATGTTGCAGGTAATACATTGGCTGATGAAGCAGCCAAAGCATCAGTAGCTACGGCTACTGTGGCTGCGGTGACTCGTTCATGTACGAGATTGGATAATGAAATACTGATTGCAGTTAAAGCCTCGGCTGTGGGAAAAACACTTCCGAAAGGATACCCTATGAATTATACCTATCATATCAGTGCACAGAATGTTACTTTTGCAACGATTCCTGATGTTGGTGATCGAGTGATCCCAAATGAAGATCAAAGATTGGGACTAATTACAGCAGCACATGAGGGGGTAGCTTCTGCACATGCTGGCATACAGGCCACTATCACCATTTTACAACAACGGTACTGGTGGCCTGGTCTATGCAGACGAACTAAACATTATGTCCGTTGCTGTGACATTTGTCAGCAGATTAAAGGTTCTAATATCAGACGGCCTCGGCAGACCTCTCTTTTATTGTCAGACAAGCCACTCCATTGTGTGTACTTGGACCATTGTGGTCCATTACAACCTGATGGTGCATACAAATATATTTTGGTGGCTGTAGATTCCTGTTCTAGATTCCTGTGGGTATGGCCACAACGGTCGGCTGACGCTCGGACTGTTATAAAAGATTTGCTGATCTTTATCGGTACATATGCGGTTGCAGCATTCCATTCGGACCAGGGCCCTGCATTTGCCTCTAAGGCATTTAGGGACACCATGAGGACGATGGGTGTTGAACTCCATTACTCCTCACCATACCATCCCGAGGGAAATTCGGTCGTGGAGAGGAGGAATCGTGATCTAAAGCAATCCTTAACAGCTCGAGTATTAGGTTCAGGCCGCAGTTGGTTGCATCACCTATATGGGGTCCAGAGAGCACTGAATAATCTGCCAAGAAGGTCCTTGGGGGGGTAAGTCTCCATATGAGGTTCTCTTTGGGACACCTATGTATGTTCCCGATCTTGATGCCCCTGGTGTGGTGGCAGCAGATACGCCATTTGACATAAAAGAACATCTCGCTGTTTTACAGGAGCTTCAACAATTCCGTGATGATAAATCATCTGCGAGTGCTGCCACCTTGGGAATAAGGGACTTGGCGAACACTTCGACTGGCTGGATTCCTAAAGTTGGGGATCTGGTTCGTGAGAAGATCGCTGTGAAAAAAGAATTTGGCCCATCATACAGAGCACCTGTACAGGTCTTGGGGATAAAAGGCACCAGGACTGTCATCCTGTGGAGAAGTGTGGCTCAATGGTTAGAGCGGCAGACCCTAAAGCAGAGATCTGGCTCAAGACCAGGGTTCAAGTCCCGCTTCGGCAGGTCTTGGGCTCAATTCCCCTTGACCAGATAATTCTCGCCTCGGTGCCTAATCTAATTCATGGGTCCCACTCTGCAACTCTGGGCAATAGCTTGCTTAATCTCCACAACGGCCCCAACAGTGCTTGGATGCCTGGCTTCACCCTGGGGGTGCTCAGGAGTGGGCACCTCACAGGGAAAAGCCAGGAGGGGTTCCATAGCGGTATGAGTACAGTGCCTTGAGACCCTAACGGGTGAGTAGTGCGCTATACAAGTGCTAATTTACATTTACATTTTACATCCTTCCACCATTGTCTGGTTCAAAATCCAACAGATTTATTTCAATTGATGACATCAAATTACACCATGTGGGCGATTCTTCACAGTAGACCAGGAGGTTCCTTGGGTAGTTCCCGATCCCCTCTCACTACCCAACAGGACATCCATCTACATAGTAGGATGAATATCACTACTACTGACTATGCAACTATGTCAACTGCTGTTCCGGACACTTCCTCGACCATGGGGAGGGCAGAAAATGAACTTTTATTGGTTCCTGTAACAACTTCGGTGAACAACCCGCTTCAGGATTTGGTGGTATTTTACACTAATACTTCCACAACAAATAACATTGACTATCAAGAGCCTCCACAAACGGTGGATGGGAGTTCCGTGTGTCCGGTATTTGCGGAGAATTCGTCTGGCTATTTTGTAGATATTGATGATTTTTCTTCAGATTCATCCTCAGCTGAGACTGACAAACTATTTATTTGTAGCAAATTTTATCATTGGCTTAAAATGAACTATTTTAAATATCCATGGAACTATCTCTGGTTCTGTTTGACATTTATTGCATTGTTTTTATGGATTGGTTTTGTGACTGTTTTCTTTTTACTGATTAATGGTCACTATATCGCTGATCGCTCCTCTGTAGAGCCCGTTGATGTAATTCTAACACCACATCATTCGTCACATAAAGTCCGACGTGATTTGTCCCCTGTCAATATTACAGCTATTCCAATTCCTGATGGGATTGTGTGGGACAAAGTTCCGTTTGATATATACGGGCCTACAGAGATAATTCAAGTACCATACGTGTTCAAAATTTCAATGTCTGATGTTATTACACCTAATGTTGTATCTGATGATTGGGATGTCCAAACGGTTGATTCAATGCTAACTGAAATGAAGGACTATTCCGCTTTTGGAAGTGATGATGTATATGATTATACGATGAATTATGGGGAAATGTTCTGCTATCACAATTGGGGACATCACTACCTGCACTGTGCAACTAGATATAGGCCTCTCTTTAATTACACACAGTGGGAACACTGTTCAACACCACAGGTGGGGAGTCCGAAGTATTACAGTGACAAATTCACATACTTTTCTGGGCATGATACAAAGAAAGCGGAATCATATTATTTTAAACTACCTGCAGCACGAATTGGTAAATTATTGCTGACAGATACAAAATTGATTTATTCTGATCCTTTTGTTTCCAGACTATCGATTGAAGGTTATGAATATTGGAAAAACACTATAGATTTGAAAAGCGTGTGGGGTACACAAGATTGGCAAATACAGGGAAGGGAGGCTTTGTTTCGAGCTTGCTTGATTCCTGTGCAAATGATTTTTTTGAATGATACTATTGAGCAGACATCATGTCTGGGGTTAGCTAAAATTAAAGATCTCAACTCGCCCAATATCCCTACACCAACAAAGTTTAAAGATTGGCAGCGCTTTTTGAATATTTCAGAGGGCAGTCTGGATGCACTGGTTCAGGCTGGTGCTTATAATTCTTCACTTTTCCATTCCGGGGGATGGTTAGTGTGGCCCACCGACACTGATGAGTGTCAACGGCGGTTTTTGAACAGATCCGGGGGTTTTACCATCAATAGACCAGACCCTCGATTTCTATCAGGTCAACATACTGGTATAATTACAACATACAGTGTGGGTAAGCTGTGCCAGCAATGGGTGCAGACGAACACTTTAACAGCAGTTAAACAACACCTGAACACTCTTTCTGACACTATAGATTTACAGGATTTCATATTAGGTCCTAAAAAACAACGCTCGAAGCGGTTTTTATATGCTATGTATAATGAAATTTGGAAACTTTCTCAAATTGAAGCTGCTACACGTTTAAGGCAACTTGACAGGGAAAATTTAGAAAAAACACTGGCTGTTGTCGATAATGGCATGAACACGCTATCCAATAGGATTTATTCACTGTCAAATATAGTGTCTTGTGCTATTGATATCACTCAGACTGATTTGTCCCGGTTATATCATGGACAAACACAGCTACGTTCCATCATGCAGCTGGGTTGGACATTACAGACACTACGAAGCGGCCACATTCCATGGAAATACATTAATGGGAGTGAACTATTCGCTACTTTTAATTTTTCCAGGGAACAAGAAACGATGGCTAAAAGGGAGGCGCGTTTCACATTGCTTCAAGTAGAAAAATTAGATAAGTTGCCCTTCACTGTAGCAGAAAGTCCTTCGACTATTTGGCTCTTACACGGCATAATAACTTTAACGTTTTCGACCTTTCGTTTCTCGAACTGCCTGAAACATCTTGCAGTGGGACGATATGAGCGGCTGGGAGATAGCTTTATTAAGGAAGTGTGGGAGTTGACCTTTGAGTATCGCTGTCTAAATGGTCAACAGGAGGTCTTTCTTAGCGGTAGTGAATGTGAGACTACTGTTCGTCATTCCATGATATGCAAGCAGGTGTCTCTTCACGGTCTTTGCAATGCGGGGGTCGCGAATTTGGCCTGTTTTCTAAAAGGTACTCCCGTCCCTTTGATTCGTTCAGTGTTTCGTGTACTTTCGAATGGAAGTTATGTTCTACTGAGCGATGACAGCTGTTGCGGCTTGCGACCTGGAATTGCCTACGCGATCTCAGTCACGAAGGTCGTTACGTGTTGTGGCCATGTTCTGTTTCCCCCCACACGAGAGATACAAGTATCTGAAATGTGGCCCCACATAGATACTATTAATGTGAATTATGACAAGTTGAGCAGACTGAAGGCGCTATTGTTTCAGAAACAGGTCGCCTTGACATCCGCTAAAGAGACGTATGCTCTCCAGATAGCGAGATCATCAGCCGAGATACATTCCCTTTTAAATACCGATTTCCCAAAACACTTTGGAGAGTTGGTGTCCAGAATATTCAATGCTTCAAGCACTTCTGGGATTGTTAATTTCTTTAAGGCTGTCGGGTCTGGTTTTGTGTCCATCTTCCAGACTGTCTTCGGAGTCATCCCATCAGCCATCCATTCTATCTTTTCCAGTGTGTTTGGTGGCTTTCCAATAATTTTGGCTTTAATTGGCGGACTACTACTGCTATTTTTTCTGATTCGCGGTGGTTGTTTTTTTCCAGCAGTACAGAGCAATGGAGCCACTCCCGTCAACACCGCTGTGCCGTGAACGCATGGTTCGGATCTTCGGTACACCTTTACTGGTGGAACTGGAATTTGATTGGTCATTGTCATTTCGACCTCTACTATGGTGTGTACAACCGGTGTTCCGCTGCATCTGGTGCCTCTTTGAACATCTTCCTACGATCTGTCTTGCTGTCGCACCGACATCTCCTGTGGACCACGAACTGCTGATGTCTCCGATGAGGGTTCATACACGGTCATGCCCCTTGAGACTGAGGTTGCTCTGCGAGGCTGCCTATGAGCCTTCTGTTATACAATCTAACATTGATGAGGCAGCTGCAGCGAGTGTCGATACACCAATGACTATGGCTCACTTCTGCTCTGTGGATCCGTTTGTCCGTCCAGCTCTCGATTTCACTTCGGACGATGTTGATTCATTTTTTAGATCATTGAATGGTGACTTCGATGACATTCTTCAAGATCCTGCTTATAGCACATAATTTGATGAATTTGATTGCCGGATCCCGGTTCTAAAAAATGCTGATTATATTAAAAGTTTGCTACACTTGTCATGATTGATATTAACATCTCTGGCTGTTTTTTAACGACTTTTTAGATTTTTTAGAATTTTTTGGATTGTTTAGTAGCAGCTTTTTAAGCGATTGGGTTTCTTTACCTTCATCATACCTGTTACGGCAATGGGGAGGGTGTAGTGAATTCTAGCTTATTTTATCAGGGTAACAGGAGTTAGCTTAGCCCTAGGCTTGTAAACTCGTGCCCCCGTCACCCAGTGACTTTTAACCTACTTAGCTTGCTCTGTCCTAGTCCATTTAATTATTTATTTCTGTTAAGATGGCGGCCTTGTTTATAGTTAGGCCACTTGTTATGAGTTCTATTATCAGTGTCACTGCGCCAAGGTGTCAAGATCAAGCGCGAAAGACAAACATACAGTAGGCATTCACACTTAGGGATTTTCCCTCTCTATACTTTCGAGGGAATTGTTGATATTAATTGCCGTCCCAAGCATGCCTGTTATCTATTGTTATGAATAACACTTAAGTCAGGGGACCTTGTAGATCTGTATAAATACAACACACTTTTAGACAGATAATCAGAGGGATTCCGACCAGAGGGCATCGCCACCATCGCTGATACCGATGCTGCAGTCATCTTGACGCTGACCCAGTCTTCGTGTCCCTGCGGAGACTGAGATAGAGACCTCATTCCAAGGTAACAAGGGTTGGGGGCTCCTCTCATGGACACGGCTTTGGCAGATTAGGTTTAACGAACCCAGCTCTCCTTTTCTAGATAGGAGGTTAGACTTACTCTATTTAGGGTATTAGGGCTTATTCCATTTTTCATTCATATACATATATCTCTGTCATACATTGCATAATGGTTGGGGTCTTTATAACAATGACTCTCCTCTTTACAATATTACTGCTTGGTATATTCATTATCCTAATCATTGCAGTTCATGCAACTTATCGCAAATTGCAGTTATGTTGAATAAAAACTATTTTAACTACACTGCATCTGTGTTTTTGCCTTTGTTTGTATGAGACATACTAAATCTGTGAGAAAAGGGTAATTCCCGTTTAACCACGACAACCCTGAGAGATCTTATTTGAGTCCATGCGTAAGCGACTGCTACAAATCACCTTTTACTATTGTGTTTCTGGTGAGGTACTGCTAGTAAGCCGGTAAGGTTTGGACAACAGTTACAATTAGTTGTAGGAAGAGACTTAGGGCCTCATTACGACCCCAGCCGGCGGCGGTATCCGCCGGCCTGGCTGGGGCCGCCAGAATACCGCTGCGTGGTCAAAAGACCGCCGCTTGAATTCTGGGTTTCCCGCTGGGCTGGCGGGCGACCGCCAAAAGGCCGCCCGCCAGCCCAGCGGGAAACACCCTTCCATGATGATGCCGGCTCCGAATGGAGACACTGAAATTCAAAGTGCGGCCCTCTTATGGGGGCCCCACGACACCCCATACCGCCATCCTCTTCCTGGCGGCCGAAACCGCCAGGAACAGGATGGCGGTATGGGGGTCGGAATCCCCATGGCGGCGCAGCAAGCTGCGCCGCCATGGAGGATTCCCCAGGGCAGCGGAAAGTCGGCGGTACACCGCCGACTTTCCGTTTCTGGCCGCAGCTGAACCGCCGCGGTCAGAATGCCCCAGGGAGCACCGCCAGCCTGTTGGCGGTGCTCCCGCGGTCCCCGGCCCTGGCGGTGTTTACCGCCAGGGTCGGAATGACCCCCTTAGTCACCTACATACGAAAGTATTGTCATCCTGAGACCAGCAGTCTTGCTAAGAGCAAGAGTCCAAACTATGACATCTTCTTGCCATCCTTGTCACCACCTGTATGAACTTTTCTGTTCACTCTTGTTCTGACCCATTTGTCTGCCTTCTTTCCCAATTCTTGGGGAGAGGTCAGATCAGAGTCCACCAGGTACTGGTGCAACAAATCAGACACACAGTTATTAAGTATATGCTCTCTCAGGATCAAGTTATACAGGCTTTCATAATCAGTAACTTTACTGGCATGTAACCACCCCTCCAAGGCCTTCACTGAATGGTCAACAAAATCAACCCAGTCTTGTGAAGACTCCTTTTTGGTCTCTCTGAACTTCATCCTGTACTGTTCAGTGGTTAAGCCATAACCATCCAGGAGTGCATTCTTAAGAACTGCACAATTATTAGCATCACTTTCTTTTACATTAAGGATCCTATCCCTACCCTTTCCACTAAATGATAGCCATAGGATAGCAGCCCACTGCCTTTGAGGGACATCCTGTACAACACAGGCCCTCTCAAGTGCAGCAAACCACTTGTTAATGTCACCCCCCTCCTTATAAGGGGGAACTATCTTGTGCAGATTCCTGGAATCATGCTCTTTTGCAGGATGACTATGGGGAATACTGCTGCTGCCACCATGGGTTTCTAAACCCAATTTCTGTCTTTCCCTTTCCACCTCTAAGGACTGTCTATCCAAATCCAGCTGTTGCTTCTTGAGCTTCAGTCTGGTTTGTTCCACTCTCAATCTATTGAGCTCCCTTTCTAACACTCTGTCATCAGGGTTGGTGGGTGAGGCATGTCTAGAGACAGAAGTATGCTGAGATAGCACAGAAGGAGACCTGGCCCTAACAGAAGGCACCCTAATAGCTTGACTAACAGAAACAGCACTTCTACTATGATGAGAAGGGATACTCTTACTGTGATGTGAGACAACACTATCAGTATGGTGTGACTCTACATCAGTACCAGCTATGCTAGGTGGTTTGCTAGGGGGCAGGCTTGGAAGTTTCCCTCCCACTTCTTTTGCTAGGGGTGCCCCAGAATCAGAGTGGGAACCATCAGCTAACTTTTCAACAGTTGTGCCAGCTCTGGCCTTATCCTGTTCAACAAGCATATTCACTAACAGTTCTCTAGGGGGATTCTTCCCTACACTTAAACCTCTTTCTATGCAGAGACTCCTTGCTCCTTTCCTGCTAAGGTGATCATAAGCAAGTTTGGACAGATCAACAGTTTGGCCTGTGCCAGACATTTTTTTAGAAAGTGTTTAAGTAAGAAAAAGTTTTTCAGAACTTTAAGAAAGACAGAAAAAAAACTTTTTTAACTTTTTAAGAACTTTTTAGAAAGTTAGAGGTACTTTTCAGCACTTTAGAAAAGAGGTGAGAAAAGAAATGCAAAACTTTTTGGTTAGGTGTACATACACTGAACTTGTTTTGTATATTTTTCTCTTATGAAAAGTACAATGACAAAAGTGGTAAGTAGTTACAGAGCACTTATCCCACCACTGCACAACCAATGTAGGAGGCTGGACTGGCTTGTAGTGAGTACCAAGGGGTACTTACACCTTGCACCAGGCCCAGTTATCCCTTATTAGTGTATAGGGTGTCTAGCAGCTTAGGCTGAATGATAATGGTAGCTTAGCAGAGCAGCTTAGGCTGAACTAGGAGACGAGTGAAGCTCCTACAGTACCACTAGTGTCATATGCACAATATCATAAGAAAACACAATACACAGATATACTAAAAATAAAGGTACTTTATTTTTATGACAATATGCCAAAAGTATCTCAGTGAGTACCCTCAGTATGAGGATAGCAAATATACACAAGATATATGTACACAATACCAAAAATATGCAGTATAGTATTAGAAAACAGTGCAAACAATGCATAGTTACAATAGGATGCAATGGGGACACATAGGGATAGGGGCAACACAAACCATATACTCCGAAAGTGGAATGCGAACCACGAATGGACCCCAAACCTATGTGACCTTGTAGAGGGTCGCTGGGACTGTAAGAAAACAGTTAGGATTAGAAAAATAGCCCACCCCAAGACCCTGAAAAGTGAGTGCAAAGTGCACTAAAGTTCCCCAAAGGACATAGAAGTCGTGATAGGGGAATTCTGCAGGAAAGACACAAACCAGCAATGCAACAACAATGGATTTCCAGTCGAGGGTACCTGTGGAACAAGGGGACCAAGTCCAAAAGTCACAAGCAAGTCGGAGATGGGCAGATGCCCAGGAAATGCCAGCTGTGGATGCAAAGAAGCTGCTACTGGACAGTAGAAGCTGAAGGTTCTGCAGGAATGACAAGGGCTAGAGACTTTCCCTTTTGAGGATGGATCCCGCATGCCGTGGAGAGTTGTGCAGAAGTGTTTCCCTGAAGAAAGACTGCCAACAAGTCTTGCTAGCTGCAAATCGTGCAGTTAGAGTTTTTGGATGCTGCTGTGGCCCAGGAGGGACCAGGATGTCGCCAATTGCGTCTGAGGACAGAGGGGGCATAGGGCAAGAAAAGGAGCCCTCTCAGAAACAGGCAGCACCCACAGAAGTGCTGGAACAGGCACTACGAAGTGGAGTGAAATGGTGCTCACCCGAAGTTGCACAAAGGAGTCCCACGCCGCCGGAGGACAACTTAGGAGGTCGTGCAATGCAAGTTAGAGTGCCGTGGACCCAGGCTGGACTGTGCACAAAGGATTTCCGCCGGAAGTGCACGGAGGCCGGAGTAGCTGCAATAGTCGCGGTTCCCAGCAATGCAGTCTGGCGTGGAGAGGCAAGGACTTACCTCCACCAAACTTGGACTGAAGAGTCACTGGACTGTGGGAGTCACTTGGACAGAGTTGCTGGATTCAAGGGACCTCGCTTGTTGTGCTGAGAGGAGACCCAGCGTACCGGTGATGCAGTTCTTTGGTTCCTGCGGTTGCAGGGGGACGATTCCGTCGACCCACGGGAGATTTCTTCGGAGCTTCTAGTGCAGAGAGGAGGCAGACTACCCCCACAGCATGCACCACCAGGAAAGCAGTCGAGAAGGCGGCAGGATCAGCGTTACAGAGTTGCAGTAGTCGTCTTTGCTACTTTGTTGCAGTTTTGCAGGCTTCCAGCGCGGTCAGCAGTCGATTCCTTGGCAGAAGGTGAAGAGAGAGATGCAGAGGAACTCGGATGAGCTCTTGCATTCGTTATCTAAGGAATTCCCCAAAGCAGAGACCCTAAATAGCCAGAAAAGAGGGGTTGGCTACTTAGGAGAGAGGATAGGCTAGCAACACCTGAAGGAGCCTATCAGAAGGAGTCTCTGACGTCACCTGCTGGCCCTGGCCACTCAGAGCAGTCCAGTGTGCCAGCAGCACCTCTGTTTCCAAGATGGCAGAGGTCTGGAGCACACTGGAGGAGCTCTGGGCACCTCCCAGGGGAGGTGCAGGTCAGGGGAGTAGTCACTCCCCTTTCCTTTTTCCAGTTTCGTGCCAGAGCAGGGCTGAGGGGTCCCTGAACCGGTGTAGACTGGCTTATGCAGAAATGGGCACCATGTGTGCCCATGAAAGCATTTCCAGAGGCTGGGGGAGGCTACTCCTCCCCTGTCTTCACAACATTTTCCAAAGGGAGAGGGTGTAACACCCTCTCTCTGAGGAAGTCCTTTGTTCTGCCTTCCTGGGCCAAGTCTGGTTGGACCCCAGGAGGGCAGAAACCTGTCTGAGGGGTTGGCAGCAGCTGCAGTGAAACCCCTGAAAAGGCAGTTTGGCAGTACCCGGGTCTGTGCTACAGACACTTGGGATCATGGGATTGTGCCAACAATGCCAGGGTGGCATAGAGGGGGCAATTCCATGATCATAGACATGTTACATGGCCATATTCGGAGTTACCATTGTGAAGCTACACATAGGTAGTGACCTATATGTAGTGCACCCATGTAATGGTGTCCCCGCACTCACAAAGTCCGGGGAATTGGCCCTGAACAATGTGGGGGCACCTTGGTTAGTGCCAGGGTGCCCACACACTAAGTAACTTAGCACCCAACCTTTACCAGGTAAAGGTTAGACATATAGGTGACTTATAAGTTACTTAAGTGCAGTGTAAAATGGCTGTGAAATAACGTGGACGTTATTTCACTCAGGCTGCAGTGGCAGGCCTGTGTAAGAATTGTCAGAGCTCCCTATGGGTGGCAAAAGAAATGCTGCAGCACATAGGGATCTCCTGGAACCCCAATACCCTGGGTACCTCAGTACCATATACTAGGGAATTATAAGGGTGTTCCAGTATGCCAATGTAAATTGGTAAAATTGGTCACTAGCCTGTTAGTGACAATTTGAAAGAAATGAGAGAGCATAACCACTGAGGTTCTGATTAGCAGAGCCTCAGTGAGACAGTTAGGCACCACACAGGGAACACATACATATAGGCCACAAACTTATGAGCACTGGGGTCCTGGCTAGCAGGGTCCCAGTGACACATAACAAACATACTGAAAACATAGGGTTTTCACTATGAGCACTGGGCCCTGGCTAGCAGGATCCTAGTGAGACAGTGAAAACACCCTGACATACACTCACAAACAGGCCAAAAGTGGGGGTAACAAGGCTAGAAAGAGGCTACCTTCTCACACAACCCCCCCACCCCCCCAACGAAGGACAATAAGGCTAACCTTGGCCAGTTGAGACTTTATTGTCTAAGTGGTGATAAGTAGAGAGTAGCTCTGCAATAGACTGGTTACTCCCTTTATCATCCACTATATGGTTACTTCCCTGTGGGGATGTAAACCACCCTGTTTGATGTTTTTTAGCTAAGCAACAATGTGACGATGTAACTTCAGAGTTTCTATCAGTAAGTTTTAGTTTAGAGCAGTGAGAATTGTCCACTGAACCTATGTGTAGTGATGGAAATGCCAGACAGGGATGCTGTCTCAGTAGAGCCATAGCTGGGCAAAAACGTTGTCCATATGGCTAGAAGAGAGAACAGGGATGCTGTTTCTCTTGAGTTGGAGCAGGGCAGGGATGCTGTCCTATGAGCTCCACACTAGGGCAGGGATGCTGTCCTAAGTGTTGTGAGGCAGTGCAGAGTTTCTGCACTAAAGTTTCTCTGGGAGGGTTGGAGGGATGCTCCATGTTAACTAAAATGGTGCTCTTTTTCTCACCATTGTTAGTTATCCCACAGAGAGGTACTTCTACCTCAGGGAGTACAGCTTTGCCAGCTGATGATTCCCTTGGAACAGGTGCCACCCCAGGAGAGGTTTCTCCCACCACAGGGGTGATATCCTGATTGGCAGGGTGGTTAGGGGATACTGTGATACCCTTTTTACCTGTTGTTGGAGAGGGATCCTGAGTTTTCAGGCCTTCTCTCCTTTGCTTTTTCATTTCAGTAGAAATGAGAGGGAACAATTCCTCTGGGATGCCCAGCATGGCTGCATGGGCATAAAACTCTACATCAGCCCAACCTGAGGCCTCTAGGTCATTACCTAAGAGACAGTCTACAGTTAAGCGAGGTGATACCACCACCTGCTTAGGGCCAGTAACTCCACCCCAACTAAACTGAATTATAGCTAAGGGAAGAAACTTAGTGGAGTTATGGACATCAATAATCTTATACTGTTGTCCAATGATGTGTTGTTCAGGAGCCACTAGGTTTTCAGTCACCAAAGTGATACTGGCACCTGTGTCCCTGTAGGCCAAGGCCTCAACACCATTTATTGAAACTGTCTGCCTGTACTTATCCATTGTAAGGGGACAAGCAGCCAGTATGGCAAGGCCAATACCACTAGGTGTGACAGAAACTGTCTTGGGACTGACTACCCCAGTTTCTATGATGGACCCATAAGTGAACCCAACTACACCCTTTGCTTGACTGTTGCCAGCAGTCCCACCACTAGTACCACTACTGCTAGGGGCACTAGAGCTTGATGTATTAGTGGTGGTAGGCTCAGGGGGTTTACCCGGACAGGCCTTATCCCGTGGCCTATGGACTCTGTTTTTACACACAAAGCACCAAGGCTTTTTAATGTGTGCAGGTTGAGAAGAAGAGGAAGAATTTGTTTTATCCCCACTCTCTGAAGAGTGTTTAAGATTTGAAGTGGGATCTTTGGTTTTACCCTTATACCCATGCTTATCTTGAGATTTTTCACCATCTTTCTTCTTGCCATCCTTGTCACTACCTGTATGAACTTTTCTGTTCACTCTTGTTCTGACCCATTTGTCTGCCTTCTTTCCCAATTCTTGGGGAGAGGTCAGATCAGAGTCCACCAGGTACTGGTGCAACAAATCAGACACACAGTTATTAAGTATATGCTCTCTTAGGATCAAGTTATACAGGCTTTCATAATCAGTAACTTTACTGCCATGTAATCACCCCTCCAAGGCCTTCACTGAATGGTCAACAAAATCAACCCAGTCTTGTGAAGACTCCTTTTTGGTCTCTCTGAACTTCATCCTGTACTGTTCAGTGGTTAAGCCATAACCATCCAAGAGTGCATTCTTAAGAACTGCACAATTATTGGCATCACTTTCTTTTACAGTAAGGAGCCTATCCCTACCCTTTCCACTAAATGATAGCCATAGGATAGCAGCCCACTGCCTTTGAGGGACCCCCTGTACAACACAGGCCCTCTCAAGTGCAGCAAACCACTTGTTAATGTCACCCCCCTCCTTATAAGGGGGAACTATCTTGTGCAGATTCCTGGAATCATGCTCTTTTGCAGGATGACTATGGGGAATACTGCTGCTGTCACCATGGGTTTCTAAACCCAATTTCTGTCTTTCCCTTTCCACCTCTAAGGACTGTCTTTCCAAATCCAGCTGTTGCTTCTTGAGCTTCAGTCTGGTTTGTTCCACTCTCAATCTATTGAGCTCATTTTCTAACACTCTGTCATCAGGGTTGGTGGGTGAGGCATGTCTAGAGACAGAAGTATGCTGAGATAGCACAGACGGAGACCTGGCCCTAACAGAAGGCACCCTAATAGCTTGACTAACAGAAACAGCACTTCTACTATGATGAGAAGGGATACTCTTACTGTGATGTGAGACAACACTATCAGTATGGTGTGACTCTACATCAGTACCAGCTATGCTAGGTGGTTTGCTAGGGGGCAGGCTTGGAAGTTTCCCTCCCACTTCTTTTGCTAGGGGTGCCCCAGAATCAGAGTGGGAACCATCAGCTAACTTTTCAACAGTTGTGCCAGCTCTGGCCTTATCCTGTTCAACAAGCATATTCACTAACAGTCCTCTAGGGGGATTCTTCCCTACACTTAAACCTCTTTCTATGCAGAGACTCCTTGCTCCTTTCCTGCTAAGGTGATCATAAGCAAGTTTGGACAGATCAACAGTTTGGCCTGTGCCAGACATTTTTTTAGAAAGTGTTTAAGGAAGAAAAAGTTTTTCAGAACTTTTAGAAAGACAGAAAAAATCTTTTTAAACTTTTTAAGAACTTTTTAGAAAGTTTAGAGGTACTTTTCAGCACTTTAGAAAAGAGGTGAGAAAAGAAATGCAAAACTTTTTGGTTAGGTGTACATACACTGAACTTGTTTTGTATATTTTTCTCTTATGAAAAGTACAATGACAAAAGTGGTAAGTAGTTACAGAGCACTTATCCCACCACTGCACAACCAATGTAGGAGGCTGGACTGGCTTGTAGTGAGTACCAAGGGGTACTTACACCTTGCACCAGGCCCAGGTATCCCTTATTAGTGTATAGGGTGTCTAGCAGCTTAGGCTGAATGATAATGGTAGCTTAGCAGAGCAGCTTAGGCTGAACTAGGAGACGAGTGAAGCTCCTACAGTACCACTAGTGTCATATGCACAATATCATAAGAAAACACAATAAACAGATATACTAAAAATAAAGGTACTTTATTTTTATGACAATATGCCAAAAGTATCTCAGTGAGTACCCTCAGTATGAGGATAGCAAATATACACAAGATATATGTACACAATACCAAAAATATGCAGTATAGTATTAGAAAACAGTGCAAACAATGCATAGTTACAATAGGATGCAATGGGGACACATAGGGATAGGGGCAACACAAACCATATACTCCAAAAGTGGAATGCGAACCACGAATGGACCCCAAACCTATGTGACCTTGTAGAGGGTCGCTGGGACTGTAAGAAAACAGTTAGGGTTAGAAAAATAGCCCACCCCAAGACCCTGAAAAGTGAGTGCAAAGTGAACTAAAGTTCCCCAAAGGACATAGAAGTCGTGATAGGGGAATTCTGCAGGAAAGAAACAAACCAGCAATGCAACAATGATGGATTTCCAGTCAAGGGTACCTGTGGAACAAGGGTACCAAGTCCAAAAGTCACAAGCAAGTCGGAGATGGGCAGATGCCCAGGAAATGCCAGCTGTGGATGCAAAGAAGCTGCTACTGGACAGTAGAAGCTGAAGGTTCTGCAGGAACGACAAGAGCTAGAGACTTCTCCTTTGGAGGATGGCTCCCCCACTCCGTGGAGAGTTGTGCAAAAGTGTTTTCCTGAAGAAAGACCGCCAACAAGCCTTGCTAGCTGCAAATCGTGCAGTTAGGGTTTTTGGATGCTGCTGTGGCCCAGGAGGGACCAGGATGTCGCCAATTGCGTCTGGGGACAGAGGGGGCGTCAAGCAAGACAAGGAGCCCTCTCAGAAGCAGGCAGCATCCGCAGAAGTGCCGGAACAGGCACTACAAAGTGGAGTGAAACAGTGCTCCCCGAAGTTGCACAAAGGAGTCCCACGCCGCCGGAGGACAACTTAGGAGGTCGTGCAATGCAAGTTAGAGTGCCGTGGACCCAGGCTGGACTGTGCACAAAGAATTTCCGCCGGAAGTGCACGGAGGCCGGAGTAGCTGCAAAAGTCGTGGTTCCCAGCAATGCAGTCTGGCGTGGGGAGGCAAGGACTTATCTGCACCAAACTTGGACTGAAGAGTCACTGGACTGTGGGAGTGACTTGGACAGAGTTGCTGGATTCAAGGGACCTCGCTTGTTGTGCTGAGAGGAGACCCAGGGTACCGGTGATGCAGTTCTTTGGTGCCTGCGGTTGCAGGGGGACGATTCCGTCGACCCATGGGAGATTTCTTCGGAGCTTCTAGTGCAGAGAGGAGGCAGACTACCCCCACAGCATGCACCACCAGGAAAGCAGTCGAGAAGGCGGCAGGATCAGCGTTACAGAGTTGCAGTAGTCGTCTTTGCTACTTTGTTGCAGTTTTGCAGGCTTCCAGCGCGGTCAGCAGTCGATTCCTTGGCAGAAGGTGAAGAGAGAGATGCAGAGGAACTCAGATGAGCTCTTGCATTCGTTATCTAAGGAATTCCCCAAAGCAGAGACCCTAAATAGCCAGAAAAGAGGGTTTGGTTACTTAGGAGAGAGGATAGGCTAGCAACACCTGAAGGAGCCTATCAGAAGGAGTCTCTGATGTCACCTGCTGGCCCTGGCCACTCAGAGCAGTCCAGTGTGCCAGCAGCACCTCTGTTTCCAAGATGGCAGAGGTCTGGAGCACACTGAAGGAGCTCTGGGCACCTCCCAGGGGAGGTGCAGTTCAGGGGAGTGGTCACTCCCCTTTCCTTTGTCCAGTTTCGCGCCAGAGCAGGGCTGAGGGGTCCCTGAAACGGTGTAGACTGGCTTATGCAGAAATGGGCACCATGTGTGCCCATTAAAGCATTTCCAGAGGCTGGGGGAGGCTACTCCTCCCCTGCCTTCACACCATTTTCCAAAGGGAGAGGGTGTAACACCCTCTCTCTGAGGAAGTCCCTTGTACTGCCTCCCTGGGCCAAGCCTGGCTGGACCCCAGGAGGGCAGAAACCTGTCTGAGGGGTTGGCAGCAGCAGCAGCTGCAGTGAAACCCCTGAAAAGGCAGTTTGGCAGTACCCGGGTCTGTGCTACAGACCCGTGGGATCATGGGATTGTGCCAACAATGCTAGGATGGCATAGAGGGGGCAATTCCATGATCATAGACATGTTACATGGCCATATTCGGAGTTACCATTGTGAAGCTACACATAGGTAGTGACCTATATGTAGTGCCCGCACTCACAAAGTCCGGGGAATTGGCCCTGAACAATGTGGGGGCACCTTGGTTAGTGCCAGGGTGCCCACACACTAAGTAACTTAGCACCCAACCTTTGCCAGGTAAAGGTTAGACATATAGTTGACTTATAAGTTACTTAAGTGCAGTGTAAAATGGCTGTGAAATAACGTGGACGTTATTTCACTCAGGCTGCAGTGGCAGGCCTGTGTAAGAATTGTCAGAGCTCCCTATGGGTGGCAAAAGAAATGCTGCAGCCCATGGGGATCTCCTGGAACCCCAATACCCTCGGGTACTTCAGTACCATATACTAGGGAATTATAAGGGTGTTCCAGTATGCCAATGTAAATTGGTAAAATTGGTCACTAGCCTGTTAGTGACAATTTGAAAGAAATGAGAGAGCATAACCACTGAGGTTCTGGTTAGCAGAGCCTCAGTGAGACAGTTAGGTATCACACAGGGAACACATACATATAGGCCACAAACTTATGAGCACTGGGGTCCTGGCTAGCAGGGTCCCAATGACACATAACAAACATACTGAAAACATAGGGTTTTCCCTATGAGCACTGGGCCCTGGCTAGCAGGATCCCAGTGAGACAGTGAAAACACCCTGACATACACTCACAAACAATCCAAAAGTGGGGGTAACAAGGCTAGAAAGAGGCTACCTTCTCACACCCCCTCCTGGGTAGAGGCCACCAGGTCCCTCCTGGTCCCGGGCAGTGCCATTTTCCGCAAACCACAAGTGTGCCAAGGCTTGTTGGCGGAATCCAGCAACGCAAACCAGACTGCAATCATCCATCCGGTGTGGGACGTCTTCTGCTCCAACAAGGAACCCATATCATCTTCTTGGGTGCAGTACTGACTGTTGTTCTTCACTGGTGGTTCTTCTTTTGCACCTTCATGAGGGTTATCAGCGGCTCCTGTTCTCCCTGGACTCTTCAGTGTTTCTAGGACTTGGTCCCAATCTTCCGCAGGTCTTCCGGTCTAGGAATCCACTGTTGGTGTCTTACAGTCTCTTCTGGTTCTTGCAAAATCTTCTATCACATGTTCTTGTGTGTTCTAGGAAAGTTACTGTGATTTACTCCTCCTTTCATGGGCTCTGGGGAGGGTTCTATTACTGACCTTTGGTGTTTTCTAATACTCTCAGCGCCCCTCTACACACTACACTTGCTTAGGTGGGAAACCGACTTTCACATTCCACTTTCTTAGTATATTGTTTGTGTTCACAGAGGCCCATTTATAACTATTGTGATTTTCACTATTTGCACTGTTTTCTAACTGTTTTTACAGCTATTTCTGCATACTTGTGTATATAATTTGTATATTACTTACCTCCTAAGGGAGTATAGTCTCTATGGTATTTTTGGCATTTAAGTCACCAAAATAAAGTACCTTTATTTTTGTAACACTGAGTATTTTATTTCATGTGTGTGAGTAGTGTGTGACTACAGTGGTATTGCATGAGCTTTGCATGTCTCCTAGTTAGGCCTTGGCTGCTCATCCACAGCTACCTCTAGAGAGCCTGGCTTCTAGGCACTGCCTACACTACACTAATAAGGGATAACTGGACCTGGAACAAAGTGTAAGTAGATTTGGTACCCACTACAAACCAGGCCAGCCTCCTACATCGGCATGCGACTAACCAAACCCCTCTGTGCCAAGCACAGCTAACCTGGGCCAGGGCACCAAATACCAGCTGGAGAGCAGCAGCACGAGACTCCGTGCTACCAAAGACCAACCATCTTCCCAAGCAAGGAAGAAGAAGAAACCTTCCACATATCTTTTCTAGAAAGCAAATTTAAACTAGAGAGGTCACAACCCACGTGTTACATCTTGATGCATGGATTTGAAATTCTACCATGATCCACACTTGGCCATCATCAATGTGATGAAACAGAGAGAACAGGTGCCGCTGAGACTCATCTGAGGCTCTTTACACCACGAGAATTTACCTGCCTGGGGATCAGGACGTCCGCTGCTCACCAGTCTGTTCGAAGCATGGAGCAATCCTGGAGGCCACATTGAGCATCTGCCACAGGGTGCAGACCTGAGAAGGGTATGACATCCTCAAGGAGTCTAATACCATGGTTTGGGACTACGATGTGTCAAAACAAAACGGTGCCGAACTAGGGCGTCAAACAAGAGCGCCACTTGACTGACAATTCATGACCTCGCCCAGTGGTTCATCAAGCTGGACCTTATTGCCAACTACCACCAGAGACAATGAAATGATGCCAACAAATGCATCCCCACTCACTTGGGTTTATGGCACTGCCACAGACTGAGATTCAGAATAAACCTGGCAGGTCTCACCAGCACCTTAACCGAAAGTGATGAGATATGATTCTATCCCACATCTGACTGTGGTGAGAGGCTCATTGCTGTTCTGAAAAATACATTACGCTGTAACCTGCCCCTCACAAGTAAACATGTGAATCCACTAAAGGGTTCTCTGTAATTTTTGGCAGTGTATTTTCCAAGAAGAGCAAACAACAAAGGTAAAGTCCCAAACACCAAAATAGCCAAATTGCCATAAACACAACCAGTCGCTGATGGTCTTCTAGGGGCAGCAGCACACTGCGGACACTTTACCCCACTCTTACAATGATGACCAAACTGCTACAAGAACTGAGCAAGAGTAAAGCAGAGTGGGCACCACTTGAAGACTTTTCGTAGCATACGCAGGATGTGGAAGCAGGTGGAGGCTACTGCGCTGACTTGAGATTTCATGGTGAGTTTGTTGTCCAGGATGATGCCGCTCAGACAGTGCACTGGAGTCTGTGCTGTTTCTCAGCTGGAGAAACCTAAGTGTGCATGTAAGTTTGGCCGGCCTAAGACAGCTGGCCAAACTGACATGCGCACTTAAGTGCACTCACTCCACTCCTCCCCCTCCCATGGCCCAGCCCCTCCCTGCACATGCTAGCTGAGCCAGCAGCTGAAAAAGAAGACAAGAGTAAAATACCCTTTTATTTTTCAGCTGCTGGCTCTTAGCCAGTGGGGTGAGACTTCTTCACCATTGTGGAGGAGCCGCCCCTCCATGCATGTTGAGAAAGATCAGACACTAATTGAGAAGGAAGCGCTGAAGATGAAACGGACAGCACCCACTTCCATCCCTGTTTAGAAACACATCAGTGTTATACTGACCACAAACCACTAATGTCTTGTGCCCGGCCTCTGCACCACGCCCACCCCATGGGACTGAGTGGTGGGTGCTCCGGCTACAGATGAGTACACTATTGTGGTAAACAATCCAGGAGACTGCCACTAGCCCACCGGCTGGCCCCGGGGAGGACAGTTACAAAGCCAGTGACCCTGGAAGAAGAGCCTGCGCACCCACTATCACAAGGCCTGCGCCCCAAGACCCTATCTCTATGCAAACTCCAAAGGGCCTCACACAAGGATGACTCCTTCAAGTCACTATAGATTCAGCGCGGGACCAAGGCTAGAAACATATCCTTGAAGGTCACCAGCTTGAGAATCAAGTAACACAAGACACCCTCTGTGTCCTCTGGAGTGTCAACCAGGATCTAAGTGGCATCCCGAGTGCCTGCCACTATAAGGAGACAGAAGCATCATGCAAGCCCCTGTGGTCTCCCTGCACCCCACAAAGGGCCTTAGAGCATCATTAAAACCAAAACCAGAGTTAGAGAAAGGCCTGGATCCCGAAATGGAGGCATGAGGGGGGAGTAATCTGTTGCCTAATCCATGTTCTGCCATCCCATCAGAAGAGAGGTGGTCCACCCCACAGGGAAAGTTAAAAACACACCTCTGCGCAGCCTCAGAGGTGAAACACCAGCTAGTATTCACTGGAGCCTGCACAGAGTGAGATGAGTTTGGATATTTACCTGAAGAGGGTGCTAACCAAACTTAACCTGGTACCTCAGATCAGAAGTCCGAGATGTGGAGTTTGTGGACCTAGGGGCTGCATTTTGTATCTATCCACACACCCAGATAGATATACGAGGCTGACTCCCCTTTAGCCGTGGACGAGCTCTGTGCTCTTGGAGATTGTGGGGCACATTTACAAGCCCCGTGCACCTCACGTGCATCACTTTTTTGATGCTCCAGCAGTGCATAGTGCAGACCTAAATCTATGATGTCACGCACAGCCACTTGGCGTGGCCTTGTAGATATGAAGTGAGGGAACGCACTGCAAGTCGCTGCGTTGCCTTACACTACATCAGGGGAGCGTTTCATGGGCGCTGCGGTGGGTTTTCCCACCCAACACCCATGGGTTTTGATGCATTCCCAGATTCATAAAAGTCTGTAAACCTGGGAATGCATCAAAATGGCACACCTTTCCAGGGGAGGAAATATCTTTATTTGTCCTTGTTGTTTACTCTTTCCATGCGCGCTGCATCCCGCAGCAGACATAGGATGAGTAAAAAGGCCCGGTGCAAGGGCGCCCGCATTGGTGGTGGGAGCCACTTGTGCGCCGGCGCAGGGGGAAGGGACAGAAGTGCGCCCTATTTCATAAATGGGTTGCCCTTCTGCCCCTTTCTTGTTGCTCAGGGCAGAGTAGCCAGGTCACCTGCGGCACTGCCCTGTGCCACTTTGTAGTAACTCTGCCCCTGGGTCTCCTGACTCAAGATGGCATGTGCTAGCACCAAGGAAGGGAGGGGCAGGAGAGATGCAGGAATCTACACAAGAGCTCCCTCCTCCCTGGCATTGCCCAAGGTGTGCCATCGTACGTCAAGAGGGTGGCAGCATCAGGACCACGGGATACTGCTTGGGTTTGCCTGGCCTTGTCCCTCGATGTCCTGCCTTCCTCTCAGCTGCTGCCATCCACCCCTCAGGGGCCTGTTTAGTGTCTCCCAGGCCCCGAGCTTGAGGACAGTGGAGCCTTCACTGGCCAGGGGTCACTCCTTCCATCACAGGAGGGGGTCCTGCCCGGGTGCTCCTGAGGACGGAGGAAGGAGGGGGATCTTGGCCGATTCACAAGGATGCTTCTTCCTGCATTATCAGGACCGTCCACTCCCACCCCGATAAGACATTGCACTAACAAAGGGCCCAGATAAGGCGAAGTTACTGTGGCACACGTGATTTACAAAACAGAGACCCTTACACACGTGTGGGGGCAAGAAAAACATCTGACATCCAACACGTGCAGCAGGATTCACTCAGCAGAACTGAGAGGATTCCCATGTGAGGTCACTATCGCGTCACTTCCTGCCTTTGGTGAAAACAAACCCAAGGGAGGCCCCCGGCTGCCTCTTCATCAGAACAGTGATTTTTACTCAAAGCTGCCTCTTACTCCTGGTGGGGCGCCCCCTGCTGTCATGCTTCCTTGGCAGGCATGTTTTATGACGGCGTGCCCTAGGATCGGTGAGGGGTCCGGTGATGCTGACTCATCATTAGCGTGCCCTAGGATCGGTGAGGGGTCCGGTGATGCTGACTCATCATTAGCGTGCCCTAGTATTGGTGAGGGGTCCGGTAATGCTGACTCATCATTAGCGTGCCCTAGTATTGGTGAGGCGTCCGGTGATGCTGACACATCATTAGCGGGCCCTAGTACAAGTGAGAGGTCCGGTGATGCTGACACATCATTAGCGTGCCCTAGTATTGGTGAGGGGTCCGGTGATGCTGACACATCATTAGCGGGCCCTAGTACAAGTGAGAGGTCCGGTGATGCTGACACATCATTAGCGTGCCCTGGTACTGGCAAGGGGTCCGGTGATGCTGACACATCATTAGCGGGCCCTAGTACAAGTGAGAGGTCCGGTGATGCTGACTCATCATTAGCGTGCCCTAGTATTGGTGAGGGGTCCGGTGATGCTGACACATCATTAGCGGGCCCTAGTACAAGTGAGAGGTCCGGTGATGCTGACACATCATTAGCGTGCCCTGGTACTGGCAAGGGGTCCGGTGATGCTGACACATCATAAGCGCGTCCTAGTACAGGCGAGGGGTCCGGTGATGCTGACACATCATAAGCGGGCCCTAGTACTAGTGAGGGGTGTGGTGATGCTGACACATCATTAGACGTGCCCTAGTACAGGTGAGGGGTCCGGTGATGTTGACACATCATTAGCGTGCCCTGGTACTGGCAAGGGGTCCGGTGATGCTGACACATCATTAGCGCGTCCTAGTACAGGCGAGGGGTCCGGTGATGCTGACACATCATTAGCATATCCTAGTACTGGCAAGGGGTCCGGTGATGCTGACACATCATTAGCGGGCCCTAATACTGGTGAGGGCTCCGGTGATACTCACTCATCATTAGCAGGTCCTAGTACCGGTGAGGGGTCCGGTGATGCTGACTCATCATTAGCATGCCCTGGTATCAGTGAGGGGACTGGTGATACTGACTCATCATTAGCGTGCCCTAGGATCGGTGAGGGTTCCGGTGATGCTGACACATCATTGGTGGGCCCTAGTACCGGTGAGGGGTCCGGTGCACTGACACATCATGAGCTGGCCCTAGTACTGGTGAGGGCTCCGGTGATACTCACTCATCATTAGCGGGTCCTAGTACCGGTGAGGGGTCCGGTGATGCTGACTCATCATTAGCGTGCCCAGGTACAGGTGAGGGGTCCGGTGATGCTGACTCATCATTAGCGTGCCCTAGTACAGGTGAGGGGTCCGGTGATGCTGAATCATCATTAGCATGACCTGATACCGGTGAGGGGTCTGGTGATGCTGACACATCATTAGCGGGCCCTAGTATCAGTGAGGGGTCTGGTGATGCTGACTCATCATTAGCGTGTCCTAGTATCGGTGAGGGGTCCGGTGATGCTGACTCATCATTAGCATGCCCTCGTACCAGTGAGGGATCTGGTGATGCTGACTCATCATTAGCGTGCCCTAGGATCGGTGAGGGGACGGTGATGCTGACACATCATTGGCGGCCCTAGTACCGGTAAGGGGTCCGGTGACACTGACACATCATTAGCGGGTCCTAGTACCGGTGAGGGGTCCGGTGATGCTGACTCATCATTAGCGTGCCCTAGTACAGGTGAGGGGTCTGGTGATGCTGACTCATCATTAGTGTGCCCTAGGAACTGTGAGGGTCCGGTGATGCTGACTCATCATTAGCATGCCCTGGTACAGGTGAGGGGTCCGGTGATGCTGACACATCATTAGCGGGCCCTAGTATCAGTGAGGGGTCCGGTGCTGGTGACTCATCATTAGCATGCCCTGGTACCAGTGAGGGGTCTGGTGATGCTGACTCATCATTAGCATGCCCTAGTAACGGTGAGGGGTCCAGTGATGCTGACTCATCATTAGCATTCCCTGGTACCGGTGAGAGGTCCGGTGATGCTGACTCATCATTAGCGTGCCCTAGTACCGGTGAAGGGTCCGGTAATGCTGACTCATCATTAGCGTGTCCTAGTATTGGTGAGGGGTCCGGTGATGCTGACACATCATTAGACGTGCCCTAGTACAGGTGAGGGGTCCGGTGATGCTGACTCATCATTAGGGTGTCCTAGTACTAGTATCGGTGAGGGGCCCAGTGATGCTGACACATCATTAGCGTACCCTAGTACCGGTGAGAGTTCCGGTGACGCTGACACATCATTAGCGTGCCCTAGTACTGGTGAGGGGTCTGGTGATGCTGACACATCATTAGACGTGCCCTAGTACAGGTGAGGGGTCCGGTGATGCTGACTCATCATTGTAGGAGGCTGGACTGGCTTGTAGTGAGTACCAAGGGGTACCTACACCTTGCACCAGGCCCAGGAATCCCTTATTAGTGTATAGGGTGTCTAGCAGCTTAGGCTGATAGATAATGGTAGCTTAGCAGAGCAGCTTAGGCTGAACTAGGAGACATGCAAAGCTCCCACTATACCACTGGTGTCATATGCACAATATCATAAGAAAACACAATACACAGATATACTAAAAATAAAGGTACTTTATTTTTATGACGATATGCCAAAAGTATCTCAGTGAGTACCCTCAGTATGAGGATAGCAAATATACACAAGATATATGTACACAATACCAAAAATATGAAGTAATAGCAATAGAAAACAGTGCAAGCAATGTATAGTCACAATAGATTGCAATGGGAGCACATAGGTATAGGGGCAACACAAACATATACTCCAAAAGTGGAATGCGAATAACGTATGGACTCCAAACCTATGTGAGCTTGTAGAGGGTCGCTGGGACTGTAAGAAAACAGTGAGGGTTAGAAAAATAGCCCACCCCAAGACCCTGAAAAGTGGGTGCAAAGTGCACCTAAGTTCCCCAGAGAGGACAGAAGTCGTGATAGGGGAATTGTGCAAGAAAGACCAACACCAGCAATGCAACAACGATGGATTTCCAGACGAGAGTACCTGTGGAACAAGGGGACCAAGTCCAAGAGTCACGATCAAGTCGGGAGTGGGCAGATGTAGGAGGCTGGCCTGGCTTGTAGTGAGTACCAAGGGGTACTTACACCTTGCACCAGGTCCAGGTATCCCTTATTTGTGTACAGGGGTGTCTAGCAGCTTAGGCTGATAGAAAATGGTAGCTTAGCAGAGCAGCTTAGGCTGAACTAGGAGACGAGTGAAGCTCCTACAGTACCACTAGTGTCATGCACAATATCATAAAAAAACACAATACACAGATATACTAAAAATAAAGGTACTTTATTTTTATGACAATATGTCAAAGTATCTCAGTGAGTACCCTCAGTATGAGGATAGCAAATATACACAAGATATATGTACACGATACCAAAATATGCAGTAATAGCAATAGAAAACAGTGCAAACAATGTATAGTCATAATAGGATGCAATGGGGGCACATAGGAATAGGGGCAACACAAACCATATACTCTAGAAGTGGAATGCGAACCACGAATGGACCCCAAACCTATGTGACCTTGTAGAGGGTCGCTGGGACTGTAAGAAAACAGTGAGGGTTAGAAAAATAGCCCTCCCCAAGACCCTGAAAAGTGGGTGCAAAGTGCACCTAAGATCCCCAAAGAGCACAGAAGTCGTGATAGGGGAATTCTGCAAGAAACAGCAACACCAGCAATGCAACAACAATGGATTTCCTGACGAGAGTACCTGTGGAACAAGGGGACCAAGTCCAAGAGTCACGATCAAGTCGGGAGTGGGCAGATGCCCAGGAAATGCCAGCTGTGGGTGCAAAGAAGCTGCCACTGTATGGTGGAAGCTGTGGATTCTGCAAGAACGACAAGGGCTAGAAAATTCCCCTTTGGAGGATGGATGTCACACGTCGTGAAGAGTCGTGCAGAAGTGCTTCCGTGCAGAAAGACCGCAAACAAGCCTTGATAGCTGCAAGGGTCGCAGTTAGGGTTTTTGGATGCTGCTGTGGCCCAGGAGGGACCAGGATGTCGCCAATTGCGTGAGGCGACAGAGGGGGCGTCCAGCAAGACAAGGAGCCCACTCAGAAGCAAGCAGCACCCACAGAAGTGCCGGAACAGGCACTACGAAGTGGAGTGAACCGGAGCTCACCCGAAGTCACGAAAGAGGGTCCCACGACGCCGGAGGACAACTCAGGAGGTCGTGCACTGCAGGTTAGAGTGCTGGGGACCCAGGCTTGGCTGTGCACAAAAAAAAATCCTGGAAGAGTGCACAGGAGCCGGAGTAGCTGCAAAACACGCGGTTCCCAGCAATGCAGTCTAGCGTAGGGAGGCAAGGACTTAACTTCACCAAACTTGGACTGAAGAGTCACTGGACTGTGGGAGTCACTTGAACAGAGTTGCTGAGTTCAAGGGACCTCGCTCGTTGTGCTGAGAGGAGACCCAGAGGACCGGTGAAGCAGTTCTTTGGTGCCTGCGGTTGCAGGGGGAAGATTCCGTCGACCCACAGGAGATTTCTTCGGAGCTTCTAGTGCAGAGAGGAGGCAGACTACCCCCACAGCATGCACCACCAGGAAAACAGTTGAGAAGACGGCAGGATCAGCGTTACAAGGTTGCAGTAGTGGTCTTTGCTACTTTGTTGCAGTTTTGCAGGCTTCCAGCTCGGTCAGCAGTCGATTCCTTGGCAGAAGGTGAAGCGAGAGATGCAGAGGAACTCTGATGAGCTCTTGCATTCGTTATCTAAGGAATTCCCCAAAGCAGAGACCCTAAATAGCCAGAAAAGGAGGTTTGGCTACCTAGGAGAGAGGATCGGCTAGCAACACCTGAAGGAGCCTATCAGAAGGAGTCTCTGACGTCACCTGCTGGCACTGGCCACTCAGAGCAGTCCAGTGTGCCAGCAGCACCTCTGTTTCCAAGATGGCAGAGGTCTGGAGCACACTGGAGGAGCTCTGGGCACCTCCCAGGGGAGGTGCAGGTCAGGGGAGTGGTCACTCCCCTTTCCTTTGTCCAGTTTCGCACCAGAGCAGGGCTGGGGGATCCCTGAACCGGTGTAGACTGGCTTATGCAGAGATGGGCACCATCTGTGCCCATCAATGCATTTCCAGAGGCTGGGGGAGGCTACTCCTCCCCAGCCCTGACACCTTTTTACAAAGGGAGAGGGTGTAACACCCTCTCTCTGAGGAAGTCCTTTGTTCTGCCCTACTGGGCCAAGCCTGGCTAGACCCCAGGAGAGCAGAAACCTGTCTGAGGGGTTGGCAGCAGCAGCAGCTGCAGTGAAACCCCGGGAAAGGTAGTTTGGCAGTACCCGGGTCTGTGCTAGAGACCCGGGGGATCATGGGATTGTCTCATCAATGCCAGGATGGCATTGGGGGGGGGCAATTCTATGATCTTAGACATGTTACATGGCCATGTTCGGAGTTACCATTGTGAAGCTATACATAGGTAGTGACCTATGTATAGTGCACGTGTGTAATGGTGTCCCCGCACTCACAAAGTCCAGGGAATTAGCCCTGAACAATGTGGGGGCACCTTGGCTAGTGCCAGGGTGCCCACACACTAAGTAACTTGGCACCCAACCTTTACCAGGTAAAGGTTAGACATATAGGTGACTTATAAGTTACTTAAGTGCAGTGGTAAATGGCTGTGAAATAACATGGACGTTATTTCACTCAGGTGGCAGTGGCAGGCCTGTGTAAGAATTGTCAGAGCTCCCTATGGGTGGCAAAAGAAATGCTGCAGCCCATAGGGATCTCCTGGAACCCCAATACCCTGGGTACCTCAGTACCATATACTAGGGAATTATAAGGGAGTTCCAGTATGCCAATGTGAATTGGTGGAATTGGTCACTAGCCTGTTAGTGACAATTTGTAAAGAGAGAGCATAACCACTGAGGTTCTGGTTAGCAGAGCCTCAGTGAGACAGTTAGGCATCACACAGGGAACACATACATAGAGGCCACAAACTTATGAGCACTGGGGTCCTGGCTAGCAGGGTCCCAGTGACACATAACAACCATACTGGAAACATAGGGTTTTCACTATGAGCACTGGGCCCTGGCTAGCAGGATCCCAGTGAGACAGTGAAAACACCCTGACATATACTCACAAACAGGCCAAAAGTGGGGGTAACAAGGCTAGAAAGAGGCTACTTTCTCACAGTGACGCTGACACATCATTAGCGGGCCCTAGTAACTGTGAGGGTCCGGTGATGCTGACACATCATTAGCGTGCCCTAGTGTCGGTGAGAGTCCGGTGATGCTGACACATCATTGTCGGGCCCTAGGATCGATGAGGGGTCCGTGATGCTGACACATCATTAGCAGGCCCTAGTATCAGTGAGGGGTCCGGTGAAGCTGACACATCATTAAGGGGCCCTAGTATCGGTGAGGGGTCCTCTGATGCTGACATATCATTGGCGGGCCCTAGTACCGGTGATGGGTCTGTTGATGCTGACACATCAGTAGCGGGACCTAATACCGGTGAGGGGTCCAGTGATGCTGACACATCATTAGCGGGCCCTAGTACAGGTGAGGGGTCCAGTGATGCTGGCACATCATTATTGTGTCCTAGGATCGGTGAGGGGTCTGGTGACGCTGACACATCATTGGCGTGCCCTAGTACTGGTGAGGGGTCCGGTGATCCTGACGCATCATTAGGGTGCCCTAGTACAGGTGAGGGGTCCAGTGATGCTGACACATCATTAGTGTGCCCTAGGATCGGTGAGTGGTCCGGTGACACTGACACATCATTGGCGTGCCCTAGTACAGGTGAGGGGTCCGGTGATCCTGACGCATCATTAGCGTGCCCTAGTACAGGTGAGGGGTCCAGTGATGCTGACACATCATTAGTGTGCCCTAGGATCGGTGAGGGGTCCAGTGATTCTGACACATCATTAGCGTGCCCTAGTGTCGGTAAGGGGTCGTGTTATCCTGACACATTATTAGCGTGCCCTCGTGTCGGTGAGGGGTCCGGTGACTCTGACACATCATTAGCGGGCCCTAGTACAGGTGAGGGGTCCAGTGATCCTGACACATCATTAGTGTGCCCTAGGATCGGTGAGGGGTCCGGTGATGCTGACACATCATTAGTGTGCCCTAGGATCGGTGAGGAGTCCGGTGATGCTGACACATCATTAGCGTACCGTAGCACCGGTGAGGAGTCCGGTGATGCTGACACATCATTTGCGTACCCTCGTACCGTTGAGGGGTCCGGTGATCCTGACACATCATTAGTGTGCCATAGGATGAGTGAGGGGTCCGGTAATGCTGACACATCATTAGCGTGCCCTAGTATCAGTGAGGAGTCCGGTGATGCTGACACATCATTTGTGTACCCTTGTACCGGTGAGGGGTCAGGTGATGCTGACACATCATTAGCATGCCCTAGTGTTGGTGAGGGTCCGGTGATGCTGACACATCATTAGCGGGTCCTAGTAACGGTGAGGATCTGGTGACGCTGACACATCATTAGCAGGCCCTAGTAACGGTGAGGGTCCGGTGATGCTGACACATCATTAGTGTGCCTTAGTGTTGGTGAGGGTCCGGTGATGCTGACACATCATTAGCGTGCCCTAGTGTCGGTGAGAGTCCAGTGATGCTGACACATCATTGGCGGGCCCTAGGATCGATGAGGGGTCCGTGATGCTGACACATCATTAGCGTGCCCTAGTGTCGGTAAGGGGTCGTGTTATCCTGACACATTATTAGCGTGCCCTAGTGTCGGTGAGGGGTCCGGTGACGCTGACACATCATTAGCGGGCCCTAGTACAGGTGAGAGGTCCAGTGATCCTGAGACATCATTAGTGTGCCCTAGGATCGGTGAGGGGTCCGGTGATGCTGACACATCATTAGTGTGTCCTAGGATCAGTGAGGAGTCCGGTGATGCTGACACATCATTAGCATACCCTAGCACCTGTGAGGAGTCCGGTGCTGCTGACACATCATTTGCGTACCCTAGTACCATTGAGGGGTCCAGTGATCCTGACAAATCATTTGTGTGCCCTAGGATCGGTGAGGGGTCCGGTGATGCTGACACATCATTAGCGTGCCCTAGTATCAGTGAGGAGTCCGGTGATGCTGACACATCATTTGTGTACCCTAGTACCGGTGAGGGGTCCGGTGATCCTGACACATCATTAGTGTGCCCTAGGATCGGTGAGGGGTCCGGTGATGCTGACACATCATTAGCATGCCCTAGTATCAGTGACGAGTCCGGTGATGCTGACACATCATTAGCAGGCCCTACTACTGGTGAGGAGTCCGGTGATGCTGACACACCATTAGCGTGCCCTAGTATCGGTGAGGGGTCCGGTGATGCTGACAGATGCTGACACATCATTAACGGGCCCTAGTACCGGTGAGGGGTCCTCTGATGCTGACATATCATTGGCGGGCCCTAGTACCGGTGATGGGTCTGTTGATGCTGACACATCAGTAGCGGGACCTAATACCGGTGAGGGATCCGGTGATGCTGACACATATTAGCGTGCAATAGGACAGGTGAGGGGTCCGGTGATCCTGACACATCATTAGTGTGCCCTAGTACAGGTGAGGGGTCCGGTGATCCTGACGCATCATTAGTGTGCCCTAGTACCGGTGAGGGGTCCAGTGATGCTGACACATCATTAGTGTGCCCTAGTATTAGTGAGGGGTCCGGTGATGGTGACACATCCTTAGTGTTCCCTAGTACCAGTGAGGGGTCCGGTGATGCTGACTCATCATTAGCATGCCCTAGTATTGGTGAGGGGTTCGGTGATGGTGACACATCATTAGCGTGCCCTATTATCGGTGAGGGGTCCGGTGATGCTGACTCATCATTAGCGTGCCCTAGCACCGGTGAGGGGTCTGGTGATGCTGACACATCATTAGCGTGCCATAGTATCTGTGAGGGGTCCGGTGATGCTGATACATCATTGGCACGCCCTAGGATCGGTGAGGGGTCCAGTGATGCTGACTCATCATTAGCGTGCCCTAGTACTGGTGAGGGGTTCGGTGATGCTGACACATCATGAGAGGGCCCTATACCAGTGTGGGGTCCGGTGATGCTGACACATCATTGGCAGACACTAGTACCGGTGAGGGGTCCAGTGATGCTGACACATCATTAGCGTGCCTTAGTACCGGAGAGAGGTCCGGTGATGGTGACTGTAGAAGACTCGGCGGTACAAAGGACTCAAACCCGGTTTGTGGGTGAGAAAAATTAAAATGTGTTTAATTGGTTCCATGTCAATAATTGAACTGTTCGTACAAAGTGTCCTTATTGTGGGAGTGGCTCTTTGTAGGGTCTTTTTCCGCTTTGCCTCTTTCTCTCTCTCTCTCTCGGGGGTCCTGAAAAAACAAAAAAAACATGGACAGGACAACCGGTAAGTGGCAGTGTGTGTGGCTTGCGTTAGGTTAGTAAAAGGGAAGGAGGGTGAGTGGGTAATATAGTGAGGCCAGTGGGTTGGGGGGGGGTTTCAGGTGTAGAGCTAAGCCCTCGTGAGGCTGTGAAAGGGGTTTTAGGGTTGAGTGGTGTCACCCGACTTCTGATGCTCAGCCCCGCCTGACCCGCTCCCGTGCTTCGTCCCCTGTGCCTCTTCTCTACCCAGCCCCTCCCTTTGGTTCCCCTTGTGGCTACTTTCCGTATACAGCTGTCCGTTCAACAGGGACCGTACCTTATTAAGCCACGACCCTCCTGGGTCATGACGGGGCTTGTCTCCTTCTCTCACGGCTCTCTCCTCCTTCGCGGCTCTCGCCTCGCTCGCGGCTCTCTCCTCCTTCGCGGCTCTCTCCTCCTTCGCGGCTCTCGCCTCGCTCGCGGCTCTCTCCTCCTTCGCGGCTCTCTCCTCCTTTGTGGCTCTTGCCTCGCTCGCGGCTCTCTCCTCCTTCGCGGCTCTCTCCTCCTTCGCGGCTCTCGCCTCCTTCGTTTTGACCTCCGCGACCCGGAAATCCGGTGTGGGTCGTACGTCCGGTCTCCACGCGTCTCCATGGAGACGCGTAAGGGAGTCGGACAATGTACGCGAAAGACGCCATTCAGACGCTGTCATAGACGAGGGCGATGAGACCCGTCTACACTCCCCATCCTACGATCGGGACTGGTAGAGGACCGTAGACTCCGGACAGCGGGAGAGAAAATCAGCAGGGCATTGGCGGGTTCCGGAAATGTGCCGGACCTGAAAGGAAAAAGGCTGGAGTTCAAGGAACCAGCGTAAAACCCTGGAATTAGTGTCCTTATGGGAGGCCAGCCAGGTCAAAGGGGCATGGTCAGTGTAGAGGACAAAAGGTCTACCCAAAAGGTAATATTGTAAACATTCAATGGCCCATTTTATGGCCAGGCATTCCTTCTCGATGGTAGGATAGTGAACTTCTCTCGGAGTGAGTTTGCGACTAATATACACAATAGGGTGATCATGACCCATCTCATCGGGCTGGGCTAAAACGGTGCCAAGACCGACGTTGGAAGCATCTGTGTAGAGGTGGAAGGGTTTGGAAAAATCCGGACACCGTAAAACTGGTTCTGTCGTAAGGGAATCTCTGAGTAAGTGGAACCCCCGAATCTGAGAGGCTGAAAAAGGGGGAAGTTTGGTGGGGAACTGTTTCTTTAGAAGGTCGGTGAGGGGGGCTGCAATGGTGGAATATTGTGATATGAACCTACGGTAGTAACCTACTAATCCTAAAAAGGAACGGAGATCTTTCTTGGTTTTGGGGATCGGTATCTGTGTAATAGCCTCAACCTTATCTTTTTGAGGACGTAGGACTCCTTTTCCAATAACGTAACCGAGATAAGCAATTTGAGTTTGTCCGAGTACACATTTCTTGGGATTGGCCGTTAAGCCGGCCCTCGCTAGTGCCTGAAACACTCTTTCTAGATGTTGTAAATGTTCCGGCCAAGAATCGCTAAAGATGACAACATCATCGAGGTATGCGGCCGCAAATGCTTGAAACGGTCGTAAGAGCCGGTCCATTAGGCGTTGGAATGTAGCAGGTGCACCATGAAGGCCAAAGGGAAGAACAGTAAAATGATATAGACCGGATTGGGTTGCAAACGCTGTCTTTTCTTTATTGGCTGGGGCCAAGGGGATCTGCCAATAACCTCTCGTTAGGTCAATGGTAGACATATAACGAGCTTCACCTATTTTTTCCAATACCTCATCTACCCTGGGAATCGGATACGTGTCGAATAGGGATATGTCGATTAACCTCCTGAAGTCGATACAAAACCGGATGGACCCATCCGGTTTTGGAACAAGAACGACAGGGGAACACCAAGGGCTGTTGAGGGCTCAATAACTCTTAAGGATACATTTTTTGTTATTTCTTCTTCGATTAAATGTTTCCTTGCCTCGGAGATCCGGTATGGCCGTAGGCGTATAGTCTGGCCCTCCGGTGTTCTAATATGGTGTTGAACCAGAGACGTCCGGCCTGGGGTCTCTGAAAAAAACTCTGAGTACTGTTGTAACAACGTGGTTAGCTGGCTTTTTTCTGCCTGGGACAGGGACTCATTGATACAGGGGCTTTGATGTTGTTCTGCTTTTGGCGTGGGACACAGATTAAGTTCTAACCCCGTGTTTAGTGTTATTAGGCGCCCAATAGCAGGGAGGTCAGGGTTGAATTCAGGTTTTTCCCATTTCTTTAGAAGATTAATATGATAGATTTGGGTTCGTTTTGGACGGTCCTTGATTTCAATAAGATAGGTGACGGGAGAAACTGCTTTTAATACCCGGTAAGGACCTTGCCATTTGGCCAGTAGTTTATGTTCAGACGTGGGTCGCATTATTAGAACTTTGTCGTTGGGTTGGAGAACCCGTAGTTTGGTGCCCTGATCATAATATGTCTTTTGTATTTCTTGTGCTTTTTCCAAATGGTATCGCACATCTTCCCATACTGTTTGTAGTTGTGTTTTTAACTTGTGCATGTATTCTAGAAGTGGTTTTTCTTCAGAATTCTCCTCCTCCCACATTTCTGCTGCCATGTCCAGCAATTACGGGGTTGCCTCCCAAAAACTAGCTCGAACGGACTATGTCCAGTGGAGGACTGTTCATGCGTTCGGATAGCATACATAACCAGGGGTAGTTTTTGGTCCCAGTCTTTCCCAGAGTCATCTACTATTTTCCGTAGTAGTGTTTTAATGGTACGGTTATATCTTTCTACTAACCCGTCTGGTTGAGGGTGGTAGACTGCGGTTTTTATTTGGGAGATCCCTAGCGTCCTGCATATTTGTTTCATAAGATCTGATACAAAGGGAGTACCTTGATCAGTGAGAATTTCTTGAGGGAAACCTACGCGGGAAAAAAACATTATCATGGCTTGGGCGACCGATTTAATGGTTGTGCTGGTCAGGGGAATTGCCTCAGGGTATCTGGTAGCGTAGTCTACAAGGACAAGTATATGTGTATGTCCCTTAGAGGATGGTAAAAGGGGCCCGACCAGATCCATACCCACGCGTCTAAAAGGAGTGTCTACAATAGGTAGAGGTTGCAAAGGGGCTCTCCTTAAAGTTCCTGATTCAACCAACTGACATCTAGGACATTGGGTACAATACTTTCGGATGTGTGCATAGACTCCAGGCCAATAGAAACGCCTCAATAAGCATTCTTTGTTTTTTTCTCGGCCATAATAACCTCCCCCTGGTTGATTATGGGCTAGGAACAGCACCTGAGTCCGGTAGGCCTCCGGTACCACTAATTGTTTCTTCTCTCCTGTTGCTGTGGACGTGACTCTATATAATAAGTTTTTATGGACTAAGAAGTAAGGTCCTACCTCTCCGGTAAGGTTGTCCCTGGCATTCTTCCAAGCGTGTACGAGGGTAGGGTCTTCACGCTGGCTCCTTTTAAAAGAGACGGGGGCACTGTCAAGGCTGGCTACTCTCTTTTCTGGGGAACTCTCCGCTCTGTTTATGGCATACTTTCGTTTTTCTTCTCATTTTTCTTTCCGGGTTAGTTTCCTCCTCTCTGGAGGGCCCTCAGTATGGCTGTTAGCAAACGGGGCCTCCAACCACCAATCAGGTTTTGGCTTGGATTTTCTCGATTGGTCTAAGAGATCAGAGAATCTAGAATAATTAGTGCCAATGACGCATTCTTCTATTAAGTGGTCCATTATGCCTATAGGAAGGGAATCGTGATATGTTCCCCATTCTATTTTGACCACTTCCAAGGGGTAATTGGCCCTGTCTCTGTGGATACAGCATATTGTAACCCACTCCCTCGGAATCGGGCTTACGGTGTTTATCACATCCCGGCGTATCACTGACTGACTACAACCTGAGTCAATCAAGATCTCTACTGGGGTTCCATTTATCCTTATGGCCTGTTTAAAATTACTATTTCCTTTCCCAATACATAACACTCTACCCCGAGTGACCCCTATTTCCATGTGTTCCACCCCCTCATGCTTTTTGGGACATCCTCTTGCGATGTGGCCCCATTCGCCACAGTTGAAACATTGGGGTTGTTGCATGGGGTTAGGTTCACCACTTCAGGAGGGCCCAGGTTCCTCGAGGGATCGTCGGGGTGTATACTTAAGGGGACCTATGGAGGGTTTATTTAGGTTCCGGGGAGCCAGGGTCTTAACATCCACAGACCAGTGGTAAGCACAGGCCAGATCAACCGCCAGTTCGGTGTCTATCTTAGGGTGCTGTCGTATCCAATTTCGTGTACCCCCAGGAAGGGAGTCTAGGTATTGTTCCAAGATAATGGCTTTAATGACATCTTCACGGTCGGACCCTAAAGGTCCCAACCACTTCAGGCCTAAGTCCTTGACTCGGAAGTAGAAGGTGCGGGGATCTTCATTCGGTCCCCATTTTACTTTCCGGAACTTCATGCGGTGATATTCGGTGTCGTGCCCCACTCTCTCTAAAATACTCCTTTTAATGTCCTTATATGGGGTCGTGCCTCCTGGATTCGCAGCCTGATATGCGGTCTGGAGGATACCTGTCAAAAGGGGGGCTATATATTGACCCCACCGATCTTCCGGCCATTGTGCTGAAGAGGCCACCCTTTCAAAGTTTGTAAAAAAGGAGTCAGGGTCTTCTCCCTCCTGATATTTTTGCAGTACTGAGCTGGGAAAGTTCGGGTGGACCTTGCTGGCCGCAATGGTGTCGGTCAATTTCTGTAGTGCGGTCTCATGCACCAGCTGGTTATTAGCCATTATGGTGGCTTGGCTTTTCAAAGCTGTTTGAAGGGCCTCTCGGTCCTCCTTAGCCTCCCTTTGGTGTGCCTCCCATACCAATTGTAGGTGGCGTTGGCCCTCGGCCAATTGTTTTATCATGTCCTCTATAGTGGGTTTCTCTCCCATGGTGACACCTTTGTTTTGTACCGCCTGGGACCTATCCCACTTCTGACACCACTGTAGAAGACTCGGCGGTACAAAGGACTCAAACCCGGTTTGTGGGTGAGAAAAATTCAAATTTGTTTAATTGGTTCCGTGTCAATAATTGAACTGTCCGTACAAATTGTCCTTATTGTGGGAGTGGCTCTTTGTAGGGTCTTCTTGATTTACTGTTCTGTTCTGTTCCTTCTCTTCGAGGTTGTGGTGAGTTCCTGGTCACGCCTTTTCCGCTTTGCCTCTTTCTCTCTCTCTCTCTCTCTCTCTCTCTCGGGGGTCCCGAAAAAACAAAAAAAACATGGACAGGACAACCGGTAAGTGGCGATGTGTGTGGCTTGCGTTAGGTTAGTAAAAGGGAAGGAGGGTGAGTGGGTAATATAGTGAGGCCAGTGGGTTAGGGGGGGGGGTTTCGGGTGTAGAGCTAAGCCCTCGTGAGGCTGTGAAAGGGGTTTTAGGGTTGAGTGGTGTCACCCGACTTCTGATGCTCAGCCCCGCCTGACCCGCTCCCGTGCTTCGTCCCCGGTGCCTCTTCTCTACCCAGCCCCTCCCTTTGGTTCCCCTTGTGGCTACTTTCCATATACAGCTGTCCCTCCAACAGGGACCGTACCTTATTAAGCCACGACCCTCCTGGGTCGTGGCGGGGCTTGTCTCCTCCTTCGCGGCTCTCTCCTCCTTCGCGGCTTTGGCCTCGCTCGCGGCTCTCTCCTCCTTCGCGGCTCTCTCCTCCTTTGCGGCTCTCGCCTCGCTCTCGGCTCTCTCCTCCTTCGCGCCTCTCGCCTCGCTCGCGCTCTCTCCTCCTTCGCGGCTCTCTCCTCCTTTGTTTTGACCTCCGCGACCCGGAAATCCGGTGTGGGTCGTACGTCCGGTCTCCACGCGTCTCCATGGAGACGCGTAAGGGAGACGGACAATGTACGCGAAAGACGCCATTCAGACGCTGTCGTAGACGAGGGCGATGAGACCCGTCTACAGTGACACATCCTTGCCGTCCCCTAGGATCGGTGAGGGGTCCGGTGATGTTGACACATAATTAGCGAGCCCTAGTATTGGTGATGGTCCGGTCATGCTGACACATCATTGGCGGGCCCTAGAACCGATGAGGGTCCGGTGATGCTGACACATCATTAGCATGCCCTAGTACCGGTGAGCGGTCCGGTAATGCTGGCACATCATTAGCAGGCCCTAGTAGAGGTGAGTGGTCCGGTGATGCTGAGGTTCTGGGGCTCCTTGGAGGGAATACGTCATTAGCGTGCCCTTTTACAGGTGAGGGGTCCAGTGATGCTGACACATCATTAGCGTGCCCTAGTATCGGTGAAGGGTCCGGTGATGCTGACACATCATTAGAGGGCCCCAGGATCGGTGAGGGGTCCAGTGATGCTGACACATCATTGTCGGGCCCTAGTGCCGGTGATGGTCCGGTGATGCTGACACATCATTGGCGGGCCCTAGTACCGGTGAGGGGTCCGGTGATGCTGGCACATTATTAGCGGCCCATAGTACCGGTTAAGGGTCCGGTGATGCTGACACATCATTGGTGTGCCCTAGTACCAGTGAGGCGTCTGGTGATGCTGACCCATCATTAGTGTGCCCTAGGATCAGTGAGGGGTCCGGTGATGCTGGCACATCATTAGCGGGCACTAGTATTGGTGAGGGGTCCTGTGATGCTGACACATCATTGGCGGGCCCTAGAACCGGTGAGGGTCCGGTGATGCTGACACATCATTAGCGTGCCCTATGAACGGTGAGGTGTCCGGTGGCGCTGACACATCATTGGCAGGCCCTAATACCAGTGAGGCGTCCGGTGATGCTGACACATCATTAGCGGGCCCTAGTAATGGTGAGGGGTCCGGTGATGCTGACACATCATTAGCACGCCCTAGTACCTGTGAGGGGTCCGGTGATGCTGACACATCATTAGCGGGCCCTAGTACCTGTGAGGGGTCCGGTGATGCTGACACATCACTGGCGGACCCTAGGATCGGTGAGGGGTCCGGTGATGCTGACACATCATTGGCGGGCCCTAGGATCGTTGAGGGGTCTGGTGATACTGACACATCATTAGCGGGCCCTAGTATCGGTGCGGGTCCAGGGATGCTGACACATCATTAGAGGGCCCCAGGATCGGTGAGGGGTCGGGTGATCCTGACACATCATTAGCAGGCGCTAGTACCGGTGAGGGGTCCTCTGATGCTGACACATCATTGGCAGGCCCTAGTACCGGTGAGGGGTCCGGTGATGCTGACACATCATTAGTGGGCCCTAGTATCGGTGAGGGGTCCGGTGATGCTGACACATCATTAGCGTGCCCTAGTACCGGTGAGGGGTCTGGTGATGCTGACACATGATTAGCAGGCCCTAGGACAGGTGAGGGGTCCTCTGATGCTCCCACATCATTAGCGGGCCCTAGTACTGGTGAGGGGTCTGGTGATGCTGACACATCATTAGCGGGCCCTAGTACCGGTGAGGGGTCCTCTGATGCTCACACATCATTAGCAGGCCCTAGGATCGGTGAGGGGTCCAGTAAGGCTGACACATCATTAGTGGGCCCGAGGATGAGTGAGGGGTCCAGTGATGCTGAGGTTCTGGGGCTCCTTGCAGGGAATACGTTATTAGTGTGCCCTGGTACGGGTGAGGGGTCCGTTGATGCTGACGCATCATTAGCATGCCCTAGTGTCAGTGAGGGGTCCAGTGATGCTGACTCATCATTAGTGGGCCCTAGTACCGGTGAGGGGGTCCGGTGACGCTGACACATCATTAGTGGTCCCTAGTACCGGTGAGGGGTCTAGTGACGCTGACACACCCTAGCACCGGTGAGGGGTCCGGTGATCTTGACACATCATTAGCGGGCCCTAGTATCGGTGAGGGATCCGGTGATGCTGACACATCATTAGCGGGCCCTAGTATCAGTGAGGGATCCGGTGATGCTGACACATCATTAGCGGGCCCTAGCACTGGTGAGGGGTCCGGTGATCTTGACACATCATTAGCGGGCCCTAGTATCGGTGAGGGATCCGGTGATGCTGACACATCATTAGCGGGCCCTAGTATCAGTGAGGGATCCGGTGATGCTGACACATCATTAGAGGGCCCTAGCACTGGTGAGGGGTCCGGTGATGCTGACACATCATTAGCGGCCCTCTTATCAGTGAGGGGTCCGGTGACACTGAGGTTCCGGGGCTCCTTTAGGTGGTGTAGATTGGGACAAGGGGTGGTCTTGTCTTCTCCATAGACGTAAAGGGCTCTTGTGAGTAAGATTTTAAGGTGTGCTACACAGCTGGCCCTATTGCCTGCAGTAGAGAGGACCTACAAGGGTTTGACGAGTGATGAAGGAGGGTGTGATGCATTTTGAGGGGACAATGTGCAGTTCAGTGGGGTAGGAAGCCTGAGAACTGTCACTATGAGAGGAGTGAATCTAGAAGAATAGATGGGGGGCTCTCAGGAATGGGTACAAAGGGATATGAAAGGATACAATGGCAGTTAAGCTTGGTTAGTACAATAATGCAGCGCATGGACTCAGCCCTTCTGCTCTGTGCTGTTTATTAAAACGTAATACTAATGTAAACACACTATGGGCCACCCTGCGGACAGCTTATTACATATAATATCAATGCAATAATATCATTTAAATACAATTATGCATGTCTCTCGAGCCCTGTAAACAAATATCCAACATTAACTTTATTATAATCTCAACACATATAGAGATTCAATCATTATTTAATACTTTCACAAAATTACATGAACATATTGAAAAAATATAGGAAGAAAACAAAGAAAAACCCAACTACATCCTCATAAATATAACCAGAAGAAAAATCCCAAACTGCAAAAATGCTGCAATCAAACAACCCACACATACACAGGCACTACCACTCACCCTCTAATAAGCAACTTCCATATAATACAAAATATGTTGAATAACATGCATATAATACAAAATAGTTAAACAATACGACCTATCAAATTGTGAATTTGTTGATGATATTGAGTCTGTAATTAAACCACGAGGGTCAATTTCATGATCTATTTTCTTCAACGTATATTAGATAGGCTCTAAGTTAATCTACGCCCCACATGACATGATCTAAAGTCTTTTTGGATAAAGTACGCCAATGTAGTATCCGATGAAATCAATATGGATTGGGTGCACGTGTAAATTCGATCTACACCCAATGTGACATGATGTAAAGTTTTTTTATCTAAAATATGCCGATGAAGTATCAAATCTAATCCATATGGATTAGTTACGCCAACGCGTGTTTTGGTCTCAGTTCTTCCAACTGAACCACCTTCTTCAGGGCTGTCCAATTCCAAAGGTTTTCCTTAAGAGCAATAACATGGGGTAACTTGGAACTCCAGGCTTCGCCACTTTAATATGATAGGGAGTAATATCTCTCTTATCCGTCTAAGAAAACAAAGACAATAAAAATACATATATATATATATATATATATATATCTATATACAGGACTCAAGAAATAATATGGAGAGCAAGGGTTGTGAGTGCATGCAAGGTGCACTCCAGCAGCACCAGTGTTGTGAGTGCATGCAAGGTGCACTCCAGTAGCACTAGTGTTGTGAGTGCACACCGAGGTGCACTCCAGCAGTACTAGTGTTGTGAGTACATGCAAGGTGCACTCCAGTAGCACCAGTGTTGTGAGTGCACACCAAGGTGCACTCCAGCAGCACCAGGTTTGTGAGTACGTGCAAGGTGCACTCCAGTAGCATCAGTGTTGTGAGTACATGCAAGGCGCACTCCAGCAGCACCAGTGTTGTGAGTAGATGCAAGGTGCACTCCAGTAGCATCGGGGTTGTGAGTACATGCAAGGTGCACTCCAGTAGTACCAGGGTTGTGAGTACATGCAAGGGGCACACCAGTAGCACTAGTGTTGTGAGTGCACACCAAGGTGCACTTCAGTAGCGCAAGGGTTGTGAGTACATGCAAGGTGCACTCTAGTACAACTAGTATTGTGAGTACACACCAAGATGCACTCCAGTAGCATCAGTGTTGTGAGTACATACAAGGTGCACCCCAGCAGCACTAGTGTTGTGAGTACATGCAAGGTGCACTCCAGTAGCACTAGTGTTGTGAGTGCACACCGAGGTGCACTCCAGCAGTATTAGTGTTGTCAGTACATGCAAGGTGCACTCCAGTAGCACCAGTGTTGTGAGTGCACACCAGGGTGCACTCCAGCAGCACCAGGTTTGTGAGTACATGCAAGGTGCACTCCAGTAGCATCAGTGTTGTGAGTACATGCAAGGTGCACTCCAGTAGTGCCAGGGTTGTGAGTAGATGCAAGGTGCACTCCAGTAACATCAGGGTTGTGAGTACATGCAAGGTGCACTCCAGTAGTGCCAGGGTTGTGAGTATATGCAAGGTGCACTCCAGTAGCACCAGTGTTGTGAGTAGATGCAAGGTGCACTCCAGTAACATCAGGGTTGTGAGTACATGCAAGGTGCACTCCAGTAGTGCCAGGGTTGTGAGTACATGCAAGGTGCACTCCAGTAGCACTAGTGTTGTGAGTGCACACCAAGGTGCACTTCAGTAGCGCAAGGGTTGTGAGTACATGCCAGGTGCACTCTAGTAGCACTAGTATTGTGAGTACACACCAAGATGCACTCCAGTAGCATCAGTGTTCTGAGTACATACAAGGTGCACTCCAGCAGCACTAGTGTTGTGAGTACATGCAAGGTGCACCCCAGCAGCGCCGGTGTTGTACATGCAAGGTGCACTCAGCAGCATTAGGGTTGTGAGTAAATGCAAGGTGCACTCTAGTAGCACTAGTGTTTTGAGTGCATGCAAGGTGAACTGAAGTGGAACTAGTGTTGTGAGTACATGCAAGGTGCACTCCAGCAGCATCAGGGTTGTGAGTGCACACCAAGGTGCACTCCAGTAGCATTAGGGTTGTGAGTACATGCAATGTGCACTCTGGTAGCACTAGTGTTGTGAGTGCACACCAAGGTGCACTCCAGTAGTACTAGTGTTGTAAGTACATGCAAGGTGAACTCCAGTAGTGCCAGGGTTGTGAGTACATGCAAGGTGCACTCCAGCAGCACTACTGTTGTGAGTACATGCAATGTGCACTCCAGTAGCACTAGTCTTGTGAGTACATGCAAGGTGCACTCCAACAGCACTAATGTTGTGAGTACATGCAAGGTGCACTCCACTAGCACCTGTGTTGTGAGTACATGCAAGGTGCACTACAGTAGCGCTAGTGCTGTGAGTACATGCAAGGCGCACCTCGGTAGGATCATGTTGTGAGTACAGGCAAGGTGCACTTCAGTAGCGCAAGGGTTGTGAGTGCATGCAAGGTGAACTGAAGTGGAACTAGTGTTGTGACTACATGCAAGGTGCACTCCAGTAGCACTAGTCTTGTGAGTGCACTCCGAAGTGCACTCCAGTAGCACTAATGCTGTGAGTTCATGCAAGGTGCACTCAGCAGCACTAGTGTTGTGAGTGCTCACCAAGGTGCACTCCATTAGAACTAGTGTTGTGAGTGCACACCAAGGTGCACTCCAGCAGCACTAGTGTTGTGAGTACATGCAAGGTGCACTCCAGCAGCACTAGTGTTCTGAGTACATGCAGGATGCACTTCAGTAGCACATGTGAGGTGCACACCAGCAGCCCTAGTGTTGTGAGTACATGGAAGGTGCACTCCAGTAGCACTAGTATTGTGAGTACATGCAAGGTGCACTCCAGTAGTGCCAGGGTTGTGATTAAATGCAAGGTGCTCTCCAGTAGTGCCAGGGTTGTGAGTACATGCAAGGTTCACTCCAGCAGCACCAGTGTTGTGAGTACATGCAAGGTGCACTCCAGTAGCACTAGTGTTGTGAGTGGATGCACGGTGCACTCCAGCAGCACTAGTGCTGTGAGTACATGCAAGGTGCACTACAGCAGCACTAGTGCTGTGAGTACATGCAAGGTGCACTCCAGTAGGATCATGTTGTGAGTACAGGCAAGGTGCACTTCAGTAGCGCAAGGGTTGTGAGTACATGCAAGGTGCACTCGAGTAGCACTAGTGTTTTGAGTGCATGCAAGGTGAACTGAAGTGAAACTAGTGTTGTGAGTACATGCAAGGTGCACTCCAGCAGCATCAGGGTTGTGAGTGCACACCAAGGTGCACTCCAGAAGCATCAGGGTTGTGAGTATGTGCAAGGTGCACTCCAGTAGCACTAGTGTTGTGAGTGCATGCAAGGTGCACTCCAGTAGCACTAGTGTTGTGAGTGCACACCAAGGTGCACTCCAGTAGCACTAGTGTTGTGAGTACATGCAAGGTGAACTCCAGTAGTGCCAGGGTTGTGAGTACATGCAAGGTGCACTCCAGTAGCACTACTGTTGCGAGTACATGCAAGGTGCACTCCAGTAGCACTAGTCTTGTGAGTACATGCAAGGTGCACTCCAACAGCACTAATGTTGTGAGTACATGCAAGGTGCACTCCAGTAGCACTAGTGTTGTGAGTACATGCAAGGTGCTCTCCAGCAGCACTACTGTTGTGAGTGCATGCAAGGTACACTCCAGTAGCACTAGTGTTGTGAGTGCACACCAAGGTGCACTCCACCAGCATCTCTGTTGTGAGTACATGCAAGGTGCACTCCAGTAGCATCAGGGTTGTGAGTACATGCAAGGTGCACTCCAGCAGCACCCGTGTTGTGAGTGCATGCAGGGTACACTCCAGTAGCACTAGTGTTGTGAGTGCATGGAAGGTGCACTCCAGTAGCACCAGTGTTGTGAGTGCACACCGAGGTGCACTCCAGTAGCACTAGTGCTGTGATTACATGCAAGGTGTACTCAACCAGCATCAGCGTTGTGAGTGCACACAAAGGTGCACTCCAGTAGCATCAGGGTTGTGAGTACATGCAAGGTGCACTCCAGTAGTACTAGTGTTGTGAGTGCATGCAAGGTGCACTCCAGTAGCACTAGTGTTGTAAGTGCACACCGAGGTGCACTCCAGCAGCACCGGTGTTGTGAGTGCACACCGAGGTGCACTCCAGTAGCACTAGTTCTGTGATTACATGCAAGGTGCCCTCCATCAGCATCAGGGTTGTGAGTGCACACCAAGGTTCACTCCAGTAGCATCAGGGTTGTGAGTACATGCAAGGTGCACTCCAGCAGCACCAGTGTTGTGAGTGCACACCGAGGTGCACTCCAGTAGCACTAGTGCTGTGATTACATGCAAGGTGCATTCCATCAGCATCAGGGTTGTGAGTGCACACCAAGGTTCACTCCAGTAGCATCAGGGTTGTGAGTGCATGCAAGGTGCACTCCAGCAGCACCAGTGTTGTGAGTGCACACTAATGTGCACTCCAGTAGCATTAGGGTTGTGAGTACATGCAAGGTGCACTCCAGCAGCACCAGTGTTGTGAGTGCACAATAATGTGCACTCCAGTAGCACTAGTGTTCTGAGTACATGCAAGGTGCACGCCAGGTGAGTACATGCAAGGTGCACTCCAGTAGTACTAGTGTTGTGAGTTCATGCAAGGTGCACTCCAGTAGCACTAGTGTTGTGAGTGCACACTTGGGTGCACTCCAGTAGCACTAGTGTTGTGAGTACAGGCAAGGTGCACTCCAGTAGCACTAGTGTTGTGAATACATGCAAGTTGCACTCCAGTAGCACTAGTGTTGTGAGTACATGCAAGGTGCACTCCAGCAGCACTAGTGTTGTGAGTGCATGCAAGGTGCACGACAGTAGCACTAGTGTTGTGAGTACATGCAAGGTGCACGCCAGTAGCACTAGTGTTGTGAGTACATGCAAGGTGCACTCCAGTAGCACTAGTGTTGTGAGTACATGTGAGGTGCACTCCAGTAGCATTAGGGTTGTGGAGTACATGCAAGGTGCACTCCAGTAGCACTAGTGTTCTGAGTACATGCAAGGTGCACGCCAGGTGAGTACATGCAAGGTGCACTCCAGTGGCACTAGTGTTGTGAGTTCATGCAAGGTGCATTCCAGTAGCACTAGTGTTGTGAGTGCACACTGAGGTGCACTCCAGTAGCACTAGTGTTGTGAGTACAGGCAAGGTGCACTTCAGTATCGCAAGGGTTGTGAGTACATGCAAGGTACACTCTAGTAGCACTAGTATTGTGAGTACACACCAAGGTGCACTCCAGTAGCATCAGTGTTGTGAGTACATACAAGGTGCACTCTACTAGCACTAGTGTTGTGAGTGCATGCAAGGTGAACTGAAGTGGAACTAGTGTTGTGAGTATATGCAAGGTGCACTCCAGCAGCATCAGGGTTGTGAGTGCACACCAAGGTGCACTCCACCAGCATCAGGGTTGTGAGTGCACACCAAGGTGCACTCCAGCAGCAGCATCAAGGTTGTGAGTACATGCAAGGTGCACTCCAGTAGCATTAGTTTTGTGAGTGCACACCAAGGTGCACTCCAGTAGCATCAGGGTTGTGAGTACATGCAAGATGCACTCCAGTAGCACTAGTTTTGTGAGTGCACACCAAGGTGCACTCCAGTAGCATCAGGGTTGTGAGTACATGTAAGGTACACTCCAGTAGCACTAGTGTTGTGAGTGCACACCAAGGTGCACTCCAGTAGCACCAGTGTTGTGAGTGCACACCAAGGTGCACTCCACCAGCATTGTGGTTGTGAGTACATGCAAGGTGCCCTCCAGTAGCATCAGGGTTGTGAGTACATGCAAGGTGCACTCCAGTAGCACTAGTGTTGTGAGTGCACACCAAGGTGCACTCCAGTAGCATCAGTTTTGTGAGTACATGCAATACGCACTCCAGCAGCATCAGGGTTGTGAGTACATGCAAGGTGCACTCCAGTAGCACTAGTGTTGTGAGTGCACACCAAGGTGCAGTCCAGTAGCATCAGTGTTGTGAGTACATGCAAGGTGCACTCCAGCAGCATCAGGGTTGTGAGTACATGCAAGGTGCACTCCAGTAGCACTAGTGTTGTGAGTGCACACCAAGGTGCACTCCAGTAGCATCAGGGTTGTGAGTACATGCAAGATGCACTCCAGTAGCACTAGTGTTGTGAGTGCACACCAAGGTGCACTCCAGTAGCATCAGGGTTGTGAGTACATGCAAGGTGCACTCCAGTAGCACTAGTGTTGTGAGTGCACACCAAGGTGCACTCCAGTAGCACCAGTGTTGTGAGTGCACACCAAGGTGCACTCCACAAGCATTGCGGTTGTGAGTACATGCAAGGTGCACTCCAGTAGCACCAGTGTTGTGAGTGCACACTAATGTGCACTCCAGTAGCATCAGGGTTGTGAGTACATGCAAGGTGCACTCCAGCAGCACCAGTGTTGTGAGTGCACACTAATGTGCACTCCAGTAGCATTAGGGTTGTGAGTACATGCAAGGTGCACTCCAGCAGCACCAGTGTTGTGAGTGCACACTAATGTGCACTCCAGTAGCACTAGTGTTCTGAGTACATGCAAGGTGCACGCCAGGTGAGTACATGCAAGGTGCACTCCAGTAGTACTAGTGTTGTGAGTTCATGCAAGGTGCACTCCAGTAGCACTAGTGTTGTGAGTGCACACTTGGGTGCACTCCAGTAGCACTAGTGTTGTGAGTACATGCAAGGTGCACTCCAGTAGCACTAGTGTTGTGAGTACATGCAAGTTGCACTCCAGTAGCACTAGTGTTGTGAGTACATGCAAGGTGCACTCCAGCAGCACTAGTGTTGTGAGTGCATGCAAGGTGCACGACAGTAGCACTAGTGTTGTGAGTACATGCAAGGTGCACGCCAGTAGCACTAGTGTTGTGAGTACATGCAAGGTGCACTCCAGTAGCACTAGTGTTGTGAGTACATGCGAGGTGCACTCCAGTAGCATTGGGGTTGTGGAGTACATGCAAGCTGCACTCCAGTAGCACTAGTGTTCTGAGTACATGCAAGGTGCACGCCAGGTGAGTACATGCAAGGTGCACTCCAGTGGCACTAGTGTTGTGAGTTCATGCAAGGTGCATTCCAGTAGCACTAGTGTTGTGAGTGCACACTGAGGTGCACTCCAGTAGCACTAGTGTTGTGAGTACAGGCAAGGTGCACTTCAGTATCGCAAGGGTTGTGAGTACATGCAAGGTACACTCTAGTAGCACTAGTATTGTGAGTACACACCAAGGTGCACTCCAGTAGCATCAGTGTTGTGAGTGCATACAAGGTGCACTCTACTAGCACTAGTGTTGTGAGTGCATGCAAGGTGAACTGAAGTGGAACTAGTGTTGTGAGTATATGCAAGGTGCACTCCAGCAGCATCAGGGTTGTGAGTGCACACCAAGGTGCACTCCACCAGCATCAGGGTTGTGAGTGCACACCAAGGTGCACTCCAGCAGCAGCAGCAGGGTTGTGAGTACATGCAAGATGCACTCCAGTAGCACTAGTGTTGTGAGTGCACACCAAGGTGCACTCCAGTAGCATCAGGGTTGTGAGTACGTGCAAGGTGCACTCCAGTAGCACTAGTGTTGTGAGTGCACACCAAGGTGCACTCCAGTAGCACCAGTGTTGTGAGTGCACACCAAGGTGCACTCCACCAGCATTGCGGTTGTGAGTACATGCAAGGTGCACTCCAGTAGCATCAGGGTTGTGAGTACATGCAAGGTGCACTCCAGTAGCACTAGTGTTGTGAGTGCACACCAAGGTGCACTCCAGTAGCATCAGGGTTGTGAGTACATGCAATATGCACTCCAGCAGCATCAGGGTTGTGAGTACATGCAAGGTGCACTCCAGTAGCACTAGTGTTGTGAGTGCACACCAAGGTGCACTCCAGTAGCATCAGTGTTGTGAGTACATGCAAGGTGCACTCCAGCAGCATCAGGGTTGTGAGTACATGCAAGGTGCACTCCAGTAGCACTAGTGTTGTGAGTGCACACCAAGGTGCACTCCAGTAGCATCAGGGTTGTGAGTACATGCAAGGTGCACTCCAGTAGCACTAGTGTTCTAAGTGCACACCAAGGTGCACTCCAGTAGCATCAGGGTTGTGAGTGCACACCAAGGTGCACTCCACCACCATCTCGGTTGTGAGTACATGCAAGGTGCACTCCAGTAGCACTAGTGTTGTGAGTGCACACCAAGGTGCACTCCAGTAGCACCAGTGTTGTGGGTGCACACCAAGGTGCACTCCACCAGCATCTCGGTTGTGAGTACATGCAAGGTGCACTCCAGCAGCACCCGTGTTGTGAGTGCATGCAAGGTACACTCCAGTAGCACTAGTGTTGTGAGTACACACTGAGGTGCACTCCAGTAGCACTAGTATTGTGAGTGCACACCAAGGTGCACTCCAGTAGCATCAGGGTTGTGAGTATATGCAAGGTGCACTCCAGTAGCACTAGTGTTCTAAGTGCACACCAAGGTGCACTCCAGTAGCATCAGGGTTGTGAGTGCACACCAAGGTGCACTCCACCAGCATCTCAGTTGTGAGTACATGCAAGGTGCACTCCAGTAGCACTAGTGTTGTGAGTGCACACCTAGGTGCACTCCAGTAGCACCAGTGTTGTGAGTGCACACCAAGGTGCACACCACAAGCATTGCGGTTGTGAGTACATGCAAGGTGCACTCCAGTAGCATCAGGGTTGTGAGTACATGCAAGGTGCACTCCAGCAGCACCCGTGTTGTGAGTGCATGCAAGGTACACTCCAGTAGTACTAGTGTTGTGAGTGCACACTGAGGTGCACTCCAGTAGCATCAGGGTTATGAGTACATGCAAGGTGCACTCCAGTAGCACTAGTGTTCTAAGTGCACACCAAGGTGTACTCCAGTAGCATCAGGGTTGTGAGTGCACACCAAGGTGCACTCCACCACCATCTCGGTTGTGAGTACATGCAAAGTGCACTCCAGTAGCACTAGTGTTGTGAGTGCACACCAAGTTGCACTTCAGTAGCACCAGTGTTGTGGGTGCACACCAAGGTGCACTCCACCAGCATCTCGGTTGTGAGTACATGCAAGGTGCACTCCAGCAGCACCCGTGTTATGAGTGCATGCAAGGTACACTCCAGTAGCACTAGTGTTGTGAGTACACACTGAGGTGCACTCCAGTAGCACTAGTATTGTGAGTGCACACCAAGGTGCACTCCAGTAGCATCAGGGTTGTGAGTATATGCAAGGTGCACTCCAGTAGCACTAGTGTTCTAAGTGCACACCAAGGTGCACTCCAGTAGCATCAGGGTTGTGAGTGCACACCAAGGTGCACTCCACCAGCATCTCAGTTGTGAGTACACGCAAGGTGCACTCCAGTAGCACTAGTGTTGTGAGTGCACACCAAGGTGCACTCCAGTAGCACCAGTGTTGTGGGTGCACACCAAGGTGCACTCCACCAGCATCTCGGTTGTGAGTACATGCAAGGCACACTCTAGTAGCACTACTGTTGTGAGTGCACACCAAGGTGCACTCCAGCAGCACTAGTGCTGTGAGTTCATGCAAGGTGTCCTCCAGTAGCACCAGTGTTGTGAGGACATGCAAGGTGCACTTCAGTAGCACTAGTATTGTGAGTGCACACCGAGGTGCATTCCAGTAGCACTAGTGTTGTGAGTACACACCAAGGTGCACTCCAGCAGCACTGGTGTTGTAAGTGCACACCAAGGTGCACTCCAGTAGCATTAGTGTTGTGAGTGCACACCAAGGTGCACTCCAGTAGCACTAGTGTTGTGAGTACACACCAAGGTGCACTCCAGCAGCACTGGTGTTGTAAGTGCACACCAAGGTGCACTCCAGTAGCATTAGTGTTGTGAGTGCACACCAAGGTGTACTCCAGCAGCACTAGTGCTGTGAGTTCATGCATGGTGCACTCCAGTAGCACTAGTGTTGTAAGTGCACACGAAGGTGGACTCCAGTAGCACTAGTGTTATGAGTACACACCAAGATGCACTCCAATAGCATCAGTGTTGTGAGTACATGCAAGGTGCACTCTAGTAGCACTAGTGTTGTGAGTGCATGCAAGGTGAACTGAAGTGTAACTAGTGTTGTGAGTACATGCAAGGTGCACTCCAGCAGCATCAGGGTTGTGAGTACATGCAAGGTGCACTCCAGTAGCACTAGTGTTGTGAGTGCACACCAAGGTGCACTCCAGTAGCATCAGGGTTGTGAGTACATGCAAGGTGCACTGCAGTAGCACTAGTGTTGTGAGTGCACACCAAGGTGCACTCCAGTTGCACCAGTGTTGTGAGTGCACACCAAGGTGCACTCCATCAGCATCTCGGTTGTGAGTACATGCAAGGTGCACTCCAGTAGCATCAGGGTTGTGAGTACATGCAAGGTGCACTCCAGCAGCACCCGTGTTGTGAGTGCATGCAAGGTACACTCCAGTAGCACTAGTGTTGTGAGTGCACACTGAGGTGCACTCCAGTAGCACTAGTATTGTGAGTGCACACCAAGGTGCACTCCAGTAGCATCAAGGTTGTGAGTACATGCAAGGTGCACTCCAGTAGCACTAGTGTTGTGAGTGCACACCGAGGTGCACTCCAGTAGCACTAGTGTTGTGAGTACACACCAAGGTGCACTCCAGTAGCACTAGTGTTGTGAGTACACTCCAAGATGCACTCCAGCAGCACTAGTGCTGTGAGTTCATGCATGGTGCACTCCAGTAGCACTAGTGTTGTAAGTGCACACCAAGGTGCACTCCAGTAGCACTAGTGTTGTGAGTGCACGCCGAGGTGCACTCCAGGAGCACTAGTATTGTAAGTGCACACCAAGGTGCACTCCAGTAGCAGTAGTGTTGTGAGTGCACACCGAGGTGCACTACAGTAGCACCAGGGTTGTGAGTGCACACCAAGGTGCACTCCAGTAGCACTAGTGTTCTAAGTGCACACCAATGTGCACTCCAGTAGCACTAGTGTTCTAAGTGCACACCAATGTGCACTCCAGTAGCACTAGTGTTGTGAGTGCACACCGAGGTGCACTCCAGGAGCACTAGTATTGTAAGTGCACACCAAGGTGCACTCCAGTAGCAGTACTGTTGTGAGTGCACACCGAGGTGCACTCCAGTAGCACCAGGGTTGTGAGTGCACACCAAGATGCACTCCAGGAGCACTAGTGTTGTAAGTGCACACCGAGGCGCACTCCAGCAGCAGTAGTGTTTTGAGTGCACACCAAGGTGCACTCCAGTAGCACCAGTGTTGTGAGGACATGCAAGGTGCACTTCAGTAGCACTAGTATTGTGAGTGCACAGCAAGGTGCACTCCAGCAGCACTAGTGTTGTGAGTGCACACCGAGGTGCATTCCAGTAGCACTAGTGTTGTGAGTACACACCAAGGTGCACTCCAGCAGCACTGGTGTTGTAAGTGCACACCAAGGTGCACTCCAGTAGCATTAGTGTTGTGAGTGCACACCAAGGTGCACTCCAGTAGCACTAGTGTTGTGAGTACACACCAAGGTGCACTCCAGCAGCACTGGTGTTGTAAGTGCACACCAAGGTGCACTCCAGTAGCATTAGTGTTGTGAGTGCACACCAAGGTGTACTCCAGCAGCACTAGTGCTGTGAGTTCATGCATGGTGCACTCCAGTAGCACTAGTGTTGTAAGTGCACACGAAGGTGGACTCCAGTAGCACTAGTGTTATGAGTACACACCAAGATGCACTCCAATAGCATCAGTGTTGTGAGTACATGCAAGGTGCACTCTAGTAGCACTAGTGTTGTGAGTGCATGCAAGGTGAACTGAAGTGTAACTAGTGTTGTGAGTACATGCAAGGTGCACTCCAGCAGCATCAGGGTTGTGAGTACATGCCAGGTGCACTCCAGTAGCACTAGTGTTGTGAGTGCACACCAAGGTGCACTCCAGTAGCATCAGGGTTGTGAGTACATGCAAGGTGCACTGCAGTAGCACTAGTGTTGTGAGTGCACACCAAGGTGCACTCCAGTTGCACCAGTGTTGTGAGTGCACACCAAGGTGCACTCCATCAGCATCTCGGTTGTGAGTACATGCAAGGTGCACTCCAGTAGCATCAGGGTTGTGAGTACATGCAAGGTGCACTCCAGCAGCACCCGTGTTGTGAGTGCATGCAAGGTACACTCCAGTAGCACTAGTGTTGTGAGTGCACACTGAGGTGCACTCCAGTAGCACTAGTATTGTGAGTGCACACCAAGGTGCACTCCAGTAGCATCAAGGTTGTGAGTACATGCAAGGTGCACTCCAGTAGCACTAGTGTTGTGAGTGCACACCGAGGTGCACTCCAGTAGCACTAGTGTTGTGAGTACACACCAAGGTGCACTCCAGTAGCACTAGTGTTGTGAGTACACTCCAAGATGCACTCCAGCAGCACTAGTGCTGTGAGTTCATGCATGGTGCACTCCAGTAGCACTAGTGTTGTAAGTGCACACCAAGGTGCACTCCAGTAGCACTAGTGTTGTGAGTGCACGCCGAGGTGCACTCCAGGAGCACTAGTATTGTAAGTGCACACCAAGGTGCACTCCAGTAGCAGTAGTGTTGTGAGTGCACACCGAGGTGCACTACAGTAGCACCAGGGTTGTGAGTGCACACCAAGGTGCACTCCAGTAGCACTAGTGTTCTAAGTGCACACCAATGTGCACTCCAGTAGCACTAGTGTTCTAAGTGCACACCAATGTGCACTCCAGTAACACTAGTGTTGTGAGTGCACACCGAGGTGCACTCCAGGAGCACTAGTATTGTAAGTGCACACCAAGGTGCACTCCAGTAGCAGTAGTGTTGTGAGTGCACACCGAGGTGCACTCCAGTAGCACCAGGGTTGTGAGTGCACACCAAGATGCACTCCAGGAGCACTAGTGTTGTAAGTGCACACCGAGGCGCACTCCAGCAGCAGTAGTGTTTTGAGTGCACACCAAGGTGCACTCCAGTAGCACTAGTGTTGTGAGTACATGCAAGGTGCACTCCAGTAGCACTAGTGTTGTGAGTGCACACTGAGGTGCACTCCAGTAGCACCAGTGTTGTGAGTGCACACCAAGGTGCACTCCAGTAGCACTAGTGTTGTGAGTGCATGCAAGGTGCACTCCAGCAGCACTAGTGTTGTGAGTGCATGCAAGGTGCACTGCAGGAGCACTAGTGTTGTGAGTGCACACCAAGCTGCACTCCAGTAGCACTAGTGTTGTGAGTACTTGCAAGGTGCACTCCAGTAGCACTAGTATTGTGAGTGCACACCAAGGTGCACTACAGTAGCATCAGGGTTGTGAGTACATGCAAGGTGCACTCCAGTAGCATCAGTGTTGTGAGTGCACACCAAGTTGCACTCCAGCAGCACTAGGGTTATGAGTACATGCAAGGTGCACTCCAGTAGCACCAGTGTTGTGAGTACATGCAAGGTGCACTCCAGTAGTGCCAGGGTTGTGAGTGCATGCAAGGTGCACTCCAGTAGCACCAGTGTTGTGAGTGCACACCAAGTTGCACTCCAGCAGCACTAGGGTTGTGAGTACATGCAAGGTGCACTCCAGTAGCATCAGTGTTGTGAGTACATGCAAGGTGCACTGCAGTAGTGCCAGGGTTGTGAGTGCATGCAAGGTGCACTCCAGTAGCACTAGTGTTGTGAGTGCACACCAAGGAGCACTCCAATAGCACCAGGCTGGTGAGTACATGCAAGGTGCACTCCAGTAGCACTAGTGTTGTAAGTGCACACCAAGGTGCACTCCAGCAGCACTAGTGTTGTGAGTGCACACCAAGGTGCACTCCAGTAGCGCCAGTGTTGTGAGTACATGCAAGGTGCACTCCAGTAGCACTAGTGTTGTAAGTGCACACCAAGGTGCACTCCAGCAGCACTAGTGTTGTGAGTTTACAGCAAGGTGTACTCCAGTAGCACTAGTGTTGTGAGTGCAGACTGAGGTGCACTCCAGGAGGATGCAGCTTGAAGGGGGAGAATCCTGCCAACCCCCTCTCACTAGGTCCCACCCTAGCTGTGGGTCGCTGGCAGCTGTGGGGTGATCACCTCCTGCTAGATCTTTAAGGACCCTATTTCCATTGCTCGGCATTGCTTTGATAACCAGGTGCATGCTGGGTGTTGTGGTCTTGTTATGCCACCATTAAAGTAAATAAGCGAACAGATCCAAGAACAGTCAAATGTAGCTTTAAAGTTCAGGACTGGACCCAGTGTCCTTAAGGAGCTGGGGTGAGGGGGTCCGCCTAGCGGTAACCCCCCCCCCCCAAGACTCCCACATTACAGGCAGTAATCAGAGCCCCTCGGGCACTTCCTCCTGGTTTGGGGTGCCGTTTGGACAGCTCTTCAGATATTGGGGTACTCACAGGTACAAGGTCGTCCCTCTGCCATGTCCTGCCCCTTCGCTCTGGATCCTGGGGGCTGAGAAGTGCTGGCCCATCATGACCCCTCTCCTGGGGCAGCCAGGGGTGCCAGGGCTCCCTCGTGAAGGGGGGTGCAGGATGGAGGTAAGACGTGAACAACACCCCATGAATCACTAGGCTCGGTCACTCAGCGCTATTTCTTCTTACAGACAAGTTTACTGAAGGTGAACTGGTGCCCAAGCGCCTCCTCAGATGGAAGCCCATGGTAGGCGCTGCGCGGTGCGCGTGCTGTACAGTCGGTGCCAGGTGCTCGTGGTGTGTCGGGCTCGTCTTGGCACTAGAGTCAGGCCGGCTTTAGCCCTGGTGGCGCCTGGTGCACAATCTTGGTTTGGACCCCCCCCATGATCCCCTCCACAGATGCCTTCACTACCACCCTTGAACAGTGCCCCATCTCGCTCCATAGCACCTCTCTCACAAGTGTTTTAGTTGTTTTACAGCGCTACTCATCCTTTTGTTTTACCACGCCCTCTCATACTCGTGTTTTAACACCCTCTGCATGCTTCGCAAGACCTTCAGATGGATCCCCATTGAAACCAGAAGAACGGTCACCCGCACCCTCCTCAGCAGCAGACTGGACTACGGCAACGCTCTCAACGTGGGAACAAGGGCCAAGCTCCAGAGAAAACTCAGGGCATCCAGAACGCCTCAGCACGACTCATCCTCATCCTCCCCCGCCACGAACACCTCAGCCCACCTCAGAGACCTCCACTGGCTCCCCGTCAACAAAAGGGTCATCTTCAAACTCCTAACCCTCGCTCACAAAGCTCTCCACGACGCCGGACCTGCCTACCTGAACGAGTGCCTCAACTTCTACACCCCGACACGCCAGCTCCACTCCGCCAACCTCGCCCTCGCCACCGTCCCCCACATCCACCGTACCACAATCGATGGCAGATCCTTCTCCCACCTCGCTGCCAAAACCTGGAACTCCCTCCCTGTCAACCTACATCTGACCCAGGACCTCCTGATCTTCAGGAAGCACCTCAAGACCTAGCTCTTGGAGCAGTAGCACCCCCGCCTCCCCCAGCGCCTTGAGACCCTAGCGGGTGAGTAGCGCTCTTAACATAATACTGATTGATTGATTGATTGATTGACTCATACCAGTGTCGGGTGTCAGAGCACTTTACATTACACACACATTATACAGAGACAACGAATCACACATGTTTGCATCAATCTATAGTTAATGGCATACAAGATAATGAGTATTGCAAGGTGTAGGAGCCACAAATCATCCATAAGTACTCTATATTTTAAGAGTGCTTGGTCTGGAAAAGCACAAACTAATGATTTAGAACGTAACACTGTGCTTGGTGATGGCTTTACTAATAAGAATTAGTTTACACCCAAAGTAACCCTTTTTAGCAGCATTAGGATAATGAAATACTGGGGTAAAGAACAAGAAGCGCTCATGTTTCTTTAGATGGGCGGGTACTGGTGGGCGGGACTGAACACAGGCTCCAATGGGGGAGCTACAACCCTTTCCAGTGAAACCCACTAGCCAACAGAACATGCATTCCAGCCCAGAGTAACTCATGGATGCAGAACAGCCCTGGGGTGCAGCTCTTGGACAGCTGGGGGCTATTGATGAGCTGGAGGGTTACCCCAATGGGGCACATAAACGGGGGTGCAACCATGGACCTCAGTCTGGTAATCAGGGCATCCCCACCTTCCCCCCCAGGGGTGATAAAGCCTCCACATTCAAGAGGGAAGCAGGCTCTCACAGCAGTTGTAGGCTCAGACACTACAGAGAAGCCTCCTGCTGCTGTGCTTGGAGAGTCAGAAGCCGATGGCAGCACGTGCGGGGGTCAGCCTGACCTGGGCTGCAAGAACCTGGACTTCCTGCCATCGGCTTCTGTCTCTCCAATCAAACTTCTGAAGCACAAGCTGTCTGGCTGTGAGAGGCCTAGAGTGAGCTTACAGCCCTCCCATTGCATACCCTTGGTTCACTTTCTCGTGAGAGTCCTAGAGTGGGCTTACAGCCCACCCATTGCTTACCCTTGGTTCACTTTCTTCTCACTCTCATTTCTTATTCGTTGGGTAGCCTTCCCCTATGTGTGCTTGTCCTCCCCTGGAACATAGCTTCTTTACGATCCTTTTGATTGGCTGACTTGTATCCCCCACTACTCGTTTAGGAAACTCCTTTTTTCTTTGTCGTTCAGCACCCCATGAGACTGTGGGTGGTTTCTAGCTCTGTCTCCCTCGTGTGCTGCTTCAGCACTCCAATACCCGCCCGTGCTGTGTCTGTTCACAGCCCTCCCAACGGGTCTGTAAAAGCGCAGCAACAAATGTACTTTGGTGCGGTATGACTGAAGAGCTGTCTTTAAAGGTTGCTTTTGTTTCATCTCCCACATTCCTCTTATTGCATGAAAGTACACGTTTCACCACACAAAGCCTTTTCTTGCACTGGGGAAGGGCCATTTGCCGCACTCACTCAGCTACCATCTTAGGCAGACTGTGTACTGAGCATGACACTTCTCCTGGAGGCCTATAAATCTGCTCCCTGGGAAACCACAGAGGAGTAAATGACTGTATCTTGTGGAAAGTAAATTAGATCTTGACAAGCATTTTTCTTTATATTCTTACATTTCCTTATTTTTTTAAAGAAATTAAACAATACTTAACAGACAAACATTGGCAAAGCAAACAGCTCGTATCTCACATTATAAAGCTGAGAACGTTTGACTTTGCTAATGCTTGTTGAGTAAGCGGTTGACATGTATGGGGGTGGAGCAGCAAATCCTAGAATAGACTTTTTACAGAATCTGGAAGTGACAGGCTGAATGTGTCTATTTTAGGTCCTCATGTGGCCGGGTGATGTGGTTTATGGTCTGCTGATATGTGGTCTGTGCCGGTGTTTCTCACCAGGGTAAGGAGCATTGTTACCCACATTTACTGTCAGGCCTCCTTATCACAGCTCTGCAGCTTCCTGGCTCAGTGAACAAGCAAGGGTTCCATGAATCCTAATGTTAGCAAAGAAGACAGGCCTCCCCACTCCTAGTCTGGTTCTAAGACAGCCATGACTGGGGTTCAGTGAGCCCTTTGCATCCCAGGGCCCGGGTGCCACTACACCTGCTGCACTGATAGCTAAGTGCCTGTCCTGGCTTCAGACATCATCACACATGCACCATACTAACAGAGAAAGAGTGAGATATGTAAAACATAATAAGAACCAAGAGACAATGCAGCTCAGTAGGTTAATGTGTCTGCTCTAGGCTGCTGTGAATCAGAGTGCTGCTCCACATTTCATCTTTCTAAATGTATTTATGTGGTGTTTTTATAGCAGAACCCACTTAAAAGGCAGCAGTGCTCCGTACAGAGTCAACGTTATAGTCAATATCTGTGTCCTGAGAGTAGCAGTGAACTCTGACCCCACTGTGATGTATTGTTCTGTTCCTTAAGGAGGTGTGACTTCATGTTTTTTCATATATAGAAGCAGGGTTGGATTGTTCTTATAGGCAGAGGGTTGTCGCTCCAGAGCGTGGATGCACAAATGAACCCTGAAGTCTTGATCCATGTGTCTTTCCTGCAGTTCTTGGTCTCTAGTCTGATGGTTTCCTGGCTGTGGTTGTGCCGAGAGCCACCAGAGGTGGTGAGTTTGTCAGCCAGATAGGCAGGGCGCTAGTCATGATGGCTTACGATGCAGCTGGTTTTGTAGATGGTGTGGGCGGCACGGAGAGGCAGCTGAGATCCATCAGGATGGGGAGTGATGTGGACATATTTCTTCATGCCCTTGCTTAGGAATGCTGTGGCGTGTTGAACAAGGAGTCAGTATGGAGTCTGGGAGGTCATGGAGCAGGGCATTGCCACCATCCACATGTGAACACACACAGAGGTAGAAAGGTTCTTCTGAAGTTGATTTCTGGGAGGAACGGCTTCACTTTTTTTAGTCAATATGTCTGGTGCTGTCTTGGTTTTCCTGGTGATGTGTTCCTTGAGGGTGAGGTTGGTGTCCGGGGTGAGTCCGACTGACCTGGCATCGGGGGGAAGTTGTGACTTGAATCCATCCAGGTTCATGTTGTTGAGACAGGTTTGGACTAGTTGTCGCTTGTTCTTCTTGGTGAAGAGTATGGATTCTGTTTTGGTTGGGGTGAGCTTCAGACAGTCGCTGGATGATGCTGTATCAATGAGTAGAATTCCAAAGGACTGAGTGGAGAGGTTGAAGGTGATGGAAGACAAGTTGGAACCCTGGGGGACTCTGCAGGTGAGAGGGGTCTTCGTGGACATGATGTGCCCATGTGGACAAGCTGGAACGCTGGGGGACTCTGCAGGTGAGAGGGGTCTTCGTGGACATGATGTGCCCATGTGGACAAGCTGGAACCCTGGGGGACTCTGCAGGTGAGAGGGGTCTTCGTGGACATGATGTGCCCATTTGGACAAGCTGGAACCCTGGGGGACTCTGCAGGTGAGAGGGGTCTTCGTGGACATGATGTGCCCATGTGGACAAGCTGGAACCCTGGGGGACTCTGCAGTGAGAAGGGTCTTCATGGACATGATGTGCCCATGTGGACTTGGAACCCTGGGGGACTCTGTCGGTGAGAGGGGGACATGATGTGCCCATGTGGACAAGCTGGAACCCTGGGGGACTCTGCAGGTGAGAGGGGTCTTCGTGGACATGATGTGCCCATGTGGACAAGCTGGAACGCTGGGGGACTCTGCAGGTGAGAGGGGTCTTCGTGGACATGATGTGCCCATGTGGACAAGCTGGAACCCTGGGGGACTCTGCAGGTGAGAGGGGTCTTCGTGGACATGATGTGCCCATGTGGACAAGCTGGAACGCTGGGGGACTCTGCAGGTGAGAGGGGTCTTTGTGGACATGATGTGCCCATGTGGACAAGCTGGAACCCTGGGGGACTCTGCAGGTGAGAGGGGTCTTCGTGTACATGATGTGCCCATTTGGACAAGCTGGAACCCTGGGGGACTCTGCAGGTGAGAGGGGTCTTCATGGACATGATGTGCCCATGTGGACTTGGAACCCTGGGGGACTCTGCCGGTGAGAGGGGTCTTCATGGACATGATGTGCCCATGTGGACAAGCTGGAACTCTGGGGGACTCTGCAGGTGAGAGGGGTCTTCATGGACATGATGTGCCCATGTGGACAAGCTGGAACCCTGGGGGACTCTGCAGGTGAGAAGGGTCTTCTAGACCTAGATGTACCCATGTGGACAAGCTGTAACCCTGACGGACTCTGCAAGTGAGAGGGGTCTTCATGGACATGATGTGCCCATGTGGATAAGCTGGAACCCTGGGGGTCTCTGCAGGTGAGAGGGGTCTTCTAGACCTAGACATGCCCATTTGGACAAGCTGGCCCCCTGGGGGACTCTGCAGTGAGAGGGGTCTTCATGGACATGGGCATGCCCATGTGGACAGATGGTTTTGGTTGAACACATAGGAGGAGAACCAGTGAAAGACACTTGCAGTGAATCCCATTCTAGACTCCTGGGGGTGGACAAGGGTGAGATGGCCATCGGTGCTGAAGACAGCTTAGCAGTCCAGTAATATCATGAGGAAGCTGTTGCCACCATGTGTGGTCAGGATAGCAGGGTCTGTCTCTGTGCTGCAGTGTGACCTGAAGCCAGACAGGTGGTCCTGCAGGTCAGGAGACAGAGAGTCACCACCATGTGTGGTCAGGAGGTCGGGTCTGTCTCCTGCAGTGTGACCTGAAGCCGGACAGGTGGACTCGCAGGAGATGGTTGACTGTGTCAAAGGCTGCAGAGAGGTCCAGTAAGACCAGGAGAGAGGGGTCTCCATCAGGTGTGGTCCGGAGGCCAGGTCTGTCTCTATGCTACAGTGTGACCTGAAGCCGGGCTGGTGGTCTCGCATGTCCAGTAAGACCAGGAGAGAGGGGTCTCCATCAGGTGTGGTCTGGAGGCCGGGTCTGTCTCTATGCTACAGTGTGACCTGAAGCCGGCCTGGTGGTCTCGCAGGTCCAATGATACCAGGAGAGAGGGGTCTCCATCAGGTGTGGTCTGGAGGCCGGGTCTGTCTCCTGCAGTGTGATCTGAAGCCGGCCTGGTGGTCTTGCATGTCCAGTAATCCCAGGAGAGAGGGGTCTCCATCAGGTGTGGTCCGGAGGCCGGGTCTGTCTCCTGCAGTGTGATCTGAAGCCGGCCTGGTGGTCTCGCAAGAGATGGGTGACTGTGTCAAAGGGTGCAGAGAGGTCCAGTAAGACCAGGAGAGAGGGGTCTCCATCAGGTGTGGTCTGGAGGCCGGGTCTGTCTCCTGCAGTGTGATCTGAAGCCGGCCTGGTGGTCTCGCATGTCCAGTAATCCCAGGAGAGAGGGGTCTCCATCAGGTGTGGTCTGGAGGCCGGGTCTGTCTCCTGCAGTGTGATCTGAAGCCGGCCTGGTGGTCTCGCAGGAGATGGGTGACTGTGTCAAAGGGTGCAGAGGGGTCCAGTAAGACCAGGAGAGAGGGGTCTCCATCAGGTGTGGTCTGGAGGCCGGGTCTGTCTCCTGCAGTGTGACCTGAAGCCGGCCTGGTGGTCTCGCATGTCCAGTAAGACCAGGAGAGAGGGGTCTCCATCAGGTGTGGTCCGGAGGCCGGGTCTGTCTCGTGCAGTGTGACCTGAAGCCGGACAGGTGGTCTCGCAGGAGATGGGTGACTGTGTCAAAGGCTGCAGAGAGGTCCAGTAAGACCAGGAGAGAGGGGTCTCCATCAGGTGTGGTCTGGAGGCCGGGTCTGTCTCCTGCAGTGTGATCTGAAGCCGGCCTGGTGGTCTCGCATGTCCAGTAAGACCAGGAGAGAGGGGTCTCCATCAGGTGTGGTCTGGAGGCCGGGTCTGTCTCCTGCAGTGTGATCTGAAGCCGGCCTGGTGGTCTCGCATGTCCAGTAAGACCAGGAGAGAGGGGTCTCCATCAGGTGTGGTCTGGAGGCCGGGTCTGTCTCCTGCAGTGTGATCTGAAGCCGGCCTGGTGGTCTCGCATGTCCAGTAAGACCAGGAGAGAGGGGTCTCCATCAGGTGTGGTCAGGAGGCCGGGTCTGTCTCTATGCTGCAATGTGATCTAAAGCTGACCTGGTGGTCTCGCAGGTCCAGTAAGACCAGGAGAGAGGGGTCTCCGTCAGGTGTGGTCTGGAGGCCGGGTCTGTCTCCTGCAGTGTGATCTGAAGCCGGCCTGGTGGTCTCGCATGTCCAGTAAGACCAGGAGAGAGGGGTCTCCATCAGGTGTGGTCTGGAGGCCGGGTCTGTCTCCTGCAGTGTGATCTGAAGCCGGCCTGGTGGTCTCGCATGTCCAGTAAGACCAGGAGAGAGGGGTCTCCATCAGGTGTGGTCTGGAGGCCGGGTCTGTCTCCTGCAGTGTGATTTGAAGCCGGCCTGGTGGTCTCGCATGTCCAGTAAGACCAGGAGAGAGGGGTCTCCATCAGGTGTGGTCTGGAGGCCGGGTCTGTCTCCTGCAATGTGATCTAAAGCTGACCTGGTGGTCTCGCAGGTCCAGTAAGACCAGGAGAGAGGGGTCACCACCATGTGTGGTCAGGAGGTCGGGTCTGTCTCCTGCAGTGTGACCTGAAGCCGGACAGGTGGTCTCGCATGTCCAGTAAGACCAGGAGAGAGGGGTCTCCATCAGGTGTGGTCTGGAGGCCGGGTCTGTCTCCTGCAGTGTGATCTGAAGCCGGCCTGGTGGTCTCGCAGGAGATGGGTGACCTGTGCGGGATCTGGGAATGGACCGATGAAACCCACTGAGCTGAGTAACAGAAACACCCTGTCCTCGCAGCACCAGGAGCCCAGGCACTCAGCACTGACTCCGCTGTAAAAGATGAATTAATATTACTTCAGACTCCTCCGGAACAGTAAAAGTTTCCAGAATGTTCTGCCTCAGCACAAACAGGGGTGGCCTCTCCCCTCGAGGGCCTCCAACATAAATTGGAATTAATTGCATGCGTGTTTTATTTTCCTTTCGAGGGGGTTCAGAGAGAAATGAAATGCTGTGTTGGTAAATGGCTTGTTTGTTTTTATAAAGCGCCCCCGTGTCTGACTGTGAGAGGAAAACAAGGGCATTTCTACCAGGCGAGCTCCGGGCATGTCCCCCTCTCACCCCAGGCCTTCCCACAAAGCCTGCTTCCTGAGGTGTGAGGTGCAGGGCATCTGACAGCTTCCCCCCTTCCACTGGCACAACCCTTGACCCTACACCCCTACCTGAGGTGTGAGCTGCAGGGCACAAGACAGCTCCCCCACCTCCCACTGGCACAACCCTTGACCCTACACCCCTCCCTCCTGAGGTGTGAGCTGCAGTGCACCCACAGCTCTCCCATCTACCACTGCCCCCACCCCGACCCTACACCCCTGCCTGAGGTGTGAGCTGCAGTGCACCCACAGCTCTCTCACCTCCCACTGGCCCCAACCCTTGACCCTACACCCCTGCCTGAGGTGTGAGGTGCAGGGCACAAGACAGCTCCCCCACCTCCCACTGGCACAACCCTTGACCCTACACCCCTGCCTCCCTAGGAGTGCAGCGCACCAGACAGCTCTCCCACCTCCCACTGGCCCCCAATCCGTGACCCTACCCCCCTCCCTCCTGATGTGTGAGGTGCAGGGCACCCACAGCTCTCCCCCCTCCCACTGGCCCGTCCCTTGACCCTACACCCCCTCCTTCTCAGGTGTGAGCTGTAGTGCACCCTCAGGTCTCCCATCTACCACTGCCCCCAACCCTTGACCCTACCCCCCTCCCTCCTGAGGTGTGAGGTGCAGTGCACCCACAGCTCTCCCACCTCCCACTGTCCCCCGGCCCTTGACCCTACACCCCTGCCTGAGGTGTGAGCTGCAGTGCATCCTCAGCTCTCCCCCCTCCCACTGCCCCCAACCCTTGACCCTACCCCCCTCCCTCCTGAGGTGTGAGGTGCAGTGCACCTACAGCTCTGTCACCTCCCACTGCCCCGACCCTTGACCCTACACCCCTGCCTGAGGTGTGAGCTGCAGTGCACCCTCAGCTCTCCCCCCTCCCACTGCCCCCAACCCTTGACCCTACCCCCCTCCCTCCTGAGGTGTGAGGTGCAGTGCACCTACAGCTCTGTCACCTCCCACTGCCCCGACCCTTGACCCTACACCCCTGCCTGAGGTGTGAGCTGCAGTGCACCCACAGCTCTCTCACCTCCCACTGCCCCAACCCTTGACCCTACACCCCTGCCTGAGGTGTGAGGTGCAGTGCACCTACAGCTCTGTCACCTCCCACTGTCCCCCGGCCCTTGACCCTACACCCCTGCCTGAGGTGTGAGCTGCAGTGCATCCTCAGCTCTCCCCCCTCCCACTGCCCCCAACCCTTGACCCTACCCCCCTCCCTCCTGAGGTGTGAGGTGCAGTGCACCCACAGCTCCCCCACCTCCCACTGCCCCGACCCTTGACCCTACACCCCTGCCTGAGGTGTGAGCTGTAGTGCACCCTCAGCTCTCCCCCCTCCCACTGCCCCAACCCTTGACCCTACACCCCTCCCTCCTGAGGTGTGAGGTGCAGTGCACAAGACAGCTCCCCCACCTCCCACTGCCCCGACCCTTGACCCTACACCCCTGCCTGAGGTGTGAGCTGCAGTGCACCCACAGCTCTCCCCCCTCCCACTGCCCCCAACCCTTGACCCTACCCCCCTCCCTCCTGAGGTGTGAGGTGCAGTGCACCCACAGCTCTCTCACCTCCCACTTCCCCCAACCCTTGACCCTACACCCCCTCCTCCTCAGGTGTGAGGTGCAGTGCACCCACAGCTCTCTCACCTCCCACTGCCCCCGACCCTTGACCCCACTCCTCTGCTTCCGGGTACCAGCTAGGGCCCTCTGGGCGCTAATGCAAGCCAGGAGAAGTGTCCCTGTACTCCACAGTGTGGTAGTGGGAAAGTGTTCTAAGTGGGAGGCAGAGGGCCACGAGTGCCCAGGTGCTACCGCGCCTGCTGCACTATCGACTGCTCGCATTTGCGTGTAAACTTGAGGTGCGGAGTCTGCCATGTATCTGTTGTCATTCACACATTCATCGTTTACAAGGACGTATCACCCCGCTATGAACCAGCCACGCCCCAACTTCAACCTACAAGTGATAAGACAACAGAAAGTGTTCGATTCCTGCTTCTGCGCTTTTAATGGATTCATTTAATAAAACAATCCTTGCACTGGGTTGCGACATGCTATGGGGTCGCTGTGCGCAAAGCGCCATGAGGCCCTTTAATCGTGCACTGTGTTGTAACATGCTCTGGGGTCATTGTGCGCAAAGCGCCACGAGGCCCTTTAATCATGCACTGTGCTGTGACATGCTCTGGGGTCACTGTGCACAAAGCGCCACGAGGCCCTTTAGCCGTGCACTGTATTGTGACATGCTCTGGGGTCACTGTGCACAAAGAGCCACGAGGCACTATAGCCGTGCACTGTGTTGTGGCATGCTCTGGGGTCACTGTGCACAAAGCGCCACGAGGCCCTTTAGCCGTGCACTGTGTTGTGACATGCTGTGGGGTCACTGTGCACAAAGCGCCACGAGGCCCTTTAATCCTGCACTGTGTTGTGACATGCTATGGGGTGACTGTGCACAAAGCGCCATGAGGCCCTTTAGCCGTGCACTGTGTTGTGACATGCTCTGCGGTCACAAAGCGCCACGAGGCCCTTTAATCATGCACTGTGTTGTAACATGCTCTGGGGTCATTGTGCACAAAGCGCCATGAGGCCCTCTAGCCGTGCACTGTGTTGTGACATGCTCTGGGGTCACTGTGCACAGCGCCTCGGGCCGGGAGCCACTGGTGAGAGGTTCACACTGAGGGAGGTCCCAGCACACAGCCCTCTGGTCCCAGTGTCCCCGCCTGGCCCTAGGCCCAGGGAGTTTCCCAGCATGCTCTGCGAGGTGCCCCTTCGCCTCTGGACAGGATGCACTGTCAGTGTGCCAAGTGCAGAGATAGGGGGCGCTTCCGGGCCACTTCCTGTGATAGCAGCCGGGCTGCAGTGAAGGGGTGGGGGGGCCTTCGCAGGACAGATGAGCCCAGTGCGTGAAGGTGTGTGGGGACAGGGGCACAGGACTCTATGCCAGGGTGAGGGGCCACAGGACTCTATGCCAGGGTGAGGGGGCTGCACCTCTCAGCTCTGGGCCCCAGGGTGATGGGAGGGGCACCTCTTGGGTCTGGGTGATGGGGGGCAGGCAAAGTACTCCCTGGACCAGGGTGATGGGAGGGGCACCTCTCGGCCCTGGGTGATAGGGAGGGGGGCACAGGACTCTGTACCAGGGTGATGGGGGTGCACCTCTAGGCTCATGTGATGGGGGTGCACCTCTGGGGCCTGGGTGATAGGGAGGGGTGCACAGTACTCTCTGTACCAGGGTGATGGGGGTGCACCTCTAGGCTAATGTGATGGGGGTGCAACTCTGGGGCCTGGGTGATAGGGAGGGGTGCACAGTACTCTCTGTACCAGGGTGATGGGGGGGTCACCTCTGGGCTCAGGGTGATGGGGAGGGGTGCGCAGTGCTCTGTGTATCGGGGTGATGGGGGGTGCACCTCTCGGCCCTGGGTGATAGGGAGGGGTGCGCAGTGCTCTGTGTACCGGGGTGATGGGGGGGTCACCTCTGGGCTCTGGGTGACAGTGAGGGGTGCGCAGTGCTCTGTCTACCGGGGTGATGGGAGGGGCAACTCTCGGCTCTGGGTGACAGTGAGGGGGGACAGTACTCTCTGTACCGGGGTGATGGGGGGTGCACCTCTCTGCTCTGGGTGATAGGGAGGGAGTGCACAACACTCCCTTTAGCGAATTATATGTGGGGGTGCATATCAGTCTCTTGGTCTGGGTGATGTGGGGGCGCTCTTGACCTGAGTGATGCGGGGGCGCTCTTGGCCAGGATGCTGTAGGGGTGCTCTCGGCCTGGGTGATGTGGGGGTGCACGTCAGTCTCTTGATCTTGGTGATGACCTCGGTGATGTGGGGGCGCTCTCGGCCTGAGTGATGTGGTAAGGGTGCCCCCTGCGGCCGCCTGGCAGTGCCTGGGATGCCAGCTGCACCATGTGTTGTGCACAGATAGGAGTCGGTGCTGACTCACAGGCCGGCGCCTCTGCCAGGGGCCTCCGCCCCCCTCACCCCGTCTCTCCCACCCTCCTCGACCCTCACACCCACCTCTAACTCCTCCCAGCCCCACAATTAAAGTCAACAACTTCAGAGGCACTCGGCAGCGCCTGGAGCTGGGACGTCGAGGCAGTGTCTGGGCGAGGAGTGTGGGGCCGGGGCGGGTGCAGCACACACCAGCCGCCCTTGAGGGGTGACACTGGGTCCAGAGGGCTGGCTGTGGTACTATCCCAGCTGGGCAGCGCTAGGGGGTGCACGGAGCACCGTCTGACTCCAGCAGCACAGCACCAACGGGAACCGCACCTCACTCGAGGCGCTAGGGGAGCCCCAGAGCAGGACCTTCACCCGAGGATCCCACTGGACACCAGGAGCCCTGAGGTAGCTTGTCCCCCAGTGTTACAGACCCTTGGACCCTCACCTGACCCCAGAGGTGGCCTGTCCCTCAGTGTTACAGACTCTTGGACCCTCACCTGACCCCAGAGGTGACCTGTCCATCAGTGTTACAGACTCTTGGACCCTCACCTGACCCCAGAGGTGGCCTGTCCCTCGGTGTTACAGACCCTCACCTGACCCCAGAGGTGGCCTGTCCCCCGGTGTTACAGACCCTTAGACCCTCACCTAACCCCAGAGGTGACCTGTCCATCAGTGTTACAGACCCTCACGTGACCCCAAAGGTTGCCTGTCCCTCAGTGTTACAGACTCTCACCTGACCCCAGAGGTGACCTGTCCCTCAGTTTTACAGACCCTTGGACCCTCACCTGACCCCAGAGGTGACCTATCCATCAGTGTTACAGACCCTTGGACCCTCACCTGACCCCAGAGGTGACCTGTCCATCAGTGTTACTGACCCTCACCTGACCCCAGAGGTTGCCTGTCCCTCAGTGTTACAGACCCTCACCTGACCCCAGAGGTGGCCTGTTCCTCAGTGTTACAGACCCTTGGACCCTCACCTGACTCCAGAGGTGACCTGTCCATCGGTGTTACAGACCCTCACCTGACCCCAGAGGTTGCCTGTCCCTCAGTGTTACAGACTCTCACCTGACCCCAGAGGTGACCTGTCCATCAGTGTTACAGACCCTCAACTGACCACAGTGGTTGCCTGTCCCTCACCGGACACGAGACACTACAGTTCCTGCACCTTGAGGGGTCAGAGTTCCTGAGGGCCCTGGACAGGATGGAGAGCCTGAGGCCCCGCTCCCTGAGGGAACCTGAGATCGAGCTCTTTGTGAAGGTGAGTGCGGGGGGGTGGGGGGGGCATCTGCATGGAGGGGGGCGTAGGTGGTACCCTCATCCCTCCACCGTGCACACCGCAGGCTCCTGCGATTACCGGGGCCTCTTACCTGGGAGGGGCCCCAGCTCCTGAGTTAGTAACCCTCCCCGGGGGCACACCCGAGATTTGGGGAGCAAGGGTGGGCTGGGGTAGTTTTCAGCAGCCGGAGCACGAGGGGAAGGTAAAGTCCGCAATGTTCAGTGCACGAATCAGAGAGAAACAAACGTTTTCCATCCTGTGATTGAATGAATGAATGAATGAATGAGAGGTTCTGCTACTCGAAGTAGTGTCCTGGCGATTTAGGCAGCAAGAGACGGAAAAGAAGCAAGTGGCCGCAGGAGTCTTACAATCACCACACCTTTTGAATAAAAATGTTTTTAGTTCTTCCTTAAATTTCTTTTCCTGCCTAATGGGTCTCGATTGCCGAGGCACCTGATTCCAGGTACTGGCCCTTTAACTGAGGAGGAGCCGCCGCCGCCTTGAGTTTTACATCTGGGAACCAGGAGCAAACAGGCCCTCCCGGAACGCAGGGGCGTCCCCGGTGTACATTCCTTCAGCCTCTCGGTTCGGTACTCAGGCCCTTTGTTGTGAAGAGTGTGATGCGTCGGTCAGTGCCTTGTACATGATGCGTCAGTGCAGTCAGTGCCGTCTCCCCGTAATGGACAAACCCATGTGTACGTGGGCACTTTATGAAGTAGGCAGACCCCCATGTTCTGAATTACTTCTAAGCGCTGGAGCAGATATTCAGGAAGACGCAAGCGCTTCAACGCCTCGTCAGGGGCAGTACGCGCTATATAAATACTATTACAATCCCAGAACATTGGCATAGTCCGGCCTAGAGAGAATCAGTGCCCTGGGCACCCTGACCGTGGGGCATGTGGAAGCTTAGACACTACTTCAGCATGCCCTGACCACGACTGCTGCCCCCTGCAGGCCGAACCATAGCGCTGAGAGTCAAAGATAAGGCGCAGATTTCGGGCCTCTGCCATTGGGGACGGGGTGGCCGGGCTCCTACCCATCCACGAAGGGATTTCACCCAAACAGTAAGATTTCGTTTTGTCTGGGTTGCGCTGCAGTTTATTGCATGTCAGCCATCCAAGCGGCGCTTTCATGCAGCGTGCAGATGCATTTATTGCACCCCTAAAACCCCAGCAGCACCCCCATCCTCCGTGATATGGGTCATATAAATGTTGAAGAGGGTGGAGGTAGGAACAACTCCACTGAAAGCTTTTGGCTCCAGAGGGATCTGGTTTCAGCCACACCGCCTGCTCCCCTCTCTCAAGACGGAGCCCCGCTAGCTTCAGACTGAACCCCTCGCCCCGATGTTCTCTGTTACCCCCAGATGTTCTAACGCATCAGCACAATGCTGTGGCTACGTAATGCGGCTGACACGGCCACCAGCACCAGAGCAACATTAATCCAAAGTGGCCTTATAGACCCTGAGACCTCCAGTAGCGTCGCCTCGGTGCTGTGGGGGCTCTGGACCCGGGGGGGGGGTATGGTACACACGGGTCTCAGCCGGGAGGAGGTTCGAGAGACCCCGATGGGGGGGGGTACACACGGGTCTCAGCCGGGAGGAGGTTCGAGAGACCCCGACGGGGTTGTGGGGGGTACACACGGGTCTCAGCCGGGAAGAGGTTCGAGGGACCCCGACGGGGTTGTGGGGGGTACACACGGGTCTCAGCCGGGAGGAGGTTCGAGGGACCCCGACGGGGTTGTGGGGGGTACACACGGGTCTCAGCCGGGAGGAGGTTCGAGAGACCCCTACGGGGTTGTGGGGGGTACACACGGGTCTCAGCCGGGAGGAGGTTCGAGGGACCCCGACGGGGTTGTGGGGGGTACACACGGGTCTCAGCCGGGAGGAGGTTCGAGGGACCCCGACGGGGTTGTGGGGGGTACACACGGGTCTCAGCCGGGAGGAGGTTCGAGAGACCCCGATGGGGGGGGGGGTACACACGGGTCTCAGCCGGGAGGAGGTTCGAGAGACCCCGACGGGGTTGTGGGGGGTACACACGGGTCTCAGCCGGGAGGAGGTTCGAGGGACCCCGACGGGGTTGTGGGGGGTACACACGGGTCTCAGCCGGGAGGAGGTTCGAGGGACCCCGACGGGGTTGTGGGGGGTACACACGGGTCTCAGCCGGGAGGAGGTTCGAGGGACCCCGACGGGGTTGTGGGGGGTACACACGGGTCTCAGCCGGGAGGAGGTTCGAGAGACCCCGACGGGGTTGTGGGGGGTACACACGGGTCTCAGCCGGGAGGAGGTTCGAGGGACCCCGACGGGGTTGTGGGGGGTACACACGGGTCTCAGCCGGGAGGAGGTTCGAGGGACCCCGACGGGGTTGTGGGGGGTACACACGGGTCTCAGCCGGGAGGAGGTTCGAGAGACCCCTACGGGGTTGTGGGGGGTACACACGGGTCTCAGCCGGGAGGAGGTTCGAGGGACCCCGACGGGGTTGTGGGGGGTACACACGGGTCTCAGCCGGGAGGAGGTTCGAGGGACCCCGACGGGGTTGTGGGGGGTACACACGGGTCTCAGCCGGGAGGAGGTTCGAGAGACCCCGATGGGGGGGGGGGTACACACGGGTCTCAGCCGGGAGGAGGTTCGAGAGACCCCGACGGGGTTGTGGGGGGTACACACGGGTCTCAGCCGGGAGGAGGTTCGAGGGACCCCGACGGGGTTGTGGGGGGTACACACGGGTCTCAGCCGGGAGGAGGTTCGAGGGACCCCGACGGGGTTGTGGGGGGTACACACGGGTCTCAGCCGGGAGGAGGTTCGAGGGACCCCGACGGGGTTGTGGGGGGTACACACGGGTCTCAGCCGGGAGGAGGTTCGAGAGACCCCGACGGGGTTGTGGGGGGTACACACGGGTCTCAGCCGGGAGGAGGTTCGAGGGACCCCGACGGGGTTGTGGGGGGTACACACGGGTCTCAGCCAGGAGGAGGTTCGAGAGACCCCGACGGGGTTGTGGGGGGTACACACGGGTCTCAGCCAGGAGGAGGTTTGCTGTCGCTTCTGCATCTTTTCCAAGGTTTAAGGGGCTGCTGGAGGCAGAGACGGCCTAAAGCTCCCAATGTTTCAGGGTCATCCTTGGCCTTTTTGAGCGAAGGAATTACATTTGCTCTCTTCCAATCGTCTGGCAGAAGACAGGAGTGGAGGGAGATGGCAAACAGCTCCTGATTGGTCGGTGTCATCATACCTGAGCTGCCCTCCGGGATATGAGGTGGCAGGGGTCTGTTCGGGCACCCTGACCTACAAGCTGCAAATGAAACCCTCGCTTCCTCCAGAGATGCGGCTACAAAGATGAGGCTTTGGACTCAGATCTGCTAAGTTTCCAGACCCTGACCCGTAAGTTACATTATTCATCTCCACTAAATTGGACTCAGTTTTGAGGATCTTATCCTCAAAGAAACTCTTAAGGTGTCTGGCTAGACTGCCGGAGGCGCACTGTTTTAGGGTCTGGGACGCGACCACAATTTTGAAAATTCCCATCTCATTATTGTCAACGTCCTTGATCCCTGAGAATAAAAGGCGCTTTGAGCCCCCTTAAGGTTCTGGTGATAAACACTGGTATAATGTCTCTGTTCCCAGATAGCTCTGCGGCAAGCTCCTCCCAGATGTGCGCAGATGCTCGTTCCTGAGCTGATCCCTGAGAGCACCTGGTGCTCAGAGGGCTGTTCCTCCCCTCGGCGGTGATGGGGGCCAGAGAATCAGCCACCTTCCTACGCCAGGACCTGATAACCATGTCGCCCTCCCTGAGTCCGGGGTGCCTGGTTTCATTTAATGAGTCTTCCTGAGGTCATCAGTAGAATCCCAACATCTATTCCTGGTCTGGGGAAGTGGGGGTCTAGCTCCCTTCAGACAGTCAGAAGGCAGGAGGATGGGACTGAGGAGTGGTCCTACCAGTGCCCTTGGGGGGTCTCCCACTCTATCAGTGCATTGATAAGAGGCCATCAATGGCGGGTCCAGACCGAACTAAAGTGAACGAGGCTAGAGTTTCCATCAAGAGAACGGACTCAGCCATATCCCGATGAATATTAACATCACCCAGAATGGTGAAGTTGGCGCGCGCTACACTTGTGGGTAATGCTTGGCCAAGGGAGGCTGAAAGGTCTTCTGAAGATCCGGGAGGATGGTAAACCCTTGACCCTGAGAGGGGATGCTGCCCTCCAGTAGAGATTGGCTTTTTGAGCAGTAATACGGCTTAAATCCCCCCCCCCCAACAGCGCCTTGAGACCCTTTCGGGTGAGTAGCACGCTTAATAATTTTTTTTGATTGATTGCTGCTAAAACCAAGGAGTTGTGCTCCTATCACCTCTAATGCAAACATTTCACAGTTGTAGACCCTTTTATATATGATGGCAAACCCACCCCCTCGTTTTCCCACTATAAGTGACCACACGTATAGGGCACTATGTACAAGGTCTTTGTGCCACTGTTGCCTCAGTTTTTTGTTACACAACGGTGGCACAAGCAGTCCTCTACACTGCTCCACAATTACAAACTGCCGGATTGGGCCCAATGCATCAGTTCAGAAACCCTTGTGTCACATTATACCTGCACCACCAGGTATAACGTATGCAAGGTAAGTGTTCCCACGGGAAAAGCCACACAGAACTGATAGTGAAATTTACAACATTTCAATGTTTCATTCTGCGACTTCACTGCACCAGAATTTTACCGCTGCTTAGAGCAGGCGTGAGACTGACGCAGGGATTTTCTCAGTGGGGCCTCCTGGCATTGCTGGAGTAGCGTAATTTTTTTGTGCTAATCCATCAATGCGTAAGTTTAGCACCACAGATGCGTCAGAATTTCTGACACATCTGTAAAATGTGCACCAAGGAGCCTTTTATTGTAAATACAGCACATCCATGGCGTTGTTAGGGGGTCGTAGGTCAGAGCCAGAAATCTGACTCATCGGAGCCGGTGCGTCAGATTCTTGTAAATGAGACCCATAGTTCTCAAGGATGGTGATCTGCAGATCTGGACAGGAGTCCCCACTCTTTCAGGTTTCTGCCATAAAAAGAGCACCCAAACTCTCCTTCGGTAACAGATTAAAAGGTCCAAGACGTGTTTCTGCAGGGATCGGGCGTTTATCAGGGCGGCCTTGAGTTCTGTCTGATTTCTACTTGGGCCTGACCTACTACTGGGCTTATGATTCAAGAGGTGTACATTCAGACGATGTTCACATTTGCCACAAGAAATAGGGCCATCACAGTCTAACAGAAAAGGACTACACCCACTTGTTGCCTCCCCACTCCCGTACCCCCTGCCCCCCATCAAGAGAGAGGAATAGGGATCGGAGAGAAGGGAGGGTACATAGCACCTCTGGGCGCTAGGAGAGGCAGACCGAAGACCGGTTTCGCCGTGTTTGGCGCTCTTTAGTCAGGTGTACCTTGGTTCCGATGGCACTGAGCTGTACCCGGCTGAGGAGCTCTGGGTCCAAACGAAGATTCCATGGTGTGCAAAATAACAATGGACTGGCATGCTCCTGAGTAATTACTAACCCTGGCAGAATTAGCACAATTTGGGTAACTCTGTATTACGTTTGTAATGTGGAGTTCCTGCCAAATTCCATCAATTGGTGTGTGGTGGAATTATTCTGCTGTTTGCTCCTCACAGGGACAACCCAAGGCTCTACGACACGCACTTGTGCGCAAGAGATTTGTAGCCACTGACGCAATGTCCGGTCGACAACAAGTCTTCCGGCGCCAGTTTATATCGGCAGCACACGTGAGCAGTTGCAGTCTGAGAGGGCTGCAGTTTGAGTAGATTTGCTGCTCGAGCGGCAGCAAAATGAACTTAAATGGGCACAGGTCTTGCACAGCGCCTGGTGCTGTTCGCACTGATTTTCAGCACCGCTCATGCTACTGGCACTAACTTCCAAAGTGAGCTACAATTTCGGCCACTTGGTAGAATTCCGTGGAATCTCACAAAGTTTCTCTGCTATTCTGTGACTTCTGCCCACCCCTAGTAAGTACCAGTAACTGAGATGAATTCAATCATTCCTTCCATCACTCTTTGTATACTTCATTGTGACACGAAGCTATACTGACTGATGAACCGTAAGAATGGTGAAACGGGTCTCTAGCCCTAGTCTGTATACTTCGGCGCTCCCCCTAAAGTGACACCCAAGTATATCTGTTCCATGCAGGCTAACACCCCCTCGCCCCCTCCCCCCAGGAAGTTCTTAGTGAGCGCTCAGCATCAGTTATAAACGGGGAACAGCTCTGTCTCACCTCCCCCCGAGGGTACAGCCCCTCAGCTCATACAAGCACAATGCTGAATTCTGCTCTATCGTTGTAGTGCCTCGAGAACCGAGGCGCTTTACAGAGCGCCTCAAATAAAATACAATGAATAATAAAAGGAAGGGCGCCCCGACGGGATATCCTTCAGCTCATTGTCTGCATTTGAATCTCAGCTATGGTTTCATCTAAAAACAGCAGGGGCGTGGCTCGCATTGGTTCAGCAGGTGAAGTGGCACCGAGGCTCAGAGACCCGGGGAGGGGTGGGGGGTGGGGGGAGGGGCCACTCATTCCCGAATACTGCTGAATTTACAGTTCAAGCAGCATCTAAGGGAGCCTTTTCCTTCTTGAATGAGGGCCCGTAGCACTGACTGCCCACTGAAAACAGCCAGGTTCACAGAACCCTTGCGTGCGCCTTGAGGCTGCTTTGGCAGTTCTCTGCGCTATGACTGCGCTCATCTGCGGCCTGGGGCTTCCTTCTCAGAGGTGATCGGCTCCGGGCGGTGCCTTTCCTGGTACCCAGGGCGCCGAACATGCTCAAATGACACCCTCCTGCTACCCACAGAACTCCACTGACGGGTGTGTGAATGAGTTCCACTGCGCAAAGAAACCAAAACCTCCTGGGGTTTCATGGGAGCGGAGTATCTGGTCACAGATATGAGCACTTCTAGCATACTCTCAGGGTAGGGAGGGACTCACTGATATGCAAGACACACTTCTAGCAGGCTGTCAAGGCTAAGGATGGCCTCAGTCACGCCAGGCACACTTCTAGCAGACTGCAGGGCTGGGGAAGACTCAGTCACGCCAGGCACACTTCTAGCAGGCTGTCAGGGCTAAGGATGGCCTCAGTCACGCCAGGCACACTTCTAGCAGGCTGTCAGGGCTGGGATAGACTCAGTCAGTCAGGCGCACTTCTAGCAGGCTGTCAGGGCTGGGATAGACTCAGTCAGTCAGGCACACTTCTAGCAGGCTGTCAGGGCTGGGATAGACTCAGTCAGTCAGGCGCACTTCTAGCAGGCTGTCAGGGCTGGGATAGACTCAGTCAGTCAGGCGCACTTCTAGCAGGCTGTCAGGGCTAAGGATGGCCTCAATCACGCCAGACACACTTCTAGCAGGCTGTCAGGGCTGGGGAAGACTCAGTGGCAGATTTAAGAGCCCCCCCCCCGCTTCCTTGCACCACATTAACGTAATTTTATTTTTTTACGCTAATATGGACCAACGATGCCAAAATCCCCACGCCAAATTTACAAAGCGGCGCAGTGCATGCATCACGGCAGTTTGTAACCCTTTGCGCTACCTTATGCCTGCGCCAGGCATAATGTATGCAAGGGGGGGTGTGGTGTTCTTCCATTAGGGGGAGGTGAAAAATTGGCGCAAAGAAATCTAAGAGATTTAGCAGCACTGCTCTGAGCAGGCGTTAAAGGGGGCGCACCATTGTTTACAATGGGCCTCTAGGTGCTTTGCAGGATTAGCATCAACATTTTTTACGCTAATCCTGCAAAGCTCACAACTAATGTAAAAAATGTGATGTTAGTTTCCTAACTACTGCCATGGTGCTCTGTATCTTAGATACGGATCACACATGTGGCGTTAGGGGGCGCTAAGGGGCCAAGGGAAGTGGCACTGCACAGGGTGCGTAGCACTTTCCTTAAGTAAGGCCCTTATTCACATGTCTTGCGCAATTCTAGCAGACTGTCAGGGCTGGAGGGACTCAGGCACACGTCTGGTGCACCGCCGGGAAGGCGCAGTTATAGGGTTCTTCACCCATGCCAAGTGCATCTCTGAGAGGCCAGTCACGTCAAATGCATTGTGCACCCATAGGAGGCCTGTGGGGCTGGGTACAATTCAGACACATTAGGAGCACTGCATTCTTCTGGAAGGCCATTAGGGCTGGGGGAGAGTCATTCGCATCATGAGCGTTCTGCTCACTGAGCCATCCAGCCGCTGTATAAGAACATTTGGCCTCCGGGTGTGATCAGTGGTGCTGAGGTGGGGTGTGAGTGATGCAACAGAGTGGCGTGTGTCTGCAGGAGTTACACTCATCACAGGGTGACCAACCTGCGCTTCTCACCAATCCTAACACAGCACTGCTGAGGTGACCTGCCGGACTCTGTGGCGGACGGTGCTCTCGCTTCAAGGCCATCCTTGGGGCTTCCGGACTCCAGCTCAGTAACATGAACCTGGACAGCTTCAAACCCCAACTTTCACAGAATACCAAGTCAATTGTATTTACCACCGTAACCAGCCTCACCCTCAAGAAACACATGCCACAAAAACCAAGCCAGTCTGGTACCAGCTCTCTTCTAAAGCAAGTCAAACAGTTTCTTTCAGAAAGTGACCTCAGAACTGCTGACACCTGCTTGTGGTTTTACATCTGGATAGTGGCACTGTCCTTCTCCGTGGCCTCCCAGACTCCACACTGGCACCCCTTAAGGGCATCCTACACACCGCAGCACTAAGTGTTGAGAGCAGTGTGAGGTGTTGACAGCGGTGTGAGGTGTGAGAGTGGAGTGAGGCTTTGAGAACAGTGTGAGGTGTTGAGAGCAGTGGGAGTTGTTTAGGGAGTGGCATGAGATGTTGAGAGCAGTGTGAGGTGTTGAGAGTGGTGTGAGGTGTTGAGAATGGTATGAGGTGTGAGAGAGGTGTGAGGTGTTGAGAGCGGTATAGGGTGGTGAGAGAGGTGTTAAGAAAAGTGAGGTATTGAGAGTGGTGTGAGGTGTTGAGAGCGGTATGAGGTGTGAGAGCAGTGTGATGTGTTGAGAGTGGTATGAGGTGGTGATAGACGTGTGAGGTGTTGAGAGCGGTGTGAGGTATTGAGAGCAGTGTGAGGTGTTGAGAGAGTGGTGTAAGGAGTTGAGAGTGATGTGAGGTGTTGGGAGCGGTGTGAGTTGTTGAGAGTGGTATGAGGTGTGAGAGAGGTGTGAGGTGTTGAGAGAGCAGTGTGAGGTATTGAGAGATCAGTGTGAGGTGTTGAGAACTCTGTGAGGTGTTGCGAGTGGTGTGAGGTGTTGTGACAGCAGTGTGAGGAGTTGAGAGTGATTGAGGTGTTGCAAGTGGTTTGAGGTGTTGTGAGAGCGGTGTGAGGAGTTGAGAGTGATGTGAGTTGTTGATAGAGTGGTGTGAGGAGTTGAGAGAGGTGTGAGGTGTTGAGAGCCATGTCAGGTGTTGAGAGAGGTGTGAAGTTGAGAGTGCTGTGAGGTGTTGAGAGTGGTGTGAGATGTTGAGAGAGTTCTGGGGAGGTGTTGAGAGTGGTGTGAGATGTTGAGAGGAGTGTGAGGTGTTGAGAGGGGTCAGAGGTGTTGAGAGAAGTGTGTGGTGTTAAGTGAGGTCTGTGAGGAGTTGAGAGCGGTGTGAGGTGGTAAGAGTGGTGTGAGTTGTTGAGAGAGGTGTGAGGTGTTGAGAACGGTGTGCGGTGTTGAGAACGGTGTGGGGTGTTGACTGAGTGGCATGAGGTGTTGAGAGCGTTGTGAGGGGTTGAGAATAGTCTGAGGTGTTGAGAGAATGGTATGAGGAGTTGAGAGCAGTGTGAGGTGTTGAGAGAATGGTGTGAGGTCTTGAGAAAGGTTTGAGGTGTTGATAGAGCGATGTGAGGTGTTGAGAATGGTGTGAGGTGTTGCAAGAGCAGTGTGAGGTGTTGAAAATGGTGTGAGGTGTTGAGAGTGCTGTGACGTGTTGAGAGCGGTGTGAGATATTGAGAGAGTTCTGGGGAGGTGTTGAGAGTAGTGTGAGGTGTTGAGAGGCGTGTGTGGTGTTAAGAGAGGTCTTTGAGGAGTTGAGAGCAGTGTGAGGTGGTGAGAGTGGTGTGAGTTGTTGAGAGAGGTGTGAGTTGTTGAGAACGGTGTGAGGTGTTGAGAATGGTGTGATTTATTGAGAACGGTGTGAGGTGTTGGGAGAGTGGCAAGAGGTGTTAAGAGCATTGTGAGGTGTTGAGAACAGTCTGAGGTGTTAAGAGAATGGTGTGAGGTGTTGAGAGCTTTGTGAGGTGTTGGGAGCGGTGTGAGGTGTTGAGAGTGGTGTGATTTGTTGAGAACGGTGTGAGGTGTTGGGAGAGTGGCGTGAGGTGTTGAGAGCATTGTGAGGTGTTGAGAACAGTCTGAGGTGTTAAGAGAATGGTGTGAGGTGTTGAGAACTTTGTGAGGTGTTGGTAGCGGTGTGAGGTGTTGAGATAAAGGTGTGAGGTGTTGAAAATGGTGGGAGGTGTTGAGAGAGCGGTGTGAGGTGTTGAGTATGTTGTGAGGCGTTGAGTGTGCTGGGAGGTGTTGAGAGCGGTGTGAGATGTTGAGAGAGGTCTGGGGAGGTGTTGAAAGTGGTGTGAGGTGTTTAGAGAATGGTGTGAGGTGTTGAATGTGCCGTGGGGTGTTGAGTGACTTCTGGTGAGGTGTTGAGAGAGGTGTTAAGTGTTGGGAGCGCTGTGAGTTGTTGAGAGAGGTGTGAGGTGTTGACAACGGTGTGAGGTGTTGAGAACAGTATGAGGTGTTGAGAGTGGTGTGAGGTGTTGAGAGAATGTGTGAGGTGTTGAGAGAGTGGTATGAGGTGTTGAGAGAGCGGTGTGAGGTGTTGAGAATGGTGTGAGGTCTTGAGAGAATGGTGTGAGGTGTTGAGTGTGCTGTGAGGTGTTGAGAGAAGTCTGGGGAGGTGTTGAGAGAGGTGTGAGGTGTTGAGAGCAGTGTGAGGTGGTGAGAGTGGTGTGATGTCTTGTGAGAGTGATGTGAGGTGTTAGAGAGGTGTGAGGTGTTGAGAGTGGTGTGGGTTATTGAAAGAGGTTTGAGGCTTTGAGAGTTGTGAGGTGTTGAGAACAGTATGAGTTGTTGAGAGAATGTGTGAGGTGTTGAGAGAGTGATGTGAGGTGTTGAGAGCAGTGTGAACTGTTGAGAGCAGCGTGAGGTGTTGTGGGAGGTCTGGACAGGAGGGTTGGGAGATCTGTATTGGGAGAGGTGTGTTTAGATGGGGGCAGTGTAAGTCCTTTAGGCTGGACGTCATGTGGTGTATTTTGAGAGTGGGAGGGCAGATGGCAGCTGTGTGTGGGGCCTGGTTGAGTAGAATTCTGTGAGGCAGGAGCCTGAGAGTGTAAAGTTTCCGTGTTACCCCTGTGGTGAGTGGGGAGCAGAGCTTTGTGCCCACCTTCAGTAGTGGTTGGAGGGCTCTATGGGTTGAGAATAGGGCTGCAAGCTGTATGTCTCTTCTCAGGTGGGCATTGCAAGGGCGTGGTCTTCACCAAGGTGACAGGGGACGTCACCGGTCTCTTTAAAGGCCGCGACTGGACATTCCTCATTCCTATGTGTTTAAAGGCCGTGATTGGACATTCCCCACTCCTTCGAAGTTGCACTGCGGTTTCTAGAGTCTTCTAAGGTGTATTTCTGAAGGTGATGGTATTTTACAGTCTCCTTCACGGCCCCCCCTTCTTTGAGCAGGACACCAGAATACATTGGTTTATGTGGGAGTGGACAGTGGGGGTTTATTCTAGTAAGTCTTGGCCTCTTTTAAGGGGGGGGGGGGGGGGGAGATTCTCGCCATTCCTTCTGCAGTAGACCTTGGAAGGTATTTCTATTTTTTAAGATCTGATTGTATCTCCGTAGCGTCCCTAAAAGTAGACTTTGGGAGTTCCTGTCCTGTCCCAGTAGATATTGGGAGTTTTTTGTATCTCTTATTGTGGGCAACGAGCATTCCTCATCTCTTGTTGTACAGGGTGGACCTCCTCGGTTCCTCTAAAACTGGACACTGATAACTCTTGGTTTACCTAGATGGACAGTGGATGTTTTGTTTTGAGGCAGACATTAGCACTTTTATAAAATTAACTTCCTAGAGTTTCTTTAAGTTGTTAATTGTAAATTCATGGTGTATTTTAAGATAGTTATCTTGTTTTTTGTAATTAAAGGGGCCATTAGGAACCCTTGCTCTCTTTGTAGGAGGATACTCAGGGGCATATTTATACTCTGTTTGCGCCGGAATTGCGTAATTTTTTTTTACGCAAATCCGAAGCAAAGCTAACTCCATATTTATACTTTGGGGTTAGACCCGTCTAGCGCCAAAGATCTTGGAGTTTGCGTCATTTTTTAGCGTGGACACCTACCTTGCGTTAATGATATACAAGGTAGGCGTTCCCGTCTAAAAAATGACTCCAAGGCATGTGCGCCTTATTTAAACTCCCGTGCAAAAATGACGCACAGGAGTGGGCGGGTCAAAAAAAATGACGTCCAGCCGCTTTTGCGTCATTTTTTAATGCCTGGTCAGGGCAGGCGTTAAGGGACCTGTGGGCTCGGAAGGAGCCCAGAGGTGCCCTCCCATGCCCCCAGGGACACCCCCTGCCACCCTTGCCCACCCCAGGAGGACGCCAAGGATGGAGGGACCCATCCCAGGGAACTTAAGGTAAGTTCAGGTAAGTATTATTATTTTTTTTTTTTGTGGCATAGGGGGGCTTGATTTGTGCCCCCCTACATGCCACTATGCCCAATGACCATGCCCAGGGGACATAAGTCCCCTGGGCATGGCCATTGGGCAAGGGGGCATGACTCCTGTCATTGCTAAGACAAGAGTCATGTCAATGGAGGGTGGGAGTAAAAAAAAAAGGCACAAATCGGGTTGAGGCAGATTTTTTGCCTCAGACCGACTTGCCCCATTTTTTGACGCCCAAGCTCCATTTTCCCCTACGCCGGCGCTGCCTGGTGGGGGTCATTTTTTTTTACGCACACCAGTCAGCTCCGCCGGCTAACGTCATTCCATAAATAAGGCGCCCGCTTGGCGCTTTGGAATGATGTTAGCCGTCGTTAAAATTTTTACGCACAACTGCGTTGGCGCAGTTGTGCGTCAAAAAGTATAAATATGGCCCTCAGTGTTGAGGTTTTATGTCTCGTTCAAGGTGTTGTCATGGGAAGCGCCTGGTCTCCTCCAAGGCGGCGTTGACCATTGATGGCGTCACTCAAGGAGGCCACCAGAAACTCTGCAGCCAATGAAAACTATTGGTCGCTTTCAAAGTGGCCATTGGGAATTATTGGTCGTTTCGAGGTGGCCATTGCAAATGAATGATCTCTCTTGGGGGGTTATTGGAAGTTCCTCCCCTATATATGGGTACTTGGGGAGAGTCTGAGCTCGCAGTGAGGTTGGGATGGAGTCTTGAGACCCCAGTGTTGCTCTGAGGGGAGGAATGTTTGAGAACCACGAATACCCGTGAGGGTGAGGGATGCTCCCACAGGTATTCACAGTGGTATACACCCTTGTGTAGGAGGATGGCCTGGCTTGTAGTGGGTACCAAGGGGTACTTACACTCTGTACCAGGTCCAGTTATCCCTTATTAGTGTAGAAGAGGTGTTTCTAGCAGCTTAGGCTGATAGAAGGTAGCTATGGCAAAGCAGCTTAGGCTGAACTAGGAGACATGTAAAGCTCCTACTATACCACTGGTGTCATATGCACAATATCATAAGAAAACACAATACACAGATATATTAAAAATAAAGGTACTTTATTTTTATGACAATATGCCAAAAATATCTCAGTGAGTACCCTCAGTATGAGGATGAGAAATATACACAATATATATGTACACAATACCAAAATTATGCAGTAATAGCAAAAGGAAGTAATGCAAGCAGTGTAAAGTTACAATAGATTGCAATAGGAGCACATAGGTATAGGGGCAACACAAACCATATATTCCAAAAGTGGAATGCGAACCACGAATGGACCCCAAACCTATGTGAGCTTGTAGAGGGTCGCTGGGGCTGTAAGAAAACAGTGAGGGTTAGAAAAATAGCCCACCCCAAGACCCTGAAAAGTAGGTGTAAAGTGCACCTATATTCCCCAGAGAGCACAGAAGTCGTGATAGGGGGTTTCTGCAAGGAAGACCAACACCAGCAAAGCAACAATAGTGGATTTCCGGACCTGAGTACCTGTGAAACAAGGGGACCAAGTCCAAGAGTCGCGACAATGTCGAGAGTGGGCAGATGCCCAGGAAATTCCAGCTGAGGGTGCAAAGGAGCTGCCACTGGATGGAAGAAGCTTTGGTTTCTGCAAGAACGAAGAGGACTAGGAACTTCCCCTTTGGAGGATGGATGTCCCACGTCATGAAGAAGCTTGCAGATGTTTTCCCACGTAGAAAGTCCGCAAACAAGCCTTGCTAGCTGCAAGGGTTGTGGTTAGGGTTTTTGGATGCTGCTGTGGCCCAGAAGGGACCAGGATGTCGCCACTTGGATGAGGAGATAGAGGGGGCGCCCAGAAAGCCAGGGAACCCTCACAGAAGCAGGCAGCACCCACAGAAGTACCAGAACAGGCACTTAGAAGAGGAGTGAACTGGAGTCCACCCAAAGTCAGAAAGGGGAGTCCCATGACGCCAGAGGACAACTCAGAAGGTTGTGCACTGCAGGTTAGAGTGTCAGGGACCCAGGCTTGGCTGTGCACGAAGGAAATCCTGGAAGAGTGCACAGGAGCCGGAGCAGCTGCAAATCACGCGGTACCCAGCAATGCAGTCTAGCGTGGGGAGGCAAGGACTTACCTCCACCAAACTTGGACTGAAGAGTCACTGGACTGTGGGAGTCACTTGGACAGAGTTACTGAGTTCCAGGGACCACGCTCGTCATGCTGAGAGGGGGCCCAGAGGACCGGTGATGCAGTCTTTTGTTGCCTGCATTTGCAGGGGGAGGATTCCTTTGTCCCACAGGAGATTTCTTCAGAGCTCCTGGTGCAGAAAGGAGGCAGGCTACCCCCAGAGCATGCACCACCAGGAAACAGTCGAGAAGGCGGCAGGATGAGCGATACAAGGTCGCAGTAGTCATCTTTGCTACTTTGTTGCGGTTTTGCAGGCGTCCTGAGCAGTCAGCGGTCGATCCTTTGGCAGAAGGTGAAGAGAGAAGTGCAGAGGAACTCTGCTGAGCTCCCGCATTCGGTATCTGAAGAATTCCCCAAAGCAGAGACCCTAAATAGCCAGAAAAGGAGGTTTGGCTTCCTAGGAAGGAGGATAGGCTAGTAACACAGGTAAGAGCCTATCAGAAGGAGTCTCTGACGTCACCTGCTGGCCCTGGCCACTCAGAGCAGTCCAGTGTGCCAGCAACACCTCTGAATCCAAGATGGCAGAGGTCTGGGGCACGCTGGAGGTGCAGGTCAGGGGAGTGGTCACTCCCCTTTCCTTTGTCCAGTTTCGCGCCAGAGCAGGGCTGGGGGATCCCTGAACCGGTGTAGACTGGCTTATGCAGAGATGGGCACCATCTGTGCCCATCAAAGCATTTCCAGCGGCTGGGGGAGGCTACTCCTCCCCAGCCCTGACACCTTTTTCCAAAGGGAGAGGGTGTAACACCCTCTCTCTGAGGAAGTCCTTTGTTCTGCCTTCCTAGGCCAGGCCTGGCTGGACCCCAGGAGGGCAGAAACCTGTCTGAGGGGTTAGCAGCAGCAGCAGCTGCAGTGAAACCCCAGGTAAGGCAGTTTGGCAGTACCCGGGTCTGTGCTAGAGACTTGGGGGATCATGGAATTGTCTCCCCAATGCCAGAATGGCATTGGGGTGACAATTCCATGATCTTAGACATGTTACATGGCCGTGTTCGGAGTTACCATTGTGACGCTATACATAGGTAGTGACCTATGTATAGTGCACGTGTGAAATGGTGTCCCCGCACTCACAAAGTCCGGGGAATTTGCCCTGAACGATGTGGGGGCACCTTGGCTAGTGCCAGGGTGCCCACACACTAAGTAACTTAGCACCATTTTCCAAAGGGAGAGGGTGTAACACCCTCTCTCAGAGGAAGTCCTTTGTTCTGCCATCCTGGGACAAGCCTGGCTTGACCCCAGGGGGGCAGAAACCTGTCTGAGGGGTTGGCAGCAGCAGCAGCTGCAGTGAAACCCCTGAAAAGGCAGTTTGGCAGTACCAGGGTCTGTGCTACAGACCACTGGGATCATGGGATTGTGCCAACAATGCCAGGATGGCATAGAGGGGGCAATTCCATGATCTTAGACATGTTACATGGCCATATTCGGAGTTACCATTGTGAAGCTACATATAGGTAGTGACCTATATGTAGTGCACGCGTGTAATGGTGTCCCCGCACTCACAAAGTCCGGGGAATTTGCCCTGAACAATGTGGGGGCACCTTGGCTAGTGCCAGGGTGCCCTCACACTAAGTAACTTTGCACCTAACCTTTACCAGGTAAAGGTTAGACATATAGGTGACTTATAAGTTACTTAAGTGCAGTGTAAAATGGCTGTGAAATAACGTGGACGTTATTTCACTCAGGCTGCAGTGGCAGGCCTGTGTAAGAATTGTCAGAGCTCCCTATGGGTGGCAAAAGAAATGCTGCAGCCCATAGGGATCTCCTGGAACCCCAATACCCTGGGTACCTCAGTACCGTATACTAGGGAATTATAAGGGTGTTCCAGTATGCCAATGTGAATTGGTGAAATTGGTCACTAGCCTGTTAGTGACAATTTGGAAAGCAGAGAGAGCATAACCACTGAGGTTCTGGTTAGCAGAGCCTCAGTGAGACAGTTAGTCATCACACAGGGAACACATACAGGGCACACTTATGAGCACTGGGGCCCTGGCTGGCAGGGTCCCAGTGACACATACACTAAAACAACATATATACAGTGAAATATGGGGGTAAAATGGCAGGCAAGATGGTACTTTCCTACACCCTGGAGCCCAGTGCATCATGGTACAGCCCTTACAGCCCACTGAGCGCCTCGTAAAGTCCCCGTCGCAGAATGTCCCAGTGGCTGGATCAGCAGAGAAACAAACCCAGGCATCTGACGGGAACTTTGGAACATTCCCCTCACACCATCCTCACGTGTTTCCCTTTCAGTTCCTCCCTTCCTGTGAAATTCCCCATGTGCTAAGACCCCCCCATTACTTCCTGTTTGCTCGGAGCTCAGCTGTGTTTACCAAGGATCTGTTCCCAGTGCCTGACCCTGTCCAGATCCATTCCTAGTACAGGAGGCCAGTCCAGCTCCCTGAACCCTGTGTGTCCAGATCTATTCCTAGTACAGAAGGCCAGATCAGCTCCCTGAACTAAACCCTGTGTGTCTGGATCTATTATCAGTACAGGAGACCAGACCAGCTCCCTGAACCCTGTGTGTCTGGATCCCTTTCCCAGTGCAGGAGACCAGACCAGCTCCCTTAACCCTGTGTGTCTAGATCCTTCCCCAGTACAGGAGACCAGACCAGCTCCCTGAACCCTGTGTGTCTAGATCCATTCCCAGTACAGGAGAACAGACCAGCTCCCTGAACCCTGTGTGTCTGGATCCATTCCCAGTGCAGGAGTCCAGACCAGCTCCCCGAGCCCTGTGTGTCTGGATCCATTCCATTCCCAGTGCAGGAGACCAGACCAGCTCCCTGAACCCTGTGTGTCAGGATCCATTCCCAGTGCAGGAGACCAGACCCGCTCCCTTAACCCTGTGTGTCTGGATCCATTCCCAGGACAGGAGACCAGTCCAGCTCCCTGAACCCTGTGTGTCTGGATCCATTCCCAGTACAGGAGACCAGACCAGCTCCCTGAACCCTGTGTGTCTGGATCCATTCCCGGTGCAGGAGACCAGACCAGCTCCCTGAACCCTGTGTGTCTGGATCCATTCCCGGTACAGGAGACCAGACCAGCTCCCTGAACCCTGTGTGTCTGGATCCTTTCCCGGTACAGGAGACCAGACCAGCTCCCTGAACCCTGTGTGTCTGGATCCTTTCCCGGTACAGGAGACCAGACCAGCTCCCTGAACCCTGTGTGTCCGGATCCATTTCCAGTGCAGGAGACCAGACCAGCTCCCTGAACCCTGTGTGTCTGGATCCATTCCCGGTACAGGAGGCCAGCCCAGCTCCCTGAACCCCGTGTGTCCGGATCCTTTCCCGGTACAGGAGACCAGACCAGCTCCCTGAACCCCGTGTGTCCGGATCCATTCCCGATACAGGAGACCAGACCAGCTCCCTGAACCCTGTGTGTCCGGATCCCTTCCCGGTACAGGAGACAAGACCAGCTCCCTGAACCCTGTGTGTCTGGATCCATTCCCAGTACAGGAGGCCAGACCAGCTCCCTGAACCCTGTGTGTCTGGATCCATTCCCAGTACAGGAGGCCAGACCAGCTCCCTGAACCCTGTGTGTCTGGATCCATTCCTAGTGCAAGAGACCAGACCAGCTCCCTGAACCCTGGGTGTCTGGATCCATTCCCAGTACAGGAGACCAGACCAGCTCCCTGAACCCTGTGTGTCTGGATCCATTCCCAGTACAGGAGACCAGACCAGCTCCCTGAACCCCGTGTGTCCGGATCCCTTCCCGGTACAGGAGACAAGACCAGCTTCCTTAACCCTGTGTGTCTGGATCCATTCCCAGTACAGGAGGCCAGACCAGCTCCCTGAACCCTGTGTGTCTGGATCCATTCCCAGTGCAGGAGGCCAGACCAGCTCCCTGAACCCTGTGTGTCTGGATCCATTCCTAGTGCAAGAGACCAGACCAGCTCCCTGAACCCTGGGTGTCTGGATCCATTCCCAGGACAGGAGACCAGACCAGCTCCCTGAACCCTGTGTGTCCGGATCCATTCCCAGTGCAGGAGACCAGACCAGCTCCCTGAACCCTGTGTGTCTGGATCCATTCCCAGTACAGGAGGCCAGCCCAGCTCCCTGAACCCCGTGTCTGGATACTTTCCTGGTACAGGAGACCAGACCAGCTCCCTGAACCCTGTGTGTCCGGATCCATTCCCAGTACAGGAGACCAGACCAGCTCCCTGAACCCTGTGTGTCCAAATCCCTTCCCAGTACAGGAGACAAGACCAGCTCCCTGAACCCTGTGTGTCTGGATCCATTCCCAGTACAGGAGGCCAGACCAGCTCCCTGAACCCTGTGTGTCTGGATCCATTCCCAGTACAGGAGGCCAGACCAGCTCCCTGAACCCTGTGTGTCTGGATCCATTCCTAGTGCAAGAGACCAGACCAGCTCCCTGAACCCTGTGTGTCTGGATCCTTTCCTGGTACAGGAGACCAGACCAGCTCCCTGAACCCTGTGTCCGGATCCTTTCCCAGTACTGGAGACCAGTCCATCTCCCTGAACCCTGTGTGTCCAGATCCATTCCCAGTGCAGGAGACCAGACCAGCTCCCTGAACCCTGTTTGTCTGGATCCATTCCCAGTACAGGAGACCGGACCAGCTCCCTGAACCCTGTGTGTCCGGATCCCTTCCCAGTGCAGGAGACCAGACCAGCTCCCTGAACACTGTGTCTCTGGATCCCTTCCCAGTGCAGGAGACCAGACCAGCTTCCTGAACCCTGTGTGTCTGGATCCATTCCCAGTGCAGGGGACCAGACCAGCTCCCTCAATCCTGTGTGTCTGGATCCATTCCCAGTACAGAGGCCAGACCAGCTCCCTGAACCCTGTGTGTCCGGATCCTTTCCCAGTGCAGGAGACCAGACCAGCTCCCTGAACCCTGTGTGTCCGGATTCCCAGTGCAGGAGACCAGACCAGCTCCCTGAACCCTGTGTGTCCGGATCCCTTCCCAGTACAGGAGACAAGACCAGCTCCTTGAACCCTGTGTGTTTGGATCCATTCCCAGTACAGGAGTCAGACCAGCTCCCTGAACCCTGTGAGTCTGGATCCATTCCTAGTGCAGGAGACCAGACCAGCTCCCTGAACCCTGTGTGTCCGGATCCATTCCCAGTGCAGGAGACCAGACCAGCTCCCTGAACCCTGTGTGTCCGGATCCCTTCCCAGTGCAGGAGACCAGACCAGCTCCATTAACCCTGTGTGTCCGGATCCATTCCCAGTACAGGAGACCAGACCAGCTCCCTGAACCCTGTGTGTCCGGATCCATTCCCAGTGCAGGAGACCAGACCAGCTCCCTTAACCCTGTGTGTCCGGATCCATTCCCAGGACAGGAGACCAGACCAGCTCGCTGAACCCTGTGTCCGGATCCATTTCAAGTGCAGGAGACCAGACCAGCTCCCTGAACCCTGTGTGTCTGGATCCATTCCCGGTACAGGAGGCCAGCCCAGCTCCCTGAACCCCGTGTGTCCGGATCCTTTCCCGGTACAGGAGACCAGACCAGCTCCCTGAACCCCGTGTGTCCGGATCCATTCCCGATACAGGAGACCAGACCAGCTCCCTGAACCCTGTGTGTCCGGATCCATTCCCAGTGCAGGAGACCAGACCAGCTCCCTGAACCCTGTGTGTCCGGATCCATTCCCAGTGCAGGAGACCAGACCAGCTCCCTGAACCCTGTGTGTCCGGATCCATTCCCAGTACAGGAGACCAGACCAGCTCCCTGAACCCTGTGTGTCCGGATCCTTTCCCAGTGCAGGAGACCAGACCAGCTCCCTGGACCCTGTGTGTCCGGATCCATTCCCAGTACAGGAGACCAGACCAGCTCCCTGAACTCTGTGTGTCCAGATCCCTTCCCAGTACAGGAGACCAGACCAGCTCCCTGAACCCTGTGTGTCCAGATCCTTTCCCAGTGCGGGAGACCAGACTAGCTCCCTGAACCCTGTGTGTCCGGATTCCCAGTGCAGGAGACCAGACCAGCTCCCTGAACCCTGTGTGTCCGGATCCCTTCCCGGTACAGGATACAAGACCAGCTCCCTGAACCCTGTGTGTTTGGATCCATTCCCAGTTCAGGAGGCCAGACCAGCTCCCTGAACCCTGTGTGTCTGGATCCATTCCTAGTGCAGGAGACCAGACCAGCTCCCTGAACCCTGTGTGTCCGGATCCATTCCCAGTGCAGGAGACCAGACCAGCTCCCTTAACCCTGTGTGTCCGGATCCATTCCCAGTACAGGAGACCAGACCAGCTCCCTGAACCCTGTGTGTCCGGATCCATTCCCAGTGCAGGAGACCAGGCCAGCTCCCTTAACCCTGTGTGTCCGGATCCATTCCCTGGACAGGAGACCTATCCAGCTCCCTGAACCCTGTGTCCGGATCCATTTCAAGTGCAGGAGACCAGACCAGCTCCCTGAACCCTGTGTGTCTGGATCCATTCCCAGTGCAGGAGGCCAGACCAGCTCCCTGAACCCTGTGTGTCTGGATCCATTCCCAGTACAGGAGACCAGACCAGCTCCCTGAACCCTGTGTGTCTGGATCCCTTCCCAGTACAGGAGACCAGACCAGCTCCCTGAACCCTGTGTGTCCAGATCCTTTCCCAATGCAGGAGACCAGACCAGCTCCCTGAACCCTGTGTGTCTGGATCCATTCCCAGTGCAGGAGACCAGACCAGCTCCCTGAACCCTGTTTGTCCGGATCCATTCCCAGTGCACGAGACCAGCTCCAGCTCCCTGAACCCTGTGTGTCTGGATCCATTCCCAGTGCACGAGACCAGCTCCAGCTCCCTGAACCCTGTGTGTCTGGATCCATTCCCAGTGCAGGAGACCAGACCAGCTCCCTGAACCCTGTGTGTCTGGATCCATTCCCAGGACAGGAGACCAGACCAGCTCCCTGAACCCTGTGTGTCTGGATCCATTCCCAGTGCAGGAGGCCAGACCAGCTCCCTGAACCCTGTGTGTCTGGATCCCTTCCCAGTACAGGAGACCAGACCAGCTCCCTGAACCCTGTGTGTCCGGATCCTTTCCCAGTACAGGAGACCAGACCAGCTCCCTGAACCCTGTGTGTCCGGATCCATTCCCAGTGCAGGAGACCAGACCAGCTCCCTGAACCCTGTGTGTCCGGATCCATTCCCAGTGCAGGAGACCAGACCAGCTCCCTTAACCCTGTGTGTCCGGATCCATTCCCAGTACAGGAGACCAGACCAGCTCCCTGAACCCTGTGTGTCCGGATCCATTCCCAGTACAGGAGACCAGACCAGCTCCCTGAACCCTGTGTGTCCGGATCCATTCCCAGTACAGGAGACCAGACCAGCTCCCTGAACCCTGTGTGTCCGGATCCATTCCCAGTACAGGAGACCAGACCAGCTCCCTGAACCCTGTGTGTCCGGATCCATTCCCAGTACAGGAGACCAGACCAGCTCCCTGAACCCTGTGTGTCCGGATCCATTCCCAGTACAGGAGGCCAGACCAGCTCCCTGAACCCTGTGTGTCTGGATCCATTCCTAGTGCACGAGACCAGCTCCAGCTCCGTGAACCCTGTGTGTCTGGATCCATTCCCAGTGCAGGAGACCAGACCAGCTCCGTGAACCCTGTGTGTCTGGATCCATTTCAAGTGCAGGAGACCAGACCAGCTCCCTGAACACTGTGTGTCTGGATCCCTTCCCAGTACAGGAGACCAGACCAGCTCCCTGAACCCTGTGTGTCTGGATCCCTTCCCAGTACAGGAGACCAGACCAGCTCCCTGAACCCTGTGTGTCCTGATCCTTTCGCAGTACAGGAGACCAGACCAGCTCCCTAAACTGTGTGTGTCTGGATCCTTTCCTGGTACAGGTGACCAGCCCCAGCTCCCTGAATCCAGACAATTCCCAGATGGCTTCTGTTAGGCCTTACAGCCCTAGGCCAGGGTGCACCATACTATATGTGAGGACATAACTCCATTAGCAATGTGTCCCCACTGTGTCTTTACCAAACCTGGGACATAGTGGGTGAACAGAGCAGCCACTTTAAGTACATGTACCGCACACTTGTCAAACACGAGTTCCCCAGTTACATGACGGCCACTCCATACCCTGGGTTGTTTAGTATCAAACAATTCAGAATATTAAATCCAAACTGGTACCAGTGTTGGATTTAACCGTAAATGTACCCAGGGGCCACCTTAGAGGTGCCCCTTGCAAAAGTAACCTAACTGAAATAGTTGCTGACTGGTTCCATCCAGCTGCCACTTCCTGACAGCCAATATACAAACCTGGTGGAGAGCCCTGGCTCTCTGGTTTGTAAGACAGTGCCCTTCCTTGATAGAGGAGCTAACACCCCCTCCCTCAGGAATGTGCAACACCCTGGCGGTGAGCTTCAAAGAGCTACAGCCCCTGAAACTCGAGCCTCCAAGCCTGCTGCTAGTAGAAGAGGGCTTCTCCCCTTGCAAGCCCCTACTTTTGGCGGGAGCAAAGGTGGGAAACCAGACAAAGGGTAGGAGGAGTAGACTCACTGAACATGCACCACCCCTAGGGTGCAGAGCAGCCATCATCTAACTGGGGAACTCGTGTTTGACCAGCGTCCAGTACATGTACTAAGAATGGCTGCTCTGTTCACTCACTATGTCCCAGGTCTGGCAAGGACACAGTGAGGGCATATTGCTCATGCAATTATGCCCTCGCATATAGTATGGTGCACCCTGCCCTAGGGCTGTATGGCCTACCAGAGGGGTGACTTACCCATATCATATGCAGTGTAGGGTGGACAGGGCACCCAGGAAGGGTGCCATGTTCAGGTTGCCTTTTTAGGTTTGCCCCAGTACACTCAGCCTGCACTGGCAGTGCTGGGCGCATCTGGGTGCAGGCCCCTAGAGAGTGGCACAATCAGTGCTGCTGCCCTCAGGGGCCGACCCCTAATATTGGGACTTATAGTGATATTTAGGAGTGTATCCAATTGTGCCAAGCATCACAACAGATGTAGGGAAAGAGCTCTGGCCCAGGGAACATGGTTAGCAGGGGCCCTGGGCACTACCAACTTCTAGAACACATCAACATTGGGCAAAAGGCGGGGGCTAACAATGCAAAAAGAGGCCTCCTCTCACACTACCCCCCAAACGAAAGAGGATGAGACTACCCTTTCCCTAGTGAGTCTTGTAGCCGGACCCAACAACACACAAATGACAGCCTGGATGGGACCTGCAAGTGTGCCAAGCTTGGTGGTAGAGCGTCCTCCCGTGGCTGAGTTGTGGCCATACCCCAGGTACTGACCAGTGCACGTCAGACATCATCAAAAACAGCTCCCACAGAGCTGCAACTGGAGGAAGCCCCAGTCAAGGGACTTCAGTGACACCCCAGACCTCCCGTCAGAGCACCCGCAAGGTCCTGCAAGACCTCAAGAAGAAGACTTACCTCCAGCTCCAAAGAGTCCCTTTGCACACAGCATCCAAGACCTTCAAAACGCCCTGCACCTGGCCGCCCTGGGCCGTGCATCGTGGGATCTGCTCTGTGCCCCGGGTCCCCAACCCCTTGCAACCTCTTCAACCCAAGGGGACCCCCTGACACCAACTCTAAATCTGCAAACCAGCTCCTTTTCCAAGTGACCCATCCAGGTGGCCCTGTGCCAAGAAGTTATCCAACGCTGCTCCCACGGAGGCTCTCCAGCTGGCACACGGTGCCCACCGACTACCTCGCCCATCTTGCAAAAGAAGAGACTGGTAACCCAACTGCACGATTTTTAATGCATTTTTAAAAGTGACTGCCTATTGATTCCTACAGTGCGTAATTACGCACAGAAAGAATAACTTTATTAAAACTTTGAAAAGACATATCTCAAGAAGTACTTAACGTATCTTAAAGATCTTGGTCTTAAAATTTATATAAAAGTCTGAAGTATTTTATATAAAATCTGGTCTTGAGTTATTCATTGAGTGTGTTTGGTGCATGATTGGATTTGTGAGTACAGCAAATACTTAGCACATCTCCTGAAGGATTATCCTAACTGCTCGACCAGCCACCTTAAAAATTGGAGCATTAGGTGGTCTAATTTTTACCTCTGAAAACCAATGTGCGGTTGACTGGACTTCCTGCATAGTGTGCCTAGATTTTCAAACTACATAGATGACCGGCCTCTGACACTAGCCAGCTGAATGCAAGGTCCTCTTGGTACCTGAATGACTCATTCTTCCAGAAAACCTCCAGACAGCCTTCCTTAGCTAGGCCTTGCTTCTGGATGCTTCCGTTCAGAGAGCATGTGACAGGATCACTTCCTCCATCATCCATGTCACAGCAGTCCTAGTCGCGGCATAGACCTAACCATGTCCTGGTTTCGTCCTGGTCTAGTCCTGGTCTAGTCCTGGCCATGTCCTGGTCTAGTACTAGCATAGCCAAAGGCTATATCCTGGCTTTCTCCTTGTCATGTCCTGGCTCTGTCTTTGCAGAGCCCTGACCTGTTCTTGGCAATGTTCTGGCCTCGTCCTGGCCTAATCCTGGTTTTGTCCTGGCCTAGTCCTGATCATGTCCTGGCTTTGTTTTAGCCCACCACAGGTCATGTGCTGGCTTTGTCCTGGCTTGGTTCTGGCACTGTCCTGGCTTTGCCCTTGTCTAGTCCTGTCCTAATCCTGGCTCTGTCCTGTCCAAGTGATGGCCCAATTCTGGCTTTGCCATGAAATAAACCTGGCCTAGTCCTGGCTTCGCCCTGGCCCTGTCCTGGCCTAGACCTGGCCATGTACTGGATTTGACCTAATCTAGTCCCAGCCTTGACCTGGCCATGTCCTGGCTTGTTTCTGGCGCTGTCCTGGCTTTGTCCGGGCCTAGCATGGGCAATGTCCTGCCCTGGGTCTGGCCTCGAGCTGTAACAACAGCATACAGAGCCCTGCCCTGCGCACTGCAGAGTACAACCAGACTGGATCTACTTTAATGACACTGACGGGAGCCAGGGCCAACCACAGTCCAGGCTGCCTCTGAATACTGGATGAGGGTATTTTCAGTAGCATTTCTCTGTTTCCCAGTCCTGGAGTAAACAACCAGCACCAAAAGGATAATGAAATCCACCCCCTACACCAGGGTCTCACTATCATTGGACACCGCCCCCTCTTCTAGTGTCTTACTATCATTAGATGCCACCCACTCTCCCAGGGTCTTACTGTCATTGAATGCTGCCCCCTCTACCAGGGTCTCACTGTCATTAAATGCTGCCCCCCCTACCAGGGTCTCACTGTCAATGGATGCCGTCCCCTCTACCAGGGTCTCACTAACATTGGGCGCTGTCCCTCTTCACCAGGGTCCCGCTATTATTGGAAGCCGCCCCCTCTATCAGGGTCTCACTGTCACTGGACGCCGCCCTTTCTACCAGGGTTTCACTATCATTAGACGCTGTACCCCTCTACCAGGGTCTCACTATCACTGAATGCCGCCCCCTCTACCACGGACTCACTATCATTGGACGCTACCCCCTCTACCAGGGTCTCACTATCACTCAACACCACTCACTCTACCAGGGTCTCACTATAATTGGACACCAACCCCTCTACCAAGGTCTCATTATCCCTGGATGCCACTTACTCTACCAGGGTCTCACTATCAATGGACACCGACCCCTCTACCAAGGTCTGACTATGATTGGAGGCCGCCCCCTCTACCAGGGTCTCACTGTTGTTGGATGTTGCCCCCTCTACCAGGGTCTCACTATCAATGGATGCAACTCACTCTTCCATGGTCTCACTATCATTGGACACCACCCCCTCTACCAGGATCTCACTATCACTGGATGCTGCCCCCTCTACCAGGGTCTCACTCACTGGATGCTGCCCCCTCTACCAGGGTCTCACTATCATTTGACACTGCCCCCTCTACCAGGGTCTCACTAGCATTGGACACTGCCACCTCTACCAGGGCCTCACTAGCATTGGACACTATCCCTTCTACCAGGGTCTCATAAGCATTGGACGCTATCCCTTCTACCAGGGCCTCATAAGCATTGGACGCTGCCCCCTCTTCCAGGGTCTCACTAGTATTGGACACTGCCCCCTCTACCAGGGTCTCACTAGCATTGGACGCTGCCCCCTCAACCAGGGTCTCACTAGCATTGGACGCTGCCCCCTCTACCATGGTCTCACTAGCATTGGACACTGTTCCCTCTACGAGGGTCTCATAAGCATTGGACGCTGCCCCCTCTACCAGGGTCTCACTAGCATTGGACCCTGCCCCCTCAACTATGGTCTCACTAGCATAGGACCCTGCCCCCTAAACAAAGGTCTTACTAGCATTGGACACTGTCCCCTCTACCAGGGTCTCATAAGCATTGGACTCTGCCCCCTCGACCAGGTTCTCACTAGCAATGGACGCTATCTCTTCTACTAGGTTCTCATAAGCATTGGACGCTATCCCTTCTACCAGGGCCTCATAAGCATTGGACGCTGCCTCCTCTTCCAGGGTCTCACTAGTATTGGACACTGCCCCCTCTACCAGGGTCTCACTAGCATTGGACGCTGCCCCCTCAACCAGGGTCTCACTAGCATTGGACGCTGCCCCCTCTACCATGGTCTCACTAGCATTGGACACTGTTCCCTCTACGAGGGTCTCATAAGCATTGGACGCTGCCCCCTCTACCAGGGTCTCACTAGCATTGGACCCTGCCCCCTCAACTATGGTCTCACTAGCATAGGACCCTGCCCCTAAACAAAGGTCTTACTAGCATTGGACACTGTCCCCTCTACCAGGGTCTCATAAGCATTGGACTCTGCCCCCTCGACCAGGTTCTCATAAGCAATGGACGCTATCTCTTCTACTAGCGTCTCATAAGCATTGGACGCTGCCCCCTCTACCAGGGTCTCACTAGCATTGGACGCTGCCTCCTCTACAAGGGTCTCACTAGCATTGGACTCTGCCCCCTCTACCATGGTCTCACTAGCATTGGATACTGCCCCCTCTACCAGGTTCTCAGAAGCATTGGACGCTGCCCCCCTACCAGGGTCTCATTAGCATTGGACACTGCCACCTCTGCCAGGGTCTTACTAGCATTGGACGCTGCCACCTCTACTAAAGTATCACTATCACTGGACACTGCCTTCCCTACCAGGGTCTCACTAGCATTGGACCCTGCCCCCTCTACCAGGGCCTCACTAGCATTGGACACTGCCCCCTCTACCAGGGTCTCACAAGCATTGGACACCGCTCCTTCTACCATGGTCTCACAAGCATTGGACACTGCCCCATCTACCAGGGTCTCACTAGCATTGGACACTGCTCCATCTACCAGGGTCTCACTAGCATTGGACACTGCCCCTTCTACCACGGTCTCACTAGCATTGGACGCTGCTCCCTCTACCAGGGTCTCACTCCTATTGGAAAAGGCTCAGCGGTACACAAAGGGATGGGAGCCCAGGGGTCCGTTTCTTGGAAGATGTGCGGGTCCTCGAAGGCAGAGGGTTATTTATCCCCAGCCCAGCAAGCACTGATAGCCTGAGGCTTAGAGTGCAGAGAGAGCAACATGCAGGGAGTCCCCTGCTGAAGGAGGGAAAGAGGTAGAAGGATGGCAGCACCTGATTGGCTGATGAATGACTACAGAGAATCCAGGACCTACCGCGGATGCTGAGAGCAGCCCTGCTGAGGTTCCAAACACAATAGGATTGACTGGAATGTGGTTGCCCCCCCCCCCCCCCCAATATCTGAGAGCAGTTAAGGACCTGAGTGACTGATTGCCTTAACCCCACCTGCAAAGACTTGGCGTAGTGATTCGGGGGGAACACACCAGATTAGAAGGAGGCCTCTCACGTCTGCACCAGAATGTAGAAGAGACAGTGAGTGGACATACATCCCTCTGGCCTCTCACTGGTATAGAAGGAGGCCTCTCACTGGCACCAGAATGTAGAAGAGACAGTGAGTGGACACACATCCCGCTGGCCTCTCACTGGTATAGAAGGAGGCCTCTCACTGGCACCAGAATGTAGAAGAGACACTGAGTGGATATACATCCCGCTGGCCTCTCACCGGTGTAGAAGGTGGCCTCTCACGTCTCATGTAGAACAGACAATGAATGGACACACATCCCGCTGGCCTCTCACCGGTGTAGAAGGAGGCCTCTCACGTCTCATGTAGAACAGACAGTGAGTGGACACACATCCCGCTGGCCTCTCACTGGTGTAGAAGGAGGCCTCTCACGTCTCATGTAGAACAGACAGTGAGTGGACATACATCCCGCTGGCCTCTCACCGGTGTAGAAGGAGGCCTCTCACGTCTCATGTAGAACAGACAGTGAGTGGACATACATCCCGCTGGCCTCTCACCGGTGTAGAAGGAGGCCTCTCGCGGCTGCACCAGAATGTAGAACAGACAGTGAGTGGACACACATCCCGCTGGCCTCTCACCGGTGTAGAAGGAGGTCTCTCACGTCTCATGTAGAACAGACAGTGAGTAAACAAACATCCCGCTGGCCTCTCACTGGTATAGAAGGAGGCCTCTCACGTCTCATGTAGAACAGACAGTGAGTGGACATACATCCCGCTGGCCTCTCACTGGTGTAGAAGGAGGTCTCTCACTGGCACCAGAATGTAGAAGAGACAGTGAGTGGACATACATCCCGCTGGCCTCTCACCGGTGTAGAAGGAGGCCTCTCATGTCTCATGTAGAACAGACAGTGAGTGGACATACATCCCGCTGGCCTCTCACCGGTGTAGAAGGAGGCCTCTCATGTCTCATGTAGAACAGACACTGAGTGGATATACATCCCGCTGGCCTCTCACCGGTGTAGAAGGAGGCCTCTCATGTCTCATGTAGAACAGACACTGAGTGGATATACATCCCGCTGGCCTCTCATCGGTGTAGAAGGAGGCCTCTCATGTCTCATGTAGAACAGACACTGAGTGGACATACATCCCGCTGGCCTCTCACTGGTTTAGAAGGAGGCCTCTCATGTCTCATGTAGAACCGACAGTGAGTGGACACACATCCCGCTGGCCTCTCACCGGTGTAGAAGGAGGCCTCTCACGTCTCATGTAGAACAGACAGTGAGTGGACATACATCCCGCTGGCCTCTCACCGGTTTAGAAGGAGGCCTCTCACGTCTCATGTAGAACAGACAGTGAGTGGACACACATCCCGCTGGCCTCTCACCGGTGTAGAAGGAGGCCTCTCACGTCTCATGTAGAACAGACAGTGAGTGGACATACATCCCGCTGGCCTCTCACTGGTGTAGAAGGAGGCCTCTCGCGGCTGCACCAGAATGTAGAACAGACAGTGAGTGGACACACATCCCGCTGGCCTCTCACCGGTGTAGAAGGAGGCCTCTCACGTCTCATGTAGAACAGACAATGAATGGACACACATCCCGCTGGCCTCTCACCGGTGTAGAAGGAGGCCTCTCACGTCTCATGTAGAACAGACACTGAGTGGACATACATCCCGCTGGCCTCTCACTGGTGTAAAAGGAGGCCTCTCACGTCTCATGTAGAACAGACACTGAGTGGACACACATCCCGCTGGCCTCTCACCGGTGTAGAAGGAGGCCTCTCACGTCTCATGTAGAACAGACAGTGAGTGGACATACATCCCGCTGGCCTCTCACTGGTGTGGAAGGAGGCCTCTCGCGGCTGCACCAGAATGTAGAACAGACACTGAGTGGACACACATCCCGCTGGCCTCTCACCGGTATAGAAGGAGGCCTCTCACGTCTCATGTAGAACAGACAGTGAGTGGACATACATCCCGATGGCCTCTCACTGGTGTAGAAGGAGGTCTCTCACTGGCACCAGAATGTAGAAGAGAGAGTGAGTGGACACACATCCCGCTGGACTCTCACTGGTATAGAAGGAGGCCTCTCACGTCTCATGTAGAACAGACAGTGAGTGGACACACATCTCGCTGGCCTCTCACCGGTGTAGAAGGAGGCCTCTCATGTCTCATGTAGAACAGACAGTGAGTGGACACACATCCCGCTGGCCTCTCACCGGTGTAGAAGGAGGCCTCTCATGTCTCATGTAGAACAGACAGTGAGTGGACACACATCCCGCTGGCCTCTCACCGGTGTAGAAGGAGGCCTCTCACTGGCACCAGAATGTAGCATAGAGAAGGACTGGACATACATCCCGCTGGCCTCTCATCAGTTTAGAAGGAGGCCTCTCGCGGCTGCACCAGAATGTAGAACCGACACTGAGTGGACACACATCCCGCTGGCCTCTCACCGGTTTAGAAGGAGGCCTCTCATGTCTCATGTAGAACAGGCTGAGCCTCTGACATGAGGTTATTTTGCTGCCCTATCTGGGGCTAGTGCCACGATTGTGGTGGGACCCGCTGCTGATGTGCATGAGAAGAAGACAGACTTCCGAGGAGGAAGCGGATTTCATCCGGGGCCAGACTCTTGTGCCCCTGCAGTGTGAGTGCCTGGGGGACCGGCCTGTGCCTGTCTGAGGGGAGAGACTGTCAGACACCGTCCAACACACTGAGGCAAGCAGTAGACCTGCCTTGTGCACCCCTCCATACTCTCTATGAGGGCATCCCTTCTGTGCCATCATACCTGCTGGGACACCACACCATTCATGCCATGGTCTGCGCATGCGTGTCTGTCTCCAGGGACCCTTCACACCCCGAGAAGTCCATCTGTGAAAACTGTCTCACTCTTGTCGACTTCAGCAGGCTGAAGCTGCACGCCAGTGCGACCTACAAAGGAATGTGCCAAGGGCCAGTCACCCCAAGTAGGAGGATCCCGGGTTCTGAGTAACCGGGGTTCACCAAAGAACACAAACCAGAGTTGGTGATAATGAGCACCGGGAATAGCTGGGTGAAGCTGCACCTTGCACCAATGTGCACGAGGATGCCTGTGTGAAGCTGCACCTTGCACCACTGTGCACAAGGATTGCCTGTGTGATACTGCACCTTACCCCACTGAGCACCAGGATTGTCAGGGTGAAGCTGCACCTTGCACCAATGTGCACCAGGATGCCTGTGTGAAGCTGCACCTTGCACCAATGTGCACCAGGATTGCCTGTGTGAAGCTGCACCTTACCCCACTTTGCACCAGGATTGTCAGTGTGAAACTGCAGCTTGCACCAATGCGCACCAGGATTGCCTGTGTGAAGCTGCACCTTACCCCACTGTGTACAAGGATTGCCTGTGTGAAGCTGCACCTTGCACTAAAGTGTGCCAGGATTGCCTGTGTGAAGCTGCACCTTGCACCAATGTGTTCCAGGGTTGCCTGTGTGAAGCTGCACCTTGCACCACTGTGCACCAGGAATGCCTGCGGGAAGCTGCAGCTTGCACCACTGTGCATAAGGATTGTCACTGTGAAGCTGCACCTTGCACCACTGTGCACAAGGATTGTCAGTGTGAAGCTGCACCTTGCCCCACTGTGCACCAGGATTGTCACTGTGAAGCTGCACCTTGCACCAATGTGTAGAAGGATTGCCTCTGTGAAGCTGCACCTTGCAGCAATGTGTACCAGGATTGCCTGTGTGAAGCTGCACCTTGCACCACTGTGCACCAGGATTGCCTGTGTGAAGCTGCACTTTGCACCACTGTGCACCAGGATTGCCTGCGTGAAGCTGCACCTTGCACCACTGTGCACCAGGATTGCCTGTGTGAAGCTGCACCTTGCACCACTGTGTACTAGGATTGCCTGTGTGAAGCTGCACCTTACCCCACTGTGTACAAGGATTGCCTGTGTGAAGCTGCACTTTGCACTAAAGTGTACCAGGATTGCCTGTGCGAAGCTGCACCTTGCACCAATGTGTACCATGGTTGCCTGTGTGAAGCTGCACCTTGCACCACTGTGCACCAGCAATGCCTGTGGAAAGCTGCAGCTTGCACCACTGTGCATAAGGATTGTCACTGTGAAGCTGCACCTTGCACCACTGTGCACAAGGATTGTCAGTGTGAAGCTGTACCTTGCACCACTGTGTACTGGGATTGGCTGTGTGAAGCTGTACCTTGCACAACTGTGCACCAGAATTGCCTGTGTGAAGCTGCACCTTGCACATCAGTACACCAACACCGGGATTGCCTGTGTGAAGCTGTACCTTTCACCACTGTGTACAAGGATTGCCTGTTTGAAGATGCACCTTGCACCACTGTGCACCAGGAGTGTCAGTGTGAAGCTGTACCTTGCACCACTGTGCACAAGGAATGCCTGTGTGAAGCTGAACCTTGCACCAAAGTGTACCAGGGTTGTCAGTGTGAAGCTGTACCTTGCACCACTGTGCACAAGGATTTTCAGTGTGACGCTGTACCTTGCACAACTGTGCACCAGGATTGCCTGTGTGAAGCTGCACCTTAACTCACTGTGTACAAGGATTGCCTGTGTGAAGCTGCGCCTTTCACCACTGTGCACCAGGATTGTCAGTGTGAAGCTGTACCTTGCACTACTGTGCACAAGGATTGTCAGTGTGAAGCTGCACCTTGCACAACTGTGCACCAGGATTGCCTGTGTGAAGCTGCACCTTGCCCCACTGTCTACCAGGAATGCATGTGTGAAGCTGCACTTTGCACCACTGTGCCCAAGGATTTTCAGTGTGAAGCTGCACCTTGCACCAATGGGTACCAGGATTGCATGTATGAAGGTGCACCTTGCACCAATGTGCACAAGGATTGTCAGTGTGAAGCTGCACCTTGCACCAGTGTGTACCAGGATTGCCACTGTGAAGCTCCACCTTGCATGACTGTGTACCAGGAATGCATGTGTGAAGCTGCGCCTTGCCCCACTGTGAACCAGGATTGCCTGTGTGAAGCTGCACCTTGCATGACTGTGTACCAGGAATGCATGTGTGAAGCTGCGCCTTGCCCCACTGGGTACCAGGATTGCCTGTGTGAAGCTGCACCTTGCACCAATGTGTACCAGGATTGCCTGTGTGAAGCTGCACCTTGCACCACTGTGCTCAAGGATTGTCAGTGTGGAGCTGCACCTTGCACCAATGTGTACCAGGATTGCCACTGTGAAGCTCCACCTTGTATGACTGTGTACCAGGAATGCATGTCTGAAGCTGCGCCATGCCCCACTGTGTACCAGGATTGCCTGTGTGAAGCTGCACCTTGCATGACTGTGTACCAGGAATGCATGTGTGAAGCTGCGCCTTGCACCACTGTGCACAAGGATTGTCAGTGTGAAGCTGCACTTTACCTCACTGTGTACAAGTATTGCCTGTGTGAAGCTGCACCTTGCACCACTGTGCACCAGGATTGTCTGTGTGAAGGTGCACCTTAACCCACTGTGTATAAGGATTGCCTCTGTGAAACTGCACCTTTCAACACTGTGCACCGGGAATGCACGTGTGAAGCTGCAGCTTCCACCACTGTGCACAAGGATTGTCAGTGTGAAGCTGCACCTTGCACCAATGTGTAGCAGGATTGCCGGTGTGAAGCTGCACCTTGCACCACTGTGCACCAGGAATGCATGTGTGAAGCTGCACCTTGCACCATTGTGCTCAAGGATTGTCAGTGTGGCGCTGCACCTTGCACCAATGTGTACCAGGATTGCCTGTGTGAAGCTGCACCTTGCATGACTGTGTACCAGGATTCTCTGTGTGAAGCTGCACCTTGCACCACTGTGCACCTGGATTGCCTGTGTGAAGCTGCACCTTGCACCAATGTGCACCAGGGTTGCCTGTGTGAAGCTGCACCTTGCACCACTGTGCACCAGGAATGCCTGTGGGAAGCTGCAGCTTGCACCACTGTGCACAAGGATTGTCAGTGTGAAGCTGCACCTTGCACAACCGTGCACAAGGATTGTCAGTGTGAAGCTGCACCTTGCCCCACTGTGTACCAGGATTGCCTGTGTGAAGCTGCACCTTGCACCACTTTGCACCAGGATTGCCTGTGTGAAGCTGCACCTTGCCCCACTGTCTACCAGGAATGCATGTGTGAAGCTGCACCTTGCACCACTGTGCACAAGGATTGTCAGTGTGAAGCTGTACCTTGCACGACCTTGTACTAGGATTGCCTGTGTGAAGCTGCACCTTGAATGACAGTGCACTGGATTGCCTGTGTGAAGTTGTATCTTGCACCACTGTGCACAAGGATTGTCATTGTGAATCTGTACCTTGCACCCCTGTGCACAGGGATTGTCAGTGTGAAGCTGCACATTGCTCCTCTGTGTACCAGGATTGCCTGTGTGAAGCTGCACCTTGCACAACTGTGCATCAGGATTGTCAGTGTGAAGCTGCACCTTGTACCACTGTGCACCAGGAATGCCTGTGGGAAGCCGGAGCTTGCACCACTGTGCACAAGGTTTGTCAGTGTGAAGCTGCACCTTGCACCACTGTGCACAAGAATTGTCAGTGTGAAGCTGTACCTTGCATGACTGTGCACCGGGATTGCCTGTGTGAAGCTCCACCTTGCACCACTGTGCACAAGGATTGTCAGTGTGAAGCTGTACCTTGCACCACTCTGCACAAGGATTGCCTGTGTGAAGCTGCGCCTTGCACCAAAGTGTACCAGGATTGTCAGTGTGAAGCTGTACCTTGCACCACTGTGCACAAGGATTGCCTGTGTGAAGCTGTACCTTGCACCACTGTGCACAAGGATTGTTAGTGTGAAGCTGCACCTTGCACAACAGTGCACCGGTATTGCCTCTGTGAAGCTGTACCTTGCACCACTGTGCACAAGGATTGTCAGTGTGAAGCTGCACCTTGCACAACTGTGCACCAGGATTGCCTGTGTGAAGCTGTACCTTGCCCCACTGTCTACCAGGAATGCATGTGTGAAGCTGCACTTTGCACCACTGTGCCCAAGGATTTTCAGTGTGAAGCTGCACCTTGCAACAATGGGTACCAGGATTTCCTGTATGAAGGTGCACCTTGCACCAATGTGCACAAGGATTGTCAGTGTGAAGCTGCACCTTGCACCAGTGTGTACCAGGATTGCCACTGTGAAGCTCCACCTTGCATGACTGTGTACCAGGAATGCATGTGTGAAGCTGCGCTTTGCCCCACTGTGTACCAGGATTGCCTGTGTGAAGCTGCACCTTGCATGACTGTGTACCAGGAATGCATGTGTGAAGCTGCGCCTTGCCCCACTGTGTACCAGGATTGCCTGTGTGAAGCTGCACCTTGCACCAATGTGTACCAGGATTGCCTGTGTGAAGCTGCACCTTGCACCACTGTGCTCAAGGATTGTCAGTGTGGAGCTGCACCTTGCACCAATGTGTACCAGGATTGCCACTGTGAAGCTCCACCTTGCATGACTGTGTACCAGGAATGCATGTGTGAAGCTGCGCCTTCCCCCACTGTGTACCAGGATTGCCTGTGTGAAGCTGCACCTTGGATGACTGTGTACCAGGAATGCATGTGTGAAGCTGCGCCTTGCACCACTGTGCACAAGGATTGTCAGTGTGAAGCTGCACTTTACCTCACTGTGTACAAGTATTGCCTGTGTGAAGCTGCACCTTGCACCAATGTGCACCAGGGTTGCCTGTGTGAAGCTGCACCTTGCACCACTGTGCACCAGGAATGCCTGTGGGAAGCTGCAGCTTGCACCACTGTGCACAAGGATTGTCAGTGTGAAGCTGCACCTTGCACAACTGTGCACAAGGATTGTCAGTTTGAAGCTGCACCTTACCCCACTGTGTACCAGGATTGCCTGTTTGAAGCTGCACCTTGCACCAATGTGCACAAGGATTGTCAGTGTGAAGCTGCACCTTGCACCAGTGTGTACCAGGATTGCCACTGTGAAGCTCCACCTTGCATGACTGTGTACCAGGAATGCATGTGTGAAGCTGCGCCTTGCCCCACTGTGTACCAGGATTGCCTGTGTGAAGCTGCACCTTGCATGACTGTGTACCAGGAATGCATGTGTGAAGCTGCGCCTTGCCCCACTGTGTACCAGGATTGCCTGTGTGAAGCTGCACCTTGCACCAATGTGTACCAGGATTGCCTGTGTGAAGCTGCACCTTGCACCACTGTGCTCAAGGATTGTCAGTGTGGAGCTGCACCTTGCACCAATGTGTACCAGGATTGCCACTGTGAAGCTCCACCTTGCATGACTGTGTACCAGGAATGCATGTGTGAAGCTGCGCCTTCCCCCACTGTGTACCAGGATTGCCTGTGTGAAGCTGCACCTTGCATGACTGTGTACCAGGAATGCATGTGTGAAGCTGCGCCTTGCACCACTGTGCACAAGGATTGTCAGTGTGAAGCTGCACTTTACCTCACTGTGTACAAGTATTGCCTGTGTGAAGCTGCACCTTGCTCCTCTGTGTACCAGGATTGCCTGTGTGAAGCTGCACCTTGCACCACTGTGCATCAGGATTGTCAGTGTGAAGCTGCACCTTGTACCACTGTGCACCAGGAATGCCTGTGGGAAGCTGGAGCTTGCACCACTGTGCACAAGGTTTGTTAGTGTGAAGCTGCACCTTGCACCACTGTGCACAAGAATTGTCAGTGTGAAGCTGTACCTTGCACGACCTTGTACCAGGATTGCCTGTGTGAAGCTGCACCTTGAAAGACAGTGCACTGGATTGCCTATGTGAAGTTGTATCTTGCACCACTGTGCACAAGGATAGTCATTGTGAAGCTGTACCTTGCATGACTGTGCACCGGGATTGCCTGCTTGAAGCTCCACCTTGCACCACTGTGCACAAGGATTGTCAGTGTGAAGCTGTACCTTGCACCACTGTGCACAAGGATTGCCTGTGTGAAGCTGCGCCTTGCACCAAAGTGTACCAGGATTGTCAGTGTGAAGCTGTACCTTGCACCACTGCGCACAAGGATTGCCTGTGTGAAGCTGCACCTTGCACAACAGTGCACCGGGATTGCCTGTGTGAAGCTGCACTTTGCACAACAGTGCATCGGGATTGCCTGTGTGAAGCTGCTCCTTGCACCACTGTGCACAAGGATTGCCTGTGTGAAGCTGCACCATGCACCATTGTGCACAAGGATTGCCTGGGTGAAACTGCACCTTGCTCCTCTGTGCACCATGATTGCCTGTGTCAAAGTGCACATTACACCAACACCAACCTATTTACGAGGGATCAGAAAAGGGAATGTGAGATCAAAGCGGAAACGTAGCCTGCACAGCCGGCAGAATTTAGGGGCCAAAATTAATTTTAGGTAATTGCGTAGAGCAGTTGCCATCACCGGTCTCTTGATAAGCCGGACATAGGACCACACATTTATGGCCTCTTTTAGGATACAGGACTTGATCTGTGATGGTGAGGGGCAGGGGCGGAGCTTGCTCAGTAGGACTGTGGGGGGTGGGCGGGCTTCAGATTTCCCAACAATGACACAAAATGTTAAAATACATCAGAAGACGAGCACAAGAGGGGCTTCAGAGGCAGTGGGAAGGCGGAGGAAAGCAGATTCTCCGCTGTACTAAGTGAGACAAAGCACATTATTTTGGAAAATAGCCAACAATGTTGAAGTCTTTCCAAGGAGAGAGAGTGTGTGTGCGTTCTTGTGTGTGTAAAAATCCGAGAGACACCTCACCATGCCCGACTGAAAGCACCTGCACCCCACTATTTATCGCAAAATACATTTATTAGGGGGTGTAGCACCCCAAACACCCCCTGGTTTTGAGCTTTGTTTGGAAAGTATTTGCAATTCTAATTAAAATGTAACGTCCTTGTCCAAAAGTAACGCATGGGTTCAGTGGACGCGCTGATCTGGGGTTTACAGTCAGGGAGGTTTCGGGGAGCAGCCGGGGATTACTGAGACACGTGTTGGGGGGAGAGGAGCAGGGGACAGTGTGGAGGGGGCTTACCAGGAAGAGAGCGCTGCTCAGTAAAGCCTTCATCCCTCCTCGGGGCAGGAGGCCTTCCAAGGGTGAATTATTCACTTAACTCTGAGTGTGATGTGTAAGTGAGTTTCTTGTTGAGTTGTAAAGTTTTGTCTTGGATTCCATTGAATCGTTATTTTGTTCTGTGATTGGCAGCGCTAGTGTGTCCATCTGTTGCATCATTAAATGTTAAACACATGACTGTGATGGGCCAAACGCTGGCAGTTTAAAGCGCCCTCTGTCTATCTCTCCACCCACTGCTCCCCAGTAAACAGACGCCCACCTCCCAGACCAACCCTGGACCTGCCTCGTCAGAGGGGAACCGCTGGAATCCTGGGGCACAGTGAGGAAGGGGCACCTCTGGGCATGCCCTGGGACATTTAGGGCCTTACAACAAGCACACAAAAGGTGATCAATCAATCAATCATAGCATTTATAAAGCGCGCTATGTACCCGTCAGGGTTTCGAGGCGCTGAGGGGGGGGGGGAGCGCTGCTGATTTAGCGGTCGAAGAGCCAGGTCTTGAGGAGCCTTCTGAATGCGAGGAGGTCCTGGGTCTGGCGAAGAGATGTGGGGAGAGAGTTCCAGGTCTTGGCGGCGAGGAAGGAGAAGGATCTGCCGCCGGATGTCTTGCGCTGGATTCGGGGTACGATGGCGAGGGCGAGGTTGGCGGATCGGAGTTGACGTGTTGGAGTGTAGAAGTTAAGTCTGGTGTTGAGGTAGGAGGGTCCGGTGTTGTGAAGTGCCTTGTGAGCGTGGGTCAGGAGTTTAAAGGTGATCCTCTTGTCTACCGGGAGCCAGTGGAGTTCCTTTAGGTGAGGGGAGATGTGACTTCGGCGGGGTATGTCGAGGATCAGTCGGGCGGAGGCATTTTGGATACGTTGGAGTCGTTTGATGTCTTTGGTTGGGATGCCTGTGTAGAGTGCGTTGCCGTAGTCAAGTCTGCTGCTGACGAGGGCTTGGGTCACCGTCTTTCTGGTTTCTGTTGGAATCCACTTGAAGATTCTGCGGAGCATTCGAAGGGTGTTGAAACAGGAGGAGGAGACGGCGCTGACCTGTTTGGACATGGTGAGGTCGGAGTCCAGGATGAAGTCCACCCACTGAGACAAATGTGTGCGGGTGTCTAAGCCACTGACAACCACCCTGGGTGGACTTCCATAAACCCATAAGCACCAGTGCATCCTTATATGACACAGTAGCACACCATTGCTATAGATGTACATCTTGATGGACAGACGGGTGGGTGGAGGGTGGACGGATGGGTGGATGGGTGGACAAACGGGTGGGTGGATGGGTGGATGGATGGATGGGTGGTGGATGGGTGGGTGGATGGATGGGTGGGTGAAGGGGTGGATGGGTGGGTGGGTGGGTGGGTGGGTAGATGGGTGGGTGGATGGATGGATGGGTGGGTGGGTGGGTGAATGGGTGGATTATATATGGATATTAGCTATGGATGGCGGTAGCTTCAGTCCAAGAAGAGTTTGGCAGCTGCTACCACCTCCTTGGCAATGCTATCGACAGTCTGACACAGAGTGAGTGGTGTGTGCAGGGTGCCCTGTGTACTGAGTACCCGCTGGCATAGTTCCTAACTCTGGCACCCCGGTTGCTGAAGGAGTTAGTTTTGCCCTTTACAGTGGATAGCATTCTCCACCTTTTGTTAGGCGATGCAGTCTAGACATTTTGACACATTAGGGAGTGTAGGCAAAGCTGGCCCTGTGTACCCAATGCCTGATGACATATTTCCTAACCCTGGCACCCTGGGTGGAGAAGATCGTAGTTTCAGCCTCGAGCTGACATCACTTTGCAGCTCCCTGGCAGTGCCAGGCGTCTCACACCTAAAGGGTGTGGGTCTGACCCATGCCCCAGTGCCTGCCGACACAGTTACTAGCTCTGGTTCTCCTCCTGTTTTTCTGAGTGCTTTCACCTGCTTTCTGCCTTGTTTTCACTGCTTTCCCACTCCTTTCCTCAATTTTTCTGAGTAAGTTTTCCTGCTTTTTGCCTTCTTTTTTTCCCTGTTTCCCCATTCTCCCTCCCGCCTGCGGCCTATTTTTCCATCTACCGCATAGCTCCATCCACCGCCTCCCAGAGCCCCTCGCCTCCTCTAAGGACCTACTTAATGGAGGCCACAGCACGGCCGCACCACTGGAGCACCAAAGGCAAGCCTGTCTGCCTGGACCGTGCCCAGCGCTATGACCCCTGGCTCTTCCACCCCACGAAGACACACCACTGCTGATCTCTGAGCCCTGGACCCCAGACTCACCAACAACCACAGTTGCCGCTCATCCCCACGTACCATCAGAGGACCATTCTCCTGCCGACACTGTTACCTCACCTTCAGCACTGAAGCAACCAATGCACCCGACACATCAATGCAGACCACCACAACACATCTTCCGTGCATCCTACTCAATGGACATTCTCTAGTTAAACAATCCACCGAAGTCTGGGATGCGATCACCTCTCTCATCCCGGACGTCATCTTCCTTACCTGGTACAACCCTCCTCTTCACTAGACATCACCACTGCCACCCCGTAGGCTACAAGATAACACACCTGGACCGAACCAACAAGCACAAAGATGGAATCGCCATCATCTACAGGGACACCATTTGCTGCACAACATCCTTTGATGACCCGATTAAATGTAATGGAACCCCTCAACTTCCAACTTCACACAAATGGAAAAAGCAGCATCAGAGGCACCCTTGCCTACAGACCACCACGCCCCGGCTTCTGCACCACCATCCCAGATCTCATCACCCCGCATGCAATCGACTCCGAGCACTACATATTCCTAGGGGGACCGCAACTTCCACCTAGATGACCCCAGCGACTCCAACTTCACCTACCTCCTGCAAAGCTTGATCATTATTGGCTTTAAGCAGCTTGTCACCGACCCCACCCACATCGCAGGATACCGCTCAACCCCATCTTCACCTCCAGCGACAGAGTGAGGTACATCCACACCACTCACCTGGTTCAACCAAAACAGCGTACCATCTCCTGACCCACATACAATGCCACCGTGCCCCCCAGATCCATGGGAAGAAACTGGAAAAAGGTATCAGAAGAGCAGTGGAACAACACTCTCTGCTCCTACCTACCAGAATCTACACACGACCCTGAACAAGCAGCAAAGAGCTTCTCCCAGTGGATCACAAAAGGCATCAACGCCATCGCCCCCACCAAGACAGCCAAGGTCAAAGAACAAAGCAAAAGAGCAAGCTGGTTCACCGAGGAGCTCCACTGCTCCAAACCAAATTCCTACAACTTGAAAGGAAGTGGTTCATCAGCAAACAAACAGAAGACCTCACCACCTTCAGGACCGTCCTCAACCAGTACCACCACCTCCTGAAAGAAACCAAGGAGAACGCACTAGCAGACTACATCAATCCATCACAAATCAAAGCAAAGGACTCTGCCACCGAGAACATCACTCCCCCTCATACACTGTGCTACAACCTTGCTGACTTCTTCCACAACAAGATCTCAGCTATCTCCAAAAACTCCAAACGCCAACCCTACGCTGCAGACAGCATCAACCAGCTTCCATGCACAAACACAAACCCCGAACACCTTCTCACTCACTAGCAACTCCTCACCACACAAGACACTATCTCCATCATGAACTCCGTACATTTGGGAGCACCCACAGGCCCCTGCCCCCACCAGCGATGAGCTCAGGAAGGTCTTTAGTACCTCGCTCACTGTGGCCTCCGTCCCAGTGACTGGAAACCTCCTTGGCCCCTCCCAATCTGGATTTTGAGCTAACCACTTCACTGAGACAGCCCTGATTGCAGTCACAGATGGCATCAGAGGCCTCCTTGACCACGAGGAAACAGCAGCCCTGTTCCTCCTGGACCTATCCGCTGAGTTTGACACCTTCTCCCACCAAATCCTAATCAACACACTTCACCACATTGGGATTCAATTAAATGCCCTCAAATGGATTGTCTTGTGCCTCACCACAGAACCTAAAGGATCAGTCTCCCACCATTCACCTCAGAGCCCAAGAAGATCATCTGTGGTGTCCCCCAGCCCGTCCTTCAGCCTGACCCTCTTCAACACCTACATGACCACCGTAGCCGTCCCCATCAGATCACTCACACTCATCATCATCTCCTACGCCAATGACACACAGCTCATCTTCTCACAGTCCGAAGATCCCTCCACCACAAAATGTAACTTCCACAAATGCAAGATGAACGTAGCGGATTGGATGAAGGACACCTATCTCAGGCTCAACACCGAAAAAACTGAAGTCCTCATCTTGGGAACAACATCTCACCGTGAACTGGCACATGGTGGCCTGCACAGCTCGGCACACTCCCTGCCCTAATAGACCATGCACGCAACCTCAGCATAATCTTGGGTAGCAAGCTATCCATGAAGAAATAAGTCTATGCAGTCTCATCCGCCTGCATCCACACCCGTTACATGCTCCGCAAGATCTTTAGGTGGCTTCCAGCAGACACCAGAAGGACTGTCATGCAGGCCCTTATCACCAGCAGACCGGACAAAGGAAACACACTGTACGTAGGAATCACTGCACGCCTCCTGAAGAGACTCCAGACAATAAAGAACTCAGTGGCAACACTTGTACTCTCCAGAAGGACCCACATCACACCCCATCTCAAAAAACTACACTGGCTCCTGATTCAGAAGAGATGTCAGTTCAAGATGCTGACCCACGCCTACAAGGCCCTGCACAATGATGGACCAGCATACATCAAGTCAATGGTGTAACAAAACTTGAGGGGGACACCTGCAAGGCACATGGAGGGGGTCACCATCCAGACTTACTCAGGGACTCCAAGGCCAGGGTACTGTACTGAGGAGATCCCCTGGAGCTCAGGGCCCCCCACACCAGAGGGGCTGCAGGGGCCTTTGTTATGCCACTGCAACAGCAAATGGCTGACCTTCCACCAACTGACCAGACACCAACGATCAGCTTCCTTCGCAAATACCCACAGATCTGCTGAGCCAACAGCGGAGGACACTTCTTCTTGCACCTGGCATTGAAGGCCTAGAACAACCTTCCCCTCCACCGCAGGAGCACACCGTCCCTCCAGCGATTCAGAGGAGAACTAAAGACCTGGATGTTCCAATGCTCACTCCTCCATGCAGCAGCATGCGGCTCTATCACCGCTGGCCCATCACTGGTGACTTGATGTGCTCTATAAGTGTTTGGTTGATTGATTGATTGGTGAATTTCACCCTGGTAGTCGGCAGCTGGTACCAGCTCCCGGGCTGCGCCGGATTCAGACTCTCCATGAGGGCACAGTGGATGGGCATGTGTAGGGTTGGTCCCTCCACCCAGTGCCTAAGGCATGTTTCCCAACTCTGCCCCTGCTCCCTGAGAGAGAGCTTCCGGTTATCGTCACCCAACAGCCGGAAGTAGAGATGACGTGGCCGAACCTCTGCCAACCACCCCTGTCCGAGGCCTCTCTGAGACTGCCCATGGTTCATGGTGTAGGCTTCAGCCATGGACGCCTGCTGCCAGCCTGCCCCCGGGTGCCACTGGCTGGCACTGCTGCCAGGAGGTCAGAGGTCAAGGCAGGAACACAAGGAGGGCCACCCCTTCGCTCTTCCCCAATCAGTTGTGCTTTTGTGGAAAACGTAACAAGCTCCACACGCAGCAACACTATTTGTCCCTTTGCTTCTGGAAGTGGCAGCTAAGGCAGTCAGCGGTCCCTTGGTGACATCCCCAAAGCAGTCTCAGCAGCTGCCTTTACAAGCAGGGCTTCGGATCCTACACAGATACTGCCTGAGCAGACCTCCGATGTCAGCAGCAAGCGGTTAACTCACCCGTGTGCTCTGTGATAAGGATGGTGGTGGCCCCCTGTGCGCGCCCCACGCTGTTCACAACCCTCATAGTAGGGAGGTCTGCCCACTCCTCCCCATGAGATGTGTCACAGGCCCTGGGAGGCCAGTCCTGGCCGCTGTGCAGCTCGTCCCAGGGCAGGGCCCAGAGTGCTGCGGCTAGAAGGGTGGTAAAGGGTTCAAGCCGCTATAAAGCTCCCTTGGGATGAGAAACCCTGATAAAGTGCCCTCTTGGAGGGCGCCTACACAGTCACACGGCGTGAAACGTAAACAGGTCGATGTGGGCACAGAAGCTGAGGGCAGGGCCAGCTTGTGGCAAGGGCGAGCAGGGCACATGCCCAGGGCGCCTAGCTAGAGGGGCGCGCACGTAACACTGCCTTGAACAACGCCCGGCCAGCCTGCAGTTCATCACCTGCGGATAGCACGATGTACACTCAGTGGCGTAGCGTGGGTTGTCAGCACCCGGGGCAAGGCAAGTAATTTGCGCCCCCTAACCCGTGGATTTTAGTACTCGAGTCCCCCCCCAGGTGTTGCGCTCGGTGCGGCCGACCCCCCCTGCACCCCCCACGCTACGCCACTGTGTACACTTTCCATACCCCCAAGTCCAAACACCTCCCTCCTACTCACCGCGTCATTCCCACTCCCCTCCCCCATGGTCCCCATCTCCTACAAGGCCCTACACGACTCCGGACCAGCCTACCTCAACCACAGACTCTCCTTCTACACTCCCACCAGGCAACTCCGCTCCGCCGACAAGGCCCTCGCCAACGTCCCCTGCATCTGGAAAACCACAGCCGGACGAAAATCCTTCTCCCACATTGTGAGAAAGTAGCCTCTTTCTAGCCTTGTTACCCCCACTTTTGGCCTGTTTGTGAGTGTATGTCAGGGTGTTTTCACTGTCTCACTGGGATCCTGCTAGCCAGGGCCCAGTGCTCATAGTGAAAACCCTATGTTTTCAGTATGTTTGTTATGTGTCACTGGGACCCTGCTAGTCAGGACCCCAGTGCTCATAAGTTTGTGGCCTATATGTGTGTGTTCCCTGTGTGGTGCCTAACTGTCTCACTGAGGCTCTGCTAACCAGAACCTCAGTGGTTATGCTCTCTCATTTCTTTCAAATTGTCACTAACAGGCTAGTGACCAATTTTACCAATTTACATTGGCTTACTGGAACACCCTTATAATTCCCTAGTATATGGTACTGAGGTACCCAGGGTATTGGGGTTCCAGGAGATCCCTATGGGCTGCAGCATTTCTTTTGCCACCCATAGGGAGCTCTGACAATTCTTACACAGGCCTGCCACTGCAGCCTGAGTGAAATAACGTCCACGTTATTTCACAGCCATTTTACACTGCACTTAAGTAACTTATAAGTCACCTGTATGTCTAACCTTTACCTGGTAAAGGTTAAGTGCAAAGTTACTTAGTGTGAGGGCACCCTGGCACTAGCCAAGGTGCCCCCACATTGTTCAGGGCAAATTCCCCAGACTTTGTGAGTGCGGGGACACCATTACACGCGTGCACTACATATAGGTCACTACCTATATGTAGCTTCACAATGGTAACTCCGAATATGGCCATGTAACATGTCTAAGATCATGGAATTGCCCCCTCTATGCCATCCTGGCATTGTTGGCACAATCCCATGATCCCAGTGGTCTGTAGCACAGACCCTGGTACTGCCAAACTGCCTTTTCAGGGGTTTCACTGCAGCTGCTGCCAACCCCTCAGACAGGTTTCTGCCCCCCTGGGGTCAAGCCAGGCTTGTCCCAGGATGGCAGAACAAAGGACTTCCTCTGAGAGAGGGTGTTACACCCTCTCCCTTTGGAAAATGGTGTGAAGGCAGGGGAGGAGTAGCCTCCCCCAGCCTCTGGAAATGCTTTCATGGGCACAGATGTGCCCATTTCTGCATAAGCCAGTCTACACCGGTTCAGGTTCCCCTTAGCCCCTGCTCTGGCGGGAAACTGGACAAAGGAAAGGGGAGTGACCACTCCCCTGACCTGCACCTCCCCTGGGAGGTGTCCAGAGCTCCTCCAGTGTGCTCCAGACCTCTGCCATCTTGGAAACAGAGGTGCTGCTGGCACACTGGACTGCTCTGAGTGGCCAGTGCCAGCAGGTGACGTCAGAGACTCCTTCTGATAGGCTCCTTCAGGTGTTGCTGGCCTATCCTCTCTCCTAGGTAGCCAAACCCTCTTTTCTGGCTATTTAGGGTCTCTGTCTCTGGGGAAACTTTAGATAACGAATGCAAGAGCTCATCAGAGTTCCTCTGCATCTCTCTCTTCACCTTCTGCCAAGGAATCGACTGCTGACCGTGCTGGAAGCCTGCAAAACTGCAACATAGTAGCTAAGACGACTACTGCAACTCTGTAACGCTGATCCTGCCGCCTTTTCGACTGTTTTCCTGCTTGTGCATGCTGTGGGGGTAGTCTGCCTCCACTCTGCACCAGAAGCTCCAAAGAAATCTCCCGTGGGTCGACGGAATCTTCCCCCTGCAACCGCAGGCACCAAAAAGCTACATTACCGGTCCCTTGGGTCTCCTCTCAGCACAACGAGCGAGGTCCCTCGAATCCAGCAACTCTGTCCAAGTGACTCCCACAGTCCAGTGACTCTTCAGTCCAAGTTTGGTGGAGGTAAGTCCTTGCCTCACCTCGCTAGACTGCATTGCTGGGAACCGCGACTTTTGCAACTACTCCGGCCCCTGTGCACTTCCGGCAGAAATCCTTCGTGCACAGCCAAGCCTGGGTCCACGGCACTCTAACCTGCATTGCACGACTTTCTAAGTTGGTCTCCGGCGACGTGGGACTCCTTTGTGCAACTTCGGCGAGCACCGTTTCACGCATCTTCGTAGTGCCTGTTTCTGGCACTTCTCCGGGTGCTACCTGCTTCAGAGAGGGCTCCTTGTCTTGCTCGACGTCCCCTCTCTTTCCTGGTCCAATTTGCGACCTCCTGGTCCCTCCTGGGCCTCAGCAGCATCCAAAAACGTTAACCGCACGATTTGCAGCTAGCAAGGCTTGTTGGCGTTCTTTTGGCGGGAAAACACTTCTGCACAACTTTCTACGGCAAGATGGATTCGTCCACGAAAGGGGAAGTCTCTAGCCCTTTTCGTTCTTGCAGAAACGGCAGCTTCTTCTGTCCAGTAGAAGCTTCTTTGCACCCGCAGCTGGCATTTCCTGGGCATTTGCCCATCTCCGACTTGCTTGTGACTTTTGGACTTGGTCCCCTTGTTCCACAGGTACCCTAGATTGGAAATCCACAGTTGTTGCATTGTTGGTTGGTGTCTTTCCTGCATTATTCCTCTATCACGACTCTTTGTCTTTTGGGGAACTTCAGTGCACTTTGCACTCACTTTTCAGGGTCTTGGGGAGGGCTATTTTTCTAACTCTCACTATTTTCTAATAGTCCCAGCAACCCTCTACAAGGTCACATAGGTTTGGGGTCCATTCGTGGTTCACATTCCACTTTTGGAGTATATGGTTTGTGTTGCCCTTATCCCTATGTGTCCCCATTGCATCCTATTGTAACTATACATTGTTTGCACTGTTTTCTAAGACTATACTGCATATTTTTGGTATTGTGTACATATAACTTGTGTATAATTGCTATCCTCATACTGAGGGCACTCACTGAGATACTTTGGCATATTGTCATAAAAATAAAGTACCTTTATTTTTAGTATATCTGTGTATTGTGTTTTCTTATGATATTGTGCAAGTGACACTTGTGGTACTGTAGTAGCTTCACACGTCTCCTAGTTCAGCCTAAGCTGCTCTGCTAAGCTACCATTATCTATCAGCCTAAGCTGCTAGACACCCTATACACTAATAAGGGATAACTGGGCCTGGTGCAAGGTGCAAGTACCCCTTGGTACTCACTACAAGCCAGTCCAGCCTCCTACACACATCGCTACCAAGACATGGAACACCCGCCCCATCCACCTCAGGCAACCCCCCGCCCTGTCACAGTTCAGGAAAGACCTCAAGACCTGGGGCACCCTCCCCATCCACCTCAGGCAGTCCCTCACCCTGTCACAGTTCAGGAAGGACCTCAAGACCTGGAACACCCTCCCCATCCACCTCAGGCAGTCCCTCACCCCCTCACAGTTCAAGAAGTACCTCAAGACCTGGCACACCCTCCCATCCACCTCCGGAAAGACCTCAAGACCTGGCACACCCTCCCCATCCACCTCAGGCAGTCCCCCACCCTGTCACAGTTCAGGAAGGACATCAACACCTGGCACACCCTCCCCATCCACCTCAGGCAGTCCCTCACCCCGTCACAGTTCAGGAAGGACATCAACACCTGGCACACCCTCCCCATCCACCTCAGGCAGTCCCTCACCCCGTCACAGTTCAGGAAAGACCTCAAGACCTGGCACACCCTTTCCATCCACCCCAGGCAGTCCCTCACCCGTCACAGTTCAGGAAGGACCTCAAGACCTGGCTCTTCAGCTGATCCTCAGCACCCCCCACCTCCCCCAGCACCTTAAGACCCTTCCGGGTGAGAAGCCGCACTTTACAAATCCCTGATTGATTGATTGCAGGAGTTCGAGCGTGTGCCCGGTTGCTGTGTTTTGAATAACTCAGAGTCTTTTAGTGAGGTGTGTGGAGATGCGGACATGGAGTGAGGTCCTTTTGCCAGCTTGCTGGTGACAAGGGTCTGTCTTACAGTTCTACAGGTGTTGAGTAGAAGTCTTTCTAGCTTTTTCTAAGGGCGTTGAGGGTGTGGAAACAGGAGGAGGCGACCAAGGTAATCTGGCTCATCATCAAGAGCTGATTGTCTAGCACTATTCCTAAGTTCTTGGTTTGGTTATATGGGTTATCAGTTCTAGTTTGGCTGCCATCAGGAAGTGATTCATAGAAAGATGTATTTTTAGACGAGAACCACCTTCTTCTTGTCGGAGTTGAGCTTCTGAAAGATGGTCTTCATCCAGTTGGCAACTCTGGACATGCAGGTGGCAAACTTTATTGGGGTTTTGGTGGTGTCGTCAGAGAGGGAGAGGATGTATTTGTTGTCTTCAGCATACAAGATGCTGCTGGTTCCGTGTTCTCAGATGTACACATGGAACAGAATGGGTCTGAGGTAGGGTCCTTGGCCGCCTTTGCACATCAAATAATCAGAAGTGGAGGTGGATTGCGTCATGCTGACCAATTGGGTGAGCCCTATTAGGAAGGAGCTGATCCAGGGGAGGGCAAACCCTTGTATCCAAGTTTTGGGGTGGCATTGGCTGATGTTGGGAGACAGTGCTGAATGTGGCTGAGAGGTCGAGCAGGATGAGTTCCACTGTGTCTCCTCCGTCAAAGATCATATGCATGTCGTCAGTGGCTGTGATAAGGGCAGTGGACCTGTTGAAAAAGCACTGGCATCATTTTGTAGACACGCACATGCTTGATGCATACACCTAAATAATGATGCAGCCAAACTCATCATAGTGCCTTTTTTATTCACTCTTTAGTGAAGCTGTACAGTGTCACTAAAAACCATCTGCAAACCAAAAGGTTCCTGAGGTGAGACCTATTCGCTTTGTCAGTGCTTGTTTTAGTAGCTGATGATTCTTTCTTTGCAATAAATAACAGCCGGGAGGACAAACACAGAAGGGTGTTGTCATCACAAAATGATGATTTGTGGAAATTGGAAAGTGGCTGTTTCCTGCTTGGCTGCTGACTGTCCCACTCCCACACAGAAAGCTAATAAAGTCAGCTATGTGAGGCACTCAAAAGAGCCTTTCTGCAGCAGTGTACACTTGGCACATAGATGTGCACACTTGGGACATGTCAATGCTGTTGGTTGTTGTTGTTACTAAAGCAATCACAGTGACACTGTGAGAAAATTGGAGTAAAACGGTCAGGATAATGGGGGTCATTCTGACCCCCGCCGGCGGCGGAAGCCGCCCGTCTGGCGGGAACTGCCAGAAGACCGTACCGCGGACAAAAGACCGCGGCGGTCATTCTGACTTTCCCGCTGGGCTGGCGGGCGACCGCCAAAAGGCCGCCGCCTGCCCAGCGGGAAAGCACCAGCAACGATGAAGCCGGCTCCGAATGGAGCCGGCGGAGTTGCTGGTGTGCGACGGGTGCAGTGGCACCCGTCGCGATTTTCAGTGTCTGCTAGGCAGACACTGAAAATCAATGTGGGGCCCTGTTAGGGGGCCCCTGCAGTGCCCATGCCGTTGGCATGGGCACTGCAGGGGCCCCCAGGGGCTCCACGACACCCATTACCGCCATCCTGTTCCTGGCAGTGAAAACCGTCAGGAACAGGATGGCGGTAAGGGGGTCGGAATCCCCATGGCGGCGCTGCAAGCAGCGCCGCCATGGAGGATTCCCTGGGCCAGGGGTAAACCGGCGGGAAACCGCCGGTCGCCCTTTTTTGACCGCGGCTTTACCGCCGCGGTCAGAATGGCCCCGGAAGCACCGCCAGCCTGTTGGCGGTGCTTCCGTCATTTTTGCCCTGGCGATCGCCGACCGCCAGGGTTAGAATGACCCCCAATGTGTACTAAATAAAGTGCCTCGCTTGTGGTGATTTTATAAATGGAAGAAAATAATGTATCTAGCAGAAAGGCAGGCATACATCATTCGTAACACTGATAATGCTAACAGGAAGCCAGTTAGAAGTAACCAGTGTTATTTCAGAATGGGAGAAACTGTTGTGGTTCTTAAGTGTTTCTCATTTTGAGTGTCCGACTCATCATTAGTAAAACAAATGCCCGCCATCTGTCTGTAACCCTGCACATAACATAATCGAGAGAATGTGTTTCCACCATTGACTTTGATTAAAGCAGAGGCAACTTCAGACAGGAGGCGGACAAAATAAATCAATTTTTGGCTTAAAAAATCAGGAGTCCCCCGCCTGAAGCAGGTCTATTGGCACATATGTGATATATTCTCTAAAGCAACCCATTTAATTTAAAAGTTCAAGATATTTTGCCTTTCCAGCGTCTTAAGACCTCTGTGAGGAAGGACAACTGTCCAACTCTCATTTCCCTTGCATACCTCCATGTCGTTACATTTGGATGTAGCAGCCATGTTAGGTGAGTGAAAACCCTTCATGAGCCAAGGGGACTGCAGCACGCTCTCTTTTGTGGCAGAACGCAACTTCTGCCCAATCACTATTGTCAAGGAAATCAATGTATAGGTTTTGGCAAAACCGCTCTCTCAGTAATACTTCCTGAGGGTCTGCTTTTTCTGGTGATAACATCAGGTCCGGTAACAGCTACATCGTCAAGCCAGAACTAAAAACCAAGGGGCATATTTAACAAACGTTCAAGCAGCGCAGTACAGCACGCCACCTTGCTGCGCTGCGTGAAAGGGCAGGAATGTACGTATTTAACAATATACGGGGCATTCCTGCTCTCTGCCTGCGCTTTCGCACAATGTGCTGCCTAGAGCAAACGCAGGCAGCCTTGCACCAGTGTGTAAGGGTGCCTGCATTGTTGGCAGGTCTGTCTTGTACAAAAACAATCCTCTGAGGCTTGTCTCGTCTTTCTAAGTGTGCTGCATTCTGCAGCACACTTAGAAAGAGGAAACAATGACGAGAAATAGAGATATTTATCCTTGTTGCGCCTCTTGGGGGAAGGAGGCCAAGCCTTATGCATTCCCTGGTCCAGCACTTTTGGTAAATATGGGGATTCATCAGAGTGCATGGGTAGATCAATGGGAGCACCCACACTTCACCCATCTAACATCCTCATCACTTACTGAAATGCAAGGCAGCGACTTGTGTTCGCTTGCGTTACACTAGATTTACTCAGCCATGCAGGGCCACGTAAGGTGGACTTCTGTGGCTTGATAAGTCTCATTGTAGGTTCTGTGCTGCCTTTTGTCACCTTGTGTGGCGCAGAGTGACACAAAACCTGTTCTCATCATGCCCATTTGGGCTAGAGTTATCATTTCTTCACGTGCTGTGCTGCATGAAAGGGAGAGGGCAGGAATGCACCATATCTATGAGGATATGGCACATTCCTGCCCTCTGGTGCACAGTCTGCTTCCTAACACCAAGGCAGGCCCCCTTGTGCCATGGAGCAAGGGTGCCTGCATTAAGCAGGATTGTTGCTGTGAAGGAAGGGACACTTCCCTGCACAAAAACAGTTTTTAGGGGCTTTTTTCTCTTTCTAGGTGTGTGCACAGTACAGCACACTTAGAAGGATGAAGAGAAATAAATATATTTTTCCTTGTAGCACCTCTCTCGGGAAGGTGTACAATTCTGTGCTTAGCCAGGTTTACCAGTGTTGGTAAATCTAGGAATTCTTCAGAGTACCTGGGTGGGTGCGTGGAAGCACCCATGCTCCACCCATGTTACACTCCAACCACACAGACTAACGCAAGGCAGCAACATGCACTGTCTTACCTTACTCCAGATTTACTAAGCCATGCAGGGTCACACAAAGTAAATGTAAATCCAGGTTTTCCATCGCCCTGCGTCCCCTTACGTGCACAAGGGCAATGCAAGACCATAATAAATCTGGGCCTAAATATCTTTCCTTAAAACGTCTGGGTTCACTGTGTGCGATGAAACACTATTGTTGTGCTGTTCTGTTGTAAATGTCTAGTGGTTCCCTGCTGCATGCACCAAGGTGAAAGGTGCTTAGAGTATTAGGACTGGTGGGAGGGGAAAACAGCTGCAGGGTGGGGTGGCAATAACATTCTTTGGTATGGCGGTTGTGATGTATGGGGTAATGTTGCGCTTCCTATTCCATCTGCTTTCATCCGTATGTAACTTTGATGATGAGTTTGGGCCCAACACACACTTCTACTGAGAACAACAGTACAGGAAGACCCACCTTTAGCAGCCAGTAAAGAAGCCACAGAAAGATAAGTACAAACATAAATGCAGCTGTTTGTGGTCAGCTGCCTGAAATATAAGAACTACCACCTTTATAAGTAAAGGCATTCAGTGATTGTATGGTGCTTGTTCAAAAAGTAGGAGCACGAAGACGGTGGCTATAAGTCGACCACCTTGTTATCATTGTATGACAAAATACTGTTAACAAAAATGCTTTGATACAAAAATATTGTGTCAAAAATAACACCACCCAAATATTAAATTTACATATATTGCCTGTTCACTACCAAAATAATGCATAAAAAATATAGTGGAACAGAATGTTGTCAAAAAGGGTACATTTAGCAATATATCCATGTATAACGTTACATATAATGTATTTAAGACATGAAAATGATAATATAATTAAAATAAATAGTTTACCTTATTGTAATGTAAATATATTATTAATATATGTATATATATAAGGCAAAAAAAACAATGATAATACTCGCACACTCAGGTTTCAGGGACAAGAAGAAATCAATTTAATCCAAACACAACGCGTTTCGACTGACACAGCAGCCTTGGTCACATGATATTTATCACCAATAAATCACCCTTTAAATACCCTCTTAACATAAACATAAAAATAGGACAATAAACAAATGATTCAAGTGGAAACCACCCCACAACTTCTTTGCATGTATTATTATAATAACAATATTAGTAATAAATCCAATTCTCATTCCAAACTTAGCAACTGCAAATACATTGTTCAACTTTGGAAGGGTTATATATACCATTCCAATTCCTAAACAAACAAAAACAATAAACAAGCATTATAAATAAAACATTTTTAATATTACATTTGATATTAAATAAAATTAAAACAAACAATCAATAGAAAACCGAATTTGAGAATGCTATTAGTAAAAGCACACTGTTCTACAAATGAACAATTGGCACAAAAAAAACAAATAATTCAAATAACAATCAATAAATTAATTGACAATAATTAATAGCTTCTATTTTAATTAACCTAAAAGTCCATTTAGAATAAAGAAAATGCTTTATATTTTCAATAACTGCCCACCATAATTTCCTACAATCAAAACAATGTACTACTAAATTAAAAATTACTAACTATACCTTAGAAAATGTAAATTGCAAATTAAAAATCAGAAGCTATATTAAAATAATTAAATAGCAATTAATACATTATAAGGTTAACATTATTAATTTGAACTGATTATTAATTCTCCATAAAAAGTAATTAAAAGTAAAAAAAGAGTAACCTATATTTACTTTAGTTTCTCACTGTAATATTCTAGAAACACAACACAATACTAAATTAAAAATGACTAACTTAAAAAAATTGCAGTTTCGAATTTAAAAACTATACTAAAATATTTATCATAACAATTAATCAATTAAATAATAAAATTGCCATTTATCTATTTAATTAACGTAAAAAAAACAAAAAAAACAATGATTTATATTTTTAATAACTTCCCACCTTAAGCCCCTACATGAAAAAGTCGTCAAAAAGGCAGATTGTAATATAGACGGTGGTGCCACTGCGGACACCGCCTCCCTATTCCGCCATTCTCCTCATCACCACCACCGTGGGTCAGGAGTTGGTGGTGGTGGCAGTCCTGTGGTGGTCTGACCGCCGCCATCCAATTCAGACAGGAGGACCACCACAAGACACAGCGGTTGCGTTGCAAAAAGTCAGTACACTGGTCCTCGGACCACCCTACTCGTAATCAGGCCCCTTGCCTTAAAAAAATCTTTAAAGAGGAATATCTACAAGTAAATGCATTTCAATAACATAGGGCCTCTGATTTAAAGTTGAACACAGGAGTGTTCTTGGGAGGATACCCCTTTGCCCAATTATAATTTGGCTGATGCCACTGCATCCAGATTTTTCCATGTGCAGGAACAACTTAGGAAACTGATTTTGCCAGCCAGAAAATCTGGCCAGTAAAAGCACAAGAGACTCAGGTTGCAAATACAGCTGTGCCTTGGCCCCCATTCCCACCCAACCCTCAAGTAAGGCATGGGGAGGCAGGAAATGCACCCCCTAACCAGCTCAATGTCTCTGCTGTGCCCTGACAGTCCTTGAGATATCTGGCCCACCATGAGAGAAGTGATCCCAATGGGTAACAAGCTTTGAGACACACTTAGCGGCAATAGATTAAATGGTGTGTTGTGCGAAGAGAATGTAAGTTCTGCTGAACATCAGCCTGGATGTAAAGAGCAGAAGGTGTTTTGTCACATGGATTCCATAGACCAAGGGGCATATTTATACTTCCTTTGTGCTGAATTAGCATAATTGTTTTTACGCTAATTCAGTGCAAACTTAACTCCATATTTATATTTTGACGCTAGACCCACCTAGTGCCAAAATATTGGAGTTAAAGTCAATTTTTGGATGCATGAAACCACCTTGCGTCAATGGGATGCAAGATAGGCGTATCAGTCCAAAGAATGACTCTAAGGCCCTAGCGCATTATTTATCCTCCTGTGCAAAAAAAGGTGCACAGGGGAGGCAGGGCTAAATAATGGCAGTAAGCCTGTGGACACATTTCCATGATCAAACACCATGGAAAAAGCCCACAGGTGCCCACCCCAAGCCCCTGGAACACCGCCACCCATACCAGAGGGACACCAGAGGGTGGGGGACCCCATCCCAGATATGTAGGGTAAGTAGAGGTAAGCACTTACTTTTTTGAAAGTGCCATTTAGGGCCCTGAAATGGGCCCACTACATGGCACTGGGGGCAATGGGCATGCCCAGGGGGCCCTTGTCCCCTGAGCTGGCCACTGGGGTGGTGGGCATGATTCCTGTCTTTTCTAAGACAGAAGTCATGTGGTATGGATGGTTTTTCATCAGGAAATTACACCAGGCTGATTAGAGGCAATTTTGTGTTGCCTCTAACCAGCCTAACGTCATTGTTTGGTGCAAAACCCCCTTCCCCCTTAGCACCAACCCCACCCGGGGAACGTCATTTTTCCAGACGTTAGCTCACTCTTTGCGCTGGCTTGCGAGGTTCCATAAATTTGGCATCCGGCTGGCATTCTGGAATGCCGCAAGCCGGAGCTATACTTTTCTACGCAAAACTGCATCTGCGCAGTTTTGTGTCAAAAAGTATAAATATGGGCCTCAGTCTGAAGATGGAGAAGAGTGTGATATGGAAGTTAAGAAAAGAATGGAAGCACATGTTGATATTACAACATGTGTAATAAAGGAGATACATAATTTCTATTACAGCTAGTAAGCAGAGGGAGAACTAGTTGAAGCTGATGCAGCAACGTTGATAATGTAAAATGTAATATGCATTTCCAAAGAAACAGGCAAAATGTTGAGAGATCAAATTGCTATTGTGCCACGAAGATCCTAGTACTGAGAAGGTCATAGAAATCATCAAGAGCATTAAAAGGTCACCAGAAATACCACAACAATATCAACAGACACCTGTAATGCTACACCAATTAGAGAGGAAGTATGGAAATAAACATTATACCTGGAGCTTATGGAACATATTATACCCAAAAGAGTGCTCAGCACCAAGATGTGATTTAGAGATAGGATAATCTGTTCTTCAAATATGGTGAACAACTGAGTTAATATCATAGAGTGGTACAGACAAATAAAGTTGAAAATGATAACTGAGCCATGCAAGTGACCGTACATATTCACTGCTAACTGAATGATTTTGAGACTGTTCTACAAGACTATAGAAGTGTGTTCAGAAAACGAATGGGATTATTAAAGAGATTTCAGCATTTGATTACATTTAAGGATAGCGTGGAGCTAGTTAAATGAAAATTAGGAAATATCTCTTTGTTAACTAGGACTGAAGTGAAGAGCAGATTGGGAGACTGATGTAACAATTCTGTCATTTAAATAATTATTGCCCCAGAATGGCTATCACCTTTGGTTGTTGCATAAAAGAAAAAAGGAGGAATGAGGTTATGCACAGATTTGAGACAGCTCAACCATCAAGTTGTAACAAACTGTACATGTTTATCCCTTATGCCAGTTGGTAATGATGTTGGGCAAGGCATGTATCTTTCCCATATTAGATTTCAAGGCAGCCTATTTATGTACATCTTTGCAAGGACTCCAAAGGTCTAACGGCTTTCATTACACTGGAATTATCATTTCTTTTCTGCCTCATGCCTTTGGGGAACAGCACCACCAGTATTCCAATAAATAATTAGCAAAATGTTTTAAGGAATGAAGGGTGCCTGTGCTATGCATGATGTCATGGTAGGCTATAGATTGATGGCCAACAGGTGCATAAATATGTTGCATTAATATTTTACACAAGATATTTAAGACTGTGGTCTGACCTTAAAAAGGACACATGCAAGGCAATACAAGCACATGTGGATTACTTCAAATACGTGATAAGTACAGAGAGTGTTCGACCAAAACCATTCCTTGTCTCTGCAATTTTTAAATCTCCAACTCTGGAAAAAGCCATGAATGTCCTACCAGCATGGGAGCTCTATGTGAAATTCATCAAGTGTTACTTGGAAAATGTAGAACCTGTATGCAGATTGGTAAAGAAAGAGATACACTTTGAATGGAAAGAATTTGAAGGAAGCCTGAAAAGAATTTGAGGACCTTGAATAAGAGAGTAGGACAGAAAGATATTTCTCCTCACTGGGCCTCCCCTGGGAAGGCATAGTATTCTTATGTGTTCCCAGGCTTGCCAGTCTTGGTAAATCTAGGAATGTGCCAAAATCCATGGGTGGATGAGTGGTAACATGCATGCTCCACCCATGGATCGCCTCCCAAGGCAGAGTAATGCAATGCAGCGACTTGCACTGCCTTACATTATTCCAGATTTACCAAGAAATGTAGGGCCATTCATTGTTGCATTAAATAATTAAGTAATTTATCCATTGATTCATTCATTCATTCATAGGTGAATAGAATCAAATGTCATGCAACTACCCTAGGGCCAGAGAATAAACATCTATCACCATTTCTTTGTACCAGTGTTTTCAATATTTAAGCCCAAAGTACTAAAGAAATAACTGATGAAAGGATATTCAAAGCAGTAACCGATATTAAGAAGTAACTGATACTTCATGCATGGGTACTCAAGAAGTAATTGATACTTAATGCAAGGATACTTACGAACTAACTGATGCTAAATAATGGGGGACTCAAGAAGTAACTGATACTTCATGCACATATACTCAATAAGTAACCTAATGAAAGGATACTATTGCAGTAAATTATACTTAATGGAAGGATACTCAAGAAGTAACTGATACTTAGTACAAAGAAACTCGAAAAGTTACTGATACTTAATGCAAGGATACGAAACATTAAATTATACTTAATGGACAGATACTCAAGAAGTAGGCGATACTGAAGATGTTACTGATACTCAGTGCAGCAAAGTAAATAATACTTAATGCAAGGATACTCAAGACATAACTGACACTTAATGTAAAGATACTTGTGAATGAACTAATACTTAATGCAATGATACTAAAGAAGTAAATGACACTTAATGCATTCTTCTCAAGAAGATACTGATACTTAGTGGAAGTGTAGTCAAGAAAGTACTGAAGAATTTAATGATACTCCACCTTGCATTTGAGTTGTGTTTCAGCTGTATATAGTGAGTAGGGCTCCTTTGCCTGTACCCTTCAACACATAATAAGTATTTGTGATCCTTTACTCCTTTATTGTTGCAGGGCTTCTTGTCTTGACCCCTCACCTTTAAAGGCTTCAGTGCTCCTTGGCCTGTATCCATTGTCTGCACACCCCTTCTTCTGTCTATAAGCTGCTTTGATATGTTGACTGTACCTTTCATATGTGTAGGTTGAAGTGCTTCTTAGCTTATACCCCTCACCTGTGTAAAGGCTGTAGAGTTACTTTGCCTGTACCATTCGCCTGTGTATCAGTCACAGTATTACTTCGTGTGTACCCTTCACCTGTGTATAGGATGTACTCACATTCCCCTGTAACCTCTACCTCTGCATCGGCTGCAGTGCTACTTCACCTGTACTCTTTACCTGTATATAGGTTGCACTCTCATTCTCCTGTACCCTTCACCTGTGTGTCGGCCACAGTGTTACTTTGTCTGTGCCCTTTACCTGTGTATTGGCTGCAGTGTTACTTCACCTGTACCCTTCACCTTTGTTTCACCTGCAGTGTTCCTTCACCTGTACCATTCACCTGTAAATAGGCGGCAGAGCTCCTTTGTCTGTACCCTTCCCCTGTGTATCAGCCTCCATGTTACTCTATGTTACTTAATCTGTTACTTTGCCTGTATCCTTTACCTGTATAGCTGCAGGGTTCCTTCACCTGCACCCTTCACTTCTGTAGAGGTTATGGTGCCCTTTGATTGACCCCTTAACCTGTGTATCTACTGCAATATTCCTTTGTCTGTTACCTTTACCTCTCTAACGGCCACAGTGTAACTTCACCTGTGCCCTTCACCTCTGTATAGGTTGTACTCAAATTCCTGTTACTTTCACCTGTGTACCCGCTGCAGTGTTACTTTGCCTTTCACTTGTGGATGCCCTGCAATGTCCCTTCGCCTGTATCCTTCACCTATGTAGAGGCTGCAGTGCTCCTCCGCCTGTACCCTTCATCTGTATATCCACCCCGGAGTTCCTTGACCTGAACCCTTCTCCTATGTAAAGTTTGAAGTCGTCCTCTGCTTTTACCCTCTTCTGTGTAACAGTGTGGTGTTACTGTGCCTGTACACTTCACCTGTGTAATAGCTGCAGTGTTACTTCAACTGTACCTTTCACCTATGTATAAGTTATTGTTAGAAATGGGGTCTCTAGTTGGCATTGGTATACACCCTTGTCCAAGTAGGGACCACAATCCTAGTCAGGTTAAGTCACACACAATCCAAATTATCCTGTGCGTACCCTCTTGTAGCTTGGCAGTGAGCAGTCAGGCTTAACTAAGAAGGCAATATGTAAAGTATTTGTGCAATAGATCATGTAGCAACACAGTGAACACACCACAAAAATACACCACACACGTTCAGTAAAATAGATAATATTTATCTGAATAAAATAAGGTCAAAATGACAAAGGACTAAAAGGACAAGTTGAGATCTCACTTTTAAAAGGTTTAAAACAGTCTCAATCCTTAGAAATCAACAGTTGTTTCTTTGTTACACACAGTACCTGGGATGTTTAAAAAATAAGGACGCACTGGGATTGCAGAGGAAGAGATGCATGGAAAAATAGGGTGTTTCACCAAATTTTCCAGCACGGCACAGACGATGCGTCATTTGTTTCCACGCTATAAGGGGCTGCATTGTTTTTCAGGCGCACAGTCTTGGTTCCTCACTGTGATGAGGGGATATTTTGATGCCCAGGGAACATAGTTTGAAAATTCTTGGCATGCTGCTAGAAGGAGCAGGCACTGCATTGATCCTGTAAGCGATGCATCAAATTTTCCATTGCAAGGCAGGCTCTGCAACAAATTCTCCGAACGAAGTAGGTGCTGCATCATTCCAGTCGGCAGTGTGATGATTTCCCAGCCGTGATGCCGGCTTTGCGTCGATTTCTGCAGACTTTGCGTCGATTTTCTAAAAATAAGGAGTTTCTTGAAGAGATGAAGTCTTTGTTGTCCCTGAGACTTCAGAAACAGGAGGCAAGCTCAATCCAAGCCCTTGATGAGCACTTCCGGAGGCAGGCACAGTCCTTCCAGCAGAGTCAGAGGCCAACAGGGCAGCAGAACAAGCAGGGCAGGACTACTTCTCAGCAAAGAAATCCAGATGAGTCCTTTGGGTAGCCAGGCAGTTCCTCTGACAGAGTGCAGGTGTAGGTCCAGAAGTGTCTGATTTGGTGGGGTCAGAGACCCAGTTTATATACCCAAAATGCCTTTGAAGTGGGGGAAACTTCAAAGAGTGGGTTGTGAAGTGCACAAGTTTTCCTTTCAGCCCAGTCCGGTCTGCCAGGATCCCTGTTGGGGATTTTCAGTCCTCTGTGTGAGGGCAGGCCACTGGCTTTTGAAATGTAAGTATGAGCCCCTCCACCCTTCCTGCTCAGGAAGTCCCAGTCAGTATGCAGATAAATGCAGACGTGGCTGAGTGTCCTGGGTTTATGGTTGTCTGGGTGGAATGCACAAGGGGAGCTGTCAACCAGCACAGACCAGACGTGGATTGGAGACAGGCTGTAAGGCACAGATGTCAGTAAGTGCACAGTAATGCCCACTATCTAAAAGTGGAATTTCTAAAATAGTAATATCAAATCCAACTTCAATAGTAATATTAAATCCAACTTCACCAGTAAGCAGGATTTTCTATTACCAGACTGGCAATGCCAAACAAGACATGGCCACTTCTTCCAGATCAGAATCTACCGCTTAAGAGTATATGAGTTCAGTTCTAATGCTAGTCTATGAGAGGCACAGGCCTCACTGTAGTGGAAAATGAATTTACATAGTCCTAAAACCAGCAATAACAGTGTCAGGGAGGCAGTGGAGGGAGGCAGCCAAAATATTGGGGGATGACCACCCTAAGATTATCAGGTCTAACAGTTTTTGTGCCCTTTGCTTATACCTTTCACCTCTGTATAAGCTGAAGTGCTATTTTGCCTGTACCCTTCAATTGTGTAATAGCTGTGGTGTTAATTCACCTGTATCCTTAACCTGTGTATCACCCGCAGTATTACTTCACCTGCACCCTCCTGTGAAAATGTTGGTTACCAGTTGACTGAGGTGTGAACCCTGCCCAAGCAGCAACCACAATCCTTGTCAGTGTAAGGAGCAAATCTCAAATTAACCTCTCCTTAACCCCGGTACCTTGGCACAGAACAGTCAGGCATAACTTAGAGGCAATGTGTAAAGTATTTGTGCAACACTTTAAACAGTGAACCAGTGAAAGCACCACACAAAAATACCCCACACCAGGTTAGGAAAATAATGTAAAATGTAATAAATAAGACAAGACCAAAATGACAAAAATACAATCAGTAGAACCAGAATTATGATTTTTTTTTAAATAAAGGGACAAATAGCGCCTAAATGAAAAAAGCACCAACCGCAGCTTGCCGGTCACACTAGACCGGGTCAAATTCAAAGGTTCAGGCCAACCGCAGTGGAGTGCGGGTCGGATTAGCTCCAGATTAGTCCCACTGACGGTTTACTTTATCAAGTTTTGTGCCATAAGTCCCGTTTGCCTTGCACAGGGCCGTAAGGAGAGCGTCACAGGAGGCTTTGGGCATGGCGCAAAGAGCAGGCTGGGTGTTGTGGATGGGCAGGCTGGAGCATCACATTGGTGGTCCCCAGTGCTTAATTTGAGCTGGTGGTTTACGATGCTGGGCAACAGCACTAACGTTTCAACATCGGCTCCTTTGACAGTCTACCACATGATGGAGCTGTCTAATTTAAAGATGAGCACATCAACAGATGTTTGTTAAATCAATATACATTAAAAGCCAGTAATGCCTCCCTCCAAAGTCATTCTTATACCATTGGAGGCCTGGAATACTCTGCATTAGCACACGCAGAAATGTGGTGGTTAGTCAGTATGTTTGGTACTATTTTTGGCAGTGCTGGCAGAGGCAATGTGTGGTGCAAGCTGCAGTGGCCTCCTGACAAAGGCCCTGGCACTTATATTAACATATTAAGCACTGGTGGTCCCACATGAATGGTCAATGCTGCTGAACAAAGAGACAGGCTGCAGCGGCTCGCACTGGTTTTTGGTGCGAGCAGTGCGGTCTCGGTGCAAACATCATGTTCGCAGTCACAAAGAGCACAGAAGCTTGGTTTAAGCTTGGGTAACCACACCCAGGGACCGGGACCTGAGGGGCACCACTTGGGCGTCGGGAGTTCACTGCAGTTGGGTCCAGGAGCTGGCTGGGAAGTCTTTTATGTCCCAGAGGCTCAGATCAGGAGGCCAGCAGACTAGCCCTCTCTGGGGTCCTAGGTTCAAGAAGAAGCTGAAGGTCTAGTTCTTCTTCCCCAGGCAAGATGGCAGCAGGCAGCAGGTCAGCACAGCAGGGCAGAAGTTCCTTTAGAGCAGCAATCTAGCAGAGTGGCAGCCCTTGTAGCAGCACAGAAGTCCTTCTTCCTGAATGAGTATCCACACTTGCAGACTTTCTAATAGTGGAATTTTCAGAATTACAATTTAAAATCCGACTTCATTATGTTAGGATTTTAAATTGTGATTCCAGAGACACCAAACATGAACTGTTTACCTCTTCTGATTTAGAAATTACACTTATAAAATGTGATAAGGCAACTCCAATGTTATCCTATGGGAGAGATAGGCCTTGCATAATGAAAAGAATTTAAGATTCTTTTCACTATGAGGACATGTAAAACCTAAAAGTACATGTCCTACTTTTCAAATAGATTGCACCCTGCCCTCTGGGCTGTCCAGGGCCTACGCTAGAAGTGACCATATGTATTAAAAAGGAAGATTTGCACAAAAGGTTTATTTTGCCAGGTTGTCATGGCAATTTAAAATGCACAAATAGGCTCTGCATTGGCAGGCCGCAGACATGTTTAAGGTGCTACTCAAGTGGAAACCAGTGCTGCAGGCCCACTAGTATCATTTAATTTACAGGCCTTACAAACTTTAATAGGGCCTTAAAATTAAATATGCCAATTGGGAATAAGCCAATGTCACTTTGTTTTTATAAAAGAGAACAAGCACTTTAGCACTGGTTAGCAGTGGTAAAGTGTGCTAAGTCCTAATGTCAGCAAAAATGAAGTCTGAAGGCAACAAGTTAGGGAAAAACCATGCCAAGGATGCCAATTCTAACACCCACCTATACCTCTACATAAATGATGGTGTCCTTTGCTTCTACCCTTCACCTGTGTATAGTTTAAGGTGCCCTTCGGCTGTACCCTTTACTGATGTATCGGCTGCAGTGTTACTCTGCCTGTACCCTTCACCTGTGTATGCACTGCAGTGTTACTTCGCCTTTACCCTTCACCTGTCTATGCACTGCAGTGTTACTTCACCTGTACCCTTCACCTGTGTATGCATTGCAGTGCTCCTCCCCTTTTACTCTTCGTCTGTGTATGAACTGCAGTGTTACTGTGCCTGTACCCTTCTCCTGTGCATGCACTGCAATGTTGCTCTGCCTGTACCCTTCACCTGTGTATGCACTGCAGTGATACTTCACCTGTACCCTTCACCTGTGTATGCACTGCAGTGCTCCTCCCCTTGTACCCTTCACCTGTGTATGTACTGCAGTGTTACTGCGCCTGTACCCTTCTCCTGTGTATGCACTGCAGTGTTGCTCTGCCTGTACCCTTCACCTGTGTATGCACTGCAGTGTTACTTCACCTGTACCCTTCATCTGTGTATGCACTGCAGTGCTCCTCCCCTTGTACCCTTCGCCTGTGTATGCACTGCAGTGTTACTTCACCTGTACCCTTCACCTGTGTATGTACTGCAGTGCTCCTCCCCTTGTACCCTTCACCTGTGTATGCACGGCAGTGTTACTTCACCTGTTCCCTTCTCCTGTGTATGCACTGCAGTGTTACTCTGCCTGTACCCTTCACCTATGTATGCACTGCAGTGTTGCTCTGCCTGGACCCTTCACCTGTGTATACACTGGAGTGTTGCTCTACCTGTACCCTTCATCTGTGTATGCACTTCAGAGTTACTCTGCCTGTACCCTTCACCTGTGTATGCACTGCAGTGTTACTCTGCCTGTACCCTTCTCCTGTGTTTGCACTGCAGTGTTGCTCTGCCTGTACCCTTGTCCTGTGTATGCACTGCAGTGTTGCTCTGCCTGTACCCTTCTCCTGTGTATGCACTGCAGTGTTACTTCACCTGTACCCTTTACCTGTGTATGCACTGCAGTGCTCCTCCCCTTGTACCCTTCACCTGTGTATGCACTGCAGTGTTACTTTGCCTGTACCCTTCTCCTGTGTGTGCACTGCAGTGTTACTCTGTCTGTACCCTTTACCTGTGTATGCACTGCAGTGTCACTCTGCCTGTACCCTTCACCTGTGTATGCACTGCAGTGTTACTCTGCCTGTACCCTTCGTCTGTGTATGCCCTGCAGTGTTACTTCACCTGAACCCTTCACCCGTGTATGCACTTCAGAGTTACTCTGCCTGTACCCTTCACCTGTGTATGCACTGCAGTGTTACTCTGCCTGTACCCTTCTCCTGTGTTTGCACTGCAGTGTTGCTCTGCCTGTACCCTTGTCCTGTGTATGCACTGCAGTGTTGCTGTGCCTGTACCCTTCTCCTGTGTATGCACTGCAGTGTTACTTCACCTGTACTCTTTACCTGTGTATGAACTGCAGTGCTCCTCCCCTTGTTCCTTTCTCCTGTGTGTGCACTGCAGTGTTACTCTGCCTGTACCCTTCTCCTGTGTATGCACTGCAGTGTTACTCTGCCTGTACCCTTCGCCTGTGTATGCAATGCAGTGTTACTCTGCCTGTGCCCTTCACCTGTGTATGGACTGCAGTGTTACCTCACCTGTACCCTTCACCTGTGTATGCACTGCAGTGTTACTTCACCTGTACCCTTCACCTGTGTATGCACTGCAGTGCTCGTCCCCTTGTAACCTTCACCTGTTTATGCACTGCAGTGTTACTGTGCCTGTACCCTTCTCCTGTGCATGCACTGCAATGTTACTCTGCCTGTACCCTTCACCTGTGTACGCACTGCAGTGTTGTTCTGCCTGTATCCTTCACCTATGTAAAGTCTGCAGTGCTCGTCCCCTTGTACCTTTCGCCTGTGTATGCGCTGTAGTGTTGCTCTGCCTGTACCCTTTGCCTGTGTATGCACTGCTGTTTTACTTCACCTGTACCCTTCACCTGTGTATGCACTGCAGTGTTACTTGGCCTGCGCTCTTCACCTATGTATGCACTGCAGTGTTGCTCTGCCTGTACCCTTCACCTGTGTATGCACTGCAGTGTTACTGCGCCTGCGCTCTTCACCTATATATCCACCTCACTGTTACCCTGTGAGCTCTGTCCTGAATTGCCTCTCTCTTCCTCACAGGCTGGCCTGGATGGGGAGAACATAGGCAACTGCCCTTTCTGCCAACGCCTCTTCATGGTTCTCTGGCTTAAAGGAGTCAAGTTCAATGTCACAACGGTGGACATGGCGAGGTAAGGAGGGGGGCGCTGCTCAGGGGTGCAGGGTCCACACTTGTGCAAAAGGTTGTGCTTGCACGGCGGGGTGGAGAAAGGAGAAACATGTCTATCCATATAAAAGGAGAGACAGACCCCCAACTCAGGGAACCAAAGTCCACTCAATATGCAAGCCTGCCCGAGAGACTCACTGTCCCATGTGTATGTGGGGGTTCAAAGCGTGCCCGAGAGGCTCACTGTCCCATGTGTATGTGGGGGTTCAAAGCCTGCCCGAGAGACTCACTGCCCCAAGTGTATGTGGGGGTTCAAAACCTGCCCGAGAGACTCACTGTCCCATGTGTATGTGGGGGTTCAAAGCCTGCCCGAGAGACTCACTGTCCCATGTGTATGTGGGGGCTCAAAGCCTGCCCAAGAGACTCACTGTCCCATGTGTATGTGGGGGTTCAAAGCCTGCCCGAGAGACTCACTGTCCCATGTGTATGTGGGGCTCAAAGCCTGCCCGTCACTGTCCCATGTGTATGTGGGGGTTTGAAGACTGCCCTAGAGACTCACTGTCCCATGTGTATGTGGGGGTTCAAAGCCTGCCCGAGAGACTCACTGTCCCATGTGTATGTGGGGGTTCAAAGCCTGCCCGAGAGATTCACTGTCCCATGTGTATGCGGGGGTTCAAAGCCTACCCGAGAGACTCACTGTCCCATGTGTATGTGGGGGTTCAAAGCCTGCCCAACGGACACACTGCCCCATGTGTATGTGGGGGTTCAAAGCCTACCCAAGAGACTCACTGTCCCATGTGTATGTGGGGGTTCAAAGCCTGCCCGAGAGACTCACTGTCCCATGTGTATGTGGGGCTCAAAGCCTGCCAAAGAGACTGACTGTCCCATGTGTATGTGGGGGTTCAAAGCATGCATGAGAGACTCACTGTCCCATGTGTATGTGGGGGTTCAAAGCCTGCCCGAGAGACTCACTGTCCCATGTGTATGTAGGGGTTCAAAGCCTACCCACGAGACTCACTGTCCCATGTGTATGTGGGGGCTCAAAGCCTGCCCGAGAGACTCACTGTCCCATGTGTATGTGGGGGCACAAAGTCTACCCGAGAGACTCACTGTCCCATGTGTATGTGGGGGTTCAAAGCCTGCCCGAGAAACACACTGCCCCATTTGTATGTGGGGGCTCAAAGCCTGCCAGACAGACACACTGCCCCATGTGTATGTGGGGGTTCAAAGCCTACCCAAGAGACTCACTGTCCCATGTGTATGTGGGGGTTCAAAGCCTACCCAAGAGACTCACTGTCCCATGTGCATGTGGGGGTTCAAAGCTTACCCAAGAGACTCACTTCCAAGTGTGTATGTGGGGCCAGGGATTCTACCTGAGAGACTCACTTCCCTGTGTGTATGTAGGGGGGGAATTCTACCCGAGAGACTCACTACCCAAAACCTAACTGAAAGACTCACTGCCCCATGTGTATGTGGGGGCTCGAAGCCTACCCGAGAGACGCACTGCCCTGTGTGTATGTGGGGTCTCAAAACTTACCTGAGAAACTCACTGACCCATGTGTATGTGGGGGCTCAAAGCCTACCCAAGAGACTCACTGCCCAGTGTGTATGTAAAGGTTCAAAGCCTACCCAAGAGGCTCACTGCCCTGTGTGTATGTTCAAAGCCTACCCAAAAGACTCACTGTCCCATGTATATGTAGGTGTTCGAAGTCTACCCAAGAGATTCACTGACACATGTGTATTTGAGGGCTTAAAGCGTACCCAAGAGACTCACTGTCCCATGTGTATGTGGGGCTCTAAGCCTACCCAAGAGACTCACTGTCCCATGTGTATGTGAGGGTTCTAAGCCTACCCAAGAGACTCACTGTCCATTGTGTATGTGGGGGTTCGAACCCTACTCAAGAGATTAACTGTCCCATGTGTATGTGGGGGCTTAAAGCGTACCCAAGACACCCACTGCCCCCATGTGTATGTGGGGGCTCAAAGCTTACCCAAGAGACTCACCTCCGAGTGTGTATGTGGGGCCAGAAATTCTACCCGAGAGACTCACTTCCACATGTGTATGTAAGGGGGTGAATTCTACCCGAGAGACTCACTACCCGAAACCTACCTGAAAGACTCACTGCCCCATGTCTATGTGGGGGCTCGAAGCCTATCCGAGACATGCACTGCCCTGTGTGTATGTGGAGTCTTAAAACCTACCCGAGAAACTCACTGCCCCATGTGTATGTGGGGGCTCAAAACCTACCCAAGAGACTCACTGTCCCATGTGTATGTGAGGGCTCAAAGCTTACCCAAGAGACTCACTGTCCCATGTGTATGTGGGGGCTCAAAGCGTACCCAAGAGACTCAATGTCCCATGTGTATGTGAGGGCTCAAAGCCTACCCGAGAGACTCACTGTCCCATGTGTATGTGGGGGCTCAAAGCCTACCAGAGAGACTCACTGCCCTGTGTGTATGTAAAGGTTCAAAGCCTACCCAAGAGACTCACTGCCCTGTGTGTATGTAAAGGTTCAAAGCCTACCCAAAAGACTCACTGTCCCATGTGTATGTAGGTGTTCGAAGCCTACCCAAGAGATTCACTGTCACATGTGTATTTGGGGGCTTAACGCGTACCCAAGGCACTCAATGTCCCATGTGTATGTGGGGGCTCAAAACCTACCCAAGAGACTCACTGTCCCATGTGTATGTGAGGGCTCAAAGCTTACCCAAGAGACTCACTGTCCCATGTGTATGTGGGGGCTCAAAGCATACTCGAGAGACTCACTGTCCCATGTGTATGTGAGGGCTCAAAGCCTACCCAAGAGACTCCCTTCCCAGTGTGTATGTGGGGCATGGATTCTACCTGAGAGACTCTTTTCCCTATGTGTATGTGGAGGGCAGGAATGCTACCTGAGTGACTCAGTGCTCACTGCTCGAAACCTACCCGAAAGACTCACCGTCTCATGTGTATGTGGGGGCTCAAAGACTACCCAAGAGACTAACTGTCCCATGTGTATGTGGGGGCTCAAAGCCTACCCAAGAGACTCACTGTCCCATGTGTATGTGAGGGCTCAATGCCTACCCGAGAGACTCACTGTCCCATGTGTATGTGGGGGCTCAAAGCCTACCCGAGAGACTCCCTTCCCAGTGTGTATGTGGGGCCATGGATTCTACCCGAGAGACTCTTTTCCCTATGTGTATGTGGAGGGCAGGAATTCTACCTGAGAGACTCAGTGCTCACTGCTCGAAACCTACCCGAAAGACTCACCGTTCCATGTGTATGTGGGGGCTCAAAGCCTACCCAAGAGACTAACTGTCCCATGTGTATGTGGGGGCTCAAAGCCTACCCAAGAGACACACTGTCCCATGTGTATGTGAGGGCTCAGTGCCTACCCGAGAGACTCACTGTCCCATGTGTATGTGGGGGCTCAAAGCCTACCCGAGAGACTCCCTTCCCAGTGTGTATGTGGGGCCATGGATTCTACCCGAGAGACTCTTTTCCCTATGTGTATGTGGAGGGCAGGAATTCTACCTGAGAGACTCAGTGCTCACTGCTTGAAATCTACCCGAAAGACTCACCGTCCCATGTGTATGTGGGGGCTCAAAGCCTACCCAAGAGACTAACTGTCCCATGTGTATGTGGGGGCTCAAAGCCTACCCAAGAGACACACTGTCCCATGTGTATGTGAGGGCTCAATGCCTACCCGAGAGACTCACTGTCCCATGTGTATGTGGGGGCTCAAAGCCTACCCGAGAGACTCCCTTCCCAGTGTGTATGTGGGGCATGGATTCTACCCGAGAGACTCTTTTCCCTATGTGTATGTGGAGGGCAGGAATTCTACCTGAGAGACTCAGTGCTCACTGCTTGAAACCTACCCGAAAGACTCACCGTCCCATGTGTATGTAGAGGCTCGAAGCCTACCCAAGAGACACACTGTCCCATGTGTATGTAGAGGCTCGAAGCCTACTGAAGAATCTAACTGTCCTGTGTGTACGTGACAGTTTGAAGCCTATCCAAGAGACTCTGTGCCCTGTGTGTATGTGGGAGCTCAAAGCCTACCCGAGAGACTCACTACATAACGTGTATGTGAGGCTTCGAAGCCTACCCAAGAGACTCACTGCCCCGTGTGTACCCAAGAGACTCACTGCCCCGTGTGTATGTTAGGGTTCGAAGCCTACCCGACAAACTCACTGCCCTTTGTGTATGTGAGGGTTCGAATCTAACCTGAGAGACTCACTGCCCCCTGTGTATGTGGGGGCTCGAAGCCTACTCAAGAGACTCACTGCCCCCTGTGTATGTGGGGGCTCGAAGCCTACCCAAGAGACTCACTGCCCCCTGTGTATGTGGGGGCTCGAAGCCTACCCAAGAGACTCACTGCCCCCTGTGTATGTGGGGGCTCGAAGCCTACCCAAGAGACTCACTGCCCCCTCTGTATGTGGGGGCTCGAAGCCTACCCAAGAGACTCACTGCCCCCTGTGTATGTGGGGGCTCGAAGCCTAACCAAGAGACTCACTGCCCCCTGTGTATGTGGGGGCTCGAAGCCTACCCAAGAGACTCACTGCCCCCTGTGTATGTGGGGGCTCGAAGCCTACCCAAGAGACTCACTGCCCCCTGTGTATGTGGGGGCTCGAAGCCTACCCAAGAGACTCACTGCCCCCTGTGTATGTGGAGGCTCGAAGCCTACCCAAGAGACTCACTGCCCCCTGTGTATGTGGGGGCTTGAAGCCTACCCAAGAGACTCACTGCCCCCTGTGTATGTGGGGGCTTGAAGCCTAACCAAGAGACTCACTGCCCCCTGTGTATGTGGGGGCTCGAAGCCTACTCAAGAGACTCACTGCCCCGTGTGTACCCAAGAGACTCACTGCCCCCTGTGTATGTGGGGGCTCGAAGCCTAACCAAGAGACTCACTGCCCCCTGTGTATGTGGGGGCTCGAAGCCTACTCAAGAGACTCACTGCCCCGTGTGTACCCAAGAGACTCACTGCCCCCTGTGTATGTGGGGGCTCGAAGCCTAACCAAGAGACTCACTGCCCCCTGTGTATGTGGGGGCTCGAAGCCTAACCAAGAGAGGTTGCAGGACAGTCAAGGCCTCAGAAAATCATATGACTCAGCTGTCACCGCCTTACTCCCAGAGGCTAATTGTCACTGGGAGCCGGCAGGAGATGCTTTGATGTTGGGCGTGTGGTTCATGGTCTTGAGGCCTAGGAAATCCCAGTGACCACACCACAAGTGTGGCTTGGCTGCCTGACAATGTCGTGTTTCATAGCGCAGACTATGATTACAGGGACTTGCCATGTGAAACACGCTAATAGCCTCAAAAAAATCACATCATGAGGCTTCTTCGAGAGTGGAACCTGAGAATATTTGCCACGTCATCACTCACCCCTTCTAAAGGCTGCTGAACATGCCCTGTGAAGCAGGGATTGGTGCACAATTTGATTTGAGATAATTATATTCCTGGGAGACGCCTTACACCAAAGGGGTAATATTTTAGCAGTAAAACATGTTAATGGAAAATGGAATGTGAGTCCATTGCTGGACCCTCTTGGTTTTAGTTCGTAGGGAGACACCAGTACATACATTTTAGCTCACCCACATGCAACTTTAATACAGGTCTGAGTTTAACAAAGGGAACACGTAAATAACTACTTGAGTGACGCTGGAGAGAACCAGCTTATCTCCAGTGTATATGGGAAAACCAGAGTGTGTCCGCTTGACATGGGGCAGTGAGACTGTCCGCTGCTTGTCAAGGGGGAGCCAGAATCTACCCTTTGTATGTAGAGGGACAGCCAGAGTCCATCCTTTGTATGTAGAGGGACAGCCAGAGTCCATTCTTTGTATGTAAAGGGACAGCCAGAGTCCATCCTTTGTATGTAGAGGGACAGCCAGAGTCCATCCTTTGTATGTAGAGAGACAGCCAGAGTCCATCCTTTGTATGTAAAGGGACAGCCAGAGTCCATCCTTTGTATGTAGAGGGACAGCCAGAATCCACCCTTTGTATGTAGAGGAACAGCCAGAGTCCACCCTTTGTTTGTAGAGGGACAGCCAGAGTCCATCCTTTGTATGTAAAGGGGGAGCCAGAGTCCATCCTTTGTAAGTAGAGGGACAGCCAGAGTCCATCCTTTGTATGTAGAGGGACAGCCAGAGTCCATCCTTTGTATGTAGAGGGGGAGCCAGAGTCCATCCTTTGTATGTAAAGGGGCAGCCAGAGTCCAACCTTTGTATGTAGAGGGACAGCCAGAGTCCATCCTTTGTATGTAGAGGGGGAGCCAGAGTCCATCCTTTGTATGTGAAGGGACAGCCAGAGTCCATCCTTTGTATGTAGAGGGACAGCCAGAGTCCATCCTTTGTATGTAAAGGGGGAGCCAGAGTCCATCCTTTGTATGTAGAGGGACAGCCAGAGTCCATCCTTTGTATGTAGAGGGACAACCAGAGTCCATCCTTTGTATGTAAAGGGACAGCCAGAGTCCATCCTTTGTATGTAGAGGGATAGCCAGAGTCCATCCTTTGTATGTAGAGGGACAGCCAGAGTCCATCCTTTGTATGTAAAGGGACAGCAAGAGTCCATCCTTTGCATGTAGAGGGACAGCCAGAGTCCATCCTTTGCATGTAAAGGGAAAGCCAGAGTCCATCCTTTGTATGTAAAGGGACAGCCAGAGTCCATCCTTTGTATGTAGAGGGACAGCCAGAGTCCATCCTTTGTATGTAGAGGGACAGCCAGAGTCTATCCTTTGTATGTAGAGGGACAGCCAGAGTCCATCCTTTATTTGTATAGGGACAGCTAGAGTCCATCCTTTGTATGTGAAGGGACAGCTAGAGTATATCCTGCTCCGTTTATACACAAGACAGCAGCACACAAGCCAGGAGGCAGTACACGAGAAGGCAGTGCTGGGAGCTGGGACATGAGCTGGGAGGCAGTGCACAAGCAAGCAGAACATGAGCATGAAGCAGTACACGAGCAGGCAGCACATTAGCAGGGAAGCAATACATGAGTATTCAGTACATGAGCAGGAAAGCAGTACACGAGCAGGCAGCACACCTGCAGGGAAGCAATACATGAGTGTTCAATACATGAGCAGGGAAGCAGTACACGAGCAGGCAGCACACCAGCAGGGAAGCAATACATGAGTGTTCAATACATGAGCAGGGAAGCAGTACACGAGCAGGCAGCACACCAGCAGGGAAGCAATACATGAGTATTCAGTACATGAGCAGGAAAGCAGTACACGAGCAGGCAGCACACCATCAGGGAAGCAATACATGAGTATTCAATACATGAGCAGGGAAGCAGTAGACGAGCAGGCAGCACACCCGCAGGGAAGCAATACATGAGTATTCAGTACATGAGCAGGAAAGCAGTACACGAGCAGGCAGCACACCAGCAGGGAAGCAATACACTAGCAGGCAGAACACAAGGAAACATTACATAAGCAGGCAGCACCCAACCAAAGAAGCAGTACATTAGCAGGCTTCAGAACACAAGCAGGGAAGCAATACACAAGAAGGCAGTATACGAGCAAGGAAGCAGTACACGAGCAGACAGAACACAAACAGGCTAGCAGTACATGAGCAGGCAGAACACAAGCTGGGAAGCAGTATACAAGCAGGCAGTATATGAGCAGAGAGGCCGTGCACGACCAGGCAGAATGCAAGGAGGAAAACAGTACATGAACAGGCAGAACACAAGCAAGGAAGCACTACATGAACAGGCAGTACATGAGCAAGGAAGCACCACCTGAGAAGGCAGCACACAAGCAGGAAAGCAGTACACGAGCAGGGAGAACATGAGCAGAAAGTTAGTACACAAGGAGGCAGAACACGAATAGGGAAGCAGTACATGAGCAGGCAGTACACAAGCAGAGAAGCAGTACACGAGCAGGCAGAATGCTAGCAGGTAAGCAATACATGAGCAGGCAGCTCACGAACATGGAAGCAGTACACGAACAGGCAGTACACGAACAGAGAAGCAGTAGCCAAGCATGCATGACATGAGCAGGGAAGCTATACACAAGCAGGCAGTACAGGAGAAGACAGCACACTACACCCTGAGCCCTAGGCTGACACTTTTTTGGAAATGACAGTGAATTCTTCAATTTGCTTTTTTTAATCTTTCAATTAAATTGCTCAATGGGTGAAAGGCAACACATTGACAATTATAATAGCATGTTCAGAGGCAGCCCACTCTCACGCTGTACTATGTGTGGCACACATCAATACAATAAAATTCAAATACATACCTTTTAAACAAAGAATCACAGAAACCTAAATGTTGCAGCAGTCAGAGCACCAGTACAGTTTCAAAGCATGCATTTTAAAGTGTATAATCTGACTGCATCTGCCACCACTGAGACTAAGTATGCTGTAGATATTTAATTAGTTCCATTCTAGGATTAGTTCCTGGCACTTGTGTCAGAGTTGTGCACTCGTGCATGAGTGCATGTGCTCACAGCTCCATGTCCTAGGGGACATCTTCAGGCATGTGTAGATGTTAGTCCAACATCTTTGTGCATGCTGGTACTTTTCTTTTTTTGTTTGTTGATGTATTAGTAATCCCTGTTTGTACCGCGCTTTGTGGTATTGTACCTGTGTTGGTGAGACATAAGCATACTAGGGGCCATATTTATAAGCCTGTTTGCGTCGCTCTTGAACCACGCAACATGGTGCAAAAGTGGCGCACACCTTAAGTCAGATTTTTGAAGCTCAACATAGCTAGACTATGCCACTTTGCTTGGCTCTGAGTGGCTTCAAAAATCTGGAGTAAGGCAATGAAGTGCACATTGTTGTGTTGCCTTACTCGGAACTAGTGAGGCATTCCTGGGCATAGCATGGGTGTTCCCACACAACTCCCATGGATCTGGATGCATCACCAGACTTACAAGAACCTGTAAACCTGGAGAGATCAGGAATGTGCTGTATTCCTTGAAAATGGCGAAATACTGCCCTCTCCCTGTCATGCCCAGCAGTGCATCAAGGTTACTTGATGAGCTGCTCTGCACAACAGTCTGATACATATGCTCCTATATGTCTTTAGCAGGGCAGATATTGTTGCTACTCCCTCCCATGAGGCATCTATAATGAGAAAGGCTTCCTCGGCTGCTCCCTGTAGTTCTCATGTTTCTGCGAGAGAAGCTTGTAGAGCTCCTACTGAGGCAGGACTCTTGTTAGGAGGCGTCCCCGCTGCTTACTGTAATGCACCTGCTTTAGGAATCTGAATAACACGTTCACTGCTGCTTCGTATCTAGCACTGCTTGTATGTGAGTAGCTTGACCCGCTCCCACATGTGCTATACCTGGTGTGTGTGTGTGTGTGTGAGACACAGTCACTGCTGCTGCATATCTAGCACTGCTTGTATGTAACTTGACCTGCTCTCACATGTGCTACACCGTGTGTGTGTGTGTGTGAGACACGGTCACTGCTGCTGCATATCTAGCACTGCTTGTATGTGAGTAACCTGGCCTGCTCTCACATGTGCTATACCTGGTGTGTGTGTGTGTATGTGTGAGAGACACAGTCATTGCTGCTTTGTATCTAGCACTGCTTGTATGTGAGTAACTTGACCCGCTCTCACATGTGCTACACCGTGTGTGTGTGTGTGTGTGTGTGTGAGACACAGTCACTGCTGCTTCGTATCTAGCACTGCTTGTATGTGAGTTTACTTGACCCGCGCTCACATGTGCTACACCGTGTGTGTGTGTGTGTGTGTGAGACACAGTCACTGCTGCTGCATATCTAGCACTCCTTGTATGTGAGTTTACTTGACCTGCTCTCACATGTGCTATACGCAGTGTGTGTGTGTGAGACACAGTCACTGCTGCTTCATATCTAGTACTGCTTGTATGTGAGTAACCTGACCTGCTCTCACATGTTGTATACCTGATCTGTGTGTGTGTGTGTGTGTGTGTGTGTGAGAGGCACATTCACTGCTGCTTTGTATCTAGCACTGCATGTATGCAAGTAATGTGGCCTGCTCTCACGTGTGCTGCACCTAGTGTGTGTGTTTGTGTGTGTGAGACACATATACTGCTGCTTCATATCTAGCAGTCCTTGTATGTAACTTGATCCGCTCCCACATGTTCTATACCTGGTGGTGTGTTTGTGACGCATTCACTGCTGCTTCATATGTAGCACTGCTCCTTTGCCGGTAACTTGACCCACTCTCTTGTGTGCTACACCTGGTGTGTGTGTGTGTGTGTGTGTGTGTGTGACACATTCACTGCTGCTTCATATCCAGCACTGCTTCTATGACAGTAACTTTTCTTTGAGAGGGAGAGCCTTGTTGTGTTGTTACTTTGGTTAACACACTCTACTGCAAGACTTGAAGTGGATCCTGTTCCTACAAACTGTGATCTTAACACTCAATGAGCGGATCACAAACAACCAGTGAGGGACCGACCTGGCAGCGCTAGGGCACAGGGGACTTAGGACTTGGCCTGGTGACAGAGAAAGACTGAGAGCACAGGGGCAGAGGACAGCAAAGACGAAGGAACAGTGGAATGAGGGAAGGGGAGAGGAGCAAAAGAAAAAAGGAGGCAGGAGAAAGTCTTCTGAGCGGAAATCTAATGGGAAGTGAAAGAAAGGAATGTAAAGGACTAGAAAGAGGGAGAAAGAGGGGGAAAGAACCAAAAAGGAGATTTTATCACACAAGTGAAGGAAATATTTATATGGTATAGTTAAAGGTGATCAGCAAACTGGGACAGAGTGAACCAGTAAGATGGAGGCGTCAGGAAACAGGAGAAACCGAGGAGAAAGCAGGACTGTCAGTCACAGATGCAAAGTAATGAGAAGGGAGGGGCTAGGGAACAACATAAAGGTGATAAAGAGAAAATAAAGTAGAATGTCAGAATAAAACCTGAAAAGGTTAATGCTATAAGAGGACAGAGAAGAAGTTAGGAGGAACATTGGGGTGGGGAAATAGGACGTGATGGGGAAGGAAGTAGGGGAGATACAAAGAAGAATAGCAGGGGGTGTGGGGAGCAGGGCAGCTGATAGGGGGTCTTGAACATGTTGGTGAGGGGTAGAGGTGAAAGAACGGATCAAGAAATGTGAGTGCCAGGTCAAGTGGCAAGGTACATAGATACATTGCAAATGTACCTTTTTGTAGCACAAAGACAACACCTTGATACGTGCACACCCCTATGTCTGTGCCATGGACCCCTCCTCACCATCACAAGTCTCACCTTTTCGAACACTTGTAATAAAGTGCTGGAAGCCCCATCAGAGCATCGAGCCTGCTCCTGTCATTGTCACCCAGAGCTAATGAAAACAGCGCCACTTCATTTTCAGAGGTCAGGAAAGAAGTTTAAATAATATCCTTACAGAAAGACATGGTTCTGCCTTCACCTCTCCAAAGATTACAAATAAATAGGAATGGACTGATTATATAGCAGTTAGCTCTGACTCTCTGTAGAGTTTAGTTTGTTTGGCAAAAACCATTGCCCTGGTTTAGATGAGGTTGTGCACAGTGCAGCAATAATGGAGCTTGCTTGGGAATGTGTGTAGATGTGTGTAGTATTAGGGGGATCAGCAGACTGGCATCACAGCAAAAGCCATAACTGCTGCTGCCCCTACAAAACCTTTAGGGAAGAAGGCTAACATGTAACAATCTTTAGTCATGTAACCTTGGGATGGCCAAGGCACCCTTAGCAGTATTTCAGCAGCACCAGTGATGCACTGTGCATCACTGGCCATCACTTCCTCAGCAGGAACAACCCAGTCTTAGGTGTCTGACTAGGCACCTGACCAGTGTAGGTCAAGATGTAGTTACAAGGATCAGTGGTGTCCTCCTTGCCTAGGCCGGCTGAGCGTGGTTGTTGTTTCCTTACATCTCATTTGATATGGCCTGCTCAGTATCATTGGCGTATTGTCCCGGTTGTACGGTCGAGTCAACAGTTAGCCATGGTGGCCACATATCGCACCCTTTTCATTGCGCGCTCGGAACTGTTCGATAGCACCGTATTATCGCTGTTGCATGATTTAGTAAATATCTGTTGTGAAGCATATAGTAAATGGCCTGAATACTAGCGTACCCATTCTATGTGCTTGCAGGAAGCCAGAGGAACTGAAGGACTTGGCTCCCGGCACCAACCCTCCCTTCCTGCTCTTCAACCGAGAGCTAAAGACCGACTTCATCAAGATCGAAGAGTTCCTGGAACAAACTCTGGCCCCACCCAGGTACCGTCAACCAAGTCTTAGTTCATGTGTCAGTCATGCATTGGGGATCTTTTGTGGTTAAGTCTCATCTGGAGGGTCATCGAATCACTTGGTACTTTAGATAAAACAATATTTCAATAGTGTGCTTGATATCAGGTATTTCCCATAGTCTTACCTAAGATTTAAATTGCCATGAAGGACCTTCAGTGGAGTTTTTCTTCAGAGGTCATCATAACATCAGGTGGTTTCTATAGAGTTTCTATAGAGAGTGTCCACAGGGGTCAATGTGACTTCAAAGTCTTAGCTCAGGGGTTGAGATGTCACCCGCTAATTTGCCTGGAGTCGTACCCTGCCGGTCAATGTGACATCATTGTTCATCCATGGATTAAAACAGTGAGCATACACTGGATGTTACATCATTTACTAATATGTCAGAGTATGTGACAGTCTATGGATTGCTTCTACTTTCAATTCCAAGGGAGTTACTGTTTCTCTCTGCATGTTTTATCCAGGTTCCCTTTTGGACTAGCTGTTGTGTTGCCCTTGTTCATGTCAGAGTCCAGTTGTTGAGAGGAAATATTCTTTGATGTACTCTCCTGAAACTGAGGTGCTTCCATCCTCCTAAAGGAAGGGGCAGAGAGGCATCTGGGCTCTCTGGACCAGGGATAGGGTGCTAATGTAGTTTCTCATATGAGTAGACCTGAGTTACGTCCTTGTCAACTCTCCATGAGATGGGCGCCTAGCCAGTCTTAGCAGAATTTCTTCTAGCAAAGGGAAGAGGTTGCAGGCAACACCTTTTTTATGTGCCCAGGTCATAGGTCCAGTCTTCAGCTAAATACACAAATAAATGACAAAATATTGTCAATAGTTATTCGCAGTAAGGGTCACCCTTTGACAGTATGAAGTAGCCAGCGGGAGAGTACCCGCCCAATGTAGTAAAGTAAATTTAGGTGAAACTTGAAGGTGGTCTAAAACATCAACATTGGACAATGGTTTACTCCAGGTATCTTCTTCCTATCTTTCCTAGTGCCTTCAGCATTGGCCCCAAGAGGAGCTGTCCTGCCTATACCACCCCCTCACACTTCTCCTCCTTCCCAGGACCAGTGGTCAAAGGATGCTTTGAGTGGTGGAGGTCCCTAGCAAGATCCCACCTCTGACGGGAGTGTGGCCCTTTTAAAGCAACTGCTACCATGGAGCAATACTGAGAGGCCACAGCGACTTGACTCTGCTCGTGTGTCTCCCCTTTACGATGTTATTGACAGGGGATTCGAGCCCTCTTTTCTGCAGTCCTGCCCAAGATGTTCCTCAACACATCTCAAAGCACAAAGACACAGTAAGATAAAACCAAGAGCATGTGCACAAGCTCTAAGAAGGACCATACCAGGTCCTGCTGGGTGATGGTAAGAGAAAACCTTCAGTCTGGCACAGCTGGCGAAAGCGTTCAGGATCCAGAGGGCCTGAAACATGGCAGAAAATTAAGAAATGGCAAAGTCGAGAAGGTCCTATTCCTCAAATGGATCCTCCTAATAGACCAGTAAAAATGCACTGGTAACACAGGTTAAATCTGAACATTGTCGGATGGCTGAAGAAGACATTGCTCATGTCGTCTGCATCTCAGTAGGTTTCACAGGACAGCAGTGTGCAGCTTTTGCTGCCCCTATTGTGGAAATTGTCGCATGTACAATATCCTGTAATCCAGTTCTCCATTTTGTGCACAATTGGCTTTCTCTTTCAAGGGCCAGAATCATGCTGCAGCCCGTGTAGACTGTGTTCGATTGGATATTCTGCTCTGTTGACCTCTTCAAGCCTGATCTTTTGGCTACTGTACCTTCAGCTGCGGCCCATCACCTTGATTCCCAAACAATTGGTCAAGACTGTTCAGAGTTATAGAGGTATTGTTTTTTTATGTTGTGGTTAGTTCTTAATCCTAAATCCAAGCTTCCCAGGAGCAACTGATAAACCCTTTTACACAGGTGCCTCTATGAAGTGAAAATTTTGTCAGTGACCAGATTTTTGATTAATCGAGTCCCTTAAGCTCTGTACCTCGATGAGTGTTCCATACTTATATCCATTTTTTTTTTAACAGGTATCCGCACCTGAGCCCCAAAAACAAGGAGTCCTTTGACGTGGGAAGCAACATCTTTGCCAAGTTCTCAGCGTACATCAAGAACACCCGGAAAGAAGCAAATATGAGTAAGAATCAAAAATTTGCTTACGAAATCCACCATCAGATCCCATGCAGCAGTAGATCACACAGACACCATGCTGGGCCAGATTCACCATCAGATCCCATCTGTAGCAGATCAAACAGGCGCAATGCTAGACAAGATCCACCATGAGATCCCATTTGCAGCAGATCACACAAAGACCATGCTAGACCAGATCCACCATGAGATTCCATACTGCAGCAGATCACAAACACATGCTGGACCAGATCCACCATCAGGTCTTATGCAGCAGCACATCACACAGACCCCATATTGGACCAGATCCACCATCAGATCCCACGCTACAACAAGTTACACATACAGCATGCAGCTGGAGATTATACAGACTCCATGTTGGGCTAGATCTACCATCAGATCCTATCTGTAGCAGATCACACAGACATCATGCTAAACTAGATCCAGAGGACGCTCTGTGCTGCAGCAGATCACACTTACATGATGTGGTAGAAGATCACGCAGACACCATGCTAGACCAGATACACTATCAGATACGGTTATATTCACAGTGAAAATGATATTGAAACACAAGTCTCATCATCGTAGTAGAGATGATATTTCAATAATGTCATACCCCAATGGTAGGCCCTCTCTCCTTTGATAGGAAGGTTATGTTGCAATAGGAGTCTTATATCCCAACATAAAAGCTCCAGTGTTTCGGCAGCAGAGGAGATCATGCCACAGCTTTAGGATTTCCATAGAACAGTAGACGATGCATGCATTGCTCCAGCTGCACCTTCTGAGGGCAGCAAGTTTGTGTTTGTAATGCTGTTATTCAGCCCGAATGATGAATTTGTGGTTCTCAGATATTACAGACCGGTTCTTTTCTGCCAGATTTCGAAAAGGCCCTGCTGAAGGAGTTCAAGCGCCTGGACAATTACCTGAACACTCCGCTGCCCGAAGAAATCGACCACAACAGCACAGACGAGGTCCAAGTGTCCACCCGGAAGTTCCTGGATGGGAACCAGCTGACCTTGGCAGACTGCAACCTGCTGCCAAAGCTGCACATTATCAAGGTAAGCAGGAATAGCAGAACCAGGGGTTTGGTTCTGGAATTCACCACTCGGGCTACGGTAGGCCTATATTCCAGATGTGCAGAATGATTTTTTTCATGGGAATTGTGGCTTCCTCTTTAGTAAAATTGAGAACACCCTGGTCATAGTTATTTGGGAAAATGTGACAAGCCCTCCTCAATGATGTTTGGGACATTCCAGTTGAATGGGATTTTGTCCAGTAGCCTCATAGGCATCCAGGATATTCATTTCAATGTGATGTGGAGAACCCCATTCAAAGGTTCCAGTGCACCAGATTCATTAGGGCCTTTTGGTGGGATCTGGCATACCATATACAATGGGATATTTTACACCGAGGGGGATATTTAGGAGGTCCTTGCATCAGGCTTGCACCTCACAATGTGGTACATGCACGACATAAACTCCAAGTCATATTTATAAAGCCACACAAAGCCACTTTGCGTGGCTTTGAATGGCCTCAAAGATGTGGAGTAAGGCAGGGCAGCGCATGTCACAGCGTTCCCTTACTCTCCGCCAGGGAGGTGTTCCATGGATGCTGTGGTGGGTTTTCCCATGCCCTCCCATGGTTTTTGACGCATTCCCAGATTTAGAAGGACTTGTAAACCTGGGACTCCTTAACAACGTTAAAACTCCGCAGGGGGGGCGCAACGAGGAGAAATATCTTTATTTCTCCTTGTTTTTCCTCTTTCTATGTGCGCTGCGTTCTGCAGCACAATTAGAAAGAAAACAACGCCTTTCAGGGTTGTTTTTGTGCAGTAGAATGCCCCTTCCCACACAAAAAGAATCCTGCCTATAACACAGGCTCCCTTGCACCATGGTGCAAAGGTGCCTGTATTGGCACTAGGCAGCTAAAATGGTGCCATCGCAAGAGAACAGGACAGGAATGCACCATATTAGATGAATATTTTGCATTCCTGTCCTTACCCTGTGGCACAGGGTAACGACGCAAGATGACTTGCTGTGCTGCCCTGAGCCACCATTCCTGTAAATATTCCCTCAAGTTCAGTGAAATCTAGAGCAACACTTTCAGCAGGACCTGGAAGTCATGTTCAGGGGTGCACAATATTCAATCAGATTGGGTACACCATGTTTAGTATGATCTAGTACAGCACATTCACTACTAATAGTATACTAGAATTTGGTAGAGATCTGTAACAATAATTAAAGGTCTATCTTTAACAATAACAAAAAAAATCTGTAGAATTAACTAGATCTGTAAAATAACAAAAGAGATCTATAACAATAAGAAGAGACATATGTGACAATAACAAAAGAAATCTGTAGAATTAACAAAAGAGATCTGTAAAAATAACAAAATACTGTAGATCTATGACAATTACAAGAGATATCTGGATCTGTAACAATAACAACAGAGATGTATAATAATAACAAAAAAGAAAGATCGGTAATATCAACAAGAGAGATCTTTATTAATAACAAGAGAGATTATATCCTATGGAGATTGTAATACAGGGACTGAGATATCCATCACGTCTGTGATGGAGTGACCCACCCGCCAAACCCTTTAAATCAGGCCCGAAGTCATCTAAGTAACAACAAAGAATATTTTTTCAAGTGAAGCAGAACATTTGAAAGGTGAGGGCTTTCCTCCAGTCCAGACGGCATGATCTTCAATAGGTAAAGTCCCAGCAGGATGCTAAAAGCCACCTTTCCTTTGAGCCAAGGGTAGCCATGCTTTGCCAGTAGTCGTTTGTCAGATTAACAGAGGTCAGGTTCATCTTCCTGGAGAATCAGATGATCATTGGCCTTTCTGAACCCATTCAGTCCACAGTGGTCTGAGCAAAACCTATAACCACTGGTCCCCCTCAGGGAGCCAGCGCTAAACTGCTTGTCCATAGACACTAGGGGCCAGATGTACCAAAAAAGCAATTTGTGACTTGCAAATTGCGAGTCCCTGCGACTCGCAATTTGCAAGTCGCAAATTGCTATGCAGTACGGTGTCTCAGACACCGACTGCGACTCGCAATGGGGTCGCAATGACCCACCTCATGAATATTCATGAGATGGGTCGCAAATTGCGGCCCCATAGCGAGTCTAGGCACTCGCTAACACGGAGGCCTGCTGTCGTCAGCAGGCCTCCATGTTAGCGACCTGCTTGTCAATAAAGCATTTTTTTTTTTTTGAAGTGTGGCCCGTTTTCCCTAAGGGAAAACGAGCTGCATTAAAAAAAAAAACGAAACCTTTAGTTTCGGTTTTTTTCAGGGCAGGGAGTGGTCCCTTGGACCACTCCCTGCCCTGAAAAAATATTTTGGGGGCCAGTCACAAACTGGAAGGGGTCCCATGGGGACCCCTTCCAATTTGCGATTGGGTTACCATCCACTTGAAGTGGATGGTAACTGCGATGCCATTTGCGACCGCATATGCGGTCGCAAATGGTATTGCATACCATTGCGAATCGCAAATAGGAAGGGAACACCCCTTCCTATTTGCGAGTCTGAAATGCATTTTGCGAGTCGGTAACGAATCACAAAATGCATTTCTGCATTGGGATACGCGTTTTGCGACTCGCAAACGGCAAATTTGCCGTTTGCGAGTCGCAAAACGTTTGCTACATCTGGCCCTATGGCCCGTATTTATACTTTTTTTGCGCCGCATTTGCGTCATTTTTTGACGCAAAAACGGCGCAAACTTGCAAAATACCATTGTATTTTGTAGGTTTGCGCCGTTTTGCGTCAAAAAGCGGCGCAAATGCGGCGCTAAAAAAGTATAAATACGTCCCTATGACTTCTCAATGATGCACAGTTCAGTATCCTAGCTACCTCTTCATTAATCCAGCCTTGGACCTTGGCTGACATCCTCAAGGGCTGGCCCTTTACAAGCCGAAGGAAGAGTGTCCCAGCGTTGATTTCATGTCTGCACGCAGACTGAGTAAAAACAGGCCACAGGCAGATGTGTCAGATCTTCAAGGGTTTAGGCCCCCCACCACTGATGCATCTTTGACATTTCTGTGTAACAAGCTGCAGAGGGGTCCACTGTCCTCCTCATATTTCCCTCCTGGTGCTGAGATCAGTTCCAATTCCATGTGAAAGCCGTGTGGCTTAAACCTGTTAATATGATAAGCCCAGTACTGTTGATGGCCAGAACTGAGGTCAATGGAATAGTTGAGTTCACAGATCCTTGTGATCCTTGTGAAAGGTGCTATATCCCTGGTGCGGTTCCCCACGAGGAGCTGCCCAGGAGTTACTGTGTTTTCTGAAAACAATGGTTCCCATAGCAATAATGTAGGTTAATAATGATACTGAAAACACAGTTGTATATTAATACTATATCCAGTACGAGAGGGGGGGCAACAACATTATAAAATTGCAATAATCAGTGCATGAGCTGACACTAGTCAGACCATCTTTCATCAGTGCAGGGCTCAGATCCATTGTGAGGGAGCCCCAAAGCAAACAAGGAACCTATACACAGTGGCCCTTTGACTACAATTGGGTCACTACAAATGGACTTTAATTGTTGTAGGTCGTTTTTGGCTCCTTTGGAAACCGTGTGTTGCAATATATTAATGTACATAAGATTTGATTTATGTAGGTTTCTTGTTTGCTTTGGGGCTCTCACAATTAAACTGAGCCCTGCACTGATGTGTGATGGTTTGACTAGTGTCAGTTCATGCACTGATTATTGCTCTCCCCGTCCTTCTCTCCTACTGGACTTAGTATTAATACAATTGTGTTTTGAGTACCTTTTGGAAAATGACCCTCTCTGAAGTGTCAGCCCAAACATTTTGCCTTCCTTCTCTTCTTTTCCTGACCTCATTTTTTCTTGTTTTAGGACTCTGCACACTTTACCACTGCTAACCAGTGCTAAAGTGTATTTTCTCTCTCCCCTAAACATGGCAAAATTGGCTCATACCCGATTGGCCTATTTAATTTACGTGTACTTATGTTTTGTACATGTCCTGGTAGTGAAAAACTCACAAATTTGTTTTCCACTACTGTGAGACCTGCTCCTCTCATAGACTAGCATTAGAACTACCCTCATGTACTTTTAATTGGTAGATTCTGACCTGGAAGGAGTAGCCCTGTCATGTTTCACATGGCCAGAATTGTAATAGAAAATCCTGCTTATTGATGAAGTTGGATTTAGTATTACTATTTTAGAAATTACACTTTTAGAAAGTGGGCATTTCTCTGCACTTACTGCCATCTGTGCCTTACAGCCTGTCTCCAATCCACATCTGGTCTGTGCTGGTCGACAGCTCCCCTTGTGCATTTCACCCAGATATCCATAAACACAGGACACTCAGTCACATCTGCATTCATCTGCATAATGTTTGGGTCTCCTTGGGCAGGAAGAGTGGAGGGTCTCTCTCTTACACTTCAAAGGCCAGTGGCCAGCCCTCACACAGAGGATTGATATCCCCCCACAGGGATCCTGACAGACAGGGCTGGGCTGAAAGGGGAACTTCGCAACTTCAAAATGACTCTTTGAAGTTTCCCCCACTTCAAAGGCAGTTTTCGGTGTATATATACTGGGTCTCTGACCCTACCAAATCAGACACTTCTAGATCAACACCTGCACTCCATTAAAGGGACTGCCTGTCTGCCCAAGGGACTCATCTGGACTGCTTTGCTGAGAAGGATTGCTGCCCTGCTTGTTGCCCTGCTTCCTGTTGGCATCTGACTCTGCTGGAAGGACACTGCCTTCCCCACAAATGCTCTCAAAGGGGCTGGATTAAGCTTGCCTCCTATTCTGAAGTCTCAGAGCTACAAAGACATCAACCCAGAGAAGAAAATCCCTGTGCTTCGGAAAATCGATGCTCCTTCTACAAGCGTGTCAAGGATTTTCAGTGTATTTATTAGAAATGGAGTCTTTGGTTGTAGTCAAGTTACCCACTTCCAAGCAAGGACCCAGTGAGAAGGTAGCCTCTTTCTAGCATGGCTACCCCCATTTTTGGCCTGTTTGTCAGTATGCTTGACTGTGTCTCTGGGATCCTCCTAACCAGGACCCCAGTGCTTATGCTCTCTCGGTTCCCAAATTTGACACTGCTTACTGGTAACCCAGTATTTCATCCAAAATTGGCATACTGGTGCCTCCTTAGAAGTCCCTAGTATATGGTACCTAGGTATCCAGGACACTGGGGTTCCAGGGGATCCCTATGGGCTACAGTATTACTTTTGCCACCCACAGGGAGGCCATGCAAAGGCATCTGCAGGACTGCCATTGCATCCTGCTTGAAATGGTGCATGCACCCTCTCACAGCCATTTTCATTGCATGAGGTCACTTATGAGTCACCTATATGTCAGGCCTACCAACTCTGAAGGCTGGGTGTAAAGTACCTGTGTGTGAAGGCACCCCTGCACTAGCAGAGGTGCCCCCACATCGTCCAGGACCATTTTCCTGGACTTTGTGAGTGCGGGACGCCCTTTTATGCGTGCACTGGACATAGGTCAATACCTATGTCCAGCTTCACAATGGTAACTCTGAATATGGCCATGAAAGGTGTATTACACTCGGGAATTGTACCCCAATACTGATTCAAGTATTGGTTTTACAATTCCATGCCCTCTGGGGGCTCCACAATGGACCCCCAGTACTGAAAAACCAGCCTTCTGAGGTTTTCCAGGCGGCCACAGCTGCTGCCACCTCACAGACAGGTTTCTGCCCTCTTGTTGTTTGTGAAGCTCATGCCCATGTAGGCAGAACAAAGCATTTCCTTTGGGAGAGGGGTGTTACACCCTCTGCCTTTGGAAATAGGTGTTACAGGCATAGGAGGGGTATCCTCCCAGAGCCTCTGGAAATGCTTTGAAGGGCACAGATGGGGCCCTCCTTGCATAATCCAGTCTACACTGGTTCAGGGACCACCAGTCCCTGCTCTGGCATGAAATTGGACAAAGGAAAGGGGAGTGACCACTCCCCTGTCCATCACCACCCCAGGGGAGGTGCTCAAAGCTCCTCCGAAGCCTCCCTGGGTCTTGCCATCTTGGATTCCAAGGTGGTGGGGCACTCTGGGAGCACCTGAGTGACCAGTGCCACAAGGTGCCGTCAGAGACCCCTCCTGATAGGTGCCTACCTGTGTAGCTGACCAATCCCCTTTTCAGGGCTATTTAGGGTCTCTCTCCTGGGTGTTTCCTCAGATTCTGATTGCAAGACTCCAGCAGGAATCCTCTGCATCCTTTACTTAATCTTCTACCGATGGAACTGCATCTGGACCCTCCAGAAACTCTACAAACTGAAACAAAGAAGCTGCTGCAATATTGTATCTTCAGCTCCTGCCAACAACTGCAACTGTTTCCAGGTCGTGCATCCTTCGAGGACTGCCTGTCTTCAGCCTGCACCAGAAGTACCGAAGGAATCTTCCGTGGAGTGACAGAGTCACTTCTCTGCTTCAGCAGGTACACCTCTGCAGTGATGACTGGTGGCGTGGGTCCCCTCTCCTGACGACGAGCATGGATCCAGCAACACAGGTGGTGGACTAAAGTGACTTCGACAGTACCAAGGTCCAGCTGTCCAACTTTGATGGAGGTAAGAGCTTGCCTACCCACGCAAAACAGTACCCCGTGCACCGCATGACTTGCAGTTGCCAAGGCTTGTGTGCGACCTTCCAAGACGTTCTTAATGCACAGCACAGCTTAGGCCCTCAGCACTCGATCCTGTAATACACAGCTTCCTGAGTAGTTCTCCGGCGACGTGGGATCCCTTTGTGTTGTGCTGCGTTGGCCTCCTTTTGCACCTTCTTTGTCCCCATGCTGTGGGACTTCTGTGCATGCTGCCTGGTCTTCTGAGGGCTCTCTGAGTTGCTGAGAGCCCCCTCTGTCTTCCTCTCCTCGGTAGAGGCCACCAGGTCCCTCCTGGTACGGGGCAGCACCATTTTCCGTTAAATGCAAGCTTTGCCTGTGCCAAGGCTTGTTCGCAGAATCCAGTGACACATACCAGACTGGAATCATCCATCCGACGTGAGACATCTTCTGCACCAACCAGGAACCCTCATTTGTCTTCTTGGGTGCATAAATTACTTTGTCTTCTCACCGGTGGTTCTTCTTTTGCACCTCCATCGGGGTTAGCAGCGGCTCCTATTCTCCCTGGACTCTTCAATGCTTCTTCGACTTGGTCCCCTTCTTTCACAGGTCTTCAGGTCCAGGAATCCATCATTGGTGTCTAGCAGTCTCTTCTGGTTCTTGCATAGTTCACTATTTTAGTATATGGTTTGTGTTCCTCCTAGGCACATTGCAACCTATTGTGATTTTCACCATTTGCAATGTTTTGTAATTGTGTTAAAGCTATTTCTGTGTTCTAGTGTATATACTGTGTATATTATGTACCTCCTAAAGAAGTATAGTCTCTAAGGTATTTTTGGCATTATGTCCCTAAAAATAAAGTACCTTTATTTTTGTAACACTGAGTATTTTCTTTCATGTGTGTAAGTACTGTGTGACTACAGTGGTATTGCAAGAGCTTTGTATGTCTCCTAGATAAGCCTTGGCTGCTCAGCTACCCCTAGACAGCCTGGCTTTTAGATACTGACTACATTTCACTAATAAGGGATAACTGGACCTGGTATAAGGTGTAAGTAAAGTTGTACCCACTACAAACCAGGCCAGCCTCCTAGAGACCCTCAAGTCAGGGTAAAGGAGAATCACACTTAGTTAACCCACGCTCACCCCCCTTGGTAGCTTGGCACAAGCAGGCAGGCTTAACTTCAGAAGCAATGTGTAAAGTATTTGTGCCAACACACACGGTAACTCAGTGAAAACACTACAAAATGAAACAACACAAGTTTAGAGCCATAGGTAATATTTATCTAAACAAAACAAAGACCAAACCGACAAACATCCAACATACACAAGTCAAGTTATGAATTTAAAAAGAAAAAGGGCCTCATTATGACCCTGGCGGTAGAGAACCGCCAGGGCCAACGGGGGCGAGAGCACCGCCGACAGGCCGGCGGTGCTCCCTTGGGCATTCTGACCGCGGCGCTTTGGCCGTGGTCAGAAAGGGAAAACCGGCGGTCTCCCGCCGGTTTTCCACTGCCCCTAAGAATCCTCCAAGGCGGCGCAGCTCGCTGCGCCGCCGAGGGGATTCTGACAATCCTTACCGCCATCCTGTTCCTGGCGGCTCGCCCGCCAGGAACAGGATGGCAGTAAGGATTGTCGTGGGGCCCCTGGGGGCCCCTGCAGTGCCCATGCCAATGGCATGGGCACTGCAGGGGCCCCCGTAAGAGGGCCCCGCTAGTATTTCACTGTCTGCGTAGCAGACAGTGAAATACGCGACGGGTGCAGTAGCACCCGTCGCACCTTCCCACTCCGCCGGCTCGATTACGAGCCGGCATCCTCGTGGGAAGGGAGTTTTTCCCTGGGCTGGCGGGCGGTCTTTTGGAGACCGCCCGCCAGCCCAGGGAAAAACTCATAATACCCTCCGCGGTCTTCTGACCGCGGAGCGGTATTATGGAGGCCTCCGCCGCCCGCCAGGGTCGTAATGAGGCCCAAAGAGTCTTAAATCCTTAGAAAACAGTGAGAATGCTGTTATTTCACAAAAGTACCTGGGTAGCATCAAAATAAAGCTGCACGGGCGAGTGTGCGTCAAAAAAGTCTAGCGATGTACCGATTTCTCACTCGCGAGCGAGACCGTGCATCGTTTCTCCTCCGGTCGGGTCAGCATGCGCCGTATCTTCTCTCCCGCAAGAGAGCAATGGGTTGATCTTGGAAGAGCACCTTGGGACCGGGCAGGCTTTGCACTGATTTTCCGCGCCCAGCGTTGTTGCGTTGAAATCCATTAGCATGGTTTCAAGAAACCATGCTACGTGGGGGCTTGTTACTTTAACAGCAGCCGCTGCGGGTGTTGCTCGTTGGTTCTCCGGCCGCGTTGCCTCGGTCTTCCAGCAGCGATGCATGTGGAGCGTCGATTTTAGCCACGAGGTCGGTAGAACATCGTTTATCAGCCGCGAGGCGGATGGTGCGTCTAAAGTTTACCCGCACGTCGATCTTTGCATGGATTTTCAGTTCTTAGTTGCCAGCTTCACCTCTCTAGGGCCCAGGGACTGGATAGGGCACCATTTGGCAGGGCAGGACTCTCAGCAGGGATTCCAGGTGCTGGCAGGGGATGTCTTTGATGGCCCTGAGACTTCAACAACAGGAGGCATGCTCAGTTTAAGCCCTTGGAGATTCTTCTCAAGCAGGAATGCACAACGAAGTCCAATCTTTGTCCCCTCTCACAGGCAGAAGCAGCAAATGCAGGATAGCCCAACAAAGCACAGTCACAGGCAGGGTCAGCCCTTCTCAGCTCTTCAGCTCTACTCCTTGACAGAAGTTTCTCTTGATTTCAGATGTGATTTAATTTTCAGGGGTTTTGGGTCCACTACTTATACCCCTTTCTACCTTTGAAGTAGGCCTACTTCAAAGAGAAGTCTTGGTTGTTTTCAAGATCCTGTGTTGCCCATGTCAGGCCCCAGACACACACCAAGGTATTGGAGACTGCATTGTGTGAGGGCAGGCACAGCCCTTTCAGGTGTAAGTGACCACTCTTCCCTTCCCTCTCAGCACAAATGGCTCATCGGTATATGCAGGCTACACCCCCGCTCCCTTTGGGTTACTGCCTTGAGTAGAAGTGCAAATAGCCCAACTGTCACACTGACCCAGACAGGGAATCCACAAGCAAGCAAAGTCACAGAATGGTTTAAGCAAGAAAATGCCTACTTTCTAAAAGTGGCATTTTCAAACTCACAATCTAAAAACCAACTTCACTAAAAGATGTATTTTTAAATTGTGAGTTCAGCGACCCCAAACTCCACATGTCTATCTGCTCCCAAAGCGGATTTCGGCTTTAATAATATTTAAAGGCAGCCCCCATGTTAACCTATGAGAGAGATAGACCTTGCAACAGTGAAAAACGAATTTGGCAGTATTTCACTTTCAGGAGATGTAAAACACATTAGTATATGTCCTACCTTAAACATACATTGCACCCTGCCTATGAGGCTACGTAGGGCCCAACTTAGGGGTGAATTACATGTAAGAAAAGGGAAGGTTTAGGCCTGGAAAGTAGGTACAGTTGCCAAGTCGAATTGGCAGTTAAAACTGCACACGCAGACACTGCAATGGCAGGTCTGACCCATGTTTACAGGGCTACTAATGTGGGTGGCACAACCAGTGCTGCAGGCCCACTAGTAGCATTTGATTTACAGGCCCTGGGTACCTCTAGTGCACTTTACTAGGGACATACTAGTAAATCAAATATGCCAATCAGGAATAAACCAATCTTCAATACAATTTACACAGAGAGCATATGCACTTTATCACTGGTTAGCAGTGGTACAGTGCCCAGAGTCCTAAAGCCAACAAAAACAAGTCAGAAAAAATAAGAGGAAGGAGGGAAAAAGATTGGGGATGACCCTTCAAAAAGGGGCAAGTCCAACAGCATCATCCCTGGGTTTCAAAATATCCCCACATCGCAGTGAGGAACCAAGGCTGCGCTCCTGGAAATCGACGCATCACCTTGCAGTGTAGAAAGAAATGACACATCGTCTGTGACACGCTGGAAAATCCAACGAAGCACCTTATTTTTCAATGCATCTCCGCCTCTGTGGACCCCATGCATCCCAGGTACTGTTTGTTACAAGGATATAACTACTGATTCTTAAAGATTGAGATTCATTTAAACCTTTAAAAAGTGGTATCTCAACTTGGATTTTTGCATTTTGATTTTATTTTATTCAGATAAATACTATCTATTTTCTAAACCTGTGTGGTGTATTTGTGTGGTGTTTTCACTGTGTTACTGTAGGATTTATTGCACAAATACTTTACACTTTACTTTCTAAGTTAAGCTTGCTTGCTCTGTGCCAAGCTACCAGAGGGTGGGCTCAGGATACTTTGGATTGTGTTGTGAGTTACCCTGACTGGGATTGTGGTCCCTATTTGCACAAGAGTGTATGCCTCTGTCAACTGGAGATGCAATTTCTAACAGTATCATTATTAACCTATCTTATTCCAATGGAAACCTTTATTTTCAGTAGATATAATAAGGGCCCAGGTTCCAGTAAGGTAGGGCCGCCTTTGTTAAATTATAAGGAGTTACTATGTTCACAGTGAACTTTCCCCACCGTACTACCCTGCCTGGTCTCTTCTACCCGGTTCACTACCCACTTGTCCGCATGTGCTGCCAATTACTGTGTGTCAGCGATTAGAGGGTCAGCGCAGTATCTGTGCAGTTCTCCTGAGGAAAGACCCAAACTTCTCAATTATGAGTATACTGAACAACCCCTCAATCACTGGCACATTTTCCCTCTTCACTAACGCACACAAACTCTAACGAGTGACATGCGTAAAGGTCTCGCATTTCACTCCTGCCATCTTCATCTTCTCCACACTCTTAAAGCTTGGTGTTTTCTGGGCAGAGTTAATTATGTTTCACTGAATGAGCTGGAGCCAAGTCAGCCCAGGTCATTACTCATGCTTTCCTCTACTGATGCCATTCTATAAAAATGTCATTTCCTGCCAAGGGGAGTTCTCAATCAAGCAGCTGCTTTCACTTCCTCCTGCTCCTTCTGCACTTCACTTACTAGCTTGGAACATTCATCCTTCCTGGCCTTCTGAAGCTCAAGTGCTAGCTGTAGCCTCCCAATTGCTCGCGCAGGAAAGCTAGAGGTAGGGGACGCGGTCTGGGTGTTGCCTACAAGGGAGCCTTATTCACTTCAGTCTCAGCACTGGTCACAGGGGATGCCCTTCACCATCCCAGGAGCTCTTTCGGCCTGCACACATCACCTGCCTGACTCTACAGGCTACTCCTAAGTCACCTCCGGTCATATCTCCCACTCATCTTCCTCAGAGCGCTGGGGGCCTGTTTATGAGTTTGTCACACAGTGCGTGTCACCTTGCTGCGCTGCATTGCATGACAGGGAAATGCAGGATTGTGCTATACGTAAGGCAATTTGGCGCATTCCTGCCTTTTTCCCTGCGCTGATGCCATTTTGGGGGCCTAGTGCCAACGCAGGCACCCTGGCACCATGTGCCTCTGTTGCATGCATAATTGTGCCCAAAAACAAACTTGAGAGGTATGTTCCTTATTATATGTGTGCTGCAGAATTCCGCACACGCAGAAAGATGAAGTAACAGGGAGAAACAAAGATATTTCCCCTCGTACGCCTCGCTTGAAAAGCTGCAACGTTTTACTGTATTCCAGGTTTACTATTCCTGATAAATCTGGGAATGCGTCAAGAACCATGGGAGTTGCATGAAAACACCCACGCAAAGCCCAAGGAACACCTTCCCAAGGCAGAGTGAGGCAAAGCAGTGTTTTGTGCTGCGTTACCTTACTCCAGATTTATGGAGCCACGCAAAGAAGCCTTGCGTGGCTCCATAAATCACTTGTAAGGTTTGCGTCACTTTTGCACAGAGTTGCATGGTGCAAGAACGATGCAAACCAGCTCATAAATAGGCCCCTGGATATCTGCCATGATACTAGGCACTTAACAGTAAATGTGCTGGACTTAATATTTCATATGTGTTTGCGTTGATCAAGAGTCTTGATACATCACTGATTACCACTGCCAGGCCAGTTCTGGGGGTGCTCACAGAGTTTCAATGGCCTCTTTTTCTCTTCTTTAGGCTTTAACCTTCAGTGAGCTCACATCGGCAGCTGGTTCTTGTAGTTTTAGTGACAATGGCACTCCATGACTGCCTAGCTGCACCTAAATCCGAAATACCCTGGGGAGCTCTCCTTGCACTCATCCTCATCAAAGAGGAAGAAGCTGTAGCTTGGACATTACTTAGGGCATCCACAGAAGACCAAACAGGGTACAACAAGCAGGAAAGGGAACATGCTAGGAGCAGGGAATGAACGCTGTAGTTAGGCCTCTCAAAAGGAAGACATTTTTTCAGATATAGCCCTTGAGTGTGTCATGATAGGTGTGAGTCAATGTGCTCAGGGACCAGCTGGCCTTCATTGACATCAATTTCCATCTGTAGCCTCTGCATGTGCAGCAATAACTTGTCTGTCCCTCCTGTAGGTCGCCGCAAAGAAATACCGCAACTTTGAGATCCCAGCAGAAATGAGCGGGGTCTGGCGCTACCTGAAGAACGCCTACGCCCGAGATGAGTTCAGCCACACGTGCCCGGCGGATGAGGAGATTGAGCGCACCTACGTGACAGTGGCCAAGAAGATGAGCTAGACTCAAGGGCCATTCTGAGGATGGAGGAGACTCTTATGGGTCACCCCAGCTTACTGATTTAAAGGCATCCCAGGCTACTGCTCTCAGCCCATGCCAGGCCACAGCTATCAGGGCACCCCAGGCCAATAATCTCAGGTCACACTGCTTTTAAGGCATCTTAGACTATAACTTAAGGACATTTCAGGCTACTGCTCTCAGGATACACTGGGTCACAGATATCGGGGTATGCCAGGCCACAGCTATCAGGACACGCCAGGCCATAGCTATCAGGGCTCTCTAGGTCAGTGCTCCTAAGTAACTACATTTAGGGCTTCCCAGGCTACTGCTCTCAGTACATGCCAGGCCACAACTATCAAGACACGCCAGGCCACAGCTATCAGGGCACCACAGGTCAATGCTCCTTGGTCACTTATTTTACTGTACACTAGGCTACTGCTCTCAGGACACACCAGACCACAGCTATTGGGGCACCCCAGGTCAATGATGTCAGGTCACACTGCTTTTAGGGCATCCTAGGCTATACCTTTAGGACATCCCAGGCTACTGCCCTTAGAACACACTGGGTCACAGCTATCTGGGCACACCGGGACACAGCTATCAGGGCACGCCAGGCCACAGCTATCAGAGCACGCCAGGTCATAGCTATCAGGGCTCCCTAGTTCAATGCTCCTAGGTTACTGCTTTCAGGGCATCCCAGGCTACTGCTCTCAGGACATGCCAGGCCACAACTATCAAGACACACCAGGCTACAGCTATCATGGCACCACAGGTCTATGCTCTCAGGGCACTGCTTTTAGGGCATCCTAGGCTACTGTTCTTAGGACACACCAAGTCACAGCTATCCGGGTATCACAGGTCACTGCTATCAAGGCACTTCAGGTCAATGCTACCAGGCTACTGCTGTTAGGAATTTCCAGGTGACTGCCCTCAAGACATCCCAGAGTAAATAGTTTAGAGAGTCCCAGTCAATGCTTTCCAGGCATCCCAAGTAACTGCTCACAGGACACCCCATATAATTGTACTAAGAGATGATAGATTACTGTTCTTCGAGCATGCCAGGTTACTGCTCTCAGGGCACCCCCACACTACTGCTCTTCTTAGAACCCCAGCTACCAGAGTTCTTAGGATATCCATCAAGTGACATGCTGTCACAACATAGCCACAGGTGACCCTGATTACTGCTCAAGACATCCCCTGGTAACTGCTGTGGACATCCCCTGGTTATTGCTCTGGATAGCCCTGGTTATTGCAGAGGACATCCCCTGCTCACTGCTGAGGACATCCCTTATTTTCTGCTGAGGACATTCCACGGTTACTGCTAAAGACATTCCCTGGTTACTGCTGAGAACATCCCATGTTTACTACTGAGGACATCCCCTAGTTACTGCTGAGGACATCCCCTGGTTACTGCTGAGTACATCCCCTGGTTACTACTGAGGACGTCACCTGGTTACTGCTGAGGACATCCCCTGGTTAGTGCTCTGGACATCTTCTGGTTACTGTGCAATAGAACTCTGCTCTAAGGGCACCTCAGGTCACTGTTCTTAGAGTATCTAAAGTCACTGATCTCAGAGCACCCCAGAGTACTGCTCCCAGGTCACCCCCACATTAGCATAACCTGAGCACCCCACAACATCAACCAGGGCACTTGTCCCAGCAAACATCACAATGATGCTCTTAGGGAACTCTCACAGAAAACACAAGGTTACTCTTAAAGGAAATCACTGGTTACTGTTTTCAGTGCTTCACAGATTACTGCTCTCAGTGCAGCTTGGGTCACTGCTCTTAGAGCGTGCTCACCGTCCCCTAGTAGTGCCCCTAGAAACAATTGCCCTGCACAGAGTTTCAGGATGCTACTTTCAGAATCTCTCAGTTCAATGCCCACCACAGGATCACTGCACTCCAGAGATCCTAATATTACTACTGCCCAACCCTGGGTCACTATCAGAGGTATACTATGGTAATACTGGGCTACACTGTGTCAGATTACAAGCATTATCACAAGGAATGCTGCAGTAATGCCATCTAAAGTGTGTCAATTCCACAGCATTGTCAAAAGAATACTGTGGTAATTCTTAGCTGTAGTCTACCAAATCCAGAGCACTCTCACAGAAATGCCGTAGTAATGCTGAGATATACTATGCTAGCTCCAGAGTACTGCCACCGGGGTAGCATGATAATAGTGAGCCATAGTGTGGGAGCTCCAGAGCCTCATCACAAGAATACCGTGGTAATAGAGAGCTATAGTACGCGAGCTGCAAGGCACTGTCACAGGAATACCATGGTAATAGAGAGCTATAGTATGCAAACTCCAGAGCCCTATAACAGGAATACCATGGTAATATAGAGCCATAGTGGGTGAGCTCTAGAGCACTATCACAGGAATACCAAGGTAATATAGAGCTATAGTGTGCGAGCTGCAAGGCACTGTCACAGGAATACCGTGGTAATAGAGAGCTATAGTGTGTGAGCTCCAGAACATCATCACAGGAATACCATGGTAATAGCGAGCTTTAGTGTGTGAGCTCCAGAACATCATCACAGGAATACCATGGTAATAGCGAGCTTTAGTGTGTGAGCTCCAGAGCTCTATCACAGATATACCATGGTGATAGAGAACTATAGTGGGTGAGCTCCAGAGCATCATCACAGGAATACCATGATAATAGAGAGCTATAGTGGGTGAGCTCTAGAGCATCATCAAAGGAATACCATGGTAATATTGTGCGAAAGTGTGCATGCTCCAGAGCGCAATCACAGGAATACCATGGTAATAGAGAGCTATAGTGTGTGAGCTCCAGAGCATTATCAGATGAATACCATGTTAATAGAGAGTTATAGTGTGCAAGCTCCAGAACGCTATCACAGGAATATCATGGTAATAGAGGGCTACAGTGTTCAAGCTCAAGAGCACTAACACCGAAATACCTTGGTAATAGAGAGTCATAGTGTGCGAGCTCCAGTGCACTATCACAGGAATACCAGGGTAATAGAGAGCCATAGTGTGTGAGCTCCAGATACTATCACAGGCATACCATGATAATAGAGAGCCTTTGTGTGCGAGCTCCAGAGCATCATCACAGGAATACCATAGTAATGGAGAGCTATAGTGTGGGAGCTGCAAGGCACTGTCACAGGGACACCATGGTAATAGTGAGCTAAAGTGTGTGAGCTCCAGAGATTGCTCTCACAGGAATACCATGGTAATAGAGGGCTACAGTTTACAAGCTCAAGAGCACTATCACCGAAATACCTTGGTAATAGAGAGTCATAGTGTGCGAGCTCCAGAGCACTATCACAGGAATACCATGGTAATAGAGAGCCATAGTGAGCGAGCTCCAGAGCACTGTCACAGGAATACCTTGGTAATAGAGAGTCATAGTGTGCGAGCTCCAGAGCACTATCACAGGAATACCATGAAAATAGAGAGCCTTTGTGTGCGAGCTCCAGAGCATCATCACAGGAAAACCATAGTAATAGAGAGCTATGATGTGTGAGCTGCAAGGCACTGTCACAGGAATACCATGGTAGTATTGAGCTAAAGTGGGTGAGCTCCAGAGATTGCTATCACAGGAATACCATGGCAATAAAGAGTCATAGTGTGCAAGCTCCAGAGCACCAATTCAGGATTACCATGGTAATAGAGAGCTATCCAGAGCATCATAACAGGAATACTATGTTAATTGAGAGCCATAGTGTACGACCTCTAGAGTGCTATCACAGGAATACCATGGTAATAGAGAGCAATAGTGTGCAAGCTCCGGGGCTCTATCACAGATATACCATGGTAATAGAGAGCCCTAGTGTGAGCTCTAGAGCATCATCACAGGAATACCATTGTTTGAGAGAGCTATAAAGTCCAAGCTTCAGAGCATCATCACAGAAACACCTTTGTAATACAGAGCCATGGTGTGCGAGCTCCAGAGTTCTATCACAGGAATACTAGGGTAATAAAGAGCTAAAGTGTGTGAGCTCCAGAGTGCTATCACAGGAATACCATGGTAATAGAGAACTATAGTGTGCGAGTTCCAAGGCACTGTCATATGAATACCATGGTCATAGAGAGCTATAGTGTGTGAGCTCCAGAGCCTCATCACAGGATGGCTATAGTAATAGAGAGCTCTATTGTGCGCACTCCAGAGTGCTATCACAGGGATACCAGGGTAATAGAGGACTACTGTGTGCGAGATCAGTAGCATCATCACAGGAATACCATGGTAATAGAGAGCCATAGTGTCCAAGCTGCAAGGCACTGTCACAGGAATACCATGGTAACAGAGAGCTATAGTGTGCAAGGTTTAAGGCACTGTCACAGGAATACCATGGTAATATTGAGCTAAAGAGTGCGAGCTCCAGAGCGCTATCACAAAAATACCGTGGTAGTAGAAAGTTATGGTGTGCGAGGGCCAGAGCATCATCACAGGAATACCATGGTAATATAGAGTTATAGTATGTGAGCTCCAGAGCATCATCACAGGAATACCATTGTAATATAGAGTTATAGTATGTGAGCTCCAGAGCATCATCACAGGAATACCATGGCAATAGAGAGCCATAGTGTGCGAGCTCCAGAGTGTTATCACAGGAATACCATGGGAATAGAGAGCTAAAGTATGCGAGCTCCAGAGAGCTATAACAAGAATACCATGGTAATAGAGAGATAAAGTATGCGAGCTCCAGAGTGCTATCACAGGAATACCATGGTAATAAAGGGCTACCATGTGCGAGCTTCAGAGCCCTATCACAGGAATACCATGGTAATAGAGAGCTATAGTGTGTCAGCTCCTGAGTGCTGTCACAGGAATACCATGGTAAAAGTGAGCCATAGTGTGCCAGCTCCAGAGCACTATTAGAGACATACCATGGTAATAGAGAGCCATAGTGTGGAAGCTTCAGAGCGCTATCACAGGAATACCATGGTAATAGAGAGCTATAGTGTGCGAGCTCCAGAGCACTATCACAGGACTACCATAGCAATAGGGAGCTATCTTGTGCATACTCTAGAGCGCTATCACAGGACTACCATGGTATTAGAGAGCTTTAGTGAGAAAGCTCCAGGATGCTCTCACAGGAATACGATAGCAATAAACAGCCATAGAGTGTGAGCTCCAGAGCACTATCTCAGGAATACCATGGTAATAGAGAGCCATAGTATGCGAGCTCCAGAGTGCTATCACAGGAATACCATGGTAATAGAGAGCTATAGTGTGCAAGCTCCAGAGAACTATAACAGAAATACCATGGTAATAGAGAGCTATAGTGTGGGGGCTCCAGACTGCTTTCAGAGGAATGCCATAGTAATAGAGGACCATAGTGTGCGGACGCTAGAGCACTATCAGAGGCATGCTGTGCTAATAGCCATAGAGTACGAGCTCCAGAACGCTATCACAGGAATACCATGGTAATAGAGAGCTATTGTGTGCGAGCTCTAGGGTACTATCACTGTAATACCATGGCAAAAGAGAGCTATCTTGTGCTTACTCTAGAACGCTATCACAGGAATACCATGGTAATAGAGAGCCATAGTGTGTGTTATCACAGGAATACCATGCAATAGACAGCCATAGGCTGTGAGCTCCAGAGCACTATCACAGGAATATCATAATAATAGAGAGCCATAATGTGCGAGTTCCAGAGCACTCTCACAGGAATTCCATGGTAATAGAGAGCCACAGTGTGTGAGCTCCAGAGCGCTATCACAATAATACCATGGTAATAGCGAGCCATAGTGTGTGAGCTCCAGACGCTATAACAGGAATACCATGGTAATAGAGAGCCATAGTGTGTGAGCTCTTGAGCATCATCACAGGAATACCATGGAAATAAAGAGCTACAGTGTGCGAACTACAGAGCTATCACAGGAATACCATAGTAATAGAGAGCCATAGTGTGCAGGCTCCAGATCATTATCACAGTAATACCATGGTAATATAGAGCTATAGCGTGCCAGCTTCAGTGCATCATCACAGGAATACCAGGGTAACATAGAGCTATAGTGTGCGAGCTCCAGAGCATCATCACAGGAATACTATGGTAATAGAGAGCTATAGTGTGCGAGCTCCAGAGCATCATCACAGGAATACTATGGTAATAGAGAGCTATAGTGTGCACACTCCTTAGTACTATCACAGGGATACCAGGGTAATAGAGAGCTATGGTGTGCGTGCTCCAGAGCCTCATCACAGGAATACTATGGTAAGAGAGAGCTTTAGCGTGTGAGCTCCAGAGCATCATCACAGGAATACCATGGTAATAGAGAGCTAACATGTGTGTGAGCTGCAAGGCATTGTCACAGGGCTCTGAGGAAAAGGTAGGACATTCCCAGACCACATTGCGATAACAAGGATCTCCAACTAATGGGCCAACCCAGTCTATAGTCCACTTCGAGGTGACCAGCTCTTAGATGGGAGACCTCCAGTTCATATTGAGGTAGCACTACTTTAAGACAAGATGTCCACACTGAGACTGCAGGACTCCTAGAAAGATGGGGAAGCCCCAGTTCTTCTTGAGGTTGCACCATTTTGTGGCAAGATGTCCACGTTGAGGTCACAGGGCTCTTAGATGAGGCAGCCAGTTCATGTTGAGGTACCACTATTCTGAGATGAGATGACCACATTCAGGTAGCAGGGTTCTTAGATGTGGCGGCCCCAGTTCGTATTTGAGGTAGCACTTTTTTGAGACAAGGTGGCCACATTGAGGCAGCAGGGCTCTGAGGCTGCGGGCTGCACACCCTCTGTCCACATTCTGGTACCATGGCTCTGAAAGGGGGGTCCTCGCCAGCCTGAGAAGCCCTTCTCTCTCAGGTCTTCCATGAAGGGAACAAGGACAACTCCCTGGAGTCATGGCCAGTAGGAAAGGGATGTCCTGGCTGCAGCAGCGACGTGTACAAAAAAGTGCTTCTGCAGTATTCAAAGACCGTTCTGTATTCAGCCCCCTGGTGCTCCATTCAGTGTAAGGGTCGGTGGCACCCCCACCCCCAGGGCACAGGGGGAGGTGACATTCATTCTGCTGTAATTTATAGCTTTGTGCTACATGAAAGTAATGCCAGCTTTGTGGGATTTATGAATACATGTTATTTTATGTCACTTTAATTCCAAGTGTTGATAATGTTAAATTAAAGTTCTCTGCACGTTATAGTGACTGTAGTGTGGTGATATTTGTATTTTGTATTAGCTGTATTTTAATGTCATGTCTGTCATTCCTGGGGTGTGTCTCCTATGTCTTTGTTAATATAATCCTCACCTTACTCTGTCTTCATTTTACATATGTGTTCTTCTTCCACTAAATCACTATGCCCAATGCTCTGTGTAATTCCTCTGTTTTATTTTACGTTGGGTTACAGTTTGGGCACAGTTTCTCCAGGGTTGAGGTGTAGTGTATGGAGGGAGCAAGCGGATCTGTATATCAGTGCGGACGCCTCCTACTGGTTCAGGATTAGGAAGTAATCTCCTGATTGAGTCCCTGCTATGGTTACATTGTTTCAGTGGTTCAGCTCAGTGACTTGGGAGTTGCAACGTGTCCAAGGGTTGTAGAACAATACAAAGAGATTAGGGGTTGTTTAATCCCGGGTGACCACCCCACTGGCCCGCCAGGGTGCATACACCATGGCCACAGCCACGCTGGCTGAGGACTGTCTACCCTAGAGAGAGACCCCCACCTGACAGGGCAGTGAAGGGTCCGCCAAAGCAGGACTTTTCAATACAAAAAAAACTAAAAAACGGCCTAACACTGGAGGAGATTTCTTCTGTGTTCCCTGCCTGTGAACTTTATACCTTGCATGGTGTAAGTGGGTGGGCACCATCTTCAATAGGGTGAGGCGACCACCATGTGTGAGCTGGTGGCCCTTTGGCATGCATGGCACCAGTATATAGGATTGTCCTGCAGAGCTGCTGTAAAATTTTAATTGCGCAGAAGTAATTGGAGTCATTTTGGCAATTTCACATTACTCGATATGCGATTATTCTTGCTTGTGTAATTAAGAGCAATTTGGGGTAAATATTCTACCACAGGAACACAGGAACAACAAATTTAGGCCCAAAATAAACAAAAATGTCTTGCGCCCATCAGAGCCCCCCTAATGCCTCCATGTGTGCACTGTATTAAACATATGTCGCACCATGGCACAGGTTAGGGACAATAGGGTCTACATTTTTTACGCTATTGTAGTACATTGCAGGATTAGCACCAAAAATATTGGCGCTAATCCTGCAGAATACATTGGGGCCCATTAAAATTAATGTTGTGCCTCCTTTTAAACCCTGCTCTCTGCAGGCATTAAAAATAGCCACTAAAAATGGCGCAGTGGAATCTCTTAGATTTCCTTACACCATTTTTTCAGCCCACCTAATGGGGGAACGCCCCTCTTGCATACATTATACCTGACGCAGGCATAATTTGGTGCATGGGTTTACAAAGTGGCACAATGCATGCATTGCACCACTTTGTAAATCTGGCACAGAGAATTTGCCCCCATTGACCTACATTAGTGTCATAAAAAATACGCTAATGTGGCACCAGGAGGCGCTAGGCCCTCTTAAATTTTGGCCTTAGAAAGCACAAATGGATGCATCTTTGGGCCCATTTTGGATACAAGGGTGCAATTTGTGCTAAGAAAATAGTGCTAAATGCTGGATTATGCTCCTCACACAAATAACGAGTAAATGCAGGTGATTTTGTGGTAATTGTGCATAATTACGTTACAGGCAAATACGCAAGTTACACTCATCCGTAACCTGTCTCCTTAGTGCTGTGCTGGATTTTACAATAGCACCATGATGTGTTCTATCATAGAGCAGTGCGTGATTCTATAAAAGCCAGCAGGTTATTGGGTGATGACACTCAGATCCATTCTGCAATACCGTTGTGGTCTGCACTGTGGTATAGCTCTTGTGATTTCCATGAAATACTAAGGTAAGTTCTAAATAGAGCTCTGGCTGGTTCTACAATAGTCCTCTGGTTCAGTCTGTAATAGAAGCGTGGGTGGTTCTGCAACAGCACTCAAGTCAAAACCATGACAGCTCTCTGATCATTTCTACAATAGCTCTCTAGTCGATTCTATAATAGCTCTCTGGTTGATCCTACAATAGCTCTCTGGTCGATTCTACAACAGCTCTCTGGTCGATTCTATAACAGCTCTCTTGTTGATTCTACAATGCTTCTCTGGTCGATTCTGCAATAGCTCCCTGGTCGATTCTACAATAGCTCTCTGGTCAAATCTACAACGGCTCTCTTCTCGATTCTACAATAGCTCTCTGGTTGATTCTACAGTGACTCTCTTATCGATTCTACAATAGCTCTCTGGCCGATTCTACAATAGCTCACTTGTCAATTCTACAATGTTTCTCTAGTCGATTCTACAATAGCTCACTTGTCAATTCTACAATGTTTCTCTAGTCGATTCTACAATAGCTCTCTGGTCAATTCTACAATGACTCTCTGGTCAATTCTACAATAGCTCTCTTCTCGATTCTACAGTAGCTCTCTTGTCGATTCTACAATTTCTCTCTTGTCAGTTCTACAATGTCTCTCTGGTCGATTCTACAATGGCTCTCTGGTCAATTCTACAATAGCTCTCTGGTAGATTCTACAAAAGCTCTCTTGTCGATTCTACATTGTCTCTCTGGTCAATTCTACAATGGCTCTCTGGTTGATTCTACAATGTGTCTCTGGTCGATTCTACAATAGCTCTCTGGTCGATTGTACAATAGCTCTCTGGTCGAGTCTACAATGGCTCTCTGGTCAATTCTACAATAGCTTTCTAGCAAATTCTACAAGACCTCTCTGGTTAATTCTACAATAACCTTCTAATCAATTCTACAATAGCTCTCTTCTCAATTCTACAATAGCTCTCTGGTTGAGTCTACAATAGTCTCTGGGCAATTCTACTAAGTCTCTCTGGTCGTTTCTACAATAGCTCTCTGGTCGATTCTACAATGTCTCTCTGGTAGATTCTACAACGTCTCTCTGGTCAATGCTACAATAGCTCTCTTGTTGATTCTACAATAGCTCTCCTGTTGTCGATTCTACAATGTCTCACTTGTCGATTCTACAATGTCTCTCTGGTTGATTCTACAATAGCTCTTTGCTCAATTCTACAATAGCTCTCTTGAGCCATTCTACAATGTCTCTTTGGTCAATTCTACAATAGCTCTCTGGTCAAATCAACAACAGGTCTCTTGTCGATTCTACAATGTCTCTCTGGTCAATTGTACAATAGCTCTCTGACCGATTCTACAATCTAGCTAATTCTACAAGAGCTTTCGGTCAATTCTACAATAGCCTTCTGGTAAATTCTACAAAAGTTCTTTGGTCAATTCTACAATAGCTCTCTTGTCCATTCTACAATAGCTCTCTGGTCGTTTCTACAATAGCTCTCTTGTCGATTCTAAATAGCTCTCTGGTTGATTTTACAATAGTCTCTGGCCAATACTACAATAGCTCTCTTGATTGATTCTATAACAGCTCTCTCAATCGATTTTACAATGTCTCTCTGGTCAGTTCTTCAATATCTCTCTGGTCGATTCTACAATAGATCTCTGGTCAATTCTACAATAGCTCTCTTGATTGATTCTACAATGTCTCTCTGGTCAGTTGTACAACAGCTCTCTTGTCGATTCTACAACAGCTCTCTTGTTGATTCTACAATGTCTCTCTGGTCAATTCTACAATGGCTCTCTGGTCGACTCTACAATAGCTCTCTCAGTGATTCTACAATAGCTCTCTGGTCATTTCTACAATGGCTCTCTTGTCGATTCTACAATAGCTCTCTGGTTGATTCTACAGTGCCTCTCTTCTTGATTCTACAATAGCTCTCTGGTCGATTCATCAATAGCTCTCTTGTCAATTCTACATTGTGTCTCTGATCGATTCTACAATAGCTCTCTGGTCACTTCTACAATGACTCTCTGGTCAATTCTACAATACCTCTATCATAGATTCTGCAGTAGCTCTCTTGTCGATTCTACAGTGTCTCTCTTCTCGACTCTACAATGTCTCTCTGGCCAATTCTACAATGGCTCTCTGGTTGATTCTATAATAGCTCTCTGGTCTGTTCTACAATGTCTCTCTGGTCGATTGTACAATAGCTCTCTGGTCGATTCTACAATGACTCTCTGGTCGATCCTACAATAGCTCTCTGGCCAATTCCACAAGAGCTCTCTGGTTGATTCTACAATAGCTCTCTGGGTGATTCTACAATAGCTCTCTGGTCAATTCTACTATGGCTCTCTTGTCGATTCTACAATAGCTCTCTGGTTGATTCTACGGTGCCTCTCTTCTTGATTCTACAATAGTTCTCTGGTCAATTGTGCAATAGCTCTCTGGTCGATTCTACAATGTCTCTCTGGTCGATCCTACAATAGCTTTCTGGCCAATTCTACAAGAGCTCTCTGGTCAATTCTACAATAGCCATCTAGTCGATTCCACAATAGCTCTCTGGCCGATTCTACAATAGCTCGCTTGTCGATTCTTCAATAGCTCGCTGGTCGATTCTAAATAGCTCTCTGGTTGATTCTACAATAGTCTCTGGTCGATTCTACAATGTCTTTCTGGTCGATTTACAATGGCTCTCTGGTCGATTCTACAATAGCTCTCTTGTCAATTGTACAATGTCTCTCTTGTCCATTCTACAATGTCTCTCTGGTCGATTCTCCAATGGCTGTCTGGTTGATTCCACATTAGCTCTCTGGTCTATTCTACAATAGCTCTCTTGATCCATTCTACAATGTCTCTTTGGTCAATTCTACAATAGCTCTCTGGTCGATTCTACAATAGCCCTCTGGTCGATTTTACAATAGCTCTCTGGTCAGTGCTACAATGGGTGTCTGGTCAATTCTACAATAGCCCTCTTGTCGATTCTACATTAGCTCTCTTGTCGATTCTACAATGTCTTTCTGGTTGATTCTACAATGGCTCTGGTTGATTCCACATTAGCTCTCGGTCAATTCTACAATAGCCTTCTGGTCAATTCTACCATAGCTCTCTGGGCGATTCTACAATAGCTCTCTGGTCAATTCTACAATAGCTCTCTGATCGATTCTAAATAGCTCTCTGGTTGATTCTACAATAGTCTCTGGTCAATTCTACAATAGCTCTCTAGCCGATTCTACAACAACTCTCTTGATCGATTCTACAATGTCTCTCTGGTCAGTTCTACAATAGCTCTCTGGTCGATTCTACAATAGCTCTCTTGTTTTTTTACTCTACAATGGCTCTCTACAATAGCTCTCTGGTCCATTCTATGATAGCACTCTAGTCCATTCTACCAAAGCACTCTGGTCCATTCTATGATAGCACTCTCATCCATTCTACAATAGCAATCTGGTCCATTCTATGATAGCACTATGGTCCATTTTGCAATAGCACTCTGGTCCATTTCACAATAACACTCTGGTCCATTGTACTATAGCTCTATGGTCCATTCAATGATACAACTGTAGTCCATTCTACTATAGCACTGTAGTCCATTCTATGATAGCACTGTGGCCCATTAAACAATAGCACTCTTGTCCATTCTTCAATAGTGCTCCATCAAGTGGATGATAGCAGCCTGGTCCATTCTACGATAGCAGTCTGGTCCATTCTACAATAGCACTCCAGTTAATTCTACAATAGCACTCTGGTCCATTCTACGATAGCAGTCTGGTCCATTCTACGATAGCACTCCAGTTAATTCTACAATAGCACTCTGGTCCATTGTACTATAGCTCTATGGTCCATTCAATGATACAACTGTAGTCCATTCTACTATAGCACTGTAGTCCATTCTATGATAGCACTGTGGCCCAATAAACAATAGCACTCTTGTCCATTCTTCAATAGTGCTCCATCAAGTGGATGATAGCTCTCTTGTCCATTCTACGATAGCAGTCTGGTCCATTCTACAATAGCCCTCTGGTTCATTCTATGATAGCAGTCTGGTGCATTCTATGATAGCAGTCTGGTCCATTTTACTATAGAACTCTGGTTCATTCTGTGATATCAGTCTGGTCCATTTTACTATAGCACTCTGGTTCATTCTGTGATAGCAGTCTGGTCCATTTTACTATAGCACTCTGGTTCATTCTGTGATAGCAGTCTGGTCCATTCTACGATAGCAGTCTGGTTCATTTTACTATAGGATTCTGGTTCATTCTGTGATAGCAGTCTGGTTCATTCTGTGATAGCAGTCTGGTTCATTTTACTATAGGATTCTGGTTCATTCTGTGATAGCAGTCTGGTTCATTCTATGATAGCAGTCTGGTCCATTTTACTATAGTACTCTGGTTCATTCTGTGATAGCAGTCTGGTCCATTCTATGATAGCAGTCTGGTTCATTTTACTATAGGATTCTGGTTCATTCTGTGATAGCAGTCTGGTTCATTCTGTGATAGCAGTCTGGTCCATTTTACTATAGCACTGTGGTTCATTCTGTGATAGCAGTCTGGTCCATTTTACTATAGCACTCTGGTTCATTCTGTGATAGCAGTCTGGTCCATTCTACGATAGCAGTCTGGTTCATTTTACTATAGGATTCTGGTTCATTCTGTGATAGCAGTGTGGTTCATTCTGTGATAGCAGTCTGGTCCATTTTACTATAGCACTCTGGTTCATTCTGTGATAGCAGTCTGGTCCATTTTACTATAGCACTCTGGTTCATTCTGTGATAGCAGTCTGGTCCATTCTACGATAGCAGTCTGGTTCATTTTACTATAGGATTCTGGTTCATTCTGTGATAGCAGTCTGGTTCATTCTGTGATAGCAGTCTGGTTCATTTTACTATAGGATTCTTGTTCATTCTGTGATAGCAGTCTGGTTCATTCTATGATAGCAGTCTGGTCCATTTTACTATAGCACTCTGGTTCATTCTGTGATAGCAGTCTGGTTCATTCTGTGATAGGAGTCTGGTTCATTCTGTAATAGCAGTCTGGTCCATTTTACTATAGCACTGTGGTTCATTCTGTGATAGCAGTCTGGTCCATTTTACTATAGCACTCTGGTTCATTCTGTGATAGCTGTCTGGTCCATTCTACGATAGCAGTCTGGTTCATTTTACTATAGGATTCTGGTTCATTCTGTGATAGCAGTCTGGTTCATTCTGTGATAGCAGTCTGGTCCATTTTACTATAGCACTCTGGTTCATTCTGTGATAGCAGTCTGGTCCATTCTACAATATTGCTCCATCAAGTGGATAAAAGCCCTGTGGTCCATTCAACAATAACTTTCTATTGTTCCTAAAGATTCTGCTCTGATTTTAAAGTGTTATATAAAGTGCTTTGCTCCCCTTTTGGTGAGGTGAGGACAAATACAAAATAAAATCCCTCCTCTTGAGAAAACATCCCTTGCCAGGAGAAACAATGCATCAATCCAATCCAGTGCCAATAGTGAAAATCACAATAGTTAGAAATGGGCCGGGGGGAACACAAACCATATACTAAGAAAGTGGAACGCGAAAGTCGGTTTGCCCCCAGGCAAGTGTAGTGTGTAGAGGGTCGCTGGGAGTATTAGAAAACACCAAAGGTAAGTAATGGAACCCACCCCAGAGCCCAGGAAAGCAGGAGTAAATCATAGTAATGTTCCTAGAACACACAAGAACACGAGAAAGATTATGTAAACCACCAGTCGTCGCTGCAGAGAGGTGCCTTCTGAAGCAGGGAAGTGGCTCCTTGACTTCAAGGGAGATTCCTTCATTCTTCTGGTGCAGACTGAAGACAGGAAGTCCTCAGAGGATGCACAAGCTGGAAACAGTTGCAGTCGCTGACAGGAGCTGAAGATACAAAGTTGCAGAAGTCGTCTTTGCTTCTTTGTTACAGTTGGTAGAGTTCCTGGAGGGTCCAAGTGCAGTTTCTCCGGTAAGAAGGTAGCGCCACCTTGTAAATACGGCCCCTTCACACACAGCCCTTTGCGTGGAAGGGGCATGCAATGGGTGCTGCTGTGCGTGTGCCACAGCAACAGCCATTGCATTTTGATCCTGCCTCAGATTTACGAGATCTCGTAAACCTGAGGCAGCGCCAAAATCTAACACCACCCCAGGGGTGGCGTTAGAGCGGCACAAGGAGAAATGCTTTCATTTCTTCTCGCTTTCTGCCATGGAAGATTGTTTTTGTGCAGGAAGGTGTTGCACTAAGGCGTAAGGGTGGCTGTGTTGGCGCACAGCAGCAAGTTTAGTGCTGGTTTAGGGGGAAACACAGGGGTGCACCGTATTCTAGTAAACACAGCGCATCCCTGCGTTTTGAAAATGATGGTGCGTGACGCTGCCAAATTTGGCGCAGTGCCGCACACTGTCATTTTCTATTAAATCTGGCCCCAGGTGAGCCATTAGTGATGCTAACTGTTGTATCTACTCCACCACACATGTGAGCTACTAGTGACACGACCCATTATTCCTACTCCAAGGGTCTGGTGAGCCACTAACGCTATCCACCAGGACAGGTGAGTCATTGCCAGCGACTGTCTAGGGATTTTGTCTTCCACAGAAGTACACTGACTGCTGTTGTCTCCGCATTGTCATAGGGATGTGGTAGGCTCCTCGTGGCCTGCCAAATTAAGGTAGTCTCAGAGTATATCATCTATAATTTTCAAATGTGTGATGCTAGAATGCTTCAATGGTTTCATGCGTAAAGCTGAACCCAACAGTATGGTTCCTAGTCAGAAAGGGAAGTCTACATGTGGAGATTTAACACTATTCAAAATTACTCCTACAACTTTCAGTATCCTTATTAGTTAGTGCTATTCAAAAAATACAAGTGTAAACTTCCTCAAAAGTGTAGACTTACCGTACACACCTCCACCCCGTGAAAAAGGGGGTGGACCCTAATTTGCACCTGTAAATTTACTAAGACCAGTAGTAAGTCCAGCAACACACATGGTCAGCTGTTTATACTGCAACAACCTCCCAGAGAAAATAATGGAGGCAAGGACTTAAAATTGAAACCCGTGGGAAATAATGTTCAATTAAATGATTTAGATAGATATAAATATAAATGATTTTAATTTAATACTTAAAAAATCAAAAAATAAGATATATTTGGTTTATTTTACCTTAGCATATTTTAGTATTTTTCTTTAATATAAAATAATGTAACATTAACTTTTATTACAATATAATTACATTATGTAAATTAATTCTATATATCGCTTTTAACAATTATTAAGGGCATTTCCATATGGTAAAGTATGGGGTAAAGTAAAAAAGGTTTATTAATGAAATAGTAAAAATATTTTATGTTAAGTAATAATGTAACCTAATTTTATATATTTATTGTAAATATAGAAAAAAATTACAATTGAATTATTTTTAAAACATTAAGGGGGTTATTCCAACTTTGGAGGAAGTGGTAATCCGTCCCAAAAGTGACGGTAAAGTGGCGGATATACCACCAGCCGTATTACGAGTCCATTATATCCTATGGAACTCGTAATACGGCTGGTGGTAAATCCGTCACATTTGGGACGGATTAACACCTCCTCCAAAGTTGGAATAACCCCCTAAATTTATATAATTTGCCTGCAGTTTGTGAAACAAAAAATACCACCTAAAAGTGATTTAATTTGTATTACGTCTTAAAAGTGTTTAAAAGTGATCTAAAGAATTAAAAATATTTAAATAAAAAAGCTAAATTAATTTCAAATTTAAAAGTGTTAATTTGTAATTAAATAATACACACAATTTATTTTTAGGTTTTTTTTACATTCAAATATTTGTATTTTAACTAGTTTAAGTACTTGAATTTAACATTCCAGGAGACCTACTCCATGAGACAAGATAGACACAAGTGACACTAAACACACCCTAGGCCACGGACACATGAGCTGCATCCTTTTTTCATTTTAAATATTAATGTAACAATTCCTAAGGGGTTTTATTTTAATTCCCTACCTCAGTTATTTTCTTTTGGAGGGTGTTGCAGTGCCCGTGATTGGTCACATGTGATGCTGGACTTATTCCAGCTCTGAGCTGGAGTACTTTTATTACTCTTTTGGGTCACTTTTGGCTGTAGTAAATTTGGAAGTGCAGTTTGTGTATGGCAATGGCCTTCTCTTTTGCAGGCGGGTGCATGTTCCTCCGTAAACCCCTCCCTAACAATCACTAGTTCCCTCCTTGCTCCTCCCTAAATCCCTGCCATGTAGTAGTACCATGCCCCAATTTCCAGCCACTCGGCGTGGTGTATCCCACATTTACTTCTAAGTAGTAAACCTACACGTGGAAGGAGACCCCGTAGAAAAGAAGTGGCAGGTGGAGGTGCAGGTTTACACTCGTAGATGCGGGGGACGTGTAGTAAGTACGCAGTACTACTTTGTGTGCTACATAATGCAGTTAGTGAATCAGGCCCTATAAGTTCCCCTGTGTGTCCTAACTACAGAGTCGATGGTGAAGGACACAAGGCACAAACCTGCTTCTAATATTCCTTCATGCCATGGGCTCTGCCTTACCATGAGGTTATGCTTCTGGGGATGGCCGTACTCTACTGTTCCAACGCTCAGCTGGTCTCAACTGTCCCTTCTCCTTCTCCCTTCACCTCTTGTCCCTGCTGGTCACAGGAAGTGCCCTCCAGTGTCCAGTGCCTCATCTTCTTCTGGGTCCTCATGTCCACCAACAACTCGATGTCCAGCAATGGAGAGCCCAATCAACCGGTACTAACGTGGCTCTCCGCAAGGGTGTGTAAAGCTTACCTACCCCAATGTCCACTTTATGTGTAACATCTGTGAGGCTACGCATTGACTCTCACCGCTCCTTCAAGACACAGGTCAACCATAAAGCCTCAACTGTCTTTGTCTCCTCATTTTAAGTAGTGGTAAAAGTGCTGGCTCCTGCACATATACTTACAGACCCTCCTCACAGACCGCCCAGGTGTCCCCAGATTCCCATGCTCAGGTGTCCCCTGATCCCAATGCCCAGGTGTCCTCTGATCCCCATGTCCAGGTGTCCCCTGACCCCCATGCCCAGGTGTCCCCTGATCTCTACACCCAGGTGTCCCCTGATCTCCATGCCCAGGGGAGTCCTGATGCCCACACCCAGGTGTCCCCTGATCCCTATGCCCAGGTGTCCCCTGATTCCCACACCCAGATGTCCCATGATCCCTACGCCCAGGTGTCCCCTGATGTCTACGCCCAGGTGTCTCCTGATCCCCACGCCCAGGTGACCCCTGATCCCCATGCCCAGGTGTCCCCTGAGCCCCACTCCCAGGTGTCTCCTGATCCCCACTCCCAGGTGTCTCCTGATCCCCACGCCCAGGTGTCCCCTGATCCCCAGGCCCAGGTGACCCCTAATCCCTACGCCCAGGTGTCTCCTGATCCCCACGCTCAGGTGTCTCCTGATCCCCACGCCCAGGTGTCCCCTGATCCCAACGCCCAGGTGTCCCCTGATTCCCACGCCCAGGTGTCCCCTGATCCCCACTCCCAGGTGTCCCATGATCCCTATGCCCAGGTGTCCCCTGATCCCTATGCCCAGGTGTCCCCTGATCCCCACACCCAGGTGTCCCCTGATCCCCACATTCAGGTGACCCCTGATCCCCATGCCCCGGTGTCCACTGATCCCCACTCCCAGGTGTCCCCTGATCCCTATGCCCAGGTGTCCCCTGATCCCCATGCCCAGGTGTCCCCTGATCCCCACTCCCAGGTGTCCCCTGATCCCCACACCCAGGTGACCCTTGATCCCTACGCCAAGGTGTCCCTTGATCCCCTTTCTCAGGTGTCCCCTGATCCCTACGCCCAGGTGTCCTCTGATCCCCACGGTGCCTGGGAAGGAATCAGACAGGACATCCATAAATTATGCACATGTAGTAGGGGAGTGGCACCTGTAAGGACAGCTCTTCGTGACATATGAGAGATACCATTAGTGCAGGTTTCTGACACCAAAGCCATCCTTTGAGAGTTAATATGGGAAAACATCTGTCAGCTGGGAGATGAATGGACTCACCTGTAACCATACACTGAAGACTGACAGGTAAATTGTTACATTCAACTCAAATATTGGACAATACCACCGATTTATTGATATAACACCCAAAAATAACTGAAAGAAAACCTACATCGGTTAGCACTGTGTTTCATCTCCTTTTATTAGAAGTCCTTGCACCTGGCACTGAAGTATCACCACTAATGGACAGCTGAACACCACCCTTGAAGGAGCCACAAATCAGCAGCAGCGGTGCAAGCCTCTCTCATGCATGGGGCAGGTGTATTATAAACTACAGCTGACAAGCACCCCTTGCACAGCCGGGCAGCAGCGGTGCAAACCTCTCATATTATGGACTACACCTGAACAACACCCCTTGCGCAGCCGGGCAGCAGCGGTGCAAACCTCTCATATTATGGACTACATCCGAACAAACTCCCCTTGCACAGCCAGGGCAGCAGCGGTGCAAACCTCTCTTATTATGGACTACATCCGAACAAACACCCCTTGCACAGCCAGGGCAGCAGCACTGCAAATCTCTCCCAAGCATAGGACAGACGAATTATGGACTACAGCTGACAAAACACTTCTTGCGCAGCAGAGCAGCAGCAGTGCAAACCTCTCTCAAACATAGAACAGGCTAATTATGTACTACAGCTGACAAAACGCTTCTTGCGCAGCAGAGCAGCAGCGGTGCAAACCTCTCTCAAACATAGGAAAGGCATATAACAGACAACACCTGAACAAACACCCCCTGCACAGTGTAGGAAAGTGCCCTTTTTAACATGGTCACCTACTAAATTTTGCCACTGGTACCGAGGTTTTTCGACTAAGGTGCACTGGGTTCCTGCTAAATAGGCCCCCAGTGCCAGTGCTCCTTTCCCAAAAACAGGTAACATGGTGTACTATTGGCACACTCCTCCCCCGTGTAATTCTGTAGTAAGAGTTCCCTCTGGTACCTAGAGCCTGGGAAGAGGAGAGTGTCCAAAAGGGTTGCAGCACAGATTGTGCCAACCTCAGGGACCCCCCTGAATCGAGAAGCACACAGCTACCATTGCAGTCTACATTCCCTGGTGCAAGCCAGAAGAAAACATGACCCGGCACACCTTGGTGTACCTTGCCCCCATCATTGCAGCTAAGTCTATGTAAGTCACCTCTAAGACAGGTCTAAGAGCCCTAAGTCATGGTGCAGTACGCTTACTGCGTGGCCATATCTGCATGAGTGGATTTGGGCCTGTGATGCTCGGCCCTATTGCTGAGCATTGCAAGTGAACTGGGAAACCATTTTAAGGTATGTGTTGGACACTCGTCAACACGAGTGACCCAGTCACATAATCCTTCACTGAATCTTGTGGTGTATGGTATCAAACACCTCCTCTTAATAAATCCAGGTTAGCCATCCTTGGATTTCTTCAGACTTTTACCCAGAGGCACCTTAGAGGTGCTGCTTGAACCCTACCAGTCTCTTGGTGTGCTGACTGACTAGTTTGGGCCAGTCTGCCACCACCAGAGATGTTTCTGACCCCCGAGAGGTGAGCGCCTGTGCTCTCAGAGTGCAGTGACAAACACCTGCTCCAGAGAGGGGTGTTAACACCCACTCCAGCAGAATGGCTAGCAGGTCTGCATTTCAAGACCAGGATCTTCCAAGACCCTGCCACCTTTGGTATGCACAGACCCGGTTTTCCCAGTCCTGAGTGTAGACACCCCCTGCCCTGAGGCCCACTTGGCACCAGGACAGCTTGAAAAATATAGCTAGTGAGTAGGCGTGTACCACTCCTGGGCTAACCATACCCCTAAGGTGGGCTGCTCAAGCCGGATACTCGAAGAAGGATTCCACCATCTTGGTTTTGGCTGAAACTAGGCCTTCTGGGATAGGCATATGGCCACTCACCACAGGAAGTGGTCATATCAGGGTGTAGATCCCACCAAGGGTAAGTAGCCCATTGGCTGCTACTCTACACTCCCCTAAAACACCACTAAATCTAGTATTTATGCAGCTCCCCAACACCAGGAGTCAGACTCATCTGACAACAAAGAGAAGAGGACATAGAAGAGATGGAAGAGCAAGAACTGAGGACCCCTGATAAACTTTTGGGGCAAAAACCTGCCTGCTTATCTGCTGCCTCCCAACAATCACAACACCATGACTCGTCCTGCAGCTGTGGGGACTCCAAAAGCCTCGAAGGATCTCCAGTTGAGGAGCCACTTCCCTGCTGCTTGCAAGCACCAACTGCAACTGTCCAGTTCAACGACCTGCTGACTCTTGGGTCCACTGTCACAGTAGTCATCCAGGAGGAGGTCCACATGCTCCAAGAAGTCAGTCCTGCCTCCCCTCCAAGTGAGAAGACCCAAGAATCCACCGGAGCCAAGCTGTACCAAAGCCTGCGGTACTTGACCCCTTCCTCAACCAAGGCTTGTTGAAGCTCACCCCAGACTCCAACAGCAGATCCGAACACCTGCCGGTGAGGGACATCAGCATTGCAGAGGACAGTCTTCTCCATCTGTCCAGTTTCTTGTTTTGTGCCTCCTTCTGCAGGTCCCCCAAAGAACTGTATGTGCCTTGACACAGGAGCACTACCGCTAAGGATCCACTGCAGTTGAGCAACCCGGCCCGGGGCCACAACCTCCAGCCATGTGCCTCTGCTCTCCAAACACCCACCAACTGGGCCCCCCTGTTGGGAGCTCCCGGACTTGTCCCTCTTTGCATTCTTTTCCGGGTACAGCCCCCACCCCCACTCATCGCACTGTGTTCAGTGTGCAGGAACCCAACCTGAACAACATCACTGAGCCCTGACGCTCCTTGGCAGGTAAACCTGAACTGCTGGTTTTGTCAATAACTTTGCGCCCCTAGACCATCACTACCTTCGGGGGACCTCCGAGAACAGAGTGTAAGAACTCGTATGCAGCCCCAATACTTTGGAACTTGTTCTGGGTAAAAACGCATTTATCTACAAAACTGTTACTTACTTGAACATAATCCTAAAAACTGCATTAGTATTTATTCTTCTGCAAATGGTCTGGTGTTTACATATAATACAAACAAAGTAACTATTTTTCTAACCAATTGGTCTTTAGTTCCGTCTTGAGTGTGTGTCTGGTTTATTGATTCTGTGTGATCAACAAATGCTTAGCACTAGCCTCTGATAAGCCAAACTACTCGCCCGCGCTACCACGAAAGAGAGCTTTTGGGGAAAGAGAGCTTTTGGGATTGGCGTCTTTACCCCTGTAATCTAATAAGGGTTGCCCTGGACCAACTGCATAGTGTACTCCGACATTTGGTCACTGCAAAGTTAGCTGGCTCCCTACACGCAGGCACGGCGCCGGCAATACAAACCTCTCTCATGCGTAGGACATGCTTATTATAGATTAGAGCTGAACAAACACCCCTTGCACAGCAGCAGTGCAAACCTCCCTCATGCCTAGGAGAAGCCTATTATAGACTACAACTAAACAAACACCCCTTGCACAGCTGGGCAGCAGCTGTGCAAACCTCTTTCATGCCTAGGAGAAGCGTATTATAGACTACAGCTGAACAAACACCCCTTGCACAGCCGGTCAGCAGCAATGCAAACCTCTTTTGTGTGGAGGACAGGCGTATTATAGATTAGAGCTGAACAAACACCCCTTGCACAGCCGGGCAGCAGCGATGCAAACCTCTTTTGTGTGTAGGACAGGCGTATTATAGATTAGAGCTGAAAAAACACCCCTTGCACAGCAGCAAACCTCCCTCATGCCTAGGAGAAGCCTATTATAGACTACAAATAAACAAACAGCCCTTGCACAGCGGGGCAGCAGCTGTGCAAACCTCTTTCATGCCTAGGAGAAGCGTATTATATACTACAGCTGAACAAACACCCCTTACACAGCGGGGCAGCAGCGGTGCAAACCTCTCTTGTGTGTAGGACAGGCACATTATAGACTACATCTGAACAAACACCCTTTGCACAGCCGGGGCAGCAGTGATGCAATCCTCTCTCACACCTACAACAGGCGTATTATAGACTACAGCTTGCAAAACACTCCTGGCACAGCCAGGGCAGCAGTGCAGCAGTGCAGCTGTCAGTTACAAAACACACAGGCGCCACCTGGGCAAGCTTCTCCCATATCATAACTAGGCCAAGCACCGAAGGATCACGTGGAAAATACGCCAAGATTTCAAGCATCTCCCACTCCAAACAGGCAACAGCAGGTAAACTCCTCACTCACACACGTAGAGACAAACACAAGCTTCCCTCACACACGTATGGACAGACACCAAGCATGTCTCCCTCACACACACATGGACACACAATAAGCAAGCTTCCCTCACACATGGAGAAACAACAAACAAGCTTCCCTCACAGACATGGACAGACACCAAGCAAGCTTCCCTCACTCACACATGGAATGCGGCAGTACAAGCTAGTTTAGCACATTCACAGGGACAGACACCAAGCAAGCTTCCCTTACACACACATGGACAGATAACAAGCAAGCTCCCCTCAAACACACATGGACAGACAACAAGCAAGCTTCCCTCACAAACACATGCGCAGACACCAAGCAAGCTTCACTCACTCACACATAGACAGCGGTAGTGCAAGCTAGTTTACCACACTCACAGGGAGCAGACACCAAGCAAGCTTCCCTCACACACACATGGACAGATAACAAGCACTTGTCCCTCACACACACACATGGACAGTGGCAGTGGAAACTATCTTACCACAAACACATGGACAGAAACCACACAAGCTTTCCTCACACACTGTGAGAGCAGGCCTCTTTTTGTATGATTAGCCCCCACTTTTTGCCTGATGTTGATGTGTTCTAGAAGTTGGTACTACCCAGGGCCCCTGCTTACCAGGTTCCCTAGGCCAGAGCTATTTCCCTAAATCTGTTGTGATGCTTGGCACAATTGGATCCACTCTTAAATACCCATGTAAGTCCCTAGTAAATGGGTACACCTGTACCCAGGGCATGGGATGTTAGGGGTAGGCCCATGAGGGCAGCAGCACTGATTGGGCCACCCTCTAGGGCCGTGCACCCAGATGCACCCAGCTCTGCCAGTGCAGGCTCAGTGTACTGGGGCAAACCTAAAAAGGCAAATTCAACATGGCACACTCTGTGTGTCCTGTCTACCCTGCACTGCACATGTTATGGATAAGTCACCACTCTAGTAGGCGTTACAGCCCTAAGGCAGGGTGCACCATACTTTATGTGAGGGCACAATTGCATGAGCAATATGCCCCCACTGTGTCCGTGCCAGACCTGGGACATTGTGAGTGAACATAGCAGCCATTTTAAGTACATGTACTGGACACTTGTCAAACACGGGTTCCCCAGCTACATGAGGGCCACTCTGTACCCTGGGTTGTTTGGTACCAAACAACTCAGAATATTAAATACAAGCTGGTACCACTGTTTGATTGAACCCTAACTGTACCCAGGGGTCACGTTAGAGGTGCCCCATGCAAAAGCTAACCTAACTGGCAGAGTTGCTGACTGGTTTCATCCAGCCTGCCACTCCAGACAGCCAATATACAAACCTGGGGGAGAGCCCCGGCTCTCTGGTTTCTAAGACAATGCCCTTTCTGGGTCAAGGAGCTAACAACCCCTCCCTCAGGAATGTGCAGTACACTGGCGGTGAGCTTCAAAGGGGCTACCGCCCCTGAAACTCGAGGATCCAGACCTGCTGCAGAAGGCTTCCCCCTAGCAACCTCCACTTTTGGTGGGAGCAAAGGCAGGCAGACAAAGGGAAGGAGGAGTGGCCTCACTGAGCATGCACCACCCCAGGGGCTTGCAGGCAAAGTGGACCCTCCATCTCATTTTCCTCCATGTCATTTTGGATGACAGGAAAATACCCAATAGGGTTTAGGGAAGTGACCCTTCCCAAAGGAAGTGGTCACTGTAGTGGATGTAGCCACCCATAGGTAAGTGCCCCATTGGACACTACCAGGTTCCCCCTAAATCACCCATTAAATTCAGTATTTAGTGGGCTCCCCTAGACCAAGATTTTAGATTCATCTGGAAGAAAAGAAGACAGCACCAAAGAACCCGACAGGATGGGAACAGTGGACCTACTGCACCAGAAGAGGCTCCAAGACCCCTGCTTCCTGCACCAGTATCCCGACAACTGACAAATATGACACCCCGGACCTCCCACCAGAGCGCCCGCAACGTCCGGCAGGACCTCAAGAAGAAGGCTCACCTCCAGCTCCAAAGGGTCCCTTTGCTCACAGCATCCAAGACTTCCAAATTGCCCTGCACCTGGCCGCCCTGGGCTTGCATCGTGGGATCTGCTGTGTGCCCCGGGTCCCCAACCCCTTGCAACCTCAACAGCCCAAGGGGACCCCCAGGCACCAACTCTAAATCTGCAAACCAGCTCCTTTTCCAAGTGGCCCCTCCAGGTGGCCCTGTGCCAAGAGGATTTCCAATGCAGCTCCCACCAGAACCGGGAGACGCCCCAGGCTCTCCAGCTGGCACAGTGTCCCCACCCACCACTCTGGCCACCCTGCAAGAGAAGAGATTGGTAACCCAACTGTACGATTTGTAATGCATTTTTGAACGTGACTGACTATTGATTCCTATGGTGCGTAATTACACACAGCGAGACTAACTTTATTAAAAAATTTAAAAGTCATATCTGTAAGGAAATGCCTCCTTGGCATGGTTACCCCCTGACTTTTTGCCTATGCTGATGCTATGTTTTGAATTGAAAGTGTGCTGAGGCCTGCGCCCCAGCACCAGTGTTCTTTCCCTAACCTGTACTTTTGATTCCACAATTGGCACACCCTGGCATCCAGATAAGTCCCTTGTAACTGGTACCTCTGGTACCAAGGGCCCTGATGCCAGGGAAGGTCTCTAAGGGCTGCAGCATGTATTATGCCACCCTAGAGACCCCTCACTCAGCACAGACACACAGCTTACAAGCCTGTGTGTGCTAGTGAGAACAAAATGAGTAAGTCGACATGGCACTCCCCTCAGGGTGCCATGCCAGCCTCTCACTGCCTATGCAGTATAGGTAAGACACCCCTCTAGCAGGCCTTACAGCCCTAAGGCAGGGTGCACTATACCATAGGTGAGGGTACCAGTGCATGAGCACTATACACCTACAGTGTCTAAGCAAAACCTTAGACATTGTAAGTGCAGGGTAGCCATAAGAGTATATGGTCTGGGAGTCTGTTTTACACGAACTCCACAGCACCATAATGGCTACACTTAAAACTGGGAAGTTTGCGATCAAACTTCTCAGCACAATAAATGCACACTGATGCCAGTGTGCATTTTATTGTAACATACACCCCAGAGGGCACCTTAGAGGTGCCCCCTGAAACTTAACCGACTATCTGTGTAGGCTGACTGGTTCCAGCAGCCTGCCACACTAGAGACATGTTGCTGGCCCCATGGGGAGAGTGCCTTTGTCACTCTGAGGCCAGTAACAAAGCCTGCACTGGGTGGAGATGCTAACACCTCCTCCAGGCAGGAGCTGTAACACCTGGCGGTGAGCCTCAAAGGCTCACCCCTTTGTCACAGCCCAGCAGGACACTCCAGCTAGTGGAGTTGCCCGCCCCCTCCGGCCACGGCCCCCACTTTTGGCGGCAAGGCCGGAGGAAACAAAGAAAACAACAAGGAGGAGTCACTGGCCAGTCAGGACAGCCCCTAAGGTGTCCTGAGCTGAAGTGACTCTAACTTTTAGAAATCCTCCATCTTGCAGATGGAGGATTCCCCCAATAGGATTAGGGATGTGACCCCCTCCCCTTGGGAGGAGGCACAAAGAGGGTGTACTCACCCTCAGGGCTAGTAGCCATTGGCTACTAACCCCCCAGACCTAAACATGCCCTTACATTTAGTATTTAAGGGCTTCCCTGAACCTAAGAATTTAGATTCCTGCAACTACAAGAAGAAGGACTGCAAAGCTGAAAACCCCTGCAGAGGAAGACCAGAAGACACCAACTGCCTTGGCCCCAGAACTCACCGGCCTGTCTCCTGCCTTCCAAAGAACCCTGCTCCAGCGACGCTTTCCAAAGGACCAGCGACCTCTGAATCCTCTGAGGACTGCCCCGCTTCGAAGAAGACAAGAAACTCCAGAGGACAGCGGCACTGCTCCAAAAGAACTGCAACTTTGTTACAAGGAGCAGATTTAAAGACCCCTGCAACTCCCCGCAAGAAGCGTGAGACTTGCAACACTGCACCCGGCGACCCCGACTCGACTGGTGGAGAACAAACAGCTCAGGGAGGACCCTCCGGCGACTCTACGACTGTGAGTAACCAAAGTTGCCCCCCCTGACCCCCCACAGCGACACCTGCAGAGGGAATCCCCAGGCTCCCCCTGACCGCGACTGTCTTAATTCCATTTCCCGACGGCTGGAAAAGACCCTGCACCCGCAGCCCCCAGCGCCTAAAGAAATGGAACTTCTGTGCAGGAGTGACCCCCAGGAGGCCCTCTCCCTTGCCCAGGTGGTGGCTACCCCGAGGAGCCCCCCCCCTTGCCTGCCTGCATCGCTGAAGAGACCTCTTGGTCTCCCATTGAAAACTGAAGGAAACCCGACGCTTGTTCCCACACTGCACCCGGCCGCCCCCGCGCTGCTGAGGGTGTACTTTCTGTGCTAACTTGTGTCCCCCCCGGTGCCCTACAAAACCCCCCTGGTCTGCCCTCCGAAGACGCGGGTACTTACCTGCAGGCAGACTGGAACCGGGGCACCCCCTTCTCTCCATTGAAGCCTATGTGTTTTGGGCACCTCTTTGACCTTTGCACCTGACCGGCCCTGAGCTGCTGGTGTGATAACTTTGGGGTTGCTCTGAACCCCCAACGGTGGGCTACCTTGGACCAAAAACTGAAACCTGTAAGTGACTTACTTACCTGTTAAAACTAACTTTAACTTACCTCCCCCAGGAACTGTGAATATTGCAGTGTGTCCACTTTTAAAACAGCTCATTGTGTTTTATGACAAAAGTATACATGCTAAAGTAATGATTCAAAGTTCCTAGAGTACTTACCTGCAATACCTTTCAAATGAGCTATTACATGTAAAATTTGAACCTGTGGTTCTTAAAATAAACTAAGAAAATATATTTTTCTATAACAAAACCTATTGGCTGGATTTGTCTCTGAGTGTGTGTTCCTCATTTATTGCCTGTGTGTGTACAACAAATGCTTAACACTACTCCTTGGATAAGCCTACTGCTCGACCACACTACCACAAAATAGAGCATTAGTATTATCTCTTTTTACCACTATTTTACCTCTAAGGGGAACCCTTGGACTCTGTGCATGCTATTCCTTACTTTGAAATAGCACATACAGAGCCAACTTCCTACAATATCTCAATAAGTACTTAACGTATCTTAAAGTTCTTGGTCTTAAAATGTATATAAAGGTCTGAAATATTTTTAATAAACTCTGGTCTTGAGTTATTCATTGAGTTTGTGGTGCATGGTTACATTTGTGAGTACAGCAAATGCTTGGCACATCTCCTGGATTAGCCGAACTTGCGGGAGCACCTGTAGGAAAGTACCATCTTTCTTAGCATGTTACCCCCAATTTTACATGTATGTCAGTATGTTTTTGCTTCTCTCACTGGGATCCTGCTAGCCAGGACCCCAGTGCTCATAGTTTGTGGCCTGAATGTGTTCCCTGTGTAGTGCCTAACTGTGTCACTGAGGCTCTCCTAACCAGAACCTCAGTGCTCATGCTCCCTCTGCCTTTAAATTTGTCACTATAGCTAGTGACTACTTTTACCAATTTCACTTGGCATACTGGAACACCCTTATAATTCCTCAGAATATGGCACCTAGGTACCCAGGGTATTGGGGTTTTGGGAGATCCCTGTGGGCTGCAGCATTTCTTTTGCCACCCATAAGGAGTTCAGACAAACCTTTACACAGGCCTGCCACTGCAGCCTGAGTGAAATAACGCACACGTTATTTCGCAGCCATTTTCTCTGCACTTAAGTAACTTATAAGTCACCTATATGTCTAACCTTCCCTTGCTGAAGGTTAGGTGCAAAGATACTAAGTGTGAGGCCCCCCTTGTACTAGCAAAGGTGCCCCCACATAGTTCAGGGCCATTTCCCTGGACTTTGTGAGTGCGGGGACACCATTACATGCATGCATTACATATAGGTCAATACCTATATGTAGCTTCACAATAGTAACTCCGAATATGGCCATGTAACATGTATAAGATCATGGAATTGTTCCCCCATTCCAAATCAGGTATTGGAGAGCCAATTCCATGCATCCTGGGGGCTCTACAATGGACCCCCAGTACTGCCAAACCAACTCCCTGGGGCTTTCTCTGCAGCTACAGTTGCTGCCACCCCACAGACAGGGTTCTGCCCTCCTGGGGTCTGGGCAGCCCAGTCCCAGGAAGGCAGAACAAAGAATTTCCTCTGAGAGAGGGTGTAACACCCTCTCCCTTTGGAAATAGGTGTTAAAGGCTGGGGAGGGGTAGCCTTCCCCAGCCTCTGGAAATGCTTTGAAGGGCACAGATGGTGCCCTCCTTGCATAAGCCAGTCTACACTGGTTTAGGTAACCCACAGTCCCTGCTCTGGTGTGAAACTGGATAAAGGAAAGGGGAGTGACCACTCCCCTGTCCAGCACCACCCCAGGGGTGGTGCCCAGAGCACCTCCAGTGTGTCCCTGACCTGTGCCCTCTTGGATCCAGAGGTGTGAGGGCACTCTGGAGGCCTCTGAGTGGCCAGTGCCAGCAAGTGATGTCAGAGCATACCTGACTAGGTGGCCAATCCTCCTCTGAGGGCTATTTCGGGTCTCTCCAGTGGGCTTTTCCTCAGATTACGACGTGCAAAAATTCATCAGAGCTCCTCTGCACTTCTCTCTTTGACTTCTGCCAAGGATCAACCGCTGACTGCTCCAGGATGCCTGCAAAACTGCAACAACGTAGCAAGAAGACTACCAGCGACATTGTAGCGCCTAATCCTGCCGGCTTTCACGACTGTTTCCTGGTGGTGCATGCTCTGGGGGCTTCCTGCCTTCATCCTGCACTGGAAGCCATGAAGAAATCTGTGGGTCGACGGAATCTTCCCCCTGCTCCAGCAGGCACCAAACTTCAGCTTCACCGGTACTCTGGGTCCCCTCTTATCCTGATGAGCATTCCCATGGAACACAGGTGGTGGACCCAAGTGACCCAAACTGTCCAGAGGTCCAACAGTCCAAATTTGGAGGAGTTAAGTCCTTGCCTCCCCTCCCCAGACAGTAATCCTGTGCACTGTGTGATCTGCAGCTACAAGGGCTTCTGTGCATATTTCCAAGAAATCCTGTATGCACAGCTGAGCCTAAGTCCCCAGCCCTCTGTCCTGTGATGCTCAGCTCCCTGAGTTGATCTCCGGTGTCGTGGGACCTCTCTTTGCACTGTTGGGACAACCACCATGTTCAGACTTCTTGAACCCATGTTCAGGGACTTCTGCGGGTGCTTCCTTCCTGTGTATTGGCTCTTTACATTGCTGAGGGCCCCCTCTGTCTCCTCTCCCTAGTGGCAACATCCTGGTCCTTCCTGGGCCCGGGCAGCACCCTTTTTCTCCAACCATGACTCTTGCAGCTAGCAAGGCTTGTTTGTGGTATTTTGCCAAAGAAACAACTCTGCATCCTCCAGCACGCCTTGGGACATCTCCTGTGTGAAGAATAACTTCCTACCTCCTTTTGTTGCTGCAAATCCTGCAGCTTCTTCCAACCAGAGGCAGCCATTTTGCACTTTCATCCAGGGTTTAGTGGGCTCCTGCCCCCCTGGACACTTTAGCGACTCTTGTGCTTGGTCCCCTTCCTTTGCAGGTCTTCAGGTCCAGGAATCCGTCTTCAGTGCTTTTCAGTCTGTTGTGGTCCTTGCAAAATCCCTTATCACGACTTTAGTGTGTTTCTGGGGAAATAGTAGTACTTTACTTTCCAAGGTCTTGGGGTGGGGTCTCCTTTACACTCTTAGGCCCATATTTGTACTTTTTGACGCAAACCAGCACCGGTGCTGGTTTACGTAAAAACATTTACCGCCAGCTAACGCCATTCCACACGCCAGGCGGGCGCCTTATTTATGGATTGACGTTAGCAGGCGCTGCGGGCTGGTCAGAGTAAATAAAAATGACTCTAACCAGGCAGCGCCGGCGTAGGGGAAAATGAGGGTTGTGCATCAAAAAATGGTGCAAGTCAGGTTAGAGTAAAAAATCATGGCTCTAAACGGACTTGTGTCATTTTCTGACGCACAACCCCCATTGAAATGACTCCTGTCTTAGTAAAGACAAAAGTCATGCCCCCTACCCAATGGCCATGCCCAGGGGACTTCTGCCCCATGGGCATGGCCATTGGGCACAGTGGGCCCCAAGTTAGGCCCCCCTATGCCACTAAAATGTTTTTTGAAAAATACTTACCTCAACTTACCTGTTCTTACCTGGGATGGGTTCCCCCATCCATTGGTGTCCACCAGTGGTGGGTGGGGGTGGCAGGGGGCGTCCCTGGGGGCAGGGAAGGGCATCTGTGGACTGCTTCCATGGTCAGAGACCATGGAAAGGAGCTCACAGGTCCCTTAACCCCTACCCTCACCCAGGCATTAAAAAACGGCACACATCTGACTGGGTGCTATTTCTTAAGGCCGGCCCCCTCCTGTGCGTCAAAATGACGCGGGAGTATAAATAAGGCGCACAGGCCTTAAAGTCATTTTTGGGACGGGAACGCCTACCTTGCATGTCCTTATCACAAGGTGGTTTCCCGCATCCAGATAATGACGCACACAGAGGACTTTCGACATTCGCGGGGTCTGGCGTCATAGTATAAATATGGTGTAAGGTTTGCGCCAAATGTGCATCAACATTTTTGACGCACATTTGGCGCAAACAGAGTATAAATATGCCCCTTAATGTTTTCTTACTCTTCCAGCAACCCTCTACACACTACGCTAGCCTAGGGGTCCATTCGTGGTTCGCATTCCACTTTCTTAGTATATGGTTTGTGTTGCCCCTAGGCCTATTGCATCCTATTGTGTTTTACAGTTTGCATTACTTTCTGACTGTTTTACTTACCTGATTTGGTTAGTGGTGTATATTTTGTGTTTGTTACTTACCTCCTGAGTATATCCTCTGAGATATTTTTGGGCACATTGTCACTAAAATAAAGTACCTTTATTTTTAGTAACTACAAGTATTGTCTTTCTTATTATATATTACCTATATGATATAAGTGGTATTACACGAGCTTTGCATGTCTCCTAGTTCAGCCTTGGCTGCTCTGGTATAGCTACCTCTATCAGCCTAAGCTGCTAGAACACCTCTATTCTACTAATAACTGGACCTGGCACAAGGTGTAAGTACCATTGGTACCCACTACAAACCAGGCCAGCCTCCTACAGCAGCTACCTTAAAAATTGGAACATTAGGTGGTCTGATTTGTGACTCTGGAAACCAACGTGTGGTTGCCTGGGCCCCCTGCACAGTGTGCCACGTTTGCACACTACATAGAGGGCCAGCCTCCTACACACACACACGGACAGACACCACACAAGCTTCACTCACACATACATGGACAGATACCAAGCAAGCTTCCATCACAAATACATGGATAGATAGCAAACAAGCTTCCGTCGCAGGCAGACATGGACAGGCATCAAGAAAGCTTCCCTTGCACAAACATGGACCTACAACAAGCAAGCTTCCCTCACACACACATAGACAGACACTAAACAAGCTTCCCTCACAAACATATGGACAGACACCAAACAAGCTTTCCTCACACTCATGGACAGACACTAAGCAAGTTTCTCTCTCTTTCACAGACACACAAACATGGACATACAACAAGCAAGCTTCCCTCACACACACATGGACAGATACCAAACAAGCTTCCCTCATACACTTCCCTCACACACACATGGACAGACGCCAAGCAAGTGTCCCTTATACACACACACACAGACAGACACCACACAAGCTTCACTCACACATACATGAACAGATACCAAGCAAGCTTCCATCACAAATACATGGATACATAGCAAACAAGCTTCCGTCGCAGGCAGACATGGACAGGCATCAAGAAAGCTTCCCTTGCACAAACATGGACATACAACAAGCAAGCTTCCCTCACACACACATAGACCGACACCAAACAAGCTTCCCTCACAAACATATGAATAGATACCAAACAAGCTTCCCTCACACTCATGGACAGACACACAAACATGGACATACAACAAGCAAGCTTCCCTCACACACACATAGACAGATACCAAACAAGCTTCCCTCATACACTTCCCTCACACACATTTGGACAGACACCAAGCAAGCTTCCCTCACACACACACAGACGGACACCAAACAAGCTTCCCTCACACTCATGGACAGACACTAAGCAAGTTTCTCTCTCTTTCACAGACACACAAACATGGACATACAACAAGCAAGCTTCCCTCACACACACATAGACAAATACCAAACAAGCTTCTCTGACAAACATATGGATAGATACCAAACAAGCTTTCCTCACACTCATGGACAGACACTAAGCAGGTTTCTCTCTCTTTCACAGACACACAAACATGGACATACAACAAGCAAGCTTCCCTCATACACTTCCCTCACACACACATGGACAGACACCAAGCAAGCTTCCCTCACACACACACAGACGGACACCAAACAAGCTTCCCTCACACTCATGGACAGACACTAAGCAAGTTTCTCTCTCTTTCACAGACACACAAACATGGACATACAACAAGCAAGCTTCCCTCACACACACATAAACATATACCAAACAAGCTTCCCTCATACACTTCCCTCACACACACACTGACAGATACCAAACAAGCTTCCCTCATACACTTCCCTCACACACACATGGACAGACACCAAGCAAGCGTCCCTCATACACACACACATGGACAGACACCAAGCAAGCTTCCCTCACAAACATATGGATAGATACCAAACAAGCTTCCCTCACACACATGGACAGAGAAGATATCTTCCTTGACACACACATGGACAGACACCAAACAAACTTCTCTCTCACACACACACACACACACACGGACAGACACCACGCACGCTTCCGTCACACAAACACAAATGGACTGGCATTCCTGGAGCGTTGTTTCTGGCCTTGGGCTTTGATAGCAAATGAAGTTCGCGCTGCTGCTGTAAAAGAACGTTTCTTGGCACATTAAAGGTATCAACCAATAGTGTTTAAATGTGATCCTACAGCGGCCTCTTCTGGTCGTTTTAAGAATGGCATCCGTTAATGGGACATGGCCTCTCACTGCCTTTAGAGCTGCGCATTTGTGGGCGTCTCCTCCGCCTAGAGCGAGTGAAAAAGAGAGAGAGAGATAGGGAGAGAGACAGTGAGGGAGGAAGACAGAGAGAAGGAGGAGGAGAGAGAGAGACAGAGAGAGAGAAGGAGAGAAAGAGAGACAGAGAGAAGGAGGAGGAGAGAGAGAGAGAGACAGAGAAGGAGGAGGAGAGGGAGACAGACAGTGAGGGAGGAAGACAGAGAGAAGGAGGAGGAGAGAGAGAGACAGAGAGAGAGAAGGAGAGAGAGAGAGACAGACAGTGAGGGAGGGAGACAGAGAGAAGGAGGAGGAGAGAGAGAGACAGAAAGAAGGAGGAGGAGAGAGAGAGAGATAGAGAAGGAGGAGGAGAGGGAGACAGACAGTGAGGGAGGGAGACAGAGAGAAGGAGGAGGAGAGAGAGAGAGAGACAGAGAAGGAGGAGGAGAGGGGGACAGACAGTGAGGGAGGGAGACAGAGAGAAGGAGGAGGAGAGAGAGAGACAGAGAGAGAGAAGGAGAAGGAGAGAGAGAGAGACAGAAAGAAGGAGGAGGAGAGAGAGAGAGATAGAGAAGGAGGAGGAGAGGGAGACAGACAGTGAGGGAGGGAGACAGAGAGAAGGAGAAGGAGGGAGAGAGAGGAGACAAAGGGGAAGAGAGAGAGAAATGGTAGAGAGACCGACAGGGCGAGGTACTTGCACTTTGATAGGATGGAGCCTGCCTGTGCTGTTCATCATGTCACGCCTGTCATGCGAAGAGCGCGCGTGGAGACGCGGGGGAGGGGGAGGTAGGGTCTTCACTCTTCAAAAAAGATCGGGGCCAACTCAAGTCAAAGTAAAAATGAGGGGGGGGACTGCTAAACCCCTGTGGCATGCCGCTTTTAAAAGGGTTCCCAGTGCTCAGTGCCCCCAAATATCCCACGTGCCTCCTTCCAGTCAGTATATTAAAGAATACTATATAAAAGTCATAGGAATTCGGACTTAAAATAGACTTTTACGGCTAAGCGCCTCAAAGAGCCGCCGAAAGGACGTCACAGGGAGGCTGAGGACGGAGCGTTCAACATTCAGGCCTTTGGGCGCTGGAAAGAGTTCAGGAAAGTTACAAACCCTTTTCGGGGCTTTTAAATCAATCAGGTGCGCGCCCCAGGAGTGGACGCGGGGGCTTCTGGTGAGGGTCAGACCTGCTTGTCTCAGGGGCTGGCTGTGGAGGGTTCCCCATAAATGTGTCCTGTGAGCAGGGGGCACCACAACCCAAGGGGTGTAGAATGGTTGTGGAAGCAGCTGGAGTTTGTGTGGCTTCAGAAATCTGACTTAGAGGTTTGTGTCACGCATGTACCACTTGCATGGTGTAGGCAAGGCTCAAGGCTCTTGTAAATATGCGCCCAAGTGTATTAAAGAAAATATACCAGTGATAAACATTCATGAGTAGAACAAATGAACAGAGTCAAAAGAAGTAATATTATCAGTTAAATCAGAATAAAATATGGTGTAATTTAGAGAAATAACGAGAGAAATTAAGAAAGAGAGAAGACGAGACAATAAAGAACAAAAGAAAAGAGGAAGAATAGAAAGCAAATATCACAGAGAATAGGAAATAATAAACAATAAATAAAGTAACAGATAAACACACACCGAAAGAATTTGTTGTAAAGTTGGCTGCAAATGGGTCGAATTCATCCACCAAGGGTAACAGAGCAATAAAGGTATGTAGTGAAAGTCTCCTGCAGACATTCAAGGGGCTTTGGGAACGTCCTTAGGTGATGGCTGCTGAGAAGTAGAGGTCTGCAAGGACGAGTGAACAGAAACAGGTATTGGTGCTTAATTTGTAAAATAAAGTGTGCCGGTGCCCAAAGCTCTGCTCAGAAGACCTCGGCCAGCGCTATGAAATATCAGCGCTCCGAGTACCAAGGCTGTGTAGTCTTCAATCCAGCTCAGGCCTCTCTAACCCACTACCAGCCCCTCCCTGCTCCTGCAACTCACTCCTGATTTCGCCATTCCCACAGGGTTTCCATCTTTCTCTTCTTCCTTCTCTCCACTTTGTGTTTTTCCCTCTCTTGCTCTCAGGAAGTATCCGATGAGGAAAGATAAGTGCAGGTCACCAAAACTGAGTGCCCCTGGGCCCGCCGGCCACCACCGGCTCAAATTAAGCACCGCTGGTTCTCCCCGTCATGTCTGTCATTGTAACATATAATGTATCACAAACTGTGAATAGAAATATTTTGCAGGATTTTGAAACAGAACTGTAAGTAGTAGGTCAACAACATTGACATTTAGGGACGAAAAAGAACGGCTTGAAAAGTAAAAGGTACATTTCTAATAGAAATAGAATGGATCTTTTCCAGACTATCTTCCAGAACTCATAGGGCCAGGGTAGGACAGGATCTGCCACCAAAGGTGGAAAGGCAGAGTTCATTTTGTTTACATTGAAAGAGTAACCATAAACCTCTAATAAATAGAAAGGTATTAAGTTGTGTTTGCTGTCTTGGCAGATTTACGTAGTTTAAATCATATTTTATTTAATAAATGTATTGTCCATGAAGAGCTTAAGTCACATTTCCACTGTTTTCCAATTCCTGTTTTCCTCTGTTATCTGGGGAGGCTTTGGAGGCTCCATGAATGTGACCCGCTGGAGGAGACGATGATAACACGTTTGACAATTGAGACTTTGGAGTGATAATGTAATTATGTGCTGGCCGTGTGGACCGCAAATGCCGCAGTGGCAGTCAGACCACCGCTGTAGTGGCGGACGGACTGCTGCGAAGGTGGCGGTCAGACTGGTACATATCGAGGTTGGTGGGCAGACCCATCAACCTACCCCCGTCCCCACCAGGATCTTCGATCTCTATGGGATTATGATGGGTGCAGGTTGCAATCAGACAGGGCGGGACTAAACTCAGTGCTGCCCTGCTGATTACAAGCTTGTTCTCCACTAGCCTTTTCATGGCACTACCACCGCCATGAAAAGGCTGGCAGAGAAGAGGTGCAGGGGGTCACCTGGGGCCCCTGCACAGCACGCTCGAAATGCGCCCTTTCTGCTGTGCTGGTGCACCCTGCGTGTGGCAACGTTGCTGCCAGCTCAATTATGAGCCGGTGACAATACTTCCGCCACTTTCCCGCTAGGCTCTCGGTCTGCCCAACAGGAAAGTCTGAATGGGGATGGTGGGGGGGTTTCCAGCATGGTGGTGACCACCCATCGGGACACCCATGCACCAAACTCATAATAGGTTCCTTAGTTTCTATAGATGAGCATTTTTTGTTTTGCTAATAACTTTGGTGCCATTTGATGAATCTTCAGAAAATTCTCCAAGAACATACTAACTTCATCTGTTATCTGCTACGCTTCGGGTTGATCCTTCAAGCGGGGGTGAGAAAAATGGGGAGTCCCCCAAAACTTTTTTCCCTATTCATTTTTCCTTAGGGATTTTGAACAGTGATAGCGGCAAAACCACTGGACGGAATTACACCAAATTTGGCTGAAAGGCAGGTCTTGGTCCAGAAAGATCCTTTTTGTTATTTGGTGCAAATAATTTCAGTAGTTTTTGAGAAATTAAAGGAAATCCAAATTTGTATATATAGGGATGCGAAGCATTCGCGAACCCTCCCAATCTTGTGCTGAGATCTGATTGGCTAACAACAATGCAACAAGAAAGTGTTGGACGCCATCTTGAGACTTGGTTTCAGCTCCCACAAAAAATAATAAAAATAACAAAAGATCAAAAGGGGCCAGGGTATGAACTCCCTGACCCCTTAGCTCTTTTTAGCCCCCTCACCCCCCAACCTCTGGCTATAAGGCATTTTTTTTAAAAAATCCCAGGAGTCGAGGTGGAACTGATGAAAATAAAAAAAAGGACAAATCACGGGCCCCCACCGTTCGTAATGGGCCAAGTCCCGGGGGCATTGCTGATATACTGTAGGGGGTGCCCGGAGCCCCAGGGACCACCACCTTCATGGGGCATTGATGACATTATGTGCGGGTGGACCTCACGCCCCCCCCCCACCACAGCACAGCTCCCCAGAGCTTCAAATTAATTCTGTGCTGGGGACGGGCAGCCCTTGTGCAGCCCGAAGAGCACCACCTTCTTGGGTAAATGATCTGATTGTGTGCGGGGGGCTGTGTGGCCCCTTGCAGCACTGGCAATGGGGACCACCACCTCCCCATAGCAAACACTAAAAATTTGAAAGGGGGGTCCATTTCGAACCCCCTGCAGCCCTGGGGACCACCACCAGCGTGGGGCTATTTTCTTGGGAGGGGGCCTCGCCCCTGGAGGAGCCACTGGTGGCCCTAGGAACCACCACCCACGATGAAAACAGAGAAAGCCATTAGGAGGTTAAATATGATAATTTGTTAATCTCAGCAGTTATAGTTATAGACTCAGTAAACCAAAGGCCCAAGTATGTGAGTTCACGTCTGCTCCATTGTTTAAAACATAACTTATTAAGTGTAAGAATTTTACATTTATCGAAACAAAGTATATATTATAACAGGGCAACAAAGCTGTTAACATATACAATAAACACTGGTAAAGAACAGTCAAGGTGAGATATAAACAAAAGGGTCTCTACTGTGTCAACAGATATATTAACTTGTTTATCACCATGTTGGAAACTATGGGGCATTCTTAAGAGCCCCTAGCGCCATTCTAATACCACATCAGTGTCATTTGTTTACGTAATGTGGCGTCAGAAGGCCCAAAATGCTGCGCCATATTTCAAAAGTGGCGCAATGCATCATTGTGCCTCTTTGTAACCCTTTGCGCTACATTATGCCTGCTAAGAGATTTCCTTGCGTCATTTGTTTGGCACTTTTTACGCCTGCTCAGAGGAGGCGTTAAAAGGGGGACTCCATTGTGTACAATGGGCCCCTATGTACCCTACAGGAGTAGCGCCAACATTTTGGAGCTACTCCTGCAAAGTACATCAATAGCATCACAAAAAATTATGCTATTGCTGCCTATTCTGCGCCATGGTGCGTCGTATTTTAAATACGGCACGCACATGGTGGCGGCGGGGGGGCTCTAAAGGGTGCAAGAAAAGTAGCGGTGCACTGTGTGCAGCGCCGCTTTCTGAAATATGCGCCTATGTATGTTCGAAGTCTGTCTTTTTTTAGCAAGGAACACTTCTAGTGCAAGAACAGAAAGTAGAGGCGCGGGGCTCCCCCCCTTTCTAGCTCCTTTGCATGATGAAAAGGGTGAGGAGATTAAACCATTAACAAAAGTAGAAGCTCTGGGGTCTGAATATAAAAGTGAAACCAAATGAATGAAATTAGGACTCTAAACAAACAAATACCCATTTGGAAAATGAAGCCCCAATCGATGAGAACCAATGCTTTCTCTGTGTCAAGAGAGATAGCTGCCAATTAATGCGTGAAAGTTTTACGCGCGCTCAGAATATTAAACAAGAGTCTAATGTTATCTGAGATATGTCTGCCTTTGACAACATCTGACTCTTGCTTTCCTATCAGGATAGGTGACAGAGGGTCAAGGCAAAAGCCAATCATTTTTTCAAGGATTTCTAGTTAGAATTAACCAGTGAAATTGGTCTATAATGTTTGCAAAGATTAGTATCTTTACTGTGCTTCAGTATAAGACATATGAACACTTCGTGAAAGGAGCGGCTAGCTAATATGTTAGTGATAAAGTATGTAAATAATTGATATATTTCAGGAATTAAATGTTTGGAAAAATGGAGATAAAATTCAACAGGGAACCCATCTGGACCCGAGACTTTCCTTTTTTAATCCAATTCTTTGCAATAATAGTGCAATGTATGGAAATATCATCTTCCAAGGGAGACAAATCTGTGAGTATATTATATCCGTTTTGAATGGATGGCAAATGCTATTTTATATTATCTTGATGAGGGATAGAGCAGGGAGTATAAAGGGTATTGAAATATTTAATAAAACATTGTAAATTCAGCCACAATTTCAGCATCCTTGATAATGAGTGTAATATTACCCTGTAAAATGGATTATATTTTACCATAGTTTTGATGTTAGGATACTTGGTCACACGTTTACTTGCCTTCTTCTGACACACTTAATATTTAGCACTAGATTTAAGTAAAAGCAGCATCTTCTGTAGAAAGTTCATTAACTTGAAATTTATCCTTAGTTAAATCATATAACCAAGATTTGGATTTGGAAATGAAATATACATTCTCTACATTCTTGATATTTGTCATGACTTCCAATTACTTTTTTAGTACATAATTTCTTGGAAACGTAAGTAATTACAAAATCCCTAGCAGCAGCCTCAAAAGGAAGGGTGGTCATGGATTGCATAATTCCGTGTAGAGGATATCACGCAAAATTGCTGAATTAAGCGAGAAGAGCAATTCTGCATTTATAGATATTTCCTACAGCAAAGGTGCCCCCTGAGTTACGAAATGGACAAAAGGATGCACTTTGAAGAAATAGTGCTACATAAAGTAGAACATGAATAGCAAGCAGCTGCCCCTGCTTGTTAAATGTGATCTCCAGGTAGGATATTTTTCCCAATATTACTCTTAATTAAGTGACCAGGAGTAATTGCAGCAATACTGCCTCAAAGAGTAACCCAGAATTACTGAAACTGCGCGGATTACTCCAGCGTAATCATAATTCTGCCCAGGCCCACTTAAAAGACTCCCAAATAGTCTGAGGTGATATATCAGAGGAGGTATTCATTACAAGAAAATATTTATGAATGATTCAAAGGGGGTCATTATGACCCCGGCGGTGAGTAAAAATGTGGCAGTAGTACCTCCAATAGACTGGCGGTGCATACCGCCACATTATGAGAAGCCATATCACTAATACCGCCGTGGCGGTATCAGCCGCCGGGCCGGAGATTTCAATCTCCCGCCCAGCGGGCCATATAGTACTGTCAGCAGCATTATGAGCCTGCCTACCAACATGGTTTTCGTGGCATTAGCAACGCCGCAAAAACTATGGTGGTAGGAATTCCTTCCCTGTCACTGGTAGGCGGCTCCCCCACCCCCCAACACACACCTGACACCGGCACCCCCTCCATCCAAACTCACCCCCTCCGATCCTCACGCTCTGCCCACCCCTCCGATCCTCACACTCCCCCGCCCACCCCCCATACACACACACACACCTACAGACACATACCACATATACACCCAATTACTCACACTGGCATACACGCATTCATACATGTATACTTCCAGACATGCTCGCACACATTCTTACACACAATCACACTGCAATCCAGACACGCACTCACTTTACCATTCTTACACGAATTCACTCACATGCATAAAACCACGCAAACAACACAAAACACACACATGCATTCACACACACACTCCCACATTCATGCACACAACCAGACACACACACACACAACATCCCCCTCCTCTGTTGGAAGCATGACTTACCTTTGTAGAGGAGGTCTTCCGACAGGGAAGGGGCGCTGCTACCACCAGCAGCACCCACGAGCAGAACACTGCCAGGCCGTATCCCACGTCATGATACGGCTGGCGCGTTCAACCGGCGTGGCAGTGCTGGTGGTAGCAGCGCCAGCTTACCACCATCCGCCAGTATGATCACTGCCGGATATCTACCCTTCTTGTGGCAGATGTCCGGCAGCAATCATAATATGGCGGACGGATGGTAGCCGGGGTGACGGTATTTTTGCGGCTGTCACTGCAGCGGTAGGCGGTTTTTACCACCATTGTTATAATGAGGGCCAAAGTCTTGTGTAAAAGAGGTATTCAACAGGAGAGAGTTCCTAAACCCCCATCTTCTATTAACTTATGTGACAGGCACAAGATCCAGATCTAAAGTAACAGGAATGTCACCAGAAATCAGTATTTTGCCAATATCAGCATTCGAAATATGTTGGGATAAAGATTTAGAAAAAAGCAACTGTTCAATCCTAGACTGTGAAAAATATACTAGAAAGAAAAAGTATATTCTCTCAATGAGGATTTATAAAGCTTCCAAGCATTCACAACAGATCTTTGTTCTATAGTAATAGTAAATTATTGATGCATATTCGAAGGGGCAAAAGTAACTTTGGAATTTTGGGGCCAGATGTACGAAAGGATTTTACCCATTCTGTGTCTATGGGAAAAAACTTTCTTACATATGGCCCTTGGTCTGTTAAGGGGCCTGTTACCAGGTTATATTCACCTCCAAACATTACATCATCTTATGATATAGACATTAACTTGGAGGAAATCGCAGTCTAGAAACGTTTCTCTGACTGAGAAGGGGCATAAACTTTAAAAAACGAAATAGGGATTTTATAAATAGTTAATTTTACTTCAACCTACTTGCCTTCTGTGTCAGAGTCATGAGAAGTTAACGTAACATCCAGAGACTTATTACAAGGAATAATTACACAATTACTTTTACCTGAACCTCGTGTGGGAAAGACATCACCAACCCACTGCTGCTTAAGGTTTTCATCTTTAGAATGTGTAAAAACACAACGTCAGCTTTTAATTTAGATAAGTACGTTAAAACTCTCTGTCGCCTTATAGGCAAACCCAACCTCTTACTTTCCAAGAGATTTCACACAACATGTATAAGAGTAACTTTACATTAAAAAATATACACACAGGAGCAATATCTAAGAAAGAGAGAGAAAAAATAAACAAAAAGAAATAAAGGGAAACTGTCAAAAAGAATGAGGAAAATACAGAGAAACAAACAACATGAAGAACAAGATAACAGGAGGGACATGCCTAAATAACACACAAATAGTTGGGGTGGTGAGACCACATGAGAAAGACGGCGCAAATGGACACCAGGACAAGTCGTAGAGGGAGACTTATCCATACAGACAAACAAAAGTAAACACCAGCAAACTGAGGGATTAAATCTGAAAGGGTAGTTAAGAGAATATTTATATCAATACAAGTTGTTGATACATTAGCAGAAGAAAATAATGAGTAGTGAAAGTTTAAAATAACACAATATGAAGAAAATGTAAGAAACGTTTTTTAGTACATCAGTCAGGAATCAGAAATTCTTGAAATATCAATTTGCCCACTCTGTAACTATCTAAAAACACCCTTCTGCAAAAGAGCTGGATCTTCATAAGCCATGGCCTTGTTTCTATAGGTAACTTTAAAAAGACAAGGGTGAAACTGACTACATCTGGTGTTTAGATTCTGAAGAGTTGGACACACATCCAAAAATGTTTATCTTCTTTCCAGTGTCCTCTTAAGGATTGTTGAGGCCCCTTGCTAAGACATACTTTGGGGGCCTTATTTGTAAAAAACTTTACATTTTATTATCAATTTCCTGATAATTCCAGCCCACATGATGCAAAAAATATTAACTTTTATTTTGAAATATCTCTATCCTGGCATCCCAAGAATGATTAAGATCACCCTTGGTAGAGAGAGGCAGAGTCAAAGTAAAAAATAAAAAATAGAATAGACAGAGATGAGATAGTGACTTCACTTTCCAAGGGAGCTCCTTGGAAGTTGAGGACCCAGGCAATTGCCCTCTTTGCCGATGCCTTAAAATGCCTCATCTTCTGTCAGCAATGAATGCAGCCGAATCCTGTAAAAAGAGTCATTTATTTCCTGACCAGGAATAGAGGCCTTTGCTCTGATGACCTTAAGGAAGTCAGTATACTCAAAAAAGAAGATGATGACACCTCGGCTTTTTGAGATATAGATCCATTGTGACGACGTGACCAAGTCTGTGTGTCCATTGAACATTGAACGAAGTAGTCTGGCTCCTAAAGGAACTTGGGAATTTAGGACTGAAAAAAGGAAATAGGATGGGACCCTTCCAAGCCTTCCGCTAATCTGTAAATGCAAAGTTTAATTTGACAATTCTGGTTTTCAAGATCTTCTGTTTCTCTTTGGTTGTGAAACTTCAGATTGCAGATATTTAGTTTGTTAAGTAGCTTCTTGTGGAACTTTAACATGCTCTTCCACCTCAATCATTCTATTCACATCCATATCCTAGCAAAACTTTCCACTCTGAACCTCAGATGACCAGGATCCACATATGACTCTTTCTACCTGTAGCTATCAGATATAGAGGCATATTTATACTCTGTTTGTGCTGAAATAGCATCATTTTGTTTTACGCTAATTCAGTGCAAACTTAACTCCTTATTTATATTTTGATGCTAGACCTGTCTAGCGTCAAAATATTGGAGGTAAAGTCATTTTTTGCCTGTGGAAAACTACCTTGCGTCAATGAGATGCAAAGTAAGCATTCCCGGGCAAAAAATGATTCGAAGGCCCATAGACCTTATTTATCCTCCCGTGCAGAAATGGTGCACGGGAGGGAGGCGGGCCTAAATAATATCGCTAAGCTTGCTTAGCACCAATATTTAACGCCTGGGTCAGGGCAGGCATTAGGGGACCCGTGGGCCTATTTCCGTGGTAGAACACCTTGGAATAAGCCCCAGGTGCTCGCCCCAGACCCCAAGGACACCTCCACTCACACAAGAGGGACAGCGCAGGATGGGGGACCTCATCACAGGTAAGTATAGGTAAGTAGAGGTAAATAATTTTTGTTTTGTTTTTAAAGTGCCATTAGGGGCACTGAAATGGGCACCCATACATGGCACTGGGTGCAATGACCATGCCCAGGGGACACTTGTCCCCTGTGCTGGCCATTGGGATGGTGGGCATGACTTCTGTCTTGGTATGGTAGGTTTAGCATCGAGAAATGACACTAGGCTGGTTAAAGTCATCTTTTTTTACTCTAACAAGCCTAACATCAGTTTTTGGTGCAAAACCCCCTTCTCCCATACCGCCACCCCCACCCGGCTAACGTTATTCTCCATGACGTTAGCCCATCCTCTGCGCCGGATTTGACCATTCCATAAATAAGACGCCCAACTGGCATCTTGGAATGGCGCTACCTGGCGGTTTCCTTTTTGACGCTAAACTGCGTTAGCGTCAAAAAGTATAAATCAGGGCCAAAGTGCCTCAAAATAGTATTTCTTGGTGCTGGAGAACTTCTCTGCTGAGTTCACTTTCAAGTGCCCTAGGGTATTCTCTTTTCCCTTCAAATCTAGGTGGCTGGCCACTGTGCTCCAGCCTTTCCAGGGTTCAGACCACCCGCATGATGCAGTCAGAGAAAGCACAGCAAAACTTCCCACTGACTCATGGGGATAAGGGTCTGTCTCCCACAGCCCTGTTTCACACTCTTCCTCAGCAGCAGCAGGATGGTGCAGGTTCAGAGGGACACACAGTTGTAATTTTGCTACCTGGTTGGTGGAAGCGTCAAGCCCTTCAGGGGCCAAACACATCTAAGATAGCACCCCGTCTTAAGTGTGACACTACCCCAATCTCCATAGAGCTGACTGATGACATTTTAACTTCCCTAAGCAGCACTCCTGTGCCTGAACTCTCTCAGAGACAGTAAGCAAAGGTTGCTGCTTCAGTGATGTCTCTTTCAGCCCTGGTGTGAGAGTGTGCATGGCTCAGGAGGAGATTGTTAGCTCACTAGCACACAAGAAACTGCTGTATGTTTACCAATGAGTTTAAATTAATTTAGCAACTGAGAGTTTTTGTTTCTTAAAAGCTGCTTGACTGGCCCCATGACCCTCTTTCCTGCAGTGACCAGGGATATAGCCCTTATACCGCACTGTAGTGCCATGGGGTTATGTCCTCTTTGAGCACTGACCATTGACCAGAGATCACAGCGCATATCCTCAACACTGCATACACAAGGGTGAGTTGAGTCCAGGCCCTCAATGATGTCAGAACTGGTTAAGATCTAGGTGGCAAGTCCCTGGGTTAGTGTAGAGCAGGTGGGTTCTTGTAGTGCAAATGTCATGAAAAGAGCAGCGGACGGATGAAACCACCTGCTCCTGCAGCAGAGAAGGTTTGCTGCTGGACTTTACACCACCTGCGATCTTCTTTATACATATTGAGGGCTTCAAAGGTAGAGAAAATTGCTGTAGTCTAAGTGGGACAGAACAAGGTCTTGGACAACAATCCTTCGTGGGGGAAAGTGTAGGAAATATAAGAACATCCTAAGCATCCTCAAGATGCCTAAACAACTAGCTGCTAGTTTCCGCACCTCAGAAGTGAGTGTTGTCCAGCCAGATACCCACATTTTTATTGTCTTTTTCGCCATTGGGTGCCGGTTTAAGGAATCTGAAACAAGCAAAAGGTGATGGGAGAAAAACTTGCAATTTGTCTAACCACTGGCAATCTCTGAGGATTGTTCCTTTGCTCGTCCTGCCGACTCAGTTTGGACCCAGCCATATGCAAATTAGCATTGACCCTGCTCCTCATGAGAAAGTCCAGCCTAACTGCCAGGCCAGGTCCTCCCCAAACCAGAATACAATCATCCTGGGATGGGTTACACCCTGACAGCGGCTCATCACCGAGGTATAGTTTGACTCCAGTGACTCTGTGAGCCTGGAATCCATGTCTGGGTATACCTGCTACACTTAAGGCAGTAATTGAAAAAACAACAAGGCGATGGATGGAATGGTTGAATTAATGTCCGCTGCTGGCAATCGCTCAGGCTGCATCCCAATCCAGCATTTTTTTGCCCTCTGTGCCACCTCAGTTTGGACCCAGCCATATGCAAATCAGTGCTGACCCTGCTCCTCATACGAACAGTCCAGCCCAAATGGCCAGGCCAGGTCCTCCCAGACACTGAACACCAGCAACCTAGGACCTGTAAATAGTGCTGTATCTAGGAAGCACAGCCACCTGACCCCTCGACCTTTAGACTGCGTTACGTGCAGTTGCCAATGACCTGTAAATAGTACTGTAGTTAGGAATTAGGGCAGCCTGACCCCTCGACCGCTAGGCTGCGTTACCGGAAAATGGATCTGTATCTAGTAATCAGGGCTGCCTGACCCCCGGACCTCCAAACTGTGTTACATGCAGTCACTGATGACCTATAAATAGTGCTGTATCTAGGAAGCAGGGCAGCCTGACCCCTCGACCTCAAGGCTGCTTTATGTGCAGTCGCTAATGACCAATAAATAGTGCTGTATCTAAGAAGAAGGGTTTCCTGACCCCTCGACCTCTAGGCTGTGTTACGTGCAGTCACTGATGACCTGGGAATACTGTGGGAGTGCTGTGTCTAGGAAGCAGAGGTGCCTGACCACTTGACCTATACGCTGCATTACGTGCAGTCACTGATTGTAGGAGGCTGGACTGGCTTGTAGTGAGTACCAGGGGGTACTTGCACCTTGCACCAGGCCCAGTTATCCCTTATTAGTGTATAGGGTGTCTAGCAGCATAGGCTGATAGATAATGGTAGCTTAGCAGAGCAGCTTAGGCTGAACTAGGAGACGTGTGAAGCTACTACAGTACCACAAGTGTCACTTGCACAATATCATAAGAAAACACAATACACAGATATACTAAAAATAAAGGTACTTTATTTTTATGACAATATGCCAAAGTATCTCAGTGAGTACCCTCAGTATGAGGATAGCAATTATACACAAGTTATATGTACACAATACCAAAAATATGCAGTATAGTCTTAGAAAACAGTGCAAACAATGTATAGTTACAATAGGATGCAATGGGGACACATAGGGATAGGGGCAACACAAACCATATACTCCAAAAGTGGAATGTGAACCACGAATGGACCCCACACCAATGTGACCTTGTAGAGGGTCGCTGGGACTATTAGAAAATAGTGAGAGTTAGAAAATTAGCCCTCCCCAAGACCCTGAAAAGTGAGTGCAAAGTGCACTAAAGTTCCCCAAAAGACAAAGAAGTCGTGATAGAGGAATAATGCAGGAAAGACACAAACCAACAATACAACAACTGTGGATTTCCAATCTAGGGTACCTGTGGAACATGGGGACCAAGTCCAAAAGTCACAAGCAAGTCGGAGATGGGCAAATGCCCAGGAAATGCCAGCTGTGGGTGCAAAGAAGCTTCTACTGGATAGAAGAAGCTGCGGTTTCTGCTGGAACAAAAAAGGCTAGAGACTTTCCCTTTGGTGGACGGATTCCTCTTGCCGTGGAGAGTTGTGCAGAAGTATTTTCCCGCCAAAAGAACGCCAACAAGCCTTGCTAGCTGAAAATTGTGCAGTTAGCGTTTTTGGACGCTGCTGTGGCCCAGGAGGGACCAGGAGGTCGCAAATTGGACCAGGAGAGAGAGGGGATATCGAGCAAGACAAGGAGTCCTCTCAGCAGCAGGTAGCACCCGGAGAAGTGCCAGAAACAGGCACTATGAAGATGCGTGAAACGGTGCTCGCCGAAGTTGCACAAAGGAGTCCCACGTCGCCGGAGACCAACTTAGAAAGTCGTGCAATGCAGGTTAGAGTGCCGTAGACCCTGGCTTGGCTGTGCACAAAGGATTTCTGCCGGAAGTGCACGGAAGTCAGAGTAGTTGCAAAAGTCGCGGTTTCCAACAATGCAGTCTGGCGTGGGGAGGCAAGGACTTACCTCCACCAAACTTGGACTGAAGAGTCACTGGACTGTAGTAGTCACTTCGACAGAGTTGCTGGATTCAAGGGACCTCGCTCGTCGTGCTGAGAGGAGACCCAAGGGACCGGTAATGCAGCTTTTTGGTGCCTGCAGTAGCAGGGGGAAGATTCCGTCGACCCACGGGAGATTTCTTCGGAGATTCTAGTGCAGAGAGGAGGCAGACTACCCCCACAGCATGCACCACCAGGAAAACAGTCGAGAAGGCGGCAGGATCAGCGTTACAGAGTTGCAGTAGTCGTCTTTGCTACATTGTTGCAGTTTTGCAGGCTTCCAGCGCGGTCAGCAGTCGATTCCTTGGCAGAAGGTGAAGAGAGAGATGCAGAGGAACTCTGATGAGCTCTTGCATTCGTTATCTAAAGTTTCCCCAGAGACAGAGACCCTAAATAGCCAGAAAAGAGGGTTTGGCTACCTAGGAGAGAGGATAGGCTAGCAACACCTGGAGGAGCCTATCAGAAGGAGTCTCTGACGTCACCTGGTGGCACTGGCCACTCAGAGCAGTCCAGTGTGCCAGCAGCACCTCTGTTTCCAAGATGGCAGAGGTCTGGAGCACACTGGAGGAGCTCTGGACACCTCCCAGGGGAGGTGCAGGTCAGGGGAGTGGTCACTCCCCTTTCCTTTGTCCAGTTTCGCGCCAGAGCAGGGCTAAGGGGTCCCTGAACCGGTGTAGACTGGCTTATGCAGAATTGGGCACAAATGTGCCCAAGAAAGCATTTCCAGAGGCTGGGGGAGGCTACTCCTCCCCTGCCTTCACACCATTTTCCAAAGGGAGAGGGTGTAACACCCTCTCTCAGAGGAAGTCCTTTGTTCTGCCATCCTGGGACAAGCCTGGCTTGACCCCAGGGGGGCAGAAACCTGTCTGAGGGGTTGGCAGCAGCAGCAGCTGCAGTGAAACCCCAGGAAAGGCAGTTTGGCAGTACCAGGGTCTGTGCTACAGACCACTGGGATCATGGGATTGTGCCAACTATGCCAGGATGGCATAGAGGGGGCAATTCCATGATCATAGACATGTTACATGGCCATATTCGGAGTTACCATTGTGAAGCTACATATAGGTAGTGACCTATATGTAGTGCACGCGTGTAATGGTGTCCCCGCACTCACAAAGTCCGGGGAATTGGCCCTGAACAATGTGGGGGCACCTTGGCTAGTGCCAGGGTGCCCTCACACTAAGTAACTTTGCACCTAACCTTTACCAGGTAAAGGTTAGACATATAGGTGACTTATAAGTTACTTAAGTGCAGTGTAAAATGGCTGTGAAATAATGTGTGCATTATTTCACTCAGGCTGCAGTGGCAGGCCTGTGTTAGAATTGTCTGAGCTCCCTATGGGTGGCAAAAGAAATGCTGCAGCCCATAGGGATCTCCTGGAACCCCAATACCCTGGGTACCTCAGTACCATATACTAGGGAATTATAAGGGTGTTCCAGTATGCCAATGTAAATTGGTAAAATTGGTCACTAGCCTGTTAGTGACAATTTGTACAGAGAGAGCATAACCACTGAGGTTCTGGTTAGCAGAGCCTCAGTGAGTCAGTTAGGCACCACACAGGGAACACATACATATAGGCCACAAACTTATGAGCACTGGGGTCCTGGCTAGCAGGGTCCCAGTGACACATAACAAACATACTGAAAACATAGGGTTTTCACTATGAACACTGGGCCCTGGCTAGCAGGATCCCAGTGAGACAGTGAAAACACCCTGACATACACTCACAAACAGGCCAAAAGTGGGGGTAACAAGGCTGGAAAGAGGCTACTTTCTCACACTGATGACCTGTAAATAGTGCTCTGTTTAGGAAATGCAGCAACCTGACTCCTCGACCTCTAGGCTGCGTTACATGCAGTCGCTGATGACCTGTAAATTGTGCTGTATCTAGGAAGCACGGCCGCCTGACCCCTCGACCTTTAGACTGCGTTACGTGCAGTTGCCAATGACCTGTAAATAGCACTGTAGTTAGAAAGTAGGGCATCCTGACCCCTCGACTGCTAGGCTGCGTTACGTAAATCACTGATGACCGGTAAATAGAGCTGTATCTAGTAATCAGGGCTGCCTGACCCCTGGACCTCTAAGCTGCGTTACTTGCAGTCGCTGATGGCCTATAAATAGTGCTGTATTTAGGAAGCACAGCCACCTGACCCCTCAAACTCTGGGCTGCGTTACGTGCAGTCGCTGATGACCTGAAAATGGTGCTGTATCTACGAAGCACGGCAGCCTGACCTCTCGACCTCAAGGCTGCTTTACGTGCAGTCGCTTATGGCCAATAAATAGTGCTGTATCTAGGAAGAAGGGTTGCCTAACCCCTCAACCTCTAGGCTGCGTTACATGCAGCCACTGATGACCTGTAAATACTGCTCTATCTAGGAGGCACAACTGCATGACCCCTCGACCCCTAGGCTGCGTTACATGCCATCACTGATGGCATGTTAATAGTGCTGTATCTAGGAAGCATGGCCGCCTGACTGACTTGATCTATAGGTTGCGTTATGTACAGTCGCTGATGACCTATAAATAGTGCTATATTTAGGAAGCAGGGCTTCCTGATCCCTCGACCTCTAGGCTGTATTATTTGCAGTCGCTGATGACCTGTAAATAGTGCTGTAGCTAGGAAGCAGATCCGCCTGAACCCTCGACCACTAGGCTGCGGTATGTGCAGTAATTAATGACCTATAAATAGTGCTGTAACTAGGAAGCAGGGCGGCCTGACCTCTCGACCTCTAAGCTGCTTTACATGTAGTCGTTGCTGACCTCTAAATAGTACTGTATCCAGGACACAGGGGTGTTTGACCCCTAGACTGCTAGGATGTATTACATGCAAGCGCTGATAGCCTGTAAATAGTGCTGTATCAAGGAAGCAGGGCTGCCTGACCCCTCAACTGCTAAGCTGCATTACATTAAATCACTGATGATAGTCGTGCTTCAAGGAAACACGGCCACCTGACCCCTTGCCCTCTATGATGTGCTACATACAGTCACTGATGACCTATAAATAGTGCTGTATCCAGGAAGCACAGTTGCCTGACCCCTGGACCTCTAGACTGTATTACGTGCAGTCACTTATGACCCTTGAATAGTGCTGTATCTAGGAAGCACGGCCACCTGACCCCTCAACCTCTAGGCTGCCTTATGTGCTGTCACTGATGACCCGTAAATAGTGTTGTATCTAGGAAGCACAGCTGCCTGACCCCTCAACCTCTAGGTTGCGTTACGTGCAGTTGCTGATGAACAGTAAATAGTGCTGTATCTAGGAAGCAGAGCTGCCTGACCCATCAACCACTAGGCTGCGTTACATGCAGTTGCTGATGACCTGTAAATAGTGCTGTATCTAAGAAGCATGGCCACCTGACCCCTCGATCTCTAGGCTGCCTTATGTGCAGTCGTTGATGACCTGTAAATAGTGTTGTATTTTGCAAGCACAGCCATCTGAACCCTCGACCTCTAGGCTGTGCTACGTGCAGTCACTGATGACCTGGGAATAGTGCTGTATCTAGGAAGCACAGGTGCCTGACCACTCGATCTATACGCTGCGTTACAGGCAGTCACTGATGACCTGTAAATAGTGCTCCATCTAGGAAGTACAGCGACCTGACTCCTCAACCTCTAGGCTGCGTTACGTGCACTCGCTGATGACCTATAAATTGTGCTGCATCTAGGAAGCACGGCCGCCTGACCCCTCAAACTCAGCCTGCATTACGTGCAGTTGCTGATGACCTCCAAATAGTGCTGTAGCTAGGAAGCAGGGCTGCCTGATCCCTCTACCCTTAGGCTGCATTACGTGCCGTCGCTGATGACCTCTAAATAGTGCTGTAGCTAGGAAGCAGGGTTGCCTGACCCCTCGACCTCTAGGCTGCATTTCATGCAGTCGCTGCTGACCTCTAAATAGTGTTGTACCTAGGAAGCAGGGCCGACTGACCCCTAGACTGCTAGGCCTCAACTGCTAAGCTGCATTACATCAAATCGCTGATGACCATTAAATAGTCGTGCTTCTAGGAATCACAGCCACCTGACCCCTTGACCTCTATGACGTGCTACGTACAGTCACTTATGACCTGTAAATAGTGCTATATCTAGGAAGCACAGCCGCTTGATCCCTCAACCTCTAGGCTGCATTACGTGCAGTCACTGATGACCTGTAAATAGTGCTGTATCTAGGAAGCAGGGCCGTCTGACCCTCGACCTCGAGGCTGCCTTACGTGCATTCACTGCTGACCTGTAAATAGTGCTGTATCTAGGAAGCAGGGCCGTCTGACCCTCGACCTCTAGGCTGCGTTACATGCAGTTGCTGATGAACGGTAAATAGTGCTGTATCTAGGAAGCACGGCCATCTGACCCCTCGACCTCTAGGCTGCCTTATGTGCAGTCACTGATGACCTGTAAATAGTGCTCTATCTAGGAAATACAGTAACCTGACTCCTCGACCTCTAGGCTATGTTACATGGAGTCACTGATGACCTGTAAATTGTGCTGTATTTAGGAAGCACGGCTGCCTGACCCCTCAAACTCTAGCCTGCATTATGTGCAGTCCCTGAGCACCTCTAAATAGTGCTGCAGCTAGGAAGCAAGGCTGCCTGACCCCTCGACCTCTAGGCTGCATTACGTGCAGTCACTGATGACCTGTAAATTGTGCTGTATCTAGGAAGCATCGCTGCCTGACCTCTCGACCTCTAGGCTGCATTATGTGCAGTTGCTAATGACCTGTAAATAGTGTTGTGTATAGGAAGCATGGCTGCCTGATCCCTTGAGCTCTAGGCTCCGTTATGTGCAGTTGTTGATGACCTGTAAATAGTGCTGTACCTAGGAAGCAGAGTTGCCTGACCCCTCGACTTCTAGGCTGTGTTATGTGAAGCCACTGATGACCTGTAAATACTGCTGTATCTAGGAAGCACAACTGCCTGACCCCTCAACCTCTAGGCTGTGTTACATGCCATCGCTGATGGCATGTTAATAATGCTGTATCTAGGAAGCATGGCCATCTGACCCCCTTGACCTCTAGACTGCTTTACATGCAGTCGCGGATGATCTATAAATAGTGCTGTATTTAGGAAGCAGGGCTGCCTGACTCCTCGACCTCTAGGCTGTATTACGTGCAGTCGCTGATGGCCTGTAAATAGTGCTGTAGCTAGGAAGCAGGGCCACTTGAACCCTCAACCACTAGGATGCGTTATGTGCAGTCGTTAATGACCTATAATTAGTGCTGTATCGAGAAGCAGGGCTGCCTGACCCCTCGACCGTCAGGCTGCGTTATGTGCAGTCGTTAATGACCTATAATTAGTGCTGTATCGAGAAGCAGGGCTGCCTGACCCCTCGACCGTCAGGCTGCGTTATGTGCATTCGCTGGTGGCCTATAAATAGTGCTGCATCTAGGAAGCAGGGCTGCCTGACACCTCGACCACTAGGCTGCGTTACGTACAGTCACCTATAACCTAGAACTAGTGCTCTATCTAGGAAACACAGCCGTCTGACCACCTCGATCTCTAGGCTGCATTATGTAAAGTCACTGGTGGCCTATAATAGTGCAGTATCTAGGAAGCAGGACTGCCTGACTCCTCGACCGCTAGGCTGCATTACACGCAGTTGCTAATGACCTATAAATAGTGCTGTATCTAGGAGGAAGGGCTGTCTGACCTCTCGACGTCTAGGCTGCATTCCGTGCAATCGCTGATTACCTATAAATCGTGCTGTATTTAGGAAGCAGTGCTGCCTGACCCCTCAACCTCTAGGCTGTGTTGTGTGCAGTCGCTGCTGACCTGTAAATAGCACTGTAGCTAGGAAGCAGGGCCGCCTGACCCCTCGACCTCTAAGCTGCATAACGTGCAGTGGCTGATGATCTAAAAATAGTGCTGTATCTAGAAAACCGGGTTTCCTGACCACTAGGCTGCATTACTTGCAGTCGCTGATGGCCTACAAATAGTGCTGTATCTAGGAAGCAGGGCAGTCTCACTCCTCGACATATAGGCTGCGTTACTTTCAGTCGCTGATGACCTATAAATAGTGCTGTATCTAGGAAGCAGGGCTGCCTGATCCCTTGACCTCTAGGTTCTGTTACCTGCAGCCGCTGATGGCCTATAAATAGTCCTGTATCTAGAAAGCAGGGCTGCCTGACCATTCGACCTCTAGCATGTGTTACCTGCAGTCGCTTCTGACCTGTAAATAGTGCTGTATTTAGGAAGCACGGCCGCCTGACCCCTCAACCGCTAAGCTGTGTTACGTGCAGTCACTGATGACCTACAAATAGTGCTGAATCTAGGAAGCAGGGCTGCCTGACCCCTGGACCTCTAGGCTGTGTTTTGTGCAGTCGCTGCTGACCTGTAAATAGTGCTGAATCTAGGAAGCAGTGCTGTCTGATCTCTTGACCTCTAGGCTGTGTAATGTGCAGTCGCTGATAACCTGTAAATAGTGCTGCATCTAGAAAGCACAGCCACCTGACCCCTCAACCTCTAGGCTGCGCTATGTGCAGTTGATGCTGAGCTGTAAATAGTGCTGTATCTAGGAAGCGTGGCTGCCTCACTCCTTTACCTCTAGGCTGCGTTATGTGCAGTGGCTGCTGACCTGTAAATAGTGCTGTATCTAGGAAGCAGGGCTGCCTGACCGCTGGACCTCTAGGCTGTGTTACGTGCAGTCGCTGATGACCTGTAAATAGTGCTGTATCTAGGAAGCGTGGGTGCCTCACTCCTTTACCTCTAGGCTGCGTTATGTGCAGTTTCTGCTGTCCCGTAAATAGTGCTGTATCTAGGAAGCAGGGCAGCCTGACCCCTCGACCTCTAGGCTGGGTTATGTGCAGTTGCTGATGGCCTATAAATAGTGCTGTATCTAGGAAGCACGACCACCTGACCCCTCGACCTCTAGGCTGTGTTATGTGCAGTCGCTGATGACTTGTAAATAGTGCTGTATCTAGGAAGCACAGCTGCCTGACCACCTGGAGTTCTAGGCTGCATTACGTGCAGTCGCTGCTGACCTGGGAATGCTGCTGAGACCCAGTCTCCCTAATCTTTAACTCACCCCCTTATCTGAGCGGATCTGCTTCGGTGCTTCACTCTGACGTCTTATGCTGACGACACATGGATGCTGCTGAGGCTGGACGGAGAGGTCCTTCCTGCACAGATCAGCTTCCTCTGCCACTTATCCCAGGGGACACCTGAGTGTCACAGAAGTGACTTGCTGAAATCTCACTACTGTTGCCACCTTTACTAGAGAAAAGTACTGGCCATTGGTTCACATTTACAACAGTCTGCAAAGGCCTGGATATGATTCTTCAGTAGAAACATCTGTAAGAATTTTTATCAAGGCCTTTCTGTCTCTGTTTACTTTATCAGTCAGGGGTCATTAATTGAGCTGCAGAACACATTTTAAAATGCTTTCTTCTCACCTTTACTATTAGTGTATGCACTGATAAGGGGAATAATGCTGCCTTTAGGTGATAGCCCTCTTTTTTGTACCAACAGGGACATTAATATGCCGGTCAGACAGGTATAAAACCGCCCAGGTGGGGACCCTGACAGAACCGTGTGTTGGTGCACCTCTTGGCGGCGAATCAACTGGGTCGTGGAAGGCTTGGGTTCCTCTTGAGTGTCAGCAGAGCTCCCGTCCTCGTCTGCTTCCGGGCCCTTTCCCAAGCATCACTGACCCCTCCGGAGAAGGGCCCCTCTTTCCAAACTCTGCCTTTCCCCACCAAGCTGGCTCGGCTGCTGACCCTCCTGTCCTCAGGACTGACGGCCTGTAGTGGTTCCCAAAGTGTGCGCCGTGGCACCCCACAAAAACCAGCCAGGGGAGCCGTGAGAAGAATCTTAATACCCCCATGACGTCAGTCTCGGCACCCACCTTGGGCAGGTGGAGACGACTGGCTTAGGCCTTCGGTGTGAACAGGACAGACAGAAGAAAGCATCACTTGACTCCCTCTGCCATGTCTTTGACACGGTGGGTCTTTGCGGGAGAAGTGAAATATTCACTGGAAGCATTTAGGCCCATATTTACGCTTTTTTTTGTGCCGCATTTGCGTCACTTTTTGACGCGAAAGCGGTGCAAACGTACAAAATACAATTACATTTTGTTAGTTTGCGCCACTTTTGCGTCACACAATGACGCAAATGCGGTGCAAAAAAAGTATAAATATGGGCCTTAGGCCCTGATTTATACTTTTTTGCGCAGCATTGCCGTAATTTATTGGCGCAAACTTACAAAATACAATTGTATGCAGCGCAGAAAAAGTATAAATCGGGGCCTGAGTTCTGCAATGTTTGGTATTTCAGCTCCCTCTCTCAGACCCTGATGGAAGTTGCATTCGCAACCTTGGGGGAAAAAATAAGGGAATTCTAATTTCTCTCCTACCAGGATTGGAAAAGGTGACTGAATACTTGATAAAGAATTCATACTCTTGTGCAGGGAGTGAGTCTTAACTTGCTCCAGTCTCCAGCAGTTGCCAGCAGTCCAGGACCAAAGACTTCTTTGCACTTAACAACGTGTTACACTTTTCTGAGCGGAGGCTGGATTCTGTGAAATGTTCCTAGAGGGGAGGTTTGTTTTCTTCTCCTCGCTGGCGGATTTGTAGCTGCACTCGGCAGAAGTGGTTCTGTCCTGGTAAAGTGTCCTTCTTGTTAATGTTGTTTCTGCCAACCAGTGTTATTCACGGATGGATGCTCGCATATTACGCAACAGCTGACAACTACGCATTTGACAAAACTACACAAGATACAGTAACACTTCATAATTGTTGTATATATTAATTCAGTTTAGCATTGGAAATGACATCATTGCTCAGGCTTAGGAAAATCTACTGAAATTCATACTTTCTAAACATAAACTGGGGGTGTTTAAGGAAGGATTACTGGTAGCGGTGCATTACGCAACCAACGTGACAATCACATTTTGGGGTGTCACTTTATTACCGGCGAGTTATAGTATATTTGAAGCTACAGTGGTATATTAAATCGAGGCACCTCGAATTCTGCAGTTAAAGAAATTAAGGCCTAGTGAGGTCAGATGGTCCATGATCACAGAATCACATCCACAGACTGTGTGATGCTCCCCACCATGTTCAAGTGGGGCCTCCCAAGCACCCCGGTCTAGCGCTACATTGGTGAACGCAGACAGTTTACCATGCTGCAGCATTTCCATGTTCACATACACTGTTTATGCGCTGCAAAGCTGGTAATTCTGCATCTGACAACTTTTCGCTTGCAAATTATTTGGCCTTTGAAAATTATTATCTCGCCTGCAAACCTAGATTGGATTAGGTGCAAAAATGCATTAAAAATTCAGTCCCACAACATGCACATTATCCACACAATACATTTTCTGGCTTTCTTTATAGAAACGAGCTAAGTAAACCACGTTTGATTCAGTCAGTTGGGCTGGGACCTCAAAAGGGAAGAATGATGTACAGTAGCTGAAGCCTCTTTGGCTGTCACCAGGAGTGGCCAGGTCATCATGCTCTGGCCAACAAAGGGCCAAATCAGAAGTGGTGCAAAACTGTGACTCACCCTCTGGCAGTCAGTAGCTGATGAAGCACTCAACAAGGGATTTAGCTACAAATGACCACAGGATCCAAGGGTCCAGTGAACTATGCAAAGGCCTATCCAGTGGTTCCTAACCTGTGCGATGCACCACAATGGTGCCCCCGGCTTCTTTCTGTTGGAAGTGTCCACTCCAGGATGAGTGCACAAACATCAACCAGTTGCAGTCACTGCATGACCTGAGGTCGCACAAACAGCAAACAGATGCAGTCACTGAATGGGCTGAGCGTGCACAAACATCAACCAGATGCAGCCACTGCATGGCCTGAGCGCGCACAAACAGCAAACAGATGCAGTCACTGCATAGCCTGAGCGTGCACAAACATCAACCAGATGCAGCCACTGCATGGCCTGAGTGCGCACAAACAGCAAACAAATGCACTCACTGCATGGCCTGAGCACGCACAAACATCAACCAGATGCACTCACTGCATGGCCTGAGGGCGCACAAACAGATGCAGTCACTGCATGGCCTGAGCGTGCACAAACACCAACCAGATGCAGTCACTGCAAGACCTAAGCGTGCACAAACAGCAAACAAATGCAGTCACTGCATGGCCTGAGCGTGCACAATCAGCAAACATATGCAGTCACTGCATGGCCTGAGTGCAAAAACAGCAACCAGAAGCAGTCACAGCATGGCCTGAGGACGCACAAACAGCAAACAGATGCACTCACTGCATGGCCTGAGCGTGCATAAACATCAACCAGAAGCAGTCACTGCATGGCCTGAGCGCACACAAACAGCAACCAGATGCACTCACTTCATGGCCTGAGCATGCACAAAGATCAACCAGAAGCACTCACTGCATGGCCTGAGTGTGCACAAACATCAACCAGATGCAGTCACTGCAAGGCCTGAGCACGCACAAACAGCAAACAGATGCAGTCACTGCATGGCCTGAGCGTGCACAAACAGCAAACATATGCAGTCACTGCATGGCCTGAGTGCAAAAACAGCAACCAGAAGCAGTCACTGCATGGCCTGAGGGCGCACAAACAGCAAACAGATGCACTCACTGCATGGCATGAGCACGCACAAACAGCAAACACATGCAGTCACTGCATGGCCTGAGTGCGCACAAACAGCAAACAGATGCACTCACTGCATGGGCTGAGCGCACACAAACACCAAACAGATGCAGTCACTGCATGGCCTGAGTGCGCACACAAACACCAAACAGATGCAGTCACTGCATGGCCTGAGCGTGCGCAAACATCAACCAGAAGCAGTCACTGCATGGCCTGAGCGCGCACAAATAGCAAACAGATGCACTCACTGCATGGCCTGAGTGTGCACCAACAGCAACCAGAAGCAGTCACTGCATGGCCTGAGCGTGCACAAACATCAACCAGAAGCAGTCACTGCATGGCCTGAGCGCGCACAAACAGCAAACAGATGCAGTCACTGCAAGGCCTGAGCGCGCACAAACAGGAAGCAGATGCACTCACTGCATGGCCTGAGCGTGCACAAACAGCAAAAAGATGCAGTCACTGCAAGGCCTGAGCGCGCACAAACAGCAAACAGATGCAGTCACTGCATGGCCTGAGCGTGCACAAACAGCAAACATATGCAGTCACTGGATGGCCTGAGTGCAAAAACAGCAACCAGAAGCAGTCACTGCATGGCCTGAGGGTGCACAAACAGCAAACAGATGCACTCACTGCATGGCCTGAGCGTGCACAAACAGCAAACAGATGCAGTCACTGCATGGCCTGAGGGCACACAAATATTGTGAAAAGAAGGAGTGGACATATCCTTGCAGTGCACACACTATTCTGGATACCTTTAGTCAAATGTTCTTCAGGAATTCAAATGGAAGTGCTATAGACAGTGCTTTAAATGGGCGGGTACTCTCCGGTACTGAGTACCGGCACTTTTTTATTTTGAGAGGGAGAGTACCGGCATATCTCAAGAAAAACGTAATACTTTTAATTGGAGAGTACCGGCACTTCTCAGAAACAAGCAGGCCCTCCGGCACCTGCTCGTAATACTTTTAATTGGAGAGTACCGGCACTTCTCAGAAACAAGCAGGTACTCGGGTACAGAGTGCCCGCACTTCTATTTTTCCATTTAAAGCACTGGCTATAGAGACCCGGCTTACAACAACTACCGATCTCCCCCGCCCCCTCCGGCACACAGGGTAAAACAAAGTAATGTATTGGGAAACGCGGCCCACCGCGAACTGGTCAAGGGAGCCCGTGCTCGAAAAAGTTTGGGAACCACTGGCCTGTGGGATCCGCTGGAGAGAACATTTCTTGGCCCCCACAATGTGCAGGTTACAGCCGGGGCCGCTCCTTTCGCTCTTTGGTCCTCAGCTCTGGAATGAGACTCCCTTCATCTTCGAAGACAAAATAAGGTTTTATTTTTCCGCAAACAAGAGAAAAGGTTTCTGTTCCCCAAGCCTCGGCGCTCTCCCCTCCAAACTCAGTGGCGTCAGGGCAAGCTCAGGGGCGAGTGAGCCTCCATGGGACAGTCAGTCAAAGAATCAGTCGTAATCCTCAAGCATTACAGCTACAAAGTATTGGAAAGTATGACAAGGAAATGCGTAATAAGAGCAAGAAGGGCTTCTTTGTAATTGATGGACTTCACCTGTGACGAGGGGTCTGCAATGGGCCGGATGTGGCGCTGCTGTCTTCGAAGTGTCCGGCAGAGGGCGCCGGCGCATCACAGGTGTCCCCAGCAGAGCTCTGCGCAGAGGCCCAGGGGTACGGACAGGGGTACAGCGGACCACCGGGGCCGGGGCTTCAATGCGCTGCATGCACCACTCACAGCATATGAAACAAGGGGGAGGTTTGCCTCATTTTGGCACAACGAAGCGCTGCAACCAAAGCTGTTGAAGTCCATCAGATGGGGAGAGTAAATCAGCAATCCAAGAAGGAGGGCGTGAGAAGCACCAGGGCCACTGGAATTGTGAGGCAGGGGAGGGCCAAATTGTACGGCAGAGGTGAGAAAATTATGCGGCAAGATAAAGGCCAATTATGCGGCATTATCCGGCGCATTTTGTAAAGGTATTAATTCATTATTTCGTCACTTTAAAACTTTGTAACACTGTCTGGCATCGGTTGCACCTCATTAGGACCAGTTTAACACCCAAATATAGCAACAGGCTATAGAAAGGTGACCAGTGCGGCTTTGCAAAGGGTCTTCCACTGCGCAGAAACAGGTGTCGCTGAGTTTTAAGTCATTATTGAACAGTTTGAGGCAGAAGCAATATTTTTGGGTCAAAGTTGCAGTTTATGTGGCAGATGATGGATTGTGTGGCAAATGCAGCAAATGTATAACTATGCAGAAATGGCTGTGGCCGCACAATGCCTTAATTCCATTGGTTCTGGAAGTGACACAGGGTTCACTGCCCTTTTGAAACATCTAACCATATAAATACAACAGGCGGCAGCCCTCACGGTGCGTATCCTATCTGTCCGTACCAGCCCAATGGGATCACCCCATACTAGTAAAAGGACAGTGGCAGGTTCATCATAGAGCTGCTTCTAGAAACCTTGGCCCAGATTTATACTTTTTGCAGCATAACTGCGCAAACGCAGTTTTGCGGCAAAAAGTATAGCGCCGGCTTGCGTCATTCCAAAGCGCCAGTCGGGTGCCAAATTTATGGAATGCTGCAAGCCGCCACTAAGCTTGAGCTAGCGTAAAAAAAAAGACGCTAGCCAGGTGGGGGTGGTGGTATGGGAGAAGGGGGGTTTGCGTCAAAAAATTACGCTAGGCTGGTTAGAGGGAAACAAAATGCCATTAACCAGCCTAGAGTCATTTCCTGACGCAAAACCATCCATACCACATGTCTCATGCCCACCACCCCAACGGCCAGTACAGGAGACCAGTGTCCCCTGGGCACGGCCATTGCACCCTGTGCTGTGCAAGGGGGCACAAAGTTGGACCCCAATGGCACTTTAATAAAAAAAAATCCTTACCTATACTTACCCTACTTACCTGGCATGGGGTGATCTTGGGGCTAGAGGAGGGCACCTGTGGACCCATTCCATGGTGTTTAACCATGGAATGGGTCCACAGATCCCCTAACGCCCGGTCTGACCCAGGCATTAAATAATGAGGCAAAGCAAGCTTAGCACCATTATTTAACCCCTCCTCCCACCCGTGCGCCATTTTAGCACGGGGGATAAGTATGGGGCTATGGGGAAAGCACCATTTTTTATATTCCACTGCGCCATTTTTGCGGTCCCCCTAACTTGGGAATGCCCCCTCTGCATACATTATACATAACATGGCACAAAGGGTTACAAAGTGGTGCAATGCATGCATTGTGCCACTTTGTAAATATGGCACGGCATTTTGCCAAAATATCGCCATATTAGCGTCAAAAAAATGACGCTAATGTGGCGATATATGGCGCAAGGAGCTCTTAAATCGGCCCCTACATTTGCAGCAGGCCCTACGGAGGTCACGATGCATTCCTCATCTTCTCACACGTGCCCATAACTCTGCACAGGTGAGAGCAGCTCTGGGGAGATGAAAGCTTGCCCCGGCAGCCAGTCCAATTGTACGGCAAGCCGGGTGAGTGTGGTACTAAGTAGATAGATGGGCAGTTTCGGAACCCTTGAGGAAGTAAAGTACTGGAACTCTGGTCCCCATATGCACACACAGCACCTCTCTCTCACCACAGTGCCAGAGGCCAGCAACTTCAGCATTAGCCTTATTTTTATGTGTGTATTTGTTTTTTGTATCACATATGTTACACGCATAGCCCATTTCAGCAACAGTGTATGACTACAGGGTCAAACCTCCCTCTGCACCCCGTGGGTCTTGGTAATTATACCTGTATGGCTAAGTTCTGTTGTTTACCGATTACATGTGCATAACCGTTTTATTAACGATGCCAGCTGCACTATCATGGCACACTTTGATAGGTTTTTGTCCTTTTTAAAACTAAACGCATGTTTTGCAGTGACCACTTAGAACACTACCTTTACAATATGAAGGTTTAGTGTTCACCTCACACACCTTGCAGTATTTCACTGTGTCTGACACGAAGCACGGCTATCACCCCAAATCGGTAAGCGTGGATAAGTCTGACCAGCACACAAGGAATGCAGCACATAGCAATCCTCATGCATGTTCTGTGTGATCACCGTTGTCATCCCTGACAACATACATATCTGTTTGTCTCTTTCTGCAGGTACCACTCGTTAACTGTTCTAGTACCAGGCTCCGAACAGGCAAGTAGACACCCACCTCGCATGTCAAGATATGTACATGCCACAAGTGATTAGACACCAATAGATTATCATCCGGGCAGTGATAGTTTTTTTCCACCCTGAAGAATGCCCTGGACCCTATTTGTCCATCAGAGTAGGGCCGAAACATGTTGACAAACTGAGGATCACAGGACCATTGTATGTCTTATGTGCCCCTCCTTGTAATTACTATAATTACTATTATTATTTTTATTGTGTCCATCCACCCCATTAATGAAGGGATTCCTGGAAGTTGATGAGAATTTTTTAGATTAACCACCTGGTCACCATGAAATACATCAAAAGAGCTTCCTGGAATACGGTTGAGCCCATCCTGACCGTTAGGATTCAGGGTAAACCCGATGATGAAGCACGTCATTTGAGTGAGTGAGGGTCATATATAAAAAAGTGAAAAACTCTCTCTCTTAAGTCATTCTAGATGGTTATCATCTGACATGCGCACTGGATGTGTTTTTCCGTATGCAGACTGACATTTTGTTTGGTTTGTAGAAATATGTTGTTTACCAGGTTTTAATATTACCTATTGATGAATTATGATGAAACTGTAGCAACAGAGTCAGCACTGCCCCAAAATGCAGACTTTAGAGATTAAAAAAAAGAGTCATTCATACATCTACTATTATAGTACTCGGAATTCGGGTCTGCGCGCCGTCCACTTTCAATACTCTGTTTATAGCACATAGATTACGTACCTGCAAGGAGGCACTATGATTGTGCATCAACTCCACTGACACAACAGCTCTGCCTGAAATAGGAAGATTGTTCATACACTGCTGAGAACTTTCAAAGCTTGGAACCAATGAAAATACTCCTGACAGTCACAGCACTTTTAAAGAACTTGTATTGAAGCGTTACAAGCCATCGGATAGGCGTTGGACGTATTACGTAATCACCTTCTAAGACTGGCCTCAAAGCTAACTTAAGAAGAATTATACAGGAGAAACTGCAGACTGTGGATCAATTACACGTACCTGCTTTTATTTTTGATCAATCTTGTAACTTTTTAATTCATTTTATACAGTAACATTTGACATTACATCAGTCGAATCACAACCAAGCATTTAACAGTTTAGTAGACAGTGCTCAGGCTACAGTTTCCAAATTAAGGGGCAGATTTAAGTGGCGCTACACTGAGTGCAGCACCACTTTCCCTGCGCCTCTTAGCGCCCCCGTACCGCCACCATGTGCGCTCCGTATTTAAAATACTGCGCACCGTGGCGCAGGGAAGGGCGCAATAGAGCAATTTGTCATGACGCCCTTGATGTGCTCTGCAGGAGTAGCACCAGGATTTATACTAGTACATCTGTTGGGCGGGGCGCTTCTGTTCGTAGTTCACCAGCTTCTGGTTTCACTGACTCAGATTCTTTGGTTATTTACTGAGTTTCAGGTTCCCCCGGTGCACTCTCCACGTGGCCCTGCAGGAAGTTTTGTTCGTGTTTTTCAGTTGATTTTGTGTCTCTGACTTCTGTGTGACATTCTGTGAGATTCTTTGGTGTCACTTTCAGGTTATTTTACATTATTAGTTCTTAGGTGTTTGTTCTTGGGTTGTTTTTATGGCCTTTTCTTTCTGGGCATTGTTTCTCAGGTTTAGGTTGATATTGTTGTGGGATCTCCTGGGTTCCTTTTTGGAAAGTGTGTGTTTTCAGCTATTTACTCTCCTTTGTTGTGGCTGAAGGTTTCCTTTGGGTGTTTGTTTTACGGTTGTTTTATGGGGTTTTCTTTCTGAGCATTGTTTCTCAGGTTTAGGTTGATATTGTTGTGGGATCTCCCGGGTCCCTTTTTGGAAAGTGTGTGTTTCCAGCCATTTACTCTCCTTTGTTGTGGCTGAAGGTTTCCTTTGGGTGTTTGTTTTACGGTTGTTTTTATGGCAGTTTCGTTCTGGGCATTGTTTGTAAGGTTTAACATGACACTGCTCTGGGATCTCCTGGGTTCCTTTTTGGAGCGTGTGTGTTTCCAGCTATTTGCTCTCCTTTCCTGTGGCTGAAAGTTTCCTTTGGGTGTTTCTCTTGGGTTTGGGTCTCTGTTCCACAGCAGTGTTACCTTCGGGTGTGGCCTGGCAGAAGTGTTACTGAAGGAATTTTACTTGCTTGGGAGCCTTGGCTGCTGCTTTGATTGTGTTTAAAGCACTGGGGTCTCCTGGCCTGTACTTCAGGTGTGTTTGGCATGTTGCGTCACTATGACGTTTCTTGAGCTGAGTGAAAGGCTTGTGTGATGGACGGGGGATGTTTGCTTCCATCTGTCGATGTGTCCACCATCCTTGTCTGATTGTCTTGAGACCCTCACGGGTGAGTAGTGTGCTTTACAAATTCCTGATTGATTGATTGATTGGTGGTCTCTGGTCCAGGGTTCCTTCACACTGTTCTTGGGTGGGGGTCAGCTGCAGGTCTAGGGGTCCAAGAGAGATCACGCCTCACTGCCAGGCGACTCACTTTGTGACACAGTACTTCCAGAAGCAAGCTGAACAACAGAAAACACAAAAGTCAAGAGAAATGTTGTGGCATCCTAAACAGTGCTGCAGCATTCAGTTCATAGCTAGGGTTGTGAAGGGGATAGATCCGGGGTGGAGCCTGGTCAGTAAGATTGGAGGGGATGTGGGGGGCCATCAGATTTTCTGAACAATCACTCTGGCATATGACAGCAAAATACAAACATGACCTGGGGGGATGGAAAGGGACGAGCAGTGCGGGGAACTAAAATTACAATATTTTGTAAAATAACCAACATTTTTCTAAAACTTCAAAACACAGAGGAACGTGTGTGTGTGCATGCGCGTGTGTGTGTGTGTGCGTGCGTGCATGTGTATGTGTTTTTGTATAAGTGTGCGAATGCAAAAATCTCAGGTGGAATCCAACAGACACTTCACCGTACCTGACTGAAAGCAATTGTACCCAACAATTTACTAGAGAACACATTTATTAGGGAAGTTCAACACCCCAAACACCCCCTGAAGCGACACCCTGGTTAGATCTCTCTGGCAGTGAGGAATTCAGGACTATGCAACTTTGTGAAACTAACTTTGTAATCAAGGAACAACTTTGCCCGAAATCAACGTTTTGTGAAAAGATGATTTTGCAGGAGTGTACCTTTAAAAGTTGGGTTTGTAGGGATTCTCTCTAGTGTAATTGTACTTTTCACGGTATATCTTCTCATTTCGTTATTTTTAATTGATGAACTGTAAGTAGATGCCGAGGGGTAACTTGTTCCACCCCTTCTTATAAGCCATCACATTGCAGAGCCAGACTTTACCGTCATCTCTTAAACCTTTGCACGAGTGGGTGAGAGTAGGCGCTTTAGCTCGTACAGGACATGGAGTCAGATGGATAACGTGGCCCCATCCTGACTCATTCCAGAGCCAGAAGCCTCTCGAGTCCAGCATGAGTGCAGACACTAGAGTTCGTGCATGAAACACACAAAGGGTGGTGGGAGGATGCTTGCAATAAACCAACCCCCTGGCAATCTCTCAGGGTAGCATTTCAGCCCATTGCTCTTCTACCTTTAAAGCCCCCTCATTTTGGACCCTGTCATATGCAAATCAGCCTTGACCCTGCTCCAATAGGAAGAGTGCACCTGGAGCTGTGAAGCCAGGCCCTCCCTGCACCGGAACACAAGCCTGTCCAAACTGACTTTGCCCTGATGGGGGCTCTTCAGCCAAGTATAGCTTGGTTCCAGTGGCACAGTGAGCACAGGACCCACGTCTGAGCACACCCAGCGCACTGAGGACATTGCAGCTCTAGGCAACACCACCCAGGGAGCATCTTAGCCAAGGCACTAGGACACAAGGGACAGCTGTCCCTGATATGGTCTTCAGAGGGAGTGGAGGCCAGGGCTATGAGCCCAGGGTGACTGGAGAGACAGTGAAGAAGTAGGCATCTGGAGGGATGCAAGGAGCACAGAGGATAGGCCTATTGGAGGTCAAGTGAAGGAACGATTGGTGTGGCCAGTTGTGGCTGCTTGTGAGGCATCAGGGAGGTCAGTGTGATCCATCAGAGGCTTTTAGGGAAAGAGAGGACAAGAAGCCATGTCTGTAATCACCCCACCAGGGCCACAAAAGGTGAGTGAAAAAGCAAACAGAAATTCAACTAAGGTCATGGAGGAGGCAAAGGCTGGGACCAAAAAGGGACCAGGGCAGGATGCAGGAGTGGTGCCAAGCAGTAGGAAGAGGAGACATGGGAAAAGCTGAAATGGAACACGACAAGAAGGGTTGAGATGAAGAGAGAGTAGTTACTCAACTAGAGAAAATGTCCTGTATCTTGTAGTAGTACTGAGAAGAATGTGGTTGGTGAGGTGATGTGAGGGTGCAGCAGAAATGGGAAAGGATGACATGAAGTTGATTGTCTGGTTGTTACCTGCGTCAGGTGCCAAGGATTCAATTCAAAGGACACTTCTTTGCAGGCGAGGTTATACCCACATGTTATTCAGTGGCTTGCTCTGTCTTTCAGAAGATCACTATGTTTCTGCAGTGGGTCAGGAGTGTGGTGTGGTGTGGTGTGGACGTCTGAGCAGGTGCTACACTATCTTGATGATTTCTTGGTTTCCGGCAGGAGCGACAAACGAAGCACCAGAGACTAATGCTGGCGTTTTAAGACACTGCACCTGCCTTTGGTTTACCTTTGGTGCTTGGAAAGACGTGTATTATGTATTAAACTGGTTTCAGTGGCTGTGGTTTCATGCAGGCTGGACAACAATGTGACAAAACTGAGATCTTTAATGCTGAAGAACAAACATGTGAGTTGTGTTAATGCCGCAGATGCTGGGCCATCTGAATTTTGCATGTACAGTTGTGGCTCAAGGTTGGGCCTTTTGCAGGCAGATCAGATTTGCAATGAATGGGCGTCAAAGCCCCCCGCACAGGATCAGGATGATGGAGAGAATCTAGATAGACAGGCAGGTGACGCTGAGATTTCTAGAACATTATAATGAAGTGTCTTTATGGCTACATGACAACCCCATGACTGAGACAACGAAAATTGTTTTCAACACATCAAGTGTGGGGGGCTTTGGACTGTATTGGAAGAGACATTCGTGTGCTGAGCAGTGGCCGGGGAGTGGAAACAGAAGTGGCATAGCATCGCTTTTTGTGAATTTCTATCACTAATGTTGAGTTGGACACTCTGGGGTGAGGAGCTGGAGAACAGGAAAGTGACGTGTGTGGAGGTTGTGGGGTAGGAGCTGGAGAACAGGAAAGTGACGTGTGTGGAGGTTGTGGGGTGAGGAGCTGGAGAACAGGAAAGTGACATGTGTGGAGGTTGTGGAGTGAGGAGCTGGAGAACAGGAAAGTGGCATGTGTGGAGGTTGTGGGGTGAGGAGCTGGAAACAGGAAAGTTACGGGTGTGAAGGATGTGGGGTGAGGATCTGGATAACAGGAAAGTGACGTGTGTGGAGGTTGTGGGCAGAGGAGCTGGAGAACAGGAAAGTGAGGTGTGTGGAGGTTGTGGGGTGAGGAGCTGGAGAACAGGAAAGTGATGGGCGTGGCGGTTGTGGGGTGTGGAGCTGGAGAACAGGAAAGTGACGTGTGTGCATGTTGTGGGGTGAGGAGCTGGAGAACAGGAAACTGATGGGGTTGGAGGTTGTGGGGTGAGGAGCTGGAGAACAGGAAAGTGACGTGTAGATGTTGTGGGGTGAGGAACTGGAGAACAGGAAAGTGATGTGTGTGGAGGTTGTGAGGTGAGGAGCTGGAGAACAGGAAAGTGACAGGTGTGGAGGTTGTGGGGTGAGAAGCTGGAGAACAGGAAAGTGACGTGTGTGCGGAGGTTGTGGGGAGAGGAGCTAGAGAACATGAAAGTGACGTGTGTGGAGGTTGTGGGGTGAGTTGCTGGAGAACAGGAAAGTGATGTGTGTAAAGGTTAGGGGTGAGGAGCTGGAGAACAGGAAAGTAACGTGTGGAGGTTGTGGGGAGAGGAGCTGGAGAACAGGAAAGTGGCGTGTGTGGAGGTTATGGGAGAGGAGCTGGAGAACAGGAAAGTGACTGATGTGGAGGTTGTGGGGTGAGGAGCTGAAGAACAGGAAAGTGACGTGTGTGGAGGTTGTCGGGAGACAAGCCAGAGATCAGGAAAGTGACGCGTGTGAAGGTTGTTGGATGAGGAGCCGGAGAACAGGAAAGTGACGTGTGTGGGGTGAGGAGCTTAAGAACAGGAAAGTGACGTGTGTGGAGGTTGTTGGGAGACAAGCCAGAGACCAGGAAAGTGATGTGTGTGGAGGTTTTTGGATGAGGAGCCGGAGGACAGGAAAGTGACGGGTGTGGAGGTTGTGGGAAGAGGAGCTGGAAAACAGGAAAGTGATGGATGTGGAGGTTGTGGGGTGAGGAGCTGGAGAACACAAAAGTGACGTTTGTAGAGGTTGTGGGGTGAGGTGCTGAAGAAAAGGAAAGTGACGTGTGTGGAGGTTGTTTGGAGAGGAGCTGGAGAACCGGAAAGTGATGTGTATGGAGGTTGTGGGGTGAGGAGCTGGAGAACAGGAAAGTGACGGGTGTAGAGTTTGTAGGGAGAGGAACTGGAGAACAGGAAAGTGATGTGTGTGGAGGGTGTGCGGTAAGGAGCCGGAGAACAGGAAAGTGATGGGTGTGGAGGTTGTGGGGTGAGGAGCTGGAGAACAGGAAAGTGACGGATGTGGAGGTTGTGGGGAGAGGAGCTGGAGAACAGGAAAGTCCCATGTGCGGAGGTTGTGGGAAGAGGGGCCGGAGAACCTGAATGTGACGGGTGTGGAGGTTGTGGGGTGAGCAGCTGGAGAACAGGAAAGTGTTAGGTGTGGAGGTTGTGGGTTGAGGCGCTGGAGGACAGGAAAGTGACGTGTGTGGAAGTTGTGGGGTGAGGAGCTGGAGAACAGGAAAGTGACGTGTGTAGAGGTTGTGGGGAGAGGAGCCAGAGAACAGGAAAGTGACAGGTGTGGAGGTTGTGGGGAGAGGCGCTGCAGAACAGGAAAGTGACGGGTGTGGAGGTTGTGGGGAGAGGAGCTGGGGAACAGGAAATTGACGCAGGTAGAGGCTGTGGGGTGAGGAGCTAGAGAACCAGAAAGTGACAGGTGTGGAGGTTGTGGGGTCAGGAGCTGGAGAACAGGAAAGTGACGTGCGTGGAGGTTGTGGGGTGAGGAGCTGGAGAACAGGAAAGTGACGGATGTGGAGGTTGTGGGGTGAGGAGCTGGAGAACAGGAAAGTGATGTGTGTAGAGGTTGTGGGGTGAGGAGCTGGAGAACCAGATATTGACGGGTGTGGAGGTTGTGGGGTCAGGAGCTGGAGAGCAGGAAAGTGACGGGTGTGGAGGTTGTGGGGAGAGGAGCTGGAAAACAGGAAAGTGATGGTTGTGGAGGTTGTGGGGTGAGGAGCTGGAGAACAGAAAAGTGACGTTTGTAGAGGTTGTGGGGTGAGGTGCTAGAGAACAGGAAAGTGACGTATATGGAGGTTGTTTGGAGAGGAGCTGGAGAACCGGAAAGTGATGTGTGAGGAGGATGTGGGGTGAGGAGCTGGAGAACAGGAAAGTGACGTGTGTGGAGGATGTGGGGTGAGGAGCCTGAGAACAGGAATGTGACGGGTGTGGAGGTTGTTGGGTGAGGAGCTGGAGAACAGGAAATGACAGATTTGGAGGTTGTGGGGAAAGGAGCTGGAGAACACGAATGTAACGGGTGTGGAAGTTGTGGGGTGAGGAGCTGGACAACAGGAAAGTGAGTGTGTGGAGAATGTGGGGAGAGGAGCCGGAGAACAGGAAAGTGACGTTTGTGGAGGTTGTGGAGTGAGGAGCTTGAGAACAGGAAAGTGACGTGCGTGGAGGTTGTGGGGTGAGGAGCTGGAGAACAGGAAAGTGACGGATGTGGAGGTTGTGGGGAGAGGAGCTGGAGAACAGGAAAGTCCCATGTGCGGAGGTTGTGGGAAGAGGGGCCGGAGAACCTGAATGTGACAGGTGTGGAGGTTGTGGGGTGAGCAGCTGGAGAACAGGAAAGTGATAGGTGTGGAGGTTGTGGGTTGAGGCGCTGGAGGACAGGAAAGTGACGTGTGTGGAAGTTGTGGGGTGAGGAGCTGGAGAACAGGAAAGTGACGTGTGTAGAGGTTGTGGGGAGAGGAGCCAGAGAACAGGAAAGTGACAGGTGTGGAATTTGTGGGGAGAGGCGCTGGAGAACAGGAAAGTGACGGGTGTGGAGGTTGTGGGGAGAGGAGCTGGAGAACAGGAAATTGACGCAGGTAGAGGCTGTGGGGTAAGGAGCTAGAGAACCAGAAAGTGACAGGTGTGGAGGTTGTGGGGTGAGGAGCTGGAGAACAGAAAAGTGACGTTTGTAGAGGTTGTGGGGTGAGGTGCTAGAGAACAGGAAAGTGACGTGTGTGGAGGTTGTTTGGCGAGGAGCTGGAGAACCGGAAAGTGATGTGTGAGGAGGATGTGGGGTGAGGAGCTGGAGAACAGGAAAGTGACGTGTGTGGAGGATGTGGGGTGAGGAGCCTGAGAACAGGAAAGTGACGGGTGTGGAGGTTGTTGGGTGAGGAGCTGGAGAACAGGAAATGACAGATTTGGAGGTTGTGGGGAAAGGAGCTGGAGAACACGAATGTAACGGGTGTGGAAGTTGTGGGGTGAGGAGCTGGACAACAGGAAAGTGAGTGTGTGGAGAATGTGGGGAGAGGAGCCGGAGAACAGGAAAGTGACGTTTGTGGAGGTTGTGGAGTGAGGAGCTTGAGAACAGGAAAGTGACGTGCGTGGAGGTTGTGGGGTGAGGAGCTGGAGAACAGGAAAGTGACGGATGTGGAGGTTGTGGGGAGAGGAGCTGGAGAACAGGAAAGTCCCATGTGCGGAGGTTGTGAGAAGAGGGGCCGGAGAACCTGAATGTGACGGGTGTGGAGGTTGTGGGGTGAGCAGCTGGAGAACAGGAAAGTGATAGGTGTGGAGGTTGTGGGTTGAGGCGCTGGAGGACAGGAAAGTGACGTGTGTGGAAGTTGTGGGGTGAGGAGCTGGAGAACAGGAAAGTGACGTGTGTAGAGGTTGTGGGGAGAGGAGCCAGAGAACAGGAAAGTGACAGGTGTGGAATTTGTGGGGAGAGGCGCTGGAGAACAGGAAAGTGACGGGTGTGGAGGTTGTGGGGTCAGGAGCTGGAGAACAGGAAAGTGACAGGTGTGGAGGTTGTGGGGAGAGGAGCTGGAAAACAGGAAAGTGATGGATGTGGAGGTTGTGGGGTGAGGAGCTGGAGAACAGGAAAGTGATGGGTGTGGAGGTTGTGGGGTGAGGAGCTGGAGAACAGGAAAGTGACGTGTGTAGACGTTGTGGGGTGAGGAGCTGGAGAACAGGAAAGTGACGTATGTGGAGGTTGTGGGGTGAGGAGCTGCAGAACAGGAAAGTGATGTGTGTAGAGGTTGTGGGGTGAGGAGCTGGAGAACCAGATATTGACGGGTGTGGAGGTTGTGGGGTCAGGAGCTGGAGAACAGGAAAGTGACGGGTGTGGAGGTTGTGGGGAGAGGAGCTGGAAAACAGGAAAGTGATGGTTGTGGAGGTTGTGGGGTGAGGAGCTGGAGAACAGAAAAGTGACGTTTGTAGAGGTTGTGGGGTGAGGTGCTAGAGAACAGGAAAGTGACGTGTGTGGAGGTTGTTTGGAGAGGAGCTGGAGAACCGGAAAGTGATGTGTGAGGAGGATGTGGGGTCAGGAGCTGGAGAACAGGAAAGTGACGTGTGTGGAGGATGTGGGGTGAGGAGCCTGAGAACAGGAAAGTGACGGGTGTGGAGGTTGTTGGGTGAGGAGCTGGAGAACAGGAAATGACGGATTTGGAGGTTGTGGGGAAAGGAGCTGGAGAACACGAATGTAACGGGTGTGGAAGTTGTGGGGTGAGGAGCTGGACAACAGGAAAGTGAGTGTGTGGAGAATGTGGGGAGAGGAGCCGGAGAACAGGAAAGTGACGTTTGTGGAGGTTGTGGAGTGAGGAGCTTGAGAACAGGAAAGTGACGTGCGTGGAAGTTGTCGGGAGACAAGCCAGAGATCAGGAAAGTGACGTTTGTGGAGGTTGTTGGATGAGGAGCCGGAGAACAGGAATGTGACGTGTGTGGAGGTTGTGGGGTGAGGAGCTGGAGAACAGGAAAGTGACATGTGGGAAGGTTGTGTGGAGAGGAGCTGGAGAACAGGAAAGTGACTGGTGTGGAGGTTGAGGGGTGATGAGCTGGAGAACAGGAAAGTGACGTGTGTAGAGGCTGTGGGGTGAGGAGCCGGAGAACAGGAAAGTGACGTGTGTGGAGGTTGTGGGTTGGAGAGCTGGAGAACAGGAAAGTGACGTGTGTGGAGGGTGTGGGGTGAGGAGCTGGAGAACAGGAAAGTGACATCTGTGGAGGTTGTGGGGAGAGGAGCTGGAGAACAAGAAGGTGACTGATGTGGAGGTTGTGGGGTGAGGAGCTGAAGAACAGGAAAGTGAAGTGTGTGGAGGTTGTCGGGAGACAAGCCAGAGATCAGGAAAGTGACGTGTGTGGAGGTTGTTGGATGAGAAGCCGTAGAACAGGAAAGTGACGTGTGTGGAGGTTGTGGGGTGAGGAGCTGAAGAACAGGAAAGTGACGTGTGGAGGTTGTCGGGAGACAAGCCAGAGATCAGGAAAGTGACGTGTGTGGCAAGAGCTTATACGCAAGGTTTCGTTTTGGCTCACTGCCCCTGATGTCATTTATCCATAGGTGGGGGTCGATTAATCTTCCCGATACATGCCCTGCCTGTGGCAGTATTTTTGAAACCATTGAGCATTTTATGTTCTTCTGCCCAGCCTATGCGATTCCGCGAACAAAATGGATCCGCAAGATTTGCAGGGACATGGGATTCAAGAATTGCTCCTTGGCTCTACGGGTTCTAAAAAGCCATAATTCAGCTGACGTAATTCTTTCAGTAAGTAAGTATTTAGCAACAGCTTGGCGCATACGTTGCCATCTTCAAAAAGTTATTTAAGGTCTTATCTGTATATAGGTAAGATTTAGAGCCATATGTGCAAATCAAGTTATTGTTTTAATATTTTACACCTATTTACAGACATGTATTTATTTATTTACTTAAGAATTATTATATTCTGTTTTATGTGCTTTTATGGTCATTGATGAACTAAGTTGATGATGAAGATGTTCTGGATGAAGTGGGTTGGATAGGCTTGGAATAGATTTTTCAGACATTATGTAGGTAATCATTATGTGTTTCTGCCATTTTAACACTAGTTTTAGCCATAAAGAGCTATTTTTTATGCATCTGTCTGGTACTCGTGCCATTTTAACATGAATCCGATAACCATTTTAAGTTAATATATAAGCTTTTTATCACACTGTGCTTGTGTCTTAACGACTTGACAGTGCTTAAATTTGCCAAATGATTGTGCCGGTAGTAGGCTCTCTTTGTTAAAGTATGCCTTCTAAATTATTAAGGAATTATATTATTATGTAACATCAAATCAGCACTTTAAATTTTTACATCTTGGGTCGGATAGTTTGTATTTATCTTGATGATGATACCATCTGGGAAATATGTATTTTGAAATCACCCCATATTGTTTTAAGAGTTTTAAATATTTGTACTATTTTAACGTTATGAAGCAATTGTCTCAGAAACCCTGGTATCTAAATGTTAAGTTATGTATCGGGATCAACGGTGGATTATAGTAGGCCATTGCCTACAGAAGCTTTTCCTATTCTAAACCTTACTATTTTCAGCCAGTTTAAAAGTATAATGAAGAAAACGTACCTTTTTTGTACAATTTAATATGTAACTTTTATGACCTATGGTCGAATAAAGTATGATGATGATGAAGGACGTGTGTGGAGGTTGTTGGATGAGGAGCCGGAGAACAGGAAAGTGACGTGTGTGGAGGTTGTGGGGTGAGGAGCAGGAGAACAGGAATGTGACGTGTGTGGAGGTTGTGGGGTGAGGAGCTGGAGAAGGAAAGTGACTTGTGTGGAGGTTGTGGGGTGAGGAGCTGGAGAACAGGAAAGTGACGTGTGTGGAGGTTGTGGGGTCAGGAGCTGGAGAACAGGAAAGTGACGTGTGTAGAGGTTGTGGGGTGAGGAGCTGGAGAACCAGATATTGACGGGTGTGGAGGTTGTGGGGTCAGGAGCTGGAGAACAGGAAAGTGACAGGTGTGGAGGTTGTGGGGAGAGGAGCTGGAAAACAGGAAAGTGATGGATGTGGAGGCTGTGGGGTGAGGAGCTGGAGAACAGAAAAGTGACATTTGTAGAGGTTGTGGGGTGAGGTGCTGGAGAACAGGAAAGTGACGTGTGTGGAGGTTGTGGGGTGAGGAGCCTGAGAACAGGAAAGTGACGTGTGTGGAGGTTGTTTGGAGGGGAGCTGGAGAACCGGAAAGTGATGTGTAAGTAGGTTGTGGGTTGAGGAGGTGGAGAACAGGAAAGTGACGAGTGTGGAGGTTGTGGGGTGAGGAGCCTGAGAAAAGGAAAGTGACGGGTGTGGAGGTTGTGGGGTGAGGAGCTGGAGAACAGGAAATGATGGGTGTGGATGTTGTGGGAGAGGAGCTGGAGAACAGGAATGTAACGGTGTGGAGGTTGTGGGTAGAGGAGCCGGAGAACAGGAAAGTGACATTTGTGGAGGTTGTGGGGTGAGGAGCTGAAGAACAGGAAAGTGACGTGTGTGGAGGTTGTCGGGAGACAAGCCGGAGAACAGGAAAGTGACGTGTGTGGAGGTTGTTGGATGAGGAGCCGGAGAACAGGAAAGTGACGTGTATGGAGGTTGTGGGGTGAGGAGCTAGAGAACAGGAAAGTGACGTGTGTGGAGGTTGTGTGGAGAGGAGCTAGAGAACAGGAAAGTGACTGCTGTGGAGGTTGTGGGGTGATGAGCTGGAGAACAGGAAAGTGACGTGTGTAGAGGTTGTGGGGTGAGGAGCCGGAGAGCAGGAAACTGACGTGTGTGGAGGTTGTGGAGGTTGTGGGGTGAGGAGCCGGAGAACAGGAAAGTGACGTGTGTGGAGGTTGTGGGTTGAGGAGCTGGAGAACAGGAAAGTGACATGTGTGGAGGTTGTGGGGAGAGGAGCCGGAGAACAGGAAAGTGACTGATGTGGAGGTTGTGGGGTGAGGAGCCGGAGAACAGGAAAGTGACATGTGTAGAGGTTGTAGGGTGAGGAGCCGGAGAACAGGAAAGTGACGGGTGTGGAGGTTGTGGGGAGAGGAGCCGGAGAACAGGAAAGTGACGTTTGTGGAGGTTGTGGGGTGAGGAGCTGAAGAACAGGAAAGTGACGTGTGTGGAGGTTGTCAGGAGACAAGCCGGAGAACAGGAAAGTGACGTGTGTGTATGTTGTTGGATGAGGAGCTGCAGAACAGGAAAGTGACGAGTGTGGAGGTTGTGGGGTGAGGAGCTGGAGAACAGGAAAGTGACGTGTGTGGAGGTTTTGGGAAGAGGAGCCGGAGAACAGGAAAGTGACTGGTGTGGAGGTTGTGGGGAGAGGAGCTGGAGAACAGGAAAGTGACGTGTGTGGAGGTTGTGGGGGGAGGAGCTGGAGAACAGGAAAGTGAGGTGTGTAGAGGTTGTGGGGAGAGGAGCTGGAGAACAGGAAAGTGACTGGTGTGGAGGTTGTGGGGAGAGGAGCTGGAGAACAGGAAAGTGACGTGTGTGTAGGTTGTGGGGTGAGGAGCCGGAGAACAGGAAAGTGACGTGTGTGGAGGTTGTGGGGTGCGGAGCCCGAGAACAGGAAAGTGACGTCTGTGGAGGTTGTTGGGTGAGGAGCTGGAGAACAGGAAAGTGACGTGCGTGGAGGTTGTGGGGTGAGGAGCTGGAGAACAGGAAAGTGAAGTGTTTAAAGGTGGTGGGGTCAGGAGCTGGATAACAGGAAAGTGACAGGTGTGGAGGTTGTGGGGAGGAGCTGGAGGACAGGAAAGTGATGGATGTGGAGGGTGTGGGGTGAGGAGCTGGAGAACAGGAAAGTGACGTGTGGAGGTTGTGAGGAGAGGAGCCGGATAACAGGAAAGTGACTAGTGTGGAGGTTGTGGGGTGAGGAGCTGGGGAACCGGAAAGTGACGTGTGTGGAGGTTGTGGGGTGAGGAGCTGGAGAACAGGAAAGTGACGTGTGTGGAGGTTGTGGGGAGAGGAGCTGGAGAACAGGAAAGTGACGTGTGTGGAGGTTGTGGGGTCAGGAGCTGGAGAACAGGAAAGTGATGGATGTGGAGGGTGTGGGATGAGGAGCTGGAGAACAGGAAAGTGACGTGTGTGGAGGTTGTGGGGAGAGGAGCTGCAGAACAGGAAAGTGACAGGTGTGGAGGTTGTGGGGGAGGAGCTGGAGGACAGGAAAGTGATGGATGTGGAGGGTGTGGGGTGAGGAGCTGGAGAACAGGAAAGTGACGTGTGGAGGTTGTGAGGAGAGGAGCCGGAGAACAGGAAAGTGACTAGTGTGGAGGTTGTGGGGTGAGGAGCTGGGGAACCGGAAAGTGACGTGTGTGGAGGTTGTGGGGTGAGGAGCTGGAGAACAGGAAAGTGACGTGTGTGGAGGTTGTTTGGAGGGGAGCTGGAGAACAGGAAAGTGACGTGTGTGGAGGTTGTGGGGTCAGGAGCTGGAGAACAGGAAAGTGACGTGTGTAGAGGTTGTGGGGAGAGGAGCTGGAGAACAGGAAAGTGACTGGTGTGGAGGTTGTGGGGAGAGGAGCTGGAGAACAGGAAAGTGACGTGTGTGTAGGTTGTGGGGTGAGGAGCCGGAGAACAGGAAAGTGACGTGTGTGGAGGTTGTGGGGTGCGGAGCCCGAGAACAGGAAAGTGACGTCTGTGGAGGTTGTGGGGTGAGGAGCTGGAGAACAGGAAAGTGACGTGCGTGGAGGTTGTGGGGTGAGGAGCTGGAGAACAGGAAAGTGAAGTGTTTAAAGGTGGTGGGGTCAGGAGCTGGAGAACAGGAAAGTGACAGGTGTGGAGGTTGTGGGGGAGGAGCTGGAGGACAGGAAAGTGATGGATGTGGAGGGTGTGGGGTGAGGAGCTGGAGAACAGGAAAGTGACGTGTGGAGGTTGTGAGGAGAGGAGCCGGAGAACAGGAAAGTGACTAGTGTGGAGGTTGTGGGGTGAGGAGCTGGGGAACCGGAAAGTGACGTGTGTGGAGGTTGTGGGGTGAGGAGCTGGAGAACAGGAAAGTGACGTGTGTGGAGGTTGTGGGGAGAGGAGCTGGAGAACAGGAAAGTGACGTGTGTGGAGGTTGTGGGGTCAGGAGCTGGAGAACAGGAAAGTGATGGATGTGGAGGGTGTGGGATGAGGAGCTGGAGAACAGGAAAGTGACGTGTGTGGAGGTTGTGGGGAGAGGAGCTGGAGAACAGGAAAGTGACAGGTGTGGAGGTTGTGGGGGAGGAGCTGGAGGACAGGAAAGTGATGGATGTGGAGGGTGTGGGGTGAGGAGCTGGAGAACAGGAAAGTGACGTGTGGAGGTTGTGAGGAGAGGAGCCGGAGAACAGGAAAGTGACTAGTGTGGAGGTTGTGGGGTGAGGAGCTGGGGAACCGGAAAGTGACGTGTGTGGAGGTTGTGGGGTGAGGAGCTGGAGAACAGGAAAGTGACGTGTGTGGAGGTTGTGGGGAGAGGAGCTGGAGAACAGGAAAGTGACGTGTGTGGAGGTTGTGGGGTCAGGAGCTGGAGAACAGGAAAGTGATGGATGTGGAGGGTGTGGGATGAGGAGCTGGAGAACAGGAAAGTGACGTGTGTGGAGGTTGTGGGGAGAGGAGCTGGAGAACAGGAAAGTGACAGGTGTGGAGGTTGTGGGGGAGGAGCTGGAGGACAGGAAAGTGATGGATGTGGAGGGTGTGGGGTGAGGAGCTGGAGAACAGGAAAGTGACGTGTGGAGGTTGTGAGGAGAGGAGCCGGAGAACAGGAAAGTGACTAGTGTGGAGGTTGTGGGGTGAGGAGCTGGGGAACCGGAAAGTGACGTGTGTGGAGGTTGTGGGGTGAGGAGCTGGAGAACAGGAAAGTGACGTGTGTGGAGGTTGTTTGGAGGGGAGCTGGAGAACAGGAAAGTGACGTGTGTGGAGGTTGTGGGGTCAGGAGCTGGAGAACAGGAAAGTGATGGATGTGGAGGATGTGGGGTGAGGAGCTGGAGAACAGGAAAGTGACGTGTGTGGAGGTTTTGGGGAGAGGAGCTGGAGAACAGGAAAGTGACAGGTGTGGAGGTTGTGGGGGAGGAGCTGGAGGACAGGAAAGTGATGGATGTGGAGGGTGTGGGGTGAGGAGCTGGAGAACAGGAAAGTGACGTGTGGAGGTTGTGAGGAGAGGAGCCGGAGAACAGGAAAGTGACTAGTGTGGAGGTTGTGGGGTGAGGAGCTGGGGAACCGGAAAGTGACGTGTGTGGAGGTTGTGGGGTGAGGAGCTAGAGATCTGGAAAGCAATGGTGTGTGGTGGACATTGAGACAATGGTGCAAGTGGTCAGCAGTTTGCACACAATCTTTCTGCTTTGTATTCATTTGGAGCACTGGTTTCACTGTGTTTCTTTGGAAACTGTGTTTCTTGCTCAGCCCAGGCCTGGACTTGGCAGTAATGTTGTTGCTGTTTCGCTGCCCACAGCGGGCGTGGTTTCGTGGTTTGGCTCCAGGCGCGGATTGTTGGAGCCTCCGGGTCTGTGCCAGATGTTGGCGATCAGAAGCTGGCTTAGGTGTAATTGTCAGAGTCAACAAGGAGTATTTACAGGGAGGCCTGGGAGGATCCTCGGTGTGAGTACAAGAGAGGTGCCAGGGGGGCACTGAGGAGAGGAAAAGGGAGTTGATCAGGGGTTTGGTGGGTCGGACTCAGTGGGCTGTAGCACGACTAGCGACACCGGGGAACGCAGCAGGGGTGCCCTCAATGAGAGCGGATTATGGGGGTATTAGATGACTGGAGGAGACCTGGATAATAATATTCCAGCAGGGTGAGCCAGGGAGAGAGGGGAAAGAGATGGGGTGAGATTGCCAAAGACAGTAGAAAATTTGAGGGGAACTTCTGACATCGCAAAGAAACTGGAGCCAATTCATGGAGCGGATCCGGAGCGCACCAGACTAATTCCAATAACTAATACTCAGTAAACCTGGACTAACCACTAACCTTGGGTTCTGTAGGAGGGTGCTGCACAGGGCAAAGCGCTCCAAGGCCTCGCCAGGGGTAGTAAGCACTATATAAACACGATTACATTTACAAATGACCAAACCTAATTTGCTTGCTCTTTGGGGTATTTCTGGACTTGTCCTTTGGGGTGCTTTGAGTGTCTGAAGTACTTGGACTGAGAGGTCGAGGGGGGTTGATGAGAGAGGAGCTGGTGCCGAGGTTTGACAGGACACAGGAAGGGGTGTGTAGGAGACTGGACTGGCTTGTAGTGAGTACCAAGGGGTACTTACACCTTGCACCAGGCCCAGTTATCCCTTATTAGTGTATAGGGTATCTAGCAGCTTAGGCTGATGTTTAATGGTAGCTTAGCAGAGCAGCTTAGGCTGAACTAGGAGACGAGTGAAGCTCCTACAGTACCACTGGTGTCACTTGCACAATATCATAAGAACCCACAATACACAGATATACTAAAAATAAAGGTACTTTATTTTTATGACAATATGCCAAAGTATCTCAGAGTGTACCCTCAGTATGAGGATAGCAAATATACACAAGATATATGTACACAATACCAAAAATATGCAGTATAGTCTTAGAAAACAGTGCAAACAATGTATAGTTACAATAGGAAGCAATGGGGACACATAGGGATAGGGGCAACACAAACCATATACTCCAAAAGTGGAATGCGAACAACGAATGGACCCAAAACCTATGTGACCTTGTAGAGGGTCGCTGGGACTGTAAGAAAACAGTGAGGGTTAGAAAAATAGCCCACCCCAAAACCCTGAAAAGTGAGTGCAAAGTGCACTAAAGTTCCCCAAAGGACATAGAAGTCGTGATATGGGAATTCTGCAGGAAAGACACAAACCAGCAATGCAACAACAATGGATTTCCAGTTGAGGGTACCTGTGGAACAAGGGGACCAAGTCCAAAAGTCACAAGCAAGTCGGAGATGGGCAGATGCCCAGGAAATGCCAACTGTGGGTGCAAAGAAGCTGCTACTGGTCAGTAGAAGCTGAGGATTCTGCAGGAACGACAAGGGCTAGAAACTTCCCCTTTAGAGGATGGATCAGCCACGCCGTGGAGAGTTGTGCAGAAGTGTTTTCCTGAAGAAAGACCACCAACAAGCCTTGCTAGCTGCAAATCGTGCAGTTAGGGTTTTTGGATGCTGCTGTGGCCCAGGAGGGACCAGGATGTTGCCAATTGCGTCTGGGGATAGAGGGGGTATCAAGCAAGACAAGGAGCCCTCTCAGAAGCAGACAGCACCCGCAGAAGTGCCGGAACAGGCACTACAAAGAGGAGAGAAACGGTGCTCACCCAAAGTTGCACAAAGAAGTCCCACGCCGCCCGAGGACAACTTAGAAAGTCGTGCAATGCAGGTTAGAGTGTCGTGGACCCAGGCTTGGTTGTGCACAAAGGATTTCCACCGGAAGTGCACAGAGGCCGGAGTAGCTGCAAAAGACGCGGTTCCCAGCAATGCAGTCTGGCGTGGGGAGGCAAGGACTTACCTCCACCAAACTTGGACTGAAGAGTCACTGGACTGTGGGAGTCACTAGGACAGAGTTGCTGGATTCAAGGGACCTCGCTCGTCGTGCTGAGAGGAGACCCAGGGGACTGGTGATACAGTTCTTTGGTGCCTGCGGTTGCAGGGGGAAGATTCCGTCGACCCACAGGAGATTTCTTCGGAGCTTCTAGTGCAGAGAGGAGGCAGACTACTCCCACAGCATGCACCACCAGGAAAACAGTCGAGAAGGCGGCAGGATCAGCGTTACAGAGTTGCAGTAGTCATCTTTGCTACTTTGTTGCAGTTTTGCAGGCTTCCAGCGCGGTCAGCAGTCAATTCCTTGGCAGAAGGTGAAGAGAGAGATGCAGAGGAACTCTGATGAGCTCTTGCATTCGTTATCTAAGGAATTCCCCAAAGCAGAGACCCTAAATAGCCAGAAAAGAGGGTTTGGCTACTTAGGAGAGAGGATAGGCTAGCAACACCTGAAGGAGCCTATCAGAAGGAGTCTCTGACATCACCTGCTGGCCCTGGCCACTCAGAGCAGTCCAGTGTGCCAGCAGCACCTCTGTTTCCAAGATGGCAGAGGTCTGGGCCACACTGGAGGAGCTCTGGGCACCTCCCAGGGGAGGTGCAGGTCAGGGGAGTGGTCACTCCCCTTTCCTTTGTCCAGTTTCGTGCCAGAGCAGGGCTGAGGGGTCCCTGAACCGGTGTAGACTGGCTTATGCAGAAATGGGCACCATCTGTGCCCATGAAAGCATTTCCAGAGGCTGGGGGAGGCTACTCCTCCCCTGCCTTCACACCATTTTCCAAAGGGAGAGGGTGTAACACCCTCTCTCTGAGGACGTCCTTTGTTCTGCCATCCTGGGACAAGCCTGGCTGGACCCCAGGAGGGCAGAAACCTGTCTGAGGGGTTGGCAGCAGCAGCAGCTGCAGTGAAACCCCTAAAAAGGCAGTTTGGCAGTACATGGGTCTGTGCTACAGACCCGTGGGATCATGGGATTGTGCCAACAATGCCAGGATGGCATAGAGGGGGCAATTCCATGATCTTAGACATGTTACATGGCCATATTCGGAGTTACCATTGTGAAGCTACACATAGGTAGTGACCTATGTGTAGTTCACGCGTGTAATGGTGTCCCCGCACTCACAAAGTCCGGGGAATTTGCCCTGAACAATGTGGGGGCACCTTGGCTAGTGCCAGGGTGCCCACACACTAAGTAATTTTGCACCTAACCTTTACTAGGTAAAGGTTAGACATATAGGTGACTTATAAGTTACTTAAGTGCAGTGGTAAATGGCTGTGAAATAACGTGGACGTTATTTCACTCAGGCTGCAGTGGCAGGCCTGTGTCAGAATTGTCAGAGCTCCCTATGGGTGGCAAAAGAAATGCTGCAGCCCATAGGGATCTCCTGGAACCCCAATACCCTGGGTACCTCAGTACCATATACTAGGGAATTATAAGGGTGTTCCAGTAAGCCAATGTAAATTGGTAAAAATGGTCACTAGCCTGTCAGTGACAATTTGGAAAGAAATGAGAGAGCATAACCACTGAGGTTCTGATTAGCAGAGCCTCAGTGAGACAGTTAGTCACTACACAGGTAACACATTCAGGCACACTTATGAGCACTGGGGCCCTGGGTTACCAGGGTCCCAGTGACACATACAACTAAAACAACATATATACAGTGAAAAATGGGGGTAACATGCCAGGCAAGATGGTACTTTCCTACAGGGTGCAAAGCTGTCCGACTGATCAGAAGGCAGCGGGCACTGGGTGGGGACGGGGTCACCTGGAGCTGCCGCGGGGGGCCCGGTCAGCTTGGGTAAAGTGCAGTGAGAGGTGGGGTGCAGCTGTGTTCCAGTTTGAGGATAGAAGCAGGCGCATCGGACGCCCAATCTTCCAGGAGTGAGGCACCAGTGCAGGGACTAGGCCGGGAGTGCGGGGGCACCAGAGCACCGCCGCCTCGCCATAGCGCCGAGAAGGATCACGAGGCTGCTATTTACGAAATGCAAATGAGGCAGCTGGAGGGTCTGTCAGTTGTTTGTTTCCATTCCCCTGACCTGTGCTAGTGATGCTGTAAAGTGCGCGCGTCCGCAGCCGAGGGGCACCTGCAGGGCCAGGGCGCGTGCGTAAAGGCGCGCAGAGCCGGTGCTTGCTCGGGTAGCGCCCTGGGAGTGAAGAAGCTTGGTGCCCGCAGAGAGCGCCCTGGGAGTGAAGAAGCTTGGTGCCCGCAGAGAGCACCCTGGGAGGGCAGTAGCTTGGTGCTCGAGGAGAGCACCCTAAGACGTTTGGTGCCCGCGGAGAGCACCCTAAGAAGTTTGGTGCCCGAGGAAAGCACCCTAAGACGTTTGGTGCCCGCGGAGAGCACCCTAAGAAGTTTGGTGCCCGAGGATAGCACTCTAAGAAGTTTGGTGCCCGCGGAGAGCACCCTAAGACGTTTGGTGCCCGAGGATAGCACCCTAAGAAGTTTGGTGCCCGAGGATAGCACTCTAAGAAGTTTGGTGCCCGCGGAGAGCACCCTAAGAAGTTTGGTGCCCGAGGACAGCACCCTAAGAAGTTTGGTGCCCGCGGAGAGCACCCTAAGACGTTTGGTGCCCGCGGAGAGCACCCTAAGAAGTTTGGTGCCCGAGGATAGCACTCTAAGAAGTTTGGTGCCCGCGGAGAGCACCCTAAGAAGTTTGATGCCCGACCTCCCGCTGGTGAATCAAATGATGCCCATGTTGTGCTCGTAGGTCAGTCATTGGGCGATTACTCCAAAGGAGTGACTGCTCCCTGAACACAGCACCTCCCCTGAAGCAGCCTGATGCCTGCACAGCTCGGCCCATCACACTGGTGCCAGGCTGTTGGTGGGTGGATGGGGTTATTAGCGCGCGCCAGTAGGAGGTGGAAGGGGGGGGGGGGTAAGGGAAAGGAGGGGTTCATGGGGTATAACATGTTACCTGCGGCAAGGAAATGACATGCCTGCAAACAGCTGGATCGGAATCAATGAAGCCCAGCGAGAGGGTGCTGCAGCCTGCAGGACAGGAATGCGGGTACCTCTGTACCCCCTCTGAAGACTGGCGCCCTGGACCTGGGTCCGGCTCACCCATGCCCAAGGCTGCCCTGCGAGCGCCCTTCAGTGGAAGCCTCTCACACTCACAGTGCACAGAAGCGTGCCAATGCTTTGAGGTGGTGGGATGTCACCCCAAGCCCCATCAGAGGTCAGCATGGAGCAGGGGGGAAGAAAGATGAGCTCTCAGCTCTGTCCTGCCTTCTGATAGGGCAACTCGTAGTGCTATGGAAGGATGTTAGTGCCTCGAGGAGCACCCACAACTGGATAGGAGCTGCACAGTCTCGCTCTGCTCTGCTCACTAGGGGAGGATTCTTTGCACCGCACATCTGCACACCCATGGGGTAGGTCCCCGCAACAAGATGCTCCCCAGGGTGCAGGGGGTACAATTTGTCTATGGTTCACTCCCCCATGCCTGTCACTTTAAGAGGCAGATGACTATCACTCCCAGGGTCTGTCCTTCAGCCCTTCAGGAAAATGTCTGAGTCATACATTTATTTTTCTTGAGAAGTTATTTTTTTTCCTAAACATTTTGATTCTGGTTCTACATAAAACACAAAGGCCCATATTTATGAAAAATGACGCAGTTGTGCATCTAAAAGATTACCGCCACATAACAGCGTTGCTCAGCTGCACGGCTGGGCCATATTTATTAAATGGCGCGCCATGGCGCTGGGAAAAGGCTAGCGTCATAGCAAATGAGGCTCGCCGGTGATGGACGGCGATAAAAAAATGATGCCAGTGGGCCAAAAATGGAGGTGGACTGATTAGCGTCAAAACATCTTCTGCTCAGCCTAGCGTCACTTTTTGATCACACAAACAGCCAAAAAATGACGTCTGCCCGAGAATAGACAACAACCCCAATGTCCAACACAGGGAACTAGTGTCCCTAGGACAACCCCCCGCAGCAGTGCCAGAGCCCCCCAGTGGCACCCCACAGTCGAGGACTTGCAGGGTCCCTGTGGTGTGGGTGGTGGTCATGCTGGGGGTTGGGGTGGGCCTCTCGGTGCCCACAATAGTGACACCAAGGTGGACTCAAGGGTGTTTGCAATGTGTGTCCCTGTCTAACTGCGCCCAATGTCACTTTAACGCCTCTTTTGACCAACTTTTGACAAAAGCCAGTGTTAGCCCCATTTTTCCTGGGCACTTGTACTTTATCGCCTGGATCATAAATATGGCGCTAGCGACCTAGCGTCCTTTTTTAGGAGGGAACGCCTACCTTGCATATCGTTGTTAAACAACGCAAGGCTAGATTTTAGTCACTAGACGGATCTAGCGACAAGATATAAATATGGTGCTAGGTTAGCACTGCTTTTGCGTAAAACAAATGGTGCAAAGGGGGCGCTAAACTTTCTGAAATATGGGCCGTAGTGTTTCAAAATAAATCCCTAGACTAAAAATGTGAAAATCTGCACTCTGGGCACTGTATGTGCAGAACTAAACCATGCTGCCCCTTCTGCGTGACATGCTTGTTAATTTACTTACATTCAGACATGAACATCAGATCACACTGTGTCCTGCAAGTAGGTACAATCAGCGTAGATGGGGGAGTGTGTCACAGGATCACCAGAGCTTAGAACCAGCCACAGTAAAAGGCATTGAGAGAAAGGGATCTCAAATTATTACACACCCCACCACATTCTCTATCAGACATCCTATCACACACCTTATCACACACCTTATCACACACCCTGTCACACAGCTTGTCACACACCTTGCCACACACACTGTCACACACCTCACCACACACCCTGTCACATACCTTATCACACACACAGTCACATACCTTATCACAAACCCTGTCACACACCTTACCACACATCCTATCACACACCCTGTCACATACCTTATCACACACCCTGTCACACACATTATCACACATCCTATCACAAACCCTGTCACTCAGCTTATCACACTCCCTGTCACACACCTTATCACACATCCTATCACACACCCTGTTTCTCACCTTATCACACACCCTATTACACACATTATCACACACATTATCACACATCCTATCACAAACCCTGTCACACACCTTACCACACATCCTATCACACATCCTATTACACACCCTGTCACACAGCTTGTCACACACCTTGTCACACACACTGTCACGCACTTCACCACACACCCTGTCACATACCTTATCACACACACAGTCACATACCTTATCACACACCCTGTCACACACATTATCACACATCCTATCACAAACCCTGTCACTCAGCTTATCACACTCCCTGTCACACACCTTATCACACATCCTATCACACACCCTGTCTCTCACCTTATCACACACCCTATTACACACATTATCACACACATTATCACACATCCTATCACAAACCCTGTCACACACCTTACCACACATCCTATCACACACCTTATCACACACCCTGTCACACAGCTTGTCACACACCTTGTCACACACACTGTCACGCACTTCACCACACACCCTGTCACATACCTTATCACACACACAGTCACATACCTTATCACAAACCCTGTCACACACCTTACCACACATCCTATCACACACCCTGTCACACACCTTATCACACACCCTGTCACACAGCTTGTCACACACCTTGTCACACACACTGTCACACACCTCACCACACACCCTGTCACATACCTTATCACACAGCCTATCACACACCCTGTCACACCTTATCACACACCCAGTCACATACCTTATCACATATCCTATCACAAACCCTGTCACACACCTTACCACACATCCTATCACTCACCCTGTCCCATACCATATCACACACCCAGTCACATACCTCATCACACACCCTATCACACACATTATCACACATCCTATCACAAACCCTGTCACTCACCTTTTCACACTCCCTGTCACACACCTTATCACATATCCTATCACACACCCTGTCATTCACCTTATCACACACCCTACCACACACTATATCACAAACCCTATCACACACTGTATCATGCACCTTAAAATGCATCCTGTCACACACCCTATCATTCACCCTATCCTACACTTTATCACAAACCTTATCACACATGGTATCATGAATCCAGTCACACACCCTGTCACACACTCTGTCACACATCCTATTACATACCTTATCACACATACTGTCACACACCCTATCACACATTCTGTCACACACCCTGTCACACACTCTATCGCACACCCTATCACACACCTTATCACACGACCTATCACATTTTCTATCATGCATCCTATCACACACCCTGTCACACATCTTATCACACACTCTATCACATACCCTAATACTCACCCTATCACACACTGTATCACAAATCTAGTCACACACCTTATCACACATCCTATAACACACTCTATCACATGTCCTAATATGCATTGTATCACACATCCTATCATTCACCCTATCACACACTCTATCACACATCTAGTCACACACCTTATCAACAATTCTACAACACATTCTATCATGCCCACTAGCACACATCCTGTCACGCACTCTATTCCTCATCCTATTGACACTCCATCACGCATTGTATCACACACCATCTCACAAACCCTATCACACACCAGGTAACACACACTGTCACAACTCTATCACACATTCTGTCACACCCTCTATCACTCATACTGTCACACACAAATTTGTCACATACCCTCTTGCACATTCTATCACACGCAGGGGTGTAGCTTCAGAGGGATGTTTAGGGTGTGACCCCCCCACCACCCTCAAGAAACACATTTGTGGCTTGGAAGTTGGGTTTGGGAGCCCTGGGTCGAGTCTGATATATTTTTCTTTTCATCCTTATTTCACTAAGAGGTTTGAACGTATTTGTTTTTTGGATAAAGAACTTAAATATATATAGTGACCGTTTATTAGCAAATCCGCACCCACAGAATTCCTTGAATGGGTGCAAATTTACTACTTTTTGGAATGCATAAATATTGGCAGTAGTCAGCTTGAAAAGCTGCCCCAGTCTCAGATTCCCAGACATACTACTGGCGATCAAACACCCAAAATGTGACGGGATGAACGTTTGCAAATATTCTAACCACCGGCAGTCCCTTGGGGGGGCATGCAAAAACAATGGTTCTTGACTCGTCATGCCACTCTAGACAGAGGGCCTGAATTATGGATTTTAGGGTTTTGCAGACGGAGTAAAGGCAGACAGTGTGGCAGAGAACTTTACTCCTCCCGGCAAATTTAGAAATGTCCTCCAGCCCAACTGACATCTCTATACATTAGCAGGGACCGCCATCATGGCTGTCAGTGTAGGAAAAGTTTAAAGAATGGCTCCACCAAACATGAAGGCCAGCCATCAAACTTTTCTAAAGTATTTTTGCAAAAACAAACTCTCAAAGATGGAGTTTGTTTTTCAAAAATGAAAAAAACTAATAACCCCTACTCCAAGAGTTTTCTCCCATGGTGTGGCAGTGGCCATTCTGTTTTTTTAATATCCAACATTGCCACTATTTACTTGATGGAGACAGACAGTAAAATAACATCCAACCGTCCACTCCAAATAAGGCAGACGGTCAGATGGCTAAATCTATGCTGCCCCTGCTCTGTCGGGCCGTTGGAGGAAGTTTTATACTGACGGAGTTAATATTACTTCATTGACATAAAGCTGCCTGACTCATTCACCCCTCCTCCTGGGGGGGGGGGTGCAAGTCAAGTGTATTAGTCCAGAAAGATTCTAGGTTTCAAAGACACCCACGTCTACTGCACCTCATCAGGGTCCCTCCATACACTCACTCTGCCTCAGTGTGGATATAATGCACTCAAGCACTTCTGTAAGTGTTCAACATGAGAAAGAAGAGAGTAGCAAAGGGTCTGTATTGCTCCACACTTGTAGATATTTATATCCAAGCAAACATTGAAAATTCCATTAAAATGCCAAGGCACAGAAAGTGTGGTGAGATACCCAAGAGATAAACAAGGCAGTCACCTCCTTCAATGATAAGTCGTCTGGATTAACGAACTAGGACGGTTAAAACATGGGGCTTGAATGAGGAGGTAGAAGTGCATCACTCACTTGAACATTATTTTCATTGGAGTTTCTGTGTTTCATTTTTTCTTTCTTTATTCTTAAGGCATTTGGTGTTTCTTAACGAGAGAGTAAGTTATATTAACTACGATGTAAAGGGCCAACGGTGACACTAAATTTGCAGGAAACATATATTTGGCTCCACCAAGTCATGTCATAATTTTGTACCAATCGGTTGCTCTAAAACAACTCAACATGCTTGAAAAACATTACGTAGTAACTGAAATTCTCATCTAACTACAATGTTACGCTAACCTTTGTATTTTTTTCAGTTAAATTCTAGTTTTTTTTAAACATAAAGTCATATTTTGTTACCATGCGCAAAGCCAATCCCCCGCCACACACGGCCGAAGAGGGCTGGACACAGGGCCTGGCGGCATTTGTAAAAATGAATGAGGAAAATGGGTTTTGGGACCCCCCCTTTTTCTCAGTCCCTGCTTCACAGATCCCCCCGAAACTTTCCAGTTAGGAGATGAGGTGGAAGAACATTTTTATTTTGGAAAGTTTTGTGACGTTTCTTCAAATAATGCCAAAAATGCTTTCCTAACCATAACTACCCACAGGCAACCACCAGTGGGAAATATACATATTACCCACTGGGGAGTATAATACATGGGTTTCTGTAATTCCTGTATATTCACCAGTCTCTACTTTTTTTATAATCAGCAACTAGTGATGCACCCAGTTGCTGAGTATAAAGAAAAGACGTCAGGACTAGACTATTATAAGTTATTACAGTCGAGTTCTAAGGTCACAATGCCTGCCGGCAGAGCCAGCAGCCCAGGTGGAAGGCAGGTAATATACCTGTGCGCATAACTGAAGCAGCTGTTTAAAGCAACATAAGCAGAACATTGCTTTTCTTTTTTCTGCCCTGTTTTCTAGCTTACAAAGACAAGCAGAGAGAGCATGTCTGTTTGTGCATTCCTTAGATCATTAGAGAAAAGCTAGAATCTTTCTGCACCTTTTACACATTCTGAGCTACTGCAGCTTTTTTTTTTTTTAAACTGACTTCTATTGAACTGTTTCTAATATCTGTTTTCAACAAATGTCTAACTGGTTTCTGATGTGTTTATTTTGTGTTAGATTTTTTATTTTTATTCTTCGTGTTTGCAAACATGCTGACCCTTTCATATGAAACACCTACGCACCAAGGTTTTACATGGTTTGTGGGAAAGGTGATGGGGGACCATGTATTATATGGGATAAAGTACCCCCTGGTGCACATGATATGGATTATTGCAAGTCATCACACGTGTGTGAAAAGGCTCCATGGAAAAGGCATGCACGGTAATTGCGTGTGTTGTAAAGACATACAATATTGGTAAAATGTCACTGAGGGACAGAGACACATTCAATTGCAAGATGAAGTCAAACTCGCAGATAAATATATGACATAAGCAGCAGTTTTACAGCTGTACCTTGATGTATTCGAAGATTCAAACAACAGTTTGTTGACCAGACACCGAGGGGCATATTTACAAGCCTCTAGCACTACCTTGCGCCACATTTGCAGCATTTATTTCGACGCAAATGTGGCGTTGAGGTGGCATTCCCCATGCCCCATGTTCACAAAGTGGCGCAATGCTTGCATTGCACCACTTTGTAACCTTTTGTGCCACATTATGCCTGCGCCAGGGATAATGTATGGAAGGGGGGTGTTTGGGCGCGTGGGGGGGCTGTAAAAATGGTGAAAAGGAATGTTCCTTTGCACCATTTTTAACGCTTGCTAAGTGCAGGCGTTAAAAGAGGCTCCCATTGATTACAATGGGCCTCTGGGTGCTTTGCAGGATTATCATCATAATTTGTACGGCTAGTCCTGCAAAGCGCTGGACTAGTGTCACAAATGATGACACTTGTCACCCTAACTACCGCCAGGGTGTGCCGTATTCTAAATACAACGCTACCATGGTAGCTGTATGGGGGCGCTAAGGGGCGCAAAAAATAGCAGTGACACTATTCATAAATATGCCCCAAGACTCTACAGTGTAATGTGAAGCACTTTAGGATATTCAAATCATACACGATCATTAGAATATCTTAGCATGATAATATCCCTTCGCACGCTCTTCATCTATTATGGCATACCCCAGTATTTAAATTCAGTGTTAAAGTTTGCTGGGATGTGTTTCTATGTACTGATTATATAATAGAAGTAAGTCAATCTTGAAGATGGTGGTAATGATGGCGGCCCAAGCACCCGCACCTACTGACCTCTCTTGTTCGGCTTCTGCACGGCCTGGTTCACTCGGATGAAAGTTGGGCTTCGGGTCCGCTCGGCACCTGCCAGTTTCCACAGCATTGATTTGACATCCTCCACCTGCGAAATGACGGAGGAGTCAGTTGCATCGTGGTATGTCTTGGGTGAGTGATATCACGTGAGACCTGTCTACCTCCATGCCTCCTGCTTCCTTCTGACTTGTCCAGACCCTTACATCAACCATTACCTCACCTTCTTTACCAGGTGTCTCCATCTGGTCTTTTGCGAGCTACCAGTAGCTCCCACACCCCTTCAGAGTAGCTTGCAGCCTTGAGTTCATTTTTAAATAAGCAATTTTAAAGTTAAGGGAAGGCTGTGTTTACTTTACTGATGCTCTCCTATACTATGCCACCCGGAATCCATCCACCTCTCTCTCTGTCACTCTGCCTGACTTAATAGTGGGAGAATATCTGTCACTGCAGAGGAAGGACCTTTTTCCTTAGCACAATCTTCTCTCACTGTTGCTCATAGTGTTTTTACCCACACTGATTTGAGGTTGTGCCTGTCCAGAAAAAGGCAGCTGACACAATAATTGACTCCAAGCATTACAGATCACAGTTCAAACCACAGATTGATAGTGGACTTTGAGACTCTCAAATGAATGTGAAGTTTTGGGTTGTCGAAGACTGGTGAATATGCAGGGCATTGTGCGAAAGGCCAATGCACTACTGGATTCAAGTTCGTCTGGCTGATGATGGGTAATACCCCACAACCGGTCCCAGGATACTTGTTTCTGGTCCAAGGAGTACCTGGCCTGGCAGATTGGTCTGGACTGTTGCCATGGGGAAGAGGGTCAAGACTGATTTGCATCTGGCTGGTTCCAAACTGGGGCGAAGTGGCAAGCAAAATAATGATGGATTAAACTCAGATCTGTGATTGGGGGTGAGTGTTTGCAAAGTTTCAACACTCTGTCCATCATTTTATTTTGTGATGTTGCTATGTGTGCCCTAAGTGGCTCGGGTATTCCCAGATGTGGGTCCCTAGCTTCTTGCACCACTGGATTCAAAGTAGCCTGGCTGGTGAGGGGTGATACCCCGAAATCGGTCCAGAGATGCCTGTTTCCAGTCCAGGAAAGGCCAGGCTTGACTGTTCCCATGTGAAGCAGGTCAAGACTGATTTGCATATGGACTGGTCCACACTGGAGTGGCATGGTGAGCAAATAAATGATGGATAAAAACCCAGATCTGTAACTGGGGTGAATGTTTGATTTGTTCAGCATTCCGTCCATCATCTGTTCTGCTTATTGCAATTGGTACAGCAGAGTCCAAGTATCTACATGAGGTCACTTGGGCTCTACATGTGACATCACTTACAACAAGGTCCTGAAACCTACCACTATATCCTTAGTGGCATACAGGGAAGGAAAGTGTGTATGTCTGCACCTATGGTCAACATCATTTGAGAATACGTTGGCATACTACAAGGGATGACACATATAGGTACCAAACTCTTCCAATTTGAATATAAGAATTGAGATCCTGCTGTCTGGGACTCTGCCTTAGTGTAACCTGAATGTGTTCAAATCTAAATCTAATCAATTCTAATTTAATTTAAATGATTGTGCCTAAGTTAAATTAATCAAATCCAACTTATCTAAATATTATCTCAGCTACATTAAATCTTGTTGGATTTCGAAATTATTTGCATCCATTTCAAATCCTTTTTTTATCTAATGTAATCACATTTTATCTAAATCTTCTTTTATCTAATCATGAAGCTATCCGAGGCTTATCTTAATGTTATTGCATTGTATGAAATTAACCTAGTATGGTGTTGTGTGGTACAGATAAGGCATGGTACTCGTAAAGCGTGGTATTGGAATGTTGTTATGTGATGGAATGGAATGGTATGGTATGTTTCACTTAGGTTTTAATTTAACAACAGATCCTTTTGACCCTAGCAGGGCTAAGTCAGAGGATAGGGGGACCCAATGGATTTCTCAACAAACATAATGCCACGAAAAGAGATTCCCAACCTGGCCATATTAAACTCTGACAAGTTTTTAGAAACATTTTAGAAGCTTCTGGAACTGTTGGCTGCATTTAACAGCACAGACCAGATTGTTGTAATTTCCAAGATTTAGGAAACAGGGAGTTCACAGTCTGTAATGACCCCCTTCTTTCTACCTTACTGACTGGTACCAAGTGGTAGAGACTCCATCTTATGAGTCACAGCCTACATCTCTGAGGTGTGGTTGTCCCCCAGGACTCTATTCTTTCATCCTTGGTGTTCAACATCTGTTTGTTTCCTTTGGCCCAACTGCAACCTCAAACTGGGGCACAATAATGTGTAGCTTTGCCGATGACACTCAACTCATCTTTGATTTTGAACAGGACTCAACCTTCTCCTCAGCCCTGCCTCACATCCTTCGCGTGATCCGGTGGTAGACACTTCAGCCTTGCCTCACACCCTCTGCGTGATCCGGTGGTGGACATCTCTGCCTTGCCTCACACCCTCCGCATGATCAGGTGATGGACACCTCATCCTTGCCTCACACCCTCTGCGTGATCCAGTGGTGGACATCTCAGCCTTGCCTCACACCCTTCGTGTGATCCGGTGGTGGACACCTCAGCCTTGCCTCACACCCTCCGCGTGGTCTGGTGGTGGACACTTCAACCTTTCCTCACACCCTCTGCGTGTTCGGTGGAGGACATCTCACACTTGCCTCACACCCTCCGCATGATCCGGTGATGGACACCTCAACATTGCCTCACACCCTCCACGTGATCCGGTGATGGACACCTCAACATTGCCTCACACCCTCAGAGTGATCCGGTGGTGGACATCTCAGCCTTGTCTCACACCCTCCGCGTGATCCGGTGGTGGACATCTCAGCCTTGTCTCACACCCTCCACGTGATCAGGTGATGGACACCTCAACCTTGCCTCACACCCTCTGCGTGATCCAGTGGTGGACATCTCAGCCTGGCCTCACACCCTTCGCGTGATCCAGTGGTGGACACCTCAGCCTTGCCTCACACCCTTCACGTGATCCGGTGGCAGACATCTCAGCCTTGCCTTACCCCCTCCGCGTGGTCTGGTGGTGGACACTTCAATCTTGCCTCAAACCCTTCACATGATCAGTGGTGGACATCTCAGCCTTGCCTCATACCCTCCGCATGATCCGGTGATGGACACCTCAACATTGCCTCAAACCCTCCACGTGATCGGTGGTGGACATCTCAGCCTTGTCTCCCACCCTCCGCATGATCAGGTGATGGACACCTCATCCTTGCCTCACACCTTCTGTGTGATCCACTGGTGGACATCTCAGCCTTGCCTCACACCCTTCACGTGATCCGGTGGTGGACACCTCAGCCTTTCCTCACACCCTCCGTGTGGTCTGGTGGTGGACACTTCAACCTTTCCTCACACCCTCCACATGATCTGATGGTGGACATCTCAGCCTTGTCTCACATCCTCTGCGTGGTTTGGTGGTGGACACCTCAACCTTGCCTCACACCCTTCGTGTTATCCGGTGGCGGACAGCTCAGCCTTGCCTCACACCCTCCACGTGTTCTGCTGATGGGCACTTCAGCCTTGCCTCACACCCTCCGCGTGATCCGGTGATGGACACCTCAACATTGCCTCACACCCTCCACATGATCCGATGGTGGCCATCTCAGCCTTGTCTCACATCCTCTGCGTGGTTTGGTGATGGACACCTCAACCTTGCCTCACACCCTCCGCGTGATCAGGTGATGGACACCTCAACCTTGCCTCACACCCTCCGCGTGATCCAGTGGTGGACATCTGAGCCTTGCCTCACACCCTTCGCGTGATCTGGTGGTGGACATCTCAGCCATTCCTTGCACCCACCGCATGGTCTGGTGGTGGACACTTCAACCTTGCCTCACACCCGCCACATGCTCTGGTGATGGACACTTCAACCTTGCCTCACACCCTCCGCGTGATCCGGTGATGGACACCTCAACATTGCCTCACACCCTCTACATGATCCGATGGTGGACATCTCAGCCTTGTCTCACATCCTCTGCGTGGTTTGGTGATGGACACCTCAACCTTGCCTCACACCCTCCGCGTGATCCAGTGGTGGACATCTGAGCCTTGCCTCACACCCTTCACGTGATCTGGTGGTGGACATCTCAGCCTTGCCTCACACCCGCCACATGGTCTGGTGGTGGACACTTCAACCTTGCCTCACACCCTCCGCGTGATCCGTGGTGGACATGTCAGCCTTGCCTCACACCCTCTGCATGATCCGGTGATGGACACCTCAACATTGCCTCACACCCTCCGTGTGATCCGATGGTGGACATCTCAGCGTTGCCTCACATCTTCCACGTGGTTTGGTGGTGGGCACCTCAACCTTGCCTCACACCCTCTGCGTGATCCGGTGGTGGACATCTCAGCCTTGTCTCACACCCTCCACGTGATCAGGTGATGGACACCTCAACCTTGCCTCACACCCTCTGCGTGATCCAGTGGTGGACATCTCAGCCTGGCCTCACACCCTTCGCGTGATCCAGTGGTGGAACCTCAGCCTTGCCTCACACCCTTCACGTGATCCGGTGGCAGACATCTCAGCCTTGCCTTACACCCTCCGCGTGGTCTGGTGGTGGACACTTCAATCTTGCCTCAAACCCTCCATGTGATCGGTGGTGGACATCTCAGCCTTGCCTCATACTCTCCACATAATCCGGTGATGGACACCTCAACATTGCCTCACACCCTCAGAGTGATCCGGTGGTGGACATCTCAGCCTTGTCACACACCCTCCGCATGATCAGGTGATGGACACCTCATCCTTGCCTCACACCCTCTGCGTGATCCAGTGGTGGACATCTCAGCCTTGCCTCACACCCTTCACGTGATCCGGTGGTGGACACCTCAGCCTTTCCTACACACCCTCCGTGTGGTCTGGTGGTGGACACTTCAACCTTTCCTCACACCCTCCACGTGATCTGATGGTGGACATCTCAGCCTTGTCTCACATCCTCCACGTGGTTTGGTGGTGGACACCTCAACCTTGCCTCACACCCTCCAGGTGATCCCGTGGTGGACACCTCAGCCTTGCCTCACAACCTCCGCATGATCAGGTGGTGGACACCTCAGCCTTGCCGCACACCCTCTGCATGATCTGGTGGTCGACACCTCAGCCTTGCCTCACACCCTCCGTGTGGTCCAGTGGTGGATGACTCAGTCCTGCCTCACACCTGACAGCAAAACTGCTCGAACTACTCTTCCAAACTGCCTCCCCACCTCCAACTTCCCGACCCCGCCACTGAGCTCCTAACCCCTCCAAGAGAACACACCCCACTTCTAGGCAACTCCCTGGACATCTGGTCTAAACCCCCAGCAGCAGCCTGTGTGGCACACGAGGGCCTAGCATACACCTTCAGGAGACAGAGAAGATATTATACCTGTTTTCACTAAGGTCGGAGCCAGCCCAGGAACAGCTTAAATATTGGAACACTGCATGAGTCAGTGATAGGGCTGGATGCAAGGTTCACACTGACTGATTGCACTGCCTCATGGAATGGTTGAAACTGGTGTATGGTCCACAGAGGTGATGAAACCACAGGTGACTGATGACACATGCAGGGCGCTTGATATGGGCTGTGCCCCTGAGAGCACTAACACATGAAGAACAGCAGGGGGCAGTGCCTGTCCCGCAGTGGGTATGAGATGGGCTGTGCTGCAGAGATCATCAGCACATGTGAAGAACAGCAGGGGGCAGTGCCTGCCCTGCAGGGGGCATGAGATGGGCTGTGCCCCTGAGAACACCAACATTTGAAGAACAGCAGGGGGCAATGCCTGCCCTACAGTGGGCATGAGATGGGCTGTGGCCCTGTCAACACCAACATTGTGAAGAACAGCAAGGGGCAGTGCCTGCCCTGCAGGGGGCATGAGATGGGCTGTGCCCCTGAGAACACCAACACGTGAAGAACAGCAGGGGGCAGTGCCTGCCCTACAGCGGGCATGAGATGGGCTGTGGCCCTGTCAACACCAACACTTGTGAAGAACAGCAAGGGGCAGGGCCTGTCCTGCAGGGGGCATGAGATGGGCTGTGCCACTAAGAGCACTAACATGTGAAGAACTGCAAGGGGCAGTGGCTGTCCCGCAGTGGGTATGAGATGGGCTGTGCTGCTGAGATCATCAGCACATGTGAAGAACAGCAGGGGGCAGTGCCTGCCCTGCAGGGGGCATGAGGGCCCGTATTTATACTTTTTTTAGCGCCGCATTTGCGTCATGTTTTAACGCAAAAGCGGCGCAAACTCACAAAATACAATTGTATTTTGTACGTTTGAGCCGCTTTTACGTCAAAAAGCGGCGCAAATGTGGCGCTAAAAAAGTATAAATACGGGCCGAGATGGGCTGTCCCCCTAAGAACACCAACATGTGAAGAACAGCAAGGGGAAGTGCCTGCAATGCAGGGGGCATGAGATGGGCTGTACCCCTGAGAACACCAGCACGTGAAGGACAGCAGGGGGCAATGCCTGCCCTGCAGGTGGCATGAGATGGGCTGTGCCCCTGAGAACACCAACACATGTGAAGAACAGCAGGGGGCAGTGCCTGCCCTGCAGGTGGCATGAGATGGGCTGTGCCCCTGAGTGCACCAACAAGTGAAGAACAGCAGGGGACCGTACCTGCCCTGCAGTGGGTATGAGATGGGCTGTGCCACTGAGAAACCAGCAGATGGCAGTGCTTGCCCTGCAGTGGGCATGAGATGGGCTGTGCAACTGAGAACACCAGCATATGAAGGACAGCAGGGGGCAGTGCCTGCCCTGCCAAGGGCATGAGATGGGCTGTGCCTGGCCTAGAAAGGGGACCGAGATCCATCAGGGCAGGTTAAATGAAGGCCAATCAACAACCGGACATCTGTCCAACTTCAGCCAATCAAATGATTGCACATCCTCATCGAGAAGGCAGAGGGAGAGCCAGGGGTGGCACTTGGTTAGTATGATGGGGGTTCTTAGCTTCAGATTTCCCGACAATCAGGTTAGCACATAATGTTAAAATACATTACATAACAAGCAGGGCACACAAGAGGTGCTCTAGGGGCAGAGGAAAGGGAGAGGAATGGAGTTTGTTAAGAGTACAGAGAGAAAGCCATTATTTGGTAAAATAACCAACATTGTAGACGTCTTTACAAACAGAGAGGGAGTGTGAGTGTGTTTTTGTATGCATGTGTAAAAAATCAGATGAAATCCGACAGACACCTCACCATACCCGGCTGATAGCACTGTACCCAACTGTTTATCACAAAATACATTTATAAGGATGGTGTAGCACCACAAACACCCACTGAAGCTACGCCCCTGGGGAGAGCTCACTTTTCCTAAGGAGGGAGATCACTTAAATACCCTCCAGAACCTAAAAACTGAACACGTGCCCTGCCAAGAAAACCAGGCAGTGAGGGTCGGGTGTGCATCTGCACCCCACCCTCGTCCTTCCGCCCTCCACATATCACTCAAGGGGTGAGTACAGGTCTTTTTATTATCAGATCCCAGGAGTGTTGAGACCTACTGTTGTCACAGGTCCAAACCCAACCCCACAGTCACACCACACAGTAAGCCCCATTGTCACATCCCACACTCACCCCACGGTCACACCACACAGTAAGCCCCACTGCCACACCCCACCCTAACCACCACTGTCACACCACACAGTAACCCACATTGTCACATTCCACGCTCACCCCCACTGTTACACCCAACACTAACCCCCACTGTCACACCCCACAGTAACCCCCATTGTCACACCACACAGTAATCCTCACTGTCAAACCCTACACTAATCCCCACTGCCACACCACACAGTAAGCCCCAGTGTCACACCCCACACTAACCCCTACTGTCACACCACACAGTAACCCCCATTGTCACATTCCACACTCACCCCCACTGTTACACCCCACACTAACCCCCACTGTCACACCACACAGTAACCCCCACGGTCACACCGCACAGTAATCCCATTGTCACATTCCACACTCACCCCCACTGTTACAACCCACACTAACCCCCACTGTCACACACACAGTAACCCCCACTGCCACACCCTACCCTAACCCCCACTGTCACACCACACACTAACCCCCACTGTCACCCCACACTCACCCACACTGTCACACCCCACAATGACCCCCACTGTCGTAAAACACAGTAACACCCACTGTCACACCCCACATTAACCCCCACTGTCACACCAGATACTCCCACTGTCACATCACACAGTAATCCCCACTTTCACACCCCACACTCACCTCCACTCTCACACCCCACACTCACCTCCACTCTCATACCCCACACAAACACACCCACACTCACCTCTACTGTCACACCCCACACTTACCACACGGTTTTCTGAAGAATCATCTGAAAGTGTTGCTTTTGCACCTAGAATTGAGAATAATACAGAAAAAGAATCACTGTTACTGACCACTTGACACAAGAATAGGACTGTTGTACAACTGTGCCCCTTGACCCCGGGCGGCATGTGGTGCGGTGCCATGTCTGAGGAGGGCCGGGTGTTTCCGGGTCTGTATGGGGTAAACAATTATAGCATGTAAAGCAAAATATTCCGTTTGTGTTCTTAACTCCCCCTAAATGTACTTGATTATATCCACGTCTATAAGGAACAGAAATGTGCAGTGAACAATAGTAAATGTATATTTTCCTGTATGTCCCCACCTTCACAATCTAGTGGTTGTCAGCACTGTTGCCACAATATTTTGTCAGGTCGATATTTTTGCCCTTGATATTCTGACCTACAACTCACAGAGCACACATCCCACGACAGGATGAGGGACAGACCCCTCGAGATGCTGCCCAGCTATGGGGGTACACAGAAGACGGGGCCCCTACTTAGGTGCTCTCTTGTGCCTGCAGAACACTGCACTCACGTGCAGAAGTGGGTCCACGGTCAGCTTCTTCCTGTTCACTGGGATATTATTCACATCTTTTATCGGACAAGAGCAAAGTGCTCTCCTTCCCAAATGTTTGTCACCTCCCTGCGTACCGAGTGGGCGCACTTTAAAAATTGTGAACTTAAAGCCTTCAAGAAAGTGCCAAGTGGGTTGTGACACACTCCCTTCAAAATAGTCTTAATATTTAAAACAATTACCTATCAATACTTCATTTGTTCGAGCTGATATTAACCAATATCTCACATAGGCTTCACTGGTGATGTTTCCACTTCTCCTCTTCAGTGTAAATCTTGGAAATGATGGTCCTTAACTCACTTTAGGGCATATTTAGGAGCCCCTAGTGCCACCTCAGCGCCACCATAGTGTCATTTTTTGACACTAATGAGGTCTTCAAGTGGCTTTTCTGCAGCCCATATTTACAAAGTGCCCACTTTGTAACCCTTGCGCCATATTATGCCTGCGCCAGGCATAATGTATGCAAGGGGTGCGTTCCAGCGCTAAGAGGCCCGCAAAAATAGCACAGTGAAATTCAACAGATTTCACTGCACCATTTTTGGCGTAATTTGTAATGCCTGTTCCTAGCAGACGTTAACATGACTCTCCCAGGGTAACCTATGGGCCTCCTTGCACTGTGCGCAGTAGCGTCGAGCTGACGACTGCCATGGTGCTGCCAGGTGCCAGTAGCTGATGCTTCACTTCTTCTTAAATATGAGCCTAAACTTACATCCTCCTAACCCGCTCTTCATCAGGGGCGATAATATCGATTTCAATTGATACCTAGAAACAATTCATTACTGAGGTTATTCCCCTGTCATTGCTCCCCTCCCTCTCACACATCACCGAGGTTTTTCCTCTGTGGTCACTCTAGTTCTATCTTATAAAAGAAGCACAAAAGTCTTAACTTTCCTTTAAGCCTTTTGGTTTTGAAGTATCCAAGGTTTTCAGCCAATCACTAATGGATACTAGCATATATGAAATCAGCTGAAATGATGCATTTGAAGACAAGAACTAAAACATTCTCGGTTTGGGTGGAACATTCCATTCCACCAACAGAATTAGCGGAATTTGACAAATCTGTGTTACTCTTGTAATGCGGAGTTACATGCAAATTCCGCCAACTGCCACGTAGCAGAATTTTTTCCTGCAAGGCTCCAGAAATACATGTGCGATTTGGCATCCCCTAGTGTCATTTACTAACGCAAGCGGTCGTGGGCAGTTGCGAGTGGTCATAGTCAGAGGGCTACTTCTAGAGTAGATTTGCTGCCCCTCACGTAGATTTTTTACTCAAGCGGTAGCAAAATCAACTGGAATAGCCTAATGCTCTTTGCGCTGATTTTTCAATGCTGCTCCCGCTACTAGCACTAAATTGCAGCGCGACCAGCACAACACGCATATTTTTTGACTGTTGGCAGAACTCTGCAGCATCTCATAGAGTTTTTGTGTAACTCAGCGTTATTCCGTGGAGTGAAACTCTTCGAGTTCCGCCCACCCCTAAAGAATACCTACCTCCAACCTGAAAGTGATGCAACACTTAAGCATTAGAGAATGGTTGAAGAACATTCAAAGCTACTCAATGGTTAACCCAGAAACACCCAAGAATCACCCCTTGTACATCCTTCTAAAGTTCAGAAGAACTTATGGGCCCTTCATTATTTCAGGGATAGATTCTGTTGAACAACTCTACCCATCTCCTAATCATGTTCCTGCTTCTCCTCCCCCCCCAGGCTTTCCTCATTTGTAAAGCAGTGATGCCCCCTACCTTTCTAAGTGCTGATGGTCCAGCCAATGCCACTAACCTGCAACCCCCTCTTTCTGCCTACTTACCCTTCCACCAGCTGCTCTTGGCAGGATCCACCCCTCTGTCTCCAGCCACAGAGAAGGCTGAACTCAAGGATCTCGGGTGCCGAAGTCCAACCGCTGCGGTGTCCTCTGGGATGAACCCCACTGCATCAATCAACAGGTTGTAATCTGTAGGGACTGAATGTATTGTGGGTTAGTGATCAGGGGTGAATGTCCATGCCATTCCACTGAGGCCTTTAAACCTTTAACCTTAAGTCCACCTTAGAGCCCCCTAAGCCACTGAGGCCTTTTAATGTACTACGTAACCCCTAATACCCGATCCCTGTACTCCCTCATGGGGGAATGAGCAATGTCAGACACTGAAACCCATAACAACCATGACGTTGGTCACTGCAACCTTTAACCCAATGACTGACCCCCTTACAGCCCCACAATACACCAAGATGTCTCTCTGCAATCCCTCACACTCTATGCTGGACATCTTTATGCCCTCATGATGCAGGGAGGCTGCAGCACCCAACCACGAGGGATGATATTCTGTGAACACTACGGGTTGTTAACAGTGTTCTGTGCAACTCAACACCCTCACTGACTAACTCACTGCAATCCCAACCTCATGGACTCAACAAGGCACTAGTGATGCTGAGTACTACATCCTTATCACCCCATGAGTGGTCCCTGTTGCACCCCATGAGGCTCAAGTGAGGTTGGACACTAACACCCCATACTCCCACGGTGTATGGTCTATGAGCAAGACATTGTGGTGTGAAGGTGAAGATGTATGTAGGATGTACTGGTCCATTCACAGGATTCGGTGGTGTAACAGTGATGATAACTGCAGGGTCTTCTGGTCCGTGCACAGGACTCAGTGGATTGACAGTGATGATATGTGCAGGGCTGCTCAACTAGATTTTCTACTCGAGTGGCAGCTTTGTCAATGTGAACGAGCGCAACCAGCCGTGACTGCCAGCATTGAAAAATCTCACCAGGAGGCGTTCTAGTGACTAGAAATCAAGCTAGGGGGTGCAAATTCTCACTTGCCAAGTTAACGCTGGCAAGCCGCGCTGTATGAGGCTGGTCTGGCTTGTAGTGGGCACCAGAGGTACTTACACCTTGTGCCAGGTCCAGTTATCCCTTATTAGTAGAATAAAGGTGTTTCTAGCAGCTTAGGCCGATAGAAGGTAGCCATGGAGAGCAGCTTAGGCTGAACTATGAGACATGCAAAGCTCCTAATATACCACTGGTGTCATATGCACAATATCATAAGAAAACACAATACACAGATATACAAAAAATAAAGGTACTTTATTTTTATGACAATATGCCAAAAGTATCTCATTGAATACCCTCAGTATGAGGATAAGATATATACACAAGATATATGTACACAAACCAAACTTAGGTAAGTAATAGCAAGAAAAGTAATGCAAGCAGTGTTAAATTACAGTAGATTGCAATAGGAGCACATAGGTATAGGGGCAACACAAACCATATACTCCAAAAGTGGAATGCGAACCACGAATAGATCCCAAACCTATGTGAGCTTGTAGAGGGTCTCTGGGACTGTAAGAAAACAGTGAGGGTTAGCAAAATAGCCCACCCCAAGACCCTGAAAGGTAGGTGTGAAGTGCACCTACTACCCCCAGAGAGCACAGAAGTCGTGATAGGGGGATTCTGCAGGAAGAACAAACACCAGCAATGCAACAACAGTGGATTTCTGGACCTGAGTACCTGGAAGACAAGGGGACCAAAGTCCAATAGTCGCGACAGTGTCGAGAGTGGGCAGGAGCCCAGGAAATGCCAGCGGAGGGTGCAAGGAAGCTGCCACCTGTTGGAAGAAGCTTGGAGTTCTGCAAGAAAGAAGAGGACTAGGAACTTCTCCTTTAGAGGTTGGATGTTCCACGTCGCAATGAAGCTTGCAGAGGTGTTCCCACGCAGAAAGACCACAAACATGCCTTGCTAGCTGCAAGGGTCACAGTAGAGGTATTTGGGTGCTGCTGTGGCCCAGGAGGGACCAGGATGTCGCCACTTGGAGGAGGAGACAGAGGGGGCGCCCAGCAACATAGGGAGCCCTCACTAAAGCAGGCAGCACCCGCAGAAGTACCTGAACAGGCACTTAGAAGAAAAGTGAACCGGAGTCCACCTGAAGTCACAAAAGGGAGTTCCACGATGCCAGAGGACAACTCAGAAGGTTGTGCACTGCAGGAAGGAGTGTCAGGGACCCAGGCTTGGCTGTGCATGAAGGAAATCCTGCAAGAGTGCACAGGAGCCGGAGCAGCTGCAAATCACGCAGTACCAAGCAATGCAGTCTAGCGTGGGGAGGCAAGGGCTTACCTCCACCAAACTTGGACTGAAGAGTCACTGGACTGTGGGAGTCACTTGGACAGAGTTGTTGAGTTCCAGGGACCACGCTCGTCGTGCTGAGAGGGGACCCAGAGGACCAGTGATGCAGTCTTTTGTTGCCTGCAGTTGCAGAGGGAAGATTCCGTTGACCCACGGGAGATTTTTTCAGAGCTCCTGGTGCAAGAAGGAGGCAGGCTACCCCCAGAGCATGCACCACCAGGAAACAGGCGAGAAAGCCGGCAGGATGAAGCGATACAAGGTCGCAGTAGTCGTCTTTGCTACTATGTTGCAGTTTTGCAGGCTTCCAGCGCGGTCAGCAGTCGATTCCTTGGCAGAAGGTGAAGAGAGAGATGCAGAGGAACTCTGATGAGCACTTGCATTCGTTATCTAAAGAATTCCCCAAAGCAGAGACCCTAAATAGCCAGAAAAGGAGGTTTGGCTACTTAGGAAGGAGGATAGGCTAGTAACACAGGTAAGAGCCTATCAGAAGGAGTCTCTGACGTCACCTGCTGGCACTGGCCACTCAGAGCAGTCCAGTGTGCCAGCAGCACCTCTGTTTCCAAGATGGCAGGGTCCCAGTGACACACAGACTAAAACAACATATATACAGTGAAATATGGGGGTAACATGCCAGGCAAGATGGTACTTTCCTACACACGCTCAATGGAAAACCCTGAGCCGCCTCAGGACTAACCCCAATAAATCAGGCCCTCTGTCACGCAGCAGTTGGTGGAGTTTTACAGGAAGTCTGAGCTCCAAGCAGAAAGCGAAGTGGGCAAAACTCAGCAAACTCCGCCAGGAGAGCAGAATCTTTCACCCTCCCTTAGTGAGGGTACGTGGTCTGCGCACAGCACTCGGTGCTGTGACAGTGATGACGTGTAGAGTGTTTTGGTCCATGCAGAGGCCTGTGCTGTCACACTGTGGTTAGAGAGTTCTGCTCCATGTAGAGGACATTGTGGTGTGATGTGAAGATATTCCAGGGGTGTTCTGGTCCTTCATAGGTCTGTGTGCTGCTCTGACTTGATTGGTGTGAGGCTGTCTGAGCTGTTCTTTGTCAGCTGTGCTGTGTGGCTGGTAGAGCGTTCTGACTAACATTTTCCACTGGGAACTAATGTGTGGCAAATCTTATTGTCATGTACTCCATGAACTGGTGTGATATCTGTCTCTTGTCACACCCAAGCTGTGCACAGTGTGTGTAGTGTTCTGTTTAACATGTCCAGTCGCATGTTTGATTGGCGTGTCTTGTGAGCAAGTAATACTGCAAGTGACATGCTAGCCTACTATTTGCTACATTGTAATTTTTGTATTGTAATTCATTTACATAGGGCTTACTGCTCCTGAAGAGGCTTTCAAGCACTTTATGCAAAGCACCTCATTGATCTATACCCAGGGTTAGTGGTTAATCCAGTGGTTATATCTGGTTCTTGGGATTGGTTCGGCGCTCGCAGGGAAACCAGACCCTGGTAGAGGGGCAGGTGTGATCGGTACAGGGGCAAGTGTGATCAGTAGACGTGCAGGTGTGATCCGTAGAGGGGCAGGTGTGATCCGAGATCCGTAGAGGGGCAGGTGTGATCCAAGATATGTAGAGGGGCAGGTGTGATCCGTAGAGGGGCAGGTGTGATCCGTAGAGGGGCAGGTGTGATTCGTAGAGGGGCAGGTGTGATCTGTAGAGGGGCAGGTGTGATCAGTAGACATGCAGGTGTGATCCGTAGAGGGGCAGGTGTGATCCGTACAGGAGCAGGTGTGATCAGTAGACGTGCAGGTGTGATCGGTAGAGGGGCAGGTGTGATCAGTAGACGTGCAGGTGTGATCCGTAGAGGGGCAGATGTGATCTGTAGAGGGGCAGGTGTGATCGGTAGAGGGGCAGGTGTGATCAGTAGACATGCAGGTGTGATCCGTAGAGGGGCAGGTGTGATTGGTAGAGGGGCAGGTGTGATCCGTAGAGGGGCAGGTGTGATCAGTAGACTTGCAGGTGTGATCCGTAGAGGGGCAGGTGTGATCCGAGATCCGTAGAGGGGCAGGTGTGATCCGTAGAGGGGCAGGTGTGATCTGTAGAGGGGCAGGTGTGATCAGTAGACGTGCAGGTGTGATCCGTACAGGAGCAGGTGTGATCAGTAGACGTGCAGGTGTGATCCGTAGAGGGGCAGGTGTGATCGGTAGAGGGGCAGGTGTGATCTGTACAGGAGCAGGTGTGATCAGTAGACGTGCAGGTGTGATCGGTAGAGGGGCAGGTGTGATCAGTAGACGTGCAGGTGTGATCCGTAGAGGGGCAGGTGTGATCAGTAGACGTGCAGGTGTGATCAGTACTGGGGCAGGTGTGATCCGTAGAGGGGCAGGTGTGATCAGTAGACGTGCAGGTGTGATCAGTACAGGGGCAGGTGTGATCCGTAGAGGGGCAGGTGTGATCAGTAGATGGGCAGATGTGATCCGTAGAGGGGCTGGCGTGACCAGTAGACGGGCAGATGTGATCCATAGAGGGGCAGGTGTGATCAGTAGACGTGCAGGTGTGATCCGTAGAGGGGCAGGTGTGATCAGTAGACGTGCAGGTGTGATCGGTAGAGGGGCAGGTGTGATCAGTAGACGTGCAGGTGTGATCCGTAGAGGGGCAGATGTGATCTGTAGAGGGGCAGGTGTGATCGGTAGAGGGGCAGGTGTGATCAGTAGACATGCAGGTGTGATCCGTAGAGGGGCAGATGTGATCTGTAGAGGGGCAGGTGTGATCCGTAGAGGGGCAGGTGTGATTGGTAGAGGGGCAGGTGTGATCCGTAGAGGGGCAGGTGTGATCAGTAGACGTGCAGGTGTGATCCGTAGAGGGGCAGGTGTGATCCGAGATCCGTAGAGGGGCAGGTGTGATCCGAGATCTGTAGAGGGGCAGGTGTGATCCGTAGAGGGGCAGGTGTGATCCGTAGAGGGGCAGGTGTGATCAGTAGACGTGCAGGTGTGATCCGTACAGGAGCAGGTGTGATCAGTAGACATGCAGGTGTGATCCGTAGAGGGGCAGGTGTGATCGGTAAAGGGGCAGGTGTGATCCATAGAGAGGCAGGTGTGATCGGTAGAGGGGCAGGTGTGATCTGTACAGGAGCAGGTGTGATCAGTAGACGTGCAGGTGTGATCGGTAGAGGGGCAGGTGTGATCAGTAGACGTGCAGGTGTGATCCGTAGAGGGGCAGGTGTGATCAGTAGACGTGCAGGTGTGATCAGTACAGGGGCAGGTGTGATCCGTAGAGGGGCAGGTGTGATCAGTAGACGTGCAGGTGTGATCAGTACAGGGGCAGGTGTGATCCGTAGAGGGGCAGGTGTGATCAGTACAGGGGCAGGTGTGATCAGTAGATGGGCAGATGTGATCCGTAGAGGGGCTGGTGTGACCAGTAGACGGGCAGGTGTGATCCGTAGAGGGGCAGGTGTGATCCGTAGAGGGGCAGGTGTGATCAGTAGACGTGCAGGTGTGATCCGTAGAGGGGCAGGTGTGATCAGTAGACGTGCAGGTGTGATCCGTAGAGGGGCAGGTGTGATCCATAGAGGGACATGTGCAATCCATAGTGGAGCAGGTGTGAGCAGTAGGGGTGCTGGTGTGATCAGTAGGGGGGCTACATGAGTTCATGCAGATGTTTTGCGATAGTACATGCAGCAGCAGTGCCAGCTTCACTCAGTTGCATCAGTGGCAGTATATACAGCAGTTTCACTCAGATGCTGCAGTAGCAGTACATGGAGCTGCAGTTTCACTCATTTGCTGCAGTGGCAGTACATGCAGCAGTTTCACTCAGTTGCTACAGTGGCAGTACAAGTAGCTGTTTCACTCAGATGTTGCAGCAGCAGTGCATGGAGCTGCAGTTTCACGCAGTTGCTGCAGCGGCAGTACATGCAGCAGTTTCAATCAATTGCTGCAGTGGCAGTACATGCAGCAGTTGCACTCAGATGCTGCAGTAGCAGTACATGGAGCTTCAGTTTCACTCAGTTGCTGCAGTGGCAGCACATGCAGCAGTTTCACTCAGCTGCTGCAGCAGCAGTAAGTGGAGCTGCAGTCTCACTCAGATGCAGCAGTGGCACTACATGCAGCAGTTTCACACAGTTGCTGCAGTGGCAGTACATGCAGCAGTTTCACGCAGACACTGGAGCTGCAGTACATGCAGCAGTTTCACTCAGATTCTGCAGTAGTTGCAGCAGTTTCAATCAGGTGCTGCAGAGGCAGTAAATGGAGCAGTTTCACTCAGTTGCTGCAGCTGCCGTACATACAGAAGTTTCACTCCATTGCAGCATCGGCAGTGTATGCATCAGTATCACTCACTTACAACAGCAGCCGTACATGCAGAAGTTTCACTCTATTGCAGCACTGGCAGTACATGCAGTAGCAGTTTCAATCAGTTGAAGCTGCAGCAGTTCATTCAGCAGTTTCACTCAGATGCTGCAGTGGCAGTACTTCCACCAGTTTTACTCAGTTGCTGCAGCAACTGTACATGAAGCAGGTTCACTCAGTTGCTGCAGCAGCTTTACAATGGAGCAGTTTCACTCAGTTGCAGCTGTGGCAATACATGCAGCAATTTCAGTCAGACACTGCAGCAGCAGTATGTGCAGCAGTTTGACTCAGTTGCTACAGTAGCAATACATGCAGCAGTTTTACTCAGTCTTTGCAGTGGCACTACATGCAGCAGTTTCAATCAGTTGCAGCTGCAGCAGTACGTGCAGGAGTTCCACTCAAACAATGCACGAGTAGTATATACAGAGATTTCACTCAGTTGCTGCAGCAGCAGTAGTTGCAGCAGTTTCACTCAGATGCTGCAGCAGCAGTACATGGAGCTTCAGTTTCACTCAGTTGCTGCAGTGGCAGTACATGCAGCAGTTTCACTCAATTGCTGCAGCGGCCGTACGTACAGCAGTTTCACTCAGTTGCCAAAGCATCAATACATGGAGCAGCAGTTTCACTCAGTTGCTGCAGTGGCAATACATACAGCAGTTTCACTCAGTTGCTGCAGTAGCAGTACATGCATCGGTTTCACTTGGTTGCTGTAGTGGCAGTACATGCATCAGCTTCACTCAGTTGCTGCAGTGGCAGTGCATGCATCAGTTTCACTCAGACGGTGCAGCAGCAGTTCACTCAGTTGTTGCATCAGCAATGCATGCAGCAGCAGTTTCACTTGGTTGCTGCAGTGGCAATACATGCATCAGTTTCCCTCAGTTACTGAAGGGACAGTACATGTATCGGTTTCCCTCAGTTGCAGCAGTGGCAGTACGTGCATCAGTTTCACACAAACGCTGCAGCAACAGTTTATGCAGCAATAGTTTCACTCAGTTGTTGTAGTGGAAGTACATACTCAGTTGGGGCAGTGGAAGTCTGTGCATCAATTTCACTCTGTTGCTGCAGCGGTAGTACATGCATTAATTTCAATCAGTTGCAGCTATAGCAGTACATGCAGCAGTAGTTTTACTCAGTTACTGCAACAGCAGTAAATGCATCAGTTTTCCTCAGTTGCTTCAGCCGCAGTACATGCAGCAGCAGTTTCACTCAGTTGCTGCAGTGGCAGTACATGCATCAGTTTCACTCAGTTGCTGCAGTGGCAGTGCATGCATCAGTTTCACTCAGACCCTGCACTGGCAGTGCATGCAGCAGCAGTTCTACTCAGTTGTTGCAGCGACAGTTCATGCAGCTGCAGTTTCACTTGGTTGCTGCAGTGGTAGTATATGCATCAGTTTCACTCAGTTGCAGTAGCAGCAGTACATGCATGAGTCTCACTCAGTTGAGGCAGTGGCAGTACGTGCATCAATTTCACCCAGATGCAGCAGCAGCAGTACATGAGGCAGCCACAAAGAGTGTGAGGGAGGATGTAAGGAGGGGGCAGTGGCTGGGGAAAGACCATGAAAGCACAGGCACTCCCACTGGGTGCGCAAAGAAAAAAGTAGTTCCATGATGTGAGTTGTGGAAGGATACAAGTCATCCTCTCAAAGACTGGTAAAGAAGATATGCTACAGGGGGAGGAGAAACACAAGAAGGATGAGGAAAGCCATTGAGTGAAAAGTGAAGGGATGCAGCAGTTTAGCAGGCACGGAAAGGACCAGGTGCAGCCTTTTAGCTACCAGTTATCATCACATCTAAGTGCTATTCAAAAAAGTTGCACTTCTGCACTTGGCTGTTATGATCCACTCATGTTTGGCTGAGGAAAGTCACACTTTGGGAGTCTTTAGTCAATCCCAGGGCACCACCAGGACATGTGGGCATGTGTTTCCTGAGGCATGCCTGCTTAAATGTAGCCTGAAAGCCACAAAAAGGACGGTCTGCTGCAGCCACAGTTTAATTTTTGCTGCCAGAAAGGTTTGAGCCGGATAATCCCATAGAGAGCGCAGCAGATTATGTTTCAAAATGTAATCCGTGCTCTTGAGAAAGAAACAGAAACAAGCATTGGTAAAGCCAACAGGTCTCGGCTTAGGAACATACTGACTTTGTGTACAGTGGGTCAGGGGAGGCTGAAGAAACCTGGAGGGCGAAGCGAAGCCCATGAATAAGATGAGGAATGGAGGGAGTGGTAAAAATAGCGGGCATCACCTCACGTCTTCCAGAAAAGCATCATCTTACCTTACATCTTGTGTACCCCGAGTTGGTCTTACATTTCACTGCTTCACACTGGTATTGCCTCACCGTGCACTGCACTCCTTGTGACATCCCTCACCGTGCACTGCGCCCCTTGTGACATCTCTCACATCCCTCACCGTGCACTGCACCCCTTGTGACATCCCTCACCGTGCACTGCGCCCCTTGTGACATCCCTCACCGTGCGCTGCGCCCCTTGTGACATCTCTCACATCCCTCACCGTGCACCGCGCCACTTGTGAAATCCCTCACCGTGCACTGCGCCCCTTGTGACATCCCTCAACGTGCACTGTGCCCCATGTGACATCCCTCACTGTGCACTGTGTCCCTTGTGACATCCCTCACCGTGCATTGCATCCCTTGTGACATCCCTCACATCCCTCACCGTGCACTGCACCCCTTGTGACATCCCTCACCGTGCACTGCACCCCTTGTGACATCCCTCACCGTACACCGAGTTGGTCTTACATTACACTGCTTCACACTGGTATTGCCTCACCATGCACTGCCCCCCTTGTGACATCCCTCACCATGCACTGTACCCCTTGTGACATCCCTCACCGTGCACTGCGCCCCTTGTGACCGCTCACATCCCTCACCGTGCACTGCACCGCACCCCTTGTGACATCCCTCACCATGCACTGCACCCCTTGTGACATCCCTCACCGTGCACTGCACCCCTTGTGACATCCCTCACTGTGCACTGCGCCCCTTGTGACATCCCTCACTGTGCACTGCGCCCCTTGTGACATCCCTCACCGTGCACTGCACCCCTTGTGACATCTCACCGTGCACTGCGTCCCTTGTGACATCCCTCACCGTGCACTGCAACCCTTGTGACATCCCTCACCGTGCACTGCGTCACTTGTGACATCCCTCACCGTACACTGCGCCCCTTGTGACATCCCTCACATCCCTCACTGTGCACTGCACCCCTTGTGCCATCCCTCACCGTGCACTGCACCCCTTGTGACATCCCTCACCGTGCACTGCGCCCCTTGTGACATCCCTCACCGTGAACTGCACCCCTTGTGACATCCCTCACCGTGCACTGTGCCTCTTGTGACATCCCTCACATCCCTCACAGTGCACTGCACCCCTTGTAACATCCCTCACTGTGCACTGTAGCCCTTGTGACATCCCTCACCGTGCACTGCACCCCTTGTGACACCCCTCACCTTGCACTGAGCCCATGTGTCACCCCTCACCTTGCACTTTTCACAGTGACACCCCTCACATTGCACTGCCCCATGTGACATCCCTCACCTAGCACTGTGCCCCTTGTGACATCCCTCACTGTGCACTACCCCCTTGTGACATCACTCACCGTGCACTGCACCCCTTGTGACATCCATCACTGTGCACTTTGTCCAGATAGACACCGTCTACCCTAGCACTTCGCCCAGAGTGACATCACCTCACCTTACACTGCCCCCTTGTGACATCACTCACCTTGCACTGCGCCCCTTGTGACTTTCCTTACCTTGCACTGGGCCCCTTGTGACATCCCTCACCTTGCACTGCCCCATGTGACATCCCTCACCGTGCACTGCATTCCTTGTGACATCCCTCACCGTGCACTGCGCCCGTTGTGACATCCCTCACCTTGCACTGCGCCCCTTGTGACATCCCTCACCGTGCACTGCATCCCTTGTGACATCTCTCACCGTGCACTGCGCCCCTTGTGACATCCCTCACATCCCTCACCGTGCACTGCACCCATTGTGACATCCATCACCGTGCACTGCACCCCTTGTGACATCCATCACCGTGCACTGCACCCCTTGTGACATCCCTCACCTTGCACTGCGCCCCTTGTGACATCCCTCACCGTGCACTGCATCGCTTGTGACATCCCTCACCTTACACTTTGCCCAGAGTGACATCCCTCACCTTACACTTCGCCCAGAGTGACATCACCTCACTCTGCACTGCGCCCCTTGTGACATTCCTCACCTTGCACTGCGCCCCTCGTGACATCCCTTACCTTACACTTTGCCCAGAGTGACATCCCTCACCTTACACTTCACCCAGAGTGATATCCCTCACCGTGCACTGCGCCCCTTGTGACATCCCTCACCGTGCACTGCACCCCTTGTGACATTTTCCACCTTGCACTGCGCCCCTTGTGACATTCCTCACCTTGCACTGCGCCCAGTGTGATATTCCTTACCTTAAACTGCCCCCTGTGTGACATCCCCTCACCTTGCACTTTTCACAGTAACATCCCCTCACCTTGCACTGCCCCTTGTGACATCACTCACCTTGCACTGCACCCCTTGTGACATCCCTCACCATGCACTGCGCCCCATGTGACATCCCTCACATCCCTCACCGTGCACTGCACCCATTGTGACATCCCTCACCATGCACTGCACCCCTTGTGACATCCCTCACCGTGCACTGCATCCCTTCTGACATCCCTCACCTTACACTTCCCACAGAGTGCACTGCGCTCCTTGTGACATTCCTCACCTTGCACTGCGCCCAGTGTGATATTCCTTACCTTGCACTGCCCCCTGTGTGACATCCCCTCACCTTGCACTTTTCACAGTAACATCCCCTCACCTTGCACTTCCCCATGTGACATCCCCTCAACTTGCACTGCCTGTGTGACATCCCCCCACCTTGCACAGTGCCCCGTGTGACATTCCTCACCTTCCACTGCCCTTTGTGACACCCCTCACTTTGCACCTTTCAGAGAGAGACATCCCCTCACCTTGCACTGCCCCATGTGACATCCCCTCAACTTGCACTGCTACGTGTGACATCCCCCACCTTGCACTGCCCCGTGTGACATCCCCCCACCTTGCACAGTGCCCCGTGTGACATTCCTCACCTTCCACTGCCCTTTGTGACACCCTTCACTTTGCACCTTTCAGAGAGAGACATCCCCTCACCTGACACTGACTCCGTGTGACACACCTCACCTTGCACTGCCCTGTGTGACATCCCCTCACCTTGCAATGCCCTGTGTGACACCCCTCACCTGGTACTGCGTCCTGTGTGACTTCCCCTCACCTTGCACTGCCCCGTGTGACATTCCCGTGTCACCTTGCAATGCCATGTGTGGCATCCCTTCACCTTGCACTGCGCCCTGTGTGACATCACCTCACCTTGCATTGCCCCCTTGTGACACCCCTCACCTTGCACTGCCCCCGTGTGACACCCCTCACCTTGCAATGCCATGTGAAGCATCCCTTCACCTTGCACTGCGCCCTGTGTGACATCACCTCACCTTGCATTGCCCCCCTGTGACACCCCTCACCTTGCACTGCCCCCGTGTGACACCCCTCACCTTGCAATGCCATGTGTGGCATCCCTTCACCTTGCACTGCGCCCTGTGTGACATCACCTCACCTTGCATTGCCCCCCTGTGACACCCCTCACCTTGCACTGCCCCTGTGTGACACCCCCCACCTCCCACTTTTCAAAGTGTGACATCCCTCACCTTGCACTGCACCCAAAGTGACATCCTTCACCTTGCACTGCTCCATGTGGCATCCCTAACCTTGCACTGCCCCATGTGACATCCCTCACATTGCACTGCCCCATGTGACATCCCTCACATTGCACTGCCCCATGTGACATCCCTCACCTTGCACTGTGCCCCTTGTGACATCCCTCACCCTGCACTGCCCCATGTGACATCCCTCACTGTGCACTGCGCCCCTTGTGACATCCCTCACCATGCACTGTGCCCCTTGTGACATCCCTCACATTGCACTGCCCCATGTGACATCCCTCACCTTGCACTGTGCCCCTTGTGACATCCCTCACCTTGCACTGCCCCATGTGATATTCCTTACCCTGCACTGCCCCCTGTGTGACTTCCCCTCACCTTGCACTTTTCACAGTAACATCCCCTCACCTTGCACTGCCCCATGTGACATCCCCTCAACTTGCACTGCCTGTGTGACATCCCCCCAAATTGCACAGTGCCCTGTGTGACATTCCTCAACTTCCACTGCCCTTTGTGACACCCTTCACTTTGCACCTTTCAGAGAGTCATCCCCTCACCTTGCACTGCCCTATGTGACATACCCTCAACTTGCACTGCCCTGTGTGACATCCCCTCACCTTGCAATGCCCTGTGTGACACCCCTCACCTGGTACTGCGCCCTGTGTGACTTCCCCTCACCTTGCACTGCCCCGTGTGACATTCCTGCACCTTGCAATGCCATGTGTGGCACCCCTTCACCTTGCACTGCGCCCTGTGTGACATCACCTCACCTTGCATTGCCCCCCTGTGACACCCCTCACCTTGCACTGCCCCCGTGTGACACCCCTCACCTTGCAATGCCATGTGTGGCATCCCTTCACCTTGCACTGCGCCCTGTGTGACATCACCTCACCTTGCATTGCCCCCCTGTGACACCCCTCACCTTGCACTGCCCCGTGTGACACCCCTCACCTTGCAATGCCCCTGTGTGACATCCCTCACGTTGCACTGCCCCTGTGTGACACCCCCCACCTCCCACTTTTCAAAGTGTGACATCCCTCACCTTGCACTGCGCCCAAAGTGACATCCCTCACCTTGCACTGCTCCATGAGGCATCCCTAACCTTGCACTGCCCCATGTGACATCCCTCACATTGCACTGCCCCATGTGACATCCCTCACCTTGCACTGTGCCCCTTGTGACATCCCTCACCCTGCACTGCCCCATGTGACATCCCTCACTGTGCACTGCGCACCCTTGTGACATTCCTCACCTTGCACTGCCCCGCTCGTGACATCCCTCACCTTACACTTTGCCCAGAGTGACATCCCTCACCTTACACTTTGCCCAGAGTGACATCCCTTACGTGCCCTGCACCCCTTGTGACATTTTCCACCTTGCACTGCGCCCCTTGTGACATTCCTCACCTTGTACTGCGCCCAGTGTGATATTCCTTCCCTTGCACTGCCCCCTGTGTGACATCTCCTCACCTTGCACTTTTCACAGTAACATCCCCTCACCTTGCACTGCCCCATGTGACATCCCCTCAACTTGCACTGCCCCGTGTGACATTCCCCCACCTTGCACTGCCCCGTGTGACATCCCCCCACCTTGCACAGTGCCCCTTGTGACATTCCTCACCTTCCACTGCCCTTTGTGACACCCCTCACTTTGCACCTTTCAGAGAGAGACATCCCCTCACCTGGCACTGACCCCGTGTGACACCCCTCACCTTGCACTGCCCTGTGTAACATCCCCTCACCTTGCAATGCCCTGTGTGACACCCCTCACCTGATACTGCACCCTGTGTGACATCCCCTCACCTTGCACTGCCCCGTTTGACATTCCCACACCTTGCAATGCCATGTGTGGCATCCCCTCACCTTGCACTGAGCCCTGTGTGACATCACCTCACCTTGCACTGCCCCCGTGTGACACCCCTCACCTTGCACTGCCCTGTGTAACATCCCCTCACCTTGCAATGCCCTGTGTGACACCCCTCACCTGATACTGCGCCCTGTGTGACATCCCCTCACCTTGCACTGCCCCGTGTGACATTACCACACCTTCCACTGCCCTTTGTGACACCCCTCACTTTGCACCTTTCAGAGAGAGACATCCCCTCACCTGGCACTGACCCCGTGTGACACCCCTCACCTTGCACTGCCCTGTGTAACATCTCCTCACCTTGCAATGCCCTGTGTGACACCCCTCACCTGATACTGCGCCCTGTGTGACATCCCCTCACCTTGCAATGCCCTGTGTGACACCCCTCACCTGATACTGCGCCCTGTGTGACATCCCCTCACCTTGCACTGCCCCGTGTGACATTCCCACACCTTCCACTGCCCTTTGTGACACCCCTCACTTTGCACCTTTCAGAGAGAGACATCCCCTCACCTGGCACTGACCCCGTGTGACACCCCTCACCTTGCACTGCCCTGTGTAACATCCCCTCACCTTGCAATGCCCTGTGTGACACCCCTCACCTGATACTGCGCCCTGTGTGACATCCCCTCACCTTGCACTGCCCCGTTTGACATTCCCACACCTTGCAATGCCATGTGTGGCATCCCCTCACCTTGCACTGAGCCCTGTGTGACATCACCTCACCTTGCACTGCCCCCCTGTGACACCCCTCACCTTGCACTGCCCCTGTGTGACACCCCCCACCTTCCACTTTTCAAAGTGTGACATCCCTCACCTTGCACTGCGCCCAAAGTGACATCCCTCACCTCGCACTGCTCCATGTGACATCCCTAACCTTGCACTGCCCCATGTGACATCCCTCACATTGCACTGCCCCATGTGACATCCCTCACCTTGCACTGTGTCCCTTGTGACATCCCTCACTGTGCACTGCGCCCCTTGTGGCATCCCTCACATTGCACTGCCCCATGTGACATTCCTCACCTTGCACTGTGCCCCTTGTGACATCCCTCACTGTGCACTGCACCCCTTGTGAAATCCCTCACCTTGCACTGCGCCCCTTGTGACATCCCTCACCTTGCACTGCCCATGTGACTTCCCTCACCTTGCACTGCCCTATGTGACATCCCTCACTGTACACTGTGCCCCTTGTGACATCCCTCACCTTGCACTGCCCCATGTGACTTCCCTCACCTTGCACTGCCCCATGTGACATCCCTCACCTTGCACTGTGTCCAAAGTGACATCCCTCACCTTGCAATGTCAAGTGTGACATCCCCTCACCTTGCACTGCGCCCCTTGTGACATCCCTCACATTGCACTTCCCCCATCTGGCATCCCTCACCTTGCACTGCCCCATGTGACTTCCCTCACCTTGCACTGCCCCATGTGACATCCCTCACCGCGCACTGGGCCCCTTGTGACATCCCTCACATTGCACTGCCCCATGTGACTTCCCTCATCTTGACCTGCCCCATGTGACATCCCTCACCTTGCACTGTGTCCAAAGTGACATCCCGCACCTTGCAATGCGCCCATTGTGACATCCCTCACCCTGCGCTGCACCCCTTTGACATCCCTCACCTTACACTGCCCCATGTGACATCCCTCACTGTGCACTGCGCCCCTTGTGACATCCCTCACCTTGCACTGCCCCATGTGACTTCCCTCACCTTGCACTGCCCCATGTGACATCCCTCACCTTGCACTGTGTCCAAAGTGACATCCCTCACCTTGCAATGCCACGTGTGACTTCCCTCACCTTGCACTGCCCCATGTGACATCCCTCACATTGCACTAGCCCCATGTGACTTCCCTCACCTTGCACTGCCCCATGTGACATCCCTCACCTTGCACTGTGTCCAAAGTGACATCCCTCACCTTGCAATGCCACGTGTGACTTCCCTCACCTTGCACTGCCCCATGTGACATCCCTCACATTGCACTGCCCCTTGTGACATCCCTCACTGTGCATTGCGCCCCTTGTGACATCCCTCACCTTGCACTGTGCCCCTTGTGACATCCCTCACCTTGCACTGCCCTATGTGACATCCCTCACCTTGCACTGTGTCCAAAGTGACATCCCTCCCCTTGCAATGCCACGTGTGACATCCCCTCACCTTGCACTGCGCCCTTGTGACATCCCTAACATTGCACTTCCCCCATCTGGCATCCCTCTCCTTGCACTGCCCCATGTGACTTCCCTCACCTTGCACTGCCCCATGTGACATCCCTCACCGTGCACTGCATCCCTTGTGACTTTCCTTACCTTGCACTGCGCCCCTTGTGACATCCCTCACCTTACACTTTGCCCAGAGTGACATCCCTTACGTGCCCTGCACCCCTTGTGACATTTTCCACCTTGCACTGCGCCCCTTGTGACATTCCTCACCTTGTACTGCGCCCAGTGTGACATCTCCTCACCTTGCACTTTTCACAGTAACATCCCCTCACCTTGCACTGCCCCATGTGACATCCCCTCAACTTGCACTGCCCCGTGTGACATCCCCTCACCTTGCACTGCCCCGTGTGACATTCCTCACCTTCCACTGCCCTTTGTGACACCCCTCACTGCACCTTTCAGAGAGAGACATCCCCTCACCTGGCACTGACCCCGTGTGACACCCCTCACCTTGCACTGCCCTGTGTAACATCCCCTCACCTTGCAATGCCCTGTGTGACACCCCTCACCTGATACTGCGCCCTGTGTGACATCCCCTCACCTTGCACTGCCCCGTGTGACATTACCACACCTTCCACTGCCCTTTGTGACACCCCTCACTTTGCACCTTTCAGAGAGAGACATCCCCTCACCTGGCACTGACCCCGTGTGACACCCCTCACCTTGCACTGCCCTGTGTAACATCTCCTCACCTTGCAATGCCCTGTGTGACACCCCTCACCTGATACTGCGCCCTGTGTGACATCCCCTCACCTTGCAATGCCCTGTGTGACACCCCTCACCTGATACTGCGCCCTGTGTGACATCCCCTCACCTTGCACTGCCCCGTGTGACATTCCCACACCTTCCACTGCCCTTTGTGACACCCCTCACTTTGCACCTTTCAGAGAGAGACATCCCCTCACCTGGCACTGACCCCGTGTGACACCCCTCACCTTGCACTGCCCTGTGTAACATCCCCTCACCTTGCAATGCCCTGTGTGACACCCCTCACCTGATACTGCGCCCTGTGTGACATCCCCTCACCTTGCAATGCCCTGTGTGACACCCCTCACCTGATACTGCGCCCTGTGTGACATCCCCTCACCTTGCACTGCCCCGTGTGACACCCCTCACCTTGCACTGCGCCCTGTGTGACATCCCTCACGTTGCACTGCCCCTGTGTGACACCCCCCACCTTCCACTTTTCAAAGTGTGACATCCCTCACCTCGCACTGCTCCATGTGACATCCCTAACCTTGCACTGCCCCATGTGACATCCCTCACATTGCACTGCCCCATGTGACATCCCTCACCTTGCACTGTGTCCCTTGTGACATCCCTCACTGTGAACTGCGCCCCTTGTGGCATCCCTCACATTGCACTGCCCCATGTGACATTCCTCACCTTGCACTGTGCCCCTTGTGACATCCCTCACTGTGCACTGTGCCCCTTGTGACATCCCTCACCTTGCACTGCGCCCCTTGTGGCATCCCTCACATTGCACTGCCCCATGTGACTTCCCTCACCTTGCACTGCCCCATGTGACTTCCCTCACCGCGCACTGTGCCCCTTGTGACATCCCTCACCTTGCACTGCGCCCCTTGTGACTTCCCTCACCTTGCACTGCCCCATGTGACTTCCCTCACCGCGCACTGGGCCCCTTGTGACATCCCTCACATTGCACTGCCCCATATGACATCCCTCACCTTGCATTGCGCCCATTGTGACATCCCTCACCTTGCACTGCCCCATGTGACTTCCCTCACCTTGCACTGCCCCATGTGACATCCCTCACCTTGCACTGCCCCATGTGACTTCCCTCACATTGCACTGCCCCATATGACATCCCTCATCTTGACCTGCCCCATGTGACATCCCTCCCCTTGCACTGTGTCCAAAGTGACATCCCTCACCCTGCGCTGCACCCCTTTGACATCCCTCACCTTACACTGCCTCATGTGACATCCCTCACCGTGCATTGCGCCCATTGTGACATCCCTCACCTTGCACTGCCCCATGTGACTTCCCTCACCTTGCACTGCCCCATGTGGGGAAACACCCGGAACAATGACTCCTAAACCATGAAGTCGTGGAAAACGAAAGCGAAACAACGGTTTCGTTTTCCACAACTTCCTGGTTTTCGGGCCTTAACCACGCATGTGTGAACCACGTACATGTGTGGTTAGGGCACAAAAGAAGGGAGTCGACGCGGTGAAGGAGGAGGTAAGTTGGGCTGGGACTGGGGCTGTTTTTTGGGGGTTGGGGTGGGGGGCTTGGGATGATTCAGGTTAGGGGGGCCGGGGTTTAGGTTTTAGGGGCGGGTTGGGGTGCTTTAGGTTTTAGGGGTCGGGCTGGGGACTCGGGGTATTTTTTGTTTTTGGGGGTGGGGGCTCGGGGTGATTAGGGTTTAGGGGCAGGAGAGAGGGGTTTAGGTTTTAGGGGTGGGTTGGGGTGCTTTACGTTTTAGGGGAGGGAGGTTGGGGTTGTGGTAATTTTGGGGGTGGGGGTTGTGGTGGTCATGGCAGTGGGGGGTCGCAGTAATTTTTAGGGGTGCGGGGCTAGGGGTACGCATGCTGGAACCGTGCATGCTGATCACTAATGCCTTTACCAGGAATGCCCTTACAACGAAAAATCGCTGTAAAGGCATTTGTGGTAAAGGCATTAGTGATACCAACAAGGTCGTTGTTCTGAACTCGTTGTTGAGCCATGGGTGGTTGAAGCACTCGTGGTTTCAACATATAACTCCCCATGTGACATTCCTCACCTTGCACTGCGCCCAAATTGACATCCCTCACCCTGCACTGCCCCCCCGTGTGATACCCCTCACCTTGCACTGCGCCCCATATGACACCCTTCACCTTGCATTTTGCACAGAGGAATCACCTTACTTTCATTTTTCACAGAGACAACACCCTACCTTGCACTTCTTCCAGAGTTACATCCCTCACCTGCACTTTTCACAGAGAGCCAACCGTCACCTTGCACTGTGCCCGTGTGACACCCCTCACCTTGCACTTTTCACAGAGACATCCCTCACCTTGCACTGCCCCGTGTGACACCCCTCACCTTGCACTGCCCCCGTGTGACATCCCCTCACCTTGCACTTTTCACAGTGACACCCCTCACTTTGCACTGCACCCGTGTGACATCCCCTCTCCTTGCACTTTTCACAGTGATACTCCTCACCTTGCACTGTGCCCGTGTGACACCCCTCACCTTGCACTTTTCACAGTGACATCCCTCACCTTGCACTGCCCCCGTGTGACACCCCTCACCTTGCACTGCCCCCGTGTGGTACCCCTCACCTTGCACTGCCCCCGTGTGACACCCCTCACCTCGCACTGCCCCTGTGTGACACCCCTCACCTTGCACTTTTCACAGTGACATCCCTCACCTTGCACTGCCCCTTGGTGACACCCCTCACCTTGCACTTTTTACAGTGACATCCCTCACCTTGCACTTTTCACAGTGACATCCCTCACCTTGCACTGAGCCCGTGTGACACCCCTCACCTTGCACTGCCCCCGTGTGACACCCCTCACCTTGCACTGCCCCGTGTGACGCCCCTCACCTTGCACTGCCCCCGTGTGACACCCCTCACCTTGCACTGCCCCCAAGTGACACCCCTTGCACTGCCCCTGTGTGACATCCCTCACCTTGCACTGAGCCTGTGTGACACCCCTCACCTTGCACTGCCCCGTGTGACAGCCCTCACCTTGCACTGCCCCGTGTGACAGCCCTCAACTTGCACTGACCCCGTGTGACACCCCCTCACCTTGCACTGAGCCCGTGTGACACCCCTCACCTTGCACTTTTCACAGTGAGACCTCTCACTTTGCACTGCCCCCATGTGACATCCCCTCACCTTGCACTGCCCCCGTGTGACACTCTTCACCTTGCACTGCCCCGTGTGACACCCCTCACCTTGCACTGCTCCTGTGTGACACCCCTTGCACTGCCCCCGTGTGACACCCCTCACCTTGCACTGAGCCCGTGTGACACCCCTCACCTTGCACTGACCCCGTGTGACACCCCTCACCTTGCACTGCCCCCGTGTGACACCCCTCACCTTGCACTGCCCCCGTGTGAAACCCCCTCACCTTGCACTTTTCACAGTGACACCCCTCACCTTGCACTGCGCCCGTGTGAGATCCCCTCTCCTTGCACTTTTCACAGTGACATCTCTCACCTTGCACTGCCCCCGTGTGACACCCCTCACCTTGCACTTTTCACAGTGACATCCCTCACCTTGCACTGAGCCCGTGTGACACCCCTCACCTTGCACTGCCCCCGTGTGATACCCCTTGCACTGCCCCCGTGTGACACCCCTCACCTTGCACTGAGCCCGTGTGACACCCCTCACCTTGCACTGACCCCGTGTGACACCCCTCACCTTGCACTGCCCCCGTGTGACACCCCTCACCTTGCACTGCCCCCGTGTGAAACCCCCTCACCTTGCACTTTTCACAGTGACACCCCTCACCTTGCACTGCGCCCGTGTGAGATCCCCTCTCCTTGCACTTTTCACAGTGACATCTCTCACCTTGCACTGCCCCCGTGTGACACCCCTCACCTTGCACTTTTCACAGTGACATCCCTCACCTTGCACTGAGCCCGTGTGACACCCCTCACCTTGCACTGCCCCTGTGTGACACCCCTTGCACTGCCCCCGTGTGACACCCCTCACCTTGCACTGAGCCCGTGTGACACCCCTCACCTTGCACTGACCCCGTGTGACACCCCTCACCTTGCACTGCCCCCGTGTGACACCCCTCACCTTGCACTTCCCCCGTGTGAAACCCCCTCACCTTGCACTTTTCACAGTGACACCCCTCACCTTGCACTGCGCCCGTGTGAGATCCCCTCTCCTTGCACTTTTCACAGTGACATCTCTCACCTTGCACTGCCCCCGTGTGACACCCCTCACCTTGCACTTTTCACAGTGACATCCCTCACCTTGCACTGAGCCCGTGTGACACCCCTCACCTTGCACTGCCCCTGTGTGATACCCCTTGCACTGCCCCCGTGTGACACCCCTCACCTTGCACTGAGCCCGTGTGACACCCCTCACCTTGCACTGACCCCGTGTGACACCCCTCACCTTGCACTGCCCCCGTGTGACACCCCTCACCTTGCACTGCCCCCGTGTGAAACCCCCTCACCTTGCACTTTTCACAGTGACACCCCTCACCTTGCACTGCGCCCGTGTGAGATCCCCTCTCCTTGCACTTTTCACAGTGACATCTCTCACCTTGCACTGCCCCCGTGTGACACCCCTCACCTTGCACTTTTCACAGTGACATCCCTCACCTTGCACTGAGCCCGTGTGACACCCCTCACCTTGCACTGCCCCTGTGTGACACCCCTTGCACTGCCCCCGTGTGACACCCCTCACCTTGCACTGAGCCCGTGTGACACCCCTCACCTTGCACTGACCCCGTGTGACACCCCTCACCTTGCACTGCCCCCGTGTGACACCCCTCACCTTGCACTGCCCCCGTGTGAAACCCCCTCACCTTGCACTTTTCACAGTGACACCCCTCACCTTGCACTGCGCCCGTGTGAGATCCCCTCTCCTTGCACTTTTCACAGTGACATCTCTCACCTTGCACTGCCCCCGTGTGACACCCCTCACCTTGCACTTTTCACAGTGACATCCCTCACCTTGCACTGAGCCCGTGTGACACCCCTCACCTTGCACTGCCCCCGTGTGATACCCCTTGCACTGCCCCCGTGTGACACCCCTCACCTTTCACTGCCCCGTGTGACATCCCCTCTCTTTGTACTTTTCACAGTGACATCTCTCACCTTGTACTGCCCCCGTGTGACACCCCTCACCTGGCACTTGGTCGCTCTGCTCCTGCAGGGCAGGGAAAGGGTCGAGCTGGCCGGTGGCAGACAGCACGGCCAGGCTGCACAGCAGGCTCCGCAGGTACATGGTGCCCCTCTGCTCTCTGGACACCGCCTTGAAGCCCCCCGTGTGCGCACGCGGACAAGGAGCCTCTTTTATATCTCACCGGGTGATCTGTCTTGGCCGGATCAATAAGATATCAGGAGCCAGGTAATCTCTTCCGAGCCCTCCATCCATCCTGGTGACAGGGCAGCCTGGCACCGGCCCTGGTGCCCCCTCCCAGTCCGAGCGTGAGAGGCGAGGCCGTCCTCGGGGCTGGCTTCAGGAAGAGGCACATGTACCCCAGGACCAGGCCGGCCCCCACTCCAGGACCAGGACCAGGCCAGTCCGCACTCCAGGACCAGGCCAGTCTGTCACCCCAGGGCAATGCCAGTCTGTCACTCCAGGACCAGGCCAGTCTCTCACCCCAGGGCAATGCCAGTCCATCAGTCCAGGACCAGGCCAGTCCATCACTCCAGGATCAGGACAGTCTGTCACCCCAGGGCAATGCCAGTCTGTCACTCCAGGACCAGGCCAGTCTGTCACCCCAGGGCAATGCCAGTCTGTCACTCCAGGACCAGGCCAGTCAGTCACTTAAGGACCAGGCCAGTCTGTCACTCCAGGACTAGGTCAGTTTGTCACCCAAGGGCCAGGCCAGTCTCTCACCCAAGGGCATGTGCCAGTCTGTCACTCCAGGACCAGGTCAGTCTGTCACTCGAGGACTAGATCAGTTTGTCACCCAAGGGCCAGGCCAGTCTGTCACTTCAGGGCCAACCAGGCCAGTCCGTCACATCACAAACAGGCCAGTCCATTACTTCAGGACCAGGCCAGTCCATCACTTAATGATCAGAACTGGACCCGTCTGTCACTTCAGGACCAGGTCAGTCAATCAATTCAGGACGAGGACGGTCCAGCACTCCAGGACTAGGCCAGTGAGTAACATCAGCACCAGGACGTGGCCAGTCTGTCACTTCAGGACCAAGACAGTACGTTAGTTCAGAACCAGGCGAGGCCAACACTCTAGGACCAGGCCAGTTTGTCACTCCAAGCCAGTCCATCACTCCAGGACCAGGCCAATCACTTCAGGCCCAGGCCAGTCTGTCACTCCAGGACCAGGCCGTTCATCTGCATGGTCAGTAGGGTTGGACCAAGGTCAGATAAATGTCAGATTCACCCTCTAGCCAATACTCGGGTTGTATGAAGTAGCAACTTCACTCCCACACACTTCATGAAATCCAGTGAAACATTTTGTAAACCTCATAACATTTGCTAAACTTCCTTAAAAATTTGCACTGAAAAACAATTGCAAAATCGACACTTGTGTGCAATTAAAGGGGCAACTAAAGAAAGACTTGGAACACAAACACTTTTCGGGTTTTCTGCTCGTAAATAGCATTGCCAAATATTTAAAAACATGTTTGCTTAAGTCTTTTTCTCAGATATGAAATTTTCGAAATAGTTTAGCAAAGTATGATACGCAAAGTTTATTGCTGACATCCGATCGGGACTGTCTAGACGCAGGGGCATCAAACAGCCAATCCGGACTTCTATCTAGACGCAAGGGTATCATGCATTGAATCCGGGTTTCTGCTTGTCCCAGGGCCATCAAACATCAAACAGCTGATCTGGACTTCTGTCTAGACGAAGGGTGTAGGAGGCCGGTGTAGGAGGCTGGCCTGGCTTGTAGTGGGTACCAGAGGTACTTACACCTTGTGCCAGGTCCAGTTATCCCTTATTAGTGTAGAAGAGGTGTTTCTAGCAGCTTAGGCTGATAGAAGGTAGCTATGGCAAAGCAGCTTAGGCTGAACTAGGAGACATGTAAAGCTCCTACTATACCACTGGTGTCATATGCACAATAGCATAAGAAAACACAATACACAGAAGTATTAAAAATAAAGGTACTTTATTTTTATGACAATATGCCAAAAGTATCTCAGTGAGTACCCTCAGTATGAGGATAAGATATATATACACAAGATATATGTACACAAACCAAAATTAGGTAAGTAATAGCAAGAAAAGTAATGCAAGCAGTGTAGAATTACAGTAGATTGCAACAGGAGCACATAGGTATAGGGGCAACACAAACCATATACTCCAAAAGTGGAATGCGAACCACGAATGGACCCCAAACCTATGTGACCTTGCAGAGGGTCGCTGGGACTGTAAGAAAACAGTGAGGGTTAGAAAAATAGCCCACCCCAAGACCCTGAAAAGTAGGTGTAAAGTCCACCTACTACCCCAGAGAGCACAGAAGTCGTGATCGGGGGTTTCTGCAGGAAGAACAAACACCAGCAATGCAACAACAGTGGATTTCCGGACCTGAGTACCTGTAAGACAAGGGGACCAAGTCCAATAGTCGCGACAGTGTCAATAGTGGGCAGGGGCCCAGGAAATGCCAGCTGAGGGTGCAAGGAAGCTGCCACCAGATGGAAGAAGCTTGGAGTTCTGCAAGAAAGAAGAGAGTTAGGGACTTCTCCTTTGGAAGACGGATGTCTCACATCGCGATGAAGCTTGCAGAGGTGTTCCCATGCAGAAAGACCACAAACAAGCCTTGCTAGCTGCAAGGGTTGCAGTAGAGGTTTTTGGGTGCTGCTGTGGCCCAGGAGGGACCAGGATTTCGCCACTTGGAGGAGGAGACAGAGGGGGCGTCCAGCAACTCAGGGAGCCCTCACAGAAGCAGGCAGCACCCGCAGAAGTACCTGAACAGGCACTTGGAAGAAGAGTGAACCGGAGTCCACGCGAAGTCACAAAAGGGAGTCACACGACACCGGAGGACAACTCAGGAGATGTGCACTGCAGGAAGGAGTGTCGGGACCCAGGCTTGGCTGTGCACGAAGGACATCCTGGAAGAGTGCACAGGAGCCGGAGCAGCTGCAAATCACGCGGTACCCAGCAATGCAGTCTAGCGTGGGGAGGCAAGGACTTACCTCCACCAAACTTGTGCTGAAGAGTCACTGGACTGTGGGAGTCACTTGGACAGAGTTGCTGAGTTCCAGGGACCACGCTCGTTGGGATGAGAGGGTACCCAGAGGACCAGTGATGCAGTCTTTTGGTGCCTGCATTAGCAGGGGGAAGATTCCGTCGACCCACAGGAGAGTTCTTCAGAGCTCCTGGTGCAGGGAGGAGGCAGGCTACCCCCAGAGCATGCACCACCTGGAAACAGGCGAGAAAGCCGTCAGGATTAGGCGCTACAATGTTGCTAGTAGTCGTCTTGCTACTTTGTTGCAGTTTTGCAGGCGTCCTGAGCAGTCAGCGGTCGATCCTTTGGTAGAAGGTGAAGAGGGAGATGCAGAGGAACTCTGGTGAGCTCTTGCATTCGTTATCTGAAGAATTCCCCAAAGCAGAGACCCTAAACAGCCAGAAAAGGAGGTTTGGCTACCTAGGAAAGAGGATTGTCTACCAAGAGAGGTAAGAGGCTATCAGAAGGAGCCTCTGACATCACCTGCTGGCACTGGCCACTCAGAGCAGTCCAGTGTGCCCCCAACACCTCTGTTTCCAAGATGGCAGAGGTCTGGGACACACTGGAGGAGCTCGGGGCACCTCCCCTGGGAGGTGCAGGTCAGGGGAGTGGTCCCTCTCCTTTCCTTTGTCCAGTTTCGCGCCTGGGCAGGGCTGGGGGATCCCTGAACCAGTGTAGACTGGCTTATGCAGAGATGGGCACCATCTGTGCCCATCAAAGCATTTCCAGAGGCTGGGGGAGGATACTTCTCCCCAGCCCTTCACACCTGTTTCCAAAGGGAGAGGGTGTAACACCCTCTCTCAGAGGAAATCCTTTGTTCTTCCTTCCTGGGCCAGGGCTGCCTGGACCCCAGGAGGACAGAAACCTGTCTGAGGGCTTGGCAGCAGCAGCAGCTGCAGTGGAGACCCCGGAAAGGCAGTTTGGCAGTACCCTGGTTCTGTGCTAGAGACCAGGGGGATCATGGAATTGTCCCCCCAATACCAGAATGGTATTGGGCTGACAATTCCATGATCTTAGACATGTTACATGGCCATGTTCAGAATTACCATTGTGACACTATACATAGGTAGTGACCTATGTATAGTGCACACGTGTAATGGTGTACCCGCACTTCCAAAGTCCGGGGAATTTGCCCTGAACGATGTGGGAGCACCTTGGCTAGTGCCAGGGTGCCCACACACTAAGTAACTTTGCACCCAACCTTCACCAGGTGAAGGTTAGACATATAGGTGACTTATAAGTTACTTAAGTGCAGTGGTAAATGGCTGTGAAATAACGTGGACGTTATTTCACGCAGGCTGCAGTGCAGACCTGTGTAAGAATTGTCAGAGCTCCCTATGGGTGGCAAAAGAAATGCTGCAGTCCATAGGGATCTCCTGGAACCCCAATACCCTGGGTACCTCAGTACCATATATAAGGGAATTATATGGGTGTACCAGTATGCCAATGTGAATTGGTAAATTTAGTCACTAGCCTGTTAGTGACAAATTTGGAAAGCAGAGAGAGCATAACCACTGAGGTTCTGGATAGCAGAGCCTCAGTGAGACAGTTAGGCATCACACAGGGAACACATACAGGGACATACTTATGAGCACGGGGGCTCTGCCTGGCAGGGTCCCAGTGACACATAGACTAAAACAACATATATACAGTGAAATATGGGGGTAACATGCCAGGCAAGATGGTACTTTCCTACACCTCCACTCCCAACCCCCCTCCATCTACCCGTCCCAGTGTGTCTAAAAAACTTTTCCTGGCTAATATTGACCTCTTCCCTACACCTCCCCCCCGTCCTTCCCCAAGGGACAGGCTTTCCAGGTCCCAACCCAGCACCTCAGCCACCACATCACCAGGCACAGCAATGCCAGCAACTGCGGGCTATTGGAGTGCACCAACCAACAGGGCCGCCAGTGTACCACGGAGCGAGGGCAAGGACATTCCGCCACCTGCAAAAGTTAAAAAGTTGCCCACATCCCGGAGGGAGAAGCAGAAAACACCTGCCACCAAGGGCTCAGGAAAAATGAAAGCACCGCTGTCATTGAGCCCGCCACCAGCACCAGTGTCACTGAGCCCACCACCAGCACTGCCGCCACAGAGCCCGCCGCAAGCACCGCCGCCACAGAGCCCGCAACGATGCCACAGAGGCCGCCGCCAGCACCGCCGCGACTGACCCCGCCGCAAACACCACCAACGGCTCCGCGACATCCTGAGCCTGTGGCAGACATGGCTGCCATCCCCAGTGGTCCGTCGTCCGAGGCTGGTGGTCAGTTCCAGGAGCCTGGGCAGCTTCCATGATGCACGACTTTCAGTGGAGAAAGGCTTCCACTACCTCATTCCTTGGCAAGATGAAGCACTCTGGGCACCAGGCCCCCTCCAGAACCAGTGGAGAAAGGCATCCACTACCTCTGTCCTTGGCAGGATGAAGCACTCTGCGCACAAAGCCCCCTCCAGAACCAGTGGAGACTGTTATCCACTTGAGAGACTGTGACTTTGCACTCCACAGGATACAGCAGTGGGTAAACCATCCACTGGAGAGACTTGTGAGACTGTGGCTTTGCACTCCCCAGGATAAAGCAGTGGGCAAACTACCCACTGGAGAGACTTGTGAGACTGTGGCTTTGCACTCCCCAGGATAAAGCAGTGGGCAAACCACCCACTGGAGAGACTTGTGAGACTGTGGCTTTGCACTCCCCAGGATACAGCATACAGCAGTGGGCATGGAGCCCCCTCATGGAGCAGTGGCGTTGTGCATTCATCAGGCTGAGGTGCCTCCCTCCCCCTGAGGTGCCTGTTTCATTTCGATCTAATGCCCCTGCAGTGTTCTCTCCGTTTGAAGTCTGGTGTCATGTGTACGCCTCGCCCATGCATTTTGGGACTCTGATCCACGGACGATGTTTGAGTAATATCTGGACTTGTGTAGTTGGTGTACATATTTGTATTTACTGAATTTTGAAATTGCACTGATTGTTATTGATTACATTTGTTCAAATCAATTCCTTTTGTCCTTGCATTTTTTAAGGGGGGGGGTGAGGGGTTGATATGTAATGTTGCTGCATGTATTTGTGAGTATGGTGTTGTGGGTGAGGGCGGGGGTGGTGGTGTTGCGTGTTGCGTGTGTGTGTGTCACTCTCTTTTCCCTCCCCCCTCCCCTATGTTGTAGGTGCAGTACTCACTGTGGTCGTCGCTGCCGTCTTTGGTGCTCCTGATAGAGGAGCAGGAAGACCATTGCAGGGAGTATCTGGAGTTCTGGCTCTATGGCGTCCTGGTTCCTCGTGGGGTGTGGAGAGGAGAGTGTTTTCCTTGCCAAGTCCTGTTTCTGCCGTGTTTTTGTTTGTGTTGGTTCCGCCCCGGAAAAGGTGGCGGATTGCCGGGTTGTGATAGGGTGGGCGGTACATTGTCTTCCGGCTGTCTGTTGGCGGTGACCGTCGCGCTGTTTGTTTCTACCACCGTGGCAGTCGGAGTGTTAAAATGGCTGTCTATGTTGGCGGTTTCCGCCATGGTCGTGATTCAATTTTTTTTACCGCCAGCCTGTTGGCGGTCTTACCGCCGCTTTAACACCGACAGCCAGGGTTGTAATGAGGGCCATAGTCTTTTTGTATATAATTATGGAAAATTCCTTCCACATGTGTTTCAAGTATGCAGACATGATGTTTGAACCCCTGTCTCATGCTACCTCCTTAGGGAACCCTACCCTGGTGAAAATTCCCAGGAAGCCTTTGCAACTGCAGGTGCAGTAATGGTTCTAAAGGGTCTAGCCTCTGGATATCTAGTGGCATGATCCACTACCACTAGTATGTATCTGTGCCCTGAAGCTGTTTGAGGGTCAAAGGGGCCAACAATGTCCACCCCTACCCTTTCAAAGGGTACCCTAACCCCAGGTAGTGGCATTAAGAGGGCCTTTAAGTGTCCACCTGCTTATCTCCGCCATGTCAGGTGGGGCAGGACTGACAAAAGTCCCTCACTTTGGGGGATATTCCTTGCCAATAAAAGTGGTTAACTAACCTAGTTCAAGTCTTGTTTCGGCCCAGATGCCCTGCAAGGGGGATGTCATGGGCTAGAGTGAGTAGGAATTGTCTGAACGTCTGGGCCACTGCCACCCTCCTGGTTGCACCAGGCTTGAGGTCTCTGGCCTCAGTACACAGGAGCCCCTCCTCCCCATAAACCCTGCGGGTACCACTGACATTTCCTAGCTCCTCCTGGGCAGCTTGCTGCCTCAGGCCTCCAAGAGTGGGGCAGGTCCTCTGCCCCTGGCACAGATCTTCCCTGGAGGGTCCCCTGGGCCCAAGAGCTCTGGGTGGTAGGGCGCAAGCTCTTCAGGCTCAGTTCCCTCCGAGAAGGTTGACTCCTCCTCCCGAGAAGAAGGGTCCTGATTTGGGATCTGTTGTGAAGCTGGTCCCCCAGTCTTCTTGCCTTTTCTCCTGGGAGGCTGGTCCACTAATTCGGGATCCAGCTCTCCTTTTTCTCTCTGACGTTTGCTCTGTGCCCTAGTCTTGACACATGCCCATTCCGGGATCCCTAGCATTGATGCATGGGTCTTCAGCTCTACCTCAGCCCAGGGGGAATGCTCCAGGTCATTTACAAGCAGGCAATCTACTGGGATGGATGAGGACACAACCACTTCTTTCTGCCCTACTACTCCCCCCAATCAAAGGTTACCATAGCCATGGGATGGAACTTTGTTTCATTGTCAGCACTGGTGACAGGACTTCCCTACTGTAGGAGGCTGGCCTTCTATGTAGTGTGCAAAGTGAGCCACACTGTGCAGGGGGTTCAGGAAATGACATGCTGGTTTACAGGGGTAAAAACTAGATCCCCTAATGCTCTAATTTTTAAGGTAGCTTGGTTAAGCAGTTAGGTCAATTTTGGAGAAGTGCAAAGGGTTTGTTGTACACAGCATCAATCTTGCAACTCATACACTCAAAGGAATAACTCAAGATCAATTAAAACAATTCCTTCAGATTTTTATGTCATTTTTAAGATCAAGATTATCAAAATTGGTACATACTTTTTGAGATATCAATTTTTTAAGTTTAATAAGAAATAGCCTTTTTGTGCGTAATTATGCACCATAGCAATCAACGGAAGATCACCTTTAAAAATACATATAAAATCGCACAGTTGGTTTACCAAGTTCTTCTTTTGCAGGTTGCACTCTGGCGGGAGGTCCAGGGTGTTCCTGAAATCGCTTTACTGGGGCTTCCTCCTGGTCCTTTTCCATCCCCGGGCGGGCTGGTTTTCTCAGTGTCTGACGTCAGCTGATCAGTACCGAGGGTGTTGGTACTGTTTTACCACTGGGGGGCGCAGTGCCACCAAACCTGGTACACGTGCAGGGTTTGTCCTCGCGGTCATCGCTGTATTGTTTGGTCACATTGCAACTTCCGGTTCAGGAGTTAGCAGCTGGTCAGTGAAGTGACTCTCACTGGTTTGCTGGTTTCTTGCTGTTGTAGGGTGGTATCTCCAATCTGGAGGAGGTTCTGTAATGATTTTCAAAGCCTGGAAGTCCTCTGGGGTTCTTTAGGGTTTTACCAGTTGCCTTCAAGTCCTCAGAGGTGATTGTCGGGTCTTGGGTGCAGCAGGCAGGGTTTGTCGCCTTTTCTTTGTTGCAGCAGGTCCACAATTCTCATGCCTTGGATCTTCTTGGTGCTGGTCTTCTTTTGTCCATCAAATCTGATTTCCTGGTCTAGAGATGCCCACTAAATACTGTATTTAGTGGGCGTTTTAGGATAAACTTGGTAGTGACCAATGAATCACCTACCTTTGGGTGGCTACACCCACTAAAGTGACCACGTCCTGTTGGAAAGGTCCCTTCCCTGTCCATGACTGGCTATTTTCCTCCCATCCAAGATGAAGGAAAATGAAATGGAGTGCCCTCCTCGCAGGCAACACCTTAGGAGTGGTACATGCCAGGTGGGGCCACTCCTACCCTTTGTGGAGTTTCCCACCTTTGCTCCCACCAAAAGTAGGGGTTTGCAAATGGGGTGACCAGCTGCTGCTAGCAGCAGGGCTGGGGTTGAGTTTCAAGGGGGTAAGCCCTTTGAAGCTCCCCAGCAGGACATTGCACATTCCAGAGTGAGGGACTGTTAGCACCTCTACCCAGGAAGGGCATTATTCTACAAACCAGAGAGACAGATCTCTCCCCCAAGGTTTGTCAACTGGGTGTCTGGAGGTGGCAGGCTGGATATAACCAGTCACCAACCAATTCCAGGATAGTTAGCTTTTGCAGGAGACACCTCTAAGGTGACCCCTGGGTACATTTAGGGATAAATCCAATACTGGTACCAGTTTGGATTTAACATTCTGAGTTGATTGATACCAAACAATCCAGGATTCAGAGTGGCCATAGTGTAGCTGGGAAAGTCATATTGACCAGTGTCCAGCACATATATTAAAATGGCTGCTTTATCCACTCACTATGTCCCAGGTTTAGCAAGGACACAGTGGGGACATATTGCTCATGCATTTATGCCCTCACATTCAGTATAGTGGACACTGCCTTAGGGCTAAAAGGCCTACCACAGAGGTGACTTATCTATTTTGTATGTAGTGTGTAGTTGGCAGGGCACATAGCCAGTGCTGCGATGTTGTGTTTACTTTTTAGGATTTCACCAGGGCACTCAGCCTGTGTAGGAAAGTACCATCTTGCCTGGCATGTTACCCCCATTTTTCACTGTATATATGTTGTTTTAGTGGTATGTGTCACTGGGACCCTGGTAACCCAGGGCCCCAGTGCTCATAAGTGTGCCTGAATGTGTTACCTGTGTAGTGACTAACTGTCTCACTGAGGCTCTGCTAATCAGAACCTCAGTGGTTATGCTCTCTCATTTCTTTCCAAATTGTCACTGACAGGCTAGTGACCATTTTTACCAATTTACATTGGCTTACTGGAACACCCTTATAATTCCCTAGTATATGGTACTGAGGTACCCAGGGTATTGGGGTTCCAGGAGATCCCTATGGGCTGCAGCATTTCTTTTGCCACCCATAGGGAGCTCTGACAATTCTTACACAGGCCTGCCACTGCAGCCTGAGTGAAATAACGTCCACGTTATTTCACAGCCATTTTACACTGCACTTAAGTAACTTATAAGTCACCTATATGTCTAACCTTTACCTGGTAAAGGTTAGGTGCAAAGTTACTTAGTGTGAGGGCACCCTGGCACTAGCCAAGGTGCCCCCACATTGTTCAGAGCCAATTCACTGAACTTTGTGAGTGCGGGGACACCATTACACGCGTGCACTACATATAGGTCACTACCTATATGTAGCTTCACCATGGTAACTCCGAATATGGCCATGTAACATGTCTATTATCATGGAATTGCCCCCTCTATGCCATCCTGGCATTGTTGGTACAATTCCATGATCCCAGTGGTCTGTAGCACAGACCCTGGTACTGCCAGACTGCCCTTCCTGGGGTTTCACTGCAGCTGCTTCTGCTGCCAACCCCTCAGACAGGCAGCTGCCCTCCTGGGGTCCAGCCAGGCCTGGCCCAGGATGGCAGAACAAAGAACTTCCTCTGAGAGAGGGTGTGACACCCTCTCCCTTTGGAAAATGGTGTGAAGGCAGGGGAGGAGTAGCCTCCCCCAGCCTCTGGAAATGCTTTGTTGGGCACAGATGTGCCCAATTCTGCATAAGCCAGTCTACACCGGTTCAGGGACCCCTTAGCCCCTGCTCTGGCGCGAAACTGGACAAAGGAAAGGGGAGTGACCACTCCCCTGACCTGCACCTCCCCTGGGAGGTGTCCAGAGCTCCTCCAGTGTGCTCCAGACCTCTGCCATCTTGGAAACAGAGGTGCTGCTGGCACACTGGACTGCTCTGAGTGGCCAGTGCCACCAGGTGACGTCAGAGACTCCTGCTGATAGGCTCCTTCAGGTGTTAGTAGCCTTTCCTCTCTCCTAGGTAGCCAAACCCTCTTTTCTGGCTATTTAGGGTCTCTGTCTCTGGGGAAACTTTAGATAACGAATGCATGAGCTCAGCCGAGTTCCTCTGCATCTCCCTCTTCACCTTCTGATAAGGAATCGACCGCTGACCGCGCTGGAAGCCTGCAAACCTGCAACATAGTAGCAAAGACGACTACTGCAACTCTGTAACGCTGATCCTGCCGCCTTCTCGACTGTTTTCCTGCTTGTGCATGCTGTGGGGGTAGTCTGCCTCCTCTCTGCACCAGAAGCTCCAAAGAAATCTCCCGTGGGTCGACGGAATCTTCCCCCTGCAACCGCAGGCACCAAAAAGCTGCATTACCGGTCCCTTGGGTCTCCTCTCAGCACGACGAGCGAGGTCCCTCGAATCCAGCGACACTGTCCAAGTGACCCCCACAGTCCAGTGACTCTTCAGCCCAAGTTTGGTGGAGGTAAGTCCTTGCCTCACCTCGCTGGGCTGCATTGCTGGGAACCGCGACTTTGCAAGCTACTCCGGCCCCTGTGCACTTCCGGCGGAAATCCTTCGTGCACAGCCAAGCCTGGGTCCACGGCACTCTAACCTGCATTGCACGACTTTCTAAGTTGGTCTCCGGCGACGTGGGACTCCTTTGTGCAACTTCGGCGAGCACCGTTTCACGCATCCTCGTAGTGCCTGTTTCTGGCACTTCTCCGGGTGCTACCTGCTTCAGTGAGGGCTCTTTGTCTTGCTCGACGTCCCCTCTCTCTGCAGGTCCAATTTGCGACCTCCTGGTCCCTCCTGGGCCCCAGCAGCGTCCAAAAACGCCAAACGCACGATTTGCGTGTAGCAAGGCTTGTTGGCGTCCATCCGGCGGGAAAACACTTCTGCACGACTCTCCAAGGCGTGGGGGATCCATCCTCCAAAGGGGAAGTCTCTAGCCCTTGTCGTTCCTGCAGTATTCACAGTTCTTCAGCCTAGTAAGAGCTTCTTTGCACCAACCGCTGGCATTTCTTGGGCATCTGCCCATCTCCGAGTTGCTTGTGACTTTTGGACTTGGTCCCCTTGTTCCACAGGTACCCTCAGTCAGGAATCCATCGTTGTTGCATTGCTGATTTGTGTTTTCCTTGCATTTTCCCTCTAACACGACTATTTTGTCTTTAGGGGAACTTTAGTGCACTTTGCACTCACTTTTCAGGGTCTTGGGGAGGGTTATTTTTCTAACTCTCACTATTTTCTAATAGTCCCAGCGACCCTCTACAAGGTCACATAGGTTTGGGGTCCATTCGTGGTTCGCATTCCACTTTTGGAGTATATGGTTTGTGTTGCCCCTATCCCTATGTTTCCCCATTGCATCCTATTGTAACTATACATTGTTTGCACTGTTTTCTAAGACTATACTGCATATTTTTGCTATTGTGTATATATATCTTGTGTATATTTCCTATCCTCTCACTGAGGGTACACTCTAAGATACTTTGGCATATTGTCATAAAAATAAAGTACCTTTATTTTTAGTATAACTGTGTATTGTGTTTTCTTATGATATTGTGCATATGACACTAAGTGGTACTGTAGTAGCTTCACACGTCTCCTAGTTCAGCCTAAGCTGCTCTGCTAAGCTACCATTATCTATCAGCCTAAGCTGCTAGACACCCTATACACTAATAAGGGATAACTGGGCCTGGTGCAAGGTGCAAGTACCCCTTGGTACTCACTACAAGCCAGTCCAGCCTCCTACAGCCTGCAATAGCAGGGCTGGGTGCATCTGGATGCATGGCCCTATGGTGCTCCATGGCGTAGCGTCCCGGGATGTGTCAGAAATACTGATGCATCCAAGGGAAGGATGCCGCAAGTCATCCATACAAAAGGTGACGCATTGCTAGAGCTGGTGTCAGAACTGACGCAACTTCAGCAATGCATGAAAAATCTGAGGCGATGCGTCAGTTCAGATTGACACATGGAGCCTAATGTGTGCAGACCAATGTGAAATGGTGTAATATCACCTTCTACCTTTTTACATTGGTCTTGGATGTAAGAGGTAATGTATGAAGTATGGCTATGTGTCACATTACAATGGCATAGTCTATTTATATGTATGTATGTGAGACCTGAGTATGTGTTATATTGTGAGTGATAGTGTTATGTGAGTGAATATAATTATATGTTGGTGTGTGAAGTGTAAAAACATGTGTTACCTACCTTATGTGTGTAATTACATGTGTCCTTTGGAGTACGCAGACCTGGACTGGGGACCCATTCACCCTTCGCGAAGTGACAACTCTGGCCTGTCCCTTGCAAAAAGTACACAACGTCACATTGCATTGCTACAGTGGATGGTGAGATCATAGGTGCCATGGTCAAGGGGTCCAACAACCTCATTGGCAAATGTGTAGACCTACTACAAACAGTGGGGAGGTGCAAAATAGACATCTTCCAGGGTGTGAAGTGACTTCAAATGGCCAGATTCCTGTTTAAAGCCACTGTGTCAGTCCCTACACTCAGGTTTTGGTGGCATAGGAATTCTGACACATTTCAGGCTATGCGTGACGCATCTTGAAGAAGCGTCAAATAAGGAAAGTCTTGTAAATTCCACGGTGTCAATTGTAAGTGGCTTTTTTTAACGGAATGCCCACTCTGCATACATTAAAATGCCAGATCCCGCGCAGGTTCTTTTTCTCACATGGGGCAGGAAATGTGACACTTTTGGACAAATACTTCACTTTGTAAATATGGAGCTAGCAAGCACTGAGTCAAATTATCACACAACGGAGGCGCAGCCTCCTTGAGAAGAATGAAATCCTTTTATACATGGTGTCTCTCAGTAATTATCTTTCTACAAAACGCAGATCTCCAGTCCATAAAAGTGGAAGCTAATAATGACTTACCTAATTCCCGAAGCTTATAAATACACATTTTACAATTTATGTAGTACAAGGAAAAAAGAATGTTTTTAGAATGACAGTGCACCTTACATTCTACAATAGCTATTTTTAAAGTTATGTAATGCCACACACACTTATCAAATAAACCATTAACTTTACCTCCAATTTTGCGGTTTCCCTACAGTCTGCACAATAGGAGATGTAGTGAATTTTAAGTTAAAGACCTCTGTGTGCCTTCTGTCCCACAGGAGGCATGTGGCATGGGCAGTACAAGACCAACCAAGTAAACATGAAAGACGATACCCTGGACTTGTCAACCCACAAAAACATCTCATCGTCTTGAAGCTCCCTATGTGCACTCACCTCCTGCGAAAGGAACATGTTATGTTATGTTATGTTAATTTACTTGGAGAGAACTAAAGAACAATCTTCATAACTATGAGAGAGAAACAACTGGATCTAGAACAGCCAGGTTTTGAGTGCTTTCCAGAAACTGAGTTCATGACTGGTTAGCCAAAGCCTGAGGGGGAGGGAGTTCCACAGTTTAGCTCCCAGATAGGCCATCGTGGTACCTCCCCATCTGACCTTTTTGACTCTAGGTAACGTGAGCAGTGCTGCTGACGCAGACCTGAGGTCTCTGGTGGGCTTATAAAAAGTTGCGAGGGTCTTTAACAGAGGGGGACCTCTGTTATGTAATGACCTATGGATACAGTACAGGGTGTTAAACTTTATACGCTGTTCCACTGGGAGCCAATGGAGGGACGCAAGGGCCGGTTTCACAGAAGTATGTCTCGGTATTTGTAGAGGCGGGCCGCAGCAATTTGTACCACCTGTAGTTTCCTTTTCACATATTTGAGGGAGCCAAGAAACAATCCATTGCCGTAATCCAGTCGAGACATAATGAGCGTCTGGACAGTGAGTCTTCTCGGCAGGGACGGGAGTATTGCAAGAACCTCCCTTAAGAGCCCCGTTAATCCAAAGCTGGGAGCAGGGATTTTATTAGCTTGATGTTTCAACATAAGTTGGGGATCTAACCAAATTCCTAAGCTTTTAATATACTTCTTGGGGGGAGGCAACTCCCCCAGGGAGCTTGGCAGCAGAAGATTCTTATCTGCACCAAGATAGTGGCCCAAAATCATTACGTCTGTTTTGTCGCCATTTCTTGGATGTTTCCCGTCTGTCCTCAAAAGAAGTCTACGCTGGTTGTTGGGTGAAGTTTGTGGCCTGGCGCGAGGACGGTGTGGTCGGTCTACCATGGGTAAACTTTCAGTCTACTTTCAGATCTCTTCGGCTCAGCAAGGTCTGCTCCTGGACACATTCAAGTTATTTGTTGCCCCTTTTGGCCTTTCTACGATTCCCCTTCAGCCCTCTTTATTTGAGTCGCCAGTTGTAATGTATTCTTACAAACAGCTTTCATATGAGTCCCCTTCTCCCCGCAGCCTTGTGATGCAGCAGTGGCTCCTTGATTTCATCCTTACCTTCTTGATGTGTTCATCCTTCAAGTCCCTGCACAGCTGAGTTGCTGACCCTGAAAACTGTCACTGAGGTTATTTCAGTGTGCCGTGTCAGTGAACCGCAGGCTCTGTCAGTGCACCCACAACATATCACCTTCCTTCTGGACAAGTTGGTGCCTAGGACTCTGGCATCCTTTCTTACAAACATGGCATCAGCGTTCAATGTATCACACTCCCTCCTTCCTTCTCTCCGCCACGCTCCTCTGAGGACCACAGGAGACCACTTACTCATTGTATCAACCGGACTAAGAGGGATTGAAGGGACGACCAAAGTTCTGTGGTGCTCTGGTGCTAGGAAGTGAAAGTCAGCCTGAAAGACCAGATGCAGATGTATGTTCTGTGCAGAGATGTGCCATGCCATGCTGGGGCCCTTGGGTCATTCTACCAGACTAAGGCCTCCACCAAGTCCTTGGCCAGGGGGCTTCCAGTGCACACATTCTGCCAGCCGGCTCCAACGGTGCCTGTCCACACCTTCACCACTCAGTATGGCTTTGGCTTTCTGGTCTGCAGGGAAGGCCACTTTGCCGAATTGGTCAGGCAGGATTTCCTGGTGTAAAACCCACTGCTCAGATTCTCCAGCTTTTGGTAAAGATTTACAAGTTGAATCTGAGGTTAGGAATATTCATCAGAAGAAGGAGCAGTTACTTCCCTTCACTAACTCATTCTGGTGGGTGCACCGTCTACCTGCAAACTTCTCACCAGCCTTGACCCACCCTGTTGTGTGTTGTGGCCTCGCAAGTGTCAATAAGATCCCAGGTTAGACTGTGCTCTCTGTCACGGTCCTCTATCTATCATTAAAGCTCTGCTCCTTCGGGCACGGAGTGCATGGGTTTAAACTAATGTTAGTGTGCACGGGTAATGCCTACGTGCGCCTCTGTGTTGCCACTTTTATGGGAGGGCAGGGTTGCTGCAGATCCTGATGCCCCCCCAGTCCCTTCTGTTGTACTTCAGCAGCTGTTGGAAGGGTCTTTGGATCTAGCTTGGCACCTGGGAGGACATCTTGAGGTAAGCAATCTGTTAGACTATACACCAGAAAGAGTGTTACTGAAGGCAAGTAACTTGTTCATTTGGGCTTCTTTTAGTTGGAGAAACCTGCAGCCCAGTACACATCAGCTTGTTCTCTCTCTGTACGTATACCACAAGTGCACGTCCCAGTACTCATCAGCTTGTGCTCTCTGTACGTATACCACATGTGCACGTCCCAGTAGACATCAGCTTGTGCTCTCTGTACATATACCACATGTGCACGTCCCAGTACACAACAGCTTGTGCTCGCTGTACGTATACCACATGTGCACGTCCCAGTACACAACAGCTTGTGCTCGCTGTACGTATACCACATGTTTACGTCCCAGTACACATCAGCTTGTGCTCGCTGTACGTATACCACATGTGCACGTCCCAGTACACATCAGCTTGTGCTCGCTGTACGTATACCACATGTGCACGTCCCAGTACACATCAGCTTGTTCTCTCTGTACGTATACCACATGTGCACGTCCCAGTACACATCAGCTTGTGCTCTCTGTACGTATACCACATGTGCACGTCCCAGTACACATCAGCTTGTGCTCGCTGTACGTATACCACATGTGCACGTCCCAGTACACATCAGCTTGTGCTCGCTGTACGTATACCACATGTGCACGTCCCAGTACACATCAGCTTGTGTTCTCTGTACGTATACCACATGTGCACGTCCCAGTACACATCAGCTTGTGTTTCTCTGTACGTATACCACAACTGCACATCCCAGTACACATCAGCTTGTGTTCTCTGTACATATACCACAAGTGCACGTCCCAGTACACATCAGCTTGTGCTCTGTACATATACCACAAGTGCACGTCCCAGTACACATCAGCTTGTCCTCTCTATACGTATACCACAAATGCACGTCCCAGTACACATCAGCTTGTGTTCTCTGTACGTATACCACAAGTGCACGTCCCAGTACACATCAGCTTCTGTTCTCTGTACGTATACCACAACTGCACATCCCAGTACACATCAGCTTGTGCTCGCTATACGTATACCACGTCCCAGTACACATCAGCTTGTGCTCTCTGTACGTATACCACAAGTGCACGTCCCAGTACACATCAGCTTGTGCTCTGTTAACGTATACCACAAGTGCACGTCCCACTACACATCAGCTTGTGCTCGCTGTACGTATACCACAAGTACACGTCCCAGTACACATCAGCTTGTCCTCTCTGTACGTATACCACAAGTGCACGTCCCAGTACACATCAGCTTGTCCTCTCTGTACGTATACCACAAATGCACGTCCCAGTACACATCAGCTTGTGCTCGCTGTACGTATACCACATGTGCACGTCCCAGTACACATCAGCTTGTGCTCGCTGTACGTATACCACATGTGCACGTCCCAGTACACATCAGCTTGTGTTCTCTGTACGTATACCACATGTGCACGTCCCAGTACACATCAGCTTGTGTTTCTCTGTACGTATACCACAACTGCACATCCCAGTACACATCAGCTTGTGTTCTCTGTACATATACCACAAGTGCACGTCCCAGTACACATCAGCTTGTGCTCTGTACATATACCACAAGTGCACGTCCCAGTACAAATCAGCTTGTCCTCTCTATACGTATACCACAAATGCACGTCCCAGGACACATCAGCTTGTGTTCTCTGTACGTATACCACAAGTGCACGTCCCAGTACACATCAGCTTCTGTTCTCTGTACGTATACCACAACTGCACATCCCAGTACACATCAGCTTGTGCTCGCTATACGTATACCACGTCCCAGTACACATCAGCTTGTGCTCTCTGTACGTATACCACAAGTGCACGTCCCAGTACACATCAGCTTGTGCTCTGTTAACGTATACCACAAGTGCACGTCCCACTACACATCAGCTTGTGCTCGCTGTACGTATACCACAAGTACACGTCCCAGTACACATCAGCTTGTCCTCTCTGTACGTATACCACAAGTGCACGTCCCAGTACACATCAGCTTGTGTTGTCTGTACGTATACCACAAATGCACGTCCCAGTACACATCAGCTTGTGCTCTCTGTACGTATACCACAACTGCACGTCCCAGTACACATCAGCTTGTGCTCTGTACGTATACCACAAGTGCACGTCCCAGTACACATCAGCTTGTGCTCTCTGAACGTATACCACAAGTGCACGTCCCAGTACACATCAGCTTGTGCTCTCTGTACGTATACCACAAGTGCACGTCCCAGTACACATCAGCTTGTGCTCTCTGAACGTATACCACAAGTGCACGTCCCAGTACACATCAGCTTGTGTTCTCTGTACGTATACCACAAGTGCACGTCCCAGTACACATCAGCTTGTGCTCGCTGCACGTATACCACAAGTGCACGTCCCAGTACACATCAGCTTGTGCTCGCTGCACGTATACCACAAGTGCACGTCCCAGTACACATCAGGTTGTGCTCGCTGCACGTATACCACAAGTGCACGTCCCACTACACATCAGCTTGTGCTCTGTTAACGTATACCACAAGTGCACGTCCCAGTACACATCAGCTTGTGCTCGCTGTACGTATACCACAAGTGCACGTCCCAGTACACATCAGCTTGTGCTCGCTGCCACAAGTGCACGTCCCAGTACACATCAGCTTGTGCTCGCTGCACGTATACCACAAGTGCACGTCCCAGTACACATCAGCTTGTGCTCTCTGTACGTATACCACAAGTGCACGTCCCAGTACACATCAGCTTGTGCTCGCTGCACGTATACCACAAGTGCACGTCCCAGTACACATCAGCTTGTGCTTTCTGTACATATACCACAAGTGCACGTCCCAGTACACATCAGCTTGTGCTCTGTTCACGTATACCACAAGTGCACGTCCCAGTACACATCAGCTTGTGCTCACTGTACGTATACCACAAGTGCATGTCCCAGTACACATTAACTTGTGCTCTCTGTATGTATACCACAAGTGCACATCCCAGTACACATCAGCTTGTGTTCTGTTTACATATCCCACAAGTGCACGTCCCAGTACACATCAGCTTGTGCTCGCTGTACGTATACCACAAGTGCACGTCCCAGTACACATCAGCTTGTGTTCGCTGCACGTATACCACAAGTGCACGTCAGCTTGTGCTCGCTGCACGTATACCACAAGTGCACGTCCCAGTACACATCAGCTTGTGCTTTCTGTACATATACCACAAGTGCACGTCCCAGTACACATCAGCTTGTACTCTGTTCACGTATACCACAAGTGCACGTCCCAGTACACATCAGCTTGTGCTCACTGTACGTATACCACAAGTGCATGTCCCAGTACACATTAACTTGTGCTCTCTGTATGTATACCACAAGTGCACATCCCAGTACACATCAGCTTGTGTTCTGTTAACATATCCCACAAGTGCACGTCCCAGTACACATCAGCTTGTGCTCGCTGTACCTATACCACAAGTGCACGTTCCAGTACACATCAGCTTGTGTTCTCTGTACATATACCACAAGTGCACATCCCAGTACACATCAGCTTGTGCTCGCTGTATGTATACCACAAGTGCACATCCCAGTACACATCAGCTTGTGCTCGCTGTATGTATACCACAAGTGCACGCCCCAGTACACATCAGCTTGTGCTCCGTTAACGTATACCACAAGTGCAGGTCCCACTACACATCAGCTTGTGCTCGCTGTACGTATACCACAAGTGCATGTCCCAGTACACATCAGCTTGTGTTCTCTGTACGTATACCACAAGTGCACGTCCCAGTACACATCAGCTTGTGCTCGCTGTACGTATACCACAAGTGCATGTCCCAGTACACATGAGCTTGTGCTCGCTGTACCTATACCACAAGTGCACGTTCCAGTACACATCAGCTTGTGTTCTCTGTACATATACCACAAGTGCACATCCCAGTACACATCAGCTTGTGCTCGCTGTATGTATACCACAAGTGCACATCCCAGTACACATCAGCTTGTGCTCGCTGTATGTATACCACAAGTGCACGCCCCAGTACACATCAGCTTGTGCTCTGTTAACGTATACCACAAGTGCACGTCCCACTACACATCAACTTGTGTTCTCTGTACGTATACCACAAGTGCACGTCCCAGTACACATCAGCTTGTGCTCGCTGTACGTATACCAGAAGTGCATGTCCCAGTACACATGAGCTTGTGCTCGCTGTACCTATACCACAAGTGCACGTTCCAATACACATCAGCTTGTGTTCTCTGTACGTATACCACAAGTGCACGTCCCAGTACACATCAGCTTGTGCTCTCTGTACGTACACCACAAGTGCACGTCCCAGTACACATCAGCTTGTGCTCTCTGAACGTATACCACAAGTGCACGTCCCAGTACACATCAGCTTGTGCTCTCTGTACGTATACCACAAGTGCACATCCCAGTACACATCAGCTTGTGCTCTGTACATATACCACAAGTGCACGTCCCAGTACACATCAGCTTGTGTTCTCTGTACGTATACCACAAGTGCACGTCCCAGTACACATCAGCTTGTGCTCGCTGCACGTATACCACAAGTGCACGTCCCAGTACACATCAGCTTGTGCTCGCTGTACGTATACCACAAGTGCACGTCCCAGTACACATCAGCTTGTGCTCGCTGCACGTATACCACAAGTGCACGTCCCACTACACATCAGCTTGTGCTCTGTTAACGTATACCACAAGTGCACGTCCCAGTACACATCAGCTTGTGCTCGCTGTACGTATACCACAAGTGCACGTCCCAGTACACATCAGCTTGTGTTCTCTGTACGTATACCACAAGTGCACGCCCCAGTACACATCACCTTGTGCTCGCTGTACGTATACCACAAGTGCACGTCCCAGTACACATCAGCTTGTGCTCGCTGTACGTATACCACAAGTGCACGTCCCAGTACACATCAGCTTGTGCTAGCTGCACGTATACCACAAGTGCACGTCCCAGTACACATCATTTTGTGCTCGCTGCACGTATACCACAAGTGCACGTCCCAGTACACATCAGCTTGTGCTCGCTGTATGTATACCACAAGTGCACGTCCCAGTACACATCAGCTTGTGCTCTGTTAACGTATACCACAAGTGCACATCCCAGTACACATCAGCTTGTGCTCGCTGTACGTATACCACAAGTGCATGTCCCAGTACACATCAGCTTGTGCTCGCTGTACGTATACCACAAGTGCACGTCCCAGTACACATCAGCTTGTGCTCGCTGCACGTATACCACAAGTGCACGTCCCAGTACACATCAGCTTGTGCTCGCTGCACGTATACCACAAGTGCACGTCCCAGTACACATCAGCTTGTGCTCGCTGTACGTATACCACAAGTGCACATCCCAGTACACATCAGCTTGTGCTCGCTGCACGTATACCACAAGTGTACGTCTCAGTACACATCAGCTTGTGCTTTCTGTACATATACCACAAGTGCACGTCCCAGTACACATCAGCTTGTGCTCTGTTCACGTATACCACAAGTGCACGTCCCAGTACACATCAGCTTGTGCTCACTGTACGTATACCACAAGTGCATGTCCCAGTACACATTAACTTGTGCTCTCTGTATGTATACCACAAGTGCACATCCCAGTACACATCAGCTTGTGATCTGTTAACATATCCCACAAGTGCACGTCCCAGTACACATCAGCTTGTGCTCGCTGTACGTATACCACAAGTGCACGTCCCAGTACACATCAGCTTGTGCTCTCTGTACGTATACCACAAGTGCACGTCCCAGTAAACATCAGCTTGTGCTCGCTGCACGTATACCACAAGTGCACGTCAGCTTGTGCTCGCTGCACGTATACCATAAGTGCACGTCCCAGTACACATCAGCTTGTGCTTTCTGTACATATACCACAAGTGCACGTCCCAGTACACATCAGCTTGTACTCTGTTCACGTATACCACAAGTGCACGTCCCAGTACACATCAGCTTGTGCTCACTGTACGTATACCACAAGTGCATGTCCCAGTACACATTAACTTGTGCTCTCTGTATGTATACCACAAGTGCACATCCCAGTACACATCAGCTTGTGTTCTGTTAACATATCCCACAAGTGCACGTCCCAGTACACATCAGCTTGTGCTCGCTGTACGTATACCACAAGTGCACATCCCAGAACACATCTGCTTGTGCTCGCTGTATGTATACCACAAGTGCACGCCCCAGTACACATCAGCTTGTGCTCTGTTAACGTATACCACAAGTGCACGTCCCAGTACACATCAGCTTGTGCTCGCTGTACGTATACCACAAGTGCACATCCCAGTACACATCAGCTTGTGCTCGCTGTATGTATACCACAAGTGCACGCCCCAGTACACATCAGCTTGTGCTCTGTTAACGTATACCACAAGTGCATGTCCCAGTACACATCAGCTTGTGCTCGCTGTACCTGTACCACAAGCGCACATCCCAGTACACATCAGCTTGTGCTCGCTGTATGTATACCACAAGTGCACGCCCCAGTACACATCAGCTTGTGCTCTGTTAACGTATACCACAAGTGCACGTCCCAGTACACATCAGCTTGTGCTCGCTGTACCTATACCACAAGTGCACGTTCCAGTACACATCAGCTTGGGTTCTCTGTACCTATACCACAAGTGCACGTTCCAGTACACATCAGCTTGTGCTCTGTTATCGTATACCACAAGTGCACGTCCCAGTACACATCAGCTTGTGCTCGCTGTACGTATACCACAAGTGCATGTCCCAGTACACATGAGCTTGTGCTCGCTGTACCTATACCACAAGTGCACGTTCCAGTACACATCAGCTTGTGTTCTCTGTATATATACCACAAGTGCACATCCCACTACACATCAGCTTTTGCTCGCTGTATGTATACCACAAGTGCACATCCCAGTACACATCAGCTTGTGCTCGCTGTATGTATACCACAAGTGCACACCCCAGTACACATCAGCTTGTGCTCTGTTAACGTATACCACAAGTGCAGGTCCCACTACACATCAGCTTGTGCTCGCTGTACGTATACCACAAGTGCATGTCCCAGTACACATCAGCTTGTGTTCTCTGTACGTATACCACAAGTGCACGTCCCAGTACACATCAGCTTGTGCTCGCTGTACGTATACCACAAGTGCATGTCCCAGTACACATGAGCTTGTGCTCGCTGTACCTATACCACAAGTGCACGTTCCAGTACACATCAGCTTGTGTTCTCTGTACATATACCACAAGTGCACATCCCAGTACACATCAGCTTGTGCTCGCTGTATGTATACCACAAGTGCACATCCCAGTACACATCAGCTTGTGCTCGCTGTATGTATACCACAAGTGCACGCCCCAGTACACATCAGCTTGTGCTCTGTTAACGTATACCACAAGTGCACGTCCCACTACACATCAACTTGTGTTCTCTGTACGTATACCACAAGTGCACGTCCCAGTACACATCAGCTTGTGCTCGCTGTACGTATACCAGAAGTGCATGTCCCAGTACACATCAGCTTGTGCTCGCTGTACCTATACCACAAGTGCACGTTCCAGTACACATCAGCTTGTGTTCTCTGTACATATACCACAAGTGCACATCCCAGTACACATCAGCTTGTGCTCGCTGTATGTATACCACAAGTGCACTTCCCAGCACACATCAGCTTGTGCTCTGTTAACGTATACCACAAGTGCACGTCCCAGTACACATAAGCTTGTGCTCTGTTAATGTATACCACAAGTGTACGTCCCAGTACACATCAGCTTGTGCTCGCTGTACGTATACCACAAGTGCATGTCCCAGTACACATGAGCTTGTGCTCGCTGTACGTATACCACAAGTGCACGCCCCAGTACACATTAGCTTGTGCTCTCTGTATGTATACCACAAGTGCACTTCCCAGCACACATCAGCTTGTGCTCTGTTAACGTATACCACAAATGCACGTCCCAGTACACATCAGCTTGTGCTCGCTGTATGTATACCACAAGTGCACATCCCAGTACACATCAGCTTGTGCTCGCTGTACGTATACCACAAGTGCACGTCCCAGTACACATCAGCTTGTGCTCGCTGTACGTATACCACAAGTGCATGTCCCAGTACACATTAACTTGTGCTCTCTGTATGTATACCACAAGTGCACGTCCCAGTACACATCAGCTTGTGCTCGCTGTACGTATACCACAAGTGCACGTCCCAGTACACATCAGCTTGTGCTCTGTACACATACCACAAGTGCACGTCCCAGTACACATCAGCTTGTGCTCTCTGTACGTATACCACAAGTGCACGTTCCAGTTCACATCAGCTTGTGTTCTCTGTACATATACCACAAGTGCACATCCCAGTACACATCAGCTTGTGCTCGCTGTATGTATACCACAAGTGCACTTCCCAGCACACATCAGCTTGTGCTCTGTTAACGTATACCACAAGTGCACGTCCCAGTACACATAAGCTTGTGCTCTGTTAACGTATACCACAAGTGCACGTCCCAGTACACATCAGCTTGTGCTCGCTGTACGTATACCACAAGTGCATGTCCCAGTACACATGAGCTTGTGCTCGCTGTACGTATACCACAAGTGCACGCCCCAGTACACATTAGCTTGTGCTCTCTGTATGTATACCACAAGTGCACTTCCCAGCACACATCAGCTTGTGCTCTGTTAACGTATACCACAAATGCACGTCCCAGTACACATCAGCTTGTACTCGCTGTATGTATACCACAAGTGCACATCCCAGTACACATCAGCTTGTGCTCGCTGTACGTATACCACAAGTGCACGTCCCAGTACACATCAGCTTGTGCTCGCTGTACGTATACCACAAGTGCATGTCCCAGTACACATTAACTTGTGCTCTCTGTATGTATACCACAAGTGCACGTCCCAGTACACATCAGCTTGTGTTCTGTTAACATATGCCACAAGTGCACGTCCCAGTACACATCAGCTTGTGCTCGCTGTACGTATACTACAAGTGCATGTCCCAGTACACATCAGTTTGTGCTTTCTGTACGTATACCACAAATGTACGTCCCAGTACACATCAGCTTGTGCTCTGTTCATTTAAACCACAAGTGCACGTTTGCGTAAATGCAGGGCGCAATACTGAAACAAGCCAACATCTACTCTCCTACTGAGGCTGCATCCATGTCACCCCTTTCACGATGAAGCTATCACATAATGTTACTGACTTGGAAATTCTACTCTGGCAGTAAGGATGCTGAAGGGTAAGGAATGACATACATGGGTTGGCCAGGTCCACCACACTCCTACGCGTGTTCTATGAATAGATATTCACCACAGGAACACCCCGTCTCCTCCAAGTCTCAACTTCTTTCAGCCAACAGTCTGTGACCTCTGGCACTGACAGTGGGAGAGTGCTCTGACCTGCAGAGAGTGAGTTATTCTGCCCAATCTCCAAGGAGTTTCTTGCTATTCTGGTGGAAGTGTCTTCAAGTGTTTCTGTTGCCCTGAGTGGTGTGCGCTAGAGAGCTCCGAGAGCACATTTACTCCAAGGTTTTTGATGCATTCCCAGATTCATAAGAACTTGTAAATATGGGGATGTGTCAAAATGTTACACCTCTCCATGGGAGGGACAACGAGGAGGGATATCTCTATTTCTCCTCGTTCCTTCCTTTTTCTGTGTGTGCTGCATTCTGCAGCACATATAGAAACAGGAAAAACCTCTTAGGATTGCTTTTGTTCAACAAGGGGCTCTTTTCTGTACAAAAACAATCATGCATGCAATGCAGCCACTCTTGCACCATGGTGCAAAGGTGCCTGTGTTGGCGCTAGGTGGCACATTGTGCACCAGCACAGGGCGAAAGGACAGGATTGAGCCGTAGTTATGTGCAACTCTTACAGGGGTAACGTAGTATGGACCCAAGAACCAGGAAACAACATTCAGTTCAACTTTACCTGGTCTGTGGGGGCTGGGTGCAGAGTTGTCCTGGCTGTCCATGGTGCTGAATGGGAGCCGCACTGGTGCTGATTTTACCGCTTGCCCGGAGTGCTGCAAGAAACAAGATGCAAAAACACAGCAGGCGCTTAGTTGTTGATGTTGGATGCAGGTTGCCAGGAGTGCCTTGTAGATGCAGCGTTGAGTGAGGGGGTCGGTTACCCAATTGGTGACCAAGAGGCCTTGGCAGCGGTAAGCTCAACAAAAAGCTTTGGGAGCTTCAGGAGTCCGGGGGAGTGATGTAGCGGCCTGAACCTTTGTGGCAGGTGAGACTACACCTCCCAGAAGACACTGTATCACCTGGTTTTGGACGATGCCAGGGATGGTCTATTGGCCAATGAATCTTTGGATCCTGCAAGTGTTTTTACCTGCAGTTTGCAGGGGACTAGTGCCACTAGTCCAGGGGAGACTATGGGTGTTTCTGGCATCCAGCGGGGCCCTCTGGTCGAGAGTGCCAAGTTTGAGCCAAGGATGAGGGTTGGTCACTCAATTTCAAGATTGTTGCTACCGGGACAGAGTAACCCTCTTTGATTTGTTGCAGTGGACAAAATCCTGTTGTCGGAGACAAAGGTTTCATCTTGGTCCTTCTTTGAAGTAAGTTGTTCAGATCTGAGGTTCTGGTGTCAGGGGTGTCCCTTCAATCCTGGATTTAGGGGACTTAGGGGTGTGGAGGCTAGTGGCCAATGGGCAGCTGGCTCCTGCAGCTAATCCACCCCTGAGGTGACCACATCCGGTGGATTGGGTGACCTTTTACTACCCAGAACCTTCTATTCTGCCACTCCTAAAATGGCAGAAATCACAATTTAGTGCACAGACCTGGCTGCTCAACCTAGAGTGGTGGTCAGCCTTCTGGGGATGTGCATGATCCTGCATACCTAATTTCCCACCTGACCATGAGCAGATGTGCCTGGGGCGGGGGGGCTGTGTCCTCCTCTGGGGGACAGCACAGATGGCTATCAGGGGTGGTAAAGCCTTTGAAGCTCACAGCCCTGAAGTGCTAATTCACTAGCCCGGCTAGAGGTTGAAAGGTGTAACCTCCTGTCCGCTCCAACCTTTTGTTATCGACTCCTGAGAGTGTTCACACTGCCTGGCAGGAGGTCAGAACCCTGTCTTGGTGGCAGCAGGTGTGGGAAAGCGTGGGATGACCAGCCAGGGCACCAAGAAGTTGAGGTAACCAGGTGGGTGACCTCTAAGGTGCCACCTGCATACATGCCAGCCGTCAGTCAACACCAGATTTATGGCAGGGGAGAGAAGGCATATTGTTTAACACCAAACTCAACATATCTAGGCAGTACCATCATAGAGCTAGCAACCTGGGTCAGCCCGGTTGCAAGTCCCATGTTATCCTATGGACTGGCTATCACTTATAATTCACTTTAGTGGTAAAGATGCATTAGAGACTTAGAAAGTCATGCTTACATGTCTACACCTTAAATATAATGCACCCTGCCTCCTGGGCTGGAGAGACCTTCCTTAGAGGTGTCTGACATATATATATATATATGTATATATACATATATATATATATACATATATATATATATACAATATTTATGGAAGTGCATTGGAGTGTGCCACACATGTCGAGGGCACGGTTGAGTTTCAGCAGTTTGCATTCTTCCAGCAGTCTGCAATGGCAGGCCTGCTGTCAGTTTACTTGGGTCACTCAGGGTGGCACAAACCTGTGTTGCAGCTCTGGGGACCCCTTTACCACGTATGCCCTGGGTACCCCAAGTCTCATTTACTAGAGTCTTATAAGGTGGTAAAGCCTTTTGCCAATTTGAGAATTACCAAGTCAACAAACCAGTTCTGGGCGAGAGCAAAAGCACTGGGGCCTGGACATCAGGCTTCAGTGCACTAACAGAGTCTTAACCATCAGCACTGGGACAAAACGTGGGGGGGGGGGCATACAGATAGGGACACTTTCCTACAAGGACCACACCGATACAAAAAATCTCAAACTAAATAACTCAGCGCAGTAAGCAGCAGACCAGGCTATTTCAGGGCCTGCAGAGCTGTGCAACGCTATAAGCACACCGAAAGCCATAACACTGTATCTCTCACACCTCCTCGTCCGCCACCCTGCCACGTGCTGCATCCTATAACGTGATGTCCGCACAACACGGAAACACTTCCTACCTGGGATGAAAACATCTTTCCAAGCGCACACGGTGTAGTGTGCTACTCATGTAGGCAGGCACTTAGCACCCCAAGCAGAGGTAGTAAGCGCTAAATAAATGCTGCAATACACTACAACACAAGGGTAACACCGGGACATTAATGAAATAAACCTCTTTGGAATAGTGTTTTTTTATAAAGAAGAGACGGGCTGAGATAAGTAAATACTGCACATGGTTTGTTATATATTGGCGTCTGCTGCCTTGGTGCTAGCTTTGTGAGCAGTAGGGCATTACAATGTGTCAGAGGTTTGTCAGCAGAAGCCATCCTGGACTGAAACTGAAAAAGCATCACTGCTGGTCACAATTGGGGAGGGTGAATTGGCATGAGTGAGCTTTTCCAAACATATAACAGACCCAGCAGACTAAGGAAGCAGAAGTAAGTAAACAGAGATAGGTAAACAGAGGTGAGTAAGCAGAGGTATGTCACTAGGGGTTGGTAAACACACAGGTTTCAGTGTCTGATTCCAGGAGTCTGTGGTTGGGAGGTTGCCTTTTTCTTCCGGGAACTGACATTCCAAAGCAGCAACCAAGCGAGACGGGCTCAGGTGAACTTATTTGGTCACTGACTCTGTACAGTTAGAACATTTAAAAACTAAAAGGACTTGACATATTTCCAACATCCAGAAAGGGCACAGCTGCTACCAGAGATGCGCAGAAACAGCCGGAGAGGCCATGGGCACCAAGGAGATGAAAGCTCTGAGGATGCAGACCTCAACACTACACCCTCCCTTCCTTCTAGGGTGATGACTACTCTGAGGGTGCAGACCTCAACACTACACCCTCCTTTCTAGGGTGATGAATTCTCTGAGGGGTGCAGACGTCAACAGTACCCCCTCCCTTCATTCTAGGGTGATGAATACTCTGAGGGGTGCAGACCTCAAACCTACACCCTTCCTCCCTTCTGGGGTGATGAATAGTCTGAGGGGTGCAGACTTCAACAGTACACCCTCCTTTCTGGCGTGATCAATACTATGAGGGGTGCTCTCTCTCTGACCTCACTAGGATGGCCTAGTGAAGTTTCCTAGTACCAAGGCACCTTACAATTTCAGTCACAGTAGTGGTATGGAAAATACTAGCATTTGATAAACACCTGGCTTGGGACCATAGCTACAAATACAATGTGTATTTCATTTAAACACATTCACATATAGTTGGGACACAACTGACCTCTACTACAATCCTAAAAAAAAGAATGTATTAACATTGTCATTATTCTCATAAAATCAAACAAAAATATACAATTGTGAATATATTATATTTACAGAGTATACCACTTGTTGATAACAATACTCCAGAGAATGAATGGTGAAAGCAGCTATTGTATAAACATCCAGATACTTTATTGAGTCCTGGAACAATACAGCAAAGGTCCGTCCAGCACACTCCCAGAAAATACCTTTTAACAGTCTATAGCAACTCTATATGTATGCATTCTAACATTCTGCATCCCTACATTCCATTTCCCCCAACACACTGCATAACAAATAACCCACATACAACACATCTTCCACCTTAAAATATACTAAGTACATTTCTGAAACAAAATAAAGAGAAAACAAAACAACAAAACTTTAAAGTAACTCTGGCATTTAATCTTACGCCCACACCTGGTTTGGACTAATTCAGCATTATTACCAACCACTTTCCTTCCACCATTGTCAACTCTACTATCCTGTTGCTCTCCCATCCCATCAACAATTTTATCAATCTCCATTATTTTTAGACATAACTTCTTGCAAAGTACCTTTATTCACATGGTTAAATCTCTCTACTTCTCCATTACCTTCTGGATAATACACTGATGTCGCCTTATGCTCAGTTCCATTCCTTACCAAAAACTTCTCAACTTCATCAGCTTTCATTTGCATCACCATTGTCTGTAACAATTTTCTTAGGTAACCCTTCTCTCAGAAAAATCTCATCCATAAACCTTACTATAGCATGAGTGTCAGTTCTCTCAACAAACTCTATTTCCAGCCACTTAAAGAAATAATCCACAGCAACAAGCACAAAAGTATGAGAACCATATTCATCCACTCCCAGCCCCATGATATTCATCCCAATTATTTCCCAAACCATTTCAGGAGCAGGAATGGGATTCAACTGTGGCTCAAGCAAAACCTGCGACTTGTCTGCACTACAACGTTCAAAACACTTTCTGACTACTCTTTCGATGTCTCCATCCATCCCGGGCCACCAATAATACTCCTTGTCTTATTCTTAATGATCCCAAGTGACCTTCTGTAATGCTATGTGTATTTGACCACCAACTCCATCTTGCCCATTGACTCTGTTTTGTGCCCTGTTTCAGGTGCCCTCACAGCTGCCGTGCAGGGTGTTTCCGCACAGAGCTTGTTTTCCACGCTGAATGTGTTCTTGTTCTTCTCGCCAGAGCAGGGTCCTACCGTGCTAGAACATGTTATGGGTGATGCGGATGCGAAAATAGTATACCAGCCTGAGAATGTTTTCATCAGGATAGGTCCAGCTCAGTCTCAGGAATGTGCATTAGGCCCTTGCCAGATCTTTTGCGTGTTTTTGACACAGACCAAGTACAGCCAACGCTTGAATTCCATAACCGAAGGGGGAGGGCTTACTAGAATCTTCCTTTTGAGTAAGTTTAAGGTATAAAAGATGAGGAAACTTGGCACTGAGGAAGGAACCCACCTGTGAAGTGGGTGCACTGTCCAGGAAAATCCGATTTGGGGAAGGTCTCCTGCCTCAGCTGCTGAGGGTTCTCTGGCTTGGTGCTGGCAAAGATGATGGATTTAACCCCCATGGTGATGTATTTTAATTCTTAATTATTTAGCATTTGTATATATATATATATATATATATATATATATAAATATATATATATATATATATATATATATATATATATATATATATATATATATATATTCGCTGCTGATGTATTGCATATTTTTTGCCTATGATTGTTTAACTGTGATTATTTCTGCTTCTACACATGTTTTACTTCACCTGAGTTAATTGGTTATTTTCATATGTTTGTGTGCTTTTATTTGATATCTGGGAAGTGCCTTAATAAACTCATTACTCAGACTAAGAGTGCTGCATTCTTTGGCATTGTTTCCTCTTAGTTTAAACAAGAGCAACACACCTTCATGGCACAAACACACATTTCAGTTCCTTAGCATACTTGGAGGTACTACCCTAGACTCCTTCAACAAAACATTTACAAAAATAGACAACTCATCACAAACCTCCCAAAAACTGACCACTTTCTTATCTAACAAACTTTCCTACAGTTTTCTTAACACCGTTCTCCACCTTACATCATGCTTTTATTTTGTAGCACCCATCACTAGGATATCATCCTGGAAAAATAGTGTTTCTTCAGATCTGCTGAACAACTAAAACATTAGTTTCTGAAAAATAGCAGGCACCGAAGCCAGTCCGAGCGTCACACTTACAAACCTTAAAGACCCCACGGGTTTCATAAGTGTAGGCAATTCTTTACTCTCACGTTGTAAGGGAATTTGATGGTATGCAGAGGATAGATCTATTGATTAAAACCACTGAATACCCTTAGTCAAAGACAACATCTCATTTATTTTTGGGAGGGGGCATTTTTCTACTACATTATTCTTATTAAGATCCCTTAGATCAACACATAAACGTGTTTTGCCATTCCACCGTCTAACCACTACCAATGGTGCGAACCATTCTGCGGCCTCAGCTTGTTCAGTAATTCCAGCATGAAAATGTTTCTCAATCTCACTTCTCACTCCATCCCTCACAATTACAGGTAGATCCCTTATTTTATGAATTTGGGTTTTTTCATTTTTTTATGGAATCCTAAGCAAAATCCCTTTAACATTCCAGTCTTCCCTGAAAATACTCTTTCATACATTTTTCCACATCAGCACTGTCACCTACCACTAAAACGTATTCAACACTATGGGGGTTCAAAATGATATTGAGTGGTCTCTGACCCAGCCACCCCAATACCCATAGGCCATCCTTAGCAACATACAATTTCCCATTTGCTATCTTGCTTTAATATTCAAATATGGGCACTCTGTACCCAAACATGGTGGTAGGCTCACCCATGAAGCTCTCTGGAGAGATGTCAGGTGGCCTGAGATCACATCCCAGCTTGTCAACATGTTTTTTGTTTCAAAAACTCTTTGTTAACAATGGTAAAAGAAGACCCTGAGTCCGCAACAATCAAAGTCTCCACTCCTCCCAACTTCATCTCACATACTGGTTTATTTCTTGTTTCTGTCTATAAAAAAACACACAATTTTTTCTCTGACTTTCACTCACACCTAGACCACAGTCCTTAATTCCATTCCCCTTATCATCCTCTGAAGTGGTAGATTCATCTGACACTTCCCACTTACGTTCTTAACTTTTTCAACTTTCTCTCAATGACTATTTCTCCTGCATACTTTCACAAAATGTCTTTATTACCACATGCTGCACACTTCTTGTTAACTGCAGGGCAGATCTTGCTATAGGCAAGGTGAGCAAAACTAGCACACTGGTAGCATCTACACCCCTCCGAATTAGACGTGCTGTGCCCTTCCTGTTTGTCTTTGACCAACATTTTGTGAACCACATTCCAGTGGGAAGAGACAAGTTTTTTAGATTTTTTATTTTATTTAACCCTGACAACAACATCCTTTTCATCTGTAGGTAGCCCTAAAGCTGCTCTTGCACACTTATTGGAAATGTCTGCTTTACAGACAACAGGAATTGCTTCACACAATTGCGAGTCTCCGTGTGGCCATAACATTCCTGAACATATTGGCTATTTACCTGCATTATGATTTGGTCTCTAATAAATTTGTCATGATGAGAACCAAACCTCCAAGTAATCGCCAATTTCTTAAGTACAGATATATATTCGTCAATAGGTTCTTTTTTTCATGTTTCTTTTGAAACAATTTCAACCTATCAGTTGCAATACAAACACATAGAGAATAAAACTCATCCAAGTCTGCCAAGGTATTAATAAACACATCTACTTCAGAAGATGCTCTAGGTTTCTTGTCGGTTCTGTTGTAAACTTTCAAACCTTGGGGACATAATGAATGCAACAGAAATGTTTCTTCTGTTCTTGCATAAGATCCTCATCGTCAATTTTATCTATATCATTTTTAAAATATGTTTTCCTCTCAGCCCACTTAATGGATGAATACCCAGGCTATGCAAGGTAAGACTGCAGAGGCGTTAGAAAAGACGTCTGCTAGGCACCCATGGTCATGCAGATGTTTCCACAACACAGCTGGGAAAACCTTTACCAACCCAACAGTACTGAAGGCCAATCACATCCAGATGAGAGGAAAAGATGATCAGAATTGCCACAGAATTCCACTCCCAAGAAATCTATAAAACCAGAAAGGGAGTAAATATGCTCCTCTGGACACAATGTCACATAATGTTAATGCGCTACATGATTTCCACAGGCACAGAGCAGGTGTAATATTGCCCAAAGGAATTACCCTTCGTATCGTTGTAACCCCACCTCTTGTTCGCGGTTGCGCTTTTTAATCTCAATTCCCACAACAATGTTAGTGCGCTACACAATATCCACATGCACAGTGCAGGCATAGGGTCGAGACGAATGGAACCATCATTGGATGTCGACGCTGAAGCAACAATCCTATGCTGTATGAGCAGGCAGCGCAACACATCAGAAGGACGCCTCAAGAGTTGATGATGAAGGTCCACATAAGCAAAGGACCAATAGATGCACATGCCACTAAACGCGTCAGAGGGACGCCATATAGAGTCAACGATGAAGGTACACATCAGCAAGAGACCAATAGATGCACATGCCACTAAACGCGTCAGAAGGACGCCATGTAGAGTCGAGAATGAAGGTACACAACAGCAAAAGACCAATAGCTGCACATGCCAGTAAGCACATCAGAAGGATGCCATGTAGAGTCGACGATGAAGGTACACATCAGCAAGAGACCAATAGATGCGCATGTCACTAAACGCATCTGAAGGACGCTATGTGGAGTTGACGATGAAGGTACACATCAGCAAGAGACCAATAGATGCCCATGCCACTAAACGCATCAGAAGGACGCCATGTAGAATCGAGAATGAAGGTACACAACAGCAAAAGACCAATAGCTGCACATGCCAGTAAGCACATCAGAAGGATGCCATGTAGAGTCAACGATGAAGGTACACAACAGCAAGAGACCAATACATGCACATGCCACTAAACGCATCAGAAGGACGCCATGTAGAGTCGAGAATGAAGGTACACAACAGCAAAAGACCAATAGCTGCACATGCCAGTAAGCATATCAGAAGGATGCCATGTAGAGTCGACGATGAAGGTACACAACAGCAAGAGACCAATACATGCACATGCCACTAAAAACATCAGAAGGACGCCATGTAGAGTCGACGATGAAGGTACACATCAGCAAGAGACCAATAGGTACACATGCCACTAAAGGAGTCAGAAGGACACCATGTAGAGTCAACGATGAAGATACACCTCAGCAAGAGACCAACAGATGCACATGCCACTAAACGCGTCAGAAGGATGCCAAGTAGAGTTGAAGATGAAGGTATACACCAGCAAGAGACCAATAGATGCACATGCCACTAAACGGGTCAGAAGGACGCCATGTAGAGTCGACGATGAAGGTACACATCAGCAAGAGACTAATAGATGCACATGCCACTAAACGCGTCAGAAGGATGCCAAGTAGAGTTGAAGATGAAGGTATACACCAGCAAGAGACCAATAGATGCACATGCCACTAAACGGGTCAGAAGGACGCCATGTAGAGTCGATGATGAAGGTACACATCAGCAAGAGACTAATAGATGCACATGCCACTAAACGCGTCAGAAGGACGGCATGTAGAGTTGACGATAAAGGTACACATCAGGAATAGACCAACAGATGCCCATGCCACTAAACGCATCGGAAGGACGCCATGTAGAGTTGACGATGAAGATACACATCAGGAAGTGACAGGTGCGCGCGCCTGTTTCAAGTGTAAACATGAATCCTCTAAAGTGACGCCTCTTGAGCCAGTTGTTCCAGTAATGGCGGAATGCTGTGGTACGTGTTCTTCACCCACATGTAGGCCATTAATCCTAACAGTAGCCAACAAACACAGACAAGCCCTCTCACCGTAACATGAAATTGATAACACCTTACTTTTGGAGCACCCAATGTGGATCTGGGCGAAAACTTCCTCCAAGTTGTCTTAACAAATTCACACTTAACAGTAGCTTTCTTCTGAGTACTTGTCTGCTGGTGGTTATTGTAGATGCACATGCGGTGGGTTCTCTAGGGTCAGCTCATCGCCTAAATCTTGCAGTAACTCCTCCACACTGCAACTGTGTGAACATCCAGAGAGAAGGGTTTGAAGGGGACAGGAGTAGCTGGCCAGGGTCTTGCAGAGGGTGACTGAATCCATGGACATGCCTATGTCCTGAGAGGAGGTTCTTGTGGCGATAAGGAGTTTGAAGATGGCGAAAACTCCAGGGGCTGATGGCCTCCCCGTAGAATTTTATCACCGCTGTGCGGACACTTTTGTGGACAGGTTGCTAGAGGTATACTATGAGGTATACTATGAGGTATACTATGAGGTATACTCTGAGGTACACTATGAGGCCCTCCAGAGGATGAGGCTCACGGACATCATGCGGGAAGCAATAGTCCTGATGATACTGAAACTAGCCAGAGAGCCAATGGCAGCGCCTCATACAGGCCCCTTTCTGCTACAGGTAGGTATTAAAATCCTTTGTGGTATCTTGGCGCCTCCCGACCGTAATACACACCGATCGGTGTGGTTTTATTCCGCAGCAGAACACCCCCCCATAACCTGTGGTCTCCTTCGCATGTTTATCATGTGCCCAGCTGCGGGGAGCGCGCATGCCCTGCTCGGCTCGGTGGACTTGAAAAGTGGGGCTCAGTCCCGATGCCATAGAATGGGTTAAACTAGGCTCCGTGGGCTCTGGTGCCAGAGTGCGGGGGGGGGGTGGTCCCTGACAGTTTCCGGTTGCACAGGTGAGCTGGATGTCTACAGGGGTCCGACTGGAGCTCGCCACTGCGCCCCTGGACGTGGCAAACCAGTGGGGCCTGGCGAGGGGGGTCAGCAGCTCACGAGACACCAACAGGAAAGGAGCAAGGATCGGGCCACACCCTGGGAATATCATGTTTGTCAATTGTGATCACTCTCTAGAGCGGGGGGAGGCTGATGGGGAACTGTTCTGATTAACTTGTAGGACGCTTCATGGCCGAGAGCAACTCTGTGCTGTTTATATGGGAAAGTGATATATGTCCTTACAAACCTCAATAAAGAGTACATAAAGCACGAGGAGGCCGTACTACCTTCCGTCCCACTGCCGCCCTGGTCCCGGGGGGGTGACCCTTCTCTGGTGGATGGGGGTGCAGGTCTCAGACCCCACCTACCCTCCACGGACGGGGGTGCAGGCCTCAGACCCCACCAACCCTCCACTGGGGAGCTGACCCTCTATGGTGGACGGGGGTGCAGGCCTCAGACCTCACCAACCCTCCACTGGGGGGGTGACCCTCTATGGTGGACGGGGGTGCAGGCCTCAGACCCCACCAACCCTCCACTGGGGAGCTGACCCTCTATGGTGGACGGGGGTGCAGGCCTCAGACCCCACCAACCCTCCACTGGGGAGCTGACCCTCTATGGTGGACGGGGGTGCAGGCCTCAGACCTCACCAACCCTCCACTGGGGTGACCCTCTATGGTGGACGGGGGTGCAGGCCTCAGACCTCACCAACCCTCCCCTGGGGAGCTGACCCTCTATGGTGGACGGGGGTGCAGGCCTCAGACCTCACCAACCCTCCACTGGGGGGGTGACCCTCTATGGTGGACGGGGGTGCAGGCCTCAGACCCCACCAACCCTCCACTGGGGAGCTGACCCTCTATGGTGGACGGGGGTGCAGGCCTCAGACCCCACCAACCCTCCACTGGGGAGCTGACCCTCTATGGTGGACGGGGGTGCAGGCCTCAGACCTCACCAACCCTCCCCTGGGGAGCTGACCTTCTATGGTGGACGGGGGTGCAGGCCTCAGACCCCACCTACCCTCCACTGGGGAGCTGACCCTTCTGTGCTGGACGGGGGTGCAGGTCTCAGACCCCACCTACCCTCCTCTGGGGAGCTGACCCTTCTGTGGTGGACGGGGGTGCAGGCCTCAGACCTCACCAACCCTCCACTGGGGGAGGTGACCCTCTATGGCGGACGAGGGTGCAGGTCTCGGACCCCGAGGTGTACCTTCTGCGGGGGATGGGGGCTCAGGCCTCTGTCTCACACTCTCCCTCTGAGGGAGGTGTCCTTAGGTGGGGGGTGCAGGCCTCAGACCCCACCAACCCTCCACTGGGGAGCTGACCCTCTATGGTGGACGGGGGTGCAGGCCTCAGACCTCACCAACCCTCCACTGGGGGGTGACCCTCTATGGTGGACGGGGGTGCAGGCCTCAGACCTCACCAACCCTCCCCTGGGGAGCTGACCCTCTATGGTGGACGGGGGTGCAGGCCTCAGACCTCACCAACCCTCCACTGGGGGGGTGACCCTCTATGGTGGACGGGGGTGCAGGCCTCAGACCCCACCAACCCTCCACTGGGGAGCTGACCCTCTATGGTGGACGGGGGTGCAGGCCTCAGACCCCACCAACCCTCCACTGGGGAGCTGACCCTCTATGGTGGACGGGGGTGCAGGCCTCAGACCTCACCAACCCTCCCCTGGGGAGCTGACCCTCTATGGTGGACGGGGGTGCAGGCCTCAGACCCCACCTACCCTCCACTGGGGAGCTGACCCTTCTGTGCTGGACGGGGGTGCAGGTCTCAGACCCCACCTACCCTCCACTGGGGAGCTGACCCTTCTGTGGTGGACGGGGGTGCAGGCCTCAGACCTCACCAACCCTCCACTGGGGGAGGTGACCCTCTATGGCGGACGAGGGTGCAGGTCTCGGACCCCGAGGTGTACCTTCTGCGGGGATGGGGGCTCAGGCCTCTGTCTCACACTCTCCCTCTGAGGGAGGTGTCCTTAGGTGGGGGGTGCAGGCCTCAGACCCCACCAACCCTCCACTGGGGAGCTGACCCTCTATGGTGGACGGGGGTGCAGGCCTCAGACCTCACCAACCCTCCACTGGGGGGTGACCCTCTATTGTGGACGGGGGTGCAGGCCTCAGACCTCACCAACCCTCCCCTGGGGAGCTGACCCTCTATGGTGGACGGGGGTGCAGGCCTCAGACCTCACCAACCCTCCACTGGGGGGGTGACCCTCTATGGTGGACGGGGGTGCAGGCCTCAGACCCCACCAACCCTCCTCTGGGGAGCTGACCCTCTATGGTGGACGGGGGTGCAGGCCTCAGACCCCACCAACCCTCCACTGGGGAGCTGACCCTCTATGGTGGACGGGGGCGCAGGCCTCAGACCTCACCAACCCTCCCCTGGGGAGCTGACCCTCTATGGTGGACGGGGGTGCAGGCCTCAGACCCCACCTACCCTCCACTGGGGAGCTGACCCTTCTGTGCTGGACGGGGGTGCAGGCCTCAGACCCCACCTACCCTCCACTGGGGAGCTGACCCTTCTGTGCTGGACGGGGGTGCAGGTCTCAGACCCCACCAACCCTCCACTGGGGAGCTGACCCTCTATGGTGGACGGGGGTGCAGGCCTCAGACCCCACCAACCCTCCACTGGGGAGCTGACCCTCTATGGTGGACGGGGGTGCAGGCCTCAGACCCCACCAACCCTCCACTGGGGAGCTGACCCTCTATGGTGGACGGGGGTGCAGGCCTCAGACCCCACCAACCCTCCACTGGGGAGCTGACCCTCTATGGTGGACGGGGGTGCAGGCCTCAGACCTCACCAACCCTCCCCTGGGGAGCTGACCCTCTATGGTGGACGGGGGTGCAGGCCTCAGACCCCACCAACCCTCCACTGGGGAGCTGACCCTCTATGGTGGACGGGGGTGCAGGCCTCAGACCCCACCAACCCTCCACTGGGGAGCGGACCCTCTATGGTGGACGGGGGTGCAGGCCTCAGACCTCACCAACCCTCCACTGGGGGAACTGACCCTTCTCTGGTGGACGAGGGTGCAGGCCTCAGACCTCACCAACCCTCCCCTGGGGAGCTGACCCTCTATGGTGGACGGGGGTGCAGGCCTCAGACCTCACCAACCCTCCACTGGGGGAACTGACCCTTCTCTGGTGGACGAGGGTGCAGGCCTCAGACCCCACCAACCCTCCACGGACGGGGGTACAGGCCTCAGACCCCACCAACCCTCCACGGACGAGGGTGCAGGCCTCAGACCCCACCAACCCTCCACGGACGGGGGTACAGGCCTCAGACCTCACCAACCCTCCACTGGGGAGCTGACCCTCTATGGTGGACGGGGGTGCAGGCCTCAGACCTCACCAACCCTCCACTGGGGGGGTGACCCTCTAAGGTGGACGGGGGTGCAGGCCTCAGACCCCACCAACCCTCCACGGACGGGGGTACAGGCCTCAGACCCCACCAACCCTCCACGGACGGGGGTACGGGCCTTAGACCCCACCAACCCTCCACGGACGGGGGTACAGGCCTCAGACCTCACCAACCCTCCCCTGGGGAGCTGACCCTCTATGGTGGACGGGGGTGCAGGCCTCAGACCTCACCAACCCTCCACTGGGGGGGTGACCCTCTATGGTGGACGGGGGTGCAGGCCTCAGACCCCACCAACCCTCCACTGGGGAGCTGACCCTCTATGGTGGACGGGGGTGCAGGCCTCAGACCCCACCAACCCTCCACTGGGGAGCTGACCCTCTATGGTGGACGGGGGTGCAGGCCTCAGACCTCACCAACCCTCCCCTGGGGAGCTGACCCTCTATGGTGGACGGGGGTGCAGGCCTCAGACCCCACCTACCCTCCACTGGGGAGCTGACCCTTCTGTGCTGGACGGGGGTGCAGGTCTCAGACCCCACCTACCCTCCACTGGGGAGCTGACCCTTCTGTGGTGGACGGGGGTGCAGGCCTCAGACCTCACCAACCCTCCACTGGGGGAGGTGACCCTCTATGGCGGACGAGGGTGCAGGTCTCGGACCCCGAGGTGTACCTTCTGCGGGGGATGGGGGCTCAGGCCTCTGTCTCACACTCTCCCTCTGAGGGAGGTGTCCTTAGGTGGGGGGTGCAGGCCTCAGACCCCACCAACCCTCCACTGGGGAGCTGACCCTCTATGGTGGACGGGGGTGCAGGCCTCAGACCTCACCAACCCTCCACTGGGGGGTGACCCTCTATGGTGGACGGGGGTGCAGGCCTCAGACCTCACCAACCCTCCCCTGGGGAGCTGACCCTCTATGGTGGACGGGGGTGCAGGCCTCAGACCTCACCAACCCTCCACTGGGGGGGTGACCCTCTATGGTGGACGGGGGTGCAGGCCTCAGACCCCACCAACCCTCCACTGGGGAGCTGACCCTCTATGGTGGACGGGGGTGCAGGCCTCAGACCCCACCAACCCTCCACTGGGGAGCTGACCCTCTATGGTGGACGGGGGTGCAGGCCTCAGACCTCACCAACCCTCCCCTGGGGAGCTGACCCTCTATGGTGGACGGGGGTGCAGGCCTCAGACCCCACCTACCCTCCACTGGGGAGCTGACCCTTCTGTGCTGGACGGGGGTGCAGGTCTCAGACCCCACCTACCCTCCACTGGGGAGCTGACCCTTCTGTGGTGGACGGGGGTGCAGGCCTCAGACCTCACCAACCCTCCACTGGGGGAGGTGACCCTCTATGGCGGACGAGGGTGCAGGTCTCGGACCCCGAGGTGTACCTTCTGCGGGGGATGGGGGCTCAGGCCTCTGTCTCACACTCTCCCTCTGAGGGAGGTGTCCTTAGGTGGGGGGTGCAGGCCTCAGACCCCACCAACCCTCCATTGGGGAGCTGACCCTCTATGGTGGACGGGGGTGCAGGCCTCAGACCTCACCAACCCTCCACTGGGGGGTGACCCTCTATTGTGGACGGGGGTGCAGGCCTCAGACCTCACCAACCCTCCCCTGGGGAGCTGACCCTCTATGGTGGACGGGGGTGCAGGCCTCAGACCTCACCAACCCTCCACTGGGGGGGTGACCCTCTATGGTGGACGGGGGTGCAGGCCTCAGACCCCACCAACCCTCCTCTGGGGAGCTGACCCTCTATGGTGGACGGGGGTGCAGGCCTCAGACCCCACCAACCCTCCACTGGGGAGCTGACCCTCTATGGTGGACGGGGGCGCAGGCCTCAGACCTCACCAACCCTCCCCTGGGGAGCTGACCCTCTATGGTGGACGGGGGCGCAGGCCTCAGACCCCACCAACCCTCCACTGGGGAGCTGACCCTCTATGGTGGACGGGGGTGCAGGCCTCAGACCCCACCAACCCTCCACTGGGGAGCTGACCCTCTATGGTGGACGGGGGTGCAGGCCTCAGACCCCACCAACCCTCCACTGGGGAGCTGACCCTCTATGGTGGACGGGGGTGCAGGCCTCAGACCCCACCAACCCTCCACTGGGGAGCTGACCCTCTATGGTGGACGGGGGTGCAGGCCTCAGACCTCACCAACCCTCCACTGGGGGAGGTGACCCTCTATGGTGGACGAGGGTGCAGGCCTCAGACCTCACCAACCCTCCACTGGGGAGCTGACCCTCTATGGTGGACGAGGGTGCAGGCCTCAGACCTCACCAACCCTCCACTGGGGAGCTGACTCTCAATGGTGGGTTGGGGAGCAGGCCTCAGACCCCGAGGTGATCCTTCTGCGGGGGATGGGGGATGGGGGCTCAGGCCTCTGTCTCACACTCTCCCTCTGAGGGAGATGTCCTTAGGTGGGGGGAGGGGGGTGCAGGTCTCGACCCCACCTCTCCTCCCCCCTGGGGAGACTGATGCTCGGAGGGGTGCTGAGATCCCAGCAGTCACAGCTCAGACTCTGTCACACGTCTGCCCATATTTCACTGGCGCAGCTATTACCAAAGGGACGGGTCGTGCTGTAAATGACCCCTCCCGGACGGACCCTCCATCCATCCACTGACAAACACCCTCACTGAGTCATTAATTCTGCCTCACCCGCGTCTGCTGCCCCGTCAGACACCGGCTTCTTATTAGAAGAATGTGTCAGGTCATCTGTCTCCTGGCGGGGTGCAGGGGGTCACGTGCTACCAGGGACTGGGAGGGGGGGTCCTATGCGAAAACACTTCAGTGGCATGATCAGTGGGCAGGCACTGCTAGAGGTGGGCACAGGAAGCGAGACGTGCGTGAGAGTGCGTGCAGAGACCTTCCGAGCTGTCTCCGAGGGAAGCTGCTGTCTCTCCCTGTGACAAGAGACAGGCCGTGCTGGCTGGCAGAGACTGCTGCAGCGAGGGGGGCTCATATTCTAGCTAATTCTTGGCCTCTCGGCCCCCCAATAACATTAGGGGGTGGAGCCTGGGGGTGTACACAAAGACACTGGTGGGGTTGGGATGGGCGAGGTTAGTGACACGAGACTTGACTTATTTCAAGAAGTAAGGGACACTCTTGTTAGCATTCCTATATACATATAGAGCCATCAGCGGATGAGAATCAGGTATACACCCCTAGCTAAGTACATGCCACACGTCAAGAAGTTACTGCACACTACTGTAAGGTGCCCTTCACACTGACTGCTTACAAAGTGCCACAGTGCAGTGCCACTCTCACGTGCATGCACTAGTCTGAATGCACACAAGGCTTGCGATGTGCCACTTCAACACTACGTTGTGCACTTTCCTTGTGTCACTGGTGGAGGTGGCAGGCTCAGGTTGGCTGATGCGAGGCCCTGAGCAGGCAGAACCTCCACTCCCATCAGGGGCGGGCGATGCCACTCACTGTACAACCTGCACTCACCCTTGGGTAGCGTGGCACCGAGCAGTGAGGCTTACCACGGGCAATGTGTAAAGCAGTGGCACAGCACGACCACACAATAAATACCCTGAGTGTCACAAACGAGACTTCACACGAGGTGTATGTACATAAAGTTTGTATTCAGCACACACATGAACTAACAACACATGAACATCAGAAAAACTGGGCATAAATCACATTCAGAAATATCACTAATAGTAGGAGGCCCAACAGTGTTAATACGAAATCAGCAGCATGTACACGTGAGAAATATAATACTCTCCCTGCCCGCACCCACATGCAGTACTACTGCGTAGGCAGCACGAGACCCACCCCCACGATCACCCCAGTTCAATATAAAACAGTTGTAGGATGCATCCTGGTTCCCAACGATAGCAACAATGCATACATAGAGAGAACTGTAACACTTTCGAAATAGCTCCGCAGCCTAGGCCACACCAGTAAACGTCAGTGTAGGAAGTTGGCTCTGTATGCACTATTTCAAACTAAGAAATAGCATGCACAGAGTCCAAGGGTTCCCCTTAGAGGTAAGATAGTGGCAAAAAGAATTATAATGCTCTATTTTGTGGTAGTGTGGTCGAGCAGTAGGCTTATCAGAGGGTAGTGGTAAGAATTTGTTGTACACACACAGGCAATAAATGAGGAACACACACTCAAAGACAATTCCAGGCCAATAGGTTTTTATATAGAAAAATATCTTTTCTTAGTTTATGTTAAGAACCACAGGTTCAAGATTTACAAACAATACTTTAAATGAAAGGTATTTCACCCAGGTATCTTAGGAACTTTGAATTATCACAATAGCATGTACAGTTTTGGCAAAAATGTCAATAAGCTATTTTAAAAGTGTACACTGCAAAAATCAACAGTTCCTGGGGGAGGTAAGTAAATGTTAAGTTCACAGGTAAGCAAAACACGTACAGGGTTGAAAGTTGGGTCCAAGGTAGCCCACCGTTGGGGGTTCAAGGCAACCCCAAAGTTACCACACCAGCAGCTCAGGGCCAGTTAGGTGCAGAGGTCAAAGTGGTGCTCAAAACACATAGGCTTCAATGGAAATAGGGGTGCCCCGGTTCCAGTCTGCCAGCAGGTAAGTACCCGTGTCTTCGGAGGGCAGACCAGGGGGGTTTTGTAGGGCACCAGGGGGGACACAAGCAGGCACAGAAAGTACACCCTCAGCGGCACAGGGGCAGCCGGGTGCAGAGTGCAAACAGGCGTCGGGTTTTCAATAGGAATCAATGGGGAGACCCGGGGGTCTCTTCAACGATGCAGGCAGGCACAAGGGGGGCTCCTCGGGGTAGCCACCACCTGGGCTAGGCAGAGGGTTGCCTGGGGGTCGCTCCTGCACTGGAGTTCGGTTTCCTTCAGGTCCTGGGGGCTGCGGGTGCAGTGTGGTTTCCAGGCGTCGGGTTCCTTGAAGCAGGCAGTTGCGGTCAGGGAGAGCCTCTGGATTTCCTCTGCAGGCGTCGCTGTGGGGGCTCAGGGGGGTCAACTCTGGCTACTCACGGGCTCGCAGTCGCCGGGGAGTCCTCCCTGTAGGGTTAGTTTTCCACAGGTCGAGCCTGGGGCGTCAGGTGCAGAGTGGAAAGTCTCACGCTTCTGGCGGGAAACGTGTGGTCTTTAAAAGTTGCTTCTTTGTTTCCAGAAGTTGCAGTTTCTTGAACAGGGCCGCTGTTCTCGGGAGCTTCTTGGTCCTTCAGATGCAAGGTAGTCCTCTGAGGCTTCAGAGGTCGCTGGACCCTGTGGGATGCGTCGCTGTTGCAGTTTTCTCCGAAGTAGGGAGACAGGCCGGTGGGGCTGGGGGCAAATCAGTTGTCGTCTCTGTCTTCACTGCAGGGCTTCAGGTCAGCAGTCCTTCTTCTTCTTTAGGTTGCAGGAATCTATCTTCCTCAGTTCCGGGAGCCCCTAAATACTCAATTTAGGGGTGTGTTTAGGTCTGGGAGGGCAGTAGCCAATGGCTACTGGCCCTGAGGGTTGCTACACCCTCTTTGTGCCTCCTCCCTGTGGGGAGGGGGGCACATCCCTAATCCTATTGGGGGAATCTTCCATCTGCAAGATGGAGGACTTCTAAAAGTAAGAGTCACCTCAGCTCAGGACACCTTAGGGGCTGTCCTGACTGGGGAGTGACTCCTCCTTGTTTTCCTCATTATCTCCTCCAGCCTTGCCGCCAAAAGTGGGGGCAGTGGGCGGAGGGGCGTGCATCTCCACTAGCTGGGATGCCCTGTGGCGCTGTAACAAAGGGGGTGAGCCTTTGAGGCTCACTGCCAGGTGTTACAGTTCCTGCAGGGGGAGGTGAGAAGCACCTCCACCCAGTACAGGATTTGTTCCTGGCCACAGAGTGACAAAGGCACTCTCCCCATGTGGCCAGCAACATGTCTGGTGTGTGGCAGGCTGGCAAAAGCTAGTCAGCCCACACTGGAGTCGGGTATGTTTTCAGGGGGCATCTCTAAGATGCCCTCTGGGTGTATTTTTACAATAAAGTGCACACTGGCATCAGTGTGCATTTATTGTGCTGAGAAGTGTGATACCAAACTTCACAGTTTTCAGTGTATCCATTATGGTGCTGTGGAGTTCGTGTTTGACAGACTCCCAGACCATATACTCTTATGGCTACCCTGCACTTACAATGTCTAAGGTTTTGCTCAGACACTGTAGGGGCATAGTGCTCATGCACCTATGCCCTCACCTGTGGTATAGTGGACCCTGCCTTAGGGCTGTAAGGCCTTCTAGAGTGGTGACTTATCTATGCCATAGGCAGTGTGAGGTTGGCATGGCATTCTGAGGGGAGTGCCATGTCGACTTAGTCATTTTCTCCCCACCAGCACACACAAGCTGCCAAGCAGTGTGTATGTGCTGAGTGAGGGGTCCCCAGGGTGGCATAAGACATGCTGCAGCCCTTAGAGACCTTCCCTGGCATCAGGGCCCTTGGTACCAGGGGTACCAGTTACAAGGGTGTTACCTGGGTGCCAGGGTTGTGCCAATTGTGGAGACAAAGGTACAGTTTAGGGAAAGAACATTGGTGCTGGGGCCTGGTTAGCAGGGTCCCAGCACACTTTCAAATCATAACTTGGCATCAGCAAAGGCAAAAAGTCAGGGGGTAACCATGCCAAGGAGGCATTTCCTTACAGTCAGTGTCAACCATATTAGTAAACCACATGCACAATTCTGACACGTGGTGAAATCCTGCACAGACCCTCACTCCCACACACACTCCGCTGCGCGGTGCCATGGATGTCTGGCACGCTTGCCTACACGTATTCACATACACTTGTTTCCAGCACCCTAATGCGGTGCTCTGACAACTGGAAGGTCGGGTGTAAATGATTTTGCAGACCCCTCTTGGACCTAAACCTTCCTCCACCCTCCAACCAACCAGTTCCCGCCACCCTCAGAGTTAGAAATGAAGCGACCTTTCCCTGGATATTAGGCCGCTCATGGGCACTTTGTTACACTTAGTCAAGATCCTGAGGCAAAGGTACAGAAGAAGAGATTTTGTTGTTTCATGTCAAGGAAGTTGGCTACTGAATGTCCCTCGTATTCTGGAAAAAAACCTGAACCCACTGAAGGAGCAGAGGAGGATACTTCTCTAACACACACCAGCATCTACCGAAAGTGTACTCCCTGCGCATCTCACACCGGTCAGTCTCACTGAACTGTTTCTTTGCCCAGGCTCCATCACCACAGAAGAGACTGCCTCCTGTGGCGTGAGGCCGAGGTCAGGTCTCCATAAGGTGACCACCTTGCTCTCTTTCTCTCCCGTCTGTACATGCTGCATCCTGTGGTACGGGTCCGAGGTCTGCTCTCCATCAGGTGACCTCGCTGTCTTCCTCTCTCCCCTGTACTAGCTACCCCCTGTAGCCTGGGTCTGAGGTCAGGTCTCCATAAGGTGACCACCTCGCTCTCAGCATCTCTCTGCATCTCCCCTCCGTACATGCTGCCTCCTGTGGTGTGGGTCCGAGGTCAGGTGTTCATAAGGTGACCACCTCGCTCTCTTCCTCTCCCCCAGTACATGCTGCATACTGTGGCACAGGCCCAAGGGTGACCACCTTGTTCTCGTCCTCTGCCCCCGTACCTGCTGCCTCCTGTGGTGTGGGTCCGAGGTCAGGTCTCCATAAGGTGACCACCTCGCTCTCTGCTTCCCACTCATACATGCTGCCTCCTCTGGCACGATTCCGAGGTCAGGTCTCAATGAGGTAACCACCTCGCTATCTTCCTCTCTCTCTCTCTCTCTGTATATGCTGCCTCTGAGGCGTGGGTCCGAGGTCAGGTCTCCATAAGGTGACCACCTCACTTTCTTCCTCTGCCCCCGGGAGAGGCTGCCCCTGTGGCCTGGGTCTAAGGTTCGGTCTCCGTAAGGTGACCACCTCGCTCTCTTCCTCTCCCCCCGAACATGCTGCTTCCTGTGGTGTGGGTCCGAGGGTGACCACCTCGCTCTCTTCCTCTGCCCCTGTACATGCTGCCTACTGTGGTGCGGGTCCGAGGTCAGGTCTCCATAGGGTGACCACCTCGCTCTCTTCCTCTCCCACCCCCCATCCATGTTGCCTCCTGTGGCGCCGGTCCGAGGTCAGGTCTCCATGAGGTGACCACCTCGCTCTCTTCCTCTGCCCCTGTACATGCTGCCTCCAGGGGCGTGGGTCTGAGGTCAGGTCTCCATAAGGTGACCTCCTCGCTCTCCTCGTCTCCCCTCTGTACATGCTGCCTCATGTGGCGCGGGTTCGAGGTCAGGTCTCATAAACTTCTGAACGTCCGACCGTTCGGACCAACGTTACGACACGGTTTTCAATGGGCTTATCACGGCCATTCCTCCTTAACCTAATTTGACCTACATGATGCCATAAAGACACTATTCTCAGTTACTACGCTACTATTATTCGCAATTCCATACCTGGATCACCACGTTATCTTTGGACTCTATGATCACTCAGCCTTATACATATGAACCACTAATTTCGCCTTGTAAAAGTCCCTTGGACGAAACACGTGTTGGCTGTTTGCGTAATGTACATACTTACCAGGAATAAAGGTCACTAATTGGAAGAACACCTTCATATGAACTTTGGACTCTATTTACTATTTGGTTATACTGCTCGGACTACTTTCTGGAGTGCCTTGGTATTTTCCCTTAACAGGTCTCATAAGGTGACCACCTCGCTCACTTCCTCTCCCCCCTGTACATGCTGCCTCCTGTGGCATGGGTCCGAGGTCAGGTCTCCATAAGGTGACCACCTCCCTCTCTTCCTCTGCCCCTCGTACATGCTGCTTCCTGTGGCGTGGGTCCGAGGTCAGGTCTCCATAAGGTGACCACCTCCCTCTCTTCCTCTGCCCCTCGTCCATGCTGCCTCCTGTGGTGTGGGACCGAGGTCAGGTCTCCATAAGGTGACCACCTCGCTCTCTTCCTCTGTACCCTGTCCATGCTGCCTCTTTGGCAGTCCTGCCAGGTTTCCCAGGTCCATGTGTGACGTGCTGTCTTTCAGTGTCTTTCTTTGAACTCTGGGACTTGTAGTTGTAGTTATTCCATAACAAAGGAGGGGTGCACGTCCCAGAATTCAAAGCAAAAAGCCTAGACTGCAGCAGCACATCACACATGGACCTCGGAAACTTGGCAGCTATGCTTCTGGTGCGGGTGGTAGGGTTGTTGGGCTGTAATCTCCCTTGCCAGTCTAATTGCCACATACTAGCAGAAGCAGAATAAACTGTCCAGGAAGTGAACGAGGTGGGGCTTCATGTACTGAGAAAACCTAATCTCGCAAGAGTTAGTGGCTTAAAGTGTCCCCATTGCAGCGCCTTCCCTTCCCATAGCCGACCGATGCGCTATAGGCCATTGCCAGGGCGTGGCAGGATAAGGCATCACGCTGGTATGTGCACCCGCTGCATTGAACATGGATGGGACCAGGAAGCTGCCTGCACTCCCTGCAGATGGACGGCACCAGGAAGCTGCCTGCACTCCCTGCAGATGGACGGGACCAGGAAGCTGCCTGCAATCCCGGCCCAACTCGTTTCCTGACATCAACCGGATAGAACTCTGAGGGGCACCTCAGCCGAATACGGGAATATGCCCGCTGCTTCTGGAGGGTGCTCCGTGTCCATTTCTCTCTGCTGGGGAGTGCAAGGTCACAGTTTCACAGTGTCTGACTTTCCCACTGGTTCTGGAGGGGGCTCCATGCCCATTTCGCTCTGCTGGGGAGTGCAAGGTCACAGCCTCTCAGGTAGAGAGCATGCCCACTGCTTCTGGAGGGGGCACCATGCCCATTTCTCTCTGTTGGGGAGTGCAAGGGCACAGGCTTTCAGGTAGGTAACACGCCCACTGCTTCTGGAGGGGGCCCCTTGTACAGCAGTCCCTGGAGGGTGGCCTACATGCCCTCCGCTGGTGGTGAGGGCTGCACTGTGTCATCTGGAGGTAAGGGCTGCACTGTCACAGCAGGTAAAGGTGCCACCTGGGCAGCCTCTGCAGGATGAGTGGGCTGCACTTCCTCAGCTAGCGGTGAGGGCTCGTGACCACTGGTGGTGGTGGTGTCACTCTGACAGCCTCAGCTGGCGGTGAGGCCTGTGTGACCACTGGTGGTGTCACCCTGACAGCCTCTGCTGGAGTCAAGGGCTTCTTCACCTTCATGGCAGGAGGTGCAGGCTCCTTCCCCTTAATGGCAGGAGTCGAGTGTTTCTTCCTCTTCATGGCAGGAGGTGTGGAATCCTTAGCCTTTCTGGCAGGAGTCGAGGGCTTCTTCCCCTTAATGCCAGGAGTTGAGGGCTTCTTCCACTTCATAGCAGGAGGTGTGGAATCCTTAACCTTCCTGGCTGGTGGAGTGGGGTCCTTCACTGTCTTGCCACCACGACTTGGGAGTGCCTCCACTGTCTGAAGGACTGTTTGCCTTGAGGTGCTGGGCTGGGTCATTGGGACCCTGCTCTTATGGGCAGGAGGGGGGTGTGGGGGCAGTAAGAGGTTAAGATGGGCAAGGAAAAACTTCTTAGGGATGGTGGGGCGGGATGAGGGAGGAGGGATGGGAGTGGAGGTTGAGGGAGTGGTTATTGGAGGTGTATGTCTGCTGGACTTGGATGCAGGTGCATGGGCAGTGGATGGCTGTTGGGTGTCTGAGTGCATGCATTTGTGTCCTTTAGGAGGTGTACAGACAGGGTGGGAGAGTACACAGGGTACGCGTTGACGGATGTAGTGGAGGTATCTGCTAGTGAGGTGTGTGTGCTGCTTGGTGTGGTGATGCTGGTGGAGGACGTTGATGCAGTGCATGCAGGTGTGAGTGTGGACATGACTGTGAGGGAGGTGGAGGAGGAGGAGTGGGAGACAGTGGAGGCAGTGGATGTGGTTGTGTCTGCAACTGGATGGTGTTTGTGTGAGTGCCTGTGGGATGAAGGGTGGTGCTTGTGTTTGCCGTCAGTATGTGTGCATGGTATGGGTTGGGGTTGAGGAGACTGGGACTGGGACTTGGCAGCTGGAGGGGGGACGGTAGAACCAGGGACAATGGCTGCCATCAGCGAGGAGGCCAGAGCCTGAATCGATCTCTGTTGGCCCACCAATCCACTGTGGATGCCCTCCAGAAATGCATTGCATTGCTGCATCTGGGATGCCAGCCCCTGGATGGCATTCACAATGGTTGATTTCCCTACAGAGATGGATCTCAATAGCCTCCGCACTCAGGGCAGCGGGGCTGACTGGGGCAGGGCCTGAGGTGCCTGGGGCAAAGGAGATGCCCACCCTCCTGGGTGAGCAGGCACAGGCAACTCGCTGAGGAGCTACTGGGAGGGCGGTGCTGGTACGGGGTGGCGGCTGTACCTGCAGCTGGGGTGGTCACAGAGGTGTTCGCCACCACCCGGGAGCTTCCATCGGAGGAGGTATCAAAATATGTGTTGTCACCTCCTGTCTCCGCCGTGGTGCTCCCCTCACCCTCTGTCCCACTGGTTCCGTCGGCGTCAGTGGACTCTGCCTCCAGGGTCCTGAGGGATGCAGCTCCCTCTGTCGCCGGTGCCCCTGCTCCTCTGCCAGATGATGCTAATGCACACATCGACAGGATGACAGAAGAAAAAAGTGGGGAGAGAGAGAAAAGAAACACTGGGTCAATTACTGCACCAACACCACAGTTGACATACACAGCACCGTCACACACAGTGTCAACATCAGGACAGTGCGCGCTCTACGGGCGACATAAATGCAAAAACCCAGTCCTTATACAAGGGCAGATTTCATTCATTGTGTTTCTATGCAGTATGTTAACCTTTTGCCTTGCAGAGCTTTGACTTTGAAAAGTCATTAATGCTGTTTGTAATACATTGTTCATTTGCAAGGCTTGTTTGAAGAATTACAGGGTGTGGTCCTTATTCTAAGACATTCTAGAAGCCTTTCCTGCAGCATGGTTGGGTGTGGCTCGTGGGCAGAGCTTGGCACTATATAAGGGAGCCAGCCCAGCTCCATGTTCTCCCTATTCAGAGGTCCCCGGTGCAGAGCAGCAGCATTTTCCTGAGCTCCTGTCCTTGAAGCCTATCAAGTCATTTCCAGGCCTGTCCTCATTTATTTGGTGATCTTCAAGCAGGGTGGTAAGGCGGAGGTCGGGTTAGGCCCCCAACTCCGTTTCCAGTGACATTCGAGTTTTGGGCCTAAACATAAAACCTTGTGTGCTAATTGTTTTCCTGGCATTTGGCTCTTGGCATTCAGGTCAGCAGTGTGCGCGATCATTTCATGGCAATTGTATTGTGATGTTCGAATCGGCAACAGTGTGCGCAATTCATTCCTGGCATTTAACTCTTGGCATTCAGATCGGCAGTGTGCGCAATCACTTCATGGCCTTTGATTCTTGATGTTCGAATCGGCAACAGTGTGCGCGATTCATTTCTGGCATTTAACTCTTGAAGTATAGATCGGCAGTGTGCGCGATCATTTCATGGCATTTGGTTCTTGATGTTCGAATCGGCAACAGTGTGCGCGATTCATTCCAGGCATTTAACTCTTGAATTACAGATCAGCAGTGCGCGCAATCTTTTCATTGCATTTGAATCTAGATGTTCGAATCGGCAACAGTGTGCGCGATTCATTCCTGGCGTTTTAACTTTTGAAATACAGATCAGCAGAGTGCGCGATCATTTCTAGACATTGAAATCTTGATGTGCAGTTTGATTAAGGTGCATAATAATTCCTGAACACCTGAGTCTTGGAACTCCTAATCAGAGTGTGGCATAGCAGTGTTATTCATGATTCTAGTACAGTTCATTCATGCAGAGAAACCCAGGTGCTCTCTTTGATTTTTGTTGTAATGCAGTGATTATTCTAAGAACTATTTGGAGAGCGTTCATTGTTCAAAATATGATATGTTAATTCTGGAATGTTCATATGAAACTTTGCATAACCTTTCTTGATTTCCAGCTACCTAGATGCCTGAGGCCTAGTTATAGTGAAGCTTTAGGCCATTCATGTTTTCAGTATAAGTGTTATTTGAAACAAAGCTTATTGAAAGTCACTGGTATTAATCTTGCAACTGTGTTGTTTAACTCTTGCTTCCACAGGTCTCCTTCCCCGCAGTTCCCAACCCAAAACCCATTCCCCCACTTGGCCATTCTTTAACTCTGTGTTATAATAACTAGTGGAGTTTGGAGCTGCCAAGAGGTGGACATGTTGGGAACATGCGCAAGCCCCGAGGATCTGGTCTCCTTGACACACAGGGATTAGGATTGAGCACAATGCATTGCACTGCCAGTTATTTGGCTAGATGCCACAGCAGGATGAGGGCCACATACCGCCAACTGCACCCCTCCTGGGACCCACAAAGCCCTGATTGACATGGAATGCTAACAAGCTAGGTTACCTGCATTTGCCATACACACATTACCCTTGAGCTGGATCACGCTGAAATGTCTGACCTGGCATTAAGGGGCACCCACTAACTCACACCCACAACCCGGATACCATGCCACCTACCAATTATTGTAGTAATGCCCACTGTACTCACCCCCTTGTGGTTGCTGTGATGTCCTCAAGTGCCCATCCAGCTCTGGGTAGGCCACCGCCAGTATACAGGCCATCAGGGGGGTCAGGTTCCGAAGGGCACCCCTTCCTCGCTGGGAGGCCATCCCCAGCTGGGCCTCCGCGGTCTTACATGCCCAGCATCTCAAGTCCTCCCACCGTTTCCAACAGTGGATGCTCCGCCTGCCATAGACCCCCAAGGTCCCCACATTCTTGGTGATGGCACGCCATAATCCCTTCTTTTGATGGGCGCTGACCTGCAGCGGTAATAGAGACTGGAGGACACCATTATACATACAATTCAGCCTGTCACACATATGGCCCACCAATCCTGTTTCCATCACCATTGGCACACACATCGCCTGGCGCATACCATGTACACCACCACAAGACATTCCCCCCCAATGACACGATGCTTGCACACACATTTCCATGTATCCTTCACACATGCATCGAGTCCAAGGTGTACTCACATGATGGTCTGGAGGCCCATACAGCAGTCCGTCCTGGGTTAGGACCTCATCCACCAATCGCTCCAACTCCTCCACAGTGAAGGCAGGGGCCCTTTCCCCAGTCACATGGGCCATGGTAGGTTCCAGACACAGGTTACAGCAGCACACGCAGTGTAGGTGTTCTCCTAATGAAGGTCAGGAAACAAGCGAGGAATCAGATGGAGAATGGCGGTCATGTCCACGGCGGTGTACACCGTCACCACGGGCGCTGATTCCCCCATTGCCCACTGTACTCCATAGAGCCCCATATTATCCAATGAGGAATTGCACGGCGGTGCAAGACTGCCTTCCGCCATGATGCCCAGCGTCGGTGGAGTTACCTCACTTCCACCTGGCCGTAGATACAGGACAGGCGGCCGCCATTTCATGGTGGTGGACAACGATCATATCAACCTTAACTGCATCACAGCCTAGAGTAGCACATACCTCGCCATTCCCAGTGTCCCCGCACATAAATGCACTATGTACACTGAGGTGGTGGTTCCATTGTTCAAATTGTGACAGCCTACTCACTCTTGTGTCCCTTAGATAGCTACCGCTGTGGATGAATAGGAGGAGGAGACAAACCCCTGTGTACAGACCCCTTGTGGACTTGGTTACACTGGAGGATAGGCACATTATACTCAACTATAGACTGGACAGGGCCACAGTCACAGAGCTGTGTGCCCAATTGGAGCCTGACCTGATATCTGCTATCCGTCATCCGACTGGGAGCCCCCCTCTTGTGCAAGTGCTATCAGTGCTCCATTTCCTGGCAACTGGTTCTTTCCAAGTGACAGTGGGCTTTGCAGCAGGAATGTCACAGCCAATGTTTTCCATCATGCTGGCAAGAGTTTTGTCTGCCCTGGTGAAACACATGTGCAGCTACATAGCTTTCCCCGAGGTGGAAGGTCTGGCCACTGTGAAGGAAGGATTCTATGCAATGGGACATATCCCCAATATTGTTGGGGCAATTGACAGGACACATATTGCCTTAGTCCCCCCCCCCACCAAGAATGAACGGGTGTTCAGGAATCGTAAGGGTTTCCACTCACTGAATGTGCAAATGGTATGCCTGGCAGACCAGTACATCTCCCACGTCACTGCCAAGTATCCTGGTCGGTGCATGATGCCTTTGTCCTGAGGAATAGCAGCATGCCAAATGTGATGGCCCAACTACAGAGGCACAGGGTGTGGCTAATAGGTGAGCCTTGGTCCCCACACACTGTATGTCAGTGTATGCCTTCAGGTGTCATCCCCATAGCATTGTGTTAGGCTAATGTTAGTCCCTCAATACTTGTAGGTGACTCTGGCTACCCAAATCTATCATGGCTGCTGACCCCTGTGAGGAATGCCAGGACAGGGGCTGAGGAACGTTATAATGAGGCACATGGGTGAACCAGAAGGATCATCAAGAGGACCTTTGGGCTCCTGAAGGCCAGATTCAGGTGCCGCCATCTGACAGATGGATCCCTGTGCTACGCACCCGGGAAGGTCTGCCAGATAGTAGTGACATGCTGCATGTTGCACAACCTGGCCCTCAGATGGCATGTAACTTTTCTGCAGGAGGAGGAGACTGGAGATGCCCTGTGGCAGCAGTGGACCCTGAGGAGCGTGAGGAAGAGGAGCAGAGGATAAGGATGTGGACAACAGGACATCAGTTATATGTCAATACTTCCAATGACACAAGTGAGACAGTGGAACTAACCATTCCTCTGACTGTTTATGTTTTCTGTGTGGCTGTAGAATGATGGCATTTACTTCCTTTACATCTCAACGTACTGTCACCTACGGCTTGTCACTTTACAAATGTTGGTGAGATAACAACTGTGTACTGATGTGATGACTACAGACAGCTACAGGTCATTATTTCTATGCTCTCGCAGTGTTCAGATCATTTGCACTAGATGTGACTGTTTCCATAAATGCACATTTTCAACACATAAAATACTAGTAGTCAAGTTGTGCTCAAGGGTGTTTACTGTAGTGCTATGAAATTGAGGGAAAGGTGCAATGGACGGGGTGATGATGGGGGAAAGTCCAGGGTATTGTTCCAGTCTGTTTGTAGCACAGGTCCAGTGTCCAAGGGGCCTTAGGAATGGGAGCAAAGGCAGTTCAAAGTGGACAAGGTGACAGTGTGGGACACACGGGGGACAATCAGGAGAGTCTCATTTCCTGGCGGTGGTCTTGGCAAGTGTCTCTGGCTTCTGTCTGGGTCACAGGGAACATTTGCAGGGTGGTTCACCTTCTGCAGGGAGAGGGGTGCTGGTGGCCTGTGGGTCCTGTGGCGGGGCCTCCGGCCCACTACCTCAGCAGAAGTGGAAGGCTGGTCAATGGACTGGCTAGTGGTAGGGGCCCACTGCTGTGCTGTTGCTTCCCTCATGATGTTGGCTATGTCTGCAGAACCCCTGCTATGGAGATCAGGGTGTTGTTAATGGCCTGCAAGTCCTCCCTGGTCCCCTGATACTGTTCCTCCTGCAGCTGCCTGTTCTTCTGCACGTTGTCAAGGATCTGGCCCATCGTGTCCTGGGAATGTTAGTAGGCTCCCAGGATATCAGTGAGTGCCTTCTGGAGAGTCGTTTCCCTGGTCCTGTCCTCCCCCGGTGCACAGCGGTCCTCCCAGTGTCCCTGTTCCCCTGTGCCTGTGTCCCCTGAATGGTGTGCCCACTGCCACTGACCCCAAGTCCCTGATTGTCTTGTGGGTGAGGTGTGGACTGGGATCCCTGTACAGGTGGGCACACTGCTGATTGACATCTCCTGGGGACAGAGGATACGCTGGGTGGGTGCTGTGGTGTTTGTAGGACGCTGGCCTGGTTTGTAGTGGGTACCTTGGGTACTTATACCTTATACCAGGTCCAGTTATCCCTTATCAGTGAAATTTAGTAGTGTTCTGGCAGCTTAGGCTGGTAGGATGTAGCTATAGCAGAGCAGCTTAGGCTAAACTAGGAGACATGCAAAGCTCTTGCAATACCACTTATAGTTACACAGTACTTATACACAAGTAAAGACAATTCTCAGTGTTACCAAAAAAAATGTAGTTTATTTGGGTGACACAAATCCAAAAATATGTTAGACGCAATACTACTTCTGGAGGTGAGTATTATACACAATATATACACTAGCCACCAAAATAAGGTAAGTAATTAGACATAGGATAGTGCAAACAATAGGAAATTCTAAAGAATGCAATGGGAGAAAATAGGTCTAGGGGCAACACAAACCATATACTAAGAAAGTGGAATGCGAATCTTGAATTCCCCCCTAGACAAGTGCAGTGTGTGCAGAATCACTGGGAGAATAAGAATACAGTAAAGGTAAGTAAATTACCCCACCCCAGAGCCCAGAAAAGCAGGAGTAAAGTGCTGCAAGTTTCCTTAGGACACACTACAAGTTGTGATTAGAGTTATTGCAAGAACCAAGCAAGACTGCAAACAACAAATGGTGGATTCCAGGGCCTGAAGATCTGCAAAGGAAGGAGACCAAGTCCAGAAGTCGAAAAAAGTTCCAGGAAGGACAGGAGCCCCTGACAACCCAGAAGAGGGGGAAACAGAAGAGTCCCCGGCTGAACGAAGACTGCAGAAATGCACCCTAGAAAGATGGCAGCGGGTTCATGCATGATGCACTGGATGTCCCACGGAGAGAAGTTGGATGCAGATGCATTTTGGCATTGGATTTCTCCAACAAGCCCTGGTTCCGGCAAAATCATGTTTTGCATCAAGTTGGCACTATCTGGACCCAGGAGAGACCTGAGGGCCTAAACTCTGTGTGAGGAGGAAAAGGGGGCTCTTAGCACTTCAGAGAGCTCTCATAGCACCAGAGAGCACCCACAGGAGTCCCAGGACACAGGGACAAAGGAGGTGCAAAATGTGGTTGGTGCAGCACTACAAAGGAAGGTCCCACGCCGCCGGAGGTCAACTCAGCGAGTTGAGCATCACAGAATAGAGTGCTGGGGACCTGGGCCAGGCTGTGCATGAAGGAATTTTGCAAATAGTGCACAGAAGCCTTAGGAGGTGAAGAAGACGCAGTGCACAGGGGTACTGTCATTTTCGGGGGAAGGCAAGGTCTTACCTCCTCCAAATTTGGACAGCAGGACTTCAGGACAGTCTGTGTCAATGGGGTCCACTCTCTGTGTTCCAAGGAGCAAGCTCATCGCGAGGAGAGGAGTCCAAGAGAACCGGTCGTTGACTTAGAAGTTGCCTGCTTTAGCAGGGTAGTGACTCCGTCACTCCACTGGAGATTTCTTCGGTCCTTCTGGTGCAGGGTAAAGACAGGGAGTCCTCAGAACATGCACACCATGGAAACTGTTGAAGTTGCTGGCTGGAGCTGAAGTTGCAGAGGAAAAGTAGCCCTTCTGGATATTTTGTTGCTGTTACAGCAGTTCCTGGAGCAGTCTGCGGTTGATCCGAGGTCAGAGGATGAAGTAGTAGTTGCAGAGGATTCTATGTCAGGACCGGAGGCTTCGGATTATGCTAATCTCTTATCTTTACTACATCACACAGCATCCAATAACAACAGCAAGAACATGAAAACTACATTTGCCATCAACATAAGCCGCGTAGTGACCCTCCAATCAGGCTGTATTATCTCTTATGAAGTCCAAAGCAAGCAAAGTCCGTCCTCTTTCTTTGCTGCTTCGCACCAGAGATAAGTGCCTCGTTTATTGCTGTGTATTTACTTGTTTAGACGACGATTTTCATATACATGTGTGCTTAAATTTCACGGAGCATGGCAATTGCCTTCAAGCGCTGTTTTTTCTTGTAGTTCTGTTCGGCGGCTTTGCTGCGTTGCTGAGGAACGATCTCCAATCGTTTTCTTTCCAAAATGACGGTGAGGGGCCGCGGGGAAGCGCGGCCTCAGGGCATTAGTCCCTTTTCTCTGTCGGCGCTCGTGCATGCGCAAACCCTGAAAATATCGGGTTTGTAAAGGCGCGATCGTCGAACGGAGAGATTGAAAGTCTGCTGACTCCTCGCTCCTCGCATATGCCCGGAGGGGCTGTGATACTACAGGCAGAGCCTTGTTCTAGGGGATTAGGTGCCAGGCCCCTCAATATCTGCCCAATTTCTCCAGTTTCTTCAATTTCTTTTGACTTTTCTATTATTAGTAATTCTCTTTTCACCGGCACAAGGTCTGTTTGACCTTATTGGCACCAGGGTTTTCCCCCCACCTTGCTGATTGAGAGCATTATTTTGGGACCTCTAAGTGTCATCTCATCCACCGTCAGCACGGCTCAGCAGGATGATTATTATGAGGAATATACAGAAAGCCACCAGACGGAGGAACGCCTGGTTGAGGCTCTTGATTACCATGTACAGGACTCTGTAAAAAAGGCATTGGTGAAGGCGTTTTACGCCCTTTTGGTCAGCCTATATTTAATTTTGGCCGCAGGTGATTTGGCACAGGCTCGGGGAACGCCACCCCAAATGAGGTCGAAATAAATGAGCCTGGCCGGTCTGATATGGACCCCTTTGAGCATACCATTAATGTGGTATTAAATGATCACGAATACGGCGCCTTTTTCGATCAGAGCTCTGATCCCATGCCACAGTCAGGACGCACCTCCTCAGACACCTCTTCCACTTCCGACTCTAAAGATAAGTCCTCCTTAGATAAGCGCAAAGGCAAACACAAATGCAAAAAGTGCCACTTTGATAATTCTGATCTTTCTTCACCTCCAGCGAAGAACCTGCTCTTCGATCCGGACAATATCATTCACCCCAAATCAACTGAATGGACCCCCTGCCCAGAAGTGGCTCATTATGTTCAATCCAGACTCAGGAAGAGTTTTGAGAAAGATATTCGTAACACTCTACGGTCGGAAAGCCCTCGACCATCCCTCGAGGGAAAGGTAGCAGAGACTCCTGAATTGGACCCACATATGATTACTTTTCTTTAAAAATTCTCCAGAGATCCAAAAAAGAGTATTGAGAGGGCTTGCCGCGGTTGCGAAGATAAACTTCTGGACATCTCAGGTCCCCTTTTAAAAATCTTGGACCTTGCAATCCAAGCCAAAGAATCGCAGGAGCCCATCAACCCAGATACTTTGCTGGAATAGGCACAGAGAACCATTTGCCTGCTGGGTAACGCTAACTATTCAATGTCTACTGAACGCAGGAAGTCCTTTCTGCTCCGCATTGACCCAAAACTGACCGAACTGGCTTCAGCGGATGCTGGACTGGCAGCCAAAGGACTTTTGTTTGGCGATAAGTTTGTAAAGGATCTTGCCAAAAACGTCACTACTTGTTCAGCATTATACACGGCCCAGACTTCTATTAAAAAAGTGTTTGACAGTGGCCTTTTTCATAGGGCCGGGCATTTTAGGGGTCGCTCGCCAGGCCACTTCTCTTCACAGACCTCTCGCCTTCACCAAAGAAACCGTGGGGTCTCCAATTATCAATCCAACCCCAACTTCTATCCCAACAGAAGTCGTGACTGCAAAGGTCGTAATCCCAGAGGACCTCGCAGAGGAGGTTATTACGGACAAAATACCCCTCAAACAGGTGAGTCTAATACCTTACACAGAGATTGTTTTGGGGGGCAGAGTTAGTCGGTTTGTTCAAAACTGGCTTTTGATTACTCAAGACGCCTGGGTGTTAAACACAATTTCAGGCTACCATCTAGAGTTCTGTTGCGAACCACATCAATCCGAGATCCCCCCTCCTCTCCATTTTTCCCAACAAGAGATGTTTTTTATAGATCAAGAGTTAAAAACGCTGTTAAAAAAAGGCGCGATTGTGAAATCGTTTCCTCTCCCAAGAGGCTTTCTAAGCAAATATTTTCTGGTTCAGATAAAGGGAGAGGGGTCCCGTTTAGTCCTCAACCTGAAACAGTTCAATGCTTGGATAATATATCGATACTTCAAGATGGAGGGTATTCATCTTCTCAGGGACCTTTTACAAGAGGGACACTGGATGGTCCGTCTGGATCTCAAAGACACGTATTTGACCATTCCGATATTTGCTCCACATCGCCGATTTCTTCAATTCCTTTGGCAAAACCGTTGTTACGAATTCTCAGCCCTCCATTTTGGTCTTTCTTCAGCACCTTGGTGCTTCACAAAAGTAATGCGTCCGGTGATGCAATGGTTGCGGGAAAAAGGGGTTTGTCTGATTATTTATCTAGATGACATTCTCATTATGTCTCAGGAAGAGTGCCTTGCTCGTCTCCATCTCTCATGGACGATGCAGCTCCTTCAAGATCTCGGCTTCATTATAAACGTAGAAAAGTCTCAACTTCAGCCAGTTCAGAACATACAATTCTTAGGGTTCAGGATAGATTCCATTGCAGCTCCATTGAAATTGCCATTGACCAAAAGACTTGCTATAAAGAAAGAACTGGGGAAAGCCTTGTTAGCTCCTTCGATTTCCTTGAGCGTACTTGCCTGTCTGGTGGGCCTCCTAGCATCATCTATTCAGGCCATCTTTCCAGGCCCTCTTCACTACCGTGCCCTACAAAGGCTGAAGATTCTTCATCTTCGGAAGGGCTTGACATAGTCCGAGTCGATTGTTCTCTCTCACGAGGCCCGGATGGAGCTTCAATGGTGGCTGAACGCTTGGAATGGCAGAGTGATTTTCGCCTCGGTTCCAGAAGTGGCCATAGATTCGGATGCTAGCAGATGGGTCTGGGGCGCCAGGTGTGGCCAGATAGAGATAGGGAGTTGTTGGTCTCCGGAGGAGCTTCAACTACATATCAATTGCCTAGAACTCCTACCGGGATCATTCGCAGTGAAAACTTTGTCCCCTTCCAAATCGAAATGTTGTATTCTCCTGAAGATGGACAATATTTCGGCGGTACGATATATCAACAAACTGGGGGCACTCGATCCAAGATGTTGGTGGAGATTGCCAAAGACTTTTGTCATTTTTGCCTAGCTCATCAGATTCCTGTGTTAGCGGAATATATTCCAGGGAAAGTGAATATAGTGGAGGACTGGAATTCCAGGCATCTGAGAGATGCCAGCGCTTGGCAGCTCCATCCCAGAATATTTCAATTTCTGAATGATCTCTGGGTTCCTTGCAAAATAGATCTTTTTGCCTCCCGTCTGAATATGCATCTCCCGCTGTTCTTCAGTTGGAGACCAGATCTGAATGCCCTCAACTCGGATGCGTTTATCCAAAATTGAAAGGGGACGTACATTTTCCGTTTCCCCCCGTTCTCCATGATTCATCGAGTTCTCTCGCAAAACCATTCAGCAGGAAGCAGAATTGATTCTGGTAACACTGTGTTGGAAAGCACAAGCTTGGTTCCCGATGGCTCTGACCTTGCGCTGTGCCGCCCCAATTCGAATCCTACCGTCATGGGACGTGTTATTAGATCCAATGGGGAACCCTCACCCCCTGATTCTAGAGAATCAATTGTTTCTCATGGCTTGGAGAATTTCGGGGAACCTTCTCAGGGTCTGGGAATTTCAGAAGACACTAGATTCTTCCTTTCCCAATCCTTGGCACCTAGTATGCATAAAAGATATGCCTCCGCCTGGAGGAGATGGTTGGATTGGTACAGTCAGATGGGTGTGGATCCCTTGGCGGCCTCAGTGCAGATGATAGCAAATTTCTTGTTGTTGCGGCTCAGGGGCTGGCATACAGGACAGTGAATAATTTTAGGTCGGCCATTTCAGCTTCACATCCTCATGTTGAAGGTAAACCAGTAGGGGAACATCCATTAATTTGGAAATTGTTGCACAGTGTTTGTATGCTTCGCCCTCCTCTTCCAAAATATTAATCTCTTTGGGATGTGAATGTCATTTTAAAATTCTTGATGGCTTGGCCGGCTAACGAGGGCCTTTCAAGAAAACAATTATCGGCAAAACTGACTATGCTACTTTGTTTAATCTCATGCAGGAGAGTTTTGGATGTCAAAACCTTGGACATTGTAGGTAGAGTTTTTACTCCTTCCGGAGTCTCTTTTCGCATTTCTAAACGTACAAAATCAAATTCTAGATGTATTAGCTATCCAGCTTTCAGGGATAACTCCAAAGTTTGTGTGGTAAATTGTTTAAAAACTTATGAAGATGTTACTAGAGAGTTGAGAAGAGATGTACATGGACAATTGTTAATTTCTTTGCAAAAACCTTTTGGCCCAGTTTCTCCAGCAACTCTTGCGAGATGGGTCAGATGGTTGTTGCAAGAAGCAGGCATAGATGTTTCCATTTTTGGAGCTCACTCTGTTCGGGGTGCTATGGCTTCTAAAGTTTCAATGCAGGGTCCAGATATAATGACGGCTGCTGATTGGTCATCAGATTCCACCTTTAAATAGTTCTATCATAAGCCAATTGTTGATGTTGTTTCTAATGTGATCGCTCAGCTTTGAACTAGCAGAATCCAAAGCCTCCAGTCCTGACATAGAATCAAATAATTTTCTAGCTTACGCGACAAGAATTTTCAATTCTATTAAGGACACGGAGGCGAGGATTATCCCGCCGGGGAACGTTTGATTATTACCATATATAAAATCAAAGTGGTTATCCCGCCCTGTATGAAATATATTATGTATTAGTATTCTTTTACAGTATATGGTTCGAATGTACACAATGCTTTACATTATCAGGATGTTACCATTTTTCCTTTCTTTTTTATAGATAAGAAATCCACCGGATAGATGTTGGCTCATTCTGGGAAGTATTGGAAGACTTCGTGTTTTTTCCTGCACCGTTGTGCAACTCCTTCTAAGTTCCTGGTGGGAATATGTTGCTAGTGGACTCAGTTCTCGAGGATAATGTGGTTCAAGTTATCTGGTTACGGACAGACATAAAAAGAGGACGGACTTTGCTAGCTTTGGACTTTATAGGAGATAATGCAGCCTGATTGGAGGGTCACTACGCGGCTTATGTTGCTGGGAAATGTAGTTTTCCTGTTTTTACTGTTGTTATTGGCTGCTGTGTGTTGCAGTAAAGATAAGAGATGAGCCTAATCCTCGCCTCTGTATCCTTAATAGAATTGAAAATTGTTGTTGCGTAAGCTAGAACATTTTTGATTCCTGCTGGAAACTTGCAAGTAGAATCTGAAGAGCACCCACAGCAGAGACCCTAAATAGCCCTGAGAGGGGGATTTGCTACCTTGTCAGATATGGACCTACCAGGAGGGGTCTCTGACGTCACCTGCTGGCACTGGCCACTCAGAGGCCTCCAGAGGGCCCCCACACCTTGCAAAGCAAGATGGATGAAGTCTGCGACACACTGGAGGAGCTTTGGGGACCACCACATGGTGGTGAGGGACAGGGGAGTGGTCACACCCCTTTCCTTTGTCCAGTTTCGTGTCAGAGCAGGGACAAAGGGGTCCCCGAACCAGTGTAGACTGGCTTATGCAAGGAGGGCTCCATCTGTGCCCTTCAAAGCATTTCTAGAGGCCTGGGGAGGCTACCCCTCCCCAGCTTGTAACACCTATTTCCAAAGGGAGAGGGTGTAACACCCTGCTCCCTAAGGAAATGCTTTGTTCTGCCTTCCTGGTAATGAGCTGATCACACCCCAGGAGGGCAGAACCCTGTCCCTGAGGTGGCAGCAGCTGTAGCTGCATTGCAAACCTCAGAGAGCTGGTTTGGCAGCACTGGGGGTCCGTGGTGAAGCCCCCAGGATACATGGAATTAGCTCCCCAATACCAGATGTGGAATGGGGGGACAATTCTATGATCTTAGACATCTTACATGGCCATATTCGGGGTTACCATTGTGAAGCTACAGATGGGTATTGACCTATATGTAGTGCACACATGTAATGGCCCTGAACTATGTGGGGGCACCTTTGCTAGTGCAAGGGTGCCCTCACACTTAGTAACTTTGCACCTAGCCTTCATTAAATGAAGGTTAGACATATAGGTGACTTATAAGTTATTTAAGTGCCGGGAAAATGGCTGTGAAGTAATGTGTGCACTATTTCACGCAGGCTGCAGTCCTGTCAAAGGGGTTGTCTGAGCTCCTTATGGGTGGGAAAAGAAATGCTGCAGCCCATACGGATCTCTTGGAACCCCAATGCCCTGGGTACCGAGGTACCATATACTAGGGGCTTATAAGGGGGGTCCAGTGTGCCAATTGAAATTGGAAAATGAAGTCACTAGCCTATAAAAGCAGAGAGAGCATAAGCACTAAGGTTCTGATTAGCAGAGCTTCAGTGACACAGTTAAGCACTATACAGACACACACATTAGGCCATAAACTATGAGCAGTGGGGTCCTGCCCAGCAGGATCCCAGTGAGACAGGCAAAAACATACTGACATACAGGCAAAAATGGGGATAGCATGCCAAGAAAGATGGTACTTTCCTACAGTGTTGGATACTGATGGGGGGGGTTCTGTGGTGGACTGTGAGTGGGCTGGGGTGACCGACACTCCAGTGGTCCCTGATGGGCCAGGTTGTTGGTCCAGATCCTGAAGTCCAGAGTTACTCTCTTCACTGGGGGCATCTTCTTTTGGGGGACTGGATAGTCGTGGCACCTCCTCTCCACTGATATTGGCTGAGGCACCTATGGGGATGTAAGTGATTTATTACGCTTCATGTCTGTGTCATATTGTACATACCTGGTTTCCCCTCTATCATTTCACCTTTGTTTGTGTGTGGTGATATATTGTGGGATTGTTAGTTTCCCTATGCTGTGCATGCTTTGGTGATGGGTGTCCCTGCTGGGCTGGGAGGGGTGTCCATGCATTGGTATGGCATGCAGGGCTTGGCACTGGGGTTAGTCAGATGTGAAGGTGCACTGTGTGGGATGGAGTGGAGTGATGGGAGCGAGGGTGAGGGGGTGTGACGGCATGCAGGTATGGGGGTGATACATAGGAAATCTTGACTCACCAGTGTCCAGTCCTCCAGCTACTCCAGCGAGTCCCCTCAGGATACAGTAATGCAAAGACTTGCTCCTCCCATGCTGTGAGCTGTGGGGGAGCAGGTGGGGTCCACCGCCAGTCATCTGTATGGCGAGCTGGTGCCTTGTTGCCAAGGAATGTACCTTCCCCTGTAGGTCGTTCCACCTCTTCCTGATGTCGCCCCTGTTCTTGGATGCTGTCCCACAGCGTTCACCCTGTCCACAATTCTCCTCCATAACTCCATCTTCCTGGCAATGGATATCTGCTGTACCTGTGCTCCAAAGAGCTGACTATTTGCTCCACCATGACCCTTAACTCCTCATCAGTGAAACCTGGGAGCCTTACTGGGGACATGGGTGTTGTGTTTTATGTGTCGGTAAGAGTGTGTTGAGTAATGTGGTGGGGTGTGTGATGTGGGGTTCATGAGGGATGTATGGGTGTATGTGGTGTGTGTGTCCAGTTGTCTCTGTGCTGTTCGTGTCAATCTCCTGGCAGTAATTGTTGTTTGTAAAGGGTTGTATAAAGGGTTCTGGGTAATGTGGGTGTGTGATTTATGGTGCTGTGGGCGGGTGTGGTGTGTGTATGAGTGTCAGGTGTGTGTTTTTAGTATTGGCCAACATAGTGTTGTTTTGTATGTGGGTGTCCATTCTGAGTTCGGTGGTATGTACTGCCAATGATTTGCCGCTCTTGAATGTCCGCTGCAGTGATTCGTGGGTCATGATGTGGTGGGCATTGTTATATTGGCATAATGGTATGGGTGTTGGTACCACCACTTTAGAACTGACCTTTGGGCTGGCGTATTTGTGTATGTGGCAGTATTCTGTTGGATTGGTGTGTGTGTCATAATATGGGGAATGCATACTCGCCACTGCGGCGGTATGTTGGCGGTCATTACCGTGGCGCTAAGTGGGATTTACCGCCAATGTCATGAAGATGGCCTGAATCGGTCAGCAGGACAGGCTGAGGCCTTTGCCTGGTGGAAGGAGGCCCCTCTTCTGTGCCCTCAGCCTGGTGGACAAGCCTGGGAGAGACAGAAAGGGGAGACCCTGCTGTGGACATTTATTGATTATTCTGTTCAAATCCCACCAGATCGTGGGCTCTAGTCGGATCTTAAAACTGCGTTTACCATAACCTCAAGGTGTTCGAGCCAAGAAGAAGCAAGCACTATGGAAAGGGGGGGGGGGTGTGCTGTACAATAAATATTGTACAAAGGAGCAGGGGGGTCACCTAATGTGTGGAGCAGCTGCACCTCCTCACTGAGAAAGGACTGGGACATGGGGGAGGGCTCGCCCTGCGCACCCCCCACCATACATACAGGTCAGCATGTTAGAAGAAGGGGGAGATTTGAAAAAAAAATTAATCAGGAGAATGTGTTCCTCTCATTGACTTCTACTGCAGCCAGGACAATTGGCGTGAAACGTCCAAAATAAAGCCATTTTTGGCTTACAAGATCCAAATGGGGTCTATTGGCTTGTATGCCTGACTGCCACCCCTCCCCTCCACCCCATACCCCCCCATCCTCCTCCCTCCCTTCACCCACTGGGACTGAGCTGGAAGGAGCTCAGTCAGAGGCCACCGCCCCCTTTATGTCTCTTGAAAACAATCCATTTATTATTAGGATTCACCGCACGATCACTTGGCGCCATACATACCTGGAGTCGGAAACAATAACAAAACTCTACCTTGGCCTGGATTTCAATTGGCTCCAAGCTGTATTTAAATGTTTCCATTTTCTCATAACAAGAGATGCCCCCCTCACCCCACCCCGCCTGAGGAGAGCACCTGACACCCGCTGGTGTCTGCCAGGAGTCTGGCCTTGGCAGCTTTAAGTCACTGCTGTTCCCACCCTGCCCCTCTGACTGAGTTGGGGTGCACCCACACCCCTCTTCAGACATGGCCTGCTGAGTGTGGCCTAAGCTACAGAGGGGATAGTGACCACTGGCCAATCCCCCGACCTTTCACCTTCACACTTTACACTTCTCGGGTTCTACCAGGTGGCACAGTGGTACCACCTACCTCTGCCTGGTCTTGCAGCTCAGCTACCTGGTGGTGGGCGGGATGAGGAGGGCGGCCGCCCCTTCGTACGCTCCCACTGTCACCTCGCGGCCGTACAACCTGCAGGATAACACCATGGCACCCATGGGATCTGTACAGGGGAGGAGCAGGGAACGCTAACCCCCCACTAAAGGCGCGAGCCAGGGGCCTGGCCCTGGCTCGCCTCAAGGTCCTCTTGGACCCCAAGCCCAAAGACAGCCGAGCTGTCATGTGGCTTCTGCCTGGCAGGACACTCTAACTCAGTGATAGTCAAGATCCAGGGGTGCATGGGGCCCCCTGACCTTTACAGGCACCCTCCCACCCTCTGTCACCAGCAGCCCTGGGCCGCTGCTTACTTTTCTCCGCATAAACATTACAAAGATGTTCCCTAAACAGGCCAGCATTTGTTTCAAGCAGGGGCGGAAAGTGCGTCGCCCCCTGGGTAATTATCATTTTATCTTTCATCTGCTGGCTCAGCCAGCAGTGTGTTCAGGGTGGGGCAGGGCTGGGCTGTGGGAGGTGGGAGGAGGGGAGAGTGCACGTCTGAGTCCGGCCAAACACACATGCGCACTTAGGCTTCTCTAGCCTGGTTGTATACAGAGCCAGGCTGGAGAAACAGCGCAGACCTCAAGCTTGTGTCTGAGTGGCAGCGGCTGCGCTCAGACGAGTCTTGACGCTTGCATACATGCTACGTTTAGCAGGTAAGCAGTGTCAGGATTTCTGGGGAGTCTGTGCTGGTGTCTCAGCGAATGCTAGGATACCACAAGAAGTCCAAAGGAGCAACGTGGCAGGGGGAAGCGATGACTGGAAAAAGGTATGTTTTTGTTTTTTATTATTATTATTTCTTTTTTATTTACCTCCCCCCCACACCCTCTCCATCCCTCCCCCACACCTCCCCTTGAGATTTGCGGAGGCCGCTGCTGGCTTCAAGGTTAATTGGAGTTAAAGAACGGAAGAAGCTAGATTGTCCTGCACCCCTGAACTTCAGGACACCCTTATTTTTAAAGAAGTCTTGCAGCAAAGGTGTGCACATATGATAAGGTCTCTTAAGAATTCAAACAGTGTATTTCATTAGCATGCAGAACCGTTTCACCTTAGTTCATCAGATTATATCAGTGCATTGAGATGTATTTTTAATGTAGTGGGTCTCAAACATGGATTTAGAAATAATCATTCTTCTCCTCACACTGACAACAATGACAACAGTGCACTGAGAGGTGAGTGAGCAGTTCTGTGCTCTCTGTGGGTGGCCTGGGTTTCCGTTAGACAAGAAACATTATAGTTTATTAAAGCAAACACCAGAGAAGCTTTCCACCACGCACATCCTGAAGTCATGTATATCACGGTCACCTTGCATGTCATAACGAAGGATGTTGGAGGCTGGCCCTCTTTGTAGAGTGTAAAGTCGGCCAACCGTGCAGGACGTCCAGGCAACCACACGTTGGTTTACAGAGGTAAAAACTAGGGCCCGTATTTATACTCAGTTTGCGCCGAATTAGCGTCGTTTTTTTCGACGCAAATTCGGCGCAAAACTAACGCCATATTTATACTTTGGCGTTAGACGCATCTAGCGCCAAAGTATGGGCAAATAGCGTCATTTTTTTGCGTGAACGCCTTCCTTGCGTTAATGAGATGCAAGGAAGGCGTTCCCGTCTAAAAAAATGACGGCGACGCAAATGCGTCGTATTTATACTCCCGGGCGGACACCCAAGGATGGAGGGACCCACCCCAGGGACATTCAGGTAAGTTCAGGTAAGTATAATTTTTTATATTTTTTAATTTTTTTTGGGTGGCATAGGGGGGCCTTATTTGTGCCCCCCTACATGCCACTATGCCCAATGACCATGCCCAGGGGACACAAGTCCCCTGGGCATGGCCATTGGGCAAGGGGGCATGACTCCTGCCTTTACTAAGACAGGAGTCATGAAATGGCGTCTGGGCGTCGTAAAAAAATGGCGCAAATCGGGTTGAGGCGATTCTTTTGCCTCAACCTGACTTGCCCCATTTTAAGACGCCCTAACGTCATTTTTTCCCAACGCCGGTCTACGTGGTTTTTTTCCACGCACACCAGGCAGCGCCGGTCTGCTTGCACCGGCTAACGCCATTCCATAAATACGGCGCCCGCATGGCGCTTCAGAATGGCGTTAGACGGCGCGAAATTTTTTGACGCTAAACTGCATTAGCGCAGTTTAGCGTCAAAAAGTATAAATATGGGCCTAGACCTCCTAATAATCTAATTTGTAAGGTAGCTCGGTCAAGCAGTTAGGCCAATCTTGGAGAAGCGCAAAGCATTTGTTGTACTGACAGTATCAATAAAGTAAGACACACTCTCAAAAGAATAACTCGAGACCAATTTACGGAAAAATACTTCAGATTTTTATAACATTTTTAAGACCAAGATCATCAAAATCAGGTGAGTACTTTTTAAGTTATGAATTTTGAAAGTTTAGAAAATGTCTCAGTTCTGCGTGTAATTACACACCATAGGAATCGATGGAGAAATACTTTAACAATGCATTTAAAATCAGACAATGTGTTTACCAATGTCTCCTTTTGCAGGTATGTCGAGGTCGACGGTGGCCGTGTGGACCAGCTGGAGAAGGTGGGTAGCTCCCTGTTTCGGTGGGAGCAGCTGCAGAAGGTCATTGGAGCTGGTGCAAGGCCACTGCAGACACCATTTGGAAAAGCACTGCTAAGGTGAACTTCGAGGTGAGTCCAGTGGGTCCCCTTGGAGTGTCACAGTAACATGGGGGTGGAGGGACCCTTAGGGCACAGCTGGATCTTCGGTGCAGGGCACAGGGCGGCCGGGTGCAGAGCGAATCGGTGAGCCAGGAGCTGTGTGCAAAGGTTCCCTTGGAAGCAGGAGGTAGGTCGTGTTGAGTGTCACTTACAGTTCAGCAGGGGCACTCTGGTGGGAGGTCCTGTTGATTTCCGATGTCCCTCGACTGGGGCTTCCTTCTGGTCCTTTTTCAGTCCGGAGAGGACTGTCCTTCTGGGTGTCCGACTTGTAGGGACCAGTACGTGGGGCTACTGCATGGTTTGGCCACTGGAGGACGCAGTGCCACCACACTTGGCCACACTGGCGGGGATTGTCCTCCCAGTCCGTCAGGTGGAGTTTGGTCCGGCTATAGTGTCCGGTTCCCTGGTCAGCAGCCGCTCACTGAAGTGGACTTCACTGGTCTTCTAGTCTTTGAGGCAGGAGATTGATGCCTACAATCTGGAGGGAGATCTTTGGCAATTTGTAGAAGAGTGGGGTCCTCTGGGGGTTCCCTCAGCAGCCATTGTCCAGTCCTGGGTTTGGCACCTTCTTCTTGGCGCAGCAGCACTTCAGTTCTGGAGCCCTGGTTCTTCTTTGTTGCTGGTCTTCTTTTGTCCTTGGAATCTGAATCTCTGGTCTGGGGGAGCCCACTAAACACTATGACACCATTAGGAGACTGTCAGTGCACAGTGAGGAGACTGTCAGTGCACAGTGACACCGTGAGGAGACTGTCAGTGCACAGTGAGGAGACTGTCAGTGCACAGTGACACCGTGAGGAGTCTGTCAGTGCACAGTGAGGAGACTGTCAGTGCACAGTGACACCGTGAGGAGACTGTCAGTGCACAGTGACACTGTGAGGGGACTGTCAGTGCACAGTGACACCGTGAGGAGACTGTCAGTGCACAGTGACACTGTGAGGGGAGTGTCAGTGCACAGTGACACTGTGAGGGGAGTGGTAGTGCACAGTGACACCATGAGGACACTGTCAGTGCACAGTGACACAGTGAGGAGACTGTCAGTGCACAGTGAAGAGACTGTGAGTGCACAGTGAGGAGACTGTCAGTGCACAGCGACACCATGAGGAGAGTGTCAGCGCAAAGTCACACTGTGAGGACTCTGTCAGTGCACAGTGAGGAGACTGTCAGTGCACAGTGACATGTGAGGAGATTGTCAGTGCACAGTGACACTGTGAGGGGAGTGTCAGTGCACAGTGACACCGGGAGGAGACTGTCAGTGCACAGCGAGGAGACTGTCAGTGCTTAGTGACATGTGAGGAGACTGTCAGTGCACAGTGACACCATGAGAAGACTGTTAGTGCACACTGACACTGTGAGGAGACTGTCAGTGCACAGTGACGTGAGGAGACAGTCAGTGCACAGTGACATGTGAGGAGACTGTCAGTACGCAGTGACACAGTGAGGAGACTGTCAGTGCACACTGACACCATGAGGAGAGTGTCAGTGCACAGTAACACAGTGAGGAGAGTTTTAGGCCACAGTGACACTGTGAGGAGACTGTCAGTGCACAGTGACACAGTGAGAAGACTGTCAGTGCACAGTGACATGTGAGGAGACTGTCAGTGCACAGTGACGTGAGTAGAGTGTCAGTGCACAGGGACACCGTGAGGGGGGATATAGTGCACGGTGACACTGTGAGGAGACTGTTGGTGCACAGTGACACTGTAAGGGGAGTGTCAGCGCACAGTGACATGTGAGGAGACTGTTAGTGCACAGTGATACTGTGAGGAGAGTGTTGGTGCACAGTGCCACCGTGAGGAGACTGTCAGTGCACAGTGATACTGTGAGGAGACTGTCAGCGTACAGTGACACTGCGAGGAGTCTGTCAGTGCGCACTGACACCGTGAGGAGACTGTCAGTGCACAGTGACATGTGAGGATACTGTCAGTGCACAGTGACACCGTGAGGAGAGTGGTAGTGCACACTGACATCGTGAGGAGACTGTCAGTGCACAGTGACACATTGAGGAGACTGTCAGTGCACAGTGACATATGAGGAGACTGTCAGTGCACAGTGATACTGTGAGGAGAGTGTCAGTGCACAGTGACACCGTGAGGATAGTGGTAGTGCATAGTGACACAGTGAGGGGGTTATACTGCACGGTGACACTGTGAGGAGACTGTCAGTGCACAGTGACACCGTAAGGGGAGTGTCAGCACACAGTGACATATGAGGAGACTGTCAGTGCACAGTGATACTGTGAGGAGAGTGTCAGTGCACAGTGCCACCATGAGGAGACTGTCAGTGCACAGTGACACCGTAAGGGGAGTGTCAGTGCACAGTGACAACGTAAGGAGAGTGTCAGTGCACAGTGCCACCGTGAGGAGACTGTCAGCGCACAGTGACACTGTGAGGAGTCTGTCAGTGCACACTGACACCGTGAGGAGACTGTCAGTGCACAGTGACACTGTGAGGGGAGTGTCAGTACACAGTGACACCGTGAGGAAACTGTCAGTGCACAGTGAGGAGACTGTCAGTGCACAGTGACACTGTAAGGGGCGTGTCAGTGCACAGTGACACCGTGAGGGGAGTGTCAGTGCACAGTAACACCGTGAGGAGAGTGGTAGTGCACAGTGACACCGTGAGGGGAATGTCAGCGCACAGTGACACTGTGAGCAGACTGTCAGTGCACACTGAGACCGTGAGGAGACTGTCAGTGCACAGTGACATGTGAGGAGACTGTCAGTGCACAGTGACACTGTGAGGGGAGTGTCAGCGCACAGTGACACTGTGAGGAGACTGTTAGTGCACAGTGAGGAGACTGCCAGTACACAATGACACAGTGAGGAGACTGTCAGTGCACAGTGAGGAGACTGTCAGTGCACAGTGACATGTGAGGAGACTGTCAGTGCACAGTGACACTGTAAAGGGAGTGTCAGCGCACAGTGACACTGTGAGGAGTCTGTCAGTGCACAGTGACACGTGAGGAGACTGTCAGTGCACAGTGACACTGTGAGGGGAGTGTCAGTGCACAGTGACACCATGAGGAGACTGTCAGTGCACATTAACACCGTGAGGAGACTGTCAGTGCACAGTGACATGTTAGGAGTCTGTCAGTGCACACTGACACCGTGAGGAGACTGTCAGTGCAGAGTGACACCGTGAGGGGAGTGTCAGTGTACAGTGACACCGTGAGGAGACTGTCAGTGCACAGTGACACCGTGAGAGGAGACTGTCAGTGCACAGGGACACTGTGAGGGGAGTGTCAGTGCACAGTGACACCGTGAGGAGAGTGGCAGTGCACACTGACACCGTGAGGAGACTGTCAGTGCACACTGACACCGTGAGGAGAGTGTCAGTGCACACTGACACCGTGAGGAGACTGTCAGTGCACAGTGACATGTGAGGAGACTGTCAGTGCACATTGACACCGTGAGGGGAGTGTCAGCGCACAGTGACACTGTGAGGAGACTGTCAGTGCACAGTGACACTGTGAGGGGAGTGTCAGTGCACAGTGACACTGTGAGTGGAGTGTCAGCGCACAGTGACACAGTGAGGAGACTGTCAGTGCACAGTGACACGGTGAGGAGACTGTCAGTGCACAGTGACACGGTGAGGAGAGTAGTAGTGCACAGTGACATGTGAGGAGTTTGTCAGTGCACACTGACACCGTGAGGAGACTGTCAGTGCACAGTGACACTGTGAGGGGAGTGTCAGTGCACAGTGACACCGTGAGGAGAGTGGCAGTGCACACTGACAACATGAGGAGACTGTCAGTGCACAGTGACATGTGAGGAGACTGCAGTGCACAGTGACACCGTGAGGGGAGTGTCAGCACACAGTGACACCGTGAGGAGACTGTCAGTGCACAGTGACACTGTGAGGGGAGTGTCAGCGAACAGTGACACTGTGAGTGGAGTGTCAGCGCACAGTGACACAGTGAGGAGACTGTTAGTGCACAGTGACACCGTGAGGTCGACTGTCAGTGCACAGGGACACTGTGAGGGAGTGTCAGTGCACAGTGACACCGTGAGGAGAGTGGCAGTGCACACTGACACCGTGAGGAGACTGTCAGTGCACACTGACACCGTGAGGAGACTGTCAGTGCACAGTGACATGTGAGGAGACTGTCAGTGCACATTGACACCGTGAGGGGAGTGTCAGCGCACAGTGACACCGTGAGGAGACTGTCAGTGCACAGTGACACTGTGAGGGGAGTGTCAGTGCACAGTGACACTGTGAGTGGAGTGTCAGCGCACAATGACACAGTGAGGAGACTGTCAGTGCACAGTGACACCGTGAGGAGAGTGTCAGTGCACAGTGACACTGCGAGGGCAGTGTCAGTGCACAGTGACACGGTGAGGAGAGTAGTAGTGCACAGTGACATGTGAGGAGACTGTCAGTGCACAGTGACACTGTGAGGGGAGTGTCAGTGCACACTGACACCGTGAGGAGACTGTCAGTGCACACTGACACCGTGAGGAGACTGTCAGTGCACACTGACACCGTGAGGAGAGTGTCAGTGCACACTGACACCGTGAGGAGACTGTCAGTGCACAGTGACACGGTGAGGAGAGTAGTAGTGCACAGTGACATGTGAGGAGTTTGTCAGTGCACACTGACACCGTGAGGAGAGTGTCAGTGCACACTGACACCGTGAGGAGACTGTCAGTGCACAGTGACACGGTGAGGAGAGTAGTAGTGCACAGTGACATGTGAGGAGTTTGTCAGTGCACACTGACACCGTGAGGAGACTGTCAGTGCACAGTGACACTGTGAGGGGAGTGTCAGTGCACAGTGACACCGTGAGGAGAGTGGCAGTGCACACTGACAACATGAGGAGACTGTCAGTGCACAGTGACATGTGAGGAGACTGCAGTGCACAGTGACACCGTGAGGGGAGTGTCAGCGCACAGTGACACCATGAGGAGACTGTCAGTGCACAGTGACACTGTGAGGGGAGTGTCAGCGAACAGTGACACTGTGAGTGGAGTGTCAGCGCACAGTGACACAGTGAGGAGACTGTTAGTGCACAGTGACACCGTGAGGTCGACTGTCAGTGCACAGGGACACTGTGAGGGAGTGTCAGTGCACAGTGACACCGTGAGGAGAGTGGCAGTGCACACTGACACCGTGAGGAGACTGTCAGTGCACACTGACACCGTGAGGAGACTGTCAGTGCACAGTGACATGTGAGGAGACTGTCAGTGCACATTGACACCGTGAGGGGAGTGTCAGCGCACAGTGACACCGTGAGGAGACTGTCAGTGCACAGTGACACTGTGAGGGGAGTGTCAGTGCACAGTGACACTGTGAGTGGAGTGTCAGCGCACAATGACACAGTGAGGAGACTGTCAGTGCACAGTGACACCGTGAGGAGAGTGTCAGTGCACAGTGACACTGCGAGGGCAGTGTCAGTGCACAGTGACACGGTGAGGAGAGTAGTAGTGCACAGTGACATGTGAGGAGACTGTCAGTGCACAGTGACACTGTGAGGGGAGTGTCAGTGTATAGTGACACCGTGAGGAGAGTAGTAGTGCACAGTGACACTGTGAGGGGAGTGTCAGCGAACAGTGACACCGTGAGGAGAGTGTCAGCGCACAGTGACACAGTGAGGAGACTGTCAGTGCACAGTGACACCGTGAGGAGACTGTCAGTGCACAGTGATACTGTGAGGAGACTGTCAGTGCACAGTGACACCGTAAGGTGAGTGTCAGTGCACAGTTACACCATGAGGAGACTGTCAGTGCACAGTGACACTGTAAAGGGAGTGTCAGCGCACAGTGACACTGTGAGGAGTCTGTCAGTGCACAGTGACATGTGAGGAGACTGTCAGTGCACAGTGACACCGTGAGGAGACTGTCAGTGGACAGTGACACCGTGAGGAGAGAAGAAGTGCACAGTGACATGTGAGGAGACTGTCAGTGCACAGTAACACCTGAGGGGAGTGTTAGTCCACATTCCAGTTCACTCCCCCCCCCCCCACTCCCCTGCACATATGCCTGCAGATGTGTTTTACTTTTTGACAAGAGTCAACCCACAGTGGCACTTGAGGCATTTTCCACACTGGGGAGGAGCAGGTCATTAAAGTCTTCCAAAAACTAGGAAAACAAGAAAATCAAGCATTGTCAAAGCCAACAGGCCTGCCCTTGCCAAACTGGTTCATTGCTTATTGTTATTGTACTTTTCCAAAAGAACATTAAGCACTGGCAAAGCCAATAGGTCTCGTCTGTGAGTGCTATCGGCTTTGGCAATGTTTTTTTAGCCATGCTGTACAGTGATGCAGACGCTTTGCAAAGTGGATACAACTAATTCAAAGAAGCTCCAAGATGCAGCCAGGGCTGATGCACTTTAAAAAAAAGTGCATTAGCCCTGGCTGCATCATAGTACTTTTTCTTAATTACTTTCAGCCTTGCTGCACAGCAGCCACATTGATATAAAGCACATTGATATAAAGCATGGCTGCAAATCACTGCCAAAGCTGGCAATGGTCAAGGTGTAAGGCACGAACAAAAGGCCAATACTTGTTAGCTATCAGTTACTGTCAATATGCGTGAAAAAGAAAATATATGCGTGACAAAGGAAAAAAGTGGCAAAAAATCCTATCACATAAAGAAAGCAATTGCAGCCATGTCTTAGTGAAAATACAGTTGAAAGCAGATAACATGTCTTATCCGAATAAATATCCCTTTCAAAGGAGAAAAGTGTGTGTGAAATAGTAAAACAGAGCTACACATGGCAAGAGGTTCAACAAGGGGGACAGGGAGAAGAAAAAATAAAAGTAGTGCCTCAATCATAGCGCAATCAGCAGAAGGATAACAAACAAGCTGAAGTAGTGGGTACTTGGTCCATGCTCCAGACGAAAGAAGAGGAAGTGAAGCCAGCACGTGCTAACCAATAAGAAGGCAGCATATACGAGTGACACTAAAGCCAAGGTATTGTAAACAGTGGGCGGGCTGGAAGCCCCTTGTTGTATAAAACGTCTCTTACAAACGAGAGCGCATGAAGCGCATGTGCTGTGAAAGGCGAGCCCTAAAAAAGAAAGCATGATGCCCCCTAAAACTGGTGGTAATATGGTCACAATAAAAATGTAAATAAAAATAAGAATTACAATTGGTTTTATTGGGACAGAAGGGGCACCTCCCAGCAGGCAGGAGCACGTTGAAAAGGTATTGAAACCCTTTTTAGTTTTAAGGCGCATTAACATGAATATGCGTGTATATTGGTGTATAGTAAAGCGCTATTAATTTGTATTTACTGTAACCTGAAGACAGAGTTTAAACACACAAAGATGACTAACAATCAGGGGGAAGAGGGACGCGCTCCTGGCAGCATTGCCACCTCCAAGCACTTCTTTCAGGCGGATGTGCATGTGTGGTTCAGCAAAAAGCTGTCAGTCTAGTTGCAAGGGAGCCAATGGCTGACCTCGGGTGGCCCACGTGCCATGCAACATGCTGTGGTGAGTAGATGCAAAGTACGAAGGATGGTTGGATGGATTTAAGGGGTTCACCCAAAGTGCCTCTATCAATGTCGTTGTGTGTACTTGTAACTCATGAAACAGGTAAAACTCTCTGTACCCAGACCTAAAAACCACAGCATGTCAAATACCAAGTAGAGCTAGTCCTGCTAGCGTGTGATCTTAGCACATGATTTCTGGATCAGTATTCTGAGATTGACAAAAAAAGTGAGGTTTTCACGGTGAATCATTTATGCCACAGGGTCTGTGTGAGGTTGTACCCCACCATGGAAACTCCTAACAGGCTGAAGGCGGATGTCTGAGGGTGCGGGGGACCCAACCCCTCGTGGAGCCCAGGAGCAGGGCTGGCCCATCATTCAAGGAAGCCCCTGCTAAGAATGCACATAGCCCCACTCCCTCTCTGGCTCTGTCAGTCTCTCCCTCTCTCTTTACCCGGAGTGGGTGCTGCCATCACCCCAGGGAGCCCCAGGAGACACTGGCTGGCACCTGGCTTTAAACAGTAGGCTTCAGACCCCTGGGGAACCCCCTACAGCCCCACCCTGAACACCTGGGGCCATGGTCTAGGGCCTGTTCCATGTCTGTACATATTTATTTTGGGTTGTTATGTCACTGCGCTGCACAGATGTAACCCTTCTTAGATTCTGAGAGGTGATGGCCACCAGGCACACCTTGGAAGGGGTGTGGGGATCTGGCTTTGAGTGGGCGCCCTAGTTGTGTCCTCCTCAAGGCTACCACTGACATTGCCTTGTGAGAGGGATGGGCGGAAATTTGACTTTGTGAATTTTCGAATTTTGGCTATTTTACTGAAACACTTGATATTAATTAGATGAAAACAAAATAAAGCTGAGTCCGAACAGTTCAGGGCTACACTTGGGGATTCACCCTGGGTGGCTTGACAGGCGGAGTAATGTCCTTCTCTGCGTTCCTTCAAGGACGAGACGATGGTCCTCAAAAAGAAGTGGGACACTGCGGTAAGGGTTGTGTTTGTGTCTGCGGGTGTTTATTCTGTTACCCCACACCAACGTGCTTGTGCCGTTTATAGTCCCTTCTTCAGACTGCAATAATACTGGACTTAGGGGGACTTCTCGAAAGGGAGCTGACACCGTGCTCAATGCCCTCCACAAAAAGAAGGAAAGGAAGAAGAAATAATAAAAGTAGGTACTAAGAGGGCCCCGAAATGGGAGAACAAAGGACACACTGAGCGCAGGAATGATCTCCGCCGGGTCCGTGCACCATCAGAGAGTTCCCTCTGTCTTTCAGGCGTGTTACCATAATCCTCAAAGTAACCGATCACCAGATCCCTAGGACCCTTCAAGGTTCTGAAGCTACTCCCCAGCGACATAGATCAATAGCCTCCTACTTCCAAGAGCAAGAAGACCTGCTTCTTGCGGAGGATCTAGTACACGCCCTAGATGCCTCAGTGGCCCAGTCCGATAACAAGCCCTAGCAGTGGTGCTCCAACCAACTGCCAGGCAACTGAAGAGGTATGCCCTGACGTTTCTTCCCTATGGCCAACCCAGCCCCATGCCGGTGCCCCTTGCAAGGACTAATGTCCCCCTCCTCCCCCCTGAGTAGCGCCATGCAGCTCCCATGGCCCGCCTGTCCCAGACTGCAGCCACAGACCATGAGTACCAGGCCCTCTCCTTTCCTCTCCCAGATGAGGTCTCTGATTACTCACGCTGCCCACAGTCATACTCAGTCGATCTTTATTGTGAATATCAAATCAAATCAAATCATTAACATTTATAAAGCGCGCTACTCACCCGTGTGGGTCTCAAGGCGCTAGGGGGGAAAGGGGGGGTTATCGCTGCTCGAACAGCCAAGTCTTTAGGAGTCTCCGGAAAGCGGAGTGGTCCTGGGTGGTCCTGAGGCTGGTGGGGAGGGAGTTCCAGGTCTTGGCCGCCAGGAAGGAGAAAGATCTCCCGCCCGCCGTGGAGCGGCGGGTGCGAGGGACGGCAGCAAGTGCGAGGCCAGCGGAGCGGAGGGGGCGGGTGGGGACGTAGAAGCTGAGGCGTCTGTTGAGGTATTCCGGTCCCTTGTTGTGGAGGGCTTTGTGTGCGTGGGTGAGAAGACGGAAGGTGATCCTTTTGCTGACTGGGAGCCAATGCAGGTGTCTCAGGTGTGCGGAGATGTGGCTGTTGCGGGGTACGTCGAGGATGAGGCGGGCCGAGGCGTTTTGGATGCGTTGCAGGCGGTTTTGGAGTTTGGCGGTGGTCCCGGCGTAGAGGGTGTTGCCGTAGTCCAGGCGACTCGTGACAAGGGCGTGGGTCACGGTTTTTCTGGTGTCGGCGGGGATCCAGCGGAAGATCTTGCGGAGCATGCGGAGAGTGAGGAAGCAGGCGGAGGACACGGCGTTGACTTGCTTGGTCATGGTGAGAAGAGGGTCCAAGATGAAGCCGAGGTTGCGGGCGTGGTCTGCGGGGGTCGGTGCGGTGCCGAGGGCCGTGGGCCACCAGGAGTCGTCCCAGGCGGACGGGGTGTTGCCGAGGATGAGGACTCCGTTTTTTCAGAGTTCAGCTTTAGGCGGCTGAGCCTCATCCAATCTGCGACGTCCTTCATACCCTCTTGTAGGTTGGTCTTGGCGCTGGCGGGGTCCTTGGTGAGGGAGAGTACAAGTTGGGTGTCGTCGGCGTAGGAGGTGATGATGATGTCGTGCTTGCGTACGATGTCAGCGAGGGGGCTCATGTAGACATTGAAGAGTGTCGGGCTGAGCGATGAGCCTTGAGGTACGCCGCAGATGATCTTGGTGGGTTCTGAGCGAAACGGAGGGAGGTAAACTCTTTGGGAGCGGTTAGCGAGGAAGGAGGCGATCCAGTCCAGGGCCTGGCCTTGGATCCCGGTGGAGCGTAGGCGGGTGATTAGGGTGCGGTGACAGACGGTGTCAAAGGCAGCCGAGAGGTCGAGGAGAATGAGGGCGACTGTTTCACCGTTGTCCATCAGGGTTCTGATGTCGTCTGTGACTGAGATGAGGGCGGTTTCCGTGCTGTGGTTGGTTCGGAATCCGGTTTGTGAAGGGTCGAGCAGGTTGTTGTCTTCCAGGAAGGTGGTCAGCTGTTTGTTGACGGTCTTTTCTATTACCTTGGCTGGGAAAGGTAGAAGAGAGATGGGGCGGAAGTTTTTCAGGTCGCTTGGGTCAGCCGTAGGTTTCTTTAGTAGGGCGTTGACTTCAGCGTGCTTCCAGCATTCGGGGAAGGTAGCAGAAGAAAAAGAAGAGTTGATGACGGTCTGGAGGTGCGGGGCGATGATGTCGTCGGCTTTGTTAAAGATGAAGTGCCGGCAGGGGTCCGAAGGGGCGCCGGAGTGGATAGAGTTCATGATGGATTTGGTTTCTTCCGTGTTGATGTGGGTCCAGTTGTTGAGGGTGATGTCCGGGGAAGCGGGTTCAGTGGTGTATGGTTGGGTCTGGTGTCCGAAGCTGTCGTGGAGGTCGCTGATCTTGCGATGGAAGAAAGTGGCGAGGGATTCGCACAAATCCTGTGAGGGCGTGACGGCGTTGGCGCTGGCGCTGGGGTTGGAGAACTCTTTGACGATGCTGAAGAGTTCTCTGCTGTTGTGGCTGTTTTTGTCTAGTCTGTCGGTGAAAAAGTTCCTTTTGGCAGTGCGGATCAGGTGGTGGTGTTCGCGTGTACCGTTCTTGAGGGCGGTCATGTTGTCAGCGGTGTGGTCCTTGCGCCAGGCCTTCTCAAGGGCACGACAAGCTTTCTTTGATTCTTTGAGGGTGTCAGAGAACCAGAGAGGTTTTTTGGTGTTGGTCTGTCGATGCGTGCGTTTGAGGGGAGCAAGGTTGTCAGCGCAGTTGGAGATCCAGTTTGTGAGGTTGAGAGCTGCGTCGTTGGGGTCGGTGGTGAGGGTGGGTTGGTTGGCGGCGAGAGCGGAGAAGAGTTGCTCTTCAGGGATCTTGTTCCACTGTCGATGAGGGATGGGTTGAGTGCGGAGGTGGGAGGTCTCGCGTCGGAATGTGAAGTGGACGCAGCTGTGGTCGGTCCAGTGTAGGGCAGAGGTGTGGCTGAAGAAGACGTGTTTGCTGGCGGAGAAGATAGGGTCGAGCGTGTGTCCGGCGATGTGGGTGGCGGTGTTCACCAGTTGTTTGAGGCCGAGGTTGGCGAGGTTGTCGAGCAGGGTGGTGGTGTTGGGGTCGTTGTTTTGTTCCAGATGGAAGTTGAGGTCGCCTAGGAGGATGTAGTCCGGTGAGGCGAGGGCGTGCGGGGAGATGAAGTCGGCGATGGCGTCGCTGAAAGAGGCGCGAGGTCCGGGAGGACGGTAGACGATATATAATATATATCATATATATAATATATATATATATATATCCTCGGCCAAAAGCATCATAGGTTATAAAAGCTGCACATAAAGTGTCATTCTTATAATGTGATTCTGTATTTTGGAAATGCAAGGCAAAACGTCACACAAGATCAGTGACCATCCTGGTCATGGATTATATCAGGTTGTAGAAATCAAGTACGTACATCATCGCAAGATACCTCAATCACAGTAAACCAATGGGCCACAGGATTGTCTGTGCGCCTATTAAACAAAATACGCCAGTCTCATAGAGGTATCTGGTGAACTCCAACCATTCCCCAAACTAGCTGTAAAATGGAGAGTTCTCAGGCCCCCCTTTAGGCGCAGTGTGCACGTCCTCCAACAGAGAGAGAGAGGGCTGTGAACCCAGGTGAGTAAAGCTAGCACATATTAGGGATCATTAACTACTCCCTCATACTGTGGTACTTAGACTTCAGCGACAAGCAAGAGACCTCGCCCAAATCCCCAGATTCCAAGTTCTGCTGTCCACGAGCAAGCGGGCCAGGGTAGAGGTGCGGTACCCTATTTGCCAGGAAACCCTGGCTCTGATAACTGGAGACGCCGTGGCAGTCTCCACCCTCCAAGGGGTAGGCGGGCTCAGCGCCCCTTAGTAAGTTGGCCAGCGGTGCATCTCAGGTGGGGAAAGGGAATGAAGCAACACGTGCCTCTTGACATGGGACAGGCCGAACAGGGCTTCTAGCTGCAGTGCCCACAGGTTCCCTTGCAATGTGTTTCTCTCAGCGCTGCTGAAGCAAACACACCGGCTTGAGGGACGCACTGGTTTCTGTGGTAGCATGCTGTGAGTGAATGCGACCCTGATCTCGATGGGACCTTCCCTGAGGGTGCCAGCAAACGGGGGCGGGAGGCATGGGGGCTCCTCGCGTGCTGACTTCCCTCAGAGAGACCAGGGGAGATAGACAGCGCTCTCCCCATGTTAGTTCTGCAGACGAGGAGGTTGAAGCTCACACCGTGCACAGATCACACAGGTGAAAGAAATGTGGCCCACATCATGCGCTAGTTTAAAAGTGAATCGACAACATAAAGCGCTCTCCAGTGCGCTGGTTATGAATTGCGCTTCCAGCGCACTCGCATAACAGAAAATAATAAAAGTGAAGGATGAAGCGCCCACACTCAGCCCTTTTGCAAAAAGTGCTCACCAGGTGCTACATGTAAAGGGATCATACAAAGTGCTCGCCAAGCGCCGCGATAGGACCATAAAGTAAAACCCTGGGGCGCTCCCCGGGTGCTAGATTTATAGAGCCAAGGAGCAGGAAAACAGCTCTGTCTTTGAGCTGAGCCCCTTGGGAGGCACTAAAGGAGCACAAAAGGGGCAAGCAGGCCAGCACATCTAAGTAGGTGGTGGTTCTTCCTGATAGTCCATGTGGGGCCTGGGTCCTCCAAAGTCAGGGGGCAGCTGGAAGTAGGGCAACAAGCAGAAAAGCAATCAAGTGAGTCCCTTAAGCCAACCAGCAAACAGCAGGCAGCAGGAAACAACAGAAGAGCAGTCCAGATGAGTCCTTTGCTTAGCATTGCATAGCTCTCCTTCTGACAGAGGTTCAGTCCCAGCTCCAAAAGTGCTCTAAAATCATGGGCTCAGAGCCCCTGTACTTATACTCCCAAATGTCTTTGAAGAAAGGGGTGACTTCAAATGTATCATTTCAAGAGAAACACATTCCCCTATCACCCCAGCCCTATCTCTAGACATCAGTAGGGGGTAAATCAGTCCTTTGTGTGAAGGCAGGACACAGACTATTGAATTATAAGGTGTGAACAACCCTCCCTCCCCCCAGCCCAGGAAAACTATCAGTATGCAGATGCCTCTTCTGTCACACACAGCCCCTCCTGTGTGATGGCTGTCCGGAAAGTATGCAGCATGTGTAGCTGTCACTCTGCCCTAGACGTGGATTGGAGTCAGGCTGCAAAGCGCTAGAGTTATAAGCACAGAGAAATGCCCACTTTTTAAAAGTGGAATTTCTAAAATAGTAATATAAAATCCACTAAGATTCGAAACATACCAAACGTGCACATGCTACTCTTCACAGATCAAGAATTACCACTTAGATATATATAAGAAAATTCCCAATGCAAACCTATGAAAGGAAAAGCACTCACATTAGTCAAAAACGAAATAGGCTGTTTGTCACTACTAGGACTGGTAATACATAAATAAGTATGTCCTACCTTATACATACACAGCACCCTTCCCATAGGGCTATCTAAGGCCTACATTAGGAGCGACGGAGGTATACTAAGAGGGGAGTTCAGCCATTGGCAAGTAGTTTGAAATGCCATGTCAATGTGGCAGTAAACTGTGCACGTAGGCCCTGCAGTGGCAGGAACAAGACAAGTTTGAAAGGCTACTTCTGTGGGTGGCAAAATCTGTTCTGCAGGTCCACTAGTACCATTTAATTTACAGGCCCTGGGTATATGGTATACCACTTTACAAGGGACATACAGGTAAGTTAAATAAGCCAAACAGGTGCGAGCCAGTCATACCAAGTTTTAAGGGAGAGAGCACATGCACTTTAGCAATGATTATCAGTGGTAAAGTGCTCAGAGTGCTAAAGCCAACAAAAAAAGGGTCAGAAAAATCAGAGGAGAAAGGAAGACGTTTGGGGGTAACCCTACAGAAAGGGCCATTTCCAACAAAAAGTATGAAGATAAAATTAAGGCTTACATTGAAAGAGGAGGAAAAGAGCCTATAAGAACCTAGGAGGAACCCCTACCCAGAGTACCTTGCAGTTGCCTGGGGAGTCAGTCCTTTTTTCCGGCTCCCTCAGGCAGGGTCTCTGAAGATATTATTTTCTGTCAGAATGTGGTCCTTTGCAGAAAGGGCCATTTCCAACAGACAGGACAAAGGATGGGAAGGAAGGTTGTCAAATTAGCAGGAAGGAACTGAGATAGACAAGAAAACATCGAATTATGAGCTGGGGCGGAGCCAGAGGTCGCTCTAATTCTATAATAAAGGATACAATGTGTCTGTTTCCCAAACAGCAGCTGAAGCAATGTGTAGGCCAGACCTAAAAATAGGCAAGTGCTAAAATCTGACTTTCAGAAATAGAATAACATAGCTGAACATTATGAATGCAGCCCTGAGGGGTGCCGTTAGCCCCTGCAGATGTTGGGGGGGGGGGGGGGGGGGCTTCCTACAGCAGTCTCCCACCCACCTGGGACCACAGAAGGGAGAGTCTAAACCTTGTTTCTGAGGGATGCTGGCGCCCAGCTCCGCATTTAGATTTGTTTTCTTGTCCTGGCGCACCTTAGTGGTGCCCTCCTCACCTCCCTACTCCTCCGTAATGTGGGCAGCAGCACCTGGGAGGATGCCAGCTCTGCCAGCCCTGCGAGGTGGAGCTGCAGGGGGCTTCCCAGGTGAGGTGAGGCCGCAGGTGACCCAGGCAGAGCGGATTCCCGTGCGATGGGCTCTGTGGCTCAACCACAAACATGTGGGTGCGTCACGGTGAGGCCCGCGGCAGGGAGGGCTCCTGGTGTGTGTGGGAGGGATGAGGGACCCCGCCCCAGCCCTCGGGGGGAAGCACATTCCTCCCAGGCCTCTTGTGAGTGCAGGTGACACCTCTGCTTTCACCCGGCGCCTCTCTGGACGTCATGGGCTTCTCCCGTGTGACACCAGCCGGTGCCATGGGAGCCTGACACGGGCCTCTGAACCTGAAAACATCCCGTGACTCCAGGGGTCCCCCAGTGCCCGCACCCCACCGCCATAACATATCAAAATGCGCCGGAGGGAGGTTCCTAAAGCATCTCCCTCGAACAAGAACATGACTCACCGAGGCAGGGCCTCAGGGCGCTACATCACTCGACCAAAGCCTAAGGGGGTTCCCTATCCCCGCCCAGGGCCATGCTCTGAGGTCTGAACGAGCCCTCCCCGGGTGCACATTCCGAGAGCCAGCAAATGTTTGACATCAGCCATTTTCTTTATTTTCTACTACAATCCTTCCGCATTTAAGAGTGAGCTTTCGCAAAGATGGCGAAATCTCCTCCATTTAAAAAAAACATTATCATAATAACTCTTCCATGTTTGCAAAAGTTGTTTCCAATGTCTCGATTTTTGCTCCATTTTTAGGGTCGAGCGTGCAAGCGCTCTGCCCCTGTTGTAATCTCTCTATGGGCTTTTAACCACGCCCATGTCACGCCATCAGTTTGGTTGGTTCGTGGGCTGGCCTTTTAAAATCCGCTTGATTTCAATAGTGAAAGGCATGCACTGCTCCTTGGGCCCCTCTCGTGCACCCTGCGTGTCACGTAATGGGGCCGATTTAAGAAAAGTGGTGCTGCACCCAGTGCCTCTTAGCGCCCCCCCCCTTCAAGCGCCACCAGGTGTGCACCATGTTTCAAATATGGCGTCAGAATTTTTGGCGCTGTTGAAGTACTGTTCAGGGCTAGCGCCAAAAGCGTTTTTGCCATAATAGCGCCACAATAGTGTCAAAAAATTACACGAATGTGACGATCTATGGCGCAAGGGGCTCTTAAATCTGCCCCAGTGTATTTTAACACTATATGCCAGCCTCACTGTTGGAAACCTGACGCTCAAACCCCCCAAACCCTAACTCACCAAGCTGCGCCCCTGGTCACCAAAACAGACAGGTACAAGAGCCTGAACAGAAGAAATCTGACAAGTCATCCTGCAAGGACAGCACACGAGCAGTGGCAGCCGGCAACTTTAGGAGGGAGGGGGGCAGGCGGGGCGCACACACACACACACACACTCATTCTTTCACACACAGACATGCACGCACGCACATCCATTAACAACATTCATACCATTCAAACATGCACGCACCAAACATTCAATTTGAAACATCACACACATACACACACACAGACACTTACCTTTGACCTCCAGGTCCCAGGAGGGTTGGGACTGCTGCCTTCCCTCATTGGCTGACTTTAGGTTAGCCAATGAGGGAAGGCAGCAGTCCCAGCCACGTCACAGAGTGGGATGGGGTCAGTGAGACAGCTGACCCCACCCCACTCTGTGATGAAGTGTCACTGATTGACACTCACCCTGGGCACAGGGCTTTAACTGAAGCGACCAGGGAGGGTGACGCTTTCCTTGTCACCCAGGGGAGGCCCTCAAGGCACCTTTGCTGGGCTGAGGAGGTCACCCCCATAGAAGCTGTGATCTCCTCAGCCCAGCAAAGTTCAGTTCAGGCAGCCATGAGTCTGCACAAATCACGCATGTCTGCTCCTGGCTGCCTGAGCTGAACATGGAGAGTGTCTGTCAGGCTGACCTTTGTTCAGGCTGACAGACACTCTTCATGGGGGGCAAAAGGTGGGGAGGGATGGCCCCTCCGCCCTAAAGGACGGGCCGCCACTGCACATGAGAGAACTGGAGCAAAGCAGTCAGCGACAGTGCACCCCCCCCCACACACACACAGACAAAAAAGCAACACATCTCACTCATGAGTCATAGATCAAAACCACAGCACATGCAGGAACTGGAATGTCAGGACCAAAAAGGTCAAATACCTCTAAAATAAGAACAAGTCAAACACAATTGGAGTGAGCAGGAGCGTCAAAGAAACTCTGCACTGAGGCCAAGAATGTGCCTCAAGAATAGAAAAACAAACCTTTGAGTCACCGAGTCCGCTGCCAAGGAGGTCCCTCCACCGCTGGGCAAAACCAGCTCCGCTGAGCAGGGACCAGAGACAGCTGTATGGGACGGTGCACACGGGCTTCCAATGGGAACCACATGGGAACCACACGGGCTCAAGGGAAAGGCAGAGAGCATAAGTGCCAGAGGTTGAGGCCCAGATTCTTTAACACTGTACTGGGTGTGCATTACGTTCGTGACACAAAGTGTTGGGTGGGATTTATTATCCAACATGAACCAGGTTTGTATTAGGAAATATGTGAAAGTAACACAAAGTTAAATTTTTTGCACTAATTTGTGTCAAAGTCCATTCCATGGGTGACACCTGGGCCTACTGTTGGTGACACATGGGCGTTCTATGGGTGACACATGGGCGTTCCATGGGAGACACATGGCCGTTCCATGGGTGACACATGGGCATTTCATGGGTGACACATGGGCGTTCCATGGGAGACACATGGGCTTTCCATGGGAGACACATGGGTGTTCCATGGGTGACACATGGGTGTTCCATGGGAGACACATGGGTGTTTCATGGGTGACACCTGGGCGTTCCATGGGAGACACATGATCGTTCCATGGGCGACACATGGGCGACACATGGGCGTTCCATTGGAGACACATGAGCGTTTCATGGGAGACACCTGGGCGTTCCATGGGAGACACATGGGCGTTTCATGGGAGACACCTGGGCGTTCCATGGGAGACACATGGGCTTTCCATGGGAGACACATGGGTGTTCCATGGGAGACACATGGGCGTTCCATGGGAGACACATGGGCGTTCCATGGGTGACACCTGGGCGTTCCATGGGATACACATGGGCGTTCCATAGGAGACACATGGGCGTTCTATGGGTGAAACATGGGCGTTCCATGGGAGACACATGGGCGTTTCATGGGTGACACATGGGCGTTCCATGGGAGACACATGGGTGTTCCATGGGAGACACATGAGCGTTCACACATGGTAGTTCTTCTTCGAGTACAAGACCTAAACCTTAGAGAACGCAAAAACTGTGACGCAACGGTGTGTTCACTGGAGCGTAACAATATGAATAATTAGGGGGTTACGCAACTTAACCAATCAATGACTCTCAACGACTACTGTCCCAAATATCTCACCTGTGCCAAAGACATGTTGACCATCATCTACAAAACCTTTCGATATAAGGACAGTGTGTGCTGGATTTAACGTTTTACATCATATGTCTATATAATGATGGTACAGATTCTTCAAAACTCTGACTTATGTTTACACAATCATGTTATGTGAATGGTACAGGTTGATTCTATTCCCTGGTTTGATATAACCAAATGATTAAAAAAAATTATATGTGGAAAATGAAAAAAAGAGTCCGATGATAATTGGTATATTATTGTTGACAAAATACTGTAGTGTGCAAAGCTGGGCACACTGTGCAGGGGGTCCAGGCAACCACACGTTGGTTTACAGGGGTAAAAAGTAGACCACCTAATGCTGTAATGTTTAAGGTAGCTTGGTGGAGCAGTTAGGCCAATGTAGGAGAACTGCAAAGCATGTGTTGTTCTCACAGTATCAGTCATGCAACTCACATATTCGAAGGAATAACTCGAGACCAATTTTACAAATACTTCAGATTTTTATATATTTTTTAAGACCAAGATTATCAAAATTGGTTGAGTACTTTTAGAGCTACGGATTTTTAAAGCTTATTAAAATTAGTCTTTATGCGTAATTACACAGCATAGGAATCAATGGAAAGTCACCTTTAAAAAAACATCTAAAATCACACAGTTGCTTTACCAAGTTCTTCTTTTGCAGGTTGGTCAAGGTCATCGGTGGGTACACTGTGCCAGCTGTAGAAGTTCAGGAGGCTCCCGGTTCCGGCGGGAGCAGCAGTGAAAAGTCTCTGTAGCTGGTGCAGAGCCATTGCGGGGGACCACTTGGAAAAGGTCTGTGCAGGTAAGTTAAATGGTGGTTCTTTGGGGTCCCCTTCCAGTGTTGAGGTCGCAAAGGGGGAGAAACCATTAGGGCACAGCAGGTTCTTCATTGCAGGGCCCAGGGTGACCGGGTTCAGAGCGAATTAGTGAGCCAGGAGCTGTGCACAAAGATACCCTTTGGATCTGGAGGTAAGTCACTTCAAGGGTCGCTTGCAAGGCAACGGGGGCACTCTGGCGGGTGGTCTGGGGTATTCCTGAAGCCGCTCAACTGGGGCTTCTTCCTGGTCCTTTTTCAGTCCCAGGTGCGGTGGTTTTCTTGGTGTCCGACATCAGCTGACCACCTGGTTGGTGAAGCCTGGAGGTCCTTTGGGGTTCTTGATGCCAGTCGAGTTGTCCAGCAGCTCCTGAGCAGCGATTGTAGGGTCTTGGGTGCAGCAGGCAGGGTTTGGCGCTTTTTCTTTGTGCAACAGGTCCACAGTTCTTGTGCCGTGGATCTTGTTGCTGCTGGTCTTCTTTGTGTCCTTTGAATCTGAGTACCTGGTCTCGGCATGCCCACTAAATACTGAAGTTAGTGGGTGTTTAAGCGGGAACCTGGTATTATCCAATGGTACACCAACCTTTGGGTGGCTACACCCACTATAGTGATCACTTCCTGTGGGAAGGGTCACTTCCCTATCCCTGATTGACTATTTTCCTTCTATATAAGATGGAGGAAAATGAAATGGAGTGCCCACCTCGCAGGCAACACCTTAGGGGTGGTCCATGCTAGGTGGGGCCACTCCCTCTACCTTTTGTGTAATTTCCCAGCTTTGCTCCAGCCAAAAGTGAAGGTTAGCAAAGTGGGTGACCCTCTGCGGCTAGCAGCAGGCCTGGGGATTGAGTTTCAAAGGCGGTTAGCCCTTTGAAGCTCATCAGCAGGGCAGTGCACATTCCTGGGGGAGGGGGTGTTAGCACCTCCACCCAGGAAGGGCATTGTTTTACAAATCAGAGAAACAGGGCTCTCCCCCAAGGTTTGTAGATTGGGTGTCTGGAGGTGCCAGGCTGGATAGAACAGATCAGCAACCATGCCAGGGTAGTTAGCTTCTACAGGGGGCACCTGTAAGGTGACCCCCTGGGTGCATTTGAGGATGAACACAATTCTGGTACCAGTTTGGATTTATCATTCTAAGCAAACAGCCCGGGGTTCAGAGTAGCCATTGTGTAGCTGGGAAACTCGTGTTGACCAGTGTCCAGCACATGTATTAAAATGGCTGCTCTGTTTACTCACTGTCTTAGGTTTGGCAAGGACACAGTGGGGGCATAATGCTCATGCAGCTGTGCTCTCACATACAATATGGTGCACCCTGCCAGAGGGGTGTCTTACTCATAGCAAATGCAGTATATGGTGGACAGGGCACAGAGGCAGTGTACCATGTCGAGTTTGTGTTTTAAGTTTGCACCAGTACACCCAACCTGCAATGGCAGTGCTGGGTGCATCATGCATGGTCCTAGAGGGTGGCACAATCAGTGCTGCTGCCCTCAGGTGCCTACCCATAGTACCTAATGCCCTGGGTACCTAAGTACCTTTTACTAGGGACTTATAGTGGTAGCTAAAGGTTCATCCAGTTGTGCCAGTGAATGTTTTAGGGAAAGAACACTGGCACTGGGTACCTGGTTAGCAGGATCCCAGTGCACTCCAGTCCAAGTTGCATCCAGAAGACAGGAATAAATTGTGTGGGGGGTACTGCAATAAAACACCAGTTTCCCACACTTACAGAAGGATCTATCCCTCAAGAGTCACTGATTGTTTTTACTTTCATTGGTGCATGACAGCCAAAAGTGCACCAGCGCTGGGGGAGAGAAACATGTGCCATATCTTAGTGATAATGTACATTGTGTTCCTCTCTCCCTTCGACATAAGGCAACGCAGCAGCTTTAGTTGTTGCACCACTTTGCATCAAATATCAGTAAATCTGGGCCTGAGATCATACACAAGGAGACAACCCTCAGTTGTTACAAGATTGTTCATTTTTTAGACTGAGTAAGTTAACCAACATTTTCTCATCTGGGGACTCAACATCTGAAAGAGAGGCTCTGAAAGGTACAGACACACATTTCCTTTAGACACTGTTAGCCTGAGAAAGAAAACAAGTGAGTAGCATTTACAGTTATGCCAAGGAAATGCTTTATGTTGTCCTAAGTATTGAAGGCCTGAGAGAAAAAGGCTCGCAGACTATCATGAAGATGCCGTGAAGGTGACAAGAATTACAGAAAAGCAAAAAAGTGACGGGTGGAACGTTTGAATCGATTTCAGCTGCTAATAGATACTGCTTTCCAGTCCATCATTTCTTTGCCCACTGTGCCTATCCAGACAGTAACCAGCCATATGTAGATAAGCCTTGGTCCCGCTCCAAAGAAAACAGTCTTTTCTGAGGCGCCAGGCCCTGTCCTTTCTAGACAAGAACACAACCGCAGACAGAGTTCAACTTATTGGGCCTCATGATCTGGTGCAGCTCAGATCTCTTGTCCCCCATGATATGGATTCATTGTCTTCAAGTGAACGCCTAGAATACAAGCAGCCACACTTTTTAAAAGATACTTGAGGGTACTGTCAACCGTGATCACTTCTACTTTAGCAGATTGGTAAAGCGTGCCGTCACCCAGATGGGCTTCTAGGTGCTGCGTGAACATGCTAAAATGATGCAGAGTAGAGTAAATAAGGGTGTCCTTCTCAATCTGCTAAACCAGGGACCCTGGAACAATACTATATAACAAGTGTTAGAAATGGGGTCTCTAGTTGGCAGTCGGTTTGCACCCTGTCCAAGTAGGGACCACACTCCTAATCAGGATAAGGGAGATACCCGCTCGGATAGCCCCTGCTCACCCCCTTAGTAGCTTGGCATGAGCAGTCAGGCTTATCTCAGAAGCAATGTGTAAAGCATTTGCACATAACACACAGTAATAAGTGAAAACACTACAAAAGGACACCACACCAGTTTTAGAAAAATAGCCAATATTTGTCTATATAAAACAAGACCAAATACGATAAAAATCCAACATACAGTAAGAAAAATATGAATTCTGCAAGATTTACTCAAAACTAAATTTCCTTGAAGTCGATAGCTCCACCTGGGGCTATCACGGGATCATGATCAATAAAACCAACAGTTCAGGCCAGCTACGGTGTCAGGAAGACCTGCAAACAGAACCTTGGATTTGCAGGGCATCGTGATCCTCGCGGTGAGCTCCGGAGAGCGGCGTCACTGACGTTGCGGTGTCGGTTGCGGAGTCAGTGCAGGAGTCGTCGGGCCCTTGAGGTCACACACGTTACAGATCAAACTCCAGGCTGCTGAAGTCAGGTGCACAGGTTGGATGGCGTCGGGGCTGCAGTGCAAAGCAGGACGATGCGACGTGCGTTGTCCACAGGTCACGGTGCAGGCAGCGGCTCGGTGACGGTGTCCAGTGGCGTCAGTGAGACCAGGGCTGCGGTGTGAAGCGGGGCGGTGCAACGTGGGGTGTCCACAGGTCAAGGTGCAGGCTCCGGTGTCATCGTTGCTGAAGTGCTGTCGTCAGTAGGCCCAAGCCAGCGGTGTGGGACGGGACGGTGCTTCGTGACCGTCATGAGCGGTGTCCACAGGCCACAGTGCACGCAGGATGCCTTGTGATGACACAGGAGGCGATTGGACTGGCATCGGTGGACCGGGGCTGCGGTGCAGGATGAGACGGTGCTTTGTGTACCTCACAAGCAGTGTCCACAGGTCACGGTGCAGGCAGTCGTGCCGGTGTCAGCAGGAGCGGCGGCGTCGGGGATGCCCAGGCTGCGGTGTGAGCAGGCGAGGCCGGAGTGCGTGGCCCACAGGTCGCGGTGCGAGCAGCGGCTCAGTGAAGTTGTCCGATGACAGCTTCAGGAAGACCAGGGTCGCGGTGCGAAGCGGGGCAATGCGACTCCGTGTGGCATCAGCAGGTCACCGTGCAGGCCAGCGGCGTCGTTGGCGGCATCGCAGTGGTTTCTCCTCTTGAACAGCACAAAACACACAGTTCCCAGTGCTGTGGGTTGAGGAAACTGAAGTCTTTGGTGTCCTTGAGACTTCCAACAGGAGGCAAGCTCTACTCCAAGCCCTTGGAGAATTTTCTCAAGCAGGAGACACAGCAAAATGTACCCTTTGCACTCTTTTCAGGCAGAAGCAGCGACTGCAGGCCAGTCCAGCAAAGCAACACTGCAAAGGGGCAGTACTCCTCCTTCAGCTCTTCTCCTGAGCAGAGGTTCCTCTTGATTCCAGAAAGATTCTAAAAGTCTGGGGTTTTGGGTCTTCTTCTTATACCCAGTTCTGCCTTTGAAGTTGGCAAACTTCAAAGCAAAGTCTAAAGTGTTTGCAAGATCCTTCCTTGTCCAGGCCAGGCCCCAGACACTCACCAGGGGGTCGGAGACGGCATTGTGTGAGGGCAGGCACAGTCCTTTCAGGTGTGAGTGACCACTCCTCCCCTCCCCTCCAGCACAGATGGCCCATCAGGATATGCAGGCTACACCCCAGCCCCCTTTGTGTCACTGTCTAGAGGAGAAGTGTGAACAGCCCAACTGTCAAACTGACCCAGACAGGGAATCCACAGACAGGCAGAGTCACAGAATGGTATAAGCAAGAAAATGCCTACTTTCTAATAGTGGCATTTTCAAACAGACAATTTAAAAACCAACTTCACTAAAAGATGTATTTTTAAATTGTGAGTTCAGATACCCTAAACTCCACATTTTTATCTGCTGTCAAAGGGAATCTGCGCTTTAGGGATATTTAAAGGCAGCCCCCATGTTAACTTATGGGAGACATAGGTATTGCACAATAAAAAACGAATTTGGCAGTATTTCACTGTTAGGACATATAAAACACACTTGTATATGTCCTACCTTAAACATATATGGGCACCCTGCCCATGGGGCTACCTAGGGCCTAACTTAGGGGTGCCTTACATGTAGTAAAAGGGAAGGTTGAGGCCTGGCAAGTGGGTACACTTGCCAAGTCGAATTGGCAGTTTAAAACGGCACACACAGACACTGCAATGGAAGGTCTGAGCCATGTTTACAGGGCTACTAATGTGGGAGGCACAACCAGTGCTGCAGGCCCACTAGTAGCATTTGATTTACAGGCCCTGGGAACCTCTAGCGCACTTTACTAGTAAATCAAATATGCCAATCATGGATAAAACAATCAACACTACAATTTCTATAGGGAGCACTTGCACTTTAGCACTGATTAGCAGTGGTAAAGTGCGCCGAGACAATAAACCAGAAAAAACAGACCCCACAAAATAGGAGGAAGAAGGCAAAACATTTGGGGATAACCCTGCAAAAAGGGCCATTTTCAAAAACAAGCAACAACGGTTCACTGTAGACTTATTTCTGAGAAGTTTCAATTAGATGAATGTGTGGATGCAGACGCTGTCCAAGGAGGTACATTAATAGAAAATATATACACCATTTTTTAGAATGACCTAAATTATCTAGAAAATACATCTGAGAACTAACCCTTGTAGAAAAGTGCCCTTTTTGACACAGTCATTCTCACTTTTTTGCCACTGGTACTGAGGTTTTTCAACTGAAGGTGCACTGAGTACCTGTTAACCAGGTCCCTGGTGGCACTGCTTTTCCCCTAACACACGGTAAAAGGTCTAATTGTGTACAATTGGCACACATTGTAGCAAATGGTACCCCTGGTACCTACGTACTAAAGAGGGTCTCTAAGGGCTGTAGCATGTATTGTGCCACCCTACAAACTGCTACAGCCTGCCACTGCAGACTGAGTGTCATGGTGCAAACCATGGGTGAAAACACGGCCTGGCACACTCATTGTGTGCTATACCCCAGTCACTGCATCTAATATATGTAAGTCATCCATACAGCAGGCGTTAGAGCCGTAAGGCAGGGTGCATTATATTTGATTTGCAACTAAAATTGTGGTTGCAAACCACCGACTCATATCATTGTGAATCAAAATATCAGTGATGCCCTATAAACCACCCCTTCCAAATTGCAATTTGGTTTACGTTTCCAAACCTTTTTTCCCATTCATTAACCTGTTATGAATCGCAAAATGGGCTTAGTACATTTAATGAATCACAAAGGCTTCAGACATCTGATCCGTAGTTCCTAAATGTGGGATACGTTCTGTAAGCAGTTTATGGCAACTCAAGATGTTGCAACACAACTGTGGTATAGTCCCCTGAGTAAGTACAGTCAGTCAGTTTGTCTAAGAAATTGTATTATTATTATTATTATTATTAATTGGAGTGGTTGACTACCCACCACAAGGAATAATCAGAACTCTTGTCAAAGTGAGCCACTAAAGTCACTAAATAAACCTGAGCTCAAACCCCTGGTAGCAGTGGCATGGAGCAGACAGGCTTAACGTAGGAACAACGTGTAAAGTGTCTAGGCAGTGCCAAAACAGTAATAAAATCAAACTGCAAAACAAAACAAATCCCAAACCAAGTTAGAAAAATAGAGTTATATTTATTTAATGAACAAAAAGACAACAACATTTCAGAAATCCAATAAAGGGGAACCAGAACAATACATTTTTGAAGTTTTAAATAGGAAAAGCACCAGGAGGTATAAAGTGCAAATGATAGTCAATGGTTGCGGTAGTTCGGGACCTAGACGCAATACTACTCTGGGCACGATGGAGAGTAAGACTGATACAACAACCAGTTAATTACATGTCAAATATTTTACATTCTGGTTTAGGGGCTGATTTAAATCTTGGCACAAGGATACTCAGGCGCAACGGTGATGGAGTATCTGTACGCCAAGATTATGGACCACCAACAGAATTTAGGTGCGAGCGGACCGTAGGTGTACCATAGATATACCCGTTCCAGCCATGGTTACAGCACTCTGATGGCCCACCGGAGTAAGCACTATCAGAGGTTGACATCCATGTCCACCCACCTAATTTAAATGGATGGACACAGAGGTCACTTGTCACTGCCCATCACCGCCAGGAAATCTCTGGCAGTAAGGGGCAGTGAAAACTTTCTAAAGTCCCCTCACGTTGGGAGATAGCTCCAATATGATGGGGGCATTTGTTTGGTATTTTCAAAGAGAAAATCCAGCTTCGGGATTTTCTTTTTTGAAAATAAAAAAAAAAGTTTTAGGGACATTTCCGTCATGTTGACGAAGCTGTGCTTCAAACTTTGAAAAGCATCGAAAGGAACTGCCGTCCTGCTTCAGAAATGACTGCTGGCTTAGCGGTCATTTCAAAATTTGATGGGCAGCCTGGCGGACATTAATTCCTCTATCAGAAGAACAGAGATTACTCTGTTTGCCAAAAATTCAATCATGCCATTAGTCGTTTAAGTTCCAATCCACCACAGGAGTAAACTTCTGAAGCAGTACAGGACCTCAGGGGAGGCACTGAAAGGTTCTCAGAATGCCAGTCAGAGGCCCACAGTGGGATCCAGTCCAGGCTCAGTTGAAACTGGCTAGCTTGGCAGTTTCAGGAAAGACCTCTTGTAACTTGTTGTATCCTTATAGCTTGAACAAGGGGTCATCCCTATGACCCTTGAAAATCACTTTCTTGTCCTGGGTACAAGAGGGAGCCAATCCAGTCCTCAGAGCTCCTCTAAGGTCACAGACAGCAAGTCTGGTCTTCTGTTCTTCCGCAGGTTCAGGAGTGTTACGAGGTTGGTGCCCGGAGATACCACATTTATCCTTCGCATGAGCTAGGGGGAGGAAATTACTCTGGAACACACCCTACCCAATGGGATTAAAGTTACCAGAGCCACCCTTATCCATTCTGGACATTTTGAAGATGGCAAAAGTCTTTGGCCACACTCACTTGGGCTCTGAGGGCTGATGGTGTGTGGGGGGATTATACAATGGCAATCCTAGTGCCCCCCCCTCACATCTCACCTAAATGAAAGTTTGAGGCAGCCATTGTACCCGCAATAAACCCAGAGGTTTGGTGGAACAAAAGTAGGGTTTCCAACAACCAGAGAGTGGATCAACAAGAATTGTTTTGGCATCTTTTTTACCTTCCTTTCAAATATGCGCCAGTGTTATATGTAAAATACAGAGACAGCAACCTGGTGAGTCAAAGCAGGTCCTTCGGCAACCAAACAGTGGATATACAAGAATTATGTTGGTATCCTGTTCTCTGCTCTTCAATTGTGGCCCAACTTGTAATATGTAAACCCAGCAGACGAGTAAAGCAGGCTTGATACTCAAGCAGGATTTGAAACTGTAATGTCAAAAAGGATGCTCACAGCCCCCACCTTGCATATTGTGGGAGGTTCAAAGAAGTCATCTCTGCCTATTCAGATCAGCTTGTTGTTTGCTCAGGGCAGGCATTTCACGCCTTTTTCTCCCCCATCTATTCTAATGCTTGCTAATCAGTGGCTGAGAGAATTTTTTGTGAAAATGAAAATTAGCAGACAGGGAAAAGGTAACTTTCTAAAAGTTACTTTCCCATAATATTTATTAAAAATATGACTTCACAATTGAATCGGATTTTTAATAACTATTACAAACACCTTTCTCTAGCTAGTCCCATTCCCAAAATATTATGTTAGGATTTTAATCTGTAATCTGATTTTCTACATAGGCCAGGTAGGGCTGTTACAGCAAAAGTAGCTTTTTCGTACAAGTCACTGCAAGAACATTTTAACATCAAATTTCTACATGTCCTACTTTTAGATACCTTGTCTTGTGAGAGACAGTTCTACCTAGGGAGTGTAGAAGGCTGGCCCTCTATGTAGTGTGCAAAGCCAGGTAGGGCTCCTAGGGGGTCCAGGTAACTACACGTTGATTTACAGGGATAAAAACTAGATCTCATAATGCTATCATTTTTTTTTTTTTGTAGCGTGGTCGAGCAGTTAGGCCAATCTTAGAGAAGTGCAAAGCATTTGTTGTACTCACAGCATCAATCCTGCAACTCACACACTCAAGGGAATAATTCAAGACCAATTTACAAAACTACTTCATACTTTTATGTAATGTTTTAGGATCAGGATTATCAAAATTGGTTAAGTAATTTTAGAGATATGAATTTTTGAAGTTTTAATAAAAATAGTCTTTTTTAACGCAATTACGCGCCATAGGAATCAAAGGAAGATCACCTTTAAAAATACATATAAAATCGTACAGTTGGTTTACCAAGTTCTTCTTTTGCAGGTTGGTCGAGGTCGTCGGTGGGCACACTGTGCCAGCTGGAGAAGTTTGGGCAGCTCCCAGTTCTGGCAGGAGCAGTGAGAGAAGGTTTCTGGAGCTGGTGAAGGGCCACTGCAGTGAACCACTTGGAAAAGCACTGCACAGATAAGTTTAAAGATGGTTCCTTTGTGTCCCCTTGGAGTGTCGAGGTCGCAAGTGGTGGTGGAGCCTTTGGGCACAGCAGGTTCTCTGGTGCAGGGCACAGGGCAGCCAGGTGCAGAGTGAATCAGTGAGCCAGGAGCTGTGCACAAGGATGCCCTCAGGAGCAGGAGGTTAGTTGGTTCGAAGGTTGTTTGCAGGACAACAGTGGAACTTTGGCAGGACGTCTGGGATGTTCCTGAAGTCCCTTGACTGGTGCTTCCTCCTGGTCCATTTTTAGCCCCAGGCAGGCTAGTTTTCTTGGTGTCTGATGTTAGCTGGCCAGTACCCAGGGTATTGCCATGGTTTGACCACTGTAGGGTGCAGTGCCACCAAACGTGGCACACTAGCAGGGTTTGTCCTCGTGGTCGTTGGTGTGCCCCAGAGTGCTCAACTGAAATGGTAGTACTGGGTGTCTGTGGATGCATGGCCGTAGAGGGTGGCACAGTTAGTGCTGCTGCCCTCAGGGACCTACTCTTAGTACCCCAACCCTGGGTACCTAAGTACCTTTTACTAGGGACTTATAGTGGTAGGTAAAGGGGTTTCCAATTGTGCCATTGCACCACAACAGTTTTAGGGAAAGAGCTCTGGCCCACGGAACTTGGTCAGCAGGGGGCCTTGGCACTACAATTTCTAGGCTACACCATACATCAGGCAAAAAGCGGGGGCTAATCATGTCAATAATAGGCCCTTCCTCACAGGGGGTGACTTAATAATATTTGAAAGGGAGTTTTTGGCCTGTCAAAATGGTTTGTATTGACAGGCCGAGCTGCATTTTTTACACTGCTACAGTAATGCCTAGACTGGTAGCCCTGAAGCCATGTTTGCACTGCCATGGTAGTAGATGGCACAATAGCTAATGGAATGTACTGTGACATTTAACTTCCAGGCCCGGGGAACTTTGTACCATATACTAGGAAGGGATGTATAGGTAAGTTAAATATGCCATTCAGGTGCATATCAATTTTGTCATATTGGCCGGTGGAATATTGGCACTCTCTCACTGGCCAGCAGCAGAGGTAAAATGCACAGAGATCTGCAGCCAGCAAAACAGTGAAGGAAAAGACCTGGGGGTACCACACGCATTCCTACAGTTTGCTTCCACAGATCACAAAGATGCAATACTTCTGGTTCAAAGCTCATATTCAAAGGATCAATAATTGGATCCTCCAATTGTAGGCATCTTCATTTAACTTCGGGGTCTCAACAGCTCAAAAAAAACAAGCTGATGCGGGGTGCATGCTGCAGAAACTCCAGCATCCTGGTGGATGAATGTATGATCAACACCAAAGAAGCCACAGAGCACAAGCACTAGAGACTTCACAAAGTGCTTGAAAACGTTGAGAATTTGTGCTTTCAGAGCAGGTTGTTTTTTGCTGGTACCTCATGTGAGTTTTGTTAGGTGAGGGCATACTTCTCGGAAAAAAGTCCAGCGAAGTTTTCGCCAGAGACGGGCTGGAGTGAGATATTTTCTGATCAACTGATCTCTCGTGGGCAGAAAGTATAAGAACCTTTGCTGGGTTAATTTCACAAGTTTTGCCAGTGTAATTACAATATTTCACAGGCCTACAATAAACAAGTAATGTACATGTCAGCAACTACATTTTCATACTGTATGGCATACGCACATACACATGTAAGCACACTTATTCTGTCAATAGTCACTGCTGTAGACATACCTACTTGTGATATGATGACACATTGTGCATTCCTGTACAGGGATTTATGGTGAAATGTAGTGAACAAATGCAGTCAACATGCCATTGATTTATTCTTTACGCAATACACTGAATCTTCAGTTTCCATGTACAAAAGGTGTCACTTGTACTAAGTGTTTTCACAAGAAACTGTCTGAGTACTCAGACTTTCCGTCCTGTGGAAATGCACCGACACCTCACACGCGTGTGGTGTATAAGGCCCTAAATGGGTACCATGTTCCTGCACTGAGCACACATTCTGGCACATGAATGTCATGGGCATATCCTCTGGGGTTTGGGGCACCTTTGACCACAGAAATTTCCACCATATAGAACACCAACACCACACTCTCCTGAGCATATCCTGTGAAGTTTGGAGAACCTATATATATTGCTACATATTCCCGCCCTGTAGAAATATACTGATAGCAGACTCAATGGGCATGTCCTATAGGGTCTGGGGCAATAATGACCATGACTATTCCTGCACTGTGGAAACATTACTACACTTGAATCTCATGGGTGTATTCCTTGCAGTTTGTGGCACCACCGACCACAGGAATTCCTGCCCTGTGGAAATATGCCAACACTACAGTTCCCATATCCCAGAGTTAGCACTTGAACTAAGTCTGACGCGCGGTGAGGATTTGGAAGCTCCCGTGGAGCCCAGTGCTCCAATGACCCAAGGACTTTCCCTTCTGCAGACACTTCAATCTCATGGGCATATCCTGTGGGGTCTGAGGCACCACTGACTCCAGGGCTTTACATCCTGCAGTAATAAGCCGACGGCTCAATCTCATGGGTATATCATGTGAAGTTTGGGGCACCAATGACCCTGTGTATTACTGCCTTGCAGAAATATATTGATATCTCAGTCTCATTGGCATATCCTGTGAAGTTTAGGCCACCACTCACTACAGGAATTCCCACAAAATGGACATTTACTGCAGTCTGAATTTCATGTGCATATCCTGTGACAATATACCAACATCTCAACCTCATGCCAGATGCTCTGGGCTAAGGCACCACTGACCACATGTGTACCTGCTTTGTGGATATATATACTGACACAAGTATTTCCTGTGCATATTTTGTGATCTTTGGGACACCAATAACGAGGCATATTCCAGCCCGGTGGAAACATACTGACACCTCGATCACCTGAGCTCATCCTGTAGGGCTTGGGGCACCAATGAGCCCAGAATTCTCTGGCCTGCAGAAATACCTCACATTCATGGGCATATCCTGCCCTTTCGAAATATATTGACACCTCAGTCCCATGGGCATATCCTCTAAAGACTAGGGGCCACATGTAGCAACATTCAGAATTGCGACTCGCAAATTGCGAGTCAGAGCGATTAGCAATTTGCGTGTCGCAATTCTGAATGTTGGATGGTGTCCCTGACACCATCTGCGATTCTCAAGGGTGTCGCAAAGGCCCACCTAATGCGAATGGCGGCCCTCACAGGGATGGTGTCCTGCTGCGGACAGCAGACCACCATGTCTGTGACTGCTTTTTAATACAGCAGGTTTTTTTTGTAATGCAGCCCGTTTTCCTTGAAGGAAATGCATTACTAAAACAAAAAATTAATCGTTTTCATTTCATTTTTTCAGAGCAGGCAGTGGTCCATAGGAAGGACATGCTGTGAAGAAATGTTTACAGTGCAAATCACAACAGGGAAGGTGTCCCATGGGGACCCCTTTCCTTTTGCGAATGGGTTACCACCCATTTCAAAAGGGTGCAAAATGCGATTGGTTTGCGACCACGTTCGTGATCACAAACCATTCCTACATTGCACTGCGATTCGCAATTAGGAAGGGACCACCCCTTCCTAATTGGGACTCGCAAACCCGTTTTGCGATTCGATAACCAGGTTACCGAATCGCAAAATGGGGTTTGTGCATTGCAATGTGCTTTTTGCACGTCGCAAAATTCACTGTTTGCGACGTGCAAAAAGCTTGCTACATCTGGCCCTAGGTCACAATGGGCCAAAGAAATTAGCTCCCTGTGGAAATTTACTGACATCTGAATTTGATGGATATATCCTGTGGAAATATACTGGCATCTGAATCTGACAGGCAGTTCCTGTAGAAATTTACTGACATCTGAATTTTATGGATATATCCTGTGGAAATATACTGGCATCTGAATCTCACAGGCATATTGTGTAGGGCTTAGGGCACAACAGGAATTCCTGCCCTGTGGAAATATGCCAACACTACAGTTCCCATATCCCAGAGTTAGCACTTGAACTAAGTCTGACGCGCAGTGAGGATTTGGAAACTCCTGTGGATCCCAGTGCTCCAATGACCCAAGGACTTTCCCTTCTGCAGAAAGACTTTGGCACAACAATTTGATGGGCATACCCTATGTAGTGTGGGGCACAAATGGACATGTGTATTTCCACCCTGTAGAAACATACTGACACCTGAATATCATGGGCCTGTCCAATTGTGTCTGGGGCATCTCTGACCACAGGAATGCCTGCGCTAAGGAATAAGCCGGGACTTCAATCTCATGGGCATATCCTGTGAGTTTTGCGGCAAAAAAGAGCCCAGGGCTTTACATCCAGCAGAAATATGATGCTCCTCAATCTCATGGGCATATCATATAAGGTTTGGGGTACCAATGATCCTGTGCAGAAATATATTCACATCTCAATCTATTTGGCATATCCTGTGACATTTAGGCCACCACTCACTACAGGAATTCCCACAATATGGAAATTTGCTGAATTATGAATCGCATTTGCTGTGAAAATATACTCACATCCCAACGTCATTGCATATCCTGTGAGACTTAAGGCACCACTGATCATGTGTGTCCCTGCCCTCTGGATTTATACTGGCACAGGAACCCCGCTGGCACATTCTGTGAGCTTTGGGGCACCAATAACCAGACAGATTCCAGCCCTGTGGAGATACAGCCACACCTCAATCACCTGGGATTATCCTGTAGGGCTTGGGGCACCAATGAACCGAGACCTTCCTGTCCGGCAGAAATACACTGACATTTCAATCTCATGGGCATATCCTGTGGGGCTGGGGCACCAATGACCATATGCATTCCTACCCTGTAAAAATATATTCACATCTCCGTCTCATGTGCATATCCTGTGAAGATTAGGCTACAAAGGGTCACAGAAATTTACTGACATCTGAATCTGATGGACACATCCGGTGGGAGTATACTGGCAAGTGAACCTCATGGCCATAGCCTGTGGACATATACTGACACTTGAGTCTCATTGCCATATCCTGTGAGGTTTGGAGAACCAATGGCTGTAGGACTTACTGTCCTGCTGAAATATGTCAACACCTCTATTTTATGCACATATCCTATGGGGTTTAGACCACCGCAGACCACAGGGTTTTCTGCTCTGTGGAAACATGATGGCACCTCATTTACCATTTGCTGTACCACTTGAACTAAGTGTTTCTTAAGAAACCGCCTGACTCCTCAGTGTCATAGTCGCTTGATCTGGAGTCTGGAGCGCCAATGACCACAGAGCTTTTGGGTCTCTGAAAATATGCTGATACTTCATTCTGACTGGCAGGTGGTACAGAGACAGCATTAGCACGTGCTTCGTAACCTGAGCAAGGCTGGTCCTGCGACCGGTAGCCGCAGATGTTCACATCCTCTGAAGCCTGTCCATAGGGGAGCAGAGACTCATCCTCCTGGCCTGTGGTCACACTCTTGGAATCTAGGCTGTTGTCTTCTGTGGACTCATCAGAGCCTGAGTCAAAGAAGTCTCCTAGAGCTTTTTCATCCAGAGGCCCCAGGCTGGCTTGGAGCTGCACAGAGTCAAGAGGAATATCCAGTGGGCATTGCTGAGCCTTGCCTGCTCCACGGTACACCGCATCCTCAGCCTTCTCTTGGGAAGTGGGCTTCGGACCTTGAGTGCCAGTGAGGTGTACTGTGCAGCCTCCATTGACTTCCTTTGAAGAGGAAGGCCGTGCCGGGCACACCGGCACAGAGTCGCTATCAATGGGGTCTGAGTCACTGCTTCCATAGTCCTCCCATTGACCTGCTGCACCAAGTCCTTCTTGACTGGATGACCAGGAGAAGGAGGCTCCTAAGTAAGCCTCCTTCTCAGAAGAGTCTGGTACACTGCAGCTGCGGTAGCCATGGTCATGCTGAAAATCATACTCCCCAGGCAGCGGGTGTAGGACGTGTGTCTCTCCTTCTGCCTCAGACATTCCTTCGGGAACTGGTTCCACAATGGCATCTAGAGCAATAAAGTCCACCTTCAAGGATTCATCGGGCCCAGAACTCCAGAAGACAACCTTTGAATCATCGTTCAGTACAATCTGCTGGAAAGAAAGAAAGACAACAGTCAGCTCTTCCCTCAATCCCCTTCTGCTCAATGCGCAAGCAACCTTGGCATTCCCACTACCCTCCTATAGTGGTGTAGGTCACTGACCCAGGCTCACATGGTCCAGTTACACTTATGGAGAGTCGCATGGGGCTAGCTTTGGGAGGTGCAAACTGAAGATTTGTAATCAGACACTGCGTGATGAGGCAGGGTGTGTGATCAGGCACGGCGACCGATGGGACATGCAGTGTATTTAGGTACAACGTATGATTGGACACGGTGTATGACCAGGCATGGAGTACAGTTAGGAGTGTTGAGACACGGAGTGTGAGAAGGGGCGGTGTACCATGGGAGGGGGTGTGATCAACCATGAAGTACAATGAGGTACGTTGAGAAGCGGTCTGTGATCAGGAGCGGTTGTGCGATGGGGCAGTGTGAGAAGGTAGCCTCTTTCTAGCCTTGTTACCCCCACTTTTGGCCTGTTTGTGAGTGTATGTCAGGGTGTTTGTCACTGTTTTCACTGTCTCACTGGGATCCTGATAGCCAGGCCTCAGTGCTCATAGTGAAAACACTATGTTTTCAGTATGTTTGTTATGTGTCACTGGGATCCTGCTGGTCAGGACCCCAGTGCTCATAGGTTTGTGGCCTATATGTATGTGTCACTGGGACCCTGTCACACAGGGCCCCAGTGCTCATAGGTGTGCATGTATATGTTCCCTGTGTGGTGCCTAACTGTCTCACTGAGGCTCTGCTAACCAGAACCTCAGTGGTTATGCTCTCTCATTACTTTCAAATTGTCACTGACAGGCTAGTGACCATTTTTACCAATTTACATTGGCTTACTGGAACACCCTTATAATTCCCTAGTATATGGTACTGAGGTACCCAGGGTATTGGGGTTCCAGGAGATCCCTATGGGCTGCAGCATTTCTTTTGCCACCCATAGGGAGCTCTGACAATTCTTACACAGGCCTGCCACTGCAGTCTGAGTGAAATAACGTCCACGTTATTTCACAGCCATTTTACACTGCACTTAAGTAACTTATAAGTCACCTATATGTCTAACCTTTACCTGGTAAAGGTTAGGTGCAAAGTTACTTAGTGTGAGGGCACCCTGGCACTAGCCAAGGTGCCCCCACATTGTTCAGAGCCAATTCACTGAACTTTGTGAGTGCGGGGACACCATTACACGCGTGCACTACATATAGGTCACTACCTATATGTAGCTTCACCATGGTAACTCCGAATATGGCCATGTAACATGTCTATGATCATGGAATTGCCCCCTCTATGCCATCCTGGCATTTTTGGTACAATTCCATGATCCCAGTGGTCTGTAGCACAGACCCTGGTACTGCCAGACTGCCCTTCCTGGGGTTTCACTGCAGCTGCTGCTGCTGCCAACCCCTCAGACAGGCATCTGCCCTCCTGGGGTCCAGCCAGGCCTGGCCCAGGATGGCAGAACAAAGAACTTCCTCTGAGAGAGGGTGTGACACCCTCTCCCTTTGGAAAATGGTGTGAAGGCAGGGGAGGAGTAGCCTCCCCCAGCCTCTGGAAATGCTTTGTTGGGCACAGATGTGCCCAATTCTGCATAAGCCAGTCTACACCGGTTCAGGGACCCCTTAGCCCCTGCTCTGGCGCGAAACTGGACAAAGGAAAGGGGAGTGACCACTCCCCTGACCTGCACCTCCCCTGGGGGGTGTCCAGAGCTCCTCCAGTGTGCTCCAGACCTCTGCCATCTTGGAAACAGAGGTGCTGCTGGCACACTGGACTGCTCTGAGTGGCCAGTGCCACCAGGTGACGTCAGAGACTCCTTGTGATAGGCTCCTTCAGGTGTTAGTAGCCTTTCCTCTCTCCTAGGTAGCCAAACCCTCTTTCCTGGCTATTTAGGGTCTCTGTCTCTGGGGAAACTTCAGATAACGAATGCATGAGCTCAGCCGAGTTCCTCTGCATCTCCCTCTTCACCTTCTGATAAGGAATCGACCGCTGACCGCGCTGGAAGCCTGCAAACCTGCAACATAGTAGCAAAGACGACTACTGCAACTCTGTAACGCTGATCCTGCCGCCTTCTCGACTGTTTTCCTGCTTGTGCATGCTGTGGGGGTAGTCTGCCTCCTCTCTGCACCAGAAGCTCCGAAGAAATCTCCCGTGGGTCGACGGAATCTTCCCCCTGCAACCGCAGGCACCAAAAAGCTGCATTACCGGTCCCTTGGGTCTCCTCTCAGCACGACGAGCGAGGTCCCTCGAATCCAGCGACACCGTCCAAGTGACCCCCACAGTCCAGTGACTCTTCAGCCCAAGTTTGGTGGAGGTAAGTCCTTGCCTCACCTCGCTGGGCTGCATTGCTGGGAACCGCGACTTTGCAAGCTACTCCGGCCCCTGTGCACTTCCGGCGGAAATCCTTCGTGCACAGCCAAGCCTGGGTCCACGGCACTCTAACCTGCATTGCACGACTTTCTAAGTTGGTCTCCGGCGACGTGGGACTCCTTTGTGCAACTTCGGCGAGCACCGTTTCACGCATCCTCGTAGTGCCTGTTTCTGGCACTTCTTCGGGTGCTACCTGCTTCAGTGAGGGCTCTTTATCTTGCTCGACGTCCCCTCTCTCTGCAGGTCCAATTTGCGACCTTCTGGTACCTCCTGGGCCCCAGCAGCGTCCAAAAACGCCAAACGCACGATTTGCGTGTAGCAAGGCTTGTTGGCGTCCATCCGGCGGGAAAACACTTCTGCACGACTCTCCAAGGCGTGGGGGATCCATCCTCCAAAGGGGAAGTCTCTAGCCCTTGTCGTTCCTGCAGTATTCACAGTTCTTCAGCCTAGTAAGAGCTTCTTTGCACCAACCGCTGGCATTTCTTGGGCATCTGCCCATCTCCGAGTTGCTTGTGACTTTTGGACTTGGTCCCCTTGTTCCACAGGTACCCTCAGTCAGGAATCCATCGTTGTTGCATTGCTGATTTGTGTTTTCCTTGCATTTTCCCTCTAACACGACTATTTTGTCCTTAGGGGAACTTTGGTGCACTTTGCACTCACTTTTCAGGGTCTTGGGGTGGGTTATTTTGCTAACTCTCACTATTTTCTAATAGTCCCAGCGACCCTCTACAAGGTCACATAGGTTTGGGGTCCATTCGTGGTTCGCATTCCACTTCTGGAGTATATGGTTTGTGTTGCCCCTATCCCTATGTTTCCCCATTGCATCCTATTGTAACTATACATTGTTTGCACTGTTTTCTAAGACTATACTGCATATTTTTGCTATTGTGTATATATATCTTGTGTATATTTCCTATCCTCTCACTGAGGGTACACTCTGAGATACTTTGGCATATTGTCATAAAAATAAAGTACCTTTATTTTTAGTATAACTGTGTATTGTGTTTTCTTATGATATTGTGCATATGACACTAAGTGGTACTGTAGTAGCTTCACACGTCTCCTAGTTCAGCCTGAGCTGCTTTGCTAAGCTACCATTATCTATCAGCCTAAGCTGCTAGACACCCTATACACTAATAAGGGATAACTGGGCCTGGTGCAAGGTGCAAGTACCCCTTGGTACTCACTACAAGCCAGTCCAGCCTCCTACATTGGTTGTGCAGTGGTGGGATAAGTGCTTGAGACTACTTACCACTCTTGTCATTGTATTTTTCATAAGAGAAAAATATACAAAACAAGGTCAGTGTATATACACATAGCCAAAAAAGTTTTGCATTTCCTCTTTTCACTCTTTTCTAAGTGCTGAAAAGTACTTCTAAACTTTCAGAAAGTTCTTAAAAGTTTAAAAAGTTTTTTCTGTCTTTCCAAAAAGTTCTGAAAACTTTTTTCTCTTTTTCTATCACTTTAACTCTCTCTAAAAAATGTCTGGCACAGGAAAAAATGTTGAACTGTCCAAACTTGCATATGATCACCTTAGCTGGAAAGGAGCAAGGAGTCTCTGCATAGAGAGAGGTTTGAGTGTAGGGAAGAATCCTTCCTTAGAACTGTTAATTAATATGCTTAGAGTACAGGATAAGGCCATAAGTGCCCAATCTGTAGAAAAAGTAGCTAATGGTTCTCAATCTGATCCAGGGACTCCCCCAGGAAAAGGTTCAGGAAAGAAACTTCTCAGCCTGCCAATTACTAGACAGTCTAGCATAGTTGGTACAGAGGTTGAATCACACCATACTGATGGTGTGCTCTCACATTATACTGGTAGCCAAGCTGTTAGGGTGCCCTCTGTAAGGGACAGGTCTCCTTCTGTTCATTCCCATCATACCTCTGTATCTAGAAATGTCCCTCCCACCCACCCTGATGACAGATTGTTAGAAAGGGAGCTCAATAGATTGAGAGTGGAGCAAACCAGACTGAAGCTCAAGAAGCAACAGCTGGATTTGGATAGACAGTCTTTAGAAATAGAGAGGGAAAGACAGAAGTTGGGTTTAGAAACCCATGGTGGCAGCAGCAGTATTCCCCATAGTCATCCTGCAAAAGAGCATGATTCCAGGAATCTGCATAAGATAGTTCCCCCTTATAAGGAGGGGGATGACATTAACAAGTGGTTTGCTGCACTTGAGAGGGCCTGTGTTGTACAGGATGTCCCTCAAAGGCAGTGGGCTGCTATCCTATGGCTATCATTTAGTGGAAAGGGTAGGGATAGACTCCTTACTGTGAAAGAAAATGATGCCAATAATTTTACAGTTCTTAAGAATGCACTCCTGGATGGTTATGGCTTAACCACTGAACAGTACAGGATAAAGTTCAGAGAGACCAAAAAGGAGTCTTCACAAGACTGGGTTGATTTCATTGACCATTCAGTGAAGGCCTTGGAGGGGTGGTTACATGGCAGTAAAGTTACTGATTATGAAAGCCTGTATAACACAATCCTGAGAGAGCATATACTTAATAATTGTGTGTCTGATTTGTTGCACCAGTACCTGGTAGACTCTGATCTGACCTCTCCCCAAGAATTGGGAAAGAAGGCAGACAAATGGGTCAGAACAAGGGTGAACAGAAAAGTTCATACAGGCGGTGACAAAGATGGCAATAAGAAGAAAGATGGTGAAAAATCTCAAGATAAGCATGGGGATAAGGATAAAACCAAAAATCCCACTTCAAATCTTAAACACTCTTCAGAGGGTGGGGATAAAACAAATTCTTCCTCTTCTTCCCAACCTGCACACATTAAAAAGCCTTGGTGCTTTGTGTGTAAAAACAGAGGCCATAGGCCAGGGGATAAGTCCTGTCCAGGTAAACCCCCTGAGCCTACCACCACTAATACATCAAGCTCTAGTGCCCCTAGCAGTAGTGGTACTAGTGGTGGGACTGCTGGCAACAGTCAAGCAAAGGGTGTAGTTGGGTTCACTTATGGGTCCATAGTGGAAACTGATGTAATCAGTCCCAAGACAGTTTCTGTCACACCTAGTGGCATTGGCCTTGCCACACTGGCTGCTTGTCCCCTTACAATGGATAAGTACAGGCAGACAGTTTCAATAAATGGTGTTGAGGCCTTGGCCTACAGGGACACAGGTGCCAGTTTCACTTTGGTGACTGAAAACCTAGTGCCTCCTGAACAACACATCATTGGACAACAGTATAAGATTATTGATGTCCATAACTCCACTAAGTTTCTTCCCTTAGCTATAATTCAGTTTAGTTGGGGTGGAGTTACTGGCCCTAAGCAGGTGGTGGTATCACCTAGCTTACCTGTAGACTGTCTCTTAGGTAATGACCTAGAGGCCTCAGGTTGGGCTGATGTAGAGTTTTATGCCCATGCAGCCATGCTGGGCATCCCTGAGGAATTGTTCCCTCTCATTTCTACTGAAATGAAAAAGCAAAGGAGAGAAGGCCTGAAAACTCAGGATCCCTCTCCATCAACAGGTAAAAAGGGTATCACAGTATCCCCTAACCACCCTACCATTCAGGATACCATTCCTGTGGTGGGAGAAACCTCTCCTCGGGTGGCACCTGTTCCAAGGGAATCATCAGCTGGCAAAGCTGGACTCCCTGAGGTGGAAGTACCTCTCTGTGGGATAACTAACATTGGTGAGAAAAAGAGCACCATTTTAGTTAACATGGAGCATCCCTCCAACCCTCCCAGAGAAACTTTAGTGCAGAAACCCTGCACTACCTCACAACACTTAGGACAGCATCCCTGCCCTAGTGTGGAGCTCATAGGACAGCATCCCTGCCCTGCTCCAACTCAAGAGAAACAGCATCCCTGTTCTCTCTTCCAGCCAAATGGACAAAGTTTTTGCCCAGCTATGGCTTTACTGAGACAGCATCCCTGTCTGGCATTTCCATCATTACAAATAGGTTCAGTGGATAATTCCCACTGCTCTAAACTAAAACTTACTGATAGAAACTCTGAAAATACATCTTCACATTGTTGGTTAGCTAAAAAACTTCAAACAGGGTGGTTTACATCCCCACAGGGAAGTAACCATATAGTGGATGATAAAGGGAGTAACCAGTCTATTGCAGAGCTACTCTCTACTTATCACCACTTAGACAATAAAGTCTCAACTGGCCAAGGTTAGCCTTATTGTCCTTCGTTTGGGGGGGGGTTGTGTGAGAAGGTAGCCTCTTTCTAGCCTTGTTACCCCCACTTTTGGCCTGTTTGTGAGTGTATGTCAGGGTGTTTGTCACTGTTTTCACTGTCTCACTGGGATCCTGATAGCCAGGCCTCAGTGCTCATAGTGAAAACACTATGTTTTCAGTATGTTTGTTATGTGTCACTGGGATCCTGCTGGTCAGGACCCCAGTGCTCATAGGTTTGTGGCCTATATGTATGTGTCACTGGGACCCTGTCACACAGGGCCCCAGTGCTCATAGGTGTGCATGTATATGTTCCCTGTGTGGTGCCTAACTGTCTCACTGAGGCTCTGCTAACCAGAACCTCAGTGGTTATGCTCTCTCATTACTTTCAAATTGTCACTGACAGGCTAGTGACCATTTTTACCAATTTACATTGGCTTACTGGAACACCCTTATAATTCCCTAGTATATGGTACTGAGGTACCCAGGGTATTGGGGTTCCAGGAGATCCCTATGGGCTGCAGCATTTCTTTTGCCACCCATAGGGAGCTCTGACAATTCTTACACAGGCCTGCCACTGCAGTCTGAGTGAAATAACGTCCACGTTATTTCACAGCCATTTTACACTGCACTTAAGTAACTTATAAGTCACCTATATGTCTAACCTTTACCTGGTAAAGGTTAGGTGCAAAGTTACTTAGTGTGAGGGCACCCTGGCACTAGCCAAGGTGCCCCCACATTGTTCAGAGCCAATTCACTGAACTTTGTGAGTGCGGGGACACCATTACACGCGTGCACTACATATAGGTCACTACCTATATGTAGCTTCACCATGGTAACTCCGAATATGGCCATGTAACATGTCTATGATCATGGAATTGCCCCCTCTATGCCATCCTGGCATTTTTGGTACAATTCCATGATCCCAGTGGTCTGTAGCACAGACCCTGGTACTGCCAGACTGCCCTTCCTGGGGTTTCACTGCAGCTGCTGCTGCTGCCAACCCCTCAGACAGGCATCTGCCCTCCTGGGGTCCAGCCAGGCCTGGCCCAGGATGGCAGAACAAAGAACTTCCTCTGAGAGAGGGTGTGACACCCTCTCCCTTTGGAAAATGGTGTGAAGGCAGGGGAGGAGTAGCCTCCCCCAGCCTCTGGAAATGCTTTGTTGGGCACAGATGTGCCCAATTCTGCATAAGCCAGTCTACACCGGTTCAGGGACCCCTTAGCCCCTGCTCTGGCGCGAAACTGGACAAAGGAAAGGGGAGTGACCACTCCCCTGACCTGCACCTCCCCTGGGGGGTGTCCAGAGCTCCTCCAGTGTGCTCCAGACCTCTGCCATCTTGGAAACAGAGGTGCTGCTGGCACACTGGACTGCTCTGAGTGGCCAGTGCCACCAGGTGACGTCAGAGACTCCTTGTGATAGGCTCCTTCAGGTGTTAGTAGCCTTTCCTCTCTCCTAGGTAGCCAAACCCTCTTTCCTGGCTATTTAGGGTCTCTGTCTCTGGGGAAACTTCAGATAACGAATGCATGAGCTCAGCCGAGTTCCTCTGCATCTCCCTCTTCACCTTCTGATAAGGAATCGACCGCTGACCGCGCTGGAAGCCTGCAAACCTGCAACATAGTAGCAAAGACGACTACTGCAACTCTGTAACGCTGATCCTGCCGCCTTCTCGACTGTTTTCCTGCTTGTGCATGCTGTGGGGGTAGTCTGCCTCCTCTCTGCACCAGAAGCTCCGAAGAAATCTCCCGTGGGTCGACGGAATCTTCCCCCTGCAACCGCAGGCACCAAAAAGCTGCATTACCGGTCCCTTGGGTCTCCTCTCAGCACGACGAGCGAGGTCCCTCGAATCCAGCGACACCGTCCAAGTGACCCCCACAGTCCAGTGACTCTTCAGCCCAAGTTTGGTGGAGGTAAGTCCTTGCCTCACCTCGCTGGGCTGCATTGCTGGGAACCGCGACTTTGCAAGCTACTCCGGCCCCTGTGCACTTCCGGCGGAAATCCTTCGTGCACAGCCAAGCCTGGGTCCACGGCACTCTAACCTGCATTGCACGACTTTCTAAGTTGGTCTCCGGCGACGTGGGACTCCTTTGTGCAACTTCGGCGAGCACCGTTTCACGCATCCTCGTAGTGCCTGTTTCTGGCACTTCTCCGGGTGCTACCTGCTTCAGTGAGGGCTCTTTATCTTGCTCGACGTCCCCTCTCTCTGCAGGTCCAATTTGCGACCTTCTGGTACCTCCTGGGCCCCAGCAGCGTCCAAAAACGCCAAACGCACGATTTGCGTGTAGCAAGGCTTGTTGGCGTCCATCCGGCGGGAAAACACTTCTGCACGACTCTCCAAGGCGTGGGGGATCCATCCTCCAAAGGGGAAGTCTCTAGCCCTTGTCGTTCCTGCAGTATTCACAGTTCTTCAGCCTAGTAAGAGCTTCTTTGCACCAACCGCTGGCATTTCTTGGGCATCTGCCCATCTCCGAGTTGCTTGTGACTTTTGGACTTGGTCCCCTTGTTCCACAGGTACCCTCAGTCAGGAATCCATCGTTGTTGCATTGCTGATTTGTGTTTTCCTTGCATTTTCCCTCTAACACGACTATTTTGTCCTTAGGGGAACTTTGGTGCACTTTGCACTCACTTTTCAGGGTCTTGGGGTGGGTTATTTTGCTAACTCTCACTATTTTCTAATAGTCCCAGCGACCCTCTACAAGGTCACATAGGTTTGGGGTCCATTCGTGGTTCGCATTCCACTTCTGGAGTATATGGTTTGTGTTGCCCCTATCCCTATGTTTCCCCATTGCATCCTATTGTAACTATACATTGTTTGCACTGTTTTCTAAGACTATACTGCATATTTTTGCTATTGTGTATATATATCTTGTGTATATTTCCTATCCTCTCACTGAGGGTACACTCTGAGATACTTTGGCATATTGTCATAAAAATAAAGTACCTTTATTTTTAGTATAACTGTGTATTGTGTTTTCTTATGATATTGTGCATATGACACTAAGTGGTACTGTAGTAGCTTCACACGTCTCCTAGTTCAGCCTGAGCTGCTTTGCTAAGCTACCATTATCTATCAGCCTAAGCTGCTAGACACCCTATACACTAATAAGGGATAACTGGGCCTGGTGCAAGGTGCAAGTACCCCTTGGTACTCACTACAAGCCAGTCCAGCCTCCTACAGGCAGGGTGTGTGATCAACCCGGCTGTGTGATTAGCTGAGATGTACGATGAGACAGTGTGTTTTCAGGCACAATGAATGATAAGACATGGTGTGTAATGAGAAACAATGTATGATGAGACAGTGTGTGGTCAGGCATGGTGTACAATAGGGTATGTTGAGACACGGAGTGTGAGAAGGGGCGGTGTATGATGGGACACGGTGGGATCAGGCATGAAGTAGGGTAAGGTACATTGAGAAGGGGTTTGTGATCATGCATGGTTCTGTGATGGGATATGGTGTCTGATCAGCCAGAGTGCGTGATGGGACAAGGTGTCTGATCAGCCACAGTGCATGAAGGGACATGGTGTGTGATCAGACAAATTGTATGAGACCCGCTGGGTGATTAGGTGAGATGCACAAAGAGATAAGGTGTGTGATCTGGTACTGTGTTTAGAAGACATGGTGTGTGATCAGGTGAGGTGTACGATGAAATACGGTCTGTATTCAGGCACAAAGTACAGTGGAACACGGTGTGAGATCAGACAGAGGGTACAATGAGTTGAACTACTGTGTGGTCAGGGATGGTGTATGATGAGACATGAAGTGTGATCTCACCTGGTCTGTGATGAGAGTGAGTGTGGAGTGTCACCTGCCACAATGTACGATGAGATACATTGAGACACGGTGTGTGAGAGGAACAGTGTGCAACACAACATGATGTGTGATTCATCCGAAAAGGAAAGTTTAGCACCCTGTGGTCCAAGTTCTACATTGTAGGAATCTTCATTGAAGTCATAAACTCCGACTAATTCCCCGCTGCTTGCGCGGACCCTGGAACGCCTTTAAATATATTGTCCTTAATTAAATAAACATTGTCGAATTTTCTACATCAAAGGTATTTCCTATGGACCTTCAGGTTAGACTGTCAGAGTTGGCATTCTCTTTCTGAATGCTGGTAAACATTGATGAAAATGATTAACGTTTTGAGTTTACATCATCTGCTATGGAAAGAGGGCATCTTTCAAGATGGAAAGCGTGGACAGAAAATACAGTCTGATGGGCTCACATTGAGGGAGGAGGATAAACAGCCTGTCCCTTTAAAGACCTAGGAGGAGACCCCTACCCCCAATACCTTGTCCTTGCCGTTCGTTCGTACCTGTGATGTCCCTTCGTACATGTTTGAGGGTAACATGTCTGAAGAGACAGCCGGGGAGGAGGTGGGTTGTTGATGACTTCAATGAAGATTCCTATGATGGAGAACTGGGACCACAAGTATTCAACCTAACAACTGGCATCCTAGGATCATCACTGATAGCTATACAGTCTGAATAGAGTAGCAAGTTAAAGACAAACCAACTCTGCAGTTGTTGTTTATATAATATAAGAAAACATATTCCATTAGAGAAGGAATTCTGAGACTGTGCCTCATTCCTCATGAATGGCAACAGATTGACTTAAAATAGCTCGGACAACAGGGTGTGTTAGACTCGCACGCACAGCCAATGCCCGAAGGCTGCAAAGTAAACAATGAAACCAATCCCATAAGAAGACATCGTCATGTAATCAACACACAGTAAAAGAACATTTGAGACAAAAAAAGTAATTACACAAAAGAAATTAAATGCTTGTCAATCGTGCTCTGTAAGTGCTGGTTCACAGTTACCGACCACTTGAGGCTGTTAAGGTGTAACACATGCAGCCCCACTTTATATGGTCCCATCCCTCACAGACTCCTAAGAATGATCACCCCAAAATAACGCGATTGTAAGCAATCCTATGAGCCTGTCAGTAGATTATAAATATCAGGTGTCCTGCTAAAAAACACATGAAAAATGTGAATGTGTGAATGAGCCCTGCTTAGAAGCGAGGTGCCCATTCGGTAAGCCGTCACATATGTGGGACTATATCAAGGGGGGCTGCATGGCTTACACATTCATATACATTTGATCAGCTGCGACGTGGAGTTATTTTGCTATGTCTGTTATTGAACCGGTGATTTTTCTTACATACTGTATATACTTATGTTGATGTTTCAATTTGTGATTTACAGTTACCCCTGATGAAGGGTGTGTTCACCCAAAATGCATAGCGGTTTGGTCTTCATTCATCAGAAATTGTACAACCTTGAAATTTCAGCCTCAAGTGGCTTATGTGTGAAGCAACACTGACGTAACACGATTGATCAACAAACAATTACATTCTTTTGTATAATCAAATTTTTTGTCTCAACTTTGCTTTGTGCGGTGTGGTGATTATGTGATGATGTCTTGCTAAAGGATTGATTACCTTGGTTACTTTGCAGCCTTTGGGCATTGGCTGTGTGTCCTAAGTCTAGTGTAGCCTGTTCTACCGGTTATGTTAAAGTTCTTTCACGAGCCGAGGCAGGGCGCCTTCGAGCACTGCGTGCTAAGGCCCATATTTATACTTTTTGACGCTAAACTGCGCTAACGCAGTTTAGCGTCAAAAAATTTAGCGCCGTCTAACGCCATTCTGAAGCGCCATGCGGGCGCCGTATTTATGGAATGGCGTTAGCCGGCGCTAGCAGACCGGCGCTGCCTGGTGTGCGTGGAAAAAAACCACGTAGACCAGGCAGCGCCGGCGTAGGGGGAAAATGGCGTTAGGGCGTCTTAAAATGGGGCAAGTCAGGTTGAGGCAAAAAAATCGCCTCAACCCGATTTGCGCCATTTTTTTCGACGCCCAGACGCCATTTAAATGACTCCTGTCTTAGTAAAGACAGGAGTCATGCCCCCTTGCCCAATGGCCATGCCCAGGGGACTTATGTCCCCTGGGCATGGTCATTGGGCATAGTGGCATGTAGGGGGGCACAAATAAGGCCCCCCTATGCCACCAAAAAAAATTAAAAAAAATAAAAAATTATACTTACCTGAACTTACCTGAATGTCCCTGGGATGGGTCCCTCCATCCTTGGGTGTCCTCCTGGGGTGGGCAAGGGTGGCAGGGGGGGTCCCTGGGGGCATGGGAGGGCACCTGTGGGCTCATTTTGAGCCCACAGGCCCCTTAACGCCTACCCTGACCCAGGCGTTAAAAAGTGGCGCAAATGCAGGGTTTTTTGACCCGACCACTCCCGGGCGTGATTTTTGCCCGGGAGTATAAATACGACGCATTTGCGTCGCCGTCATTTTTTTAGACGGGAACGCCTTCCTTGCATCTCATTAACGCAAGGAAGGCGTTCACGCAAAAAAATTACGCTATTTGCCCATACTTTGGCGCTAGACGCGTCTAACGCCAAAGTATAAATATGGCTTTAGTTTTGCGCCGAATTTGCGTCGAAAAAAACGACGCTAATTCGGCGTAAACGGAGTATAAATACGGGCCTAAGTTTGTTTAAAGTTGGGGAAAGTATACTAGTGTTGTTGACACTGTTTATTCGAGTACATTGCAAGCATTGTGAGAAACAGATTGACTTAAACAGGTTTCTAAGTGTTTCTTGGCCAACTCTTGCTTCAGCTTAGGTATGTGTCTCTAACCAGTAGTGTCCTGTGACAGTATATATTGGCTTCAGAGGGCTGGTTCACCAATCTCCAGAACTGGGACACTTGGCCAACTCTTGCTTCAGCTTAGGTGCCTGTGTCTAACCAGTAGTGTCCTGTGACAGTATATATTGGCTTCAGAGGGCTGCTTTACCAATTTTCAGAACTGGGACACTTGGCCAACTCTTGCTTCAGCTTAGGTGTCTGTGTCTAACCAGTAGTGTCCTGTGACAGTATATATTGGCTTCAGAGGGCTGGTTTACCAATCTACAGAACTGGGAACTTGGCCAACTCTTGCTTCAGCTTAGGTGTCTGTGTCTAACCAGTAGTGTCTTGTGACAGTATATATTGGCTTCAGAGGGCTGGTTTACCAATCTCCAGAACTGGGACACTTGGCCAACTCTTGCTTCAGCTTAGGTGCCTGTGTCTAACCAGTAGTGTCCTGTGACAGTATATATTGGCTTCAGAGGGCTGGTTTACCAATCTCCAGAACTGGGACACTTGGCCAACTCTTGCTTCAGCTTAGGTGTCTGTGTCTAACCAGTAGTGTCCTGTGACAGTATATATTGGCTTCAGAGGGCTGGTTTACCAATCTCCAGAACTGGGACACTTGGCCAACTCTTGCTTCAGCTTAGGTGCCTGTGTCTAACCAGTAGTGTCCTGTGACAGTATATATTGGCTTCAGAGGGCTGGTTTACCAATCTACAGAACTGGGACACTTGGCCAACTCTTGCTTCAGCTTAGGTGTCTGTGTCTAACCATTAGTGTCTTGTGACAGTATATATTGGCTTCAGAGGGCTGGTTTACCAATCTACAGAACTGGGAACTTGGCCAACTCTTGCTTCAGCTTAGGTGTCTGTGTCTAACCAGTAGTGTCTTGTGACAGTATATATTGGCTTCAGAGGGCTGGTTTACCAATCTCCAGTCCTGGGACACTTGGCCAACTCTTGCTTCAGCTTAGGTGTCTGTGTCTAACCATTAGTGTCTTGTGACAGTATACTGTATATTGGCTTCAGAGGGCTGGTTTACCAATCTCCAGAACTGGGACACTTGGCCAACTCTTGCTTCAGCTTAGGTGTCTGTGTCTAACCAGTAGTGTCCTGTGACAGTATATATTGGCTTCAGAGGGCTGGTTTACCAATCTCCAGAACTGGGACACTTGGCCAACTCTTGCTTCAGCTTAGGTATGTGTCTCTAACCAGTAGTGTCTTGTGACAGTATATATTGGCTTCAGAGGGCTGGTTTACCAATCTCCAGAACTGGGACACTTGGCCAACTCTTGCTTCAGCTTAGGTGTCTGTGTCTAACCAGTAGTGTCCTGTGACAGTATATATTGGCTTCAGAGGGCTGGTTTACCAATCTCCAGAACTGGGACACTTGGCCAACTCTTGCTTCAGCTTAGGTGTCTGTGTCTAACCAGTAGTGTCCTGTGACAGTATATATTGGCTTCAGAGGGCTGGTTTACCAATCTCCAGTACTGGGACACTTGGCCAACTCTTGCTTCAGCTTAGGTGTCTGTGTCTAACCAGTAGTGTCTTGTGGCAGTATATATTGGCTTCAGAGGGCTGGTTTACCAATCTCTAGTCTTGTGACAGTATATATTGACTTCAGATGGTGATTTACCAATCTACAGAACTGGGACATGTCTTACCAGGCTATGGCTGCTGCTTTACCTCTTGTTGCGTGAGCCCTAGGTTTAACTGCGAGAAGTTTCTTGGCAGTTTGGAAGCATAAAGGAATTGATGAAACCATCCATCTCGCGATGGGTTCTTTTGAAATTGCTAAATCTTGTCACAAGGCACCATAAAAAGGGTTAATGTGTTTTTCTGACATCTTTTGATTTCTCTAAATAAAAACGGAGCACCCATTTTATATCTAGGGAAGGCAGAGGTCTTTCCACTGCTGTAGAAGGGTCAGGACAAAAGTAGGCAGTGTAATCGATTAATGTGAAATCAGATGCTACTTTTGGCGCAAAAGAGGGATGAGCGCCAATCCTACTCTAGTATGATAAAAAACAGAAAAGGTTCTGTCGCTGAAAGCGCCTGCAGTTCACTAACTGCGTGCAGAGGTAATTGCTAGTAGTCAGTCTTCCAGGACAGATGCTGTAAGGCTGCTTTATGAATTGGTTCCAAGCTGAACCCATCAGTCTTTGAAGCACTAGGCTTAGTTCCCAGGGAGGTGAAAAAAGTTTAATTGCAAAGCTTTTTAATTGGAGAGAATACCTTCTTAAGGTTGTCGGGTTGATTTCCTGTCGGCAGTAATGGCTGCTAAGCAAACCTTTATTGATGAGACTAGTAGTTTGAATTTCACTAAGTGAAACAAAGATGGCTGGATGGCATTTTCTTGACCAGTGATATGATTATGTCCCTAGTTTTGACAGATACAAAATTGCCTCCATTTAAGTGCGTAACATGATCATGTGAACAGCGCTTTGAGTCCTGGAAAATGTTCATGCATTCAGGTGGTAAGTTCAAGTGAACATATTACATGGTTTTGGGATCCAAAGTGAAAGACTGGAGGATCGGGTGTAAATATGGCCCAGAAGCCTGGATAGGAGGTCTGGTCTGAGTGGAAGACACTGTGGTGTCTCTTGGATAATTCAAGAAGGTCCGTGTACCACCATTGTCTCAGCCAGCCTTGTGCTACTGGAATCATTTGCAGGTTTGATTTCTGCGGTTTGTGAATCACTAGGTGTGTGAAGGGTATTGACGTAAAAGTGCAAACAGAGAACACCAGTTGATCGAAAGGGCATTGCTCACGGAGTGCGGTTCTAGTACCCTGGATGCAAAGTCTCAGAATGTTCTGTTTTGTGTCATAGTGAATACACTAATGTTGGAGACTATTCATGATTTTATTCATGGTGGTGACTGAGAAGATTGGCCTCAACATTTTGAACTCCTGGTTTATGAAAGGCTGTGAGTGACAAGCCTCTTCCTAGAGCCAGTGCCACATGGTCTGAGCTTGAAGCAATCATTGCCTTGATTTTGTTCCTCCTTGTTTGTTGATGTAATATGTCGTTGTGGTATTATTATTGTTCATATGTGCACCCCATCCTCATAGGGTTGTATCTGTGACAATGGTTTGTGAAGGAAGTTCCTTATGAAAATGACATTCCAATCGTAAATTTTGAGTTTTGCCCACTAAGCAAGAGATTGTCAAGTGTTGTCTGTCAAGTAAATGTGATCTTCTGAGGCTGCTGTTGAAGAGGTATCACGAAGAGCCTTGCATTTGCGACTATGAATATGCATGATGCCAGTGACCCTAGGAGGGTTGCAATTGGATAAACAGTTGGTTTGATTAACTTAGTTAGATCTGCACATTTCTTTTGGTTGAATCATACTCTGTCCTCTGAAAAATGCACTCTTTTTGGGTATCTACTTTTTGCAGGTAGAACAGTGAGTCACTGCACCGATGATGTTCTGGATTTTCTGAAATTTAGTTTAGGGCCTTTCCTGGTCAGTAACTGCACTACAGTCTTGAAGTCTTGTTTGCCTTTGACTGGGAATCTGACTCTATCAGTCAATCATCAAGATATGGGTATCCAAATATCTCTTGTTTTCTCAAGTGCGCAGCGGCTCCTGTCATGCATTTTGAGAAGAAGGTTCAGAGGGATGCACAGTACAGCATACTGATAGCAGTAATTCTTTACTAGGAATCTGAGATATTTTCTGTGAGGACAGGAAACTGGAATGTGAAAACACCCATCCTGTGGATCTATTGGACACAACCAATCGCTTCTTCTTGTATGAGGGTGGATTTGATGAAGAGCCAGCATCCTGAAGGTTTCTTTGGTGGTAAATCTGTTGAGGAACCTGTTGGAGGCCGGCCCTCTATGCAGTGCACAAAACCAGGTACACAATGCAGAGGGTCCTGGCAACCACATGTTAGTTTTCAGGGGTACAAATTAGACCACCTAATGCTCTAAATTTTAAGGTAGCTGGTCGAGCAGTTAGGCTAATCCAGAAGATGTGCTAAGTATTTGCTGTACTCACAAATCCAAGCATGCACCACACATACTTAATGAATATCTAGAGATCAGAATTCATAAAAAATACTTCAGACTTTTCTATAATTTTTAATACCAAAATCTTTAGAATATGTTAAGTACTTTTCTTGTTATGACTTTCAAAATTTTTAGCAAAGTTAGTCTTTCTGTGCGTAATTACGCACCATAAGAATCCATAGGCAGTCACTTTTAAAAATGCATTAAAAAGCACACAATTGTTACCAGTGTCTTCCTGTGCAGGGTGGTCGTAATAGTCGGTGAGCCCCTCGTGCCAGCTGGAGAGCCTTGGGCAGCTCCCGGTTCCAGGGGGAGCAGCGTTGGAGAAGTTCTTGGCACAGGCACAGGGCAACCTAGATGGACCACTTGGAAAAGGAGCTGGTTTGCAGATTTAAAGTTGGTGTCTGGGGGTCCCCTTGGGCTGATGAGGTTACAAGGGGTTGGGGGCCTGGGGGACACAGAAGATCCCACGATGCAAGCCCATGGCGGCCAGGTGCAGGGCGATTTGGAGGTCCAGGAGCTGTGCGCAACGGAGTCCTTTGGAGCTGGAGGTGAGTTACTTTGAGGGCTACTTACAGGACAACGGGGGCACTCTGGTCGGAGGTCTGGGGTGTTCCTGAAGTCCCTTGACTGGGGCTTCCTCCTGATCCGTTTTCAGCTCGGGGGAGCTGGTTTTCTGGTTGTCCGATCTCAGTTGTCTACATGGGGCATTGCTGTAACTCGGCCACTAGAGTGTGCAGCACCACCAAACTTGGCAAAGTTGTAGGTCACATCTGGTTGGATGTCGGTGTTTCGTCGGATCTGGCTGTGACTTTCGATCTCGGAGATATCAGCGATTCAGTGAAGTGACCCTCACTGTTTTGTTGGTCCTTTCCAGGTTTCTTGATTTTCTTGAGTGGTGCCTCCACTCAGGAGGGAGATCTGGGGTGATCCTTGAAGCCTGGAGGCCCCCTGGGTTTCTTGGGGTCGGTCCAGTGTCCAGCTCCTCCGCAGCTGCAATTTTCGGGCCTTGGGTGCAGCAGGCAAGGTTTGGCATCTTTTCTTGTGCAGCGGGTCCTCAGTTCTCTTGCTGTGGTCTTCTTTTGGTCCTGGTCTTCCTTTCTTCTTGGAATCCTTTTCAAATCTAAATTCTTGGTCTAGGGGAGCCCACTAAATACTGAATTTACTGGGCGTTTTAGGGGGAACCTGGTAGTGTCCAATTCGACACTTACCCTTGGGTGGCTACACTCACTGCATTAACCACTTGCTGTGGCAAGGATAATTTCCCTAAACCTGATTGGGTATTTTCCTCCATTCCAAGATGGAGAAAAATTAAATGAAGGGTCCACTTCGCCTGCAAGCCCCTTAGGGGTGGTGCATGTTCAGTGAGCTCACTCCTCCTACCCTTTTTGTGGTTACCCGCCTTTGCTCCCTCCAAGAGTGGGGGTTTGCAAAGGGGGAGGCCATCTGCTGCTACCAGCAGGCTTGAGGGTCGAGTTTCAAGGGCAGTAGTCCTTTGAAGCTCACTGCCAGGGCAGTGCACATTCCTGAGGGAGGGGGAGTTAGCTCCTCCACCCAGGAAGGGCTTTGTTTCACAAACCAGAGGGGCAGGGCTCTCCCCCAAGGTTTGTGCATTGGCCGTCTGGAGGCAGCAGGCTGGATGGAACCAATCAGCAACCATGCCAGGATAGTTAGATTTTTTCAGGGGGCACCTCTAAGGTGACCCCTGGGTACTTTTCATAATAAATCCATTACTGGTACCAGTTTGGATTTATCATTATGAGTAGCCATTATGTAGCTGGGAAACTCGTATTGAGCAGTGTCCAGCACATATATTAAAGTGTCTGCTCTGTTCACTCATTATGTCCTATGTTTGGCAAGGACACAATGGGGGCACATTACTCATGCAGCTATGCCCTCACATATAGTATGGTGCACCCTGCCCTAGGGCTGGAAGGCCTGCTAGAGGGGTGACTTACCCATAGAATATGCAGTGTAGGGTGGACAGGGCACACAAAGAGTGTGCCACGTCTAGTTTGTATTTTAGGTTTGCACCAGGACACACAGCCTGCAATGGTAGTGCTGGGTGCATCTATAGGCATAGCTCGTGAGGATGGCACAATCAGTGCTGCTGCCCTCTGGGGCTTACCCATAGTAACCCCTGCCCTGGGTACCTAAGTACCTTTTACTAGGGACTTATATTGGCAGCTGGAGGTGTATCCAATTACGTTTACCATATTTTAGAGAAATAACACTGGCACTAGGAAACTGGTTAGCAGGATCCCAGTGCACTACAGTTCACGTTGCATTCAGAAACCAGACAAAAAGGGTGTGTGGGGCTGGGGGGGCTACTGCAACAAGGAGCCAGTCTCTCACAGAACCGAAGTTCTAGAATCAGTCGAAATTGTTTGGGTTACCTTTTCTTTTTAATCAGAATATATCTTGAATATATTCCTTTGTTGAGTTGTCTTGAAGGTAGCTTTTCTATTGCTCGTTTTTGTTGCAACAGACTTGTTTTGTGTTGCAAGGTGGGTAGATGCCAGTTTGATAGTGGTTTTGGTGAACCTGTTTGAATCTAATTGGATATCTGTTTTGTATAACGTTTAACACCCAGGTGCTCATAGTTATGTTTTTCTACTGTTCCAGAGAAAGAGTTACCTCTCACCCAACAGGAGTGGGAAACTGTAGGGGGGGTCAGGTGTTCACTGTTTCTTGTTTAAGGAATTTCTGCCTCTGGAGTGGGAGGAGTTTGATGGAGTAAACTTTCTTTTTTGATACCTTCCCAGGTATTGTCTTTGCATTCGCCTATGTTGTTGTAGCAGCTAGTATGGCCATCTAGGGGTATGAACCCTTTGATATTGATCCCATCTATCCCTGAGCTTGGATTGGTGTTTGAAAATTGTTTCTGTTCCTCTAGTCAAACAGCTTTTAGTGTTTCAGCTTTGCTTCTCACCCTGACCCTCTCTTCAACAGTTTGCTGCCTGAAGGGTAATGTACCTGAGAAAAGTACATTTTCACTTTTAATTGAGCATCATATTTTCTGGAGGATAAACAAAGCCAAGACAATCTTTCTAATGAAATTCCATGACAGAATGATACGGCTGAGGGTTCAACTACATCAACTGAGGCACTGATGGGTTGGTTTGAGGTTAAAGAGGCTTCTTTATCCATCTCTAAAAAATGCTATTGCCTATGTGATGGTAGATCAGAGACCAAAGATTTCAGACCGTCCCATATCGCTCTGAGATGACTCCCTAGAAGAGCTGCTGTGTTTGCATTCTTTAGGTGAGTGGAAGCAGTATCTCTGTAGCAACCATTCTTTGGCTCTCTCTGTCACAAGGAGCCATGTATTCTGAAGTAGAAGTTTGTTTCCGTCTAACCGCTGTAACTAAAACTGAGCCAGAACTCGGATCCATTTAGAAAAAATCTCTATCTTGCTCTGGTGACTTATATTTCTCGAGAAGTCTTGGAGTAGCAGCTTTAACGATGGCTGGGTTAAGATTTTTTCTTCCACAATGTCAAGCAGACCTGGTAAAAGGGGCAGAAGAGGCTTGCAGAGCTTCAAGGATGACAGAAAGCATTGGTTGATGCGTGTCTAAGTTGATGTTCAATTTATCCACTCCTCTAATTAAAGCCTTCGAAAAGGTAAGAATATCATCCACAGGCGATACTCCAGCTGGTGACTGTGGTAGCTGGGTGTTCTGGACGGTAGTGACTTAATTGGTGAAGGAGACGTACACTTTCTGATTGGAGACATAGAAGTTCCCTCTGATACTCTTCTAACTGGTTCAAAAAGATCAGATGATGGACGGAATGCTGAACACTGCAAACATTCACCCACAGTCACAAAGATCTGGGTTTAATCCATCGCCTTTTGCTCACCAAGCCAACCCAGTTTGGACGCAACCAACTACCTGGTGAAAGAAGTAAGGGATCCAAGTGTGTTTGCAGGGGATCCTCTGGAGGTATTACTGCTCTTAACGGACAAAGAGGTTCATCCATTTGAATAACTGGATCACTGGATGCTTGAGATACTGTGGAACAGGAAGAAGGCGATCCAATCCACTCTGGTGAAGAAGAGAGTACCATATGAGAAATTCTCAAAGTTAAGGGAGAAGGATTCAGCATCATACAGGGCCTTTTTGTCAGCAATGGCGGCTGTTATGGTGTTCTGTGCCTTTTTAAAGTCACATGTGTTAATGCTGACGTTGACCGAATGCTCAGTAGTGGTGACCGAGCTGGTACCGTCGTGCTCTTAGTAACTGAGATTGAAAGAGACACTGATCATCACAACAAGGATTTTGACAGCGAAGAGCGATGGTGACGTGCCTGCGTTGACCCTTCTTTTGAAGGGGAGTATGTAGGTGCTGATTCGAGGGGAAGTATATTGTTGCTGAACTCCCTCGATGGCCACACCACTGGTCTTAACATCAACGATCAATGTCAATGAGAGCGGCAGTGATGATGGAGTCCTGAAGGCAATCTTATCTGTACATCCCCCCTCTGTAGAAGTCTGTGCCAGATTGCTGAATTTTTACAGAGGATGGAGAAGAGGCCGATATTTCCAATCCCTTTCTCCTCTTTTCTTCTTCTGCCTTCACATTCTGCATCAGACATCTGAATCTGATGCCCTGTCTGTCCTTTAGAGTCCTTTTGGACATTTTACTACAAATGTCACATGCTTTTGCCTGATGAGATGGTGACAGGCATACCACACAGACTTTGTGTGCATCAGGACTTGCCTTCTTCCTTGCACAAGAAGGACAGTTGGTAAAAAGGGAAGGCATTCTGACAGAAAATAAGGTGTTTAGAGATGCTGTCTGAAGGAGCCGGAGAAAGTTGACTCACTCCACTGGCAACTGCAAGTGCAAGGTACTCTGGGTAGGGGTTCCTCCTAGGCTCTTAAAGGGACAGGCTCTTTTTCTCCTGTTTAAATGTAAGCCTTCATGTTATCTTCATACTTTTTGTTGGAAATGACTCTTTCTGCATGGTTATCCCTGAACATTTTGCCTTTCTATTTTTCTGACTCTCTTTTTGTTGGCTTTAGGACTCTGGGCACTTTACCACTGCTAATCAGTGCTAAAGTGCATGTGCCCTCGCCCCCTAAAACTTGGTATAATTGGTTTACACCTGTTAGGCTTATTAAATTTACCTGTAAGTCCATATATACCATATACCCAGGGCATGTAAATTAAATGATACTAGTGGACCTGGAGTGCAGATTGTGCCACCCACAGAAGTAGCCTTTCAAACATGTCTCAGGTCTGCCACTGAAGTGCCTGCATGTGCAGTTTGCTGCCACACTGACTTGACAAGTCAACCTACTTGCCAAGGCATGTACTCCCTTTTTATTACATTTATGTCACCTGTAAAGTAGGCCCTAGATAGCCCTTTGAGCAGGGTGCTATGTATGTAAAAGGTAGAACCTATATGCTTATGTGCTACATATCCAAGTAGTCACAAAAAGCCTATTATATTTTTCAATGCTGTGAGTGCTGTTCATCTCATAGCTTTCCATTGGAAATTCCCTTATTTATGACTAAGTGGTAATTTCTGATCTATAAGAAGTAGCGTGGACATGTTTGGTATGTTTGGAATGGTAGTGAGAAATCCTGCTTACTGGTGTAGGTGGCTTTTACAATACTGTTTTAGAAATGCCACTTTTCTCTGTGCTTACAACTCTGGTGCTTTGCAGCCTAACTTCAATCCATGTCTAGAACAGAGTGACAGCTACACCTTGTGCATACTCCCCAGACAACCATCCGTCAGGGAGGGTTAGGTGTGACAGGGTTACATCTGCATTCATCTACATACATACTGGCGGTCGTCATGGGCTGGGAGAGAGGGAGGGTCATTCACACTTCACAATTTATACTTGACTAAGCTGTGCCCTGCTTCCACATAAAGAGCTTGTTTACCCCCTAGTGATATCTGGAGCCAGAGTAGGGGAGAAGGGAAATTCTTGAAACTGGTCAGATCTGTCTGGAACCTTCTCTCACCTTCTAGAAGCCAGGTATTTTGAGTATAAGTAGTGGGCTGTCACCCTCTGTTTTTAGAGCACTTTTGGAAGTGGGGCTGAACCTCTACCAGAAGGACTGCTGGACTGCTCAAAGAGCTCATCTGGACTGCTCTTCTGTGGTTGCCCTGCTACCTGCTGCTGTTGGGCGGCATAAAAGACTCACTGGATTCCTTTTCTGCTTGTTCCCCTGCTACCAGCTGTACCATGGGGGTGGTGTCCATAGATCCATTGGGGCTGCCAGAAGGGACCGCCAGCTTCCAAAACTTGCTTTGTTGTGCTGACAGGCTACTACATTTCTGGAGGGACTGTCACCCTGACAAGTGGCACTGTGTGCTGGCCCGCCTGCCTACCACCCTGAGTGCTCTCCGGGGAGTGCTGCTCTTGCTCCCTGTCTGTGCCTCTTGCGCATGGAGAGCGCCTCACTTATTAATTATTCGCACGATGACACATGGTGAACGCTGCTGTCACCTTTCAGTGCATGTGGAGTGCTGAGAAGGTACCAAAGAGCGGCGTGTGCACCAAGGTGAGCTCTGTGCAGAGGAGCTCATGGTGGACTGCTCCCTGCCTTTTATTTATCATAGCGCATAGAGGGTGCCTAGACTTCCCCTGCCTGATGCCCCAAATGTCCTAAGGGTACCAAGACCCTGGCGTTCTCTTCAGGACGCCTGGGGTTGGAATCCTGACACAACAATGCAGAAAGAGGTTAGCACGGCCCGTACCATGCCTATGCCGGGCGTGATCCCCTATTGACAAAGGATTCCTATGGGATATATTGGCTGACCCGGGAAGAACCTAGCCTTCAGGACCGCAGCTAACCCGAAAAAGACAGTGTGAGCCACCAGAGAGAAGCAAAGGCTGTCTCCCCTGTTGCGCTCGACTGTACCGTACATCACTGCCACATCTGCATCACACGCTACTGGGCAGCTGTCATATCTTCAGGTCTTGCCATGTGGGGGAGGGTGAACAAAAGGAGATCTTCCCCGCCTTCTCCTAAAGTGAGAGCGCCTTCCTCCGAACGTGTCATACCTTGGAGGGGGCTGTTCGTTCCTAATCTGGAACCCTCGCCGCATCCAGGAAGGCATGCTGGGGTTTCCTAACCCAAAGTACTGTAGAGTGTGTAGTAGGCACACAGGTTTTACTGCGGCCTACAGCTTTTCATGAAACCACCATATATCCACTAGGAGAAGGCCCCAGGTCGCCTCCCGTCCAGAGGTTACCATATTATTACTCGTAGGGGTCCAGGTGTTCCTGTACTCTAGGTCGCCTAGCATGACTCGTACTTTTTCAGCCTTATAGGTTGTGGCACCTCAAACTGTTGCATTACCTGTGAAGCATTTCCAGGAATTTGTCATTGTGTACGGAGGATGGTAATTGGTCCTCTGGTGTGCTTCCCAACCAAACTTTTGCCCTCCCTGCCCCAAGCAGTTCCTGGGATTGTAGTTTATAACATTCTTACCTGGCTTTACCCCAGATAAGAATTACTATTTCAGTATTTCTGGAATGTGCAGTTATCATCTACTTATGGTGACATAAAACGTTCTCATGTTCCTTCTGTAAGGTTCTTAGAAAATGTTATTTCGTTCTCTAAATAACCAACGTTGATAGGCTGTATCTCCCGGGGGAATATTGCATCACTCAGGATAACACGTACCCCCTTGTAGTAATCATTGTATTAGTCGAGTAATTGGGAGATATGTTGTCGTGGTCCACGTTAATTGGGACAATGAGTATTATCTGAGTATCTACAATACAGTACACACAGTATTTTTGATTTATGTAGAAGGTGCACAATTTGTATGACATGTCTCTTTGGTCTTGTAAACTATTGAGTATATAAGAACCATATTTTTAGATAACCCTGTAAGGAGTCTCATTTGTGGTGCAGTTAGTGTGTCGCTTATTGTGTCACTGGTGTGAGTGGGCTGCACAAACGCTTTACACACAGCCTCTGGGGATAAGCTGGTCTGCACCAAGTTACCAGGGAGTGATCACTGGTTATCTTTGGTGTGTAACCTACTCGCCCTGACTAGAGTAGGGGGTTTTGCCTGGCTGAGGTGCATACCCTGGCCAACCAGAAACCCCATTTCTAACTTTTTTTGTGTCAAAGGTGCTTCCTTTCCATAACAGATGATGTAAACTCAAGAAGTTAATCATTTTATCAACGTTTATCAGCATTCAGAAAGAAAATTGCATCTCTGACAGTCTAACATTGAAGTCCCATAGGAATTTAAATTGGATTTAGACCATTCTACAATGTTAATTTCATTAAGAACAATGGCCCTCATTCCGACCCTGGCGGTTTCAAACCGCCAGGGTGGAGGGCAGAGGAAGCACCGCCAACAGGCTGGCGGTGCTTCCCGGGCCATTCTGACCGCAGCGGTAAAGCCGCGGTCAGAAAAGGGGAACCAGCGGTTTCCCGCCGGTTTTCCCCTGGCCCAGGGAATCCTGGCCAGGCGGCGCCATGGGGATTCCCTTCCCGGTTTACACCGCCAGGAAGAGGCTGGCGGGAACGGGTGTCATGGGGCCACTGGCATGGGCAGTGCAGGGGCCCCCCAACAGGGCCCCATGAAGAGTTTCAGTGTCTGCTTTGCAGAAACTGAAAATCGCGACGGGTGCAACTGCACCCGTCACACCCCTGCAAATCCACCGGCTCCATTCAGAGCCGGCTTCCTCTTTGCAGGGGCTTTCCCTCTGGGCCGGCGGGCGATCTTTTGGAGATCGCCCGCCGGCCCAGCGGGAAAGTTGTAATGACCCCCGCGGTCATTTGACCGCGGTGCGGTCTTTTGCGGTCTTTTGGCGGTTTCCGCCCGGCGGGCGGTGCCCGCCGCCCGCCGGGGTCGGAATGACCCCCAATATTTTTAAAGGTGTTTCAGGGTCCGTGCAAGCAGCAGGGCATAACCATCAATGAAGATCCTACAATGCAGAAACATGGTTTATGCTCACATCTTCACACAACCAAGACATCATTCTTCCCATAGGCTACAGCCATTGCATGGATCATACGCATAAGACAGGAGGAGACCTCACTGTCATCCATAAGTCCTCCTGGTATTGCACGATAGTCAGGCAAATAACACTTTAACTTCATAAAGCTGCTACTCAGACCTCTACCTTCCGATCTCATCTACAGGCCTCCCAGAAAGGAAGACTTCATTGACAAATTCTCAGATCTCCTCACCATTTCATCCATCTGACATGCACACACCACCCTCTAGGGCCAGGAGTCACTCGACACGCTGAGCAGCTCCACCAGCCTGTCTCCGTGCCCCGACCCCGCTCTCGCTACTGATGAGTTTGAGGCCCTCCACCACCCGCAGGAACCCGCCTCCGCCTTATCCCTGGTGTCTAGTGGTTTGCTTTCTGCGGCTGTGTCCCCTGCAGCCCCACCCCCCTCAATACCCTATTCGCTACCGCCTCCCACCTCCCAGCTGCTCCTCCCTCCCACCTTCCCTTCTTAATGGCGCCCGCTGTGCAGCCACGCTGCTAGCACGCCAGAGGTGCACCAGAGGCAAGCCCGACCGTGCCTGGAACGTGTCCAGTGCCAGTCCTCCTGCCTCCCGAGTCCCCCTCACCGCCAGACGCTACTACACCACTTCAGAACTCCTCGCACTCAACCCCGGCTGTTCCACCACCTGCATCCAGACCTCCCCTAGGCACTCCCATGGACCCTTCTCCTGCTGCATGTGCCACTTCACCAGCACACAAGCCCCCAAGCACCACAGCAATGCCACCCACCTCAGCTGCATCCTCCTCAACACCCGCTCCATACACAAGCACGCCATCGACTCTGGTACCTGCTCACATCTACCTCCCTGGACATCGCCTTCCTCACCGAAACCTGGATGAACTCCTCATCGGAACCAGACATCACCATAGCCATTCCTGAGGGCTACAAGATCACCCGAAGAGACCGTAACAACAAGTCATTAGGATGTCAACTGACATCCACGACGCCCTGGACGCCGCAGAGCACCTGCACTTCCAGATACACGTCAGTGCCAACACCACTCTGAGAGGAACCCTCGTCTACAGACCACCAGGCCCCCACCCTCAATTCTGCGACGCCATCGCCAACACTATCAGCTCCCATGCCCTCGCCTCCACGGACTACATGCTCCTCGGCGACCTGAATTTCCACCTGGAGAACACTAGCGACAGCAACTCCTCTTCCCTACTAGACAACCTCGCCACCTTCGGCCTCAAGCAACTGATCACTTTCGGTCACACCACCGAACTCCACTGGACCGACCACTGTTAATTTCTCCTTCCTGAAACCCACCAGCCACCACCAACAGCCCCGGATCCCCCACCGCAAGTGGAACAAGATCTCCAAGGATCAACCACCCACAACCAACGACCCCAACACCACCGCCCTCAACCTCGAACAGTAGCTCGATGACTGCGCCAACACCCTCGCCCCTCTCAAGAAAACCACCATCACCCACGCCAACAAGAAAGCTCCCTGGTTCACCGCAGACCTTCAGGCCTCCTAACGAGAATGCCGGAGAGCAGAAAAGATCTGGCGCCACGAAAATTCAGAAAGCAACCTCGCCGCCCTCAAATCTGCCATCCGCAAACACCATCACCTCATCCAGTCCACCAAAAGATCTTTCTACAAAGAACAAATTAACAACAATGCACACAGCAGCAAGCAACTATTCAGCATCATCAAGGAACTCATCAACCCCAAGTCCTGCTCCGCCGACCCAAGCTACTTGCAAGACCTCTGCGACTCCCTCACCACCACCGTTCACCGCAAGATCACAGACATCAATGGAAGCGTTGCACCACTGTCTCCCACCACCACCAAGGTCGACCCCTTCGGCCCTGCTGCACCAACATACTGAGCACCTGGACCCCCACCAACGATGAGGAAACCACCAAGACCATAAGCACCATCCACTCCACTGACCCCTGTCCTCATCACATCTTCAATAAAGCCAGCCAAATCATCGCCCCCCAACTCCGGACCATCATCAACAGCTCATTTGAGACCGCCACCTTCCTGGAGAGCTGGAAACACAGCAAGGTCAAAGCCTTGCTCAAGAAGCCCAAAGTCGACCCCGAAGACCTCAAAAACTACCGTCCTGTCTCCCTACTCCCCTTCTGTGGAAGGTGATCGAAAAGATAGTCAACAACCAACTTTCCCGCTTCCTGGAGGACAGCGACCTTCTCGACGTCTCCCAGTCTGGATTCCGCAAAAGCCATATCAGCGAGACCGCCCTCATCGCCTGCACTGACGACATCAGGAACAGGCTCCACAAAGGTGAAACCGTAGCCCTCATCCTCCTTGACCTTTCCGCAGCCTTCGACACTGTCTGTCACCACACCCTGCACACACACCTCTTCAAAGCTGGAATTCGCCACAGAGCCCGGGACTGGCTCACCTCCTTCCTCTCAGAAAGGACCCAAAGAGTGTGCCTCCCCCCGTTCCTGCCTAAGGCCACCAAGACCATCTGCAGAGTTTCACAGGGCTCCTCCCTCAGCCCCACCCTCTTCAATGTCTACATGGCTCCGCTCACTAACATCGTCTGATCCCATGGCCTCAACATCGTTTTCTACGCCGAGACACTCAGCTCATCCTCTTTCTCACAAAGGACCCCGCACTAGCTAAGAACAACCTCCACACCATCGCCAACTGGATGAAAGCAAGCCGCCTCAAGCTGAACTCAGAGAAGACCGAGATCATCATCTTCGTCCCCAACAGCTCTGCATGGGATGACTCCTGGTGGCCTGCCACTCTGGGTTCGGCCTTATCACCAACCACTCACGCACGCAACCTCGGCTTTATACTGGACTCTGCGCTCTCTATGACCCAGCAAGTCAACGCCATCTCATCCTCATGCTACAACACCCTTTGAATGCTCCGCAAGACCTTCAGATGGATTCCCGTGGAAACCAGAAAAACGGTCACCCACGCCCTCGTCAGCAGCAGACTGGACTACGGCAATGCCCTCTACGCGGGAACAACAGCCAAGCGTCAAAAGAAACTCCAGCACATCCAGAACGCCTCACCATGACTCAACCTCCCTCACCACGAACACATCTCAGCCCACCTCAAAGACCTCCACTGGCTACCCGTCAACGAAAGGATCGTCTTCAAACTCCTAATCCATGCCCACAAAGCTCTCCACAATGACGGACCAGCCTACTTCATCCATCCCCCGCATTCACCGTACCACAACCGGCGGCAGATCCTTCTCCCACCTTGCCACCAAAACACCCTCCCTGTCAACCTACATACATCCCAGGATCTCCTTACCTTTGGAAAGCGTCTCAAGACCTGGCTATTCAAACAGTAGCAAACCCTCTCCTCCCCCCCAGCGCCTTGACACCCTCTGGGTGAGTAGTGTGCTTAACAAATATTTGATTGATTGATTGATTGATATTAACCTCTCAGACAGCACAGGCAAAAAAAAAACAAGAGACACCCTTTTCAACCTCTTCGATACACTCAACAAGGTATAGCTTGTCACACACCAAACACATTCTGAACCTTGTCAACATCACCAACAACCCAATGCACACCACTCATACCCCTGGACTGGACTGACCACTTTACTAGTGTACAAGGTCAGGTACTTACTTAATGGGTCTCCTGAGTAATTCTTGCATGTGTCCAGTGTCCCCTTTTCAACTTATACAGGGACATCTGTGGTGTGAGCAATTAATCCTCCTCAGCTTAACAGGAACCCCCTATTTTTGTCTGAAGGTTGTTCAAGCTTGACCCTCTAAAAGGATTATCCCACTATGATATTTTCCTTTTGTTGAATTCCATTCAATAAATATGGACTAGCAGTCAACATTCCTGTTAATTCTAGACAACAGTTACAGCACATTTACGGGCTTTCTAGCGCGAGTGGAGATGTTACCATTTTGGTTGAGGCACACAAACAATATAAATGTGAAGTAGTTTATTCCTGGGTATACTTTCCTGCAATTGATGCCACAACACAGACATTTCACACATATACTCCAGTTGCAATGTTGTTACATTCCTATCTGCTACTATCTACAGTATTGAGAACATAGTGGGAGTACCCTCTGCCAGATCCATTGGTATACCTGGGTAAGATGTGCCAGGAAGCCGGCCTGATGTAGTGCAGGTTATTGTCCTTTGCAGGATAAGGTTTAGAATCAGGAGAGATGCATTTCAGTCACAATGTACTGCGTTCCAGGATAACCCCAACAGAAGTGCTCCTCTGCCGAATGTAACATAGAGGCTGCTTATATAATAAAAAGCATTGTTCATATCGCATTGTGTCAGAGATCCAGAGCTGATTCGATGGTTTGTCTGGAGCCTTAGAGCTGGGTCCAATGGGCGACATATCACAATGGCATCGCATTCTATGTGCCCAGCCTTGGATAGAGTGTTCAGATGACATGGCAGCAAGGCTTACTAAGAATAAGCTACATGTACAGTGTCTTCTCTGTACATTATTGTGTAGATATAAGAACATGTAAAAAGTCACCAAAAAGACATCAAATTAAAACATGAAATCTAAAACAGAGACTCAAAGATGGTCCTAATGTATTCCACTACTGTCAGTGATGGGCACCCGTGATGTTTATAAGACTCAATAGTGGGCATGTGTAAGATTTTGAAGGTAGATATGACATATCAGCAATCAATTCTAGGGACTACTTTTGGAAACAGAACAGCCATCAAAAGTGTCTTCTGAGCATTTGTTTAAGTGAGTGTAGGCAACACTGCACAAAAGTATCTTCTGAGAGTTTATGTGAGTGAAGGTTAGCATCAGTCCCTCAATCAATCAATCAATCAACAACATCTATAGAGAGCAACTTATCACCCAGGGGGTCTCAAGGCGGTAGCAGGGGGCGCGGGTCAGTGGAAGTGCCAGGTCTTGAGGTCCTTCCTAAATTGATCCAGCGATGGGGACTGCCTGAGGTGGAGAGGCTTTGGGCCTCATTATGACCCTGGCGGTACAGAACCGCCAGGGTCAACGGGGGCGGGAGCACCGCCGACAGGCCGGCGGTGCTCCCTTGGGCATTCCGACCGCGGCGGTAACGCCACGGTCGGACCGGGACAACTGGCGGTCTCCCGCCAGTTTCCCGCTGCCCAAATGAATCCTCCTTGGGGATTCTGACACCCCCTACCGCCATCCTGTTCCTGGCGGTTCGCCCGCCAGGAACAGGATGGCGGTAGGGGGTGTCGCGGGGCCCCCGTAAGAGGGCCCCGCTAGTATTTCACTGTCTGCATAGCAGACAGTGAAATACGCGACGGGTGCAGTAGCACCCGTCGCACCTTCCCACTCCGCCGGCTCGATTACGAACCGGCTTCATCGTGGGAAGGTTGTTTTCCCCTGGGCTGGCGGGCGGCCTTTTGGCGGCCGCCCGCCAGCCCAGGGGAAAACTTGGAATACCCTCCGCGGTCTCTGGACCGCGGAGCGGTATTTTGGAGGGGGGAAGTCTGGCGGGCGGCCTCCGCCGCCCGCCAGACTTAGAATGAGGGCCTTTGTGTCCCAGGTCTGTGTGGTGAGGTAGGAGAAGGATGTTCCTCCAGCCATGTTGTTCTGTAACCTAGGGATGGCAGCAAGGGCCACTTGCACTGAGCAGAGTTTCCAAGAGGGGGTGTAGAAGGAGAGCCGGTGATCGAGGTAGGCAGGTCCGACTTTGTGGAGGGCCTTGTATGCGTGGGTCAGGAGTTTAAAGGTGATGCATTTGTTGATGGGGAGCCAATGTAGGTCTCTCAGGTGGGCAGAGATGTGGCTGTGGCAGTGGATGTCCAGGATCAGTCTGACTATGGCATTCTGAATTCTCTGGAGTCTTGCTTGGAGTTTTTTGTTGATTCTGGCACAGAGTGCGTTGCTGTAGTCAAGCTTGCTGCTGACGGGTGCCTGGTTGACTGTTCTCCTTGTGTCAAAAGGGATCCACTTGAATATCTTCCAGAGCAGGAAAGGGTGTGGAAGTATGAAGAGGAGACAGCGTTGACTTGGCAGGCCATGGACAGTGATGCGTCAAGGATGATGCTGAGGTTGCGGGCATGGTCGGCTGGAGCTGGGCCACTTCTGAGGCAACTGGGCCACCAGAAGTCATCCCAGGTGGAAGTGGCGGGCCCAGGATGAGAATCTCTGTCTTTTCAGAGTTGAGCTTGAGGCAGTTGTCCATCATCCAGTCGGCAATAGCCTTCATCCCGTTGTGGAAGTTCTTTTTGGCAGTTGATGGTTCGTTGGTGAGGGAGAGAATGAGCTGTGTGTCCTCGTCGTATAAGACCATGTTGAGCCCGTGGTGTCTGACGATCTCAGTAAGCAGAGCTATGTAGATGTTAAAGAGGGTGGGGGTCAGTGAGGAACCCTTGGGAACTCCACAACTGGCTTCCGTCGGCTCCAAGGTGAAAGAAATATCTTTTAAGGGTTTGAGGGAGTGAGAGAGATGCCATTTTTCCATGGTCTCTCTAGGTCTGATCTTTGAGTTATGGTTACCGCACAGGATCAGCGGGCGCTCCTCACCTGCCCCTCAATGAGCCTGTGGGTGAGGGATCAGAGTGTGCGCCTTGTCTGTCCACTTAGTGACCCTGTGGGCGAGGGTTAGAGGGCGCTCCTCGCCTGTCCCCTGAGTGAGTCTTTGGGTGAGGGATAGAGAGCACTCCTCACCTCAGTGAGTCTGTGGATAAGAAATAAAAGGGGCTCCGCACCTGTCCCCTCAGTGACCCTGTAGGAGAGGGTTAGAGGGCACTCCTTGTCTGTTCCCTCAGTGAGGCTGAGGGAGAGGGATCAGAGGGCGCTCCTTGCCTGCCCCTTCAGTGACCCTGTGGGCGAGGGTTAGAGGGCGCTCCTCACCTATCCCCTGAGTGAGTCCTTGGGTGAGGGATAGAGGATGCTCCTCACCTGTCCCATCAGTGACCCTGTGGGTTAGAGATTGAGGGTGCTCCTCACCTATCCCCTGAGTGAGTCCTTGGGTGAGGAATAGAGGACGCTCCTCACCTGTCCCCTCAGTGACCCTGTGGGTGAGGGATAGAGGGCGCTCCTCATCCATCCCCTGAGTGAGTCCTTGGGTTAGGGATAGAGGACGCTCCTCACCTATCCCCTCAGTGACCCTGTGGGTGAGGGTTAGAGGACGCTCCTCACCTATCCCCTGAGTGAGTCCTTGGATGAGGGATAGAGGACGTTCCTAACTTGTCCACTCAGTGACCCTGTGGGTGAGGGATAGAGGGCACTCCTCTTCCATCCCCTGTGTGAGTCTTTGGGTGAGGTGTAAGTGGTGCTCCTCGTCTGCCTCTCAGTCACACTTTGGGTGAGAAATAGAGGGCACTCCGCGTCTATCCCCTCAGTCACACTTTGGGTGAGGGATAGAGGGCACTCCTCGCCTGCCCCCTCAGTGACCCTGTGGGTGAGGGATAGAGAACGCTCCTTGCCTGTCCCCTCAGTGACGCTGTGGGTGAGGGATAGAGGGCGCTCCTCGCCTGTACCCTCAGTGACCCTGTGGGAGAGGGATAGATGACGCTCCTCACTTGTCCCCTCAGTGACCCTGTGGGTTAGGGATAGAGGGTGCTCCTTGTCTGTCCCCTCAGTGACCCTGTGGGAGAGGGATAGAGGACGCTCCTCACCTGTCCCCTCAGTGACCCTGTGGGCGAGGGATAGAGGACGCTCCTTGTCTGTCCCCTCAGTGACCCTGTGGGTGAGGGATAGAGGGCGCTCCTTTCCTGTCCCCTCAGTGACCCTGTGGGTGAGGGATAGAGGGCGCTCCACGCCTGCCCCCTCAGTGACCCTGTGGGTGAGGGATAGAGGACGCTCCTTGTCTGTCCCCTCAGTGACCCTGTGAGTGAGGGATAGAGGACGATCCTCACACGTCCCCTCAGTGACCCAGTGGGTGAGGGATAGAGGGCGCTCCTTGTCTGTCCCCTCAGTTACCCTGTGGGTGAGAGATAGAGGACGCTCCTCGCCTGTCCACTCAGTGACCCTGTGGGTGAGGGACAGAGGGCGTTCTTCACCTGTCCCCTCAGTGACCCTGTGGATGAGGGATAGAGGACGCTCCTCACCTGCCCCTCAGTGACCCTGTGGGTTAGAGATTGAGGGTGCTCCTCATCTATCCCCTGAGTGAGTCCTTGGGTGAGGAATAGAGGACGCTCCTCACCTGTCCCCTCAGTGACCCTGTGGGTGAGGGATAGAGGGCGCTCCTCATCCATCCCCTGAGTGAGTCCTTGGGTTAGGGATAGAGGACGCTCCTCACCTATCCCCTCAGTGACCCTGTGGGTGAGGGTTAGAGGACGCTCCTCACCTATCCCCTGAGTGAGTCCTTGGATGAGGGATAGAGGACGTTCCTCACTTGTCCCCTCAGTGACCCTGTGGGTGAGGGATAGAGGGCACTCCTCTTCCATCCCCTGTGTGAGTCTTTGGGTGAGGTGTAAGTGGTGCTCCTTGTCTGCCTCTTAGTCACACTTTGGGTGAGAAATAGAGGGCACTCCGCGTCTGTCCCCTCAGTCACACTTTGGGTGAGGGATAGAGGGCACTCCTCGTCTGCCCCCTCAGTGACCCTGTGGGTGAGGGATAGAGAACGCTCCTTGCCTGTCCCCTCAGTGACGCTGTGGGTGAGGGATAGAGGGCGCTCCTCGCCTGTACCCTCAGTGACCCTGTGGGAGAGGGATAGATGACGCTCCTCACCTGTCCCCTCAGTGACCCTGTGGGTTAGGGATAGAGGGTGCTCCTTGTCTGTCCCCTCGGTGACCCTGTGGAAGAGGGATAGAGGACGCTCCTTGTCTGTCCCCTCAGTGACCCTGTGGGTGAGGGATAGAGGGCGCTCCTTTCCTGTCCCCTCAGTGACCCTGTGGGTGAGGGATAGAGGGTGCTCCACGCCTGCCCCCTCAGTGACCCTGTGGGTGAGGGATAGAGGACGCTCCTTGTCTGTCCCCTCAGCGACCCTGTGAGTGAGGGATAGAGGACGATCCTCACACGTCCCCTCAGTGACCCTGTGGGTGAGGGATAGAGGGCTCTCCTTGTCTGTCCCCTCAGTTACCCTGTGGGTGAGAGATAGAGGACGCTCCTCGCCTGTCCACTCAGTGACCCTGCGGGTGAGGGACAGAGGGCGTTCTTCACCTGTCCCCTCAGTGACCCTGTGGATGAGGGATAGAGGACGCTCCTCACCTGCCCCTCAGTGACCCTGTGGGAGAGGGATAGAGGACGCTCCTCTCCTGTCCCCTAGGTGACCCTGTGGGTGAGGGATAGAGGGTGCTCCTCGCCTGTCCCCTCAGTGACCCTGTGGGTGAGGGATAGAGGACGCTCCTTGTCTGTCCCCTCAGTGATTCCGTGGGTGAGAGATAGAGGATGCTCCTCGCCTGTCCCCTCAGTGACCCTGTGGGTGAGGGATAGAGGACGCTCCTCGCCTGTCCCCTCATTGACCCTGTGGGTGAGGGATAGAGGACGTTCTTCACCTGTCCCCTCAGTGACCTTGTAGGAGAGGGATAGAGGGCGCTCCTCGCCTGTCCCCTCAGTGACCCTGTGGGTGAGGGAAAGAGGGCGCTCCACGCCTGCCCCCTCAGTGACCCTGTGTGTGAGGGATAGAAGGTGCTCCTTGTCTGTTCCCTCAGTGACCCTGTGGGTGAGGGATAGAGGGCGCTCCTCGCCTGTCCCCTCAGTGACCCTGTGGGCAAGGGATAGAGGACACTCCTCACCTGTCCCCTCAGTGACCCTGTGGGTGAGGGATCAGAGGGCGTTCCTTGTCTGTCCTCTCAGTGACCCTGTGGGTGAGGGATAGAGGGTGCTCCTCCCTTGTCCCCTCAGTGACCCTGTGGGTGAGGGATAGAGGACGCTCCTCACCTGTCCCCTCAGTGACCCTGTGGGCGAGGGATAGAGAGTGCTCCTTGCCTGTCCTGTTAGTGACCCTGTGGGTGAGGGATAGAGGACGCTCCACGCCTGCCCCTCAGTGACCCTGTGGGTGAGGGATAGAGGGCGCTCCTTGTCTGTCCCCTCAGTGACACCGTGGGTGAGGGATAGCGGGTGCTCCTTGTCTGTCCCCTCAGTGACCCTGTAGGAGAGGGATAGAGGGCGCTCCTCACCTATCCCCTGAGTGAGTCCTTGGGTGAGGGATAGAGGATGCTCCTCACCTGTCCCATCAGTGACCCTGTGGGTTAGAGATTGAGGGTGCTCCTCACCTATCCCCTGAGTGAGTCCTTGGGTGAGGAATAGAGGACGCTCCTCACCTGTCCCCTCAGTGATCCTGTGGGTGAGGGATAGAGGGCGCTCCTCATCCATCCCCTGAGTGAGTCCTTGGGTTAGGGATAGAGGACGCTCCTCACCTATCCCTTCAGTGACCCTGTGGGTGAGGGTTAGAGGACGCTCCTCACCTATCCCCTGAGTGAGTCCTTGGGTGAGGGATAGAGGACGTTCCTCACTTGTCCCCTCAGTGACCCTGTGGGTGAGGGATAGAGGGCACTCCTCTTCCATCCCCTGTGTGAGTCTTTGGGTGAGGTGTAAGTGGTGCTCCTCGTCTGCCTCTCAGTCACACTTTGGGTGAGAAATAGAAGGCACTCCGCGTCTGTCCCCTCAGTCACACTTTGGGTGAGGTATAGAGGGCACTCCTCGCCTGCCCCCTCAGTGACCCTGTGGGTGAGGGATAGAGAACGCTCCTTGCCTGTCCCCCAGTGACGCTGTGGGTGAGGGATGGAGGGCGCTCCTCGCCTGTACCCTCAGTGACCCTGTGGGAGAGGGATAGATGACGCTCCTCACCTGTCCCCTCAGTGACCCTGTGGGTTAGGGATAGAGGGTGCTCCTTGTCTGTCCTCTCAGTGACCCTGTGGGAGAGGGATAGAGGACGCTCCTCACCTGTCCCCTCAGTGACCCTGTGGGCGAGGGATAGAGGACGCTCCTTGTCTGTCCCCTCAGTGACCCTGTGGGTGAGGGATAGAGGGCGCTCCTTTCCTGTCCCCTCAGTGACCCTGTGGGTGAGGGATAGAGGGCGCTCCACGCCTGCCCCCTCAGTGACCCTGTGGGTGAGGGATAGAGGACGCTCCATGTCTGTCCCCTCAGTGACCCTGTGAGTGAGGGATAGAGGACGATCCTCGCACGTCCCCTCAGTGACCCTGTGGGTGAGGGATAGAGGGCACTCCTTGTCTGTCCCCTCAGTTACCCTGTGGGTGAGAGATAGAGGACGCTCCTCGCCTGTCCACTCAGTGACCCTGTGGGTGAGGGACAGAGGGCGTTCTTCACCTGTCCCCTCAGTGACCCTGTGGATGAGGGATAGAGGACGCTCCTCACCTGCCCCTCAGTGACCCTGTGGGAGAGGGATTTCCTCTCCTGTCCCCTAGGTGACCCTGTGGGTGAGGGATAGAGGGCGCTCCTCGCCTGTCCCCTCAGTGACCCTGTGGGTGAGGGATAGAGGACGCTCCTTGTCTGTCCCCTCAGTGATTCCGTGGGTGAGAGATAGAGGACGCTCCTCGTCTGTCCCCTCAGTGACCCTGTGGGTGAGGGATAGAGGACGCTCCTCGCCTGTCCCCTCATTGACCCTGTGGGTGAGGGATAGAGGACGTTCTTCACCTGTCCCCTCAGTGACCTTGTAGGAGAGGGATAGAGGGCGCTCCTCGCCTGTCCCCTCAGTGACCCTGTGGGTGAGGGAAATAGGGCGCTGCACGCCTGCCCCCTCAGTGACCCTGTGTGTGAGGGATAGAAGGTGCTCCTTGTCTGTTCCCTCAGTGACCCTGTGGGTGAGGGATAGAGGGCGCTCCTCGCCTGTCCCCTCAGTGACCCTGTGGGCAAGGGATAGAGGACACTCCTCACCTGTCCCCTCAGGGACCCTGTGGGTGAGGGATCAGAGGGCGTTCCTTGTCTGTCCTCTCAGTGACCCTGTGGGTGAGGGATAGAAGGTGCTCCTCCCTTGTCCCCTCAGTGACCCTGTGGGTGAGGGATAGAGGACGCTCCTCACCTGTCCCCTCAGTGACCCTGTGGGCGAGGGATAGAGAGTGCTCCTTGCCTGTCCTGTTAGTGACCCTGTGGGTGAGGGATAGAGGACGCTCCACGCCTGCCCCTCAGTGACCCTGTGGGTGAGGGATAGAGGGCGCTCCTTGTCTGTCCCCTCAGTGACACCGTGGGTGAGGGATAGCGGGTGCTCCTTGTCTGTCCCCTCAGTGACCCTGTAGGAGAGGGATAGAGGGCGCTCCTTGCCTGCCTCCTCAGTGACCCTGTGGGTGAGGGATAGAGGGCGCTCTACGCCTGCCCCCTCAGTGACCATGTGGGTGAGGGATAGAGGGTGCTCCACACCTGCCCCCTCAGTGACCCTGTAGGTGAGGGATAGAGGACGCTCCTTGTCTGTCCCCTCAGTGACCCTGTGGGTGAGAGATAGAGGGCGGTCTACACCTGCCCCCTCAGTGACCCTGTGGGTGAGGGATAGAGGGCGCTCCACACCTGCCCCCTCAGTGACCCTGTGGGTGAGAGATAGAGGACGCTCCTTGTCTGTCCCCTCAGTGACCCTGTGGGAGAGGGATAGAGGGTGATCCTTGCCTGTCCCCTCAATGACCCTGTAGGTGAGGGATGGAGGACGCTCCTTGTCTGTCCGCTTAGTGACCCTGTGGGTGAGAGATAGAGGGCGGTCTACACCTGCCCCCTCAGTGACCCTGTGGGTGAGGGATAGAGGGCGCTCCACACCTGCCCCCTCAGTGACCCTGTGGGTGAGAGATAGAGGACGCTCCTTGTCTGTCCCCTCAGTGACCCTGTGGGAGAGGGATAGAGGGTGGTCCTTGCCTGTCCCCTCAGTGACCCTGTGGGCGAGGGATAGAGGGTGCTCCTCGTCTGTCCCCTCAGTGACCCTGTGGGTGAGGGATAGGGCACTCCTCACCTCTCCCCTCAGTGATCCTGTGGGTGAGGGATGGAGGGCGCGCCTCGCCTGTCCCCTCGGTGACCCTGTGGGTGAGGGATAGAGGACACTCCTCACCTGTCCCCTCAGTGACCATGTGGGAGAGGGTTAGAGGACGCTCCTCGGCCCTGTGGGCGAGGGATAGAGGACGCTCCTCACCTGTCCCCTCAGTGACCTTGTGGGAGAGGGATAGAGGACGCTCCTCACCTGTCCCCTCAGTGACCCTGTGGGTGAGGGATAGAGGACGCTCCACGCCTGCCCCCTCAGTGACCCTGTGGGAGAGGGATAGAGGGTGCTCCTTGTCTGTCCCCTCAGTGACCCTGTGGGTGAGGGATCGAGGGCGCTCCTCGCCTGTCCCCTCAGTGACCCTGTGGGTGAGGGATAGAGGACGCTCCTCACCTGTCCCCTCAGTGACCCTGGGGGTGAGGGATAGAGGGCGCTCCTCGCCTGCCCCCTCAATGACCCTGTGGGTGAGGGATAGAGGACGCTCCTTGTCTGTTCCCTCAGTGAGGCTGTGGGAGAGGGATCTGAGGGCGCTCCTTGCCTTCCCCCCCAGTGACCCTGTGGGCGAGGGTTAGAGGGTGCTCCTCACCTATCCGCTGAGTGAGCCCTTGGGTGAGGGGTAGAGGACGCTCCTCATCCATCCCCTGTGTGAGTCTTTGGGTGAGGGGTAGGTGGTGCTCCTCGTCTGCCCCTCAGTCACACTTTGGGTGAGGGATAGAAGGCGCTCCTTGTCTCCCCCCCTCAGTGACCCTGTAGGAGAGGGATAGAGGGTGCTGCTTGTCCGTCCCCTCAGTGACCCTCTGGGCAAGAGGTTAGAGGACAGTCATCAAAGGTATACTCTGGGTGGCTTCTGAGCATAAGGGTGTCTTTTGAGGGGCTCTGTAAGTGAGGGTGCAGTTTCTGGACCTGTGGCCAAGGTACTTGGTTGTATTAAGGACAATCTGACCTGTGTGTTTCTTCCTCCCCCAGAAGGACTCAATGCTTCTGTAGCGACAACACTGACTGAAACCTGTGGTGAAAGTTCAGTGAAACTTGTCTGGGACTTCTGAGCTGCACAGAGCTGATGACGTTTTAATAAAACTTGCAGAAAGATGAAAAAAAGTAGAATGCCTATGGTGAAGTTGAACGAACCACGGCACATCAAAGCATTCCAAATATTAGTCCTTTATTCTTCTTGGGTATTCAATGAAAACAGCAAACGTTATACCAATCCATGTACATACAGCCGACACCTGTTTCGTCGTAACAACGACCTCTTCAAGGCTCATTAGAAACTGTGAGTTATTTGATCTGTGTCACAATATGGCCGTCTTGTAATATTTGGTGTAGAAGTTTCTTATCACATGTGTGGACATATCAAAATATATTTAACGGTACACCTTGGTAACGAGTCAAGGTTTGTACCAGGACCATGATAAGTCCAACAGTCGTATGAACGATCTTGTTTCTTGTTACAAGTGGTCAGAAAGTCTATGGTACATAAATGCAAGTAAAGGTGTGATCTCGCAGTTTTGGTCATGGGTTCCTTGCCCAGCCTGCTGTAAGAATCGCAGTGGAACGAGAAGCATCACAGTTGGGCGTCTCCACCAAGAAACACTGCACTCCAATCTAGGAGCCCTAGTGCTGTCCCCTTGGAGGGCAGCTTTGTTTCCTCAGGCGCTTGGGCACAACACCTTCTGCTGTCTCACATGTTCATCTGCACGTCCTGCTGCACTCATACCTTTTAAGGCTGGTATTTTGGTTAAAGCCTTGTCAAAGCGCTAGAGCTTGTGCGTCACTGACCTGTGCTAATGTAACTCACTTTACGTCCCCAGAACAACAGTGCTATCGTGCGGGTCTAGTCGTACATGAAGTGTGGGACCAGATCAGATGTACGATTAGTAATTGTGGAGATAAGCAATGCACGTGTGCATCTAGCGTGAACTCACCAGTGTCTTTGGGGTGCGCATCTTAGCAGAGTCCGGATGCACAGACCTGATGATGAACAACAGGGCTGGAGACCCCAGCATGATCAGAGCGACGACAACGCAACCAAGAATCAGGCCCAAGGATAAGAGGTCTGGAAGCAAAAAACAAAGGAAGGACATGACAACCTGGTGGAGAAATTACCCACAAGTCACAACGAAGAGCATGAAAACACAAACTGTTAGCCCTTCCGACTAGGCCATCCTATCACCAACCCCCATCATCTCACAGCCCCATCACAAACTTGGATAGCAAGGAAGTCATCAGATCAAGTAATGACTTTCTGTGTATAATTCAGGCATAACTCCTGCTAAATGTGTGGCGAAACACCCCCAATGACCTACGCCAACAAACCTTCACATGGAAGATATAGCTTGTCGTTATACACGCTAGCCCTGCTTTTATGTGTAACTCTCTAATTCACCCCACATCTTCAACCCTTATATCTCCTGTCATAAAGTTTGTAAATGCACTCATTAGTCTGTTTACAGAGCGTTATTAACATCCCATAAATGCTGGTGAAGTCAGGTCCTTGCCATGTTTAGCAATGAGTAGCCCCTAACTGATGTTCAGATAGGACATACATCATGGCATCATGTGCGCTGGTCAGATCCCTGTTTAACACTAGAGTGGATTTTGCAGGAGAACACTTCTGAAAGGCGGACCCATCAGCGACAGCCATTTCAGTGTGCACAAGAGACAGGAGTCCTGCATGCCTTCAGCCTCAGGAGACAGGATTCCATCACAGTCAGGACCAGTCAAGAACAGACTGGTGTTCAAAGCTCTGACTTACTAACAAATGTGCCCAGGGGTGGCCTGCTGCGTCTTATGGAGCAAATTCTTCCATATACGCCTCAAAGTTCTTTCCAAGCGAGCCACCAACCGCTCTGGTCCCATCTAACATTATCAATAGGATGTGATGTGGACTTGAGTCCAGGCACACCAACTCTGAAATGAACTTTCAGTAGATAATCAAATTCTTGCTATTTAGCTTTGAATCAGAAAAGTCTCATAAACCAATGTTTTAAATACTATACCACACTGGTTCATCTTCGCTTTAAGCAGTGTCTCACACATGATCTGTGCGTGTCTTGATAATTAAATTTGTTTACTTAGTTACTTTTTAGGTTGAGCATAAGCATGCAAACTTGTGAATACTTTAGTATTCTTCTTTTGTGGATTTAAAGCAGTCCCCCTGCTGTTCATTTGTTTGTTTCACTGTCCTTTAAAAATCCTTGCTTGCTAGTGCTTAACCTGTCGTATTTGTCCCTCTTTTTTGTAACTTGTTCCCTCCCCTGGAGCATCGCTGTATTACTTACAGCCTTCCAGTTAGCCCAATATTGCCATCTGTTTAGGGACTACTTTTCTTTTTCTCAAAGGGCATTTCACACTTCGCTTGATGTATTCAGTGGCTCCAAGACATGAGCGCTTGATGTTTTCAGTGGCTCCAGTTGTCTAATAACGGCTGTCATTCTTGTTCTTATCGCCTCACATAGAGGAACAACCCCCCTCCTGCTTCGCTGTTTTAGCCATCCCACCACCCCTCCCTTTTGTATGTGTTTGTTTGTAGCTTTAGCTCCCTTTTGTGTGTGTTTGTTTGTAGTCTTACCTCCCTTTTGTGTGTGGTTGTAGTGTTACGTCACCTCACTTTTGTGTGTGTTTGTTTGTAGTCCTACCTCCCTTTTGTGTGTGCTTGTTTGTAGTCTTACCTCCCTTTTGTGTGTTTTTGTTTGTAGCTTTACCTTCCTTTTGTGTGTGTTTGTTTGTAGCCTTACCTCCCTTTTGTGTGTGTCTGTTTCTAGCCTTACCTTCACTTTTCAGTGTTTGTTTATAGCCTTACCTGCCTTTTGTGTGTGTTTGTTTGTAGCCTTACCTCCCTTTTGTGTGTTGTTATTTCTAGTCTCACCTTCCTTTTGTGTGTTTGTTTGTAGCCTTACTTCCCTTTTGTGTATGTTTGTTTGTAGCCTTACCTCCCATTTGTGTGTGTTTGTTTGTAGTCTTACCTACCTTTTGTGTGTTTGTTTGTAGCCTTAACTCCCTTTTGTGTGTGTTTGTAGTCTTACCTCCCTTTTGTATGTGTTTGTTTGTAGCTTTACCGCCCTTTTGTATGTGTTTGTTTGTAGCCTTACCTACCTTTTGTGTGTTTGTTTATAGCCTTAACTCCCTTTTGTGTGTGTTTGTTTGTAGCCTTACCTCCCTTTTGTGTGTGTTTGTTTGTAGTCTTACCTCCCTTTTGTGTGTGTTTCTTTCTAGCCTTACCTTTCTTTCGTGTATGTTTGTTTGTAGCATTAACTCCCTTTTGTGTGTGTTTGTTTGTAGTCTTACCAACCTTTTGTGTGTTTCTTTGTAGCCTTAACTCCCTTTTGTGTGTGTTTGTTTGTAGTCTTACCTCCCTTTTGTGTGTGTTTGTTTGTAGCCTTACCTCCCATTTGTGTGTGTTTGTTTGTAGCCTTACCTCCCTTTGCTGTGTGTTTGTAGTCTTACCTCCCTTTTGTGTGTGTTTGTTTGTAGCCTTACCTTCCTTTCGTGTGTTTTTGTTTGAGTCTTACCTCACTTTTGTGTGTGTTTGTTTGTAGCCTTACCTCACTTTTGTGTGTGTTTGTGTGTAGTCTTACCTCCCTTTTGTGTGTGTTTCTTTCTGGCCTTACCTTTCTTTCGTGTATGTTTGTTTGTAGCATTAACTCCCTTTTGTGTGTGTTTGTTTGTAGTCTTACCAACCTTTTGTGTGTTTCTTTGTAGCCTTAACTCCCTTTTGTGTGTGTTTCTTTGTAGCCTTACCTCCCTTTTGTGTGTGTTTGTTTGTAGCCTTACCTCCCATTTGTGTGTATTTGGTTGTAGTCTCACCTTTCTTTTGTGTGCTTGTTTGCACTCTTACCTCCCTTTTGTGTGTTTGTAGCCTTACCTTCATTTTGTGAGTGTTTGTAGCCTTACCTCCCTTTTGTGTGTGTATGTTTCTAGCCTTACCTCCCTTTTGTGTGTGTTTGTTTGTAGCCTTACTTTCCTTTCACGTGTGTTTGTTTGTAGCCTTACCTCCCTTTGGTGTGTGTTTGTAGCCTTACCTCCCTTTTGTGTGTGTTTGTTTGTAGCCTTACCTCCCTTTTGTGTGTGTTTGTTTGTAGCCTTACCTCCCTTTGCTGTGTGTTTGTAGCCTTACCTCCCTTTTGTGGGTGTTTGTTTGTAGCCTTACCTTCCTTTCATGTGCTTTTGTTTGCAGTCTTACCTCCCTTTTGCGTGTGTTCGTTTGTAGCCTTACCTCCCTTTTGCGTGTGTTTTTGTAGCCTTCCCTCCCTTTTGTGTGTGTTTGTTTGTAGCCTTACCGTCCTTTCGTGTGTGTTTGTTTGTAGCCTTACCTCCCTTTTGTGTGTGTTTGTTTGTAGCCTTACCTCCCTTTTGTGTGTTTGTTTGTAGCCTTACTTTACTTTTGTGTGTGTTTGTTTGTAGTCTTACCTCCCTATGGTGTGTGTTTGTAGCCTTACCTTCCTTTTGTGTGTGTTTGTTTGTAGCCTTACCTCCCTTTTGTGTGTGTTTGTTTGTACGCTTAACTTCCTTTCGTGTGTGGTTGTTTGTAGTCTTACCTTCCTTTTGTGCATTTGTAGCCTTACCTCCCTTTTCTGTGTTTGGTTGTAGCCTTACCTCCCTTTTGTGTGCGTTTGGTTGTAGTCTTACCTTCCTTTTGTGTGTTTGTTTGTAGGCTTACCTCCCTTTTGTGTGTTTGTCTGTAGCCTTTTGGATGTTTGTTTGTAGCCTTACTTCCCTTTTGTGTTCGTTTGGTTGTAGCCTTACCTTCCTTTTGTGTGTTTGTTTGTAGGCTCACCTCCCTTTTGTGTGTTTGTCTGTAGCCTTACCTCCCTTTTTGTGTGTTTGTTTGTAGTCTTACCTCCCTTTTGTGTGTTTGTTTGTAGGCCTACCTCCAGTTTGTGTGTTTGTCTGTAGCCTTACCTCCCTTTTTGTGTGTTTGTTTGTAGTCTTACCTCCCTTTTGTGTGTTTGTTTGTAGCCTTACCTCCCTTTTGTTTGCATTTGGTTGTAGTCTTACCTTCCTTTTGTGTGTGTTTGTTTGGACCCTTACCTTCCTTTTGTGTGTTTGTCTGTAGCCTTACCTACCTTTTGTATGTCTGTTTGTAGCCTTACCTCCCTTTTTGTGTGTTTGTTTGTAGGCCTACCTCCCGTTTGTGTGTTTGTCTGTAGCCTTACCTCCCTTTTTGTGTGTTTGTTTGTAGTCTTACCTCCCTTTTGTGTGTTTGTTTGTAGCCTTACCTTCATTTTGTGAGTGTTTGTTTGTAGTCTTAGCTCCCTTTTGTGTGTGTTTGTTTGTAGCCTTACTTTCCTTTCGTGTGTGTTTGTTTGTACCCTTACCTCCCTTTGGTGTGTGTTTGTAGCCTTACCTCCCTTTTGTGTGTGTTTGTTTGTAGACTTACCTCCCTTTTGTGTGTTTGTTTGCAGCCTTACTTTCCTTTTGCGTGTGTTTGTTTGTAGTCTTACCTCCCTTTGGTGTGTGTTTGTAGCCTTACCTCCCTTTTGTCTGTGTTTGTTTGTAGCCTTACCTCCCTTTTGTGTGTGTTTGTTTGGACCCTTACCTTCCTTTTATGTGTTTGTTTGTAGTCTCACCTTCCTTTTGTGTGTTTGTAGCCTTACCTCCCTTTTGTGTGTGTTTGTTTGTAGCCTTATCTCCCATTTGTGTGCATTTGGTTGTAGTCTTACCTTTCTTTTGTGTGTTTGTTTGTGCTCTTATCTCCCTTTTGTGTGTTTCTAGCCTTACCTTCATTTTGTGAGTGTTTGTAGCCTTACCTCCCTTTTCTGTGTGTATGTTTGTAGCCTTACCTCCCTTTTTGTGTGTGTTTGTTTGTAGCCTTACCTCCCTTTGGTGTGTGTTTGTAGCCTTACCTCCCTTTTGTGTGTGTTTGTTTGTAGCCTTACCTTCCTTTCGTGTGTTTCTGTTTGTAGTCTTACCTCCCTTTTGCGTGTGTTCGTTTGTAGCCTTACCTCCATTTTGCGTGTGTTTGTTTGTAGCCTTCCCTTCCTTTCGTGTGTTTTTGTTTGTAGTCTTACCTCCCATTTGCGTGTGTTTGTTTGTAGTCTTACCTCCCTTTTGGGTGTGTTTGTTTGTAGCCTTATCTCCCTTTTGTGTGTGTTTGTTTGTAGCCTTACCTTCCTTTCCTCTGTGTTTGTTTGTAGCCTTACCTCCCTTTTGTGTGTGTTTGTTTGTAGCCTTACCTCCCTTTTGTGTGTTTGTAGCCTTACTTTACTTTTGTGTGTGTTTGTTTGTAGTCTTACCTCCCTATGGTGTGTGTTTGTAGCCTTACCTCCCTTTTGTGTGTGTTTGTTTGTAGCCTTACCTCCCTTTTGTGTGTGTTTGTTTGTACGCTTACCTTCCTTTCGTGTGTGTTTGTTTGTAGTCTTACCTTCCTTTTGTGCATTTGTAGCCTTACCTCCCTTTTCTGCGTTTGTTTGTAGCCTTACCTCCCTTTTGTGTGTTTGTTTGTAGCCTTACCTTCATTTTGTGAGTGTTTGTTTGTAGTCTTACCTCCCTTTTGTGTGTTTGTTTGTAGCCTTACCTCCCTTTTGTGTGAGTTTGGTTGTAGTCTTACCTTCCATTTGTGTGTTTGTTTGTAGGCTTACCTCCCTTTTGTGTGTTTGTCTGTAGCCTTTTGTATGTTTGCTTGTAGCCTTACTTCCGTTTTGTGTTCGTTTGGTTGTAGTCTTACCTTCCTTTTGTGTGTTTGTTTGTAGGCTCACCTCTCTTTTGTGTGTTTGTCTGTAGCCTTACCTCCCCTTTTGTGTGTTTGTTTGTAGTCTTACCTCCCTTTTGTGTGTTTGTTTATAGCCTTTCCTTAATTTTGTGAATGTTTGTTTGTAGTCTTACCTCCCTTTTGTGTGTGTTTGTTTGTAGCCTTACTTTCCTTTTGTGTGTGTTTGTTTGTAGTCTTACCTCCCTTTGGTGTGTGTTTGTACCCTTACCCCCCTTTTGTGTGTGTTTGTTTGTAGCCTTACCTCCCTTTTGTGTGTGTTTGTTTGGACCCTTACCTTCCTTTTGTGTGTGTTTGTTTGTAGTCTCACCTTCCTTTTGGGTGTTTGTAGCCTTACCTCCCTTTTGTGTTTGTTTGTTTGTAGCCTTACCTCCCATTTGTGTGCGTTTGGTTGTAGACTTACCTTTCTTTTGTGTGTTTGTTTGTAGTCTTACCTCCCTTTTGTGTGTTTGTAGCCTTACCTTCATTTTGTGAGTGTGTGTAGCCTTACGTCCCTTTTGTGTGTGTATGTTTCTAGCCTTACCTCCCTTTTGTGTGTGTTTGTTTGTAGCCTTACTTTCCTTTTGTGCATGTTTGTGTGTAGCCTTACCTCCCTTTGGTGTCTGTTTGTAGCCTTACCTCCCTTTTGTGTGTGTTTGTTTGTTGCCTTACCTCCCTTTTATGTGTTTGTTTGTAGCCTTACTTTACTTTTGTGTGTGTTTGTTGTCTTACCTCCCTATGGTATGTGTTTGTAGCCTTACCTCCCTTTTGTGTGTTTCTTTGTAGCCTTACCTCCCTTTTGTGTGTGTTTGTTTGTACGCTTACCTTCCTTTCGTGTGTGTTTGTTTGTAGTCTTACCTTACTTTTGTGCATTTGTAGCCTTATCTCCCTTTTGTGTGTTTGTTTCTAGCCTTACCTCCCTTTTGTTTGCATTTGGTTGTAGTCTTACCTTCCTTTTGTGTGTTTGTTTGCAGGCGTACCTCCCTTTTGTGTGTTTGTCTGTAGCCTTACCTCCCTTTTGTATGTCTGTTTGTAGCCTTACCTCCCTTTTGTGTGCTTTTGGTTGTAGTCTTACCTTCCTTTTGTGTGTTTGTCTGTAGGCTTACCTCCCTTTTGTGTGTTTGTCTGTAGCCTTACCTCCCTTTTTGTGTGTTTGTTTGTAGTCTTACCTCCCTTTTGTGTGTTTGTTTGTAGCCTTACCTTCATTTTGTGAGTGTTTGTTTGTAGTCTTACCTCCCTTTTGTGTGTGTTTGTTTGTAGCCTTACCTCCCTTTTGTGTGTGTTTGTTTGTAGCCTTACTTTCCTGTCGTGTGTGTTTGTTTGTAGTCTTACCTCCCTTTGGTGTGTGTTTGTAGCCTTAACTCCCTTTTGTGTGTATTTGTTTGTAGCCTTACCTCACTTTTGTGTGTGTTTGTTTGTAGCCTTACCTCCCTTTTGTGTGTGTTTGTTTGTAGCCTTACTTTACTTTCGTGTGTGTTTGTTTGTAGTCTTACCTCCCTACTGTGTGTTTGTAGCCTTACCTCCCTTTTGTGTGTGTTTGTTTGTAGCCTTACCTTCCTTTCATGTGTGTTTGTTTGTAGCCTTACCTCCCTTTTGTGTGTGTTTGTTTGTAGCCTTACCTCCCTTTTGTGTGTTTGTTTGTAGCCTTACTTTACTTTCGTGTGTGTTTGTTTGTAGTCTTACCTCCCTATGGTGTGTGTTTGTAGCCTTAACTCCGTTTTGTGTGTGTTTCTTTGTAGCCTTACCTCCCTTTTGTGTGTGTTTGTTTGTAGCCTTACCTCCCTTTCGTGTGTATTTGGTTGTAGTCTCACCTTTCTTTTGTGTGCTTGTTTGTACTCTTACCTCCCTTTTGTGTGTTTGTAGCCTTACCTTCATTTTGTGAGTGTTTGTAGCCTTACCTCCCTTTTGTGTGTGTATGTTTCTAGCCTTACCTCCCTTTTGTGTGTGTTTGTTTGTAGCCTTATTTCCTTTCATGTGTGTTTGTTTGTAGCCTTACCTCCCTTTGGTGTGTGTTTGTAGCCTTACCTCCCTTTTTTGTGTGTTTGTTTGTACTCTTACCTCCCTTTTGTGTGTTTGTAGCCTTACCTTCATTTTGTGAGTGTTTGTAGCCTTACCTCCCTTTTGTGTGTGTATGTTTCTAGCCTTACCTCCCTTTTGTGTGTGTTTGTTTGTAGCCTTATTTCCTTTCATGTGTGTTTGTTTGTAGCCTTACCTCCCTTTGGTGTGTGTTTGTAGCCTTACCTCCCTTTGCTGTGTGTTTGTAGCCTTACCTCCCTTTTGTGTGTGTTTGTTTGTAGCCTTACCTTCCTTTCATGTGCTTTTGTTTGCAGTCTTACCTCCCGTTTGCGTGTGTTCGTTTGTAGCCTTACCTCCCTTTTGTGTGTGTTTGTTTGTAGCCTTACCTTCCTTTCGTGTGTGTTTGTTTGTAGCCTTACCTCCCTTTTGTGTGTGTTTGTTTGTAGCCTTACCTCCCTTTTGTGTGTTTGTTTGTAGCCTTACTTTACTTTTGTGTGTGTTTGTTTGTAGTCTTACCTCCCTATGGTGTGTGTTTGTAGCCTTACCTCCCTTTTGTGTGTGTTTGTTTGTAGCCTTACCTCCCTTTTGTGTGTGTTTGTTTGTACGCTTAACTTCCCTTTCGTGTGTGTTTGTTTGTAATCTTACCTTCCTTTTGTGCATTTGTAGCCTTACCTCCCTTTTGTGTGTTTGGTTGTAGCCTTACCTCCCTTTTGTGTGCGTTTGGTTGTAGTCTTACCTTCCTTTTGTGTGTTTGTTTGTAGGCTTACCTCCCTTTTGTGTGTTTGTCTGTAGCCTTTTGGATGTTTGTTTGTAGCCTTACTTCCCTTTTGTGTTCGTTTGGTTGTAGTCTTACCTTCCTTTTGTGTGTTTGTTTGTAGGCTCACCTCCCTTTTGTGTGTTTGTCTGTAGCCTTACCTCCCTTTTTGTGTGTTTGTTTGTAGTCTTACCTCCCTTTTGTGTGTGTTTGTTTGTAGCCTTACTTTCCTTTTGTGTGTGTTTGTTTGTAGCCTTACTTTCCTTTGGTGTGTGTTTGTAGCCTTACCTCCCTTTTGTTTGCATTTGGTTGTAGTCTTACCTTCCTTTTGTGTGTGTTTGTTTGGACCCTTACCTTCCTTTTGTGTGTTTGTCTGTAGCCTTACCTCCCTTTTGAATGTCTGTTTGTAGCCTTACCTCCCTTTTTGTGTGTTTGTTTGTAGGCTTACTTCCCTTTTGTGTGTTTGTCTGTAGCCTTACCTCCCTTTTTGTGTGTTTGTTTGTAGTCTTACCTCCCTTTTGTGTGTTTGTTTGTAGCCTTACCTTCATTTTGTGAGTGTTTGTTTGTAGTCTTACCTCCCTTTTGTGTGTGTTTGTTTGTAGCCTTACTTTCCTTTCGTGTGTGTTTGTTTGTACCCTTACCTCCCTTTGGTGTGTGTTTGTAGCCTTACCTCCCTTTTGTGTGTGTTTGTTTGTAGCCTTACCTCCCTTTTGTGTGTTTGTTTGTAGACTTACCTCCCTTTTGTGTGTGTTTGTTTGTAGCCTTACTTTCCTTTTGTGTGTGTTTGTTTGTAGTCTTACCTCCCTTTGGTGTGTGTTTGTAGCCTTACCTCCCTTTTGTGTGTGTTTGTTTGTATCCTTACCTCCCTTTTGTGTGTGTTTGTTTGGACCCTTACCTTCCTTTTATGTGTTTGTTTGTAGTCTCACCTTCCTTTTGTGTGTTTGTAGCCTTACCTCCCTTTTGTGTGTGTTTGTTTGTAGCCTTATCTCCCATTTGTGTGAATTTGGTTGTAGTCTTACCTTTCTTTTGTGTGTTTGTTTGTACTCTTATCTCCCTTTTGTGTGTTTGTAGCCTTACCTTCATTTTGTGAGTGTTTGTAGCCTTACCTCCCTTTTGTGTGTGTATGTTTGTAGCCTTACCTCCCTTTTTGTGTGTGTTTGTTTGTAGCCTTACCTCCCTTTGGTGTGTGTTTGTAGCCTTACCTCCCTTTTGTGTGTGTTTGTTTGTAGCCTTACCTTCCTTTCGTGTGTTTCTGTTTGTGGTCTTACCTCCCTTTTGCGTGTGTTCGTTTGTAGCCTTACCTCCATTTTGCGTGTGTTTGTTTGTAGCCTTCCCTTCCTTTCGTGTGTTTTTGTTTGTAGTCTTACCTCCCATTTGCGTGTGTTTGTTTGTAGTCTTACCTCCCTTTTGGGTGTGTTTGTTTGTAGCCTTATCTCCCTTTTGTGTGTGTTTGTTTGTAGCCTTACCTTCCTTTCCTGTGTGTTTGTTTGTAGCCTTACCTCCCTTTTGTGTGTGTTTGTTTGTAGCCTTACCTCCCTTTTGTGTGTTTGTTTGTAGCCTTACTTTACTTTTGTGTGTGTTTGTTTGTAGTCTTACCTCCCTATGGTGTGTGTTTGTAGCCTTATCTCCCTTTTGTGTGTGTTTGTTTGTAGCCTTACCTTCCTTTCCTGTGTGTTTGTTTGTAGCCTTACCTCCCTTTTGTGTGTGTTTGTTTGTAGCCTTACCTCCCTTTTGTGTGTTTGTTTGTAGCCTTACTTTACTTTTGTGTGTGTTTGTTTGTAGCCTTACCTCCCTTTTGTGTGTGTTTGTTTGTACGCTTACCTTCCTTTCGTGTGTGTTTGTTTGTAGTCTTACCTTCCTTTTGTGCATTTGTAGACTTACCTCCCTTTTGTGCGTTTGTTTGTAGCCTTACCTCCCTTTTGTGTGAGTTTGGTTGTAGTCTTACCTTCCTTTTGTGTGTTTGTTTGTAGGCTTACCTCCCATTTGTGTGTTTGTTTGTAGCCTTACCTCCCTTTTGTGTGAGTTTGGTTGTAGTCTTACCTTCCATTTGTGTGTTTGTTTGTAGCCTTACTTCCCTTTTGTGTTCGTTTGGTTGTAGTCTTTCCTTCCTTTTGTGTGTTTGTTTGTAGGCTCAACTCCCTTTTGTGTGTTTGTCTGTAGCCTTACCTCCCTTTTTGTGTGTTTGTTTGTAGTCTTACCTCCCTTTTGTGTGTTTGTTTATAGCCTTTCCTTCATTTTGTGAATGTTTGTTTGTAGTCTTACCTCCCTTTTGTGTGTGTTTGTTTGTAGCCTTACTTTCCTTTTGTGTGTGTTTGTTTGTAGCCTTACCTCCCTTTGGTGTGTGTTTGTACCCTTACCCCCCTTTTGTGTGTGTTTGTTTGTAGCCTTACCTCCCTTTTGTGTGTGTTTGTTTGGACCCTTACCTTCCTTTTGTGTGTGTTTGTTTGTAGTCTCACCTTCCTTTTGTGTGTTTGTAGCCTTACCTCCCTTTTGTGTTTGTTTGTTTGTAGCCTTACGTCCCATTTGTGTGCGTTTGGTTGTAGACTTACCTTTCTTTTGTGTGTTTGTTTGTAGCCTTACCTCCCTTTTGTGTGCTTGTAGCCTTACCTTCATTTTGTGAGTGATTGTAGCCTTACGTCCCTTTTGTGTGTGTATGTTTCTAGCCTTACCTCCCTTTTGTGTGTGTTTGTTTGTAGCCTTACTTTCCTTTCGTGCATGTTTGTTTGTAGACTTACCTCCCTTTGGTGTCTGTTTGTAGCCTTACCTCCGTTTTGTGTGTGTTTGTTTGTTGCCTTACCTCCCTTTTGTGTGTTTGTTTGTAGCCTTACTTTACTTTTGTGTGTGTTTGTTTGTAGGCTTACCTCCCTATGGTATGTGTTTGTAGCCTTACCTCCCTTTTGTGTGTTTGTTTGTAGCCTTACCTCCCTTTTGTGTGTGTTTGTTTGTACGCTTACCTTCCTTTCGTGTGTGTTTGTTTTTGTCTTACCTTCCTTTTGTGCATTTGTAGCCTTATCTCCCTTTTGTTTGTTTGTTTCTAGCCTTACCTCCCTTTTGTTTGCATTTGGTTGTAGTCTTACCTTCCTTTTGTGTGTTTGTTTGTAGGCGTACCTCCCTTTTGTGTGTTTGTCTGTAGCCTTACCTCCCTTTTGTATGTCTGTTTGTAGCCTTACCTCCCTTTTGTGTGCTTTTGGTTGTAGTCTTACCTTCCTTTTGTGTGTTTGTTTGTAGGCTTACCTCCCTTTTGTGTGTTTGTCTGTAGCCTTACCTCCCTTTTTGTGTCTTTGTTTGTAGTCTTACCTCCCTTTTGTGTGTTTGTTTGTAGCCTTACCTTCATTTTGTGAGTGTTTGTTTGTAGTCTTACCTCCCTTTTGTGTGTGTTTGTTTGTAGCCTTACCTCCCTTTTGTGTGTGTTTGTTTGTAGCCTTACTTTCCTGTCGTGTGTGTTTGTTTGTAGTCTTACCTCCCATTGGTGTGTGTTTGTAGCCTTAACTCCCTTTTGTGTGTATTTGTTTGTAGCCTTACCTCACTTTTGTGTGTGTTTGTTTGTAGCCTTACCTCCCTTTGCTGTGTGTTTGTAGCTTTACCTCCCTTTTGTGTGTGTTTGTTTGTAGCCTTACTTTACTTTCGTGTGTGTTTGTTTGTAGTCTTACCTCCCTACTGTGTGTTTGTAGCCTTACCTCCCTTTTGTGTGTGTTTGTTTGTAGCCTTACCTTCCTTTCATGTGTGTTTGTTTGTAGCCTTACCTCCCTTTTGTGTGTGTTTGTTTGTAGCCTTACCTCCCTTTTGTGTGTTTGTTTGTAGCCTTACTTTACTTTCGTGTGTGTTTGTTTGTAGTCTTACCTCCCTATGGTGTGTGTTTGTAGCCTTAACTCCCTTTTGTGTGTGTTTCTTTGTAACCTTACCTCCCTTTTGTGTGTGTTTGTTTGTAGCCTTACCTCCCTTTCGTGTGTATTTGGTTGTAGTCTCACCTTTCTTTTCTGTGCTTGTTTGTACTCTTACCTCCCTTTTGTGTGTTTGTAGCCTTACCTTCATTTTGTGAGTGTTTGTAGCCTTACCTCCCTTTTGTGTGTGTATGTTTCTAGCCTTACCTCCCTTTTGTGTGTGTTTGTTTGTAGCCTTACTTTCCTATCATGTGTGTTTGTTTGTAGCCTTACCTCCCTTTGGTGTGTGTTTGTAGCCTTACCTCCCTTTTGTGTGTGTTTGTTTGTAGCCTTACCTCGCTTTTGTGTGTGTTTGTTTGTAGCCTTACCTCCCTTTGCTGTGTGTTTGTAGCCTTACCTCCCTTTTGTGTGTGTTTGTTTGTAGCCTTACCTTCCTTTCATGTGCTTTTGTTTGCAGTCTTACCTCCCTTTTGCGTGTGTTCGTTTGTAGCCTTACCTCCCTTTTGCGTGTGTTTTTGTAGCCTTCCCTCCCTTTTGTGTGTGTTTGTTTGTAGCCTTACCTTCCTTTCGTGTGTGTTTGTTTGTAGCCTTACCTCCCTTTTGTGTGTGTTTGTTTGTAGCCTTACCTCCCTTTTGTGTGTTTGTTTGTAGCCTTACTTTACTTTTGTGTGTGTTTGTTTGTAGTCTTACCTCCCTATGGTGTGTGTTTGTAGCCTTACCTCCCTTTTGTGTGTGTTTGTTTGTAGCCTTACCTCCCTTTTGTGTGTGTTTGTTTGTACGCTTAACTTCCTTTCGTGTGTGTTTGTTTGTAGTCTTACCTTCCTTTTGTGCATTTGTAGCCTTACCTCCCTTTTGTGTGTTTGGTTGTAGCCTTATCTCCCTTTTGTGTGCGTTTGGTTGTAGTCTTACCTTCCTTTTGTGTGTTTGTTTGTAGGCTTACCTCCCTTTTGTGTGTTTGTCTGTAGCCTTTTGGATGTTTGTTTGTAGCCTTACTTCCCTTTTGAGTTCGTTTGGTTGTAGTCTTACCTTCCTTTTGTGTGTTTGTTTGTAGGCTCACCTCCCTTTTGTGTGTTTGTCTGTAGCCTTACCTCCCTTTTTGTGTGTTTGTTTGTAGTCTTACCTTCATTTTGTGAGTGTTTGTTTGTAGTCTTACCTCCCTTTTGTGTGTGCTTGTTTGTAGCCTTACTTTCCTTTCGTGTGTGTTTGTTTGTAGTCTTACCTCCCTTTGGTGTGTGTTTGTAGCCTTACCTCCCTTTTGTTTGCATTTGGTTGTAGTCTTACCTTCCTTCTGTGTGTGTGTGTTTGGACCCTTACCTTCCTTTTGTGTGTTTGTCTGTAGCCTTACCTCCCTTTTGTATGTCTGTTTGTAGCCTTACCTCCCTTTTTGTGTGTTTGTTTGGAGGCTTACCTCCCTTTTGTGTGTTTGTCTGTACCCTTACCTCCCTTTTTGTGTGTTTGTTTGTAGTCTTACCTCCCTTTTGTGTGTTGTTTGTAGCCTTACCTTCATTTTGTGAGTGTTTGTTTGTAGTCTTACCTCCCTTTTGTGTGTGTTTGTTTGTAGCCTTACTTTCCTTTCGTGTGTGTTTGTTTGTACCCTTACCTCCCTTTGGTGTGTGTTTGTAGCCTTACCTCCCTTTTGTGTGTGTTTGTTTGTAGCCTTACCTCCCTTTTGTGTGTTTGTTTGTAGACTTACCTCCCTTTTGTGTGTGTTTGTTTGTAGCCTTACTTTCCTTTTGTGTGTGTTTGTTTGTAGTCTTACCTCCCTTTGGTGTGTGTTTGTAGCCTTACCTCCCTTTTGTGTGTGTTTGTTTGTAGCCTTACCTCCCTTTTGTGTGCGTTTGTTTGGACCCTTACCTTCCTTTTATGTGTTTGTTTGTAGTCTCACCTTCCTTTTGTGTGTTTGTAGCCTTATCTCCCATTTGTGTGCATTTGGTTGTAGTCTTACCTTTCTTTTGTGTGTTTGTTTGCACTCGTATCTCCCTTTTGTGTGTTTGTAGCCTTACCTTCATTTTGTGAGTGTTTGTAGCCTTACCTCCCTTTTGTGTGTGTATGTTTGTAGCCTTACCTCCCTTTTTGTGTGTGTTTGTTTGTAGCCTTACCTCCCTTTGGTGTGTGTTTGTAGCCTTACCTTCCTTTTGTGTGTGTTTGTTTGTAGCCTTACCTCCCTTTTGTGTGTGTTTGTTTGTACGCTTAACTTCCTTTCGTGTGTGGTTGTTTGTAGTCTTACCTTCCTTTTGTGCATTTGTAGCCTTACCTCCCTTTTCTGTGTTTGGTTGTAGCCTTACCTCCCTTTTGTGTGCGTTTGGTTGTAGTCTTACCTTCCTTTTGTGTGTTTGTTTGTAGGCTTACCTCCCTTTTGTGTGTTTGTCTGTAGCCTTTTGGATGTTTGTTTGTAGCCTTACTTCCCTTTTGTGTTCGTTTGGTTGTAGCCTTACCTTCCTTTTGTGTGTTTGTTTGTAGGCTCACCTCCCTTTTGTGTGTTTGTCTGTAGCCTTACCTCCCTTTTTGTGTGTTTGTTTGTAGTCTTACCTCCCTTTTGTGTGTTTGTTTGTAGGCCTACCTCCAGTTTGTGTGTTTGTCTGTAGCCTTACCTCCCTTTTTGTGTGTTTGTTTGTAGTCTTACCTCCCTTTTGTGTGTTTGTTTGTAGCCTTACCTCCCTTTTGTTTGCATTTGGTTGTAGTCTTACCTTCCTTTTGTGTGTGTTTGTTTGGACCCTTACCTTCCTTTTGTGTGTTTGTCTGTAGCCTTACCTACCTTTTGTATGTCTGTTTGTAGCCTTACCTCCCTTTTTGTGTGTTTGTTTGTAGGCCTACCTCCCGTTTGTGTGTTTGTCTGTAGCCTTACCTCCCTTTTTGTGTGTTTGTTTGTAGTCTTACCTCCCTTTTGTGTGTTTGTTTGTAGCCTTACCTTCATTTTGTGAGTGTTTGTTTGTAGTCTTAGCTCCCTTTTGTGTGTGTTTGTTTGTAGCCTTACTTTCCTTTCGTGTGTGTTTGTTTGTACCCTTACCTCCCTTTGGTGTGTGTTTGTAGCCTTACCTCCCTTTTGTGTGTGTTTGTTTGTAGACTTACCTCCCTTTTGTGTGTTTGTTTGCAGCCTTACTTTCCTTTTGCGTGTGTTTGTTTGTAGTCTTACCTCCCTTTGGTGTGTGTTTGTAGCCTTACCTCCCTTTTGTCTGTGTTTGTTTGTAGCCTTACCTCCCTTTTGTGTGTGTTTGTTTGGACCCTTACCTTCCTTTTATGTGTTTGTTTGTAGTCTCACCTTCCTTTTGTGTGTTTGTAGCCTTACCTCCCTTTTGTGTGTGTTTGTTTGTAGCCTTATCTCCCATTTGTGTGCATTTGGTTGTAGTCTTACCTTTCTTTTGTGTGTTTGTTTGTGCTCTTATCTCCCTTTTGTGTGTTTCTAGCCTTACCTTCATTTTGTGAGTGTTTGTAGCCTTACCTCCCTTTTCTGTGTGTATGTTTGTAGCCTTACCTCCCTTTTTGTGTGTGTTTGTTTGTAGCCTTACCTCCCTTTGGTGTGTGTTTGTAGCCTTACCTCCCTTTTGTGTGTGTTTGTTTGTAGCCTTACCTTCCTTTCGTGTGTTTCTGTTTGTAGTCTTACCTCCCTTTTGCGTGTGTTCGTTTGTAGCCTTACCTCCATTTTGCGTGTGTTTGTTTGTAGCCTTCCCTTCCTTTCGTGTGTTTTTGTTTGTAGTCTTACCTCCCATTTGCGTGTGTTTGTTTGTAGTCTTACCTCCCTTTTGGGTGTGTTTGTTTGTAGCCTTATCTCCCTTTTGTGTGTGTTTGTTTGTAGCCTTACCTTCCTTTCCTCTGTGTTTGTTTGTAGCCTTACCTCCCTTTTGTGTGTGTTTGTTTGTAGCCTTACCTCCCTTTTGTGTGTTTGTAGCCTTACTTTACTTTTGTGTGTGTTTGTTTGTAGTCTTACCTCCCTATGGTGTGTGTTTGTAGCCTTACCTCCCTTTTGTGTGTGTTTGTTTGTAGCCTTACCTCCCTTTTGTGTGTGTTTGTTTGTACGCTTACCTTCCTTTCGTGTGTGTTTGTTTGTAGTCTTACCTTCCTTTTGTGCATTTGTAGCCTTACCTCCCTTTTCTGCGTTTGTTTGTAGCCTTACCTCCCTTTTGTGTGTTTGTTTGTAGCCTTACCTTCATTTTGTGAGTGTTTGTTTGTAGTCTTACCTCCCTTTTGTGTGTTTGTTTGTAGCCTTACCTCCCTTTTGTGTGAGTTTGGTTGTAGTCTTACCTTCCATTTGTGTGTTTGTTTGTAGGCTTACCTCCCTTTTGTGTGTTTGTCTGTAGCCTTTTGTATGTTTGCTTGTAGCCTTACTTCCGTTTTGTGTTCGTTTGGTTGTAGTCTTACCTTCCTTTTGTGTGTTTGTTTGTAGGCTCACCTCTCTTTTGTGTGTTTGTCTGTAGCCTTACCTCCCCTTTTGTGTGTTTGTTTGTAGTCTTACCTCCCTTTTGTGTGTTTGTTTATAGCCTTTCCTTAATTTTGTGAATGTTTGTTTGTAGTCTTACCTCCCTTTTGTGTGTGTTTGTTTGTAGCCTTACTTTCCTTTTGTGTGTGTTTGTTTGTAGTCTTACCTCCCTTTGGTGTGTGTTTGTACCCTTACCCCCCTTTTGTGTGTGTTTGTTTGTAGCCTTACCTCCCTTTTGTGTGTGTTTGTTTGGACCCTTACCTTCCTTTTGTGTGTGTTTGTTTGTAGTCTCACCTTCCTTTTGGGTGTTTGTAGCCTTACCTCCCTTTTGTGTTTGTTTGTTTGTAGCCTTACCTCCCATTTGTGTGCGTTTGGTTGTAGACTTACCTTTCTTTTGTGTGTTTGTTTGTAGTCTTACCTCCCTTTTGTGTGTTTGTAGCCTTACCTTCATTTTGTGAGTGTGTGTAGCCTTACGTCCCTTTTGTGTGTGTATGTTTCTAGCCTTACCTCCCTTTTGTGTGTGTTTGTTTGTAGCCTTACTTTCCTTTTGTGCATGTTTGTGTGTAGCCTTACCTCCCTTTGGTGTCTGTTTGTAGCCTTACCTCCCTTTTGTGTGTGTTTGTTTGTTGCCTTACCTCCCTTTTATGTGTTTGTTTGTAGCCTTACTTTACTTTTGTGTGTGTTTGTTGTCTTACCTCCCTATGGTATGTGTTTGTAGCCTTACCTCCCTTTTGTGTGTTTCTTTGTAGCCTTACCTCCCTTTTGTGTGTGTTTGTTTGTACGCTTACCTTCCTTTCGTGTGTGTTTGTTTGTAGTCTTACCTTACTTTTGTGCATTTGTAGCCTTATCTCCCTTTTGTGTGTTTGTTTCTAGCCTTACCTCCCTTTTGTTTGCATTTGGTTGTAGTCTTACCTTCCTTTTGTGTGTTTGTTTGCAGGCGTACCTCCCTTTTGTGTGTTTGTCTGTAGCCTTACCTCCCTTTTGTATGTCTGTTTGTAGCCTTACCTCCCTTTTGTGTGCTTTTGGTTGTAGTCTTACCTTCCTTTTGTGTGTTTGTCTGTAGGCTTACCTCCCTTTTGTGTGTTTGTCTGTAGCCTTACCTCCCTTTTTGTGTGTTTGTTTGTAGTCTTACCTCCCTTTTGTGTGTTTGTTTGTAGCCTTACCTTCATTTTGTGAGTGTTTGTTTGTAGTCTTACCTCCCTTTTGTGTGTGTTTGTTTGTAGCCTTACCTCCCTTTTGTGTGTGTTTGTTTGTAGCCTTACTTTCCTGTCGTGTGTGTTTGTTTGTAGTCTTACCTCCCTTTGGTGTGTGTTTGTAGCCTTAACTCCCTTTTGTGTGTATTTGTTTGTAGCCTTACCTCACTTTTGTGTGTGTTTGTTTGTAGCCTTACCTCCCTTTTGTGTGTGTTTGTTTGTAGCCTTACTTTACTTTCGTGTGTGTTTGTTTGTAGTCTTACCTCCCTACTGTGTGTTTGTAGCCTTACCTCCCTTTTGTGTGTGTTTGTTTGTAGCCTTACCTTCCTTTCATGTGTGTTTGTTTGTAGCCTTACCTCCCTTTTGTGTGTGTTTGTTTGTAGCCTTACCTCCCTTTTGTGTGTTTGTTTGTAGCCTTACTTTACTTTCGTGTGTGTTTGTTTGTAGTCTTACCTCCCTATGGTGTGTGTTTGTAGCCTTAACTCCGTTTTGTGTGTGTTTCTTTGTAGCCTTACCTCCCTTTTGTGTGTGTTTGTTTGTAGCCTTACCTCCCTTTCGTGTGTATTTGGTTGTAGTCTCACCTTTCTTTTGTGTGCTTGTTTGTACTCTTACCTCCCTTTTGTGTGTTTGTAGCCTTACCTTCATTTTGTGAGTGTTTGTAGCCTTACCTCCCTTTTGTGTGTGTATGTTTCTAGCCTTACCTCCCTTTTGTGTGTGTTTGTTTGTAGCCTTATTTCCTTTCATGTGTGTTTGTTTGTAGCCTTACCTCCCTTTGGTGTGTGTTTGTAGCCTTACCTCCCTTTTTTGTGTGTTTCTTTGTACTCTTACCTCCCTTTTGTGTGTTTGTAGCCTTACCTTCATTTTGTGAGTGTTTGTAGCCTTACCTCCCTTTTGTGTGTGTATGTTTCTAGCCTTACCTCCCTTTTGTGTGTGTTTGTTTGTAGCCTTATTTCCTTTCATGTGTGTTTGTTTGTAGCCTTACCTCCCTTTGGTGTGTGTTTGTAGCCTTACCTCCCTTTGCTGTGTGTTTGTAGCCTTACCTCCCTTTTGTGTGTGTTTGTTTGTAGCCTTACCTTCCTTTCATGTGCTTTTGTTTGCAGTCTTACCTCCCGTTTGCGTGTGTTCGTTTGTAGCCTTACCTCCCTTTTGTGTGTGTTTGTTTGTAGCCTTACCTTCCTTTCGTGTGTGTTTGTTTGTAGCCTTACCTCCCTTTTGTGTGTGTTTGTTTGTAGCCTTACCTCCCTTTTGTGTGTTTGTTTGTAGCCTTACTTTACTTTTGTGTGTGTTTGTTTGTAGTCTTACCTCCCTATGGTGTGTGTTTGTAGCCTTACCTCCCTTTTGTGTGTGTTTGTTTGTAGCCTTACCTCCCTTTTGTGTGTGTTTGTTTGTACGCTTAACTTCCCTTTCGTGTGTGTTTGTTTGTAATCTTACCTTCCTTTTGTGCATTTGTAGCCTTACCTCCCTTTTGTGTGTTTGGTTGTAGCCTTACCTCCCTTTTGTGTGCGTTTGGTTGTAGTCTTACCTTCCTTTTGTGTGTTTGTTTGTAGGCTTACCTCCCTTTTGTGTGTTTGTCTGTAGCCTTTTGGATGTTTGTTTGTAGCCTTACTTCCCTTTTGTGTTCGTTTGGTTGTAGTCTTACCTTCCTTTTGTGTGTTTGTTTGTAGGCTCACCTCCCTTTTGTGTGTTTGTCTGTAGCCTTACCTCCCTTTTTGTGTGTTTGTTTGTAGTCTTACCTCCCTTTTGTGTGTGTTTGTTTGTAGCCTTACTTTCCTTTTGTGTGTGTTTGTTTGTAGCCTTACTTTCCTTTGGTGTGTGTTTGTAGCCTTACCTCCCTTTTGTTTGCATTTGGTTGTAGTCTTACCTTCCTTTTGTGTGTGTTTGTTTGGACCCTTACCTTCCTTTTGTGTGTTTGTCTGTAGCCTTACCTCCCTTTTGAATGTCTGTTTGTAGCCTTACCTCCCTTTTTGTGTGTTTGTTTGTAGGCTTACTTCCCTTTTGTGTGTTTGTCTGTAGCCTTACCTCCCTTTTTGTGTGTTTGTTTGTAGTCTTACCTCCCTTTTGTGTGTTTGTTTGTAGCCTTACCTTCATTTTGTGAGTGTTTGTTTGTAGTCTTACCTCCCTTTTGTGTGTGTTTGTTTGTAGCCTTACTTTCCTTTCGTGTGTGTTTGTTTGTACCCTTACCTCCCTTTGGTGTGTGTTTGTAGCCTTACCTCCCTTTTGTGTGTGTTTGTTTGTAGCCTTACCTCCCTTTTGTGTGTTTGTTTGTAGACTTACCTCCCTTTTGTGTGTGTTTGTTTGTAGCCTTACTTTCCTTTTGTGTGTGTTTGTTTGTAGTCTTACCTCCCTTTGGTGTGTGTTTGTAGCCTTACCTCCCTTTTGTGTGTGTTTGTTTGTATCCTTACCTCCCTTTTGTGTGTGTTTGTTTGGACCCTTACCTTCCTTTTATGTGTTTGTTTGTAGTCTCACCTTCCTTTTGTGTGTTTGTAGCCTTACCTCCCTTTTGTGTGTGTTTGTTTGTAGCCTTATCTCCCATTTGTGTGAATTTGGTTGTAGTCTTACCTTTCTTTTGTGTGTTTGTTTGTACTCTTATCTCCCTTTTGTGTGTTTGTAGCCTTACCTTCATTTTGTGAGTGTTTGTAGCCTTACCTCCCTTTTGTGTGTGTATGTTTGTAGCCTTACCTCCCTTTTTGTGTGTGTTTGTTTGTAGCCTTACCTCCCTTTGGTGTGTGTTTGTAGCCTTACCTCCCTTTTGTGTGTGTTTGTTTGTAGCCTTACCTTCCTTTCGTGTGTTTCTGTTTGTGGTCTTACCTCCCTTTTGCGTGTGTTCGTTTGTAGCCTTACCTCCATTTTGCGTGTGTTTGTTTGTAGCCTTCCCTTCCTTTCGTGTGTTTTTGTTTGTAGTCTTACCTCCCATTTGCGTGTGTTTGTTTGTAGTCTTACCTCCCTTTTGGGTGTGTTTGTTTGTAGCCTTATCTCCCTTTTGTGTGTGTTTGTTTGTAGCCTTACCTTCCTTTCCTGTGTGTTTGTTTGTAGCCTTACCTCCCTTTTGTGTGTGTTTGTTTGTAGCCTTACCTCCCTTTTGTGTGTTTGTTTGTAGCCTTACTTTACTTTTGTGTGTGTTTGTTTGTAGTCTTACCTCCCTATGGTGTGTGTTTGTAGCCTTATCTCCCTTTTGTGTGTGTTTGTTTGTAGCCTTACCTTCCTTTCCTGTGTGTTTGTTTGTAGCCTTACCTCCCTTTTGTGTGTGTTTGTTTGTAGCCTTACCTCCCTTTTGTGTGTTTGTTTGTAGCCTTACTTTACTTTTGTGTGTGTTTGTTTGTAGCCTTACCTCCCTTTTGTGTGTGTTTGTTTGTACGCTTACCTTCCTTTCGTGTGTGTTTGTTTGTAGTCTTACCTTCCTTTTGTGCATTTGTAGACTTACCTCCCTTTTGTGCGTTTGTTTGTAGCCTTACCTCCCTTTTGTGTGAGTTTGGTTGTAGTCTTACCTTCCTTTTGTGTGTTTGTTTGTAGGCTTACCTCCCATTTGTGTGTTTGTTTGTAGCCTTACCTCCCTTTTGTGTGAGTTTGGTTGTAGTCTTACCTTCCATTTGTGTGTTTGTTTGTAGCCTTACTTCCCTTTTGTGTTCGTTTGGTTGTAGTCTTTCCTTCCTTTTGTGTGTTTGTTTGTAGGCTCAACTCCCTTTTGTGTGTTTGTCTGTAGCCTTACCTCCCTTTTTGTGTGTTTGTTTGTAGTCTTACCTCCCTTTTGTGTGTTTGTTTATAGCCTTTCCTTCATTTTGTGAATGTTTGTTTGTAGTCTTACCTCCCTTTTGTGTGTGTTTGTTTGTAGCCTTACTTTCCTTTTGTGTGTGTTTGTTTGTAGCCTTACCTCCCTTTGGTGTGTGTTTGTACCCTTACCCCCCTTTTGTGTGTGTTTGTTTGTAGCCTTACCTCCCTTTTGTGTGTGTTTGTTTGGACCCTTACCTTCCTTTTGTGTGTGTTTGTTTGTAGTCTCACCTTCCTTTTGTGTGTTTGTAGCCTTACCTCCCTTTTGTGTTTGTTTGTTTGTAGCCTTACGTCCCATTTGTGTGCGTTTGGTTGTAGACTTACCTTTCTTTTGTGTGTTTGTTTGTAGCCTTACCTCCCTTTTGTGTGCTTGTAGCCTTACCTTCATTTTGTGAGTGATTGTAGCCTTACGTCCCTTTTGTGTGTGTATGTTTCTAGCCTTACCTCCCTTTTGTGTGTGTTTGTTTGTAGCCTTACTTTCCTTTCGTGCATGTTTGTTTGTAGACTTACCTCCCTTTGGTGTCTGTTTGTAGCCTTACCTCCGTTTTGTGTGTGTTTGTTTGTTGCCTTACCTCCCTTTTGTGTGTTTGTTTGTAGCCTTACTTTACTTTTGTGTGTGTTTGTTTGTAGGCTTACCTCCCTATGGTATGTGTTTGTAGCCTTACCTCCCTTTTGTGTGTTTGTTTGTAGCCTTACCTCCCTTTTGTGTGTGTTTGTTTGTACGCTTACCTTCCTTTCGTGTGTGTTTGTTTTTGTCTTACCTTCCTTTTGTGCATTTGTAGCCTTATCTCCCTTTTGTTTGTTTGTTTCTAGCCTTACCTCCCTTTTGTTTGCATTTGGTTGTAGTCTTACCTTCCTTTTGTGTGTTTGTTTGTAGGCGTACCTCCCTTTTGTGTGTTTGTCTGTAGCCTTACCTCCCTTTTGTATGTCTGTTTGTAGCCTTACCTCCCTTTTGTGTGCTTTTGGTTGTAGTCTTACCTTCCTTTTGTGTGTTTGTTTGTAGGCTTACCTCCCTTTTGTGTGTTTGTCTGTAGCCTTACCTCCCTTTTTGTGTCTTTGTTTGTAGTCTTACCTCCCTTTTGTGTGTTTGTTTGTAGCCTTACCTTCATTTTGTGAGTGTTTGTTTGTAGTCTTACCTCCCTTTTGTGTGTGTTTGTTTGTAGCCTTACCTCCCTTTTGTGTGTGTTTGTTTGTAGCCTTACTTTCCTGTCGTGTGTGTTTGTTTGTAGTCTTACCTCCCATTGGTGTGTGTTTGTAGCCTTAACTCCCTTTTGTGTGTATTTGTTTGTAGCCTTACCTCACTTTTGTGTGTGTTTGTTTGTAGCCTTACCTCCCTTTGCTGTGTGTTTGTAGCTTTACCTCCCTTTTGTGTGTGTTTGTTTGTAGCCTTACTTTACTTTCGTGTGTGTTTGTTTGTAGTCTTACCTCCCTACTGTGTGTTTGTAGCCTTACCTCCCTTTTGTGTGTGTTTGTTTGTAGCCTTACCTTCCTTTCATGTGTGTTTGTTTGTAGCCTTACCTCCCTTTTGTGTGTGTTTGTTTGTAGCCTTACCTCCCTTTTGTGTGTTTGTTTGTAGCCTTACTTTACTTTCGTGTGTGTTTGTTTGTAGTCTTACCTCCCTATGGTGTGTGTTTGTAGCCTTAACTCCCTTTTGTGTGTGTTTCTTTGTAACCTTACCTCCCTTTTGTGTGTGTTTGTTTGTAGCCTTACCTCCCTTTCGTGTGTATTTGGTTGTAGTCTCACCTTTCTTTTCTGTGCTTGTTTGTACTCTTACCTCCCTTTTGTGTGTTTGTAGCCTTACCTTCATTTTGTGAGTGTTTGTAGCCTTACCTCCCTTTTGTGTGTGTATGTTTCTAGCCTTACCTCCCTTTTGTGTGTGTTTGTTTGTAGCCTTACTTTCCTATCATGTGTGTTTGTTTGTAGCCTTACCTCCCTTTGGTGTGTGTTTGTAGCCTTACCTCCCTTTTGTGTGTGTTTGTTTGTAGCCTTACCTCGCTTTTGTGTGTGTTTGTTTGTAGCCTTACCTCCCTTTGCTGTGTGTTTGTAGCCTTACCTCCCTTTTGTGTGTGTTTGTTTGTAGCCTTACCTTCCTTTCATGTGCTTTTGTTTGCAGTCTTACCTCCCTTTTGCGTGTGTTCGTTTGTAGCCTTACCTCCCTTTTGCGTGTGTTTTTGTAGCCTTCCCTCCCTTTTGTGTGTGTTTGTTTGTAGCCTTACCTTCCTTTCGTGTGTGTTTGTTTGTAGCCTTACCTCCCTTTTGTGTGTGTTTGTTTGTAGCCTTACCTCCCTTTTGTGTGTTTGTTTGTAGCCTTACTTTACTTTTGTGTGTGTTTGTTTGTAGTCTTACCTCCCTATGGTGTGTGTTTGTAGCCTTACCTCCCTTTTGTGTGTGTTTGTTTGTAGCCTTACCTCCCTTTTGTGTGTGTTTGTTTGTACGCTTAACTTCCTTTCGTGTGTGTTTGTTTGTAGTCTTACCTTCCTTTTGTGCATTTGTAGCCTTACCTCCCTTTTGTGTGTTTGGTTGTAGCCTTATCTCCCTTTTGTGTGCGTTTGGTTGTAGTCTTACCTTCCTTTTGTGTGTTTGTTTGTAGGCTTACCTCCCTTTTGTGTGTTTGTCTGTAGCCTTTTGGATGTTTGTTTGTAGCCTTACTTCCCTTTTGAGTTCGTTTGGTTGTAGTCTTACCTTCCTTTTGTGTGTTTGTTTGTAGGCTCACCTCCCTTTTGTGTGTTTGTCTGTAGCCTTACCTCCCTTTTTGTGTGTTTGTTTGTAGTCTTACCTTCATTTTGTGAGTGTTTGTTTGTAGTCTTACCTCCCTTTTGTGTGTGCTTGTTTGTAGCCTTACTTTCCTTTCGTGTGTGTTTGTTTGTAGTCTTACCTCCCTTTGGTGTGTGTTTGTAGCCTTACCTCCCTTTTGTTTGCATTTGGTTGTAGTCTTACCTTCCTTCTGTGTGTGTGTGTTTGGACCCTTACCTTCCTTTTGTGTGTTTGTCTGTAGCCTTACCTCCCTTTTGTATGTCTGTTTGTAGCCTTACCTCCCTTTTTGTGTGTTTGTTTGGAGGCTTACCTCCCTTTTGTGTGTTTGTCTGTACCCTTACCTCCCTTTTTGTGTGTTTGTTTGTAGTCTTACCTCCCTTTTGTGTGTTGTTTGTAGCCTTACCTTCATTTTGTGAGTGTTTGTTTGTAGTCTTACCTCCCTTTTGTGTGTGTTTGTTTGTAGCCTTACTTTCCTTTCGTGTGTGTTTGTTTGTACCCTTACCTCCCTTTGGTGTGTGTTTGTAGCCTTACCTCCCTTTTGTGTGTGTTTGTTTGTAGCCTTACCTCCCTTTTGTGTGTTTGTTTGTAGACTTACCTCCCTTTTGTGTGTGTTTGTTTGTAGCCTTACTTTCCTTTTGTGTGTGTTTGTTTGTAGTCTTACCTCCCTTTGGTGTGTGTTTGTAGCCTTACCTCCCTTTTGTGTGTGTTTGTTTGTAGCCTTACCTCCCTTTTGTGTGCGTTTGTTTGGACCCTTACCTTCCTTTTATGTGTTTGTTTGTAGTCTCACCTTCCTTTTGTGTGTTTGTAGCCTTATCTCCCATTTGTGTGCATTTGGTTGTAGTCTTACCTTTCTTTTGTGTGTTTGTTTGCACTCGTATCTCCCTTTTGTGTGTTTGTAGCCTTACCTTCATTTTGTGAGTGTTTGTAGCCTTACCTCCCTTTTGTGTGTGTATGTTTGTAGCCTTACCTCCCTTTTTGTGTGTGTTTGTTTGTAGCCTTACCTCCCTTTGGTGTGTGTTTGTAGCCTTACCTCCCTTTTGTGTGTGTTTGTTTGTAGCCTTACCTTCCTTTCGTGTGTTTCTGTTTGTGGTCTTACCTCCCTTTTGCGTGTGTTCGTTTGTAGCCTTACCTCCATTTTGCGTGTGTTTGTTTGTAGCCTTCCCTTCCTTTCGTGTGTTTTTGTTTGTAGTCTTACCTCCCATTTGCGTGTGTTTGTTTGTAGTCTTACCTCCCTTTTGGGTGTGTTTGTTTGTAGCCTTATCTCCCTTTTGTGTGTGTTTGTTTGTAGCCTTACCTTCCTTTCCTGTGTGTTTGTTTGTAGCCTTACCTCCCTTTTGTGTGTGTTTGTTTGTAGCCTTACCTCCCTTTTGTGTGTTTGTTTGTAGCCTTACTTTACTTTTGTGTGTGTTTGTTTGTAGTCTTACCTCCCTATGGTGCATGTTTGTAGCCCTACCTCCCTTTTGTGTGTGTTTGTTTGTAGCCTTACCTCCCTTTTGTGTGTGTTTGTTTGTACGCTTACCTTCCTTTCGTGTGTGTTTGTTTGTAGTCTTACCTTCCTTTTGTGCATTTGTAGCCTTACCTCCCTTTTGTGCGTTTGTTTGTAGCCTTACCTCCCTTTTATGTGAGTTTGGTTGTAGTCTTACCTTCATTTTGTGTGTTTGTTTGTAGGCTTACCTCCGTTTTGTGTGTTTGTTTGTAGCCTTACCTCCCTTTTGTGTGAGTTTGGTTGTAGTCTTACCTTCCATTTGTGTGTTTGTTTGTAGGCTTACCTCCCTTTTGTGTGTTTGTCTGTAGCCTTGTGTATGTTTGTTTGTAGCCTTACTTCCCTTTTGTGTTCGTTTGGTTGTAGTCTTACCTTCCTTTTGTGTGTTTGTTTGTAGGCTCACCTCCCTTTTGTGTGTTTGTCTGTAGCCTTACCTCCCTTTTTGAGTGTTTGTTTGTAGTCTTACCTCCCTTTGTGTGTTTGTTTATAGCCTTTCCTTCATTTTGTGAATGTTTGTTTGTAGTCTTACCTCCCTTTTGTGTGTGTTTGTTTGTAGCCTTACTTTCCTTTTGTGTGTGTTTGTTTGTAGTCTTACCTCCCTTTGGTGTGTGTTTGTACCCTTACCCCCCTTTTGTGTGTGTTTGTTTGTAGCCTTACCTCCCTTTTGTGTGTGTTTGTTTGGACCCTTACCTTCCTTTTGTGTGTGTTTGTTTGTAGTCTCACCTTCCTTTTGTGTGTTTGTAGCCTTACCTCCCTTTTGTGTTTGTTTGTGTGTAGCCTTACCTCCCATTTGTGTGCGTTTGGTTGTAGACTTACCTTTCTTTTGTGTGTTTGTTTGTAGTCTTACCTCCCTTTTGTGTGTTTGTAGCCTTACCTTCATTTTGTGAGTGTTTGTAGCCTTACGTCCCTTTTGTGTGTGTATGTTTCTAGCCTTACCTCCCTTTTGTGTGTGTTTGTTTGTAGTCTTACTTTCCTTTCGTGCGTGTTTGTTTGTAGCCTTACCTCCCTTTGGTGTGTGTTTGTAGCCTTACCTCCCTTTTGTGTGTGTTTGTTTGTTGCCTTACCTCCCTTTTGTGTGTTTGTTTGTAGCCTTACTTTACTTTTGTGTGTGTTTGTTTGTACGCTTACCTTCCTTTCGTGTGTGTTTGTTTGTAGTCTTACCTTCCTTTTGTGCATTTGTAGCCTTATCTCCCTTTTGTGTGTTTGTTTCTAGCCTTACCTCCCTTTTGTTTGCATTTGGTTGTAGTCTTACCTTCCTTTTGTGTGTTTGTTTGTAGGCGTACCTCCCTTTTGTGTGTTTGTCTGTAGCTTTACCTCCCTTTTGTATGTCTGTTTGTAGCCTTACCTCCCTTTTGTGTGCTTTTGGTTTTAGTCTTACCTTCCTTTTGTGTGTTTGTTTGTAGGCTTACCTCCCTTTTGTGTGTTTTTCTGTAGCCTTACCTCCCTTTTTGTGTGTTTGTTTGTAGTCCTACCTCCCTTTTGTGTGTTTGTTTGTAGCCTTACCTTCATTTTGTGAGTGTTTGTTTGTAGTCTTACCTCCCTTTTGTGTGTGTTTGTTTGTAGCCTTACCTCCCTTTTGTGTGTGTTTGTTTGTAGCCTTACTTTCCTGTCGTGTGTGTTTGTTTGTAGTCTTACCTCCCTTTGGTGTGTGTTTATAGCCTTAACTCCCTTTTCTGTGTATTTGTTTGTAGCCTTACCTCACTTTTGTGTGTGTTTGTTTGTAGCCTTACCTCCCTTTTGTGCGTGTTTGTTTGTAGCCTTACCTCCCTTTGGTGTGTGTTTGTAGCCTTACCTCCCTTTTGTGTGTGTTTGTTTGTTGCCTTACCTCCCTTTTGTGTGTTTGTTTGTAGCCTTACTTTACTTTTGTGTGTGTTTGTTTGTAGTCTTCCCTCCCTATGGTATGTGTTTGTAGCCTTACCTCCCTTTTGTGTGTTTGTTTGTAGCCTTACCTCCCTTTTGTGTGTGTTTGTTTGTACGCTTACCTTCCTTTCGTGTGTGTTTGTTTGTAGTCTTACCTTCCTTTTGTGCATTTGTAGCCTTATCTCCCTTTTGTGTGTTTGTTTCTAGCCTTACCTCCCTTTTGTTTGCATTTGGTTGTAGTCTTACCTTCCTTTTGTGTGTTTGTTTGTAGGCGTACCTCCCTTTTGTGTGTTTGTCTGTAGCCTTACCTCCCTTTTGTATGTCTGTTTGTAGCCTTACCTCCCTTTTGTGTGCTTTTGGTTGTAGTCTTACCTTCCTTTTGTGTGTTTGTTTGTAGGCTTACCTCCCTTTTGTGTGTTTTTCTGTAGCCTTACCTCCCTTTTTGTGTGTTTGTTTGTAGTCCTACCTCCCTTTTGTGTGTTTGTTTGTAGCCTTACCTTCATTTTGTGAGTGTTTGTTTGTAGTCTTACCTCCCTTTTGTGTGTGTTTGTTTGTAGCCTTACCTCCCTTTTGTGTGTGTTTGTTTGTAGCCTTACTTTCCTGTTGTGTGTGTTTGTTTGTAGTCTTACCTCCCTTTGGTGTGTGTTTGTAGCCTTAACTCCCTTTTGTGTGTATTTGTTTGTAGCCTTACCTCACTTTTGTGTGTGTTTGTTTGTAGCCTTACCTCCCTTTGCTGTGTGTTTGTAGCCTTACCTCCCTTTTGTGTGTGTTTGTTTGTAGCCTTACTTTACTTTTGTGTGTGTTTGTTTGTAGTCTTACCTCCCTACTGTGTGTTTGTAGCCTTACCTCCCTTTTGTGTGTGTTTGTTTGTAGCCTTACCTTTCTTTCATGTGTGTTTGTTTGTAGCCTTACCTCCCTTTTGTGTGTGTTTGTTTGTAGCCTTACCTCCCTTTTGTGTGTTTGTTTGTAGCCTTACTTTACTTTCGTGTGTGTTTGTTTTTAGTCTTACATCCCTATGGTGTGTGTTTGTGGCCTTACCTCCCTTTTGTGTGTTTGTTTGTAGCCTTATCTCCCTTTTGTGTGCGTTTGGTTGTAGTCTTACCTTCCTTTTGTGTGTTTGTTTGTAGCCTTACCTCCCTTTTTGTGTGTTTGTTTGTGGTCTTACCTCCCTTTTGTGTGTTTGTTTGTAGCCTAACCTTCATTTTGTGAGTGTTTGTTTGTAGCCTTACCTCCCTTTTGTGTGTGTTTGTTTGTAGCCTTACTTTCCTTTCGTGTGTGTTTGTTTGTAGTCTTACCTCCCTTTGGTGTGTGTTTGTTGCCTTAACTACCTTTTGTGTGTATTTGTTTGTCGCCTTACGTCCCTTTTGTGTGTGTTTTTTTGTAGCCTTACCTCCCTTTGGTGTGTGTTTGTAGCCTTACCTCCCTTTTGTGTGTGTTTGTTTGTAGCCTTACCTTCCTTTGGTGTGTGTTTGTAGCCTTAACTCCCTTTTGTGTGTGTGTGTTTGTAGCCTTACTTTACTTTTGTGTGTGTTTGTTTGTAGTCTTACCTCCCTACGGTGTGTGTTTGTAGCTTTACCTCCCATTTGTGTGTGTTTGTTTTTTAAGCCTTACCTCCGTTTTGTGTGAGTTTGTTTGTACCCTTACCTTCTTTTTGTGTGTGTTTGTTTGTAGTCTTACCTTCCTTTTGTGCATTTGTAGCCTTACCTCCCTTTTGTGTGTTTGTTTGTAGCCTTACATCCCTTTTGTGTGCGTTTGGTTGTAGACTTACCTTCCTTTTGTGTGTTTGTTTTTAGCCGTACCTCTCTTTTGTGTGTTTTTTTGTAGCCTTACCTCCCTTTTGTGTGTTCGTTGGTAGCTTTACCTTCATTTTGTGAGTGTTTGTTCGTAGTCTTACCTCCCTTTTGTGTGTGTTTGTTTGTAGCCTTACTTCCCTTTTGTGTGTATTTGTTTGTAGTCTTACCTTCCTTTTGTGCATTTGTAGCCTTACCTCCCTTTTGTGCGTTTGTTTGTAGCCTTACCTCCCTTTTGTGTGAGTTTGGTTGTAGTCTTACCTTCCTTTTGTGTGTTTGTTTGTAGGCTTACCTCCCTTTTGTGTGTTTGTTTGTAGTCTTACCTCCCTTTGGTGTGTGTTTGTAGCCTTAACTCCCTTTTGTGTGTATTTGTTTGTAGCCTTACCTCACTTTTGTGTGTGTTTGTTTGTAGCCTTACCTCCCTTTGCTGTGTGTTTGTAGCCTTACCTCCCTTTTGTGTGTGTTTGTTTGTAGCCTTACTTTACTTTCGTGTGTGTTTGTTTGTAGTCTTACCTCCCTACTGTGTGTTTGTAGCCTTACCTCCCTTTTGTGTGAGTTTGTTTGTAGCCTTACCTTCCTTTCATGTGTGTTTGTTTGTAGCCTTACCTCCCTTTTGTGTGTGTTTGTTTGTAGCCTTACCTCCCTTTTGTGTGTTTGTTTGTAGCCTTACTTTACTTTCATGTGTGTTTGTTTTTAGTCTTACCTCCCTATGGTGTGTGTTTGTGGCCTTACCTCCCTTTTGTGTGTTTGTTTGTAGCCTTACCTCCCTTTTGTGTGCGTTTGGTTGTAGTCTTACCTTCCTTTTGTGTGTTTGTTTGTAGCCTTACCTCCCTTTTTGTGTGTTTGTTTGTGGTCTTACCTCCCTTTTGTGTGTTTGTTTGTAGCCTAACCTTCATTTTGTGAGTGTTTGTTTGTAGCCTTACCTCCCTTTTGTGTGTGTTTGTTTGTAGCCTTACTTTCCTTTCGTGTGTGTTTGTTTGTAGTCTTACCTCCCTTTGGTGTGTGTTTGTTGCCTTAACTACCTTTTGTGTGTATTTGTTTGTCGCCTTACGTCCCTTTTGTGTGTGTTTTTTTGTAGCCTTACCTACCCTTTGGTGTGTGTTTGTAGCCTTACCTCCCTTTTGTGTGTGTTTGTTTGTAGCCTTACCTTCCTTTGGTGTGTGTTTGTAGCCTTAACTCCCTTTTGTGTGTGTGTGTTTGTAGCCTTACTTTACTTTTGTGTGTGTTTGTTTGTAGTCTTACCTCCCTACGGTGTGTGTTTGTAGCTTTACCTCCCATTTGTGTGTGTTTGTTTTTTAAGCCTTACCTCCGTTTTGTGTGAGTTTGTTTGTACCCTTACCTTCTTTTCGTGTGTGTTTGTTTGTAGTCTTACCTTCCTTTTGTGCATTTGTAGCCTTACCTCCCTTTTGTGTGTTTGTTTGTAGCCTTACATCCCTTTTGTGTGCGTTTGGTTGTAGACTTACCTTCCTTTTGTGTGTTTGTTTGTAGCCGTACCTCTCTTTTGTGTGTTTTTTTGTAGCCTTACCTCCCTTTTGTGTGTTCGTTGGTAGCCTTACCTTCATTTTGTGAGTGTTTGTTCGTAGTCTTACCTCCCTTTTGTGTGTGTTTGTTTGTAGCCTTACTTCCCTTTTGTGTGTATTTGTTTGTAGTCTTAACTTCCTTTTGTGCATTTGTAGACTTACCTCCCTTTTGTGCGTTTGTTTGTAGCCTTACCTCCCTTTTGTGTGAGTTTGGTTGTAGTCTTACCTTCCTTTTGTGTGTTTGTTTGTAGGCTTACCTCCCTTTTGTGTGTTTGTTTGTAGCCTTACCTCCCTTTTGTGTGAGTTTGGTTGTAGTCTTACCTTCCATTTGTGTGTTTGTTTGTAGGCTTACCTCCCTTTTGTGTGTTTGTCTGTAGCCTTGTGTATGTTTGTTTGTAGCCTTACTTCCCTTTTGTGTTCGTTTGGTTGTAGTCTTACCTTCCTTTTGTGTGTTTGTTTGTAGGCTCACCTCCCTTTTGTGTGTTTGTCTGTAGCCTTACCTCCCTTTTTGTGTGTTTGTTTGTAGTCTTACCTCCCTTTTGTGTGTTTGTTTATAGCCTTTCCTTCATTTTGTGAATGTTTGTTTGTAGTCTTACCTCCCTTTTGTGTGTGTTTGTTTGTAGCCTTACTTTCCTTTTGTGTGTGTTTGTTTGTAGTCTTACCTCCCTTTGGTGTGTGTTTGTACCCTTACCCCCCTTTTGTGTGTGTTTGTTTGTAGCCTTACCTCCCTTTTGTGTGTGTTTGTTTGGACCCTTACCTTCCTTTTGTGTGTGTTTGTTTGTAGTCTCACCTTTCTTTTGTGTGTTTGTAGCCTTACCTCCCTTTTGTGTTTGTTTGTGTGTAGCCTTACCTCCCATTTGTGTGCGTTTGGTTGTAGACTTACCTTTCTTTTGTGTGTTTGTTTGTAGTCTTACCTCCCTTTTGTGTGTTTGTAGCCTTACCTTCATTTTGTGAGTGTTTGTAGCCTTACGTCCCTTTTGTGTGTGTATGTTTCTAGCCTTACCTCCCTTTTGTGTGTGTTTGTTTGTAGTCTTACTTTCCTTTCGTGCGTGTTTGTGTTTGTAGCCTACCTCCCTTTTGTGTGTGTTTGTTTGTTGCCTTACCTCCCTTTTGTGTGTTTGTTTGTAGCCTTACCTCCCTTTTGTGTGTGTTTGTTTGTACGCTTACCTTCCTTTCGTGTGTGTTTGTTTGTAGTCTTACCTTCCTTTTGTGCATTTGTAGCCTTATCTCCCTTTTGTGTGTTTGTTTCTAGCCTTACCTCCCTTTTGTTTGCATTTGGTTGTAGTCTTACCTTCCTTTTGTGTGTTTGTTTGTAGGCGTACCTCCCTTTTGTGTGTTTGTCTGTAGTCTTACCTCCCTTTTGTATGTCTGTTTGTAGCCTTACCTCCCTTTTGTGTGCTTTTGGTTGTAGTCTTACCTTCCTTTTGTGTGTTTGTTTGTAGGCTTACCTCCCTTTTGTGTGTTTTTCTGTAGCCTTACCTCCCTTCATGTATGTTTGTTTGTAGTCCTACCTCCCTTTTGTGTGTTTGTTTGTAGCCTTACCTTCATTTTGTGAGTGTTTGTTTGTAGTCTTACCTCCCTTTTGTGTGTGTTTGTTTGTAGCCTTACCTCCCTTTTGTGTGTGTTTGTTTGTAGCCTTACTTTCCTGTCGTGTGTGTTTGTTTGTAGTCTTACCTCCCTTTGGTGTGTGTTTGTAGCCTTAACTCCCTTTTGTGTGTATTTGTTTGTAGCCTTACCTCACTTTTGTGTGTGTTTGTTTGTAGCCTTACCTCCCTTTGCTGTGTGTTTGTAGCCTTACCTCCCTTTTGTGTGTGTTTGTTTGTAGCCTTACTTTACTTTTGTGTGTGTTTGTTTGTAGTCTTACCTCCCTACTGTGTGTTTGTAGCCTTACCTCCCTTTTGTGTATGTTTGTTTGTAGCCTTACCTTCCTTTCATGTGTGTTTGTTTGTAGCCTTACCTCCCTTTTGTGTGTGTTTGTTTGTAGCCTTACCTCCCTTTTGTGTGTTTGTTTGTAGCCTTACTTTACTTTCGTGTGTGTTTGTTTTTAGTCTTACCTCCCTATGGTGTGTGTTTGTGGCCTTACCTCCCTTTTGTGTGTTTGTTTGTAGCCTTACCTCCCTTTTGTGTGCGTTTGGTTGTAGTCTTACCTTCCTTTTGTGTGTTTGTTTGTAGCCTTACCTCCCTTTTTGTGTGTTTGTTTGTGGTCTTACCTCCCTTTTGTGTGTTTGTTTGTAGCCTAACCTTCATTTTGTGAGTGTTTGTTTCTAGCCTTACCTCCCTTTTGTGTGTGTTTGTTTGTAGCCTTACTTTCCTTTTGTGTGTGTTTGTTTGTAGTCTTACCTCCCTTTGGTGTGTGTTTGTTGCCTTAACTACCTTTTGTGTGTATTTGTTTGTCACCTTACGTCCCTTTTGTGTGTGTTTTTTGTAGCCTTACCTCCCTTTGGTGTGTGTTTGTAGCCTTACCTCCCTTTTGTGTGTGTTTGTTTGTAGCCCTACCTTCCTTTGGTGTGTGTTTGTAGCCTTAACTCCCTTTTGTGTGTGTGTGTTTGTAGCCTTACTTTACTTTTGTGTGTGTTTGTTTGTAGTCTTACCTCCCTACGGTGTGTGTTTGTAGCTTTACCTCCCATTTGTGTGTGTTTGTTTTTTAAGCCTTACCTCCGTTTTGTGTGAGTTTGTTTGTACCCTTACCTTCTTTTCGTGTGTGTTTGTTTGTAGTCTTAACTTCCTTTTGTGCATTTGTAGCCTTACCTCCCTTTTGTGTGTTTGTTTGTAGCCTTACATCCCTTTTGTGTGCGTTTGGTTGTTGACTTACCTTCCTTTTGTGTGTTTGTTTGTAGCCGTACCTCTCTTTTGTGTGTTTTTTTGTAGCCTTACCTCCCTTTTGTGTGTTCGTTGGTAGCCTTACCTACATTTTGTGAGTGTTTGTTCGTAGTTTTACCTCCCTTTTGTGTGTGTTTGTTTGTAGCCTTACTTCCCTTTTGTGTGTATTTGTTTGTAGCCTTACTTTCCTTTTGTGTGTGTTTGTTTGTGGTCTTACCTCCCTTTGGTGTGTGTTTGTAGCCTTAACTCCCTTTTGTGTGTTTGTTTGTAGCCTTACCTTCATTTTCTGAGTGTTTGTTTGTAGCCTAAACTCCCTTTTGTGTGTGTTTGTTTGTAGCCTTACCTCCCTTTTGTGTGCGTTTGTTTGTAGCCTTTCCTTCCTTTCGTGTGTGTTTGTTTGCAGTCTTACCTCCGTACGGTGTGTGTCTGTAGCCTTACCTCCCTTTTGTGTGTGTTTGTTTGTAGCCTTACCTCCCTTTTGTGTGAGTTTGTTTGTACCCATACCTTCCTTTCGTGTGTGTTTGTTTGTAGTCTTACCTTCCTTTTATGCTTTTGTAGCCTTACCTCCCTTTTGTGTGTTTGTTTGTAGCCTTACCTCCCTTTTGTGTGCGTTTGGTTGTAGTCTTACCTTCCTTTTGTGTGTTTGTTTGTAGCCTTACCCCCCTTTTGTGTGTTTGTTTGTAGCCTCACCTTCATTTTGTGAGTGTTTGTTTGTAGTCTTACCTCCCTTTTGTGTGTGTTTGTTTGTAGCCTTACCTCCCTTTTGTGTGTGTTTGTTTGTAGCCTTACTTTCCTTTTGTGTGTGTTTGTTTGTAGTCAAACCTCCCTTCGGTGTGTGTTTTGTAGCCTTACCTCCCTTTTGTGTGTGTTTGTTTGTAGCCTTACCTCCCTTTTGTGTGGGTTTGTTTGTACCCTTACCTTCCTTTCGTGTGTGTTTGTTTGTAGTCTTACCTTCCTTTTGTGTGTTTGTAGCCTTACCTCCCCTTTGTGTGTGTTTGTAGCCTTACCTCCCTTTTGTGTGTGTTTGGTTGTAGTCTTATCTTCCTTTTGTGTGTTTGTTTGTAGCCTCACCTCCCTTTTGTGTGTTTGTTTGTAGGCTTACCTCCCTTTTGTGTGTGTTTCTTTGTAGTCTTACCTCCCTTGTGTGTGTTTCTTTGTAGTCTTACCTTCATTTTGTGAGTGTTTGTTTGTAGCCTTACCTCCCTTTTGTGTGTGTTTGTTTGTAGCCTTACTTCCCTTTTGTGTGTGTTTGTAGCCTTACTTACCTTTCCTTTTGTGTGTATTTGTTTGTAGCCTTACTTTCCTTTTGTGTGTGTTTGTTTGTGGTCTTACCTCCCTTTGGTGTGTGTTTGTAGCCTTAACTCCCTTTTGTGTGTTTGTTTGTAGCCTTACCTTCATTTTGTGAGTGTTTGTTTGTAGCCTTACCTCCCTTTTGTGTGTGTTTGTTTGTAGCCTTACCTCCCTTTTGTGTGCGTTTGTTTGTAGCCTTTCCTTCCTTTCGTGTGTGTTTGTTTGCAGTCTTACCTCCATACGGTGTGTGTCTGTAGCCTTACCTCCCTTTTGTGTGTGTTTGTTTGTAGCCTTACCTCCCTTTTGTGTGAGTTTGTTTGAACCCATACCTTCCTCTCGTGTGTGTTTGTTTGTAGTCTTACCTTCCTTTTATGCTTTTGTAGCCTTACCTCCCTTTTGTGTGTTTGTTTGTAGCCTTACCTCCCTTTTGTGTGCGTTTGGTTGTAGTCTTACCTTCCTTTTGTGTGTTTGTTTGTAGCCTTACCCCCCTTTTGTGTGTTTGTTTGTAGCCTCACCTTCATTTTGTGAGTGTTTGTTTGTAGTCTTACCTCCCTTTTGTGTGTGTTTGTTTGTAGCCTTACCTCCCTTTTGTGTGTGTTTGTTTGTAGCCTTACTTTCCTTTTGTGTGTGGTTGTTTGTAGTCTTACCTCCCTTCGGTGTGTGTTTTGTAGCCTTACCTCCATTTTGTGTGTGTTTGTTTGTAGCCTTACCTCCCTTTTGTGTGGGTTTGTTTGTACCCTTACCTTCCTTTCGTGTGTGTTTGTTTGTAGTCTTACCTTCCTTTTGTGTGTTTGTAGCCTTACCTCCCTTTTGTGTGTGTTTGGTTGTAGTCTTACCTTCCTTTTGTGTGTTTGTTTGTAGCCTCACCTCCCTTTTGTGTGTTTGTCTGTTTGTTTGTAGCCTTCCCTCCCTTTTGTGTGTGTTTCTTTGTAGTCTTACCTCCCTTGTGTGTGTTTCTTTGTAGTCTTACCTCCCTTTTGTGTGTGTTTGTTTGTAGCCTTACCTCCCTTTTGTGTGTTTGTTTGTAGCCTTACTTTACTTTCGTGTGTGTTTGTTTTTAGTCTTACCTCCCTATGGTGTGTGTTTGTGGCCTTACCTCCCTTTTGTGTGTTTGTTTGTAGCCTTACCTTCCTTTTGTATGCGTTTGGTTGTAGTCTTACCTTCCTTTTGTGTGTTTGTTTGTAGCCTTACCTCCCTTTTTCTGTGTTTGTTTGTGGTCTTACCTCCCTTTTGTGTGTTTGTTTGTAGCCTAACCTTCATTTTGTGAGTGTTTGTTTGTAGCCTTAACTCTCTTTTGTGTGTGTTTGTTTGGAGCCTCACCTCCCTTTCGTGTGTGTTTGTATGTAGCCTTACCTTCCTTTTGTGTGTGTTTGTTTGTAGTCTTACCTCCCTTTTGTGTGTGTTTGTAGCCTTAACTCCCTTTTGCGTGTATTTGTTTGTAGCCTTTCCTCCCTTTTGTGTGTGTTTGTTTGTCGCCTTGCCTCCCTTTTGTGTGTGTTTGTAGCCTTACTTACCTTTCGTTTCGTGTGTGTTTGTTTGTAGTCTTACCTCCCTTTGGTGTGTGTTTGTAGCCTTAACTCCCTTTTGTGTGTGTTTGTAGCCTTACCTCCCTTTTGTGTGTGTTTGTTTGTAGCCTTACCTTCCTTTTGTGTGTGTTTGTTTGTAGCCTTACCTCCCTTTTGTGTGTGTTTGTTTGTAGCCTCAACTCTCTTTTGTGTGTGTTTGTTTGTAGCCTTAACTCTCTTTTGTGTGTGTTTGTTTGGAGCCTCACCTCCCTTTCGTGTGTGTTTGTTTGTAGTCTTACCTTCCTTTTTTGTGTGTTTGTTTGTAGTCTTACCTCCCTTTTTTGTGTGTGATTGTTTGTAGCCCTATGTTTCTATTTACGTCTAGTGCCTGAAGTGGGCCCGAAGGAGGCCAAGCCCCGGAGCCGGGGCTCCTGCGTGAGTCCGTGGTCAGGTAGGAACGGGCGCCCCTCGCAGGGCGTCTCTCCTGGAGGGTCGTCTGCGGATTGTGATTCAGGGATCTACCAGATGTGTGAAGAATAGCGGAAAAAGTAACTAAGAATGACTGAAGGTGTGGTCGCTCACTCAGAAGCGAGGGAGCAGTGAGATGGGGGTGCGCCCCCACCCTGTGCTGGATGGTGGGTGGCGCCCGGCCTGTACTGGGTGGTGCCCACCCTGTGCTGGGTGGTTGGTGCGCCCGGCCTGTACTGGGTGGTGGGTGGCGCCCACCCTGTGGTGGGTGGCGCCTGGCCTGTACTGGGTGGTGGGTGGCGCCCGGCCTGTGCTGGGTGGCGCCCGGCCTGTACTGAGTGGTGGGTGGTGCCCACCCTGTGCTGGGTGGTGGGTGGCGTCCGGCCTGTACTGGGTGGTGGGTGGCGCCTACCCTGTGCTGGGTGGTTGGTGCGCCCGGCCTGTACTGGGTGGTGGGTGGCGCCCGGCCTGTACTGGGTGGTGGGTGGCGCCCAGCCTGTACTGGGTGGTGGGTGGCCCCCGGCCTGTACTTGGTGGTGGGTGGTGCCCGGCCTGTACTGGGTGGTGCCCACCCTGTGCTGGGTGGTGGGTGGCGTCCGGCCTGTACTGGGTGGTGGGTGGCGCCCACCCTGTGCTGGGTGGTTGGTGCGCCCGACCTGTACTGGGTGGTGGGTGGCGCCCGGCCTGTACTGGGTGGTGGGTGGCGCCCGGCCTGTACTGGGTGGTTGGTGGCCCCCGACCTGTACTTGGTGGTGGGTGGCGCCCGGCCTGTACTGGGTGGTGCCCACCCTGTGCTGGGTGGTGGGTGGCGTCCCGCCTGTACTGGGTGGCGCCCACCCTGTGCTGGGTGGTTGGTGCGCCCGGCCTGTACTGGGTGGTGGGTGGCGCCCGGCCTGTACTGGGTGGTGGGTGGCGCCCGGCCTGTACTGGGTGGTGGGTGGCCCCCGGCCTGTACTTGGTGGTGGGTGGCGCCCGGCCTGTACTGGGTGGTGCCCACCCTGTGCTGGGTGGTGGGTGGCGTCCGGCCTGTACTGGGTGGTGGGTGGCGCCCACCCTCTGCTGGGTGGTTGGTGCGCCCGGCCTGTACTGGGTGGTGGGTGGCGCCCGGCCTGTACTGGGTGGTGGGTGGCGCCCGGCCTGTACTGGGTGATGGGTGGCCCCCGACCTGTACTTGGTGGTGGGTGGCGCCCGGCCTGTACTGGGTGGTGCCCACCCTGTGCTGGGTGGTGGGTGGCGTCCGGCCTGTACTGGGTGGTGGGTGGCGCCCACCCTGTGCTGGGTGGTTGGTGCGCCCGGCCTGTACTGGGTGGTGGGTGGTGCCCGGCCTGTACTGGGTGGTGGGTGGCCCCTGGCCTGTACTTGGTGGTGGGTGGCGCCCGGCCTGTACTGGGCGCCCGGCCTGTACTGGGTGGTGGGTGGTGCCCACCCTGTACTGGGTGGTGCCCAGCCTGTACTGGGTGGTGGGTGGCGCCCGGCCTGTACTGGGTGGTGGGTGGCCCCCGGCCTGTACTGGGTGGTGGGTGGCGCCCGGCTTGTACTGGGTGGTGGGTGGCCCCCGGCCTGTACTTGGTGGTGGGTGGTGCCCGGCCTGTACTGGGTGGTGCCCGGCCTGTACTGGGTGGTGCCCACCCTGTGCTGGGTGGTGGGTGGCGTCCGGCCTGTACTGGGTGGTGGGTGGCGCCCACCCTGTGCTGGGTGGTTGGTGCGCCCGACCTGTACTGGGTGGTGGGTGGCGCCCGGCCTGTACTGGGTGGTGGGTGGCGCCCGGCCTGTACTGGGTGGTTGGTGGCCCCCGACCTGTACTTGGTGGTGGGTGGCGCCCGGCCTGTACTGGGTGGTGCCCACCCTGTGCTGGGTGGTGGGTGGCGTCCCGCCTGTACTGGGTGGCGCCCACCCTGTGCTGGGTGGTTGGTGCGCCCGGCCTGTACTGGGTGGTGGGTGGCGCCCGGCCTGTACTGGGTGGTGGGTGGCGCCCGGCCTGTACTGGGTGGTTGGTGGCCCCCGACCTGTACTTGGTGGTGGGTGGCGCCCGGCCTGTACTGGGTGGTGCCCACCCTGTGCTGGGTGGTGGGTGGCGTCCCGCCTGTACTGGGTGGCGCCCACCCTGTGCTGGGTGGTTGGTGCGCCCGGCCTGTACTGGGTGGTGGGTGGCGCCCGGCCTGTACTGGGTGGTGGGTGGCGCCCGGCCTGTACTGGGTGGTGGGTGGCCCCCGGCCTGTACTTGGTGGTGGGTGGCGCCCGGCCTGTACTGGGTGGTGCCCACCCTGTGCTGGGTGGTGGGTGGCGTCCGGCCTGTACTGGGTGGTGGGTGGCGCCCGGCCTGTACTGGGTGGTGGGGGTGCGCTCACCCTGTGCTGGGCGGTGTTTCTCACCTCTGTGGCCGCAGCTGTGACCGTGAAGTGCTTCTGTTCTCCAGCCTCTCCTGTTTGATAGCGCCTCCGTACGGTGTTACCCTTGCACCCCTGTACCCCGTGCCTCTTGTCTGTTTCCGTCTTTCGCCCTGTGATGGTTTTTAGGGTGCGTTACCGTCACACCTGTGTCCTGTGGAGCCTCCTGCCTCAGTGCGCTCTGTGCCTCTCATGCCGGGTTACTAAGGTGTCTCTGACTCGGACCCCTTCAGATTCTTTCAGTTAACTTTGTGCCTTTTCAATACTACTTTGTATTTTTTGGGGTATCTCTTGTCCTGTGTCAGTGTTTCCTCGTGCATATTGTCTCTCTCCGTGACATGTTTATCTCTCCAGAGCCGACCCTCCAGGCCTGTAGACAGGCACACACCGCCCGCTTCTTTCCAGCACGTCGGACTCGCCTGCATCTTTCTCGATGTGGGAGACGGACATTCGTCAGCTGGAAGGAGTCCCCTGGGTTCAGGAGCAGGGGGTCAAGGCAGCTCTTGCATCCTGGTTCTCAGGTGTGAACACAGCTCTGACATCCACTTCAAAGCTCGCGCCGGCTTGTCAGAGGATTACTGTGTGTTTAAAGAAGTTGCACACTAGTATTTTTGTATATTCATTATATATATATATATATATATATATATATATATATATATATATATATATATAAGGGACTAGTCATGTAGTCCAGGAATTTCACTTTGGTTGTGGGAATAGTCCCGATTTTATAATAGGTTAAACAGGACCACAAATCCCAGCATGCAGCAGAAGAACACTGGAATAGACGCGCTAAACACGCAGGGTAACCTGAGAGCTCTGATTCTTTCAGATCTCACTCCTCTTGCGAGATTTCACATCAACCCTTGTCATGTCCCCGTCCCCCACATCTGTGAGGTAACAGTCAAGTGATTGCTGTCCCATGCCTGACAGCATCAGTGCGTTTACTCCACCCCCACCCTTTTGAGTATTCAACTTTTAGATTTTATAAAGTGAATATGATGAAAGGTGTCTAAAGCCGACACTTTCGATTCACAGCTGGGGCGCCACGGATGACCTGAGAATGCGGGGATTTGGCCTGCGTTATTAAAGTTTCTTTGCTGCACGGTGGAATGTTGTCCTGCATACACATGCCTCCCCCGTGTGATCTCTTCCTGTTTCCCACCCCCAGAGACCGCCTCCCATTCACACAGAGCTGGCCTGGGGTGAGCGTTTCCTGCCATCTGCAGCTGATCAGACCTGCAGCACTCTGGCATGGAAACGGAGCACAGATAGAGGTCGCTGGGCCCAGAGACAGCCACATATTAGTCCCACACTCACCCTGCATGCTGCAGCACCCTGGCATGGAAACAGAGCCCAGAAAGAGGTCGCTGGGCCCAGAGACAGCCACACATTATTCCCACACTCACCCTGCATGCTGCAGCACTCTGGCATGGAAACAGAGCCCAGATAGAGGTTGTTGGGCCCAGAGACAGCCACACTTTATTCCCACACTCACCCTGCATGCTGCAGCACCCTGGCATGGAAACGGAGCACAGATAGAGGTCGCTGGGCCCAGAGACAGCCACACTCACCCTGCATGCTGCAGCACCCTGGCATGGAAACGGAGCCCAGATAGAGGTCGCTGGGCCCAGAGACAGCCACGCTTTATTCCCACACTCACCCTGCATGCTGCAGCACTCTGGCATGGAAACAGAGCCCAGATAGAGGTTGTTGGGCCCAGAGACAGCCACACTTTATTCCCACACTCACCCTGCATGCTGCAGCACTCTGGCATGGTAACGGAGCCCAGATAGAGGTCACTGGGCCCAGAGACAGCCACACTTTATTCCCACACTCACCCTGCATGCTGCAGCACCCTGGCATGGAAACGGAGCACAGATAGAGGTCGCTGGGCCCAGAGACAGCCACACTCACCCTGCATGCTGCAGCACCCTGGCATGGAAACGGAGCCCAGATAGAGGTCGCTGGGCCCAGAGACAGCCACGCTTTATTCCCACACTCACCCTGCATGCTGCAGCACTCTGGCATGGAAACAGAGCCCAGATAGAGGTTGTTGGGCCCAGAGACAGCCACACTTTATTCCCACACTCACCCTGCATGCTGCAGCACTCTGGCATGGTAACGGAGCCCAGATAGAGGTCACTGGGCCCAGAGACAGCCACACTTTATTCCCACACTCACCCTGCATGCTGCAGCACCCTGGCATGGAAACGGAGCACAGATAGAGGTCGCTGGGCCCAGAGACAGCCACACTCACCCTGCATGCTGCAGCACCCTGGCATGGAAACGGAGCCCAGATAGAGGTCGCTGGGCCCAGAGACAGCCACGCTTTATTCCCACACTCACCCTGCATGCTGCAGCACTCTGGCATGGAAACAGAGCCCAGATAGAGGTTGTTGGGCCCAGAGACAGCCACACTTTATTCCCACACTCACCCTGCATGCTGCAGCACTCTGGCATGGTAACGGAGCCCAGATAGAGGTCGCTGGGCCCAGAGACAGCCACACTTTATTCCCACACTCACCCTGCATGCTGCAGCACCCTGGCATGGAAACGGAGCACAGATAGAGGTCGCTGGGCCCAGAGACAGCCACACTCACCCTGCATGCTGCAGCACCCTGGCATGGAAACGGAGCCCAGATAGAGGTCGCTGGGCCCAGAGACAGCCACGCTTTATTCCCACACTCACCCTGCATGCTGCAGCACTCTGGCATGGAAACGGAGCCCAGATAGAGGTTGTTGGGCCCAGAGACAGCCACACTTTATTCCCACACTCACCCTGCATGCTGCAGCACTCTGGCATGGTAACGGAGCCCAGATAGAGGTCGCTGGGCCCTGAGACAGCCACACTTTATTCCCACACTGACCCTGCATGCTGCAGCACTCTGGCATGGAAACGGAGCTCAGATAGAGGTCGCTGGGCCCAGAGACAGCCACACTTTATTCCCACACTGACCCTGCATGCTGCAGCACCCTGGCATGGAAACGGAGCTCAGATAGAGGTCGCTGGGCCCAGAGACAGCCACACATTATTCCCACACTCACCCTGCATGCTGCAGCACTCTGGCATGGAAACGGAGCCCAGATAGAGGTCGCTGGGCCCAGAGACAGCCACACATTATTCCCACACTCACCCTGCATGCTGCAGCACTCTGGCATGGAAACGGAGCCCAGATAGAGGTCGCTGGGCCCAGAGACAGCCACACTCACCCTGCATGCTGCAGCACTCTGGGTTGGAAACGGAGCCCAGATAGAGGTCGCTGGGCCCAGAGACAGCCACGCTTTATTCCCACACTCACCCTGCATGCTGCAGCACCCTGGCATGGAAACAGAGCCCAGAAAGAGGTCGCTGGGCCCAGAGACAGCCACACATTATTCCCACACTCACCCTGCATGCTGCAGCACTCTGGCATGGAATCAGAGCCCAGATAGAGGTTGTTGGGCCCAGAGACAGCCACACTTTATTCCCACACTCACCCTGCATGTTGCAGCACCCTGGCATGGAAACGGAGCACAGATAGAGGTCGCTGGGCCCAGAGACAGCCACACTCACCCTGCATGCTGCAGCACCCTGGCATGGAAACGGAGCCCAGATAGAGGTCGCTGGGCCCAGAGACAGCCACGCTTTATTCCCACACTCACCCTGCATGCTGCAGCACTCTGGCATGGAAACAGAGCCCAGATAGAGGTTGTTGGGCCCAGAGACAGCCACACTTTATTCCCACACTCACCCTGCATGCTGCAGCACTCTGGCATGGTAACGGAGCCCAGATAGAGGTCGCTGGGCCCAGAGACAGCCACACTTTATTCCCACACTCACCCTGCATGCTGCAGCACCCTGGCATGGAAACGGAGCACAGATAGAGGTCGCTGGGCCCAGAGACAGCCACACTCACCCTGCATGCTGCAGCACCCTGGCATGGAAACGGAGCCCAGATAGAGGTCGCTGGGCCCAGAGACAGCCACGCTTTATTCCCACACTCACCCTGCATGCTGCAGCACTCTGGCATGGAAACAGAGCCCAGATAGAGGTTGTTGGGCCCAGAGACAGCCACACTTTATTCCCACACTCACCCTGCATGCTGCAGCACTCTGGCATGGTAACGGAGCCCAGATAGAGGTCGCTGGGCCCAGAGACAGCCACACTTTATTCCCACACTCACCCTGCATGCTGCAGCACCCTGGCATGGAAACGGAGCACAGATAGAGATCGCTGGGCCCAGAGACAGCCACACTCACCCTGCATGCTGCAGCACCCTGGCATGGAAACGGAGCCCAGATAGAGGTCGCTGGGCCCAGAGACAGCCACGCTTTATTCCCACACTCACCCTGCATGCTGCAGCACTCTGGCATGGAAAGAGAGCCCAGATAGAGGTTGTTGGGCCCAGAGACAGCCACACTTTATTCCCACACTCACCCTGCATGCTGCAGCACTCTGGCATGGTAACGGAGCCCAGATAGAGGTCGCTGGGCCCTGAGACAGCCACACTTTATTCCCACACTGACCCTGCATGCTGCAGCACTCTGGCATGGAAACGGAGCTCAGATAGAGGTCGCTGGGCCCAGAGACAGCCACACTTTATTCCCACACTGACCCTGCATGCTGCAGCACCCTGGCATGGAAACGGAGCTCAGATAGAGGTCGCTGGGCCCAGAGACAGCCACACATTATTCCCACACTCACCCTGCATGCTGCAGCACTCTGGCATGGAAACGGAGCCCAGATAGAGGTCGCTGGGCCCAGAGACAGCCACACATTATTCCCACACTCACCCTGCATGCTGCAGCACTCTGGCATGGAAACGGAGCCCAGATAGAGGTCGCTGGGCCCAGAGACAGCCACACTCACCCTGCATGCTGCAGCACCCTGGCATGGAAACAGAGCCCAGATAGAGGTTGTTGGGCCCAGAGACAGCCACACTTTATTCCCACACTCACCCTGCATGCTGCAGCACTCTGGGTTGGAAACGGAGCCCAGATAGAGGTCGCTGGGCCCTGAGACAGCCACGCTTTATTCCCACACTCACCCTGCATGCTGCAGCACTCTGGCATGGAAACAGAGCCCAGATAGAGGTCGCTGGGCCCAGAGACAGCCACATATTAGTCACACACTCACCCTGCATGCCTCACGCCTGTTTATCACAGGAGCCTCTCACTTAATTATCACACAAGCCTCTTACCTATTTATCACACTAGTCTCTCCCCTATGTATCACACAAGCCTCTAGCCTGTTTATCAAAGGAGTCTCTTACCTGTTTATCACACTAGTCTCTCGCCCATTTATCACAGGAGCCTCTCGCCTGTTTATCAAAGGAGCCTCTCACCTGATTATCACAGGAGCCTCTCGCCTATTTATCACAGAAGACGTTCCCCTATTTATTACACGAGCCTCTCGCCTGTTTATCAAAGGAGCCTCTCACCTGTTTATCACAGGAGCCTCTCGCCTGTTTATCACAGAAGACGTTCCCCTATTTATTACACGAGCCTCTCGCCTGTTTATCAAAGGAGCCTCTTACCTATTTATCACAGGAATCTCTCACCTGTTTATCACACGAGCCTCTTACCTATTTATCACACTAGACTCTCCCCTGTTTATCACACTAGTCTCTCGCCCATTTATCACAGGAGCCTCTCGCCTGTTTATCAAAGGAGCCTCTCACCTGATTATCACAGGAGCCTCTCACCTGATTATCACAGGAGCCTCTCACCTGATTATCACAGGAGCCTCTCGCCTGATTATCACAGGAGCCTCTCGCCTATTTATCACAGGAGCCTCTCGCCTATTTATCACAGGAGACTCTCACCTGATTATCACAGGAGCCTCTCACCTGATTATCACAGGAGCCTCTCACCTGATTATCACAGGAGCCTCTCGCCTGATTATCACAGGAGCCTCTCGCCTATTTATCACAGGAGCCTCTCGCCTATTTATCACAGGAGACTCTCACCTGATTATCACAGGAGCCTCTCGCCTATTTATCACAGGAGCCTCTCGCCTATTTATCACAGGAGCCTCTCGCCTATTTATCACAGGAGCCTTTCACCTATTTATCACAGGAGCCTCTCGCCTGTTTATCACACGAGCCTCTTACCTATTTATCACACTAGACTCTCCCCTGTTTATCACACTAGTCTCTCGCCTTTTTATCACAGGAGCCTCTCGCCTGTTTATCAAAGGAGCCTCTCACCTGATTATCACAGGAGCCTCTCACCTGATTATCACAGGAGCCTCTCACCTGATTATCACAGGAGCCTCTCACCTGATTATCACAGGAGCCTCTCGCCTGATTATCACAGGAGCCTCTCGCCTATTTATCACAGGAGCCTCTCGCCTATTTATCACAGGAGACTCTCACCTGATTATCACAGGAGCCTCTCGCCTATTTATCACAGGAGCCTCTCACCTGTTTATCACAGAAGACTTTCCCCTATTTATTACACGAGCCTCTCGCCTGTTTATCAAAGGAGCCTCTCACCTATTTATCACAGGAGCCTCTCGCCTATTTATCACAGGAGCCTTTCGCCTATTTATCACAGGAGCCTCTCGCCTATTTATCACAGGAGCCTCTCGCCTATTTATCACAGGAGCCTCTTACCTATTTATCACAGGAGCCTCTCACCTGTTTAACACACGAGCCTCTCACCTATTTATCACACTAGACTCTCCCCTGTTTATCACAGGAGCCTCTCATCTTTAAAGAACTCCACAAGGTACATGAAACATTTGGATGGAGGGTTGGTGTTTGAAATATCACTTCAGAGACAAGAGCGGGTCTCTGCACCATCTCAATATGGGTGAAACGGAAATAACTTTACCTGGTGGTTCTGGTGAGGTCTTGATGCATTTCCGGCTTCTTGAAATCTTTCTGTTATGGAAGGTTATCTGGACATGGACGCAGTACAAGGTGTCACCCTTCAGGGAGCGGCTGTATCGGTAGGGGAGCCTTTCACTGCATAGAGGGAGCGGGTCCTGGGTGGAAGAAGAGAGACTCTATCATCAGAGAAGAATCACTGCATGCATTCTACCTGGTGCTATACCCATCTCCGGGGGGGGGCTCACAGGGTGCGGCGACACCTCTCCGTTTGACACCCCACAACAGCAGATCGGGCACTTCTCACCCTGACATCTCAAGGTGATTCCATCAGAGTGAGACAGGATGGAACCAGGCAAAGGGCAGGAGTAGGACAGGATGGCCTATCCTTGTCACACATGTAGTGAACAGATGGCCTATCATTGTCACACCTGTAGTGAACAGATGGCCTATCATTGTCACACCTGTAGTGAACAGATGGCCTATCATTGTCACACCTGTAGTGAACGGACAGCCTGTCCTTGTCAAACTAGCACCACCATGATGCTGCATCTCTTGTGACATGGTGTCAGACTGGGGAATGAAGTAGTAAACAGACAAACTATCCTTGTCACACCTCAAGGGAACAGATGGCCTATCCTTGTCACATCTGTAGTGAACTGACAGCCTATCCTTGTCACACCTGTAGTGAACAGATGGCCTATCCTTGTCACACCTGTAATAAACAAACAGCCTGTCCTTGTGACACCAGCACCACCAGGATGCTTCATCTCTCATGACATAGAGGGTCATTCTGACCCTGGCGGGCAGCGGGAGCCGCCCACCTGGCGGGAACTGCCAAATGGGCGCTCCGCGGTCAGAAGACCGCGGAGGCCATTCTGGCTTTCCGGCTGGGCCGGCGGGCGACCGACAAAAGGCCGCCCGCCGGCCCAGCGGGAAAGACCCTGCAACGATGAAGCTGGCTCCGAATGGAGCCGGCGGAGTTGCTGGGGTGCGACGGGTGCAATTGCACCCGTCGCAATTTTCACTGTCTGCAAAGCAGACAGTGAAAATCTTTGTGGGGCCCTGTTAGGGGGCCCCTGCAGTGCCCATGCCAGTATCCTTGTCACACCTGTAGAGAACCGACGGACTATCCTTGTCACACCTGTAGTGAACGGACTGCTTGTCCTTGTAACACCTGTAGAGAATGAATGGCCTGTCTTTGTCACACCTGTAGTGATCAGACAGACTATCCTTATCACACCTGTAGTGAACAGACAACCTATCCTTGTCACACTTGTAGTGAATGGACCGCCTATCCTTGTATCACCTGTAGAGAACAGATGGCCTGTCTTTGTCACACCTGTAGTGAACGGACGGCCCATTCTGGTCACACAACTGTAGTAAATTGACGGCGTATCCTTGTCACACCTGTAGTGAACAGATGGCCTGTCATTGTCACACCTGCAGTGAACGGACGGCCTATCATTGTCACACCAGCACCACCATGATGCTGCATCCCTTGTGATGTAGTGTCAGACTGGTGAATGTAGGACTGAATGGATGGACTATCTTTCCCACACCTGTAGTGAACAGACAGACTATCCTTGTCACATCTGCAGTGAACACATGGCCTATACTTGTCACGCCTATAGTGAAAGGACGGAATATCCTTGTCACATCTGTAGTGAACAGATGGTCTATGTTTGTCACACCTGTAATGAACGGATGGCCTATCCTTGCAACACCTGTAGAGAACATATGGCCTGTTCTTCTCACACCTGTAGCGACCAGACAGCATATTCTTGTCACACCTGTAGTCAGCAGACGGCCTGTCCTTTTCACACCTGTTGTGAACAGAGCCTATCCTTGTCACCCGTTCACAGAACTAACAGCCTTTCCTTGTCACACTTGCAGTGAACAGACAGCCTATCCTTGACACACCTGTAGTGACCAGACAGCTTATTCTTGTCACACCTGTAGTGAACTGACAGCCTATCCTTGTAATACCTGTAGTGAACAGATGGCCTGTCCTTGTCAAACCTGTAGTGAACAGACTGCCTATCCTTGTAACACTTGTAGTGATCTGAAAGCCTATCATTGTCACACCTGTAGTGAACAGATGGCCTATCCTTGTTACACCTGTAGTGAACAGATGGCCTACCGTTGTCACACCTGTAGTGAACGGATGGCCTATCCTTGTCACACCTAAAGTGAAAGGACGGTCTGTCCTTGTCACACTTGTAGAGAACGAACAGCCTATCATTGTCACACTTGTAGTGAACAGACAGCCTATCCTTGTCACAACTGTAGTGAACAGACGGCCTACCCTTGTCACAGCTGAGTGAACCGATGGCTTATCCTTGTCACACCTGTAGTGAAAGGATGGCCTGTCCTTGTCACACTTGTAGAGAACGAGCAGCCTATTATTGTCACACTTTTAGTGAACAGACTGCCTATCCTTGTCACAACTGTAGTGAACAGATAGGCCTACCCTTGTCACACCTGTAGGGAACAGAAGACCTATCTGTCTCTTACTTGTAGTGAACAAACAGACTATCCTTGTCACACCTGTAGTGAATTGACAGCCTATCCTTGTCACAACTGTAGTGAACGGATGGCCTATCCTTGTCACACCTGTAGTGAAAGGACGGCCTGTCCTTGTCACACTAGCAGAGAACGAACAGCCTATCATTGTCACACTTGTAGTGAACAGACAGCTTATCCTTGTCACACCTGTAGTCACCAGACAGGCTATCCTTGCCATACCAGCACCACCATGATGCTGCATCCCTTGTGACGTAGTGTCAGACTGGTGAATGTAGGAGTGAATGGACGAACTATCTTTCCCACACCTGTAGTGAACAGACAGACTATCCTTGTCACACCTGTAGTGAACACATGGCCTATACTTGTCACACCTATAGTGAAAGGACGGAATATCCTTTTCACACCTGTAGTGAACAGATGGTCTATGTTTGTCACACCTGTAATGAACAGATGGCCTATCCTTGCAACACCTGTAGAGAACATATGGCCTGTTCTTGTCACACCTGTAGTGAACAGACAGCATATTCTTGTCACACCTGTAGTGAACAGACGGCCTGTCCTTTTCACACCTGTTGTGAACAGAGCCTATCCTTGTCACACTTGTAGAGAACTAACAGCCTATCCTTGTCACACTTGCAGTGAACAGACAGCCTATCCTTGTCACACCTGTAGTGACCAGACAGCTTATTCTTGTCACACCTGTAGTGAACTGACAGTCTATCCTTGTAATACCTGTAGTGAACAGACTGCCTATCCTTGTTACACTTGTAGTGATCGGACAGCCTAGCCTTGTCACACCTGTATTTAACTGAAAGCCTATCCTTGTCACACCTGTAGTGAACAGATTGCCTACCCTTGTGACAACTGTAGTAAACAGATGGCCTATCCTTGTTGCACCTGTAGTGAACAGATAGCCTACCGTTGTCACACCTGTAGTGAACGGATGGCCTATCCTTCTCACACCTAAAGTGAAAGGACAGCCTGTCCTTGTCACACTTGTAGAGAACGAACAGCCTATCATTGTCACACTTGTAGTGAACAGACAGCCTATCCTTGTCACAACTGTAGTGAACAGATGGTCTACCCTTGTCACACCTGTAGTGAACAGAAGACCTATCTGTCTCTTACTTGTAGTGAACAAACAGTCTATCTTTGACGCACCTATAGTGAATTGACAACATATCCTCGTCACATCTGTTGTGAACGGATGGCCTATCCTTGTCACACCTGTAGTGAAAGGACAGCCTGTCCTTGTCACACTTGCAGAGAACGAACAGCCTATCATTGTCACACTTGCAGTGAACAGACAGCCTATCCTTGTCACACCTGTAGTCAGCAGACAGGCTATCCTTGTCATACCTGTAGTGAACAGACGGCCTATTCTTGTCACACCTGTAGTGAATGTACCACCTATCCTTTTCACACCTGTAGTGAACAGACAGCCTGTCCTTGTCACACTTGTAGAGAACAAACCGCCTATCCTTGTCACACCTTTAGTGAACAGACCATCTATCCTTGTCACACCTGTAGTGAACTGACAACATATCCTCGTCACGTCTGTAGTGAATGGATGGCCTATCCTTGTCACACCTGTAGTGAAAGGACGGCCTGTCCTTGTCACACTTGTAGAGAACGAACAGCCTATCCTCGTCACATTTGTAGAGAACAAACCGCCTATCCTTGTCACACCTTTAGTGAACAGACAGTCTATCCTTGTCACACCTGTAGTGAATTGATGGCCTATCCTTGTCACAACTGTAGTGAACGGATGGCCTATCCTTGTCACACCTGTAGTGAAAGGACGGCCTGTCCTTTTCACACTTGTAGAGAATGAACAGCCTATCCTTGTCACACCTGTAGTCACCAGACAGGCTATCCTTGTCATACCTGTAGTGAACAGACGGCCTATTCTTGTCACACCTGTAGTGAATGTACCACCTATCGGTTTCACACCTGTAGTGAACAGACAGCCTGTCCTTTTCACACCTGGAGTGAACAGACAGCCTATCCTTGTCACACTTGTAGAGAACAAACCGCCTATCCTTGTCACACCCTTAGTGAACAGACGGCCTATCCTTGTCACACCTGTAGTGAACTGGCATTCTATCCTTGTCACAACTGTAGTGAACGGATGGCCTATCCTTGTCACGCCTGAAGTGAACGGATAGCCTATCCTTGTCATGCTTGAACTGAACCGATGGCCTATCCTTGTCACATCTGTAGTGAACTGAATGAACTCCCCGCCTATCCTTGTCACACCTGTAGTGAACAGACAGCCTATCCTTTTCACACTATTATCACCATGATTACCCCTCTCCCATGATGTAGTGTTAGGCTGCGCAGTGTAGTAGTGAACAGACGGTCAATCCTTGTCACACATGTAGTGAACTGGCGGCCTATCCTTGCCACGCCTGTAGTGAACAGACAGCCTAACCTTGTCACACCTCTAGTGAACAGATGATCTATCCGTGTCACACCTGTAGTAAATGGATGACCTATCCTTGCACACCTTTAGTAAACAGACGACCTATCCTTGTTGCACCTGTAGTGAATGGACAGCATATCTGTATCACACCTGCAGTGAACGGTTGGTCTATCCCTGCCACACCTGTAGTGAACAGTCAGCCTGTCCTTGTCAGACCTGTAGTGAGCAGATGACCTATCCTTGTCACACCTGTAGTGAACTGACAACATATCCTTGTCACACCAACGGACAGCCTGTCCGTGTCACACCTTTAGTGAACTGACGACCTATCTTTGTCATACCTGTAGTGAACAGACAGCCTGTTCTTGTCACACCTGTTGTGAAAGACGGCCTGTCCTTGTCACACTTGTAGAGAACGAACAGCCTATCATTGTCACACTTGTAGTGAACAGACAGCCTATCCTTGTCACAACTGTAGTGAACAGACGGCCTACCCTTGTCACACCTGTAGTGAACGGATGGCTGATCATTGTCGCACTTGCAGTGAACAGACAGCCTGTCCTTGTCACACCTGTAGTAAACACACACCCAATCCTTGTCACAATTGTCGTGAACAGACGGCCTGTGCTTGTGACCACCATGACGCTGCATCTCTCTTGACGTAGTGTCAGTCTGGGGAATGTAGTAGTGCACAAACGGTCTGTCCTAGTCACACCTGTAGTGAACACACAGCCAATCCTTGCCACACTGTAGTGAACGGACAGCCTGTCCTTGTCACAACTGTAGTGAATGCACAGTCTATGCTTGTCAAACCTGTAGTGAACAGACGGCCTATCCTTGCAAAACCAGCACCACCATGATGCTGCATCTCTCATGATGTACTTTCAGACTGGGGAATATAGTAGTGAATGGACAGACTATCCTTGTCACACCTGTAGTGAACGGACGGACTATACTTGTGACACCAGCACCACCATGATTCTGCATCTCTTGTGACGTACTGTCAGACTGGGGAATGCAGTAGTGAATGGGTAGACTATCCTTGTCACACCTGTAGTGAACAGATGGACTATCCTTGTCACACCTGTAGAGAACGGACTATCCTTGTCACACCTGTAGTGATTGGATGGCCTATCCTTGTAACACCTGTAGAGAACAGACAGACTATCCTTGTCACACCTATAGAAAACGGATGGCCTTTCCTTGTCACACCTGTCGTGAAAGGACGGCCTGTCCTTGTCACACTTGTAGAGAACGAACAGCCGATCATTGTCACACTTGCAGTGAACAGACAGCCTGTCCTTGTCACACCTGTAGTGAAGACACAGCCAATCCTTGTAACACCTGTCGTAAACAGACGGCCTGTGCTTGTGACCACCATGACGCTGCATCTCTCTTGACGTAGTGTCAGACTGGCGAATGTAGTAGTGCACAGACAGCCTGTCCTTGTCACACCTGTAGTGAACACACAGCCAATCCTTGCCACACTGTAGTGAACGGACAGCCTGTCCTTGTCACAACTGTAGTGAATGGACAGCCTATACTTGTCAAACCTGTAGCGAACAGATGGCCTCTCCTTGCGAAACCAGCACCACCACGATGCTGCATCTCTCATGATGTACTTTCAGACTGGGAAATATAGTAATGAATGGACAGACTATCCTTGTCACACATGTAGTGAACGGACGGACTATCCTTGTGACACCAGCACCACCATGATTCTGCATCTCTTGTGACGTACTGTCAGACTGGGGAATGCCGTAGTTAATGGACAGACTATCCTTGTCACACATGTAGTGAACAGATGGACTATCCTTGTCACACCTGTAGAGAACGGACTATCCTTGTCACACCTGTAGTGAATGGATGGCCTATCCTTGTAAAACCTGTAGAGAACAGACGGACTATCCTTGTCACACCTACAGAGAACGTATGGCCTTTCCTTGTCACATCTGTAGTGAATGGAGGGACTATCCTTGTCACACCTGTAGTGAACAGATGGCCTGTCCTTTTCACACCTGTAGTGAACAGACAGCCTGTCCTTTTCACACCTGTAGTGAACAGACAGCCTATCTTTGTCACACTTGTTGAGAACAAACAGCCTATCATTTTCACACTTGCAGTGAACAGACAGCCTATCCTTGTCAGACCTGTAGTCAGCAGACAGCCTATTCTTGTCACACCTGTAGTGAATGGATGGCCTATCCTTGCCACACCTGTAGTGAACAGACGACCTGTCCTTTTCACACCTGTAGTGAACAGACAACCTGTAGGAAAATGGCTCCCTGTTGCAGTTACCCCCTACTTTTTGCCTGATATTGATGCTGACTTGACTGAGAAGTGTGCTGGGACCCTGCTAACCAGGCCCCAGCACCAGTGTTCTTTCACTTAAAAATGTACCATTGTTCCACATTTGGCACATCCCTGGCACACAGATAAATCCCTTGTAAAAGGTACCAGTGGTACCAAGGGCCCTGCGCCCACGGAAGGTCCCTAAGGGCTGCAGCGTGTGTTGTGCCACCCTAAGGGAACCTTCACCTAACACATGCACACTGCCATAGCAGATTGTGTGTGTTGGTGGGGAGAAAAAGGCAAAGTTGACATGACAACCCCCTCAGGATGCTATGCACACAAAATACTGCCTGTGGCATAGGTATCAAACTTGTCAGAATAATAAGCCCACACTTATGCCAGTGTTTGATTTATTACAAAATGCACACAGAGGGCATCTTAGAAGATGCCCCCTGTATTTTACCCATTCCTTCAGTGCAGGTCTGACTGGTCTGTGCCAGCCTGCCACTAAGACGAGTTTCTGCCCCCCTGGGGTGAGAGCCTTTGTGCTCTCTGTGGCCAGGAACAAAGCCTGCACTTGGTGGAGGTGCTTCTCACCTGCCCCTGCAGGAACTGTAACACCTGGTGGTGAGCCTCAAAGGCTCACGCCGTTTGTTACAGCACCCCAGGGCATTCCAGCTAGTGGAGATGTCCGCCCCTCTGGGCACAGCACCCACTTTTGGCGGCAAGTCCAGAGGAGATAATGAGAAAAACAAGGAGGAGTCACCCACCAGTCTGGACAGCCCCTAAGGTGCCCTGAGCTGAGGTGCCCCCTGCCTTTAGAAATCCTCCATCTTGGTTTTGGAGGATTACCCCAAAAGGATTAGGGATGTGCCCCCATCCCCTCAGGGAGGAGGCACAATGAGGGTGTAGGCACCCTCCAGGACAGTAGCCATTGGCTACTGCCCTCATGACCTAAACACTGCCCAAATTCTGTATTTAGGGGCAACCCAGAACCCAGGAAATCAGGTTCCTGCAACCTACAACAAGAAGAAGGACTGCTGACCTGAGATCCCTGCAGAGACGACAAAGACGACAACTGACTTGGCCCAAGCCCGACCGGCCTGTCTCTAGACTCAAAGAACCTACACAGTGATGCATCCGACAGGGACCAACGACCTCTGAAGCCTCAGAGGAATGCCCTGAACCGAAGGACCAAGAAACTCCAGAGAACAGCAGAACTGTTAAAAAATAGCAACAACTTTGCAACTTTCAAAGAACTCACTCTTCCCGCCAGAAGCGTGAGACTTCACCCTCTGCACCCGAAGCCCCCAGCTCGAACTCCAGAGAACTAACACTACAGGGAGGACTCCGAGGCGACTACGACCTCATGAGTAACCTGAGATGATCCCTACAGCAATGCATGCAGAGAGGATCCAGAGGCTCCCCCTGACCGCGACTGCCTGGAACAAAGATCCCGACACCTGGACCAAGAACTGCACCCGCAGCCCCCAGGACCAGAAGGAACCGAACTCCAGTGCAGGAGTGACCATCAGGCGACCCTCTGCCTAGCCCAGTTGGTGGCTGGCCCGAGAAGCCCCCCTGTACCCTGCCTGCACCGCTAGAGTGACCCCCGGGTCCTTCCATTGATTCCTATCGAAAACCCGACGCCTGCTTTGCACACTGCACCTGGCCACCCCTGTGCCGATGAGGGTGTGTTTTGTGTGCCTACTTGTGTCCTCCCCAGTGCTCTACAAAACTCCCCTGGTCTGCCCTCCGAGACGCAGGTACTTACCTGTTGGCAGACTGGAACCGTAGGACCCTTGTTCTCCATAGTCGCTCATGTGTTTTGGGGGCCTCCTTTGACCTCTGCACCTGACCGGCCCTGTGTTGCTGGTGCCGTGACTTTGGGGTTGCCTTGAACCCCCAACAGTTGGCTGCCTATGCCCAGGAACTTACACTTGTAAGCGTCTTACTTACGTGACAAACTAACCATTACTTACCTCCCGCCAGTTGTCCAGCTGTGTGACCCCAAGTGCACGTGGCCAGCCCAGACCCCCAGGAACTGTTGATTTTTGCAGTGTCCACTTTTAAAATAGCTTACTGCCATTTTTACTAAAACTGTGTATGCTATTGCTCTAATTCAAAGTTCCTAACTTACCTGTGTGGAGTACCTTGCATTTTATGTATTTACTTCAAATCTTGAACTTGTGGATCTAAAAATAAATTAAGAAAATATATTTTTCTATATAACAACTATTGGCCTGGAGTAAGTCTTTGAGTGTGTGTTCCTCATTTATTGCCTGTGTGTGTACAACAAATGCTTAACACTACCCCCTGATAAGCCTACTGCTCGACCACACTACCACAAAATAGAGCATTAGAATTATCTAATTTTGCCACTATTTTAGCTCTAAGGGGAACCCTTGAACTCTGTGCACACTATCTCTCACTTTGAGATAGTATATACAGAGCCAACGTCCTACACATCCTATCCTTGTCACACCTGTAGTGATCAGACAGCCTATCCTTGTCACACCTGCAGTGAACAGATGGTCTATCCCTGTCACACCTTGTAGGAAGTTGGCTCTGTATGTGCTATTTCAAAGTAAGGAATAGCATGCACAGAGTCCAAGGGTTCCCCTTAGAGGTAAAATAGTGGTAAAAGAGATAATACTAATGCTCTATTTTGTGGTAGTGTGGTCGAGCAGTAGGCTTATCCAAGGAGTAGTGTTAAGCATTTGTTGTACATACACATAGACAATAAATGAGGTACACACACTCAGAGACAAATCCAGCCAATAGGTTTTGTTATAGAAAAATATCTTTTATTTTAAGAACCTCCCCCGAAAGCTTCACTCACATGATCCACTTGTCGGGGTCCCTCGTACAGGCTGATGTTGCATTTAATTTTCCGCAGCAGCTCGTGCACCCTCTTACCCCGAAAGGGTGTCAGCCTGGTGCCCACGACCACCTGCAGCTCCTGCCCTCGGACTCGCAGCTCCATCTCTGGGGGGCCCAGGGTCACTGCGGACAGAAACAAAAAACAAAAAGAGGTGTAGACCAAGACAATAAGTTAGAAATTTAAAAAGAGAAAAGGCAAAACAGTCAGAAAAGAAGGGTTGTGATGTGTACTATTTGGGAATACTGGCCACCCTACCAGGTTAGGGATCTGCACATATTAGAACTCAATCTCCTTTTAAAGTTCTATGTTTTAACCAAACACCCCCCCAAAAGGCACCCCCTAACACCTGTGTGGCTACCTGCGTTTGGAGTGTCACATTAAAATAGAGAATTAATGTCCAGACTTCTGTTTATGCCCAACCACCTCTCCGCAGGAGTCTGAAGACGCACCGGGCCCAGTGGTGTAGTGTGAAACGATGCCCGCTCCCTCGGAGGTGGGGAGTGCCCCTGGGCGCATGGCCCTGCATTACACCCTGGTCAGCCTCCAAAGACTTCCCTGTGGGGTCCAATTTCCATCCCATAACATCAGTGAACAATACTGGCACAGCCAATTGGTCTTACCTTTGGGACCTGAAGAGTGTTCATCCGTGCAGCACATTACCCTGGGTGCTGTGCTGCCAGGGATTGAAGAGCTATACAATTACTACACACTGGGCCATGCAGTCTGATTCAGGGATTCATGCTTGCCTCAGGAAGCATTTATGGACACATTTCAAGGCTTTTTAATGCACAGACAGAAAGACAAGTGCCTTGATGCAAGTCAATAGCACTACAACATTCTGTGTGCGACTGCGTCACTGGAATATTGATCAGCCTATGGAAAAAAGAACTGAAGTACTTCCCAATAGCGGGGACGTCACATCCCTCCTCTCCCAGGCCTCTATTCACCAGGCGCCCTTTTCCAGAGTTTTCTATTCAAAAAACTGCTTGCACCATCTGTTACCAGCAAGCCCCCATCCCCGCCCTCTGTTCTAGCCCCCGGGGTGTAAGAGCACTGGACAAAGCAACAACAACACAAACCTCCCATTTGTCAGGCAGAGGGGAAATAATGAATAAACAATGAGGGCTCAAATATCACCTAATCTCTGCACACATAAAAACCAAAAAATGAACCTGACATTGCGTAATGTAGCTGGCGCTTTTGTAAAGAGCTCCAGTACCTTGAGGTCAGTCCAATTCATGCTCTATAAAAATGCCCCCAAAAAGTAATCTGACCTTGTGTAATGTAACTAGCGCTTATGTAAAGCACGCCAATACCTCTGTGTCGCTCAAGCTCACATTATATAAACAAGCGTCAGAGAAAATGCAACAGGAGTTTCCCAAGCCTTGCCTTAACTGTGCTTCAAGGTTGAGCTGCTGAAGGTCAGGTGACCGGGGCTTGCTAAAGCAATAAGCAGGGAAGCAGGAGAGGTTTGTGGGAAATCCTAGCACTCTGAAGTCACAGAGGATCAAACAGGCACCCTCAAAAACAGCATTTGAAGCATGGGTACTCACATTTTCTCAGGGGCCAAAATGTATAGTCTGGTATATGCCTGAGGGCTGCATCAGTGCCGTGGCATTCCCAAGGAGCCAGAGAAGGGTGAGGAATTATGGTGATGGAAAGCACACCCTTCCCAAAGATTACTAGAAAATGCTTTCTTTCAGGTCTTTTTTCACATTATACATTCTGTTGCCCATAAGCTATAAAACTAACAAAATAGATACAGAATGTTTTGTTAATTTTAACTGCCTGACCCCCCCCCCACACACACATGCTCACTGACCCAGCCCCACTGTACTCATGATCACAGTTTACTTACCTTTTTCATGCACCTCCCCTGTCCTCTCAGCTAAGCTTTCACCTATTAACAGGGAGGCCTTGCTAAACGTACAAGCTGAACTGGTTGTTGAAACAAAGCCCATAGCCAGAAAAGCATAAACAATGTGCTTTTGCAACATACTCATTTTAGCTTTTCTGGTTCTGGGCTTTGTTTTTGTAGACATTTCAACTTGTTCTGTGAGCAAGGCAGCCTTGTTCATAAAACAAAGTGAATTAATTTTAGAAACAAAGCCCAGAATCACCAAATGATGCTGCTTGGCTAGCAGAATTAACCAAATAATGGACCTCGAGCAGCTTTCTGTGCTGCAACCAAGGGTCTTAGAGGGAGATCTGCGGGCAGTAGGGAAAGGTGTGCTGGACCGCCAGCCTCCCACAGGCCGTACTTTGAGTACCAGTGGTCTGAGGCGTCTATTTCATCTTGGTATTTGAATGCACAGCAAATGTTTGGAGATTACATGAATTACAGCCCTGTTTACAGAAACAGAAGCCTGAGCTCAGAGGGACTAAAAACATTGTGCGATTGTGTGGAGTGCTCTTAGACAAAAGAAAAAATAGTCGCTTTTACAGTTGTTAAAATGGGACTAGTGGAAGCCTACAAGTAATATGGCTCTGCTCACTGGGAGCGAACAACCGATGAAAAGGACGGACAAATAGGAAAGATTAACCACTTGGAAGCAAGGAATTTTAAAGGACACCGAAAGAAACAAATGAAAAGCAATGGCCAGGCTGTAACCCCACAAACTATGTACAACATGTCTAGAAGAGACAGGGCAAGCGCTGTCTAGGCTCAACCTAAAAAGCTGTTACCCCGTAAAGCACCACCAGCTGTGCTCACTGCTTGCAGAACAGAATCCTCACCCAGGGGGCTCTTTCCATGAAGGTTTTCAGGCCCCATAATTCACACTTAAAGACTCCCTCTTATGGGCGTTTCACTCCCTTACCTGGTACCCCCACTGTTGAAAATCAGACAAAATCAGACACACCGGCTGTGGTCTCAGGAAGGCAGACAAGTGAGACGTAGCACCAAGAGACCTAGCTGCACTCTCTTCGACGCATGCATGGAACCAACCTTGGCACTATTTCCTCCTGTTTGCCGGCCCACTGGGTTTACTGGCAGGTGTGTGTCATTTTTGCCTGTGTGGGTGGGATTACAGCTAGGCACTGGTAGTCTAACTGCTTCCATGATGCTGGTCATTAACAACTGTGAACGTTCTATGATAGGGCATGTAGGGTCCCTGCTCTCCCACACTGCCAGATTTCAGGTCTAAAGAAACCTAGAACCAGTCTAGGGCACTGATCTCATGTTCATACTCCCACGTGCCCACTTCCTCACAAATGGAACCTCACGCTTCTTGCGTGAGTCTGTAGCTCTGTTGTCTCCCAGGCCCGTACATTGTCAGACACGGATCAGACATGTAAAGTAACTGCTAATGCAATATTTGATAGTAATCACAGGATATGTATCACGGCCTGGATGTGACACGCAGTGCACTCAGTTCACAGAGGGCATGGGAACCAGATGTGCACACATCCTATTAATTCATCCCCACGATGTGGTTAAGAAAAGATAGAATGAATTGCACAGCACTTGAGCTTCATGATTGCATAGTGTGTATTGTCGCAACGTTGACACCACTTCGCTGACACATTATTCCTTTTCATTGTTGTATTTTGAATTGTTCTACGCCTTGCACGGGTCTAGTTTATGAGATGCCCATTTGTGAATGAAAATATGTACAAAACAAAGTTAGGGGGTGTATCCACTACCCTTCATAAAAGGCAACACCCCACTGGTTGGAGCAGCTGGTGTTGGCACGTGGCCAGCCCGGCACCTATGGCTGTTCAATGGCCAGTTGTCCAGCTGTGTCATCCCAGCTCTGGCCTTGTGTGCACGTAGCCAGCCCTGCACCTAAATCAAATCAAATCATTAGCATTTATAAAGCGCGCTACTCACCCGTGCGGGTCTCAAGGCGCTAGGGACAAAGGGGGTGGTTATCGCTGCTCGAACAGCCATGTCTTTAGGAGTCTCTGGAAAGTGGAGTGGTCCTGGGTGGTCCTGAGGCTGGTGGGGAGGGAGTTCCAGGTCTTGGCCGCCAGGAAGGAGAAAGATCTCCCACCCGCCGTGGAGCGTCGGATGCGAGGGACGGCAGCGAGTGCGAGGCCAGAGGAGCGGAGGGGGCGGGTGGGGATGTAGAAGTTGAGGCGTCTGTTGAGGTATTCCGGTCCCTTGTCGTGGAGGGCTTTGTGTGCGTGGGTGTGAAGTCGGAAGGTGATCCTTTTGCTGACTGGGAGCCAATGCAGGTGTCTCAGGTGTGCGGAGATGTGGCTGCTGCGGGGGACGTCGAGGATGAGGAGGGGCCGAGGCGTTTTGAATGCGTTGTAGGCGATTTTGGAGTTTGGCTGTGGTCACGGCGTAGAGGGTGTTGCCGTAGTCCAGGCGGCTCGTGACGAGGGCGTGGGTCACGGTTTTTCTGGTGTCGGCGGGGATCCAGCGGAAGATCTTGCGGAGCATGCGGAGGGTGAGGAAGCAGGCGGAGGACACGGCGTTGACTTGCTTGGTCATGGTGAGAAGAGGGTCCAAGATGAAGTCGAGGTTGCGGGCGTGGTCTGTGGAGGTTGGTGCGATGCCGAGGGCCGTGGGCCACCAGGAGTCGTCCCAGGCGGACGGGGTGTTGCCGAGGATGAGGACTTCCGTTTTAGGCGGCTGAGCCTCATCCAATCTGCGACGTCCTTCATACCCTCTTGTAGGTTGGTCTTGGCGCTGGCGGGGTCCTTGGTGAGGGAGAGTATAAGTTGGGTGTCGTCGGCGTAGGAGGTGATGATGATGTCGTGCTTGCGTACGATGTTGGCGAGGGGGCTCATGTAGACATTGAAGAGTGTCGGGCTGAGTGATGAGCCTTGAGGTACGCCGCAGATGATCTCAGTGGGTTCTGAGCGAAACGGAGGGAGGTAGACTCTTTGGGAGCGATTTGCGAGGAAGGAGGCGATCCAGTCCAGGGCCTGGTCTTGGATCCCGGTGGAGCGGAGGCGGGTGATTAGGGTGCGGTGACAGACGGTGTCAAAGGCAGCCGAGAGGTCGAGAAGAATGAGGGCGACTGTTTCACCGCTGTCCATCAGGGTTCTGATGTCGTCTGTGACTGAGATGAGGGCGGTTTCAGTGCTGTGGTTGGTTCGGAATCCGGTTTGTGAGGGGTCGAGCAGGTTGTTGTCTTCCAGGAAGGTGGTCAGCTGTTTGTTGACGGTCTTCTCTATTACTTTGGCTGGGAAAGGCAGAAGGGAGATGGGGCGGAAGTTTTTCAGGTCGCTCGGGTCAGCCGTAGGTTTCTTTAGTAGGGCGTTGACTTCGGCGTGTTTCCAGCATTCGGGGAAGGTAGCAGAAGAAAAAGAAGAGTTGATGACGGTCTGGAGGTGCGGGCGATGATGTCGTCGGCTTTGTTAAAGATGAAGTGCGGGTAGGGGTCCGAAGGGGCGCCGGAGTGGATAGAGTTCATGATGGATTTGGTTTCTTCTGTGCTGATGTGGGTCCAGTTGTTGAGGGTGATGGTCGGGGATGTGGGTTCGGTGGTGTTTGGTTGGGTCTGGTGTCCGAAGCTGTCGTGGAGGTCGCTGATCTTGCGATGGAAGAAAGTGGCGAGGGATTCGCATAGATCCTGTGAGGGCGTGACGGCGTTGGCGTTGGCGCTGGGGTTGGAGAACTCCTTGACGATGCTGAAGAGTTCTCTGCTGTTGTGGCTGTTTTTGTCCAGTCTGTCGGTGAAAAAATTCCTTTTGGCAGCGCGGATCAGGTGGTGGTGTTCGCGGGTAGTGTTCTTGAGGGCGGTCATGTTGTCAGTGGTGCGGTCCTTGCGCCAGGCTTTCTCAAGTGCGCGACAAGTTTTCTTTGATTCTTTGAGGGTGTCAGAGAACCAGAGGGGTTTCTTGGTGTTGTTCTGTCGCTGCGTGCGTTTGAGGGAAGCAAGGTTGTCTGCACAGTTGGAGATCCAGTTTGTGAGGTTGAGGGCTGTGTCGTTGGGGTCGGTGGTGAGGGTGGGTTGGTTGGCGGCGAGTGCGGAGAAGAGTTGCTCTTCAGGGATCTTGTTCCACTGTCGGCGAGGGATGGGTTGAGTGCGGAGGTGGCGGGTCTCGCGTCGGAATGTGAAGTGGACGCAGCTGTGGTCGGTCCAATGAATGGCAGAGGCGTGGCTGAAGAAGACGTGTTTGCTGGCGGAGAAGATTGGGTCGAGTGTGTGTCCGGCGATGTGGGTGGCAGTGTTCACCAGTTGTTTGAGGCCGAGGTTGGCGAGGTTGTCGAGCAGGGTGGTGGTGTTGGGGTCGTTGTTTTGTTCCAGATGGAAGTTGAGGTCACCTAGGAGGATGTAGTCCGGTGAGGCGAGGGCGTGCGGGGAGATGAAGTCGGCGATGGCGTCGCTGAAAGGGGCGCGAGGTCCAGGAGGACGGTAGACGAGGGATCCTCTGAGGGTGGTCCTCAGGTCGGTGCGAATCTGAAAATGCAGGTGTTCAGCGGCGAGAGGGGTGTCTTCGGTGGAGGTGGTGACACTGATGGAGTCTTTGAAGACGATGGCGATACCTCCTCCTACTTGGTTGGTGCGGTCTTTCCTGGAGATCTTGTAGACTTCGGGGATGGCGGTGGCGATGTCTGGAGCAGAGGAGGCATTCATCCAGGTCTCCGTGATGAAGGCGACGTCCGGTGCTGTGGAGTCTAGGAGGTCCCAGAGTTCAACGGCGTGTTTGTGAACGGAGCGAGCGTTGACTAGGATGCATTTGAGGTGGTTGATGGCGCGTGGGCTTGTGGTCGTAGTTGTTGCGTGGTGGAAGATGCGTTTGCAGGAGTTGCAGGTGAAGGGTCCATGGGTGCGTTTGGGGTGAGCTTGGAAGCAGGTGTTGGAGCGTCCTGGGTTGAGGGCATGGAGGGTGGTGGGGTCGTAGCGGATCAGCGGGGCTTGCGAGAGCTGGGGACCAGGGGTCGTGGCGCTGGGCACGGGCCAGGCGCAGACGGGCTTGCCTCTGGTGCGCCTCTGGCGCGCCAGCGGTGCGGTCGCGCAGCGGCCGCCATATGAGGTAGGAGGGGGGGAGGGGTCAGCTGGGAGCGAATGGGAGCTGGGGGGCGGGGGCGTGCAGGAGGTCGCGGCGGGAAAGCGCGAGGGAGGGGGGGACAGGTAGAGTGAGAAGAGCTGGTGGGGGGTTTAAGGGTGGAGGGGGGAGAGTGTTAGGAGGTTTAGGAGATTAGGGAGAAAGATAGGTGTAGGGTTGTGAAGATAGGGGAGGGGGGTTGTAGAGGTGGGTGAGGGTGAGAGGTAGAGTGAGAGGATAGGAAGATAGGTAATAGAGGGGGTGGCGGGAGGGGGGGAGAGATAGAGAAATAGGTAGAGAGAAAAGGAAGATAGAGAAATTGATAGATAGGGAAATAGATAGAGAGATAGGAAGATAGGAGGAGGTGGAGAGTGAGGGAGTTGGATAGTGGGATAGAGAGATGGAGAGATAGGTAGATAGGAGGAGTGAGGGAGGTAGAAAGTGAACGGGTTAGATAGGGGAGATAGAGGGGGGGATGCGAGTGGGGGAGGGGGATGAGGCAGGAGGGATGGCGCGGGGAGAAGAGGACGGAGGAGGCAGAAGAGCCGAAGGCAGAAGACAAGAAGACAAGAAGAACAGAAGAAAAGAAGAACAGAAGAACAGAAGACCGGAAGGACTGAAGACCGGAAGAGCAGAAGAAACACAGAAGAACACAGAAGAACACAGAAGAATGCAGAAGAACACAGAGGAAGACAGAAGAACACAGAAGAATACAGAAGAACACAGAGGAAGACAGAAGAGCACAGAGGAAGACAGAAGAACACAGAGGAAGACAGAAGAACACAGAGGAAGACAGAAGAACAGAGAGGAAGACAGAAGAACACAGAGGAAGAAAGAAGAACACAGAGGAAGACAGAAGAACACAGAGGAAGACAGAAGAAGACAGAGGAACACAGAAGAACACAGAAGAATACGGAGGAAGATACAAAAAACGAAGAAACAGAGGGCAGAAGACCACAGCAGAAGATGAGGAAGAAGAGAAGAGGAGAGAAGACGGGGAGAAGAGGAGTACAGAAGAAGAATACAGACGAGGAGCGAGGAGGAAGAACAGAGAAGAAGAAAAGAGGAACAGAAGCAGGAGCAGGAGAGAGGGTGAGTAGCGCGGGGCAGAGCGAGGGGCTGGGAGGTGGGGGGCACTTACTGTGAGGTGGGTCTCAGGAACTCAGGAACCTGGAGGAGCTGCAGCGGCAGGGGGAGCGACCTACCCTTGGGCCAAGGGTCACCTACTGCTCTTCAATGGCTTGTTGTCCAGCTGTGTCATCCCAGCTTTGGCCTTGTGTGCACGTGGCCAGCCCGGCAGCAACTGCTCTTCAATGGCCAGTTGTCCAGCTGTGTCATCCCAGCTTTGCCTTGTGTGCACGTGGCCAGCCTGGCAGCTACTGCTCTTCAATGGCTTGTTGTCCAGCTGTGGCATCCCAGATTTGGCCTTGTGTGCACGTGGCCAGCCGAGCACCTACTGCTCTTCAATGGCTTGTTGTCCAGCTGCGTCATCTCAGCTTTGGCCTTGTGTGCAAGTGGCCAGCCCGGCACCTTTGGCTGTTCAATGGCCAGTTGTCCAGCTGTGTCATCCCAGCTTTGGCCTTTTGTGCATGTGGTCAGCCCGGCACCTACTGCTCTTCAATGGCCAGTTGTCCAGCTGTGTCATCCCAGCTTTGGCCTTATGTGCATGTGGTCAGCCCAGCACCTATGGCTGTTCAATGGCCAGTTGTCCAGCTGTGTCATCCCAGCTTTGGCCTTGTGTGCATGTGGTCAGCCCGGCACCTACTGCTCTTCAATGGCCAGTTGTCCAGCTGTGTCATCCCAGCTTTGGCCTTGTGTGCATGTGGTCAGCCCAGCACCTATGGCTCTTCAAGGGCCAGTTGTCCAGCTGTGTTATTACAGCTTTGGCCTTGTGTGCACGTAGCCAGCCCGGCACCTACTGCTCTTCAATGGACAGTTGTCCAGCTGTGTCATCACAGCTTTGGCCTTGTGTGCACGTGGCCAGCCTGGCACCTATGGCTGTTCAATGGCCAGTTGTCCAGCTGTGTGACCCCAAGTGCACGTGGCAAGCCCAGACGGTAAGAGCCAGTGATCCCCTGGGCTACGGTGTCATTAAATACCTTTTCTGGCTCCTTCCACAGATATCCTGAACAGAGCATGAAGTGTGCCTGGGACACCTCAGGGTCATCAGAGGAACAAAGCATATATATGTTCTTTCTAGGTCTGTTCGAAAAGTTACAGGACTCTGTTCCTAGAAGAAACCCTCAGGCGACAGACCACCAGGGCTCATTCCCCATCACCACCTGCAGCTCATGGCCCTGGCAGGACTTTGTACAATAAAGTACTTAATTGTAAGGATCTGTCAGGTGCCAGGGATATTAAAGGTGAGTAGAAACGTGTCCTTTGGGTTACCACCCCACCAGCAGTGACTGTCAGATGAAGTGCTGATCACACAGGGCCAGCTTTAGCGTTGGTGGTGCCCGGTGCGACAATCTTTCCTGCTCCCCTTTACTCTCCCCCTCGGATCCCCTTCCTACCACCTGGCCAAAGTGTCGTCATCTCTCCATGGCGCCTCTCTCACATACATTTCATTTGTTTTAAAGCGCTGGTAAAGTATGGCTCTACTAATCCACTCAGCTGTCCACATAAAATATAGCTCTGTTCTTTGCAGCAGGCACATTAACCCTCTGTACTTCTTTATGGTGAGTCGAAGCTGCTGCTAGACAAAACTCCATCTCTCTCTAGCAGGAACACTAATCACAGGAGATATCTTGACATTTTTATTGCTGCGTGAAAGCTGGAGGCACAAGGAACTCTGCAGCAGGTGCTTTTAAATTGGAAGCACTGCTAAACACAGCTCCCTCAGCCCCCCAAGGTCAGTGCCCACCCCCTTCCAGGTCAGCACCCAGTGCAGCGGCACCAGCCGGCCAGGTGCTGGTGTACGGGGGAGAGGTCAGTCCTCACACACCACAGTGACGTCACTGCCCCCCTCAGAGGCCCCGGTGCCTGCCTGTGGCTCTCGACAGTAGTCTGACACGCCCTACAGTGGTGCAATGAGAGGGAAGACAGGGCAGTGAACTCACCCTCGCCTGAGTGAGGGTCCGGCCAGCCTCACTAGGAGCCTTACTCGCAAGGACATCCTGGCTAACAAACTACAGACCTCATTTAGGGGTTGCAGCTGCGACCCCTGGCTTGCTCCTTGAGACCCCTGGCCTCAGAGATGGCAAAGTCAGTGCCTGGAACTCAGTGGCAGCTCATATTAGGAAAATGCTTTTGAAAGTGTGTTGTGTCCGTTGTTGCAGGTGGGTGTGTACATGAGTGTGTGTGGGTGTGTAAGCACGTGCCTGAGAGTGAACCTGAAGGATGAAGGGCGTGATGGGCGTGCGAGGTCACTTCCTCTAGCCCAGGCACTTTGGTGAGTGACGTGGATGGTGACAGCCAGGCCCCGTGGTGCGTTGCACACTCGTTGCTCAGTTCCATCGCACTGGTGCCTGCAGTCTGTCCTGCCTGAAGTCACGCAGATCTTGGCCGGACGATGGAAGGCTGAGGTGGGGGAGCATGGGGGTCCTGCGCGGTCTCCCCAATAACCGCAGGCTCCCTGAAGCAATAAAGGTTGAAGGCGCAGCTGCTCACAGGGGTCGGTGTCTTCACAGGAGGACCCTCGGGGTACGTCCGATGGTTTGTAAAGAGCCCAGGTTTGAAGGGCAGAGAAGACCCTGGTGCCTCCTCAGGCTAAGGCGGTGGCGGACACTGGGCCAGTGCCCGGGTCACTGCAGGATCTGCTTGGAGAGGGCTGTAGTGCCCCACTGGACAACCACTGGCCCAGATGTGCTCTCCCGTCATGTTCATGCACAAGAAACCAGTGTGCATCAGGAGCGCTGCCTCGCCCACCTGTAAAGCGGTCTTTGCTCCTGTAGCAGGGAGTCTAGGGTTCAGGGTTCACGTGAGGTCCAGAACCCTGGCTGTTTCCGAATCCACGAGGAGGGGGTTCTGTTGGAGCATGCATTGAAATCTTAGGAGCTTTCCCAGGGGCGTAGGAGACAATACATTTCTGGGGGGGACAGGGACAGCCTTGGGGACTTTCAATCAACCCTATACAAATCGCTCGTTGTTTACGAACTGCAGGCTCCGATAAATGTACACAATCATATATATTGGAAGTGAAATAGGGAGAAAGGAAGGCATGTTTTCACAATCTGAAAGTATCTTTTATTGTTATTTATATTCACAAAGTAATTAGCTCAAATGTGAAAATAACATGTCGATTAACCTTGCATCTTCATGCACCAAGCAAATGAACGTAGGAGGGTAAAAAGGAACAACATTCCCTATGCGCCCCATACCTATCATGCCCTTCGCCTCATGCCAATTGGAACCGCGCTGGAGATCTCAAAAGCGATTAGGTACAAGAGCTGTAAACTGTGCTCGGAAACCATAGTTCTAATAACACTTCTACTCCTGTGTGTGATCTTGGGAAGCTCAGCTCCACATCAGTCATAACTAGGATTTCAACTAAAGAAGCTCTTGGAGTTACAGGCTATACAAACATGGATTCTCTAATCTCTGTATAAACTGCAGTCACTAATTTCTTTAAAAACTACTGTTTGTGATGCACCAAGTCACTGCGTATAAAGAAAAGACATTCACTGATTATAAAGAAAAGACATCGGAAAATGACTATGATAGGGTTATTACAGTTGAGTTCTGACATTACAATGCCTTCTGCCAGAGCTAGCAGCCAAGGTGAAAGGCAGATCAGGTCACAGAGCATTATTAATGCAGCTGTTTAAAGCAAAAAATGGAATGTTGCTTTTCTTTCTTCTGCTCTACTTTAATAGCTTGGAATGACAGATGGTATGCACTAAGGTTTTAAGTGGTTTGTGGGAAAGTTGGTGGTGTGACCATGTATTATATGGGGTAAAATACCCCCTGCGTACATAAGAATATTGCAAGTCACCTTGAAGTTCATACCTTATAAACAAGCATTGGCAAAGCCAATAGGTCTCGCCTATGCAAGTTCTATTGCCTTTGCCAATGTGTTTTAGCCATGCTGTACACTAGTGAGACTACTATTCAGCATGGCTCAAATGTGTCATCGACTAGTGTGGTGTAGTGTCATGGAGTAAGTAGAGTGTCCTAAAATGGAGCAGTAAACTAACTTTAAAGGAACAGGGGTCCCTTGAATACAATGCAACACCACTCCCATAAACAATTATATTAAAGTAGTATGCAAATGGATTGTTTCATACATTTATTCAATCACAATATAAAAGATCAAATGTAGTGGGAAAACATTAACAGGGGAAATCGAGAAAGACTGGTATTCGGGCATTACACGAGTTATCTGGATGACCCAATGTCACCAATTACAAGAAAAATGTAAAAAGTAACCTATATAGTACAGTGGTTTAGAGGAGGCTGGCCTGGTATGTAGTGGGTACCTATGGTACTTGCACTTCATACCACATCCAGTTATCCCTTATTAGTGAAATGTAGGCAGTGCCTAGATGCCAGGCTCTCTAGGGCTAGCTGTAGCCAAGGCTTATCTAGGAGACGTGCAAAGCTCATGCAATACCACTGTAGTCACACAGCACTCACACATATGAAAGAAAATACTCAGTGTTGCAAAAATAAAGGTACTTTATTTTAGTGACACAAATGCCAAAAATACCATAGAGACTGTACTCCCTTAGGAGGTAAGTAATACACCAATTATATACACTAGTAGCAACAATAGCAATAAAAAGTTAGAAAAGTGCAATTAGTGAAAATCACAATGGTTAGAAATGGGCCTGGGGTAAACACAAACCATATACTAAGAAAGTAGAATGCGAATGTCGGTTTCCCACCTAGACAAGTGTGGTGTGTAGAGGGGCGCTGGGAGTATTAGAAAACACCAAAGGTAAGTAATAGAACCCACCTCAGGGCCCAGGAAAGCAGGAGTAAATGACAGTAACTTTCCTAGAACACACAAGAACACGAGAAAGAAGATAATGCAAGAACCAGAAGATACTTCAAGACACAAAGGGTGGATTCCTGGACCTAAAGACCTGTGGAAGAATGGGACTAGGTCCAAGAAGCACAGAAGAGTCCAGGGAGGACAGGAGCCCCTGCTAACCCGAATCAAGGTGCAAAAGAAGAACCACTGGTGAAGAACAACAGTCAGTACTGCACCCAAGAAGATGGATGCGGGTTCCTGGTTGGTGCAGATGATATCCCACACCGGATGGATGATTGCAGTCTGGTTGCGTCGATGGATTCTGCCAACAAACCTTGGCACACGCAAAGCTCACGGTTAGCGAAAAATGGCACTGCCTGGGACCAGGAGGGACCTGGTGGACTCTACCCAGGAGGAGGAGTCAGATGGGGCTCTCAGCAACTCAGAGAGCCCACAGAAGACCAGCCAGTGCACACAGGAGTCCTCCAGCACAGGGACAAAGGAGTTGCAAAAGGAGGCCCACGCAGCACAAAAACAAAGGATCCCACACCGCCAGAGAACCTCTCAGGAAGCTGTGCATTGCGGAAAGAGTGCTGGGGGCCAGAGTTACATTGTGCACAAAGAACTTCATAGAAGGATGCCAACAAGCCTTGGCAACTGAAAAACACGTGGTGAACAGGGTTACTGTCTTGCGTGGGAAGGCAAGCTCTTACCTCCACCAAAGTTGGACAGTAGGACGTCAGGACCATCGGGACCACTTCAGTCCACCACCCGTGATGTAGGATCCATGCAACTCAACAGGAGAGGGGACCCAAGTAGATGGTCGTCGTTGAAGAGAGGTGCCTGCTGAAGCAGGGGAGTGAATCCTTCACTCCAAGGGAGATTCGTTCATTATTCTGGTGCAGGCTGAAGACAGGCTGTCCTCTGAGGATGCACGACCGGGAAACAGTTGCATATGCTGGCAAGAGCTGAAGATACAATGTTGCAGAAGTCGTCTTTGCTTCTTTGTTGCAGTTTGTGGAGTTCCTGGAGGGTCCATATGCAGTTTCTTCAGTGAGAAGGTGAAGTAAAGGATGCAGAGGATTCCTGCTGGAGTCTTGCAATCCGAATCTGAAGAACCTCCCAAAGGAGAGACCCTAAATAGCCATGAAAGGGGATTGGTCAGCTAAACAGGTAAGCACCTATCAGGGGACGGCTCAGACACCACCTGCTGGCACTGCCCACTCAGATGCTCCCAGAGTTTGCTGCCAACTTGGAATCCAAGATGGCAAAATACAGGGACCCTCTGGAGGAGCTCTGAGCACCACACCTGGGGTGGTGATGGACAGGGGAGTGGTGGTCACCCCCCTTTCCTTTGTCCAGTTTCGTGCCAGAGCAGGGACAGGGAGTACCTGAACCGGTGTAGACTGGATTATGCAAGAAGGGGACCAAATGTGCCCTTCAAAGCATTTCCAGTGGCCTGGGGAAGGAAGCTACCCCTCCCAAGCCTGTAACTCCTATTTCCAAAGGGAGAGGGTGTAACACCCCTCTCCCAAAGGAAATCCTTTGTTCTGCCTTCATGGGCTTGAGCTTCTCAAGCAACAGGAGGGCAGAAACCTGTCCGAGAGGTGGCAGCAGCTGGGCCTGCCTGGAAAACCTCAGAAGGCTGGAATGGCAATACTGGGGGTCCTCTACGGAGCACTTCAGAGTGCATAAAATCATACAACCAATGCTTGCAAAAGCCTTGGGTTATGATTCCAACATGTTTGATACTAAACATACCTATGTTCAGAGTTACCATTATGTAGCTGGGAAGAGGTAGTGACCTATTTCCAGTACACGTGTAAAATGGCATCCCGCACTCAGGAAGTCTGGGAAAATGGTCCTGGAGGTCGTGGGGGCACCTCTGCTAGTGCAGGGGTGCCCTCACACACAGTTACTCTGCACCCTGCCCTCGGGGCTGGAGGGCCTGCTATAGGGGTGACTTATAAGTGACCTGGTGCAGTGCAACTGGCAGTGAAAGGGTGCATGGACCTTTTCACGCAGGCTGCAATGGCAGTCCTGCAGAAGCCTTTGCATGGGCTACCTATGGGTGGCAAAAGAAATGCTGCAGCCCATATGGATCTCCTGGAACCCCAATGCCCTGGGTACCTAAGTACCATATACTAGGGACTTATAAGGGGGCACCAATATGCCAATTTTGGGTGAAATACTGGGTTACCAGTATGCAAAAACCATAATTTAAGGGAGAGAGCATAACTACTGGGGTCCTGATTAGCAGGATCCCAGTAGACACACGCAAACACACTGGCAAACAGGCCAAATGTGGGGGTAACCAAGCTAGAAAGAGGCTACTTTCCTACAACGTTAGCATCCACAACAATGATTTACAAGCTTTTATACACCGACTTTTACATGAATGACTCAAATAGTGAATCAAGAAGTCATTAGCTCATAGTGCCTATGCTAATGCCAACTTATGTACAATATCACAAATTCAAGTCAAGGTACTTTGGCCGACAATATTTTGATCCCCTAGACAAGTATCAGGATCATCCTAAGCCTTCGTTAAGCTTGAGTTAAAAGGGTTACAGAGTGCTTGTAACCATAACGGCGAAGATAAATCGGACTCACGTCTCATATGAGTGAGAAGGCAATCAATGGAGATCTGAATCTCTAATCAAGCGCCAATGCCATAAAGTAGTAGTAGAGTGGAGTAGTGTCACAGTGTCGTAGAGTGGAGTGGCAGAGTGTCGTAGAGTGGAAAGGCATAAAGAAGAGTGAACTTGAGTAGAGTGAAGTAAAGTAACGTGAACTAGCATAGAGAAAGTTGGGTAGAGTGTTGTTGAGCACAGTACATTGTTGTATATTGGAGTGGCATAGAGGGTTGTGCAGTGGCATTGAGCAGAGTATCGTAGATTGAAGTGGCATAGAGTGGTGTGGAGTGGCATACAGTGGAGTAAAGTGGAATGGAGTGGCGTATAGGGAGTTGTGTAGGGAGTTACAGAGTGGAGAAAGTGTTAGAGTTTAATGGAATAGAGTGTCAGAGTCTAATATCATGGAGTGTAATGTCATAGTGAAGTGTCATAGAGTGGAGTTGGGTGGTCTAGAGTGAAGTGGCATAGAGTACAGTGGTGCAAACTAGATTGGTGTAGAGTGTAGTGGTATAGAGTGCATTGGTTTTGAGTAAAGTGGTGTAGAGTGCATTAGCGAATACTGCACTGGATTAGCGTACAGTGCAGTAGCGTAGAGTGGTGAAGAGTAGAGGGGAGCACAGAATAGATTGCAGTGGTTCAGAGTGCTGTGTCATAGAGTGATGCGGTGCATGGTAGAGTGGAGTGGTGCAAGGTAGAGTAGACTAGTGTAGAGTGCAGTGGTGGAGTGCAGTGATGCAGAGTAGAGTGGCATAGAGTATAGTGGCATATAGTACGCTGGTGTAGAGTACAGTAGAGTGGCATATACAGTAGTTGAGCGGTGCAGAGTAGAGTGCCGTGGTGCAGAGTAGAGAGGAGTATAGTTCAGTGGCAGAGTGCAGTGTTGCAGAGTAGAGTGTCATAAAGGGTAGAGTGGCATAGAATGCATTGGTGTAGACTGCAGTGATGCAGAGTAGTGAAGAGTGGCTTAGAGTACAGAGGTGCAGAGTAGATTAGAGTTGCATAGAGTGCCGTGGCATAGAGTAGATTGCTGCAGAGTACAGTATAGTGGTGAAGAGTAGATTGTTGCAGAGTGGAGCATAGTGATGTAGAGTGCAGTAGCATAGAGCGGTGCAGAGCAGATTGGAGTGGTGCAGGGTACATTGGCATGGTGCAAGATAGATTAGACTGGCATAGCATAGAGTAGAGTTGTGTAGATTGCAGTGGCATAGAGGAGATGATTTCAAAGTAGAGTGAAGTGCCCTACAGTGGAGTGGTGTAGAGTAGATTACAGTGCAGTGGTGCAGAAAAGAGTGCAGTGGGACAGAGCACAGTGGCATTGAGTGCAGTGGTACAGAGTAGAGTGGCGTGGAGTTCAGTGGCAGAAAGTGCAATGTTGCAGATTAGAGGGTCGCAGAGTACAGTGGTGTATTGTAGAGTGACATAGAGTGCAGTTGCATAGAGTGCTGTGGTGCAGAGTACAGTGGCATTGAAAGCAGTGGAATAGAGTGCTGTGGTGCAGAGTAGATTGGCAGTGGGATAGAGTGCATTGGTTTTGAGTAAAGTGGTGAAGAGTGCACTGGCAGAGTGCAGGGGTGTAGTGTACAATGGTTAGAGTAGAATAGCATAGATTGCAGTGGCGTGGTGTAGAGTGGAGTGGTACAGCATAGATTGCAGTGGCGTAGAGTGGCACAGAGTGGAGAAAAGTGGTGTAGGGTGCAGTGGCATAGGGTAGATTGTTTGAGAGTAGAGTGAAGAAAAGATAGAGAAAAGATAATATACTTCAATATGCTGAAGTATGTAACGATAACAACAACATAAATAATAACGCTAGGCATAACGGCCAAAAATGAAATATGGCTTCTCCCTGTTAGCCACGCTGTAATCAAGCACTTCATTACCTAGAAAACAAAACATTGAACATAAATGTTAGAAAAATATACCCTTCTAATAGCTAAATTGTTGTGTAAAAATGTAAAATCTGGGCTCAATCTCGACTTCACTGTTTCACCAACTGGTGTGATCTTAGGCAAATACAAATATTGTGTTTCACAGAGTCTCCTTTCTAGCCTGCAGGCATCATGGTGAGTGGGACTCTGTTCTCTCTTTAGATCTTCCTCATTGTTTTGCAGCTCCTCTTAAAGGCATCCTGCAGTGCTCCTCTTCAAGGCAGCAGGTGACAGTAATCATCCAAAACTCTTTTCTCCTCCTGTGCCCTTTGTTCTTATGAGCACCCTTAGAACAGGACAAAAGGGCAGAGGGCGCAGGGGGCCTCCTGACTCACCTTCATTTGGTTACCATCAGCTTGGAGGATTTGTCTGTACAGGGCTATCGTAAGTAGCGCTTTTGTGCGCTAATGGCCCTCTGAATGACAGATGTGAGAGGGGAAATTATTGTGTCCCCTTGTCCCCCCCACCTTCGTCCCCCGTGTCCCCCACCCTCCAAAATCTGGGGGGGATACATCCCCCGCGTCCCCCACACTTCCTACGCCCATGGACTTTCCTGTAGAAAAGGTGTAAATACTTGGCAAACACCCAGTGCTTAATTTGTAAAAAACATAAGGGCCTGATTCAGATCCTAGTCCCGTCTGCTGTATTACGATTCCATTATATCCTATGGGGATTGTAGCATGGCGGACGGGATATCCGTCACATCTGTGGAGTGACCCCTCCCCCAGGATCTCAATCAGGCCCAAAGTGCCATGCTCCTCATCAGGAGGGCACTGAAGCTTGCACCACCCAGTGCCCCCGCCAGCGCTGCCAACGACTGAGCCAACACCACTACTGACCATCGCACCCCACAAGTATCACAAGTCACACTATTCCAGGCCCCCAGCGCCTGGGCGACAGGCATGAGCCATTCTGAATGTAAATTGAATGAATAAACAACTACAGTATTGTGCTGCTCACCTCTAAATTCGAGCTCTCACCATCATGCGCTCGGCTGTCAAAGGTGCCGGAGCGATGCCTCGGAAACCACCGGCTCAAATTAAACACTGGCAATACCCTTCGAGAGCTGGTGAAAGCTCAGACATGCTTTCAGATGAAAAGCTCAGCCTTTTGTAATAATTAAATACCTACACTATACTGACAAAATACAATTAGATTGTTCACTATCGGCAAAGTGAGTTAAGTGGGTAAACAATTCATGAACAGTAATTAAAAAATCCTTATTGATGATGATTACTTCAAAAATAAATGATGAGAGGTTTTACGAAATGATTTGATCATTTCTACATTTTCTATTGCATCGCTGTGTGTGTTTCTGTACGAGTGTGTGTGTGTGTGTGTGTGTGTAGGAAGTTGACTCTGTATGTGCTATTTCAAAGTAATAAATAGCATGCACAGAGTCCAAGGGTTCCCATTAGAGGTAAGATAGTGGCAGAAAGAGATAATTCTAATGCTCTATTTTGTGGTAGTGTGGTCAAGCAGTAGGCTTATCAGAGGGTAGTGTTAAGCATTTGTTGTACATACACACAAGCAATAAATGAGGAATACACACTCAAAGACAATTCCAGGCCAATAGGTTTTTGTATAGAAAAATATATTTTCTTAGTTTATTTTAAGAACCATAGGTTCAAGGTTTACAAGTAATACTTCAAATGAAAGGTATTTCACTTAGGAACCTTGAATCAGCAAAATAGCATGTACAGTTTTCACAAAAATGGCAATAAGCTATTTTAAAACTAGACACAGTGCAATTTTCAACAGTTCCTGGGGGAGGTAAGTGTTTGTTAGTTTTGCAGGTAAGTAAACCACCTACAGGGTTCAAAGTTGGGTCCAAGGTAGCCCACCCTTGGGGGTTCAGGGCAACCCCAAAGTTACCACACCAGCAGCTCAGGGCCGGTCAGGTGCAGAGGTCAAAGTGGTGCCCAAAACGCATAGGCTTCAATGGAGAAGGGGGTGCCCCGGTTCCAGTCTGCCAGCAAGTAGGTACCCGCGTCTTCGGAGGGCAGGCCAGGGGGGTTTTGTAGGGCACCGGGGGGGGGGACACAAGTCGGCACAAAAAGTACACCCTCAGCGGCACGGGGCAGCCGGGTGCAGAGTGCAAACAAGCGTCGGGTTTGCAATGGAGTTCAATGGGAGACCCAGGGGTCTCTTCAACGAAACAGGCAGGCAAGGGGGGGGGGCTCCTCGGGGTAGCCACCACCTGAGCAAAGGAGAGGGCCACGTGGGGATCACTTCTGCACTGGAAGTCGGATCCTTCAGGTCCTGGGGGCTGCGGGTGCAGTGTCTTTACCAGGTGTCGGGTTCTTGGAAGCAGGCAGTCGCGGTCAGGGGGAGCCTCTGGATTCCCTCTGCAGGCGCCGCTGGGGGGGGCTCAAGGGGGTCAACTCTGGCTACTCACAAGGTTGCAGTCGCCGGGGAGTTCTCCCTGTAGTGTTGTTTCTCCGCAGGTCGAGCCGGGGGCGTCGGGTGCAGAGTGGAAAGTCTCACGCTTCCGGCGGGAAACGTGCAGTCCTTTAAAAGTTGTTTCTTTGATGCAAAGTTGTTTCTTCTTTGGAGCAGAGCTGCTGTCCTCGGGAGTTCTTGGTCCTTTTAGATGCAGGGTAGTCCTCTGAGGCTTCAGAGGTCGCTGGACCCTGGGGGACACGTCGCTGTTGCAGTTTTTCTTGAAGTGGGGAGACAGGCCGGTAGGGCTGGGGCCAAAGCAGTGGGTGTCTCCGTCTTCTCTGCAGGGCTTTCAGGTCAGCAGTCCTTCTTCGTCTTCAGGTTGCAGGAATCTAGTTTCCTAGGTTCTGGGGAGCCCCTAAATACTCAATTTAGGGGTGTGTTTAGGTCTGGGGGGTTAGTTGCCAATGGCTACTAGCCCTGAGGGTGGCTACACCCTCTTTGTGCCTCCTCCCTGAGGGGAGGGGGGCACATCCCTAATCCTATTGGGGGAATCCTCCATCTGCAAGATGGAGGATTTCTAAAAGTCAGAGTCACCTCAGCTCAGGACACCTTAGGGGTTGTCCTGACTGGCCAGTGACTCCTTCTTGTTTTTCTCATTATCTCCTCCGGCCTTGCCGCCAAAAGTGGGGCTGTGGCCAGAGGGGGCGGGCATCTCCACTAGCTGGAGTGCCCTGGGGCGCTGTAACAAAGGGGGTGAGCCTTTGAGGCTCACCGCCAGGTGTTACAGTTCCTGCAGGGGGAGGTGAGAAGCACCTCCACCCAGTACAGGCTTTGTTACTAGCCACAGAGTGACAAAGGCACTCTCCCCATGTGGCCAGCAACATGTCTGGTGTGTGGCAGGCTGGTAAAACTAGTCAGCCCACACTGGAAGTCGGGTATGTTTTCAGGGGGCATCTCTAAGATGCCCTCTGGGGTGTATTTCACAATAAAATGTACTCTGGCATCAGTGTGCATTTATTGTGCTGAGAAGTTTGATACCAAACTTCCCAGTTTTCAGTGTATCCATTATGGTGCTGTGGAGTTCGTGTATGACAGACTCCCAGACCATATACTCTTATGGCTACCCTGCACTTACAATGTCTAAGGTTTTGTTTAGACACTGTAGGGGCATAGTGCTCATGCACCTATGCCCTCACCTATGGTATAGTGCACCCTGCCCTAGGGCTGTAAGGCCTGCTAGAGGGGTGACCTATCTATGCTATAGGCAGTGTGAGGTTGGCATGGCACCCTAAGGGGAGTGCCGTGTCGACTTAGTCATTTTCTTTCCACCAGCACACACAAGCTGGGAAGCAGTGTGTCTGTGCTGAGTGAGGGGTCTCCAGGGTGGCATAAGACATGCTGCAGCCCATAGAGACCTTCCCTGGCATCAGGGCCCTTGGTACCAGGGGTACCAGTTACAAGGGACTTACCTGGATGCCAGGGTGTGCCAATTGTGGAAAAAAAGATACAGGTTAGGGAAAGAACACTGGTGCTGGGGCCTGGTTAGCAGGCCTCAGCACACTTTCAAATCATAACTTGGCATCAGCAAAGGCAAAAAGTCAGGGGGTAACCATGCCAAGGAGGCATTTCCTTACAGTGTGCATATGCGTGTATGTGTGTATACATGTGTGTATGCATGTGTGGGTATGCATGTGCTGTGATTGCGTATGTGTGCATGTGTGTGTGCGTTTATATGTCAGTGTGTGTATGTTTGCATGTATGTGTGGGTATGTGTGTGTGTATGCATGTGTGTGTGCGTATGTGTGTGTGTATATGTATGTGGGTGTGACTGCGTAAGTGTGCATGTGTGTGGGTATGTGTGCATGTGTGTTGGGGTATGTGTGTGTGTGTATGTGTGTGTGTCTCCGTGTGTATGCATGTATGTGTATGTATGCGTGTGGGTGTGCATGTATGCATGTGTGTGTAGGTATGTGTGTGTGTGTAGGTGTGTCTGTGTGTGTGTGTCATCAACAAAAAGAGGGATCGGAGGGTTAAAGGTCCAGTGTACATACTCCCAATACGTGTAATCAATAACGAAAAGTACACTGTTCCTATCTCTAGGGTGAACAATTAAAGTTTAGGAGCTAGAACCCTCACACACCCGAAAGGGTGTCATGCTTCATCATCGGGAAGCTCCTCGTCAGACCGGCTGGTGCAATGTCTGACGGGCTCCCCTTTCGGGGGCTCTTTGCCGGAGATCTTTTTGATATGAGGTAGCTGCCGTTAAATTATGAAGGTCAGGCACTCTGAATGGCAGGAGAGTAATAAAATTAAGATTGATTAGCAACCCCTGAACATGTTTTAATTTAATATCTAACTAGAGGGGTTACGATCAAGATTAAAAACATAGTTAAGTGGAAGATGAGAATGATGCTCAACCACTTTAGAAAGCCTGGAGTACTGGGAAATTGTCACCTGCCCCCTAGGTCTGGTGTGTGTGTCTGCATGTGTGTGTGTGTGTGTGTGCGCATGTATGCGTATGATTTGATTTAGGTGTTGCTCTGGGCTCCCAAGTGCACCCCCTGGCTTCCAATCCTAATCCCAGGGAGTGTCTTCGCGACCCCTGGTGTCAGAGGTGACAAAAGCAGCGTCAGCAAGGCAAGGTAATCAGTGCACTGATGACTTTCTGTGGCTGACATTGAAACCTTACACTTTAGCTCAGTAAAATAAATACACAAGTGGAATGTGCAGTCTTCAAAATACAAAATGCAATATATTTATTTTAAAACACACATTTTTAGGCAGAAGCCTGCCAGACAGCAGCACTCTGGTTGCAAGAGACTTGCTGGGGACACGTTGAAGGCCGCCCTGGAAACCAACTCCTTCTCAGGCTGTCCATTCTCTTTTTGTTTTGTCACTCATTTTCTTACTTTCTGTTCAATGGTTTTATTTGTGTCAGCCCATCCTGCTCTGGTCCCTCCCATGGAGCATAGCTGTGTGTGGTCTCTCTGACCGACTCCTGGATCCTTCCACAAGTGTGGGCTTTTCTGGAGCATTTGTTTTCTTCTTCTAACAGCACTGCATGAGAGTGCATGTGTTCTCTCTGTTCACTCTGTCCTCCCACTTCTCCCAGTACATTTCTTTTGATAACATTATTAACATTTAATTTTTCACAACTTTGTCTCTTGAGCCACCCTGAGGCAGCTCTCACTTTACACAGCTTCGACCCTTCCAGCCTCTCTCCCCTCTGCTTTGACTCTACGTTGCACATCTCTTGTTGGCTCGAGCCCACCTCCTTCCAAGTTGCTCTCCCTGGTGGTTTCCCTCCTCGTGAAGCTTCTGCCGACCCCCTGAGTAGCTTCTCCGCCCCTCTGTAATTCTGTTCTGCTTGTTGCTTCTTCTACCTGGACCCCCCCGCATTCCTTCCCCCCATCTGCTCACATTACGAAAGGTAAAACACCTTGTGTCAGTTTGCAGGACCGCGCATGCTTGGTGGGCGCCTCTTCAGAGTGATGCAGTGGCCAGCTAGGCCTTGTTTCTTGTTTCTTAGCTATCCTCCACAGACCATCCATGCTCTTCAGCATGCCTAAAATCATTTGCAAGGCTAATAGGACCCAAAAGTGAGACCCACTGGCTTTGCCAATGCTTGTTAACGTTACTGGCTTGTTCCTTTATCACTAATCTGTGAAAAAAACGTGTTTGAACAGAATCATCACTTCCGTGTTCAGCAGATGTGATAGTCCCTGCAAGTTATCACAAACCAAAACCCATTACAAAGCCAAGGGGTCAATGATGCCAACATCACGGGTAACCTATAGTGATGCCTACGGTTTGGCTCAGCTGGCCTCACCACTCTTGTGTTTAAATCTATTTTTTGTGCTCCTTTCTGTGACTTACAATATTTTCCTCCTTGAGGCAGACACTAGCCTTCTGTGACGTTTATTACTGTGATATTATCAGGACCCATGTCTTTTGAGAGTTATTCCCAGGATCCAGTGTCAAAGTCGTATGATGTGGCTTCCTGTGATGTCATTGAGGGCCGGTGGTTTCTGAGGTCACTTCCACTACCCCTGGCATTGTGATGAATCAATATTCAGTGTGTGAGGGCAGGGAGGGTTGGGGCTTTCCTTTCCCCATGTTCACACACCGGGGTACTCACGTAGCTGAAACCCAACTCTGCTTCCTCATTTCGTCTCTGGCCATGTTTTCTCCCTCACCTTCTCCTCATCCCCGTTCGTCCTACCTCCTCGTGCCTCCAGCCTCCACCGTTATCGAAGTTCCACTGGTCCCCAATCCTTCTCCATTCCAACCCTCTCCCCCTCATCCCTTACTCATTCTTGAGTCGTCTTACCATCCCGGTAGTGGTTCAGCTCGTTGGACATGGTCCAGTTGGAGGTGGCGCCACCCTGGACAGTTCGGACCCTGGCCCCGTAGGAGATGTAGAGATCATGAAAGTACGAAGACAGGTCGCATCTCCAGGAGACATTCATCCTTTCACATGTCGCGTTCACCCGAGTCCAGTTTAGTACATACTCAGATCCACTAAAAAAGAAAAGAGAGGTGAGAAATATGTGAGGAAACCTGACTGAGAAGCGTCCTGGTACGACTGACTGCCATGGAGTTCAACAAGTTCACAGTGACAAGATGGTGGTCGTGCAGCCGAGTGCTTAGGGCTCCTGGCCAACACAATCATGAATCATGCAGTCTCTACGTATGGTCCGTCCTCTATATCTGGACCGAACCCCTGGATGGCGGGATAATGCACAGCATGTGAACCTAAAATAGTCATAAGCTGCAAACCTACTTGACTCAAAAGCAAGTACCTTTAACTGTTTCAAGACAGGGGAGAGCAAAATCAAACAATCAAACAGGACAGAGTAGAGCAGGGAGTGAGAGGCATATGAGGACACTGGGGCATGAACTAGATGTCCACAGAAGCCAAAGAGTCAGGGGAGGGGTGACAAAACAAAGACTAGTAGAGAGGGACGGGTCAAGGGGGGTAGGTTGAGGATGGGACAAGGATGGATTGGCCACAGGGAGATGGATCAAAGAGGGATGGGGATGGGAGGGGCAATGAAGGATGGGTCAAGTTGGGATGTGTCAAAGAGGGATGAGTGAAGGGGTTGGGTCAAGGAGGGATGGGTCAAGAGGGGGTGGGTCAAGGAGGGATCAGGATATATCACTGGGAATGTGGGTTAAAGGGGGATAGGTCAAGGAAGATGAACCAAGGGGGATGGGTCAAGGAGGGATGGGTCAAGGAGGGATGGGTCAAAGGGTGACGGGTTCAAGAAGGGATGGGTCAGGGAGGAATGGGTCAAAGGGCGATGGGTCATGAAGGGATGTGTCAAGGAGGGCTAAATCAAGGAGGGACGAGGATAAGCTAACGAGGGATGGGTCAAGGAGGGATGAGGATGGTTTAAGGAGGGATGGGTCAAGGAGGGTTTGATCAAGCAGATATGAGGATGGTTTAAGGAGGGATAGTCAAGGAGGGTTGGATTAAGGAGGGATGAGAATGGGCTAAGGAGGGATGGGTCAAGGAGGGATGAGGATGGGCTAAGGAGGGATGGATCAAGGAGGAATGAGGATGGGCTAAGGAGGGATGGGTCAAGGAGGCTTGGATTAAGGAGGGGGTGTCATGGAGGAATGGGTCAAAGGGTGGTGGGTGAAGAAGGGATGGGTCAAGAGGGATGAGGATGGGCTGAGGAAGGATGGGTCAAGGAGGGATGAGGATGAGCTAAGGAGGGATGGGTCAAGGAGGGTTGGATCAAGGAGGGATGAGGATGGATTAAGGAGGGGGGTGTTATGGAGGAATAGGTCAAAGGGTAGTGGGTCAAGAAGGGATGGGTCAAGGAGAGATGAGGATGGGTTAAGGAGGGATGGGTCATGGAGGGTTGGATCAAGGAGGCATGAGAATGGGCTAAGCAGGGATGGTAAAGGAGGGTTGGATCAAGGAGGGATGAGGATGGGATAAGGAGGGATGGTAAAGGAGGGATGAGGATGGGTTAAGGAAGTGTTCAGTAGCCATTTTAGTTATAGCTTCATGCACTAGCGGTGCGCATGCGGCTCCGTGATGTTCCTCAACAGGATCAGGAACGCGAGCAGCCCAAGCTTATCACAGAGACCTACTCTAGAATTGGTCGAGATAGTCTGGGGGCCACACCAACTAAACCACAATTTCAGGGCAAATCTAATAAAGATTTTCCAAGCAAGCTCCTGAGGGTAATAAGAAATGCTAGGATAAAAAACAACAAACTCCTAAAAAAGAAAGGGGAGAATCTCTATGTGTGGAGACTGTACAGAATAAATATAATCTCCGAAATAGAGATAATATAAAAACACCTGATAGATATCAACATACTGATACACGCCAAACTCATTCCTTTCAGGACTCTTTGGAAAAACGCAGTGAGAGAGGTGGGCGATCAGAGTGGAGATCAGAGTACGTGAAACCAAGACAGGAATCACAACGCTCATCAGAGGTTTCTGTAAAAAAGGAAGAGAAACCTCGACAACAAAAACCCCAATTAAAAAAAGAAAAAAGTGGCAGCAGTTGCAATACGATATGCCGCTCAAGAAGAGGGTCCTCTTGAAGAACAGGAAGTGGGCACTAGCGCTGCTAGACAGTGTGGCAGAGGTCACAATAGTTCGCCGGAGTCTTCTAGAGCATCTGAAGGTGAAAGCAACTGATGACCTTCTACAAGTAGAAACGGCGGACATGAGAGTCTCCACGTCTGATAGGGTGTATAAAGTAACATTACAGTTAGAAGGAGACATTGAACGCACAATAGACGCAATCTTTTGGGATCACGTGGTAAATATACATGATATCTTTTAGGCCTAACAAGATTGGCCACCTGGATTTGTCCATACCTGCCCATATGGGGACGAGGTTATTAAATCTTCTTTCTCATCCCTTGTTACGGAGGGACTCGCTGAATCCTACGCCATCGATTGGGCATTGGCGCAGGCACTCCCGTTATATTGCAACCATGTCGGATGGGATAAAGAATCCCCCACCACGTAATACCTATTAAAAATGAACCTCAACCTCAGTATCCAATAAAACATGAAGCGAAAGAACCTGTGAGAGAAATCACAGTGAACAACTAGAGTACCAGAGCATAATCAAACCCTGTGTCTCCCCAATGAATAATCCATTATTCCCTGTAGCTAAACCAGACCATTCATACAGATAGTCTTAGACTACAGACACTTAAACAGTCATACTCGTACACATGCTATACAATATACATTGTCTCCCCAATGAATAATCCATTATTCCCTGTAGCTAAACCAGACCATTCATACAGATAGTCTTATACTGCAGACATTTAAACAGTCATACTTGTACACATGCTATACAAAACTCACATGGCACAGCACTAATGAACAACATAGTGCGCAAACAATACAAAACAACACTGGACATTTCCAATGGTTTCTTCTGCCAGAATATATCGCCTGAGAATAGAGACTTAACAAGTATCAGTGCACTAGGTTCCCAGAAAAAATTCAGTTGTTTACCTCATGGGTACAAGAACAGCCCAGGACTGTTCGCAGCTCGTGTGACTGCAATTTTGCACAACAATTGACCCTGAAGCATTGTCCTATGTAGATGATATCTATCTTGCGGATGATGAATTACTACAACATTTGAGACGGGTAGCCCGTATTGTTGTGGGATTTGCTGAATTGGGCTACAAATTAAACTTCAAAAAAACAAAAATAGCCTTCCTCAGCGTCCTGTTTCTGGGATATGAGCTATTGAGTGAAGGGAAGAGCCTAGCGCCACAATTCTTAGAAAAGTGTGCACAATTACAACTCCAAATACAATTAAAAATCTCCAATCTCTATTGGGTTTCCTAAAGTTTGGCAGAATTTACATTCCAGATTGTGCGTCATGCATAAAACCCTTATATGACTTAATACGTCCTGACTTTTCAAGTAAATTTTGGACAGTCGAACACACATGCATTCTCACAGACCTGCAGACAGACATACATGCAGCACAACATCTACACACAAGAGACAACAAAACACACTTGGTCATCAGAATAATTGCTGGTGCCATTGGTTTCACCTATGTAACCTTTAATGAGGGTGAGACGTCCTGATAGCAAACAAATCACATTTATACTCAGCAGCAGAACAAGGCTTTGCTCCCACTGAGAAAATACTCACTGCTGTTCAGATGGCTGTCATTAAAGAAAGACCTCTAGCCCAGGGCAAACGCATTATTGTCAATTCTCCCATCCCAGCCCTAGAGGCTGTCACCAAAGCCAGCGTTCCTAACGCAAAAGAATTACATCCACGTTGGAATCAATGGGCCATGTCTTTGACAGCCACTGATGTAGATTACATTTTTGACCCAAAATTACAAACTCAGGAATTTTTACAATACGAACTAGAATACCCAACTCCAGCAAACACACTGCCTATTGAACAATATCATAGAGTCATGTACACCGATGGCTCGGCACAACTTGCAATTGGCAAAAAGCACCAATACTCCGCTGCTTGCGCAGTCGTAAGTGGCTACATGGAGGATAATATATTTTGTCCTCTACATACCTTTACACAGACCCTAAGGGATTGCACAGCACAACTAGCAGAGCTGAAACCTCTGGTGATGGCACTGGAACATACGGATCCTGCACAGCACACGGTGATTGTTTGTGATTCGTACTATTGTGTCCAGTCCTTCATTAAATACCTGCATTATTGGTGCCAGAATGGGTTCAGAGATTCTAAAGGCAACACCATTAAACACAGATTACTGTGGGGGAAAGTAGCGGATCTGAAGGAAACGCTAACAAATGTCCATGTTGTGCATACACTTGGACACCAGTTTGTTGGAATACATGTGGCTGGGAATACACTGGCTGATGAAGCCGCATAGTCAGCAGTTGCTACGGTGTAGGAAGTTGGCTCTGTATGCACTATTTCAAAGTAAGGAATAGTATGCACAGAGTCCAAGGGTTCCCCTTAGAGGTAAGATAGTGGCAAAAAAGAGATAATTCTAATGCTCTATTTTGTGGTAGTGTGGTTGAGCAGTAGGCTTATCAGAGGGTAGTGTTAAGCATGTGTTGTACACACACAGGCAAGAAATGAGGAACACACACTCAGAGACAATTCCAGGCCAATAGGTTTTTGTATAGAAAAATATATTTTCTTAGTTTATTTTAAGAACCACAGGTTCAAGATTTACAAGTAATACTTCGAATGAAAGGTATTTCACTTAGGAACCTTAGGAACTTTGAATTAGCAAAATAGCATATACAGTTTTCACATAAATGACATATAGCTATTTTAAAACTAGACACTGCAATTTTCAACAGTCCCTGGGAGAGGTAAGTGTTTGTTAGTTTTTGCAGGTAAGTAAACCACCTACGGGGTTCAAGTTTGGGTCCAAGGTAGCCCACCGTTGGGGGTTCAGAGCAACCCCAAAGTTACCACACCAGCAGCTCAGGGCCGGTCAGGTGCAGAGGTCAAAGTGGTGCTCAAAACGCATAGGCTTCAATGGAGAAGGGGGTGCCCCGGTTCCAGTCTGCCAGCAGGTAAGTACCCGTGTCTTCGGAGGGCAGACCAGGGGGGTTTTGTAGGGCACCGGGGGGACACAAGTCAGCACAGAAAGTACACCCTCAGCGGCACTGGGGCGGCCGGGTGCAGTGTGCAAACAACCGTCGGGTTCGCAATATGATTCAATGGGAGACCAAGGGGTCTCTTCAGCGATGCAGGCAGGCAAGGGGGGCTTCTCGGGGTAGCCACCACCTGGGTAAGGGAGAGGGCCACCTGGGGGTCACTCCTGCACTGGAGGTCGGACCCTTCAGGTCCTGGGGGCTGCGGGTGCAGTGTCTTTACCAGGCGTCGGGTCTTTGAAGCAGGCAGTCGCGGTCAGGGGGAGCCTCGGGATTCCCTCTGCAGGCGCTGCTGTGGGGACTCAGGGGGGTCAACTCTGGCTACTCACGGTCTCGTAGTCGCCCGGGAGTCCTTCCTGGGGTGTTTGTTCTCCACAAGTCGAGCTGGGGCGTCGGGTGCAGAGTGTAAAGTCTCACGCTTCCGGCGGGAAACGTGTGTTGTTTCAAAGTTGCTTCTTTGTTGCAAAGTTGTAGTCTTTGTGGAACAGAGCCGCTGTCCTCAGGAGTTCTTGGTCCTTCTAGATGCAGGGTAGTCCTCTGAGGCTTCAGAGGTTGCTGGACTCTGGGAACGCGTCGCTGGAGCAGTGTCTTAAGAAGTGGGGAGACAGGCCAGTAGAGCTGGGGCCAAAGCAGTTGGTGTCTCCATCTTCTCTGCAGGGTTTTCAGTTCAGCAGTCCTCTTCTTCTTAGGTTGCAGGAATCTAGTTTCCTAGGCTCTGGGGAACCCCTAAATACTGAATTTAGGGGTGTGTTTAGGTCTAGGGGGTTAGTAGCCAATGGCTACTAGCCCTGAGGGTGGCTACACCCTTTTTGTGCCTCCTCCCTGAGGGGAGGGGGGCACATCCCTAATCCTATTGGGGTAATCCTTCATCTGCAAGATGGAGGATTTCTAAAAGTCAGAGTCACCTCAGCTCAGGACACCTTAGGGGCTGTCCTGACTGGCCAGTGACTCCTCCTTGTTTTTCTCATTATCTCCTCCGGCCTTGCCACCAAAGGTGGGGCCATGGCCGGAGGGGGCGGGCAACTCCACTAGCTGGAGTGCCATGGGGTGCTGTAACAAAGGGGGTGAGCCTTTGAGGCTCACCGCCAGGTGCTACAGTTCCTGCAGGGGGAGGTGAGAAGCACCTCCACCCAGTACAGGCTTTGTTACTAGCCACAGAGTGACAAAGGCACTCTCCCCATGTGGCCAGCAACATGTCTGGTGTGTGGCAGGCTGCTGAAACTAGTCAGCCCACACTGGTAGTCGGTTAAGGTTTCAGGGGGCACCTCTAAGGTGCCCTCTGGGTGTATGTTACAATAAAATGTACACTGGCATCAGTGTGCATTTATTGGGCTGAGAAGTTTGATACCAAACTTCACAGTTTTCAGTGTAGCCATTATGGTGCAGTGGAGTTCATGCATGACAGACTCCCAGACCATATACTCTTATGGCTACCCTGCACTTACAATGTCTAAGGTTTTGCTTAGACACTGTAGGGGCATAGTGCTCATGCACTTATGCCCTCACCTATGGTATAGTGCACCCGCCTTAGGGCTGTAAGGCCTGCCAGAGGGGTGACTGATCTATACCTATAGGCAGTGTGAGGTTGGCATGGCACCCTGAGGGGAGTGCCATGTCGACTTAGTCTTTTTATCCCCACTAGCACACACAAGCTGGCAAGCAGTGTGTCTGTGCTGAGTGAGGGGTCCCCAGGGTGGCATAAGACATTCTGCATCCCTTAGAGACCTCCCCTGGCATCAGGGCCCTTGGTACCAGAGGTACCAGTTACAAGGGACTTACCTGGATGCCAGGGTGTGCCAATTGTGGAAACAAAAGTACAGGTTAGGGAAAGAACACTGGTGCTGGGGCCTGGTTAGCAGGCCTCAGCACACTTTCAAATCATAACTTGGCATCAGCAAAGGCAAAAAGTCAGGGGGTAACCATGCCATGAAGGCATTTCCTTACATACGGCTACTCTTGCTGCAGTAACCCACTCAGGAGTGAAACCGGACGCAGACATATGGGCTACCGTGAAAGCTACGGCTGATGGCATGCCCTATCCAAAAGCATTTCCTGCTAAATATTCCTACCGAATGGGAGGCTGCCTAAACGCTGAAGTTAAGATACCAGGCGTAGGGGTTCAAGAAATTCCCAATAAAGATATAAGACTAGAGGTGATTAAAGCAGCGCAGCATCTGCCCATGCTGGTGTGGGGCCTACAATATCAATGCTACAAGCCTGTTTTTGGTGGCCAGGCCTATAAAAGGAGGCCAAGCAGTATGTCCTTTGCTGTGACATCTGCCAACAAATCAAAGTTTCCACTGCTAAGCACCCACCCCAGACACCCCTCCTAATTTCTAACAAACCTTTACAATGTGTGTACTTGGACCATTGTGGTCCCCTAACACCGGAAAGTGCATACAAATACATCCTAGTAGCTGTTGACTCCTGCTCCAGATTTCTGTGGGTGTGGGCACAACGCTCGGCTGACGCTCGGACTGATTTGCAAGTCTTTATTGGTACATATGCAGTTGCCTCTTTCCACTCAGACCAGGGCCCTGCTTTCTCCTCAAGGGCTTTCAGGGACACCATGGCTTCATTGGGGGTCCAACTCCATTACTCATCTCCATTTCATCCTGAGGGAAATAGTGTCGTGGAGCGATTAAACCGTGATTTAAAGCAACCCTTAACAGCCAGAGTCTTAGGTACAGGTCCTAGTTGGCTTAATCACCTGTATGGAGTCCAGAGAGCACTTAACAATCTGCCTAGAAGGTCCCTGGGGGGTCGTACTTCATATGAGTGCCTGTTCGGAACTCAAATGTATGTTCCAGATCTTGATGGTCCTGGCGTGGAGGTGGCAGAAACACCTTTTGACATAAATGAACGTGTCACTGTCTTACAGGAATTACAACAGTACAACAACTATTCTGCCTGTGCTGCCTCCATAGGAATTAAGGATGTACATGTAACTCCTACCGGCTGGATTCCTTGAGTGGGAGATCTAGTACGTGAAAAATTTGCTGTGAAAAAGGAATTTGGCCCTTATTATTGTGCACCGGTCCCAGTTTTGGAATACACGGTACCAGAACTGCCATTCTACCACTGTTGGCTGGTGCCAAAGAAAATCGTTTTGTATCTATCGACAATGTCAAACGACACCATGTGGCTGATCAGGCACAGCCGACCAAAAGGAACAGCCAGTAGTTCCCGAATTCCTCTCACTACTGGTCAAGAAGTTCCTCTACAAGTTGCAAGCAGCAACACTGACACCGCTCCGGGCTTGAGGAGGGTGGAAAATGATTTTGCATTGGTTCCACTGACATCAAATAATATGGAAATTACTGATCGATTTGACACAACTTCGACACAGATGGATGGTGCTATTTATTTGGTGCCACCACTGGAAACATCAACTCCACCAACAAACACGGCTCCAGTCTTTGTACAAACTGCTTCTGGATACTTTGCCGACATCAATGATGACTTTTCGGAATAATTCGCCTCTTTGACACCTGAACTGTCAAAACCACATAAGCTGGTACATTGGCTTAGGGTAACTTACTTCATTCTTCCACAGAACTATCTGTGGCTTTCTTTGACTGTACTGGCTTTCCTGCTTTGGATTGGGTTTGTCATCACTTTCCTTTTATTAATACATGGTCATTTTCTTCCTGGAAAAATCAGCAGTTGAACAGGTGGATGAGGTCCTAAAACCACATATTTTCTTCTCACAAGGTCCGCAGAGACTTGTCTTTTGTGGACATTTCCGCTATACCAATTCCTGATCGGATTGTTTGGGATAAAGTAACATTTGATATATGTAGCCCCACGGAGGTCGTTCAAATACCATATGTGTTTAAACTTTCAATGAACTATATAATAATACCGGGGGTTGTTTCTGATGATTGGGATGTGAAAACATTTGATTCTATGATGACTGAATTGCAGTATTATACTGTATTTGAAAACGAAGATATTTATCAATCTAGAGAAAATGATGGTGATATGTTTTGCTATAATTATTATGGGCACCATTTCATCAACAGAACAAGTACCCCAAAGACTGTTTTTAATTGCACACAATGGGAACATTGTCTGACTCCACCACAAGGGAGTTCTGAAAAGGTATTCTGAAAAAAACATATTTTTCTGGGCACAATGTTAAATTATTTAAAATTGCCACCTACAGAAAACATCTGCATACTATTGACAAATACGAAATTTATATATTCAGATTCCTTTGTTTCCTGGTTGACTATAGAAGGCTGTGAATATTGGCTAAAGTCGATTGACTTGAAGAGTGTGTGGGGAACTAGACACTGGCAAATATGGGGGAAAGAAGCTTTATTGAGAGCATGTCTGATACCTTTCAAATGATATTTTTAAATGAAAGTGTACAATAAACGAGTTGTTTAGGCTTACACCCAGTATAACTGCCCCTGCAAAATTTTATAAATGGCAAAAATATATAAATGCAACTGAAGATCAGCTCGATGAATGGGTGTCACAAACGTTTTATTAACTTCTCGGGGGGGGTTTAGAACAAGTAGGCCCGACCCTCGCTATATATCATCCGAACATACGGGTATAGTAACAACATACAGTGTAGGGAAACTATGCCAGCAATGGTTAAAGACTTCCTCACTAGACACAGTTAGAGAACACCTCAGTCTCCTGTCTAATAACACCGACTTGGGCCCCAGAAAACAACGTAGAAAATGCTTCTTATATGAAGTATATAATGTCATTTGGAAGCTTTCACAACAAGAAGCTGCGGCCCGGTTAAGGCAAATAGATCAGGAAAATTTAAAGAAGACTGTTGTATATAATGAGATTAAAACCCTGTCCGACTGAATATATACCTTAAATAACATTGTCGCTTTTGCTATAGACATTATACAAACAGATATGTCTACCTTACATTATGGACAAAGTCAGCTAGGGTCCATCATGCTGTTGGGATGGACACTTCAAACACTGAAGGTGGGTCGCGTTCCCTGGCAATATGTCAGCGCGAGGGAAATATTTTCTTCTTTTAATTTAACGCGACAACAACAACTAACGGCTAAGAAAGAAGCGACTTACGTCATGCTAAACATCGAAAAATTATAAAAGTTGCCTTTTACTGTGGCTGAAATACCATCTGCTGAGTGGTTAATACACAGGGTCATTAATCTGCCTATTTTCACATTACAATTCACATCCTGTTTAAAACATATTCCGGTAGGCGGATAGGAAAAACTGGGAGATAGATACATCCATGAGGTGTGGGAGCTACCTTTCACATACAAATGTCTCAGTGGCATGAAAGAAGTCTTTCTTAAGGGTAATGAATACGAAACATCCGTCAGCCATTCAATGGTTTGTAAACAGCTGTCCTTGCATGGGGCATGTAACACGTCTGCAGCGAACCAGGCTTGTTATCTGAAGGGCGTTCCAGTTCCCTTGATTAGACCTACGTTCCAGGTGCTTTCAAATGGCAGCTATGTTCTCCTCAATGGTGAAGACTATTGTGGGATGCGAGCCGGAATAGTTTATGTTATGTTGTTTCGGTCTCCAAGATGGTTACATGCTGCGGGAACGTACTTTTTCCTCCCACTAAAACAAAAGAGGTAGCAGACATTTGGCCTCATATTGCTACTTCTAATGCAAATATTGGCAAGTTGAGCAGAGTCAAGGCTTTATTGTTTCAAAAACATGTGGCTCTTACATCTGCACGCAAGACCTACGAACTTCAGGTGGCAAAATCGTCATCAGAGATACAGTCCCTTTTAAGTACCAACTTTCCGAGACACTTTGGTGAACTTGTGGGACGGATATTTAATGCATCCAGTACTAATGGAATCGCAAATTTCTTTAAGGCTGTTGGATCTGGTTTTGTTCACACCTCTTTCTCCATATTCGGTTTAATACCATCAGCCATCCACTCAATATTCTCCAGTATTTTCGGGGGATTTCCAATAACTTTGGCTATAATACTTGCCATTTTGCTGTTGCTATTTTTTATGCACAATGGCTGCCCCGCCGCAACTAGAAGGAACGATAGCGCTCCCATCAGCGCAGCTGTGTCGTTAAAGCATGATGTAGTATTTTGGAGCAACATGCCTGGAGCAACTGGAGTGCGACTGGTCTCTGTCATTCAGACTGGTTTTACATTGTGTGCAGCTCGTGTTTCGGTGCCTCTGGTGCTCTTTGGAACATGCACTGGAAGTTTGTCTTTCTATGCAGCTCTTGCTTTCTTTGGACGGTAATCTGTTGATGTTCTCACTGAGGGCTCATTACCAGACATGTGCGTTGAGGGTGCGTTTGCTACGGGAAACTACTTATGAGTTGCCCTTCCTGGAGGATGTGGCTCTTGATCCATCATTGGGCACACCACGGAATGCCGCCTTGGCTGATGCTCAAGCTATGGAATACGACTGCTCCTTTGTCCTTCTCAGTGATGCCTTTCCAACTTTAACACCTGCTGAAGTGGAAGATTTCCTGTTCTCCATTGTCCCAGAATCGATTGGAAATTCTAAAAAGAAATCTGATTCTTGAAATTTGGTCCTTTTTATGGCACATGTTAACAGTTTAAAATTGTCCTTTTATACGCTCATGTGTCCTTTTAACTTGTCAATATTGACATTTCGCCATGTTGCGTAGGCTCTCATTATTTTAATGAGACTACTGGATTTCGAGTGGCAGAATCGCTTGCGGTGTGGGAGACTGAGTCTAACCCACTACAGGTGACACCTGTCTCTCCAATCCGGGTTCTGCTCCGGCTAACTAGCAGCGCCTCATCTCTACCCAAGGGCAGGGATGATTGGGCAGCTGAGCGCATGATATAACTGGTTTCTCAGGGAGGCCGTGGTCACTCAGGTCTCAACCGTTTCTCTCAGTTACATTAGTCTCACATACACAATGACAAACAGAGGCAGTATATATTTCAATAATGCTTTAATAAAGCGACTGCATCTTAGATAGCAAACCGTGGACTGCAATAACCAGGACAAAACAGCATGACAAGATTAAAATTGTGACAGGAAGAGTAAAACATAAAAACAATGCTACCATATTGTCACTATAGTCAACAGACTAATTTCTACCTAGGCTATGATAGAGCACAGCGTGTTAAGCTCTAATTCTGCCTTTCAGGTTCCTCTGGGAAGACATTATCCCCCATACCTGAGCAAAGGCCTGAAGTCTGCATAAGCAGTGGTAGCGAAGCATTCAGCAATCAGCATACAGTAGTGGTCATCTGGCTGGAATCTCTCTCTAACGTGTAAGGGACAGGGAAGTGTTTTCATAATAAAACAGCTGATGTTCTAAGAAAATGTCCCTACGTAAGGATGTGTATTTTCTATGATTGTCAGAGACTAAACTTATACCACGTTCACTGGCAACCTATCTTGCTGCAGCCTTGGAAGAAGCACAGTGTGAGCAAGAATGTCTTGTTTGAGAACAGAGTGCTGGCCTAGGCAAAAACAGCTAGATAGAGATAAATAAAACAAGACCGTAAAAGTGGCTATTGTAACAACAATAAAGCAAAGCTGAATAAAATATATCTAGGTTAAAGATGGTCAAAGAGGGTTTGATCAAGGAGGAATGAGGCTGGGTTAGGGAGGGATGGGTCAATGAAGGATAGGTCAAGATGGGATGCCTAAAAGAGGGATGAGTGAAGAGGGATGGTTCAAGGTGGGATGGGTCAAGAGGGGGTGGGTCAAGGAGGGATGGGTATATCTCACTGAGAAGATGGGCTAAGGGGGGATAGGTCCACGGATGTGGACCAAGGGGGGTGGGTTAAAGAGTAAAGGGCCAAAGGGAGGCGGGTCAAGAAAGAATGGGTCAAGGAGGGGTAGTTCAAGGGAAGCTTTCTTTAAGAGATCAAGAACAGAGGTGTGAGAGGAGGACTCTTTTTGCATGGTTAGCCCCCACTCTTTGCTGGAAGTTGATGGATTCTGGACGTTATTAGTGCCCATGGCCTCTGCTAAACAGGTTCCCTGGGCTAGAGTTCTTTCCCTAAATCTTTTGTGATGCTTGGCACAATTGGTACACTCTTAAATATCACTATAAGTACCTATTAAATGGGTACTCCAGTACCCAGGGCATGAGATATTAAGATTAGACCCCTGAGGGCAGCAACACAGGTTGTGCCCCCCCTCAGGGGCCGTGCACCCAGATGCACCCAGCACTGCCATAGCAGGCTGAGTGCCCTGGTGCAAACCCAAAATACAAACTCGACTTGGCACACCCTCTGTGTGCCCTGTCCATCCCACACTGCATGTAGTATGGGTAAGTCAACCCTCTGGCAGGCCTACCAGCTCTAAGGCAGGGTGCACCATATTATGTATGAGGGCATATCTGCATGAGCAATATGCCCCCACTGCATCCCTGACAAACCAAAGGCATAGTGAGTGAACAGAGCAGCCATTTTAAATACATGTACTGGACACTGGTCAAACACGATTTTCCCAGTTACATGATGGCTTTGTCTGCACCCTGGGTTGTTTGGTATCAAACAACTCAGAATATTAAATCCAAACTGGTACCAGTGTTGGATTTAACCGTAAAAGTACCCAGGGGTCACCTTAGAGGTGCCCCTGCGAAAGCTAACCCTGGCTGGCATAGTTGCTGGCTGGTTCCATCCAGCCTGCCACTCCAGATGGCCAATATACAAACCTGGGGGAGATCCCTGGCTCTCTGGTATATAAGACAATGCCTTTCTTGGGTGGAGGAGCTAATACCCCCTCCCTCAGGAATGTGCAACACCCTGGCAGCAAGCTTCAAAGGGCTACTGTACCTGAAACTCGATCCCCCAGGCCTGCTGCTAGCAGCAGTGGGCTTCCCCCTTTGCAAGCCCCCACTTTGGGTAGGAAACCAGAAAAAGGGTAGGAGGAGTGGTCTCACTGAGCATGCACCACCCCTAAGGGCTTGCATGCGAAATGGACCCTCTATTTCATTTTTCTCCAAGTTGGAATGGAGGAAAGCAGCCAATGCGGTTTAGGGAAGTGACCATTCCCACAGGAAGTGGTCACCGTAGTGAGTGTAGCCACCCAAGGGTGAGTGTCCCATTGGACCCTACCAGGTTCCCCCTAAAGTGCACACTAAATTCAGCATTTAGTGGGCTCCCCTAGACCAAGGTTTTAGATTGAACAGGAAGGAAGAAGACAGCACCAAAGAACCAGCCAGGACGAGAACAGGGGACCTGCTGCACCAGAAGAGGCTCCAAGACCCCTGCTTGCTGCACCAGAGCCCCAAAAATCGCCACTGTGGAGGAACTGCCCGCCGGACTGACCTCAAAAGCCCCAGAGGACCTCCAGGCTTTGCAAATAGCCTAAATCTCCCTCATGAGTGGGGGCACCACTCAAGAAAATCAAGAAACCTGCAAAGGACCAACAAACCAGTGAGGGTCACTGCACTGACCAGCCAATATGTCCACGACTGGAAGTCACAGCTGGATTCAACGACACACCGAAGACCACCCAGTTATGACCTACAACTGTGCCAAGTTTAGTGAAACTGCACCTTTTAGTGGCCGAGATACACCAATACCCTGGGCACTGGTCATCTGACATTGGACAAGCAGAAAACCTGCTCCCCCAGAGCTGAAAAAGGATCAGAAGAGAGCCCCAGTTAAATGACTTCAGGAACACCCCAGACCTCTGATCAGAGTGCCCACGTTGTCCTCTAAGCTGCCCTCAAAGAGACTCATCTCCAGCTCCATTGGACTCCGTTGTGCACAGCATCCAAGACCTCCAAAATGCCCTGCACCTCGCCACCCTGGGCCTTGCATCACGGGATCTGCTGTGTGCCCCGGGTCCCCAACCCCTTGCGACCTCAACAGCACAAGGGGACCCTAAGGCACCATCTTTAACTCTGCAAACCAGCTCCTTTTCCAAGTGGCCCCTTCAGGTGGCCGTGTGCCAAGAACCTCTCCAACGCTGCTACCGCTGGAACTGGGAGCTGACCGAGACTCTCCAGCAGGCACAGGATGCCCACTGACCACTCCTGCCACTCTGCAAAAGAAGAGACTGGTAACCCAACTGTGTGATTTTTACTGCATTTTTAAAGGTGACTGTGCATTGATTCCAATGGTGCGTAATTAAGCACAGAAAGACTAACTTCGCAAAAACTTTAAAAAGTCATAACTTTAAAAGTACTTAACGTAATCTAAAGAACTACGTCTTAAAATTTATATAAAGTACTTTTATAAATTCTGGTCTTGAGTTATTCATTGAGTGTGTGTGGCGCATGACTGGATTTGTGAGTACAGCAGATACTTAGCACATCTCCTGGATTAGCCGAACTGCTCGTCCAGCTACCTTACAAATTGGAGCATTAGATGGTCTAAGTTTTACCTCCGGAAACCAACGTGTGGTTGCCCGGACCCTCTGCATAGTGTACTCGGTTTTGCACACTACATAGAGGGCCAGCATCCAACAAGAGGCATATTTACAAAAATGAGAAGAGGTGACACATCTCAGAGGGAGGCTAGGAAAAGCAAGTTACTGCCATTAATACATTTTGTACTGTACCATCTAGTCACCTTCCATCCAACTGACACCTCCCAAATGTCAACACATGTGACATGGAGCAGATATCCAATCAGACTAAAGACAGCACATGTTGCGACCTCAGAGGTGTGTTTCATCTGCACTCTACCACTGCCACTTCTCCAGATCACTATGTGCACCTTTGTGACTGAATCCCTTCTTGGCGAGAGGGAAGAGCGAGGAGCAAGAACTACTTTAAGAATTAAATCTCTCAGGGCTAGCAATCGAGGAAGATAATGGCTGGGGCAAGAGCCATGTACAAACAGAACATAATCAGCTACCATCAACAGCATTCGGATTCTTTGTGGATCAAAACTTGCAGGTCTGCATTTGCCAAACTTTGGAGATTTCTTTCTGTCCAAAATGTCACACTGAAAGATAACTACTGCAGAGAGCTGCTGAGCGAGTTAATTAAATGGCAAATCACTATAAAACTGATGAAACTGAACACTAAAATTCCACAATAAAGGACCACAGCTAAAGTGTCAGTTTCCTTAGCATGACAACAAGGAGCTTCACATGTCGCAGTTTTGGTAATAACAATTGGAGCCTTAGCCCAGCTTACACAGAGGTGAGAGACGCAGAGTAACTACTCCAACCCTCGCTCCTTGGCCCAAGGCAAGCCCAAAAAAAAGATCCCCATGTAACATGTTTGGAAGCCCATCTACTCACCGAAACAACTCCTGTCGGGCTCAGACCCACGAAGCAACCTGTGACAAGAGCCTTATGTTTACACCAATCCCCAAGGCTGTCTCTTGGCTTACCTCCCAATCCTTTATGTGGCGCAGATATCCCCAACCCCTGATCGGCGTCCAGAAGAGAGCTAAAGAGACAGATCACCACAGCTTAGTAGAGAGATCTCCACCTTATCATGCTTGCTATCCCACCTACTCACCTGGATCACTGCAGGCTGTGACAGGAGCTATTTATCTCTGGTCCTGACTCACTGAGGATATAACCAATAGATCTATCATACACAACATGCACTTCAACCTACAAAAGCATATTGGTGCCCTCACAAGACTCCTCTACGACATATGGACGCAAATGTGGTGGGAAGGAAGAAACTTAAAGATAAAGATCCCAAAGTCATGAGAACAAAGAGCAAGCCAGAAAAGACTACATCAGATCTACCAACTCAGGACCCATAAAGCAAATCAGACTCTAGCATCAACATCCACCTAATCCTACAAAGATTATCATCAATTTACCAAGATCAACATTAATCTACTAGAGACTGAAATGAAGGAGGCAAGGAACGATTGCAAGAATCTCATGACCAGATTGAGCAGAGCAGAATCTAGAATAAGTAGAGTGGAAGATGAAAAACTGAAACTTCAGAAGCAAGGAGACTCTACTTTTAAAAGAGCTGACATAGTATCCAGAGAGATCATTGAGCTGGAAGACAGAAACAGGAGAAGCAACATGAGGATTTGTGGACTGCATGAAGATGTGGAAAAAGGCTATGTCATGTTTATCCTTCCTAGAAAAAATGGATTCCACAACTTTAGGGCTCACCTTCAACAAGGAGCTTGAAATAGAAAGAGTCCAGATAGTCCCAACCAGACCAAACCCCTTCACTAAGTCACCAAGACCAATGATGTTGAGACCGCTCAGATATCCACACAGGGGAAAGATACTAGAGTACATGAACAAAATCAAGTTGTTTGAATGGATTTGCTCAAAACTAGGAATAGCACCAGACTAGTCAAAAGAGACTGGCACAAAGAAAGGGATTCCTGGTGCTTAGGGATGAGCTGAGACATATAAATATTCCCTTTGTTTTTGTCGGCTCCTCTTAAGTCAAGATCACAAACAGTGGGAAGATCTTCTACTTTTGTGAACCAGTTGATCTAAAAACACTGATTAACAACCCCCAACAATCCTAGATGATTCACTGATTCCTCAAGAGGACTCGAGCACATCATCAGATAAGGAAGTTCTGTATCTTCCTTTACTCTTACACCACCGCAGCCTCAAGGCACACTTAACTTATCAACATGTCGCATAGGCCTCACAATTCAAGCAATACCCACTATTTAGACTGTTACTAGCTAGCGGTATATGTGCCCTGACGTGCACTCCTTAAATTAGCTGTAGCTAATGCAACCTTAGTACACCGCAAAGCATCAACACATAGTGCAAACTGTACCCGGCACGACTTAGCACTTACATCTACATCTCGAAAAAGAATCCACAAATATTCACTCCTCCTAACATAGTAGAGCCGACCCTCACAGCTACACCTCAGTAGCATTAACACCCGAATCACCTACCCTCAGCAGTACTGAGAACATGTGGAAACTCCTCGTAGAAACTGACGACACACTTTGATTAGCTACAATACACCTCTAAGTCTCCCTTGCTTCTCAGTTCTATGTATTACGTGTTCATTGTGGTTTATATTGATCTCTGCTACATTTATTCACCGGCTCTCCTTTGTCTAGTGCCGTGCTTATTGGTCCTCAAACTCAGTGACCCCTATTCTTACAACTGCAACAAGGGTTCAAATTAACGTAGGTCATCAATTGAACATCACACTAGATTAAGTAACAATGTCAAAACAACTTCTCTGGACACCAAAGGTGTTAACAAGCCAGTTAGGAGAAGTGACAATATTGAGTACTATTTTAAACTAAACTAAACAGAGATATCCTCCCGCTTCAAGAGATGCAAATTGATGACATATTAGCTAAACTCATGTGAGATCACTGGTGCACAGACTACGCATCTCCATCCTCGACAAAAAAAAGAAATATGGAGTAGTAACAATTATCTACAAGAAAACAGGCTTGGGAAACATTGATACCATATTTCACAAGGATGGGAGATGGTTTATCATTAGGATAAACAAAGATGGTGTAGGCCATAACATAATTAACATAACTCCTAGAAATGATTAACCAAATTTTGGCTCAACATTAAATAAAAGATTTCTTCAAATACCCAAACACTCAGGGATATTGATGGGCAGAAATTGTATCTCCTGTGGGGCAATGTCATAGACAGAATGTCTTCATGCAAATATAACCAAGGCAAATCTAATAAACAAATAAAGAACCTTTGCAGCCTAAGAAAACTAAATGATATCTGCAGACTGTGCAACCCAACAGGAAGGGAATTTACTTTCTCCTTACACCCACACAAAGTGCTCTCAATGATAGACTACCTGCTAACCAATGACATCCCAAAATAAAACTGATAACTCCTGCCATGCCTGCACGTTAATGGATGTTAAAATATCCAGTGCCCCACTAAGAACAAAATTTGGATTTTAAATAACGAAATAAAAAACTAGCTCCAAAGAAGAGAATTATGATATTTGAATGTCAACGAATGCAAAGAAATCATGAAAAGATCCTAGATACATAAAGATAATCAAATACAAATACTACAAAATCATGAGTGAGAGAACTCACTGATGGGTTGATGAACTGTTAATCTGAAGCCATAAAAACAAAGCAGGCCATGGCAAAAGAAACCCCAAAGAAATCAAGCAAGCCCTCCATGAAAACTATATAACTTTACCAGAATATTCAAAATGAATAGTTCATGAGACAGAGAGGACTACCAAACATATTTGGATAAACATAATCTCCCATCTATAAACAATGAAATGAAAAAACTACTAAATAAACAAATTGCCAAATAAGTAATTGTCAAGGCAATATCATCCCTCAAAACCAGAAAGCCTCCGGGCCCTGACGATTTGCCTGCAAGCTTTTATAAAAGCTACTGTTAGGAATGGCCCTTTCTGTAGGCTTATCCCCAAACATTTTGCCTTTCTCCTCCTATTTTCATGACCCTCTTTTTGTTGGCTGTAGGACTCTGGGTACCTTACCACTGCTAATCAGTGCTAAAGTGCATGTGCTCTCTCCCCTAAAACCTGGTATAATTGGTTTACACATGTTTGGCTTATTTAATTTACTTTTAAGTCCCTTGTAAAGTGGTGGACCATATACCCAGGGCCTGTAATTAAATGCTCCTACTGGGCCGGCAACGCATATTGCACCACCTACAGAAGTAGCCTTTCAAACTTCTCTCAAGCCTGCCCCTGAAGGGCCCGTGTGTGCAGTTTACTGCCACATTGACTTGCCAAGTCAAACTACTTGCTAAAGCGTAAATTCCCTTTTTTACTACACTTAAGTCACCTCTAAGGTAGGCCCTAGATAGCCCTATGGGCAGGGTTCTTTGTATGCAAAAGGTAGGGCCTATATTTTTATGTGTTACATGTCCCAGTGGTGACAAATAGTCTATTTCATTTTTCAGTATGGTGAGTGCTGCTCCTCTCATAGGTTTGCATTGGGAATTCCCTTATACATGTCTAAGTTATATTTTCTGATCTGTGAGGAGTAGCATGGGCATGTTTGGTATGTTTGGAATGGTAGTGAGAGATCCTGCTTACTGGTGTAGGCGAATTCTACATTACTATTTTAGAAATGCCACTATTTAGAAAGTGGGCATTTCTCTGTGCTTATAACTCTAATGCTTTGCCGCCTGACTTCAATCCACATCTGGAGCAGAGTGACAGTTCCACTTCATGCATACTCTCCAGACAGCCATCAATTAGAGAGGGTTATGTGTGACATTGTAACATCTGCATACATCTACATACTGATGGTCTTCCTGGGCTGGGCGAGAGGGGGGGGGCACACTCTAAACCTGCATAGGCTGTGTCCTGCCCTCACAGCTCATTTATCCCCTACTGATGTCTGAAGCCAGAGAAGGGAAATTCTTGAAACTGGTCAGATCTGGCTGAAAACTTCTCCCACCTTCTAGAAGTTGGGCACCTGGAGTAGAATTATAGAGGCTCTCGACCTGTGATTTTTTGAGCACTTTTAGAACTAGGACTGAACCTCTGTCAGAAGGACTGCTGGACTACACAAAGGACTTAACAGCTTTTCTGCTGCTGCCCTGCCACCTGCTGCTGCTGGGTGACATAAAGTACTCACTAGAATTGCTTTTCTGTTTTTTGCCTTGCTGCCAGCTGACCCCTGACTGTTTTACTAAGACACAGCTGTGGTGCCAGGAGAAACTGCCATTCCTACTGCATTGTTGTGCCTGCTGCTTGCTGGGTTGAAGTCGGGATTGCCACTTTCCAAGTCAGGATCAGATGAGCAGGCTTGCTGCCTGCTTGGGCCCCCAGTGTTCTCCAAGGATGAGTGGGTTTGCCCTCTGCTTTAAGGATCTTGTAACCTGCTTTCTCTACATCTCTGCAAAGGCCTGTTCTGCATGAGCCAGTGCTATGCTCTCCAGATACCAAGAGCACTGGGGGTATGATGGACAGCACGGCCTGATTGCCAGCCAGGACCCTTGCTCCATGGTGAGTGCAAAGAGCTGATTTTGGGAAGGCTCTGCCTTCAGTGTAGCCTTTGTGGGTAGCATCATCAAGGACTTCCATTCTCAAGCGGTTGTGGCAGAGTCCTAGCTGGCAGGACCTCACCTCGCCACATTTCTATGCCCAGCCTGGAGGAGACAGCCAAGCGCGCTTCCAGGGTTCAGCCTGTGCTGCCGTCGGCCCTCTGACCTAGTCCCAACACCAAAAGGGAGGTCAGGAGCTTGCCTGCCAGTGCTACTCCAGACCGCCACCTCATAGCACGATAGCCTGACCAGGTGGGGCCCTAAGCAATGCCCTCTAACATTGCCAGGCGCGGTTTCACCACACAATCACAGAGAGTTGTTGTGGTTGCCTCAATGCTGGGAAACCCCATGAGGCCACCCAGCCATGGTCTGCCTCAAGTGCCTCCCATGTTGGCACATACCTCAGGCACATGGGTGGCATTACAGGGGAAGTACTCGACTGAGGCTTCCCCCTCCCGGAAGGACATGTCACACACCAGATAGTGATTTTATCGTATTTGCACTGCGGGCGCATGAGTGCTTCTGCGTCCTCCACCCTCACAAAAAGAACCCCCAGTACCACATAACTCATAATAAGGGAACAGGCGTCTCGGTGCCTCATGCTTCCATTGATGATTTGTGTGCTTTGTTACACCAGCCCAGGCACCTGTGTGGACTAATTATTGTATCACGTCTTCTATGAGCACAGGTGCGCTGTGACTTACTGAGATTTATGTACCTGATGTGCCTTGCCCAGTATCTGTTGCCTGACATGCCTGGCTGATTACATGTTACATACTGTTGCTAATGCCTGTCCAGTCAGAATAATAGGTATTATTAGTTCCCTGTTGGAATAACATGCATAATGTTGATGAGTTTTGGTGAACAATATGTTTTAGGCTATAACCTAACAATTGTGTTTTCATGCCTTGATGTTGTGATGTATGGCGTTCAGATTCTTGCATTGCACTGTTGCAGGATTTGCCTAGTACTCACACTATTTATGGATAATGACATTTCGGCCTGTGTTATATACAATATACACTACATATATTTTCATACATCCTGTGTGGAGTCTCTTTTGTGGTGTATTTATTGTGTCACTGGTGTGAGCGTGTTACACATACGCTTTACACATGGCCTCTGGGGATAAGCCTGACTGCTATGTGCCAAGCTAATGGGAGTGAGCACAGGTTATCTTTGGTGTGTAACTTACTTGCCCTGACTGGAGTGGTAGGTCCTGCCTGGCTGAGATACATAGCCTAGCCAAACAGAAACCCCATTTCTAACAGCTTCCAAAATAGACCACATGGAAGATCTATTATTATTATTATTAGTATTATTATTATTATTTATAGGTAAAATACTACCTATTGTAAATCACCACTTCCAGACTTGGAAGGAAGATTGGCATCAGACAATACCCGACTATTTGTCCATTTACAAAAGGAGCTGAATCACTTCATTCTGGATCAATGGCCGTGGCTCTAAACAATGAAAAGGCTTTTGATAAGGTCTCATGGGCCTTCCTCAGAACAGTGATGCACAAATAGAACATAGGCTCAGATTTATAAATATGACCTTTGCAATACATGCAAACCCAACGTCTCTTACTAGAATTACTGGTTTCCTCTCTGAGATAAATCAACCTTTCCTATATCCCTCTCTCCCCATTACTCTCCTTATTAACAATCAAGCCTTTGGTTATAGACATCTGGTCCAATCCCTCCATCCAAGGAATCCTTCGGACCAGGAACCCAGAAGGTAGATGAATACGCTGATTGCGAGTTGATATTTTCACTAGTAGCAGGATCCGCAATACCAGAAATATTCTACATGATCAAATCATATGCACGTGCTCAAGGTTGCTCCTTGAATGTTGAGAAAACGGAAGTCTTCCCCTTATTCCCCCTGCCTGCCTCACACAGTGGAGAATACAGATTTAAAATGGCAAAACAAGACCATCGTCCAATTTAACACCCCCCTAATGAACTCAAGAAAAAATTCTGAGAAAATCCTACTCACAAAAATCCAAACTTGGGTTGGCACTCAAATGTATTAGGCAAAGGGGCAGATTAGAAGGTATTAAAGTGATATTTTTCCTGCAGGGTATTTTTGTCATATGTTTTGCCTTATTACTATTGCAGACCTCTACAAAACAAATTGACAAAACTATGTCTAAATTCACATGGCTAAACAGAAATCCAGAATTCACTTACAGAAAATCAGGATTAATAAAATATGAGCAGTGCTAGCCTTCCAAACCTTCTCAAATTCCAAATATCATTCTTAGTGAGAGGAGCCTCTGACTCGCTATGAGAAGATCCCATGATCCCCGCTCCTCTATGGGTCCAGATAGAAAAGGACGTGTTTGAACCTTCAACTCCAACTGCATCGCTTACCATGAAACATTTAAAGGTCAATCACTCCTCCGACATACTGGAGCACGTCACGTGGGCACTCAAATACCTAGACTGAGGATCCCGAACAAACTACAAGGTCCAACCCTTGCTTCCCTTTGGGGCAACCTGCTAATCAGATTAGAAGGGGAAACTATTTATTGGAAAGACTGGCTAGAAAAAGGAATCATATATCAAGGATGGAGGCTCCTCGGACAATCCAATGTCCTTCACAACGATTCAACAAACACATAGGCCCTCATTACAACTTTGACGGGCGGCGGAGGCCGCCCGCCAAAGTTGCGCCGCAGGAATACCGCACCGCGGTCTGAAGACCGCGGCCGGCATTCTGAGTTTCCCGCTGGGCAGGCGGGCGGCCGCCTTAAGGCCGCCCGCCAGCCCAGCGGGAAACAACCTTCCCACGAGGACGCCGGCTCGGAATCGAGCCGGCGGAGTGGGAAGGTGCGACGGGTGCTACTGCACCCGTCGCGTATTTCACTGTCTGCTATGCAGACAGTGAAATACAAGCGGGGCCCTCTTACGGGGGCCCCTGCAGTGCCCATGCCATTGGCATGGACACTGCAGGGGCCCCCAGGGGCCCCGCGACACCCCCTACCGCCATCCTGTTCCTGGCGGGCGAACCGCCAGGAACAGGATGGCGGTAGGGGGTGTCAGAATCCCCAAGGCGGCGCAGCATGCTGCGCCGCCTTGGAGGATTCTGACGGGCAGCGGAAAACCGGCGGGAGACCGCCGGTTTTCCTGCACTGACCGCGGCCAAAGCGCCGCGGTCAGAATGCCCTAAGGGGCACCGCCAGGCTGTCGGCGGTGCTCCCGCCAACCGCGAGCCTGGCGGTCACAGACCGCCAGGCTCGTAATGAGGGCCATAATTCTTCAAACATAGGGTTTATAAATGAATTAACATTAAAGTGGCCTTAAATAAACTCTCCTTATATACATGACCTAATCACTTTGATGAGATGCCTCACTCCACTGGGACAACTGGCCTAGTATACACATATATATATATATATATATATGTTACCTACTGGAAGTCGCCAGTAAGTAGTTATACTTAGGACCATGTTTCCATAGGAAAAGTTTTTTTTTTTATGTACCTATATCTTTGGCACCGTTTGACGAATCTTGATTAAACTTTCCCCAAAAAGTGTTGGGGTGATTCTTGTTGCACATGGAAAGTTTCAGGGTGATCTGTTAAGAGGGGGGGGGGGATTCGAGAAAAAGGGCGCTCAAAAAGGTTGTGTTTCCCATGTTAATTTCAATAGGATTCTTTAGACGCGACTACAGGCCGAACCACTGGGCGGAATTACACCACATTTGGCAGAACGCTGGCGGCCAGGACGCAGATTATGCTTTTGCTTACTTGGTGTGAATCTGTAGCTTCTGAGATATTGAAGGGAAAATTCATTTGTATATTTCTGGCCGCGAATAATTTACAAAATTTGCTACTTTTTCCCACATAGGTGTGCAAAAATAAGCGTTGCAATTGGTGACCGCAACCTGACTACAAGATGAAAATCCAAATTGCAAGTGGCATAAGGGGTCAGGGTGAAGGTACCCTGACCCCAGGGGGGTGATATAGGTGTGTTTTAGGTGCAAATTATGGGTTTAAAATAATTTTGCATCACCATGCACGATATTTGTGAAAAATCGTGAATTTTTTAGAATGATTTGTGAATATGGAAAAAAACACAGACTCATTCATACATTAATTCATTCACTCATACATGCACTCAGAGACTCATGTGTCCACTCACACCCACTCAGACACTCATGCACCCCCTCACACCCACTCAGACTCACACCCACTTCTAGACCCACTCAAACACTCACGCACCCACTCACAGATCCACTGACAGAGACATGCCCTGTGGCCAACCTGCGCTGCTCACAGCCAAAGGACATGCGTGGGGTTGGGTGGTTATAAAGGCTTTGCTGCAAGGCCTGGCTGTTGGCCAGGCCTTGTGACCAACCCCTGCCACACACAGCAGGGGTTGGAATAGCATACAGTAATTAAAATTCCTTTACATTAAAAAACATAGAAATTCACTGAAAAAGCCAAAGGTTACAGGGACATTTTAGTTAGGTTCTGAATTTACTTGTACAAAACCATAGAAATTCAGCAGTTAGAGCTTTTTTAAGTAACTATAACTCGCACCCTAAGATACCTATAATTCGCGCCTTCGATATGCACAGATAATTACTCCACATATTATATCATTGATGAGATCTTGTATGGCATCTTTGATATTATCACTGCAACATTTCCAATCAAATTATTGATAAGAAAACTGTGCATGGCAAGGGCTTAAGTTATTAGTTGCTTTAGGGTGCGAGTCATAGTTACTTAAAAGAACTCTGACTATAACTGCCGATTTTTCTGGTTTGGTACGAGTAAATTCAGAACCTAACAATAACATCCCTGTAACCTTTGTTTTTTTCAGTGAATAAATAGGAACAGCAGTAACAGCTGTGCACAAAAAAGTGGGAAGATTCCTGTAATAGATTAAAACTCCACCCTGCAACAGTGCCACAATGGACTGATATTGAAGCAAATCACAATATCTAGTATTTAAATCCAGGGCAAATTCTGGACTATACATAGGTCTTGTTGGACTCCTGACAAGGTATTGAAATCTAGGGCCAGATTTAAGAGCCCCTAGCGCCCTTCCAACCCCACATTAGCGTAATTTGTTTATGCTAATGTGGCGTTGAATGGCCGAAAACGCTGCACCATATTTACAAATTGGCGCAATACATGCATTGCACCACTTTGTAAACCTTTGCGCTACATTATGCCTGCGCCAGGCATAATGTATGCAACGGGTTTATTCCAGTGGCGGGGGGGCACAAAAATGGTGCAAATAAATCTAAAAGATGTCTTTGCGTCATTTTTTCAGGGATTTGTAACACCTGAACAGAGCAGGCATTAAAAGGAGGCTCCTATTGGTTTCAAAGGGCCTCGGGGTGCTTTGCAGGATTAGTGTCAATTTGTTTTACACTAGTCCTGCAAAGCGCCAAACTAGCGTTAAAGAATGTGGCACTAGTTCACTAACTACCACCATGGTGCGCCGTCTTTTGAATACGGCGGACACATGGTTGCGTTAGGGGGGCGCTAAGGGGTGCAGGAAAAGTGGCGCTATACTAGGTGCAGCACAACTTTTCATAAATCTGCCCCCTCGTCTTTTACAACCAGATACTTGCTGGAATTGCAAATAAATTAAGGGGTCTTAGAAAATATGATTCTCTACTGCTGATTGATAAACTCACTCTGGACAGACATCTGACACATGCTACATAAGATACTCCAAACTGATATACAACTCAACCCAATTATCTGTGCATTAGGACCAAGGATGATCACTCCTCCTTCTCTCATCATAACCAAACTTCTATAACAAAATGCAAAACTTCAAAGTTAACACTTTGCATCACATGTGGTCCAAATGAGACCTATACTTAGAAACACAAAACCACAGTGGATTTAATAACTCTGAAAGCAGCAAACAACAAAGAGACAGTAAACTTACTGCACAGACCCCTGCACCAAAAGAGCCATGAACAGTTTTCTCATCAATAAAATTATTGCAAATGTTGCAGTGATAACATCAATGATGCCAATGAAAATGTCATCAATGATGTAATAAGTGGGGTAATTAGCTGTGCACATCGGGGGCACAAGTTATAGTTACTTGAAGTAACTCTAACAGATGAATTTCTATGGATTTGCCCATGTAAACTCAAAGCCTAACTATCACATCCCTGTTAGCTTTGTTTTTTTCATTGAATTTCTATGTTTTTTCAAACGCAGTATACCTAACTATAACATCACTGCAACCTTTGTGCTTTTTTCACTGAATTTCTATGTCTTCTTTAACGAAGCAGGGGACTCACCGCTGGGCCTGACATGCATCTAACCCCACCCTTCGCACAGCCTTTGGCCATGTGCGTCAGCGGTTAGGGTTAGCTGCAGGGCCTGCGGCCCACCCCCACATCGGCATCCAACCCTGTGCCATGCATGGCCTTTGGCCGTGCTCGGTGGGGTTTGGCCGACACCCAACCGAGCACAGCAGGGGTTGGCTGCAGGGCCTGGCTGCTGGGGCCAGGCCCTGTTGCCAACTCCTCCTAGGCATCCTGGGGGGTTGAAGTATAATTTCTGTGAAATGAGCATTGGTGCCAGAATGCATCCTGACCTGCTTATTTATCCAAGAAGGGGCCACAGTATTGCGCAAAATGTTTACCCAGATAGAGTACTCTCTACTGGCTAATTAGTAAGGGCTGCCTTCTTCAATAAATGTATGGTGCATATTCCACACTACAGCTATGTTAATGACCCCGAGGTAATGTCTCCAGTGACCTTGAGTGTCTGTAATATGAGCGTCTTCATCATGAAATCTGTGCTAACATGAATCCTTGCATAGAGAAAATAGGAAGACTACAAAGGGTTAAATCTCCACCAAGAAAGGGCACATCCTCTTCATTATATGAAGTAAGTGCTTCTTTCTTTGTTTGAGATGTGCTTATATTTCTCTGCATCCCGAACCCCTGAGGGGGCCTTTTGATAAGCTGGCCATCCTGCTGGAAAAAGGCAGGAAGACCGTTGTATACCCCTAACATATATGGGGCAGGGCCACAGGGGTGGACCTTTGAGGTTGTTTTGTGCATTTGCATAATTGTAGTAATGAAAAGGATAAACAATAGACTCTGCTCTCACCTGAAGAGAACCAGAGAAAGGATTCCACTCGTCACAGTCACTACAGAAGAGATTGTGCTCCGACAGAGCAAGGATGCATTCACTGCCATCAATAGTTCAGATCGCTTTTCAAGGTGAAATTGCAGAGAAAACACCCTTGCTTTGGATGAGTTCAAGAAGTTAGGAGGATTTGTCCTTTACGGAACCGGAACTTCAAATGGGGCACCTGCTATGTTTCCATTTGTAAGTGCTTCCCATTGAGGATTCCTTTCAGTGAAGTGTGCACTGGTCTGGAATTGACCAGAGACCATGTGTGGAGCCTCAAGGCCCAGACGGCCTCTGCTGTCTCCCTGCCTCCTACGGGAGCCGGCACTGCTAAGCATGAAGCTCTCTGTGTGTGGGAACAACCCTTTCAGCAGTTTTCCTGCTCCACTTGCTGGGCGTGGAGTTACTGTTTGCAAACTGCTATCTCCCTCGCCATGCACAGTTTTCCCATCTATAACTTTGTTGCAAATGTTGCAGAGATATTATCAATGATGTCCTAGACAAATTCACAACTGATGTAATATGTGGGTTATTAGCAGTACATGGAGAGGACACAAGTTATAGGTACCTTAGGACACGAGTTATAGTTTCTCAAAATAATACAACTATACGTGATACATTTCTATGGTTTTGTGTGTATAATCAGAACCTAATTACAACCTTTGTTTTTTGTGTATTTCTAAGTTTTTTTAAACTTTATCTCCTAACTATAACCTCCTTGTAACCCTGCTGTCAACCTACCGCATACAGCCAACCCCACGCTGCACACAGCCTTTGGCTAGGCCCTGTGGCCACCCCGCATGCAGCCAACCTCATGGTGTAGGTACTGTGAGGGGCTGTAGGGGTGTGTGACTGAATGTGTGTGGTTGCATGAGTGTGTAAGTGGGTGTGTGAGTGTATTAGTGGGTGTGACTGCATGTGTAAGTGGCTGTGTAGGTCTTTAAGTGGTGTGTGAGTGCTTGTGTGAGAGGATGTATGAGTGGTTGTGTGGGTCTCTGGGCGTGCAAGTGGTTTTGTGGCTCAGTGAGTGGGTGTGTGAGTGTCTGTATGGGTGTGTGAATGGGTGTGTGAGTGGTTATGTGGGTATGTGACTGGGTGTCATAATGGTTTTGCGGGTCTGTGATCGGGTGTACTGTTTTTTTAATTGGGCTCTGGATCTGCTGATCCCTCATAGATTCGCACGGGGGCTGTGCTGAGTGCCGCAAAGGCTCAGCGGATCCATGGCTGTCCCAAAATAAAATATGAGGTCCCTCAAAGACGCCTCCATCAGTCCTACGGGGTCTACGTATGACAATTGTTGCCTTTGTACATAGCTGGTTCCTATAGAGACCCACGTAAAGACTCAGACTGGACTAGAGGCCAGTCAGGCAGTGCCAAAAGAGCTGGTCTGACAGGTCAGTATGTGGGCCAGTTTTTGGCTAACGCATTCACAAATGGGAACCACCTTTATTTTGATATCAGGGCATTAGAGGTCGTGCGCCACTAAAACCTCCCTCTCTTTACTATTCTCTTTGTAGTTCACATGCATGGATACGGACCCTTTAAGAAGGCACATGCTCACTCGGGCCATGTGATTGCCAATAGAAGGTTCCTTTGCTCAGACAAACACAGACTGATGTGTCATCACTGGTGTCCGAGTGATCTGGTGGGCTGTACTGCTCCAAGTCACAAGACTCTCCAGGTCGCAAGGCTTTCCTCCTCCTCCCTTGTGGACTTCTTCTACAGGGAAAACCCCACTCCACTTTTACTTATTGGGCCAGAGCATATCTACAGACATCACCAAATGGAGCCTCCTGCCCCATGGCAAACCCACATTGTCAGATAAGGTCCGTAGCAAAGCGCAGGGACCAAGTGATTGGAAAGCGTGCTTTATACAAAAAACATGTTACATTACATCACGTTGCACACTTCCATTGGCTCATTCCCAGACATCTAGAAACATGTTACCTCCATGCCACTGCTCAAGAAACCATCTGCTGACCAAGCCATGCTTTCCAACGACAGACCCGTATCCCTCCTATCACACCTGGCAAAGGCTTTTTAGAAACAAATCAACCAACGTCTCAAACCATCACAGAAACCACCAGCTCCTCTATGCCACAAAGTCCAGTTTTAGGCTCGATCACAGTCCAGAAATAGCACTCATCACCACCACAGATGACATCTGAATGATCCTTGACAGAGGAAACATAGCAGCCCTCATTATCCTGGATCCCTCTGCCGTATCTGGCACGGTCTCACACAGTGCCCTCTCAGGCACCTGTGTGAGATTGCCATCGAAGTACCTGTTCTCCACTGTTTGTACTCCTTCTTAATGGATGCAACATAAGCTGTGATCCTGGCACCTTACTCCGCAGAAGCCCATAAACACGTGTGGAGTGCCTCAAGGCTCATCGCTAAGCCCCACCCTCTTCAACCCATACATGATCCCCCTGGCCAATGCCATCTGTGCACAGGACATCAACATCTTCTCCTACACAGATGACACACAACTCATACTCTACATCTCAGATAACACCCCAAATACAAGAAAGATGTTCACTACCTGCATGACCAAAATGGATGAAAGCCAACAGTCTCACGCTCAACACCACCAAAGCAAAATAGTGGTCGTCGGCAAGAGTACCTCACCATGGGACTACAACTCGTGGCTGGTCAAACCCAGACCCACACCCAGCAGCCACACCAGAGACTTCAGAATAATTATCAACAGCAAACTGGACATGACCACAGCACTATCACTGCATCCTGCTTCCACACCCTGAAGAAGCTGAGGAACATCTTAAATTGGTTACCAAGCAACGCTATAAAAACTAACAGTCACCCTCTAGTCTCCAGCAGGTTAGACTACAGGAACACCCTCTATGCTGGGATTACCAAGCAACTCACTAGAAGACTACAAACCATCCAGGCAGACAGACGCATCCTCAACCTCCTCCACAGAACTTAGATTACACTGCACCTCGTGGAGTTACACTGGCTTCCGATACACGAACGCGCTCATTTCAAACTACTCACACACACATTCAAGGCACTACACAATTTAGGCCCCAACTCTCTGAACAGTTGAATTTTCCTCCACTAACCACCCAGATACCTCAGCTCTGCGGGACTCCTACTTGCGGACATCCCACGCACACACAGACCCAGATCAGGAGGACAGGTGTGCCTACATCGCTCCAAGAGCATGGAGCGGCTTCCTACTCAACATCAGACTCTTGAATTACACAAGAACCGGAAGAACAGGCTTTTCACTAAACAATCTACTATAGGAACGTCTAGGCACACATACCTGCTCAGCATCAGGACACCCTCAAGAGTGATAGTGCACTTTACAAATACACATAACATTTTCAAATACACGTAAAGTCAGGGACACCAAAGTGATGGGGGAAGGACAGAGGACAAAGGAACTAGTTACCTGGCATAGATCTGAACCTCAAACTCTGAAGACGCAGAAGTTGTATCCAAGGTCCAAGTCAAGTTGGAGTAGAAATCCTCACTCACCAGTCTCACCTTCTGTGGAGCGTGTGGTAAACTTAGAGCTGAGGGAAACAGGAATAGTGAGTTTGCTGTTAGATGAATCCATGAGTTTGGAGGGAGTATTCACCAGCTCTACACCATGCAGATAAACATTATGTACGCTTCAACTCTGTGACACTACAGTTGTTAAAACTTTCATTGTGATGTAATCCCATTTACACAGCTTGCTTTTTCCCTCTCACTGATTCTCTTCACTTTTGACTCACTCACTAGCTTTCAGACACTCTCAATTAACCCCACCTTGACCCACTGATTCCTAACCCCTCTTACTGACTCCTTGGCCTGCTCTCTGACTCCCAACCCTTCTGGCTCACTCACTGACTGTCAGCACCAGCCACTGAGTACAAACATTGCTCACTGACAGATAGCTGCACTTGAGTTCCTAACCACACTTGCTGACCTGTGCCCCTACTCACTGACCCTCCCCCACCAACTTACTTGCTCACTGACTCCTAGCCTCACTCACTGAGACCAAGCCCCCACTAGCAGCTACTGAACCTACCAGGACTCCCAGCCCCCTTCCTGCACTTGCAGCCCTAACCTACCAACTCCCTGCCTGCTCTCTGAATTACAGTCTGCTACTCAGCTACCTGCATCACTGACCCACCTCGAAAGTCACCTGCAGCCTACCCACCATCCTTCCAGTCTCTCCTAAATTCTAAACGCCACCCCTACAGACACCTATACACATCTATAGCCTATCCACTGCCATTCCACACTCACCTACAGCCTACCTCCCACTCTCCCAGGCTCACAGCCTTACTTACAGACTCACACTGCACTTCCCGAATCACAGCCTCACTTGAAAGATACATGCAGACACTTGCCGACTCACAGCCTCACTTGAAGCCTACTAGGTGGTCTTACAGACTCACTGATTCTGATGCTCACCTACACCCTACTTTCCTCCCTTACACACTCACCTACAACATACCTGAAACCCTTTAGACTCTGAGGCTCACCTACGGCCTACCCACTGCACTTCCAGACTCCCAGGCTCATCCACAGCTTACCTTCCTTCCTTCCTTCCAGACTCCCAGGCTCACCCACAGCTTACCTCCCTCCTGTCCAAACTCCTAGACTAATCCACAGCTTACCTCCATCCCTTCTAGACTCACAGGTTCACCCATAGCTTATCTTCCTCCCTTCCAGACTCCCATGCTCATCCGCAGCTTACCTTCCTCCCTTCCAGACTCCCAGGCTCACCCACAGCTTACCTACCTCCCTTCAAGACTCCCAGGCTCACCTACAGCTTACCTTCCTGCCATCAAGACTTCCAGACTCACCCGCAGCTTATCTTCCTCCATTGCAGACTCCTAGACTCACCCACAGCTTATCTTCCTCCATTCCAGACTCCCAGGCTCACCCACAGCTTATCTTCCTCCCTTCCAGACTCCCAGGCTCACCCACAGCTTACCGTCCTCCCTTCCAGACTCCCAGGCTCACCCACAATTTACCTTCTTCCCTTCCAGACTCCCAGGCTCACCCACAGCTTACCTTCCTCCCTTCCAGACTCCCAGGCTCACTCACAGTTTACCTTCCTCCCTTCCAGACTCCCAGGCTCACCCACAGTTTACCTTCCTCCCTTCCAGACTCCCAGGCTCACCCACAGTTTACCTTCCTCCCTTCCAGACTCCCAGGCTCACCCACAGTTTACCTTCCTCCCTTCCAGACTCCCAGGCTCACCCACAGCTTACCTTCCTCCCTTCCAGACTCCTAGACTCACCCACAGCTTATCTTCCTCCATTCCAGACTCCCAGGTTCATCCACAGCTTATCTTCCTCCCGTCCAGACTCCCAGGCTCACCCACAGCTTACCTTCCTCCCTTCCAGACTCCCAGGCTCATTCACAGCTTATCTTCCTCCCTTCCAGACTCCCAGGCTCACCCACAGCTTACCTCCCTCCTCTCCAGACTCCCAGGCTCACCCACAGCTTATCTTTCTCCTTTCCAGACTCCCAGCCTCACCCACAGCTTACCTTCCTCCCTTCAAGACTCCCAGGCTCACTCACAGCTTACCTTTTTCCCTTCCAGACTCCAAGGCTCACTCACAGCTTATTTTCCTCCCTTCCAGACTCCCAGGCTCACCCACAGCTTACCTTCCTCCCCTCCAGACTCCTAGGCTCACTCACAACTGACCTTCCTCCCTTCCAGATTCCCAAGCTCATCTACAGCTTACCTTCCTCCCGTCCAGACTCCCAAGCTCACTCACAGCTGACCTTCCTCCCTTCCAGGCTCACCCACAGCTTATCTTCCTCCCTTCCAGACTCTCAGGCTCACCCACACCTTACCTTCCTCCCTTCCAGACTCCCAGGCTCACCCACAGCTTACCTTCCTCCCTTCAAGACTCCCAGGCTCACCCACAGCTTACCTTCCTCCCGTCCAGACTCCCATGTTCACCCACAGCTGACCCTCCTCCCTTCCAGACTCCCAGGCTCACCCACAGCTTACCTTCCTCCCTTTAAGACTCCCAGGCTCACCCACGGCTTACCTTCCTCCCTTCAAGACTCCCAGGCTCACCCACAGCTTACCTTCCTCCCGTCCAGACTCCCAGGCTCACCCACAGCAGACCTTCCTCCCTTCCAGACTCCTAGGCTCATCCACAGCTTACCCGCCACTCTATTATTCTCCTACACTCAACTACATCCTCCTGCCACTTTTCCAGACTTCCGGATTTATTTGTATCCTGCCCGACGTCTTCTGAATCACATTCTAACTCATATTCTACAAGCTGCCTTGACAGGTTCCCAGATCCCACAACTTACCCACTCCCCTCCCAAACTCCCAGGTGTACTTACAGACTACCTGGCACCTCTTTGAGACTCACAGATTTACTTGCTGCCTACTTGCTGCACCCCAAGGCTCCGAGACTCATCTCCTCTCTGTATGTTACTCTTCCAGATGTGCAAAGTCACCTGCCACTGACCTGCAATCATTTGAGACTGCAAGACTCGCCCACAGCTTATCCACTGCCCCTCTAGCCTCCCAGACTCACCTGAACCCTACCTGCTGCCTCTCAGACTCCGAGAATAACCTACAGCATACCCACTGCCTCTCAGACTCCCAGACTCACCTGCAGCATACCCACTGCCTGTCAGACTCCCAGACTCACCTGCAGCATACCCACTGCCTCTCAGACTCCCAGACTCACCTGCAGCATACCCACTGCCTCTCAGACTCTCAGACTCGCCTGCAGCATACCCACTGCCTCTCAGACTCCCAGACTCGCCTGCAGCATACCCACTGCCTCTCAGACTCCCAGACTCCCAGACTCACCAGCAGCACCTACCTGCTGCCTCTCAGACTCCCAGACTCACCTGCAGCATACCCACTGCCTCTCAGACTCCCAGACTCACCTGCAGCATACCCACTGCCTCTCAGACTCCCAGACTAACCTGCAGCATACCCACTGCCTCCCAGACTACCAGACTCGCCTGCAGCATACCCACTGCCTCTCAGACTCCCAAACTCCCAGACTCACCAGCAGCATACCCACTGCCTCTCAGACTCACCTGCAGCATACCCGCTGCCTCTCAGACGCCCAGACTCACCTGCAGCATACCCATTGCCTCGCAGACTCCCAGACTCACCTGCAGCATACCTGCTGCCTCACAGACTTCCAGACTCACCTGCAGCATACCTGCTGCCTCTCAGACTCCCAGACTCATCTGCAGCATACATGCTGCCTCACAGACTCCCAGACTCACCTGCAGCCTACCCGTTGCACCTCTAGACTCCCAGACTCACCTGAACCCTACCTGCTGCCCCTCTATCATCCCAGACTCACCTGAACCCTACCTGCTGCCTCTCAGACTCCCAGACTCACCTGCAACATACCCACTGCCTCTCAGGCTCCCAGACTCACCTGCAGCATACCCATGCCTCTCAGACTCCCAGGCTCACCTGCAGCATACCCACTGCCTCTCAGACTCCCAGACTCACCTGCAGCATACCTGCTGCCTCACAGACTTCCAGACTCACCTGCAGCATACCTGCTGCCTCACACACTTCCAGACTCATCTGCAGCATACCCACTGCCTCTAAGACTCCCAGACTCACCTGCAGCATACCTGCTGCCCCTCTAGCCTCCCAGACTCACCTGAACCCTAGCTGCTGCCTCTCAGGCTCCCAGACTCACCTGCAGCATACCCAATGCCTCTCAGACTCTCAGATTCACCTACAGCAGACCTGCTGCCTCACAGACTTCCAGACTCACCTGCAGCATACCCACTGCCTCTCAGACTCCCAGTCTCAACTGCAGCATACCCACTGCCTCTCAGGCTCACAGACTCACCCCTAGCATACCTGCTGCCTCACAGACTTCCAGACTCACCTCTAGCATACCTGCTGCCTCACAGACTTCCAGATTCACCTGCAGCATATCTGCTGCCTCTCAGACTCCCAGACTCACCTGCAGCATACCTGCTGCCTCACAGACTCCCAGACTCACCTGCAGCCTACCAGTTGCACCTCTAGACTCCCAGACTCACCTGAACCCTACCTGCTGTCCCTCTAGCCTCCCAGACTCACTTGAACCCTACCTGCTGCCTCTCAGACTCCCAGACTCACCTGCAGCGTACCCACTGCCTCACAGACTCCCAGACTCACCTGCAGCATACCCACTGCCTCACAGACTTCCAGACTCACCTGCAGCATACCCACTGCCTCTCAGACTCCCAGACTCACCTGCAGCCTACCTGCTGCCGGTCAGACTCCCAGACTCAACTGCAGCATACCCACTGCCTCTCAGGCTCCCAGACTCACCTGAACCCTACCTGCTGCCTCTCAGACTCCCAGACTCACCTGCAGCATACCTGCTGCCTCTCAGACTCCCCTGCAGCATACCTGCTGCCTCATAGACTTCCAGACTCACCTGCAGCATATCTGCTGCCTCACACACTTCCAGACTCACCTGCAGCATACCCACTGCCTCTCAGACTCCCAGACTCACCTGCAGCATACCTGCTGCCCCTCTAGCCTCCCAGACTCACCTGAACCCTACCTGCTGCCTCTCAGACTCCCAGACTCACCTGCAGCATACCCACTGCCTCTCAGACTCTCAGATTCACCTGCAGCAGACCTGATGCCTCTCAGACTTCAGACTCACCTGCAGCATACCCACTGCCTCTCAGGCTCACAGACTCACCTCTAGCATACCTGCTGCCTCACAGACTTCTAGACTCACCTCTAGCATACCTGCTGCCTCACAGACTTCCAGACTCACCTGCAGCATACCCACTGCTTCTCAGACTCCCAGACTCACCTGCAGCATACCCACTGCCTCTCAGACTCCCAGACTCACCTGCAGCCTACCTGCTGCCTCTCAGACTCCAAGACGCACCTGTAGCACACCTGCTGCCTAACAGACTTCCAGACTCACCTGCAGCGTACCTACTGCCTCTCAGACTCCCAGACTCACCCCTAGCATACCTGCTGCCTCACAGACTCCCAGACTCACCTGCAGCCTACCAGTTGCACCTCTAGACTCCCAGACTCACCTGAACCCTACCTGCTGTCCCTCTAGCCTCCCAGACTCACTTGAACCCTACCTGCTGCCTCTCAGACTCCCAGACTCACCTGCAGCGTACCCACTGCCTCACAGACTCCCAGACTCACCTGCAGCATACCCACTGCCTCACAGACTTCCAGACTCACCTGCAGCATACCCACTGCCTCTCAGACTCCCAGACTCACCTGCAGCCTACCTGCTGCCGGTCAGACTCCCAGACTCAACTGCAGCATACCCACTGCCTCTCAGGCTCCCAGACTCACCTGAACCCTACCTGCTGCCTCTCAGACTCCCAGACTCACCTGCAGCATACCTGCTGCCTCTCAGACTCCCCTGCAGCATACCTGCTGCCTCATAGACTTCCAGACTCACCTGCAGCATATCTGCTGCCTCACACACTTCCAGACTCACCTGCAGCATACCCACTGCCTCTCAGACTCCCAGACTCACCTGCAGCATACCTGCTGCCCCTCTAGCCTCCCAGACTCACCTGAACCCTACCTGCTGCCTCTCAGACTCCCAGACTCACCTGCAGCATACCCACTGCCTCTCAGACTCTCAGATTCACCTGCAGCAGACCTGATGCCTCTCAGACTTCAGACTCACCTGCAGCATACCCACTGCCTCTCAGGCTCACAGACTCACCTCTAGCATACCTGCTGCCTCACAGACTTCTAGACTCACCTCTAGCATACCTGCTGCCTCACAGACTTCCAGACTCACCTGCAGCATACCCACTGCTTCTCAGACTCCCAGACTCACCTGCAGCATACCCACTGCCTCTCAGACTCCCAGACTCACCTGCAGCCTACCTGCTGCCTCTCAGACTCCAAGACGCACCTGTAGCACACCTGCTGCCTAACAGACTTCCAGACTCACCTGCAGCGTACCTACTGCCTCTCAGACTCCCAGACTCACCCCTAGCATACCTGCTGCCTCACAGACTCCCAGACTCACCTGCAGCATACCCACGGCCTCTCAGGCTCCCAGACTCACCCCTAGCATACCTGCTGCCTCCCAGACTCCCAGACTCACCTGCAGCATACCCACTGCCTCTCAGACTCCCAAACTCACCTGCAGCATACCCACTGCCTCTCAGACTACCAGACTCACCTGCAGCATACCCACTGCCTCTCAGACTCCCAGGCTCACCTGCAGCATACCCACTGCCTCTCAGACTCCCAGACTCACCTGCAGCATACCTGCTGCCTCACAGACTTCCAGACTCACCTGCAGCCTACCTGCTGCCTCTCAGACTCCAAGACGCACCTGTAGCACACCTGCTGCCTAACAGACTTCCAGACTCACCTGCAGCATACCTACTGCCTCTCAGACTCCCAGACTCACCCCTAGCATACCTGCTGCCTCATAGACTCCCAGACTCACCTGCAGCATACCCACGGCCTCTCAGGCTCCCAGACTCACCCCTAGCATACCTGCTACCTCACAGACTTCCAGACTCACCTGCAGCATACCTGCTGCCTCACACACTTCCAGACTCACCTGCAGCATACCCACTGCCTCTCAGACTCCCAGACTCACCTGCAGCATACCTGCTGCCCCTATAGCCTCCCAGACTGACCTGAACCCTACCTGCTGCCTCACAGACTTCCAGACTCACCTGCAGCATACCTGCTGCCTCTCAGACTCCCAGACTCACCTGCAGCATACCTGCTGCCCCTCTAGCCTACCAGACTCACCTGAACCCTACCTGCTGCCTCTCAGACTCCCAGGCTCACCTGCAGCGTACCCGTTGCACCTCTAGACTCCCAGACTCACCTGAACACTACCTGCTGCCTCTCTAGCCTCCCAGACTCACCTGAAACCTACCTGCAGCCTCTCAGACTCCCAGACTCACCTGCAGCATACCCACTGCCTCTCAGACTCCCAGACTCACCTGCAGCATACCCACTGCCTCCCAGACTCCCAGGCTCACCTGCAGCATACCCACTCCCTCTCAGACTCCCAGACTCACCTGCAGCATACCTGCTTCCTCACAGACTTCCAGACTCACCTGCAGCATACCTGCTGCCTCACACACTTCCAGACTCACCTGAAGCATACCCACTGCCTCTCAGACTCCCAAACTCACCTGCAGCATACCTGCTGCCCCTCTAGCCTACCAGACTCACCTGAACCCTACCTGCTGCCTCTCAGACTCCCAGACTCACCTGCAGCATACCCACTGCCTCTCAGACTCCCAGACTCACCTCTAGCATACCTGCTGCCTCACAGACTTCCAGACTCACCTGCAGCATACCCACTGCCTCTCAGACTCCCAGACTCACCTGCAGCATACACACTGCCTCTCAGACTTCCAGACTCACCTGCAGCATACCCACTGCCACTCAGACTCCCAGACTCACCTGCAGCATACCTGCTGCCTCTCTGACTCTCAGACTCACCTGCAGCATACCCGCTGCCCCTCAGACTCCCAGACTCACCTGCAGCATACCCACTGCCTCTCAGACTCCCAGGCTCACCTGTAGCGTACCTGCTGCCTCTCAGACTCCCAGACTCACCTGCAGCATACCCACTGCCTCTCAGGCTCCCAGACTCACCTCTAGCATACCCACTGCCTCCCAGACTCACCTGAACCCCACCTGCAGCCCCTCAGACTCCCAGACTCACCTCCAGCATACCCACAGCCTCTCAGACTCCCAGACTCACCTGCAGCATACCCACTGCCTCACAGACTTCCAGACTCACCTGCAGCATACCCACTGCCTCTCAGACTCCCAGACTCACCCGCAGCCTACCTGCTGCCTCTCAGACTCCCAGACTCACCTGCAGCATACCCACTGCCTCTCAGACTCCCACGCTCACCTGCAGCATTCCCACTTCCTCTCAGATCTCCCAGACTCACCTGCAGCATACCTGCTGCCTCACACACTACCAGACTCACCTGCAGCATACCTGCTGCCTCACACACTTCCAGACTCACCTGCAGCATACCCACTGCCTCTCAGACTACCACACTCACCTGCAGCATACCTGTTGCCCCTCTAGCCTCCCAGACTCACCTGAACCCTACTTGCTGCCTCTCAGACTCCCAGACTCACCTGCAGCATACCCACTGCCTCTCAGACTCCCAGACTCACCTGCAGCCTACCTGCTGCCTCTCAGACTCCCAGACTCACCTGTAGCACACCTGCTGCCTCACAGACTTCCAGACTCACCTGCAGCACGCCTGCTGCCTCACATACTTCCAGACTCACCTGAATCATACCCACTGCCTCTCAGACTCCCAGACTCACCTGCAGCATACCCGCTGCCTCTCAGACTCCCAGACTCACCTGCAGCATACCCGCTGCCTCTCAGACTCCCAGACTCACCTGCAGCCTACCCACTGCCTCTCAGACTCCCAGACTCACCTGCAGCCTACCCACTGCCTCTCAGGCTCCCAGATTCACCTCTAGCATACCTGCTGCCTCACAGACTCCCAGACTCACCTGCAGCATACCCACTGCCTCTCAGACTCCCAGACTTTCGGCAGCATACCCACTGCCTCTCAGACTCCCGGACTCACCTGCAGCATACCCACTGCCTCTCAGACTCCCAGACTCAGCTGCAGCATACCCAATGCCTCTCAGACTCCCAGACTCACCCGCAGCATACCTTCTGCCTCACAGACTTCCAGACTCACCTGCAGCATACCTGCTGCCTCACACACTTCCAGACTCACCTGAAGCATACCCACTGCCTCTCAGACTCCCAGACTCACCTGCAGCATACCTGCTGCCCCTCTAGCCTCCCAGACTCACCTGAACCCTACCTGCTGCCTCTCAGACTCCCAGACTCACCTGCAGCATACCCACTGCCTCTCAGACTCCCAGACTCACCTCTAGCATACCTGCTGCCTCACAGACTTCCAGACTCACCTGCAGCTTACCCACTGCCTCTCAGACTCCCAGACTCACCTGCAGCATACCCACTGCCTCTCAGACTCCCAGACTCACCTGCAGCATACCTGCTGCCTCTCACACTCCCAGACTCACCTGCAGCATACCCACTGCCTCTCAGACTCCCAGGCTCACCTGCAGCGTACCCGTTGCACCTCTAGACTCCCAGACTCACCTGAACACTGCCTGCTGCCCCTCTAGCCTCCCAGACTCACCTGAACCCTACCTGCAGCCTCTCAGACTCCCAGACTCACCTGCAGCATACCCACTGCCTCACAGACTTCCAGACTCACCTGCAGCATACCCACTGCCTCTCAGACTCCCAGACTCACCTGCAGCCTACCTGCTGCCTCTCAGACTCCCAGACTCACCTGCAGCATACCCACTGCCTCTCAGACTCCCAGGCTCACCTGCAGCATTCCCACTTCCTCTCAGATCTCCCAGACTCACCTGCAGCATACCTGCTGCCTCACACACTACCAGACTCACCTGCAGCATACCTGCTGCCTCACACACTTCCAGACTCACCTGCAGCATACCCGCTGCCTCTCAGACTCCCAGACTCACCTGCAGCATACCCGCTGCCTCTCGGACTCCCAGACTCACCTGCAGCCTACCCACTGCCTCTCAGACTCCCAGACTCACTTGCAGCATACCCACTGCCTCTCAGGCTCCCAGATTCACCTCTAGCATACCTGCTGCCTCACAGACTCCCAGACTCACCTGTAGCAGACCCACTGCCTCTCAGACTCCCAGACTCACCGGCAGCATACCCACTGCCTCTCAGACTCCCGGATTCACCTGCAGCATACCCACTGCCTCTCAGACTCCCAGACTCAGCTGCAGCATACCCAATGCCTCTCAGACTCCCAGACTCACCTGCAGCATACCTGCTGCCTCACACACTTCCAGACTCACCTGAAGCATACCCACTGCCTCTCAGACTCCCAGACTCACCTGCAGCATACCTGCTGCCCCTCTAGCCTCCCAGACTCACCTGAACCCTACGTGCTGCCTCTCAGACTCCCAGACTCACCTGCAGCATACCCACTGCCTCTCAGACTCCCAGACTCACCTCTAGCGTACCTGCTGCCTCACAGACTTCCAGACTCACCTGCAGCTTACCCACTGCCTCTCAGACTCCCAGACTCACCTGCAGCATACCCACTGCCTCTCAGACTCCCAGACTCACCTGCAGCATACCTGCTGCCTCTCACACTCCCAGACTCACCTGCAGCATACCCACTGCCTCTCAGACTCCCAGGCTCACCTGCAGCATACCCGTTGCACCTCTAGACTCCCAGACTCACCTGAACACTGCCTGCTGCCCCTCTAGCCTCCCAGACTCACCTGAACCCTACCTGCAGCCTCTCAGACTCCCAGACTCACCTGCAGCATACCCGCTGCCTCACAGACTTCCAGACTCACCTGCAGCATACCCACTGCCTCTCAGACTCCCAGACTCACCTGCAGCCTACCTGCTGCCTCTCAGACTCCCAGACTCACCTGCAGCATACCCACTGCCTCTCAGACTCCCAGGCTCACCTGCAGCATTCTCACTTCCTCTCAGATCTCCCAGACTCACCTGCAGCATACCTGCTGCCTCACACACTACCAGACTCACCTGCAGCATACCTGCTGCCTCACACACTTCCAGACTCACCTGCAGCATACCCACTGCCTCTCAGACTACCACACTCACCTGCAGCATACCTGTTGCCCCTCTAGCCTCCCAGACTCACCTGAACCCTACTTGCTGCCTCTCAGACTCCCAGACTCACCTGCAGCATACCCACTGCCTCTCAGACTCCCAGACTCACCTGCAGCCTACCTGCTGCCTCTCAGACTCCCAGACTCACCTGTAGCACACCTGCTGCCTCACAGACTTCCAGACTCACCTGCAGCACGCCTGCTGCCTCACATACTTCCAGACTCACCTGAATCATACCCACTGCCTCTCAGACTCCCAGACTCACCTGCAGCATACCCGCTGCCTCTCAGACTCCCAGACTCACCTGCAGCATACCCGCTGCCTCTCAGACTCCCAGACTCACCTGCAGCCTACCCACTGCCTCTCAGACTCCCAGACTCACTTGCAGCATACCCACAGCCTCTCAGGCTCCCAGACTCACCTCTAGCATACCTGCTGCCTCACAGACTCCTAGACTCACCTACAACATACCCACTGCCTCTCAGACTCCCAGACTCACCGGCAGCATACCCACTGCCTCTCAGACTCCCGGACTCACCTGCAGCATACCCACTGCCTCTCAGACTCCCAGACTCAGCTGCAGCATACCCAATGCCTCTCAGACTCCCAGACTCACCCGCAGCATACCTGCTGCCTCACAGACTTCCAGACTCACCTGCAGCATACCTGCTGCCTCACACACTTCCAGACTCACCTGAAGCATACCCACTGCCTCTCAGACTCCCAGACTCACCTGCAGCATACCTGCTGCCCCTCTAGCCTCCCAGACTCACCTGAACCCTACCTGCTGCCTCTCAGACTCCCAGACTCACCTGCAGCATACCCACTGCCTCTCAGACTCCCAGACTCACCTCTAGCATACCTGCTGCCTCACAGACTTCCAGACTCACCTGCAGCTTACCCGCTGCCTCTCAGACTCCCAGACTCACCTGCAGCATACCCACTGCCTCTCAGACTCCCAGACTCACCTGCAGCATACCTGCTGCCTCTCACACTCCCAGACTCACCTGCAGCATACCCACTGCCTCTCAGACTCCCAGGCTCACCTGCAGCGTACCCGTTGCACCTCTAGACTCCCAGACTCACCTGAACACTACCTGCTGCCCCTCTAGCCTCCCAGACTCACCTGAACCCTACCTGCAGCCTCTCAGACTCCCAGACTCACCTGCAGCATACCCACTGCATCTCAGACTCCCAGACTCACCTGCAGCATACCCACTTCCTCTCAGACTCCCAGACTCACCTGCAGCCTACCTGCTGCCTCTCAGACTCCCAGACTCACCTGCAGCATACCCACTGCCTCTGAGACTCCCAAGCTCACCTGCAGCATACCCACTGCCTCCCAGACTCCCAGGCTCACCTGCAGCATACCTGCTGCCTCACAGACTTCCAGACTCACCTGCAGCATACCTGCTGCCTCACACACTTCCAGAGTCACCTGAAGCATACCCACTGCCTCTCAGACTCCCAGACTCACCTGCAGCATACCCACTGCCTCTCAGACTCCCAGACTCACCTCTAGCATACCTGCTGCCTCACAGACTTCCAGACTCACCTGCAGCATACCCACTGCATCTCAGACTCTCAGACTCACCTGCAGCATACCTGCTGCCTCTCTGACTCTTAGACTCACCTGCAGCATACCCACTGCCTCTCAGACTCCCAGACTCACCTGCAGCATACCCACTGCCTCTCAGACTCCCAGGCTCACCTGCAGCGTACCTGCTGCCTCTCAGACTCCCAGACTCACCTGCAGCATACCCACTGCCTCTCAGGCTCCCAGACTCACCTCTAGCATACCCGCTGCCTCCCAGACTCCCAGACTCACCTGAACCCTACCTTCAGCCTCTAAGACTCCCAGACTCACCTGCAGCATACCCACTGCCTCTCAGACTCCCAGACTCACCTGCAGCATACCCACTGCCTCTCAGACTCCCAGACTCACCTGCAGCATACCTGCTGCCTCACAGACTTCCAGACTCACCTGCAGCATACCCACTGCCTTTCAGACTCCCAGACTCACCTGCAGCATACCTGCTGCCTCTCAGACTCCCAGACTCACCTGAACCCTACCTGCTGCCTCTCAGACTCACCTGCAGCATACCCACTGCCTCTCAGACTCCCAGACTCACCTGCAGCCTACCTGCTGCCTCTCAGACTTCCAGACTCACCTGTAGCACACCTGCTGCCTCACAGACTTCCAGACTCACCTGCAGCGTACCCACTGCCTCTCAGACTCCCAGACTCACCTGCAGCATACCCACTGCCTCTCAGACTCCCAGACTCACCTGCAGCATACCTGCTGCCTCACAGACTTCCAGACTCACCTGCAGCATACCCACTGCCTTTCAGACTCCCAGACTCACCTGCAGCATACCTGCTGCCTCTCAGACTCCCAGACTCACCTGTAGCATACCCGCTGCCTCTCAGACTCCCAGACTCATCTGCAGCATACCCGCTGCCTCTCAGACTCCCAGACTCACCTGCAGCCTACCCACTGCCTCTCAGACTCCCAGACTCACTTGCAGCATACCCACTGCCTCTCAGGCTCCCAGACTCACCTCTTGCATACCCGCTGCCTCGAAGACTCCCAGACTCACCTGCAGCATACCCACTGCCTCTCAGACTCCCAGACTCACCAGCAGCATTCCCACTGCCTCTTAGCCTCCCAGACTCACCTGCACCATACCCACTGCCTCTCAGACTCCCAGACTCACCTACAGCGTAGCCACTGCCCCTCAGACTCCCAGACTCACCTGCAGCATACCCACTGCCTCTCAGACTCCCCTCAGACTCCCAGACTCACCAGCAGCATACCCACTGCCTCTCAGACTCCCAGACTCACCTGCAGCATACCCACTGCCTCTCAGACTCCCAGACTCACCTGCAGCGTACCCACTGCCTCTCAGACTCCCAGACTCACCTGCAGCATACCTGCTGCCTCACACACTTCCAGACTCACCTGCAGCATACCCACTGCCTCTCAGACTCCCAGACTCACCTGCAGCATACCCACTCCCTCTCAGACTCCCAGACTCACCTGCAGAATACCCACTGCCTCTCAGACTCCCACTCACCTGCAGCGTACCCACTGCCTCTCAGACTCCCCTGCAGCATACCCACTGCCTCACAGACTTCCAGACTCACCTGCAGTATACCCACTGCCTCTCAGACTACCAGACTCACCTGCAGCATACCTGCTGCCCCTCTAGCCTCCCAGACTCACCTGAACCCTACCTGCTGCCTCTCAGACTCCATGGCTCACCTGCAGCATACCTGCTGCCTCTCAGACTCCCAGACTCACCTGCAGCATACCCGCTGCCTCTCAGACTCCCAGACTCACCTGCAGCATACCCACTGCCTCTCAGACTCCCAGACTCACTTGCAGCATACCCACTGCCTCTCAGGCTCCCAGACTCACCTCTAGCATACCCGCTGCCTCACAGACTCCCAGACTCACCTGCAGCATACCCACTGCCTCTCAGACTCCCAAACTCACCGGCAGCATACCCACTGCCTCTCAGACTTCCAGACTCACCTGCAGCATACCCACTGCCTCTCAGACTCCCAGACTCACCTGCAGTATTCCCACTGCCTCTCAGACTCACCTGAAGCATACCTGCTGCCTCACAGACTTCCAGACTCACCTGCAGCATACCCACTGCCTCTCAGACTCCCAGACTCACCTGCAGCATACCTGCTGCCTCTCAGACTCCCAGACTCACCTGCAGCATACCCGCTGCCTCTCAGACTCCCAGACTCACCTGCAGCATACCCGCTGCCTCTCAGACATCCAGACTCACCTGCAGCCTACCCACTGCCTCTCAGTCTCCCAGACTCACTTGCAGCATATCCACTGACTCTCAGGCTCCCAGACTCACCTCTAGCATACCCGCTGCCTCACAGACTCCCAGACTCACCTGCAGCATACCCACTGCCTCTCAGACTCCCAGACTCACCGGCAGCATACCCACTGCCTCTCAGACTCCCGGACTCACCTGCAGCATACCCACTGCCTCCCAGACTCCCAGACTCAGCTGCAGCATACCCACTGCCTCTCAGACTCCCAGACTCACCTGCAGCATACCTGCTGCCTCACAGACTTCCAGACTCACCTCCAGCATACCTGCTGCCTCACCCACTTCCAGACTCACCTGAAGCATACCCACTGCCTCTCAGACTCCCAGACTCACCTGCAGCATACCTGCTGCCCCTCTAGCCTCCCAGAGTCACCTGAACCCTACCTGCTGCCTCTCAGACTCCCAGACTCACCTGCAGCATACCCACTGCCTCTCAGACTCCCAGACTCACCTCTAGCATACCTGCTGCCTCACAGACTTCCAGACTCACCTGCAGCATACCCACTGCCTCTCAGACTCCCAGACTCACCTGCAGCATACCCACTGCCTCTCAGACTCCCAGACTCACCTGCAGCATACCTGCTGCCTCACAGACTTCCAGACTCACCTGCAGCATACCCACTGCCTCTCAGACTCCCAGACTCACCTGCAGCATACCTGCTGCCTCTCTGACTCTCAGACTCACCTGCAGCATACCCACTGCCTCTCAGACTCCCAGACTCCCCTGCAGCATACCCACTGCCTCTCAGACTCCCAGGCTCACCTGCAGCGTACCTGCTGCCTCTCAGACTCCCAGACTCACCTGCAGCATACCCACTGCCTCTCAGGCTCCCAGACTCGCCTCTAGCATACCCGCTGCCTCTCAGACTCCCAGACTCACCTGAACCCTACCTGCAGCCTTTCAGACTCCCAGACTCATCTGCAGCATACCCACTGCCTCTCAGACTCCCAGACTCACCTGCAGCATACCCACTGCCTCACAGACTTCCAGACTCACCTGCAGCATACCCACTGCCTCTCAGACTCCCAGACTCACCTGCAGCCTACCTGCTGCCTCTCAGACTCCCAGACTCACCTGCAGCATTCCCACTGCCTCTCAGACTCCCAGGCTCACCTGCAGCATACCCACTTCCTCTCAGACTCCCAGACTCACCTGCAGCACACCTGCTGCCTCACACACTTCCAGACTCACCTGCAGCATACCTGCTGCCTCACACACTTCCAGACTCACCTGCAGCATACCCACTGCCTCTCAGACTACCAGACTCACCTGCAGCATACCTGCTGCCCCTCTAGCCTCCCAGACTCACCTGAACCCTAACTGCTGCCTCTCAGACTCCCAGACTCACCTGAAGCATACCCACTGCCTCTCAGACTCCCAGACTCACCTCTAGCATACCTTCAGCCTCTCAGACTCCCAGACTCACCTGCAGCATACCCACTGCCTCTCAGACTCCCAGACTCACCTGCAGCCTACCTGCTGCCTCTCAGACTCCCAGACTCACCTGTAGCACACCTGCTGCCTCACAGACGTCCAGACTCACCTGCAGCGTACCCACTGCCTCTCAGACTCCCAGACTCACCTGCAGCATACCCACTGCCTCTCAGACTCCCAGACTCACCTGCAGCATACCTGCTGCCTCACAGACTTCCAGACTCACCTGCAGCATACCCGCTGCCTCTCAGACTCCCAGACTCACATGGAGCATACCTGCTGCCTCTCAGACTCCCAGACTCACCTGCAGCATACCCGCTGCCTCTCAGACTCCCAGACTCACCTGCAGCATACCCGCTGCCTCTCAGACTCCCAGACTCACCTGCAGCCTACCCACTGCCTCTCAGACTCCCAGACTCACTTGCATCCTACCCACTGCCTCTCAGACTCCCAGACTCACTTGCAGCATACCCACTGCCTCTCAGGCTCCCAGACTCACCTCTAGCATACCCGCTGCCTCACAGACTCCCAGACTCACCTGCAGCATACCCACTGCCTCTCAGACTCCCAGACTCACCGGCAGCGTACCCACTGCCTCTCAGACTCCCAGACTCACCTGCAGCATACTCACTGCCTCTCAGACTCCCAGACTCACCTGCAGCATACCCATTGCCTCTCAGACTCCCAGACTCACCTGCAGCATACCCACTGCCTCTCAGGCTCCCAAACTCACCTCTAGCATACCCGCTGCCTCCCAGACTCCCAGACTCACCTGCAGCATACCCACTGCCTCTCAGACTCCCAGACTCACCAGCAGCATACCCACTGCCTCTCAGACTCCCAGAATCACCTGCAGCATACCCACTGCCTCTCAGACTCCCAGACTCACCTGCAGCGTACCCACTGCCTCTCAGACTCCCAGACTCACCTGCAGCATACCTGCTGCCTCACACACTTCAAGACTCACCTGCAGCATACCCACTGCCTCTCAGACTCCCAAACTCACCTGCAGCATACCCACTGCCTCTCAGACTCCCAGACTCACCTGCAGCATACCCACTCCCTCTCAGACTCCCAGACTCACCTGCAGAATACCCACTGCCTCTCAGACTCCCAGACTCACCTGCAGCGTACCCACTGCCTCTCAGACTCCCCTGCGGCATACCCACTGCCTCACAGACTTCCAGACTCACCTGCAGCATACCTGCTGCCTCACACACTTCCAGACTCACCTGCAGCATACCCACTGCCTCTCAGACTACCAGACTCACCTGCAGCATACCTGCTGCCCCTCTAGCCTCCCAGACTCACCTGAACCCTACCTGCTGCCTCTCAGACTCCCAGACTCACCTGCAGCATACCCGCTGCCTCTCAGACTCCCAGACTCACCTGCAGCATACCCGCTGCCTCTCAGACTCCCAGACTCACCTGCAGCCTACCCACTGCCTCTCAGACTCCCAGACTCACTTGCAGCATACCCACTGCCTCTCAGGCTCCCAGACTTACCTCTAGCATACCCGCTGCCTCACAGACTCCCAGACTCACCTGCAGCATACCCACTGCCTCTCAGACTCCCAGACTCACCGGCAGCATACCCACTGCCTCTCAGACTCCCAGACTCACCTGCAGCATACCCACTGCCTCTCAGACTCCCAGACTCAGCTGCAGCATACTCACTGCCTCTCAGTCTCCCAGACTCACCAGCAGCATACCCACTGCCTCTCAGACTCCCAGACTCACCTGCAGCATACCTGCTGCCTCACAGACTTCCAGACTCACCTGCAGCATACCCGCTGCCTCTCAGACTCCCAGACTCACCTGCAGCATACCTGCTGCCTCTCAGACTCCCAGACTCACCTGCAGCATACCCGCTGCCTCTCAGACTCCCAGACTCACCTGCAGCATACCCGCTGCCTCTCAGACTCCCAGACTCACCTGCAGCCTACACGCTGCCTCTCAGACTCCCAGACTCACTTGCAGCATACCCACTGCCTCTCAGGCTCCCAGACTCACCTCTAGCATACCCGCTGCCTCACAGACTCCCAGACTCACCTGCAGCATACCCACTGCCTCTCAGACTCCCAGACTCACCGGCAGCATACCCACTGCCTCTCAGACTCCCAGACTCACCTGCAGCATACCCACTGCCTCTCAGACTCCCAGACTCAGCTGCAGCATACCCACTGCCTCTCAGACTCCCAGACTCACCTGCAGCATACCCACTGCCTCTCAGGCTCCCAAACTCACCTCTAGCATACCTGCTGCCTCACAGACTCCCAGACTCACCTGCAGCATACCCACTGCCTCTCAGACTCCCAGACTCACCTGCAGCATACCCACTGCCTCTCAGGCTCCCAGACTCACCTCTAGCATACCCGCTGCCTCCCAGACTCACCTGAACCCTACCTGCAGCCTCTCAGACTCCCAGACTCACCTGCAGCATACCCACAGCCTCTCAGACTCCCAGACTCACCTGCAGCATACCCACTGCATCTCAGACTTCCAGACTCACCTGCAGCATACCCACTGCCTCTCAGACTCCCAGACTCACCTGCAGCATACCTGCTGCCTCTCAGACTCCCAGACTCACCTGCAGCATACCTGCTGCCTCTCAGACTCACCTGCAGCATACCCACTGCCTCTCAGACTCCCAGGCTCACCTGCAGCGTACCTGCTGCCTCTCAGACTCCCAGACTCACCTGCAGCATACCCACTGCCTCTCAGGCTCCCAGACTCACCTCTAGCATACCCGCTGCCTCCCAGAGTCACCTGAACCCTACCTGCAGCCTCTCAGACTCCCAGACTCACCTGCAGCATACCCACTGCATCTCAGACTTCCAGACTCACCTGCAGCATACCCACTGCCTCTCAGACTCCCAGACTCCCAGACTCACCTGCAGCATACCTGCTGCCTCTCAGACTCCCAGACTCACCTGCAGCATACCTGCTGCCTCTCAGACTCCCAGACTCACCTGCAGCATACCCACTGCCTCTCAGACTCCCAGGCTCACCTGCAGCGTACCCGTTGCACCTCTAGACTCCCAGACTCACCTGAACACTACCTGCTGCCCCTCTAGCCTCCCTGACTCACCTGAACCCTACCTGCAGCCTCTCAGACTCCCAGACTCACCTGCAGCATACCCACTGCATCTCAGACTCCCAGACTCACCTGCAGCATACCCACTTCCTCTCAGACTCCCAGACTCACCTGCAGCGTACCCACTGCCTCTCAGACTCCCAAGCTCACCTGCAGCATACCCACTGCCTCCCAGACTCCCAGGCTCACCTGCAGCATACCCACTTCCTCTCAGACTCCCAGACTCACATGCAGCATACCTGCTGCCTCACAGACTTCCAGTCTCACCTGCAGCATACCTGCTGCCTCACACACTTCCAGACTCACCTGAAGCATACCCACTGCCTCTCAGACTCACAGACTCACCTGCAGCATACCTGCTGCCGCTCTAGCCTCCCAGACTCACCTGAACCCTACCTGCTGCCTCTCAGACTCCCAGACTCACCTGCAGCATACCCACTGCCTCTCAGACTCCCAGACTCACCTCTAGCATACCTGCTGCCTCACAGACTTCCAGACTCACCTGCAGCATACCCACTGCCTCTCAGACTCCCAGACTCACCAGCAGCATACCCACTGCCTCTCAGACTCCCAGACTCACCTGCAGCATACCTGCTGCCTCACAGACTTCCAGACTCACCTACAGCATACCCACTGCCTCTCAGACTCCCAGACTCACCTGCAGCATACCTGCTGCCTCTCTGACTCTCAGACTCACCTGCAGCATACCCGCTGCCTCTCAGACTCCCAGACTCACCTGCAGCATACCCACTGCCTCTCAGACTCCCAGGCTCACCTGCAGCGTACCTGCTGCCTCTCAGACTCCCAGACTCACCTGCAGCATACCCACTGCCTCTCAGGCTCCCAGACTCACCTCTAGCATACCCGCTGCCTCCCAGACTCCCAGACTCACCTGAACCCTACCTGCAGCCTCTCAGACTCCCAGACTCACCTGCAGCATACCCACTGCCTCTCAGACTCCCAGACTCACCTGCAGCCTACCCACTGCCTCTCAGACTCCCAGACTCACTTGCAGCATACCCACAGCCTCTCAGGCTCCCAGACTCACCTCTAGCATACCTGCTGCCTCACAGACTCCTAGACTCACCTACAACATACCCACTGCCTCTCAGACTCCCAGACTCACCGGCAGCATACCCACTGCCTCTCAGACTCCCGGACTCACCTGCAGCATACCCACTGCCTCTCAGACTCCCAGACTCAGCTGCAGCATACCCAATGCCTCTCAGACTCCCAGACTCACCCGCAGCATACCTGCTGCCTCACAGACTTCCAGACTCACCTGCAGCATACCTGCTGCCTCACACACTTCCAGACTCACCTGAAGCATACCCACTGCCTCTCAGACTCCCAGACTCACCTGCAGCATACCTGCTGCCCCTCTAGCCTCCCAGACTCACCTGAACCCTACCTGCTGCCTCTCAGACTCCCAGACTCACCTGCAGCATACCAACTGCCTCTCAGACTCCCAGACTCACCTCTAGCATACCTGCTGCCTCACAGACTTCCAGACTCACCTGCAGCTTACCCGCTGCCTCTCAGACTCCCAGACTCACCTGCAGCATACCCACTGCCTCTCAGACTCCCAGACTCACCTGCAGCATACCTGCTGCCTCTCACACTCCCAGACTCACCTGCAGCATACCCACTGCCTCTCAGACTCCCAGGCTCACCTGCAGCGTACCCGTTGCACCTCTAGACTCCCAGACTCACCTGAACACTACCTGCTGCCCCTCTAGCCTCCCAGACTCACCTGAACCCTACCTGCAGCCTCTCAGACTCCCAGACTCACCTGCAGCATACCCACTGCATCTCAGACTCCCAGACTCACCTGCAGCATACCCACTTCCTCTCAGACTCCCAGACTCACCTGCAGCCTACCTGCTGCCTCTCAGACTCCCAGACTCACCTGCAGCATACCCACTGCCTCTGAGACTCCCAAGCTCACCTGCAGCATACCCACTGCCTCCCAGACTCCCAGGCTCACCTGCAGCATACCTGCTGCCTCACAGACTTCCAGACTCACCTGCAGCATACCTGCTGCCTCACACACTTCCAGAGTCACCTGAAGCATACCCACTGCCTCTCAGACTCCCAGACTCACCTGCAGCATACCCACTGCCTCTCAGACTCCCAGACTCACCTCTAGCATACCTGCTGCCTCACAGACTTCCAGACTCACCTGCAGCATACCCACTGCATCTCAGACTCACCTGCAGCATACCTGCTGCCTCTCTGACTCTTAGACTCACCTGCAGCATACCCACTGCCTCTCAGACTCCCAGACTCACCTGCAGCATACCCACTGCCTCTCAGACTCCCAGGCTCACCTGCAGCGTACCTGCTGCCTCTCAGACTCCCAGACTCACCTGCAGCATACCCACTGCCTCTCAGGCTCCCAGACTCACCTCTAGCATACCCGCTGCCTCCCAGACTCCCAGACTCACCTGAACCCTACCTGCAGCCTCTAAGACTCCCAGACTCACCTGCAGCATACCCACTGCCTCTCAGACTCCCAGACTCACCTGCAGCATACCCACTGCCTCTCAGACTCCCAGACTCACCTGCAGCATACCTGCTGCCTCACAGACTTCCAGACTCACCTGCAGCATACCCACTGCCTTTCAGACTCCTAGACTCACCTGCAGCATACCTGCTGCCTCTCAGACTCCCAGACTCACCTGAACCCTACCTGCTGCCTCTCAGACTCACCTGCAGCATACCCACTGCCTCTCAGACTCCCAGACTCACCTGCAGCCTACCTGCTGCCTCTCAGACTTCCAGACTCACCTGTAGCACACCTGCTGCCTCACAGACTTCCAGACTCACCTGCAGCGTACCCACTGCCTCTCAGACTCCCAGACTCACCTGCAGCATACCCACTGCCTCTCAGACTCCCAGACTCACCTGCAGCATACCTGCTGCCTCACAGACTTCCAGACTCACCTGCAGCATACCCACTGCCTTTCAGACTCCCAGACTCACCTGCAGCATACCTGCTGCCACTCAGACTCCCAGACTCACCTGTAGCATACCCGCTGCCTCTCAGACTCCCAGACTCATCTGCAGCATACCCGCTGCCTCTCAGACTCCCAGACTCACCTGCAGCCTACCCACTGCCTCTCAGACTCCCAGACTCACTTGCAGCATACCCACTGCCTCTCAGGCTCTCAGACTCACCTCTTGCATACCCGCTGCCTCGAAGACTCCCAGACTCACCTGCAGCATACCCACTGCCTCTCAGACTCCCAGACTCACCAGCAGCATTCCCACTGCCTCTTAGCCTCCCAGACTCACCTGCACCATACCCACTGCCTCTCAGACTCCCAGACTCACCTACAGCGTAGCCACTGCCCCTCAGACTCCTAGACTCACCTGCAGCATACCCACTGCCTCTCAGACTCCCCTCAGACTCCCAGACTCACCAGCAGCATACCCACTGCCTCTCAGACTCCCAGACTCACCTGCAGCATACCCACTGCCTCTCAGACTCCCAGACTCACCTGCAGCGTACCCACTGCCTCTCAGACTCCCAGACTCACCTGCAGCATACCTGCTGCCTCACACACTTCCAGACTCACCTGCAGCATACCCACTGCCTCTCAGACTCCCAGACTCACCTGCAGCATACCCACTCCCTCTCAGACTCCCAGACTCACCTGCAGAATACCCACTGCCTCTCAGACTCCCACTCACCTGCAGCGTACCCACTGCCTCTCAGACTCCCCTGCAGCATACCCACTGCCTCACAGACTTCCAGACTCACCTGCAGTATACCCACTGCCTCTCAGACTACCAGACTCACCTGCAGCATACCTGCTGCCCCTCTAGCCTCCCAGACTCACCTGAACCCTACCTGCTGCCTCTCAGACTCCATGGCTCACCTGCAGCATACCTGCTGCCTCTCAGACTCCCAGACTCACCTGCAGCATACCCGCTGCCTCTCAGACTCCCAGACTCACCTGCAGCATACCCACTGCCTCTCAGACTCCCAGACTCACTTGCAGCATACCCACTGCCTCTCAGGCTCCCAGACTCACCTCTAGCATACCCGCTGCCTCACAGACTCCCAGACTCACCTGCAGCATACCCACTGCCTCTCAGACTCCCAAACTCACCGGCAGCATACCCACTGCCTCTCAGACTTCCAGACTCACCTGCAGCATACCCACTGCCTCTCAGACTCCCAGACTCACCTGCAGTATTCCCACTGCCTCTCAGACTCACCTGAAGCATACCTGCTGCCTCACAGACTTCCAGACTCACCTGCAGCATACCCACTGCCTCTCAGACTCCCAGACTCACCTGCAGCATACCTGCTGCCTCTCAGACTCCCAGACTCACCTGCAGCATACCCGCTGCCTCTCAGACTCCCAGACTCACCTGCAGCATACCCGCTGCCTCTCAGACATCCAGACTCACCTGCAGCCTACCCACTGCCTCTCAGTCTCCCAGACTCACTTGCAGCATATCCACTGACTCTCAGGCTCCCAGACTCACCTCTAGCATACCCGCTGCCTCACAGACTCCCAGACTCACCTGCAGCATACCCACTGCCTCTCAGACTCCCAGACTCACCGGCAGCATACCCACTGCCTCTCAGACTCCCGGACTCACCTGCAGCATACCCACTGCCTCCCAGACTCCCAGACTCAGCTGCAGCATACCCACTGCCTCTCAGACTCCCAGACTCACCTGCAGCATACCTGCTGCCTCACAGACTTCCAGACTCACCTCCAGCATACCTGCTGCCTCACCCACTTCCAGACTCACCTGAAGCATACCCACTGCCTCTCAGACTCCCAGACTCACCTGCAGCATACCTGCTGCCCCTCTAGCCTCCCAGACTCACCTGAACCCTACCTGCTGCCTCTCAGACTCCCAGACTCACCTGCAGCATACCCACTGCCTCTCAGACTCCCAGACTCACCTCTAGCATACCTGCTGCCTCACAAACTTCCAGACTCACCTGCAGCATACCCACTGCCTCTCAGACTCCCAGACTCACCTGCAGCATACCCACTGCCTCTCAGACTCCCAGACTCACCTGCAGCATACCTGCTGCCTCACAGACTTCCAGACTCACCTGCAGCATACCCACTGCCTCTCAGACTCCCAGACTCACCTGCAGCATACCTGCTGCCTCTCTGACTCTCAGACTCACCTGCAGCATACCCACTGCCTCTCAGACTCCCAGACTCCCCTGCAGCATACCCACTGCCTCTCAGACTCCCAGGCTCACCTGCAGCGTACCTGCTGCCTCTCAGACTCCCAGACTCACCTGCAGCATACCCACTGCCTCTCAGGCTCCCAGACTCACCTCTAGCATACCCGCTGCCTCCCAGACTCCCAGACTCACCTGAACCCTACCTTCAGCCTCTAAGACTCCCAGACTCACCTGCAGCATACCCACTGCCTCTCAGACTCCCAGACTCACCTGCAGCATACCCACTGCCTCTCAGACTCCCAGACTCACCTGCAGCATACCTGCTGCCTCACAGACTTCCAGACTCACCTGCAGCATACCCACTGCCTTTCAGACTCCCAGACTCACCTGCAGCATACCTGCTGCCTCTCAGACTCCCAGACTCACCTGAACCCTACCTGCTGCCTCTCAGACTCACCTGCAGCATACCCACTGCCTCTCAGACTCCCAGACTCACCTGCAGCCTACCTGCTGCCTCTCAGACTTCCAGACTCACCTGTAGCACACCTGCTGCCTCACAGACTTCCAGACTCACCTGCAGCGTACCCACTGCCTCTCAGACTCCCAGACTCACCTGCAGCATACCCACTGCCTCTCAGACTCCCAGACTCACCTGCAGCATACCTGCTGCCTCACAGACTTCCAGACTCACCTGCAGCATACCCACTGCCTTTCAGACTCCCAGACTCACCTGCAGCATACCTGCTGCCTCTCAGACTCCCAGACTCACCTGTAGCATACCCGCTGCCTCTCAGACTCCCAGACTCATCTGCAGCATACCCGCTGCCTCTCAGACTCCCAGACTCACCTGCAGCCTACCCACTGCCTCTCAGACTCCCAGACTCACTTGCAGCATACCCACTGCCTCTCAGGCTCCCAGACTCACCTCTTGCATACCCGCTGCCTCGAAGACTCCCAGACTCACCTGCAGCATACCCACTGCCTCTCAGACTCCCAGACTCACCAGCAGCATTCCCACTGCCTCTTAGCCTCCCAGACTCACCTGCACCATACCCACTGCCTCTCAGACTCCCAGACTCACCTACAGCGTAGCCACTGCCCCTCAGACTCCCAGACTCACCTGCAGCATACCCACTGCCTCTCAGACTCCCCTCAGACTCCCAGACTCACCAGCAGCATACCCACTGCCTCTCAGACTCCCAGACTCACCTGCAGCATACCCACTGCCTCTCAGACTCCCAGACTCACCTGCAGCGTACCCACTGCCTCTCAGACTCCCAGACTCACCTGCAGCATACCTGCTGCCTCACACACTTCCAGACTCACCTGCAGCATACCCACTGCCTCTCAGACTCCCAGACTCACCTGCAGCATACCCACTCCCTCTCAGACTCCCAGACTCACCTGCAGAATACCCACTGCCTCTCAGACTCCCACTCACCTGCAGCGTACCCACTGCCTCTCAGACTCCCCTGCAGCATACCCACTGCCTCACAGACTTCCAGACTCACCTGCAGTATACCCACTGCCTCTCAGACTACCAGACTCACCTGCAGCATACCTGCTGCCCCTCTAGCCTCCCAGACTCACCTGAACCCTACCTGCTGCCTCTCAGACTCCATGGCTCACCTGCAGCATACCTGCTGCCTCTCAGACTCCCAGACTCACCTGCAGCATACCCGCTGCCTCTCAGACTCCCAGACTCACCTGCAGCATACCCACTGCCTCTCAGACTCCCAGACTCACTTGCAGCATACCCACTGCCTCTCAGGCTCCCAGACTCACCTCTAGCATACCCGCTGCCTCACAGACTCCCAGACTCACCTGCAGCATACCCACTGCCTCTCAGACTCCCAAACTCACCGGCAGCATACCCACTGCCTCTCAGACTTCCAGACTCACCTGCAGCATACCCACTGCCTCTCAGACTCCCAGACTCACCTGCAGTATTCCCACTGCCTCTCAGACTCACCTGAAGCATACCTGCTGCCTCACAGACTTCCAGACTCACCTGCAGCATACCCACTGCCTCTCAGACTCCCAGACTCACCTGCAGCATACCTGCTGCCTCTCAGACTCCCAGACTCACCTGCAGCATACCCGCTGCCTCTCAGACTCCCAGACTCACCTGCAGCATACCCGCTGCCTCTCAGACATCCAGACTCACCTGCAGCCTACCCACTGCCTCTCAGTCTCCCAGACTCACTTGCAGCATATCCACTGACTCTCAGGCTCCCAGACTCACCTCTAGCATACCCGCTGCCTCACAGACTCCCAGACTCACCTGCAGCATACCCACTGCCTCTCAGACTCCCAGACTCACCGGCAGCATACCCACTGCCTCTCAGACTCCCGGACTCACCTGCAGCATACCCACTGCCTCCCAGACTCCCAGACTCAGCTGCAGCATACCCACTGCCTCTCAGACTCCCAGACTCACCTGCAGCATACCTGCTGCCTCACAGACTTCCAGACTCACCTCCAGCATACCTGCTGCCTCACCCACTTCCAGACTCACCTGAAGCATACCCACTGCCTCTCAGACTCCCAGACTCACCTGCAGCATACCTGCTGCCCCTCTAGCCTCCCAGAGTCACCTGAACCCTACCTGCTGCCTCTCAGACTCCCAGACTCACCTGCAGCATACCCACTGCCTCTCAGACTCCCAGACTCACCTCTAGCATACCTGCTGCCTCACAGACTTCCAGACTCACCTGCAGCATACCCACTGCCTCTCAGACTCCCAGACTCACCTGCAGCATACCCACTGCCTCTCAGACTCCCAGACTCACCTGCAGCATACCTGCTGCCTCACAGACTTCCAGACTCACCTGCAGCATACCCACTGCCTCTCAGACTCCCAGACTCACCTGCAGCATACCTGCTGCCTCTCTGACTCTCAGACTCACCTGCAGCATACCCACTGCCTCTCAGACTCCCAGACTCCCCTGCAGCATACCCACTGCCTCTCAGACTCCCAGGCTCACCTGCAGCGTACCTGCTGCCTCTCAGACTCCCAGACTCACCTGCAGCATACCCACTGCCTCTCAGGCTCCCAGACTCGCCTCTAGCATACCCGCTGCCTCTCAGACTCCCAGACTCACCTGAACCCTACCTGCAGCCTTTCAGACTCCCAGACTCATCTGCAGCATACCCACTGCCTCTCAGACTCCCAGACTCACCTGCAGCATACCCACTGCCTCACAGACTTCCAGACTCACCTGCAGCATACCCACTGCCTCTCAGACTCCCAGACTCACCTGCAGCCTACCTGCTGCCTCTCAGACTCCCAGACTCACCTGCAGCATTCCCACTGCCTCTCAGACTCCCAGGCTCACCTGCAGCATACCCACTTCCTCTCAGACTCCCAGACTCACCTGCAGCACACCTGCTGCCTCACACACTTCCAGACTCACCTGCAGCATACCTGCTGCCTCACACACTTCCAGACTCACCTGCAGCATACCCACTGCCTCTCAGACTACCAGACTCACCTGCAGCATACCTGCTGCCCCTCTAGCCTCCCAGACTCACCTGAACCCTAACTGCTGCCTCTCAGACTCCCAGACTCACCTGAAGCATACCCACTGCCTCTCAGACTCCCAGACTCACCTCTAGCATACCTTCAGCCTCTCAGACTCCCAGACTCACCTGCAGCATACCCACTGCCTCTCAGACTCCCAGACTCACCTGCAGCCTACCTGCTGCCTCTCAGACTCCCAGACTCACCTGTAGCACACCTGCTGCCTCACAGACGTCCAGACTCACCTGCAGCGTACCCACTGCCTCTCAGACTCCCAGACTCACCTGCAGCATACCCACTGCCTCTCAGACTCCCAGACTCACCTGCAGCATACCTGCTGCCTCACAGACTTCCAGACTCACCTGCAGCATACCCGCTGCCTCTCAGACTCCCAGACTCACATGGAGCATACCTGCTGCCTCTCAGACTCCCAGACTCACCTGCAGCATACCCGCTGCCTCTCAGACTCCCAGACTCACCTGCAGCATACCCGCTGCCTCTCAGACTCCCAGACTCACCTGCAGCCTACCCACTGCCTCTCAGACTCCCAGACTCACTTGCATCCTACCCACTGCCTCTCAGACTCCCAGACTCACTTGCAGCATACCCACTGCCTCTCAGGCTCCCAGACTCACCTCTAGCATACCCGCTGCCTCACAGACTCCCAGACTCACCTGCAGCATACCCACTGCCTCTCAGACTCCCAGACTCACCGGCAGCGTACCCACTGCCTCTCAGACTCCCAGACTCACCTGCAGCATACTCACTGCCTCTCAGACTCCCAGACTCACCTGCAGCATACCCATTGCCTCTCAGACTCCCAGACTCACCTGCAGCATACCCACTGCCTCTCAGGCTCCCAAACTCACCTCTAGCATACCCGCTGCCTCCCAGACTCCCAGACTCACCTGCAGCATACCCACTGCCTCTCAGACTCCCAGACTCACCAGCAGCATACCCACTGCCTCTCAGACTCCCAGAATCACCTGCAGCATACCCACTGCCTCTCAGACTCCCAGACTCACCTGCAGCGTACCCACTGCCTCTCAGACTCCCAGACTCACCTGCAGCATACCTGCTGCCTCACACACTTCAAGACTCACCTGCAGCATACCCACTGCCTCTCAGACTCCCAAACTCACCTGCAGCATACCCACTGCCTCTCAGACTCCCAGACTCACCTGCAGCATACCCACTCCCTCTCAGACTCCCAGACTCACCTGCAGAATACCCACTGCCTCTCAGACTCCCAGACTCACCTGCAGCGTACCCACTGCCTCTCAGACTCCCCTGCGGCATACCCACTGCCTCACAGACTTCCAGACTCACCTGCAGCATACCTGCTGCCTCACACACTTCCAGACTCACCTGCAGCATACCCACTGCCTCTCAGACTACCAGACTCACCTGCAGCATACCTGCTGCCCCTCTAGCCTCCCAGACTCACCTGAACCCTACCTGCTGCCTCTCAGACTCCCAGACTCACCTGCAGCATACCCGCTGCCTCTCAGACTCCCAGACTCACCTGCAGCATACCCGCTGCCTCTCAGACTCCCAGACTCACCTGCAGCCTACCCACTGCCTCTCAGACTCCCAGACTCACTTGCAGCATACCCACTGCCTCTCAGGCTCCCAGACTTACCTCTAGCATACCCGCTGCCTCACAGACTCCCAGACTCACCTGCAGCATACCCACTGCCTCTCAGACTCCCAGACTCACCGGCAGCATACCCACTGCCTCTCAGACTCCCAGACTCACCTGCAGCATACCCACTGCCTCTCAGACTCCCAGACTCAGCTGCAGCATACTCACTGCCTCTCAGTCTCCCAGACTCACCAGCAGCATACCCACTGCCTCTCAGACTCCCAGACTCACCTGCAGCATACCTGCTGCCTCACAGACTTCCAGACTCACCTGCAGCATACCCGCTGCCTCTCAGACTCCCAGACTCACCTGCAGCATACCTGCTGCCTCTCAGACTCCCAGACTCACCTGCAGCATACCCGCTGCCTCTCAGACTCCCAGACTCACCTGCAGCATACCCGCTGCCTCTCAGACTCCCAGACTCACCTGCAGCCTACACGCTGCCTCTCAGACTCCCAGACTCACTTGCAGCATACCCACTGCCTCTCAGGCTCCCAGACTCACCTCTAGCATACCCGCTGCCTCACAGACTCCCAGACTCACCTGCAGCATACCCACTGCCTCTCAGACTCCCAGACTCACCGGCAGCATACCCACTGCCTCTCAGACTCCCAGACTCACCTGCAGCATACCCACTGCCTCTCAGACTCCCAGACTCAGCTGCAGCATACCCACTGCCTCTCAGACTCCCAGACTCACCTGCAGCATACCCACTGCCTCTCAGGCTCCCAAACTCACCTCTAGCATACCTGCTGCCTCACAGACTCCCAGACTCACCTGCAGCATACCCACTGCCTCTCAGACTCCCAGACTCACCTGCAGCATACCCACTGCCTCTCAGGCTCCCAGACTCACCTCTAGCATACCCGCTGCCTCCCAGACTCACCTGAACCCTACCTGCAGCCTCTCAGACTCCCAGACTCACCTGCAGCATACCCACAGCCTCTCAGACTCCCAGACTCACCTGCAGCATACCCACTGCATCTCAGACTTCCAGACTCACCTGCAGCATACCCACTGCCTCTCAGACTCCCAGACTCACCTGCAGCATACCTGCTGCCTCTCAGACTCCCAGACTCACCTGCAGCATACCTGCTGCCTCTCAGACTCACCTGCAGCATACCCACTGCCTCTCAGACTCCCAGGCTCACCTGCAGCGTACCTGCTGCCTCTCAGACTCCCAGACTCACCTGCAGCATACCCACTGCCTCTCAGGCTCCCAGACTCACCTCTAGCATACCCGCTGCCTCCCAGAGTCACCTGAACCCTACCTGCAGCCTCTCAGACTCCCAGACTCACCTGCAGCATACCCACTGCATCTCAGACTTCCAGACTCACCTGCAGCATACCCACTGCCTCTCAGACTCCCAGACTCCCAGACTCACCTGCAGCATACCTGCTGCCTCTCAGACTCCCAGACTCACCTGCAGCATACCTGCTGCCTCTCAGACTCCCAGACTCACCTGCAGCATACCCACTGCCTCTCAGACTCCCAGGCTCACCTGCAGCGTACCCGTTGCACCTCTAGACTCCCAGACTCACCTGAACACTACCTGCTGCCCCTCTAGCCTCCCTGACTCACCTGAACCCTACCTGCAGCCTCTCAGACTCCCAGACTCACCTGCAGCATACCCACTGCATCTCAGACTCCCAGACTCACCTGCAGCATACCCACTTCCTCTCAGACTCCCAGACTCACCTGCAGCGTACCCACTGCCTCTCAGACTCCCAAGCTCACCTGCAGCATACCCACTGCCTCCCAGACTCCCAGGCTCACCTGCAGCATACCCACTTCCTCTCAGACTCCCAGACTCACATGCAGCATACCTGCTGCCTCACAGACTTCCAGTCTCACCTGCAGCATACCTGCTGCCTCACACACTTCCAGACTCACCTGAAGCATACCCACTGCCTCTCAGACTCACAGACTCACCTGCAGCATACCTGCTGCCGCTCTAGCCTCCCAGACTCACCTGAACCCTACCTGCTGCCTCTCAGACTCCCAGACTCACCTGCAGCATACCCACTGCCTCTCAGACTCCCAGACTCACCTCTAGCATACCTGCTGCCTCACAGACTTCCAGACTCACCTGCAGCATACCCACTGCCTCTCAGACTCCCAGACTCACCAGCAGCATACCCACTGCCTCTCAGACTCCCAGACTCACCTGCAGCATACCTGCTGCCTCACAGACTTCCAGACTCACCTACAGCATACCCACTGCCTCTCAGACTCCCAGACTCACCTGCAGCATACCTGCTGCCTCTCTGACTCTCAGACTCACCTGCAGCATACCCGCTGCCTCTCAGACTCCCAGACTCACCTGCAGCATACCCACTGCCTCTCAGACTCCCAGGCTCACCTGCAGCGTACCTGCTGCCTCTCAGACTCCCAGACTCACCTGCAGCATACCCACTGCCTCTCAGGCTCCCAGACTCACCTCTAGCATACCCGCTGCCTCCCAGACTCCCAGACTCACCTGAACCCTACCTGCAGCCTCTCAGACTCCCAGACTCACCTGCAGCATACCCACTGCCTCTCAGACTCCCAGACTCACCTGCAGCCTACCCACTGCCTCTCAGACTCCCAGACTCACTTGCAGCATACCCACAGCCTCTCAGGCTCCCAGACTCACCTCTAGCATACCTGCTGCCTCACAGACTCCTAGACTCACCTACAACATACCCACTGCCTCTCAGACTCCCAGACTCACCGGCAGCATACCCACTGCCTCTCAGACTCCCGGACTCACCTGCAGCATACCCACTGCCTCTCAGACTCCCAGACTCAGCTGCAGCATACCCAATGCCTCTCAGACTCCCAGACTCACCCGCAGCATACCTGCTGCCTCACAGACTTCCAGACTCACCTGCAGCATACCTGCTGCCTCACACACTTCCAGACTCACCTGAAGCATACCCACTGCCTCTCAGACTCCCAGACTCACCTGCAGCATACCTGCTGCCCCTCTAGCCTCCCAGACTCACCTGAACCCTACCTGCTGCCTCTCAGACTCCCAGACTCACCTGCAGCATACCAACTGCCTCTCAGACTCCCAGACTCACCTCTAGCATACCTGCTGCCTCACAGACTTCCAGACTCACCTGCAGCTTACCCGCTGCCTCTCAGACTCCCAGACTCACCTGCAGCATACCCACTGCCTCTCAGACTCCCAGACTCACCTGCAGCATACCTGCTGCCTCTCACACTCCCAGACTCACCTGCAGCATACCCACTGCCTCTCAGACTCCCAGGCTCACCTGCAGCGTACCCGTTGCACCTCTAGACTCCCAGACTCACCTGAACACTACCTGCTGCCCCTCTAGCCTCCCAGACTCACCTGAACCCTACCTGCAGCCTCTCAGACTCCCAGACTCACCTGCAGCATACCCACTGCATCTCAGACTCCCAGACTCACCTGCAGCATACCCACTTCCTCTCAGACTCCCAGACTCACCTGCAGCCTACCTGCTGCCTCTCAGACTCCCAGACTCACCTGCAGCATACCCACTGCCTCTGAGACTCCCAAGCTCACCTGCAGCATACCCACTGCCTCCCAGACTCCCAGGCTCACCTGCAGCATACCTGCTGCCTCACAGACTTCCAGACTCACCTGCAGCATACCTGCTGCCTCACACACTTCCAGAGTCACCTGAAGCATACCCACTGCCTCTCAGACTCCCAGACTCACCTGCAGCATACCCACTGCCTCTCAGACTCCCAGACTCACCTCTAGCATACCTGCTGCCTCACAGACTTCCAGACTCACCTGCAGCATACCCACTGCATCTCAGACTCACCTGCAGCATACCTGCTGCCTCTCTGACTCTTAGACTCACCTGCAGCATACCCACTGCCTCTCAGACTCCCAGACTCACCTGCAGCATACCCACTGCCTCTCAGACTCCCAGGCTCACCTGCAGCGTACCTGCTGCCTCTCAGACTCCCAGACTCACCTGCAGCATACCCACTGCCTCTCAGGCTCCCAGACTCACCTCTAGCATACCCGCTGCCTCCCAGACTCCCAGACTCACCTGAACCCTACCTGCAGCCTCTAAGACTCCCAGACTCACCTGCAGCATACCCACTGCCTCTCAGACTCCCAGACTCACCTGCAGCATACCCACTGCCTCTCAGACTCCCAGACTCACCTGCAGCATACCTGCTGCCTCACAGACTTCCAGACTCACCTGCAGCATACCCACTGCCTTTCAGACTCCTAGACTCACCTGCAGCATACCTGCTGCCTCTCAGACTCCCAGACTCACCTGAACCCTACCTGCTGCCTCTCAGACTCACCTGCAGCATACCCACTGCCTCTCAGACTCCCAGACTCACCTGCAGCCTACCTGCTGCCTCTCAGACTTCCAGACTCACCTGTAGCACACCTGCTGCCTCACAGACTTCCAGACTCACCTGCAGCGTACCCACTGCCTCTCAGACTCCCAGACTCACCTGCAGCATACCCACTGCCTCTCAGACTCCCAGACTCACCTGCAGCATACCTGCTGCCTCACAGACTTCCAGACTCACCTGCAGCATACCCACTGCCTTTCAGACTCCCAGACTCACCTGCAGCATACCTGCTGCCACTCAGACTCCCAGACTCACCTGTAGCATACCCGCTGCCTCTCAGACTCCCAGACTCATCTGCAGCATACCCGCTGCCTCTCAGACTCCCAGACTCACCTGCAGCCTACCCACTGCCTCTCAGACTCCCAGACTCACTTGCAGCATACCCACTGCCTCTCAGGCTCTCAGACTCACCTCTTGCATACCCGCTGCCTCGAAGACTCCCAGACTCACCTGCAGCATACCCACTGCCTCTCAGACTCCCAGACTCACCAGCAGCATTCCCACTGCCTCTTAGCCTCCCAGACTCACCTGCACCATACCCACTGCCTCTCAGACTCCCAGACTCACCTACAGCGTAGCCACTGCCCCTCAGACTCCTAGACTCACCTGCAGCATACCCACTGCCTCTCAGACTCCCCTCAGACTCCCAGACTCACCAGCAGCATACCCACTGCCTCTCAGACTCCCAGACTCACCTGCAGCATACCCACTGCCTCTCAGACTCCCAGACTCACCTGCAGCGTACCCACTGCCTCTCAGACTCCCAGACTCACCTGCAGCATACCTGCTGCCTCACACACTTCCAGACTCACCTGCAGCATACCCACTGCCTCTCAGACTCCCAGACTCACCTGCAGCATACCCACTCCCTCTCAGACTCCCAGACTCACCTGCAGAATACCCACTGCCTCTCAGACTCCCACTCACCTGCAGCGTACCCACTGCCTCTCAGACTCCCCTGCAGCATACCCACTGCCTCACAGACTTCCAGACTCACCTGCAGTATACCCACTGCCTCTCAGACTACCAGACTCACCTGCAGCATACCTGCTGCCCCTCTAGCCTCCCAGACTCACCTGAACCCTACCTGCTGCCTCTCAGACTCCATGGCTCACCTGCAGCATACCTGCTGCCTCTCAGACTCCCAGACTCACCTGCAGCATACCCGCTGCCTCTCAGACTCCCAGACTCACCTGCAGCATACCCACTGCCTCTCAGACTCCCAGACTCACTTGCAGCATACCCACTGCCTCTCAGGCTCCCAGACTCACCTCTAGCATACCCGCTGCCTCACAGACTCCCAGACTCACCTGCAGCATACCCACTGCCTCTCAGACTCCCAAACTCACCGGCAGCATACCCACTGCCTCTCAGACTTCCAGACTCACCTGCAGCATACCCACTGCCTCTCAGACTCCCAGACTCACCTGCAGTATTCCCACTGCCTCTCAGACTCACCTGAAGCATACCTGCTGCCTCACAGACTTCCAGACTCACCTGCAGCATACCCACTGCCTCTCAGACTCCCAGACTCACCTGCAGCATACCTGCTGCCTCTCAGACTCCCAGACTCACCTGCAGCATACCCGCTGCCTCTCAGACTCCCAGACTCACCTGCAGCATACCCGCTGCCTCTCAGACATCCAGACTCACCTGCAGCCTACCCACTGCCTCTCAGTCTCCCAGACTCACTTGCAGCATATCCACTGACTCTCAGGCTCCCAGACTCACCTCTAGCATACCCGCTGCCTCACAGACTCCCAGACTCACCTGCAGCATACCCACTGCCTCTCAGACTCCCAGACTCACCGGCAGCATACCCACTGCCTCTCAGACTCCCGGACTCACCTGCAGCATACCCACTGCCTCCCAGACTCCCAGACTCAGCTGCAGCATACCCACTGCCTCTCAGACTCCCAGACTCACCTGCAGCATACCTGCTGCCTCACAGACTTCCAGACTCACCTCCAGCATACCTGCTGCCTCACCCACTTCCAGACTCACCTGAAGCATACCCACTGCCTCTCAGACTCCCAGACTCACCTGCAGCATACCTGCTGCCCCTCTAGCCTCCCAGACTCACCTGAACCCTACCTGCTGCCTCTCAGACTCCCAGACTCACCTGCAGCATACCCACTGCCTCTCAGACTCCCAGACTCACCTCTAGCATACCTGCTGCCTCACAAACTTCCAGACTCACCTGCAGCATACCCACTGCCTCTCAGACTCCCAGACTCACCTGCAGCATACCCACTGCCTCTCAGACTCCCAGACTCACCTGCAGCATACCTGCTGCCTCACAGACTTCCAGACTCACCTGCAGCATACCCACTGCCTCTCAGACTCCCAGACTCACCTGCAGCATACCTGCTGCCTCTCTGACTCTCAGACTCACCTGCAGCATACCCACTGCCTCTCAGACTCCCAGACTCCCCTGCAGCATACCCACTGCCTCTCAGACTCCCAGGCTCACCTGCAGCGTACCTGCTGCCTCTCAGACTCCCAGACTCACCTGCAGCATACCCACTGCCTCTCAGGCTCCCAGACTCGCCTCTAGCATACCCGCTGCCTCTCAGACTCCCAGACTCACCTGAACCCTACCTGCAGCCTTTCAGACTCCCAGACTCATCTGCAGCATACCCACTGCCTCTCAGACTCCCAGACTCACCTGCAGCATACCCACTGCCTCACAGACTTCCAGACTCACCTGCAGCATACCCACTGCCTCTCAGACTCCCAGACTCACCTGCAGCCTACCTGCTGCCTCTCAGACTCCCAGACTCACCTGCAGCATTCCCACTGCCTCTCAGACTCCCAGGCTCACCTGCAGCATACCCACTTCCTCTCAGACTCCCAGACTCACCTGCAGCACACCTGCTGCCTCACACACTTCCAGACTCACCTGCAGCATACCTGCTGCCTCACACACTTCCAGACTCACCTGCAGCATACCCACTGCCTCTCAGACTACCAGACTCACCTGCAGCATACCTGCTGCCCCTCTAGCCTCCCAGACTCACCTGAACCCTAACTGCTGCCTCTCAGACTCCCAGACTCACCTGAAGCATACCCACTGCCTCTCAGACTCCCAGACTCACCTCTAGCATACCTTCAGCCTCTCAGACTCCCAGACTCACCTGCAGCATACCCACTGCCTCTCAGACTCCCAGACTCACCTGCAGCCTACCTGCTGCCTCTCAGACTCCCAGACTCACCTGTAGCACACCTGCTGCCTCACAGACGTCCAGACTCACCTGCAGCGTACCCACTGCCTCTCAGACTCCCAGACTCACCTGCAGCATACCCACTGCCTCTCAGACTCCCAGACTCACCTGCAGCATACCTGCTGCCTCACAGACTTCCAGACTCACCTGCAGCATACCCGCTGCCTCTCAGACTCCCAGACTCACATGGAGCATACCTGCTGCCTCTCAGACTCCCAGACTCACCTGCAGCATACCCGCTGCCACTCAGACTCCCAGACTCACCTGCAGCATACCCGCTGCCTCTCAGACTCCCAGACTCACCTGCAGCCTACCCACTGCCTCTCAGACTCCCAGACTCACTTGCAGCCTACCCACTGCCTCTCAGACTCCCAGACTCACTTGCAGCATACCCACTGCCTCTCAGGCTCCCAGACTCACCTCTAGCATACCCGCTGCCTCACAGACTCCCAGACTCACCTGCAGCATACCCACTGCCTCTCAGACTCCCAGACTCACCGGCAGCGTACCCACTGCCTCTCAGACTCCCAGACTCACCTGCAGCATACTCACTGCCTCTCAGACTCCCAGACTCACCTGCAGCATACCCATTGCCTCTCAGACTCCCAGACTCACCTGCAGCATACCCACTGCCTCTCAGGCTCCCAAACTCACCTCTAGCATACCCGCTGCCTCCCAGACTCCCAGACTCACCTGCAGCATACCCACTGCCTCTCAGACTCCCAGACTCACCAGCAGCATACCCACTGCCTCTCAGACTCCCAGAATCACCTGCAGCATACCCACTGCCTCTCAGACTCCCAGACTCACCTGCAGCGTACCCACTGCCTCTCAGACTCCCAGACTCACCTGCAGCACACCTGCTGCCTCACACACTTCCAGACTCACCTGCAGCATACCCACTGCCTCTCAGACTCCCAAACTCACCTGCAGCATACCCACTGCCTCTCAGACTCCCAGACTCACCTGCAGCATACCCACTCCCTCTCAGACTCCCAGACTCACCTGCAGAATACCCACTGCCTCTCAGACTCCCAGACTCACCTGCAGCGTACCCACTGCCTCTCAGACTCCCCTGCGGCATACCCACTGCCTCACAGACTTCCAGACTCACCTGCAGCATACCTGCTGCCTCACACACTTCCAGACTCACCTGCAGCATACCCACTGCCTCTCAGACTACCAGACTCACCTGCAGCATACCTGCTGCCCCTCTAGCCTCCCAGACTCACCTGAACCCTACCTGCTGCCTCTCAGACTCCCAGACTCACCTGCAGCATACCCGCTGCCTCTCAGACTCCCAGACTCACCTGCAGCATACCCGCTGCCTCTCAGACTCCCAGACTCACCTGCAGCCTACCCACTGCCTCTCAGACTCCCAGACTCACTTGCAGCATACCCACTGCCTCTCAGGCTCCCAGACTTACCTCTAGCATACCCGCTGCCTCACAGACTCCCAGACTCACCTGCAGCATACCCACTGCCTCTCAGACTCCCAGACTCACCGGCAGCATACCCACTGCCTCTCAGACTCCCAGACTCACCTGCAGCATACCCACTGCCTCTCAGACTCCCAGACTCAGCTGCAGCATACTCACTGCCTCTCAGTCTCCCAGACTCACCAGCAGCATACCCACTGCCTCTCAGACTCCCAGACTCACCTGCAGCATACCTGCTGCCTCACAGACTTCCAGACTCACCTGCAGCATACCCGCTGCCTCTCAGACTCCCAGACTCACCTGCAGCATACCTGCTGCCTCTCAGACTCCCAGACTCACCTGCAGCATACCCGCTGCCTCTCAGACTCCCAGACTCACCTGCAGCATACCCGCTGCCTCTCAGACTCCCAGACTCACCTGCAGCCTACACGCTGCCTCTCAGACTCCCAGACTCACTTGCAGCATACCCACTGCCTCTCAGGCTCCCAGACTCACCTCTAGCATACCCGCTGCCTCACAGACTCCCAGACTCACCTGCAGCATACCCACTGCCTCTCAGACTCCCAGACTCACCGGCAGCATACCCACTGCCTCTCAGACTCCCAGACTCACCTGCAGCATACCCACTGCCTCTCAGACTCCCAGACTCAGCTGCAGCATACCCACTGCCTCTCAGACTCCCAGACTCACCTGCAGCATACCCACTGCCTCTCAGGCTCCCAAACTCACCTCTAGCATACCTGCTGCCTCACAGACTCCCAGACTCACCTGCAGCATACCCACTGCCTCTCAGACTCCCAGACTCACCTGCAGCATACCCACTGCCTCTCAGGCTCCCAGACTCACCTCTAGCATACCCGCTGCCTCCCAGACTCACCTGAACCCTACCTGCAGCCTCTCAGACTCCCAGACTCACCTGCAGCATACACACAGCCTCTCAGACTCCCAGACTCACCTGCAGCATACCCACTGCATCTCAGACTTCCAGACTCACCTGCAGCATACCCACTGCCTCTCAGACTCCCAGACTCACCTGCAGCATACCTGCTGCCTCTCAGACTCCCAGACTCACCTGCAGCATACCTGCTGCCTCTCAGACTCACCTGCAGCATACCCACTGCCTCTCAGACTCCCAGGCTCACCTGCAGCGTACCTGCTGCCTCTCAGACTCCCAGACTCACCTGCAGCATACCCACTGCCTCTCAGGCTCCCAGACTCACCTCTAGCATACCCGCTGCCTCCCAGAGTCACCTGAACCCTACCTGCAGCCTCTCAGACTCCCAGACTCACCTGCAGCATACCCACTGCATCTCAGACTTCCAGACTCACCTGCAGCATACCCACTGCCTCTCAGACTCCCAGACTCCCAGACTCACCTGCAGCATACCTGCTGCCTCTCAGACTCCCAGACTCACCTGCAGCATACCTGCTGCCTCTCAGACTCCCAGACTCACCTGCAGCATACCCACTGCCTCTCAGACTCCCAGGCTCACCTGCAGCGTACCCGTTGCACCTCTAGACTCCCAGACTCACCTGAACACTACCTGCTGCCCCTCTAGCCTCCCTGACTCACCTGAACCCTACCTGCAGCCTCTCAGACTCCCAGACTCACCTGCAGCATACCCACTGCATCTCAGACTCCCAGACTCACCTGCAGCATACCCACTTCCTCTCAGACTCCCAGACTAACCTGCAGCGTACCCACTGCCTCTCAGACTCCCAAGCTCACCTGCAGCATACCCACTGCCTCCCAGACTCCCAGGCTCACCTGCAGCATACCCACTTCCTCTCAGACTCCCAGACTCACATGCAGCATACCTGCTGCCTCACAGACTTCCAGTCTCACCTGCAGCATACCTGCTGCCTCACACACTTCCAGACTCACCTGAAGCATACCCACTGCCTCTCAGACTCACAGACTCACCTGCAGCATACCTGCTGCCGCTCTAGCCTCCCAGACTCACCTGAACCCTACCTGCTGCCTCTCAGACTCCCAGACTCACCTGCAGCATACCCACTGCCTCTCAGACTCCCAGACTCACCTCTAGCATACCTGCTGCCTCACAGACTTCCAGACTCACCTGCAGCATACCCACTGCCTCTCAGACTCCCAGACTCACCAGCAGCATACCCACTGCCTCTCAGACTCCCAGACTAACCTGCAGCATACCTGCTGCCTCACAGACTTCCAGACTCACCTACAGCATACCCACTGCCTCTCAGACTCCCAGACTCACCTGCAGCATACCTGCTGCCTCTCTGACTCTCAGACTCACCTGCAGCATACCCGCTGCCTCTCAGACTCCCAGACTCACCTGCAGCATACCCACTGCCTCTCAGACTCCCAGGCTCACCTGCAGCGTACCTGCTGCCTCTCAGACTCCCAGACTCACCTGCAGCATACCCACTGCCTCTCAGGCTCCCAGACTCACCTCTAGCATACCCGCTGCCTCCCAGACTCCCAGACTCACCTGAACCCTACCTGCAGCCTCTCAGACTCCCAGACTCACCTGCAGCATACCCACTGCCTCTCAGACTCCCAGACTCACCTGCAGCATACCCACTGCCTCACAGACTTCCAGACTCACCTGCAGCATACCCACTGCCTCTCAGACTCCCAGACTCACCTCCAGCCTACCTGCTGCCTCTCAGACTCCCAGACTCACCTGCAGCATACCCACTGCCTCTCAGACTCCCAGGCTCACCTGCAGCATACCCACTTCCGCTCAGACTCCCAGACTCACCTGCAGCATACCTGCTGCCTCACACACTTCCAGACTCACCTGCAGCATACCTGCTGCCTCACACACTTCCAGACTCACCTGCAGCATACCCACTGCCTCTCAGACTACCAGACTCACCTGCAGCATACCTGCTGCCCCTCTAGCCTCCCAGACTCACCTGAACCCTACCTGCTGCCTCTCAGACTCCCAGACTCACCTGCAGCATACCCACTGCTTTTCAGACTCCCAGACTCACCTGCAGCATACCTGCTGCCTCACACACTTCCAGACTCACCTGCAGCATACCCACTGCCTCTCAGACTACCAGACTCACCTGCAGCATACCTGCTGCCCCTCTAGCCTCCCAGACTCACCTGCAGCCTACCTGCTGCCTCACAGACTTCCAGACTCACCTGCAGCGTACCCACTGCCTCTCAGACTCCCAGACTCACCTGCAGCATACCCACTGCCTCTCAGACTCCCAGACTCACCTGCAGCATACCTGCTGCCTCACAGACTTCCAGACTCACCTGCAGCATACCCACTGCCTCTCAGACTCCCAGACTCACCTGCAGCATACCTGCTGCCTCTCAGACTCCCAGACTCACCTGCAGCATACCCGCTGCCTCTCAGACTCCCAGACTCACCTGCAGCATACCCACTGCCTCTCAGACTCCCAGACTCAACTGCAGCGTACCCACTGCCTCTCAGACTCCCAGACTCACCTGCAGCATACCCACTGCCTCTCAGACTCCCAGACTCACCAGCAGCATACCCACTGCCTCTCAGACTCCCAGACTCACCTGCAGCATACCCACTGCCTCTCAGACTCCCAGACTCACCTGCAGCGTACCCACTGCCTCTCAGACTCCCAGACTCACCTGCAGCATACCCACTGCATCTCAGACTCCCAGACTCACCTGCAGCATACCCACTTCCTCTCAGACTCCCAGACTAACCTGCAGCGTACCCACTGCCTCTCAGACTCCCAAGCTCACCTGCAGCATACCCACTGCCTCCCAGACTCCCAGGCTCACCTGCAGCATACCCACTTCCTCTCAGACTCCCAGACTCACATGCAGCATACCTGCTGCCTCACAGACTTCCAGTCTCACCTGCAGCATACCTGCTGCCTCACACACTTCCAGACTCACCTGAAGCATACCCACTGCATCTCAGACTCACAGACTCACCTGCAGCATACCTGCTGCCGCTCTAGCCTCCCAGACTCACCTGAACCCTACCTGCTGCCTCTCAGACTCCCAGACTCACCTGCAGCATACCCACTGCCTCTCAGACTCCCAGACTCACCTCTAGCATACCTGCTGCCTCACAGACTTCCAGACTCACCTGCAGCATACCCACTGCCTCTCAGACTCCCAGACTCACCTGCAGCATACCTGCTGCCTCTCTGACTCTCAGACTCACCTGCAGCATACCCGCTGCCTCTCAGACTCCCAGACTCACCTGCAGCATACCCACTGCCTCTCAGACTCCCAGGCTCACCTGCAGCGTACCTGCTGCCTCTCAGACTCCCAGACTCACCTGCAGCATACCCACTGCCTCTCAGGCTCCCAGACTCACCTCTAGCATACCCGCTGCCTCCCAGACTCCCAGACTCACCTGAACCCTACCTGCAGCCTCTCAGACTCCCAGACTCACCTGCAGCATACCCACTGCCTCTCAGACTCCCAGACTCACCTGCAGCATACCCACTGCCTCACAGACTTCCAGACTCACCTGCAGCATACCCACTGCCTCTCAGACTCCCAGACTCACCTCCAGCCTACCTGCTGCCTCTCAGACTCCCAGACTCACCTGCAGCATACCCACTGCCTCTCAGACTCCCAGGCTCACCTGCAGCATACCCACTTCCGCTCAGACTCCCAGACTCACCTGCAGCATACCTGCTGCCTCACACACTTCCAGACTCACCTGCAGCATACCTGCTGCCTCACACACTTCCAGACTCACCTGCAGCATACCCACTGCCTCTCAGACTACCAGACTCACCTGCAGCATACCTGCTGCCCCTCTAGCCTCCCAGACTCACCTGAACCCTACCTGCTGCCTCTCAGACTCCCAGACTCACCTGCAGCATACCCACTGCTTTTCAGACTCCCAGACTCACCTGCAGCATACCTGCTGCCTCACACACTTCCAGACTCACCTGCAGCATACCCACTGCCTCTCAGACTACCAGACTCACCTGCAGCATACCTGCTGCCCCTCTAGCCTCCCAGACTCACCTGCAGCCTACCTGCTGCCTCACAGACGTCCAGACTCACCTGCAGCGTACCCACTGCCTCTCAGACTCCCAGACTCACCTGCAGCATACCCACTGCCTCTCAGACTCCCAGACTCACCTGCAGCATACCTGCTGCCTCACAGACTTCCAGACTCACCTGCAGCATACCCACTGCCTCTCAGACTCCCAGACTCACCTGCAGCATACCTGCTGCCTCTCAGACTCCCAGACTCACCTGCAGCATACCCGCTGCCTCTCAGACTCCCAGACTCACCTGCAGCATACCCACTGCCTCTCAGACTCCCAGACTCAACTGCAGCGTACCCACTGCCTCTCAGACTCCCAGACTCACCTGCAGCATACCCACTGCCTCTCAGACTCCCAGACTCACCAGCAGCATACCCACTGCCTCTCAGACTCCCCTGCAGCATGTCCACTGCCTCACATACTTCCAGACTCACCTGCAGCATTCCTGCTGCCTCACACACTTCCAGACTCACCTGCAGCATACCCACTGCCTCTCAGACTCCCAGACTCACCTGCAGCATACCCACTGCCTCACAGACTTCCAGACTCACCTGCAGCATACCCACTGCCTCTCAGACTCCCAGACTCACCTCCAGCCTACCTGCTGCCTCTCAGACTCCCAGACTCACCTGCAGCATACCCACTGCCTCTCAGACTCCCAGGCTCACCTGCAGCATACCCACTTCCGCTCAGACTCCCAGACTCACCTGCAGCATACCTGCTGCCTCACACACTTCCAGACTCACCTGCAGCATACCTGCTGCCTCACACACTTCCAGACTCACCTGCAGCATACCCACTGCCTCTCAGACTACCAGACTCACCTGCAGCATACCTGCTGCCCCTCTAGCCTCCCAGACTCACCTGAACCCTACCTGCTGCCTCTCAGACTCCCAGACTCACCTGCAGCATACCCACTGCTTTTCAGACTCCCAGACTCACCTGCAGCATACCTGCTGCCTCACACACTTCCAGACTCACCTGCAGCATACCCACTGCCTCTCAGACTACCAGACTCACCTGCAGCATACCTGCTGCCCCTCTAGCCTCCCAGACTCACCTGCAGCCTACCTGCTGCCTCACAGACGTCCAGACTCACCTGCAGCGTACCCACTGCCTCTCAGACTCCCAGACTCACCTGCAGCATACCCACTGCCTCTCAGACTCCCAGACTCACCTGCAGCATACCTGCTGCCTCACAGACTTCCAGACTCACCTGCAGCATACCCACTGCCTCTCAGACTCCCAGACTCACCTGCAGCATACCTGCTGCCTCTCAGACTCCCAGACTCACCTGCAGCATACCCGCTGCCTCTCAGACTCCCAGACTCACCTGCAGCATACCCACTGCCTCTCAGACTCCCAGACTCAACTGCAGCGTACCCACTGCCTCTCAGACTCCCAGACTCACCTGCAGCATACCCACTGCCTCTCAGACTCCCAGACTCACCAGCAGCATACCCACTGCCTCTCAGACTCCCAGACTCACCTGCAGCATACCCACTGCCTCTCAGACTCCCAGACTCACCTGCAGCGTACCCACTGCCTCTCAGACTCCCAGACTCACCTGCAGCATACCCACTGCCTCTCAGACTCCCAGACTCACCTGCAGCATACCCACTCCCTCTCAGACTCCCAGACTCACCTGCAGAATACCCACTGCCTCTCAGACTCCCAGACTCACCTGCAGCGTACCCACTGCCTCTCAGACTCCCCTGCAGCATGTCCACTGCCTCACATACTTCCAGACTCACCTGCAGCATTCCTGCTGCCTCACACACTTCCAGACTCACCTGCAGCATACCCACTGCCTCTCAGACTACCAGACTCACCTGCAGCATACCTGCTGCCCCTCTAGCCTCCCAGACTCACCTGAACCCTACCTGCTGCCTCTCAGACTCCCAGGCTCACCTGCAGCATACCCGCTGCCTCTCAGACTCCCAGACTCACCTGCAGCATACCCGCTACCTCTCTGACTCCCAGACTCACCTGCAGCCTACCCACTGCCTCTCAGACTCCCAGACTCACTTGCAGCATACCCACTGCGTCTCAGGCTCCCAGACTCACCTCTAGCATACCCGCTGCCTCACAGACTCCCAGACTCACCTGCAGCATACCCACTGCCTCTCAGACTCCCAAACTCACCGGCAGCATACCCACTGCCTCTCAGACTCCCAGACTCACCTGCAGCATACCCACTGCCTCTCAGACTCCCAGACTCACCTGCAGCATTCCCACTGCCTCTCAGACTCACCTGAAGCATACCTGCTGCCTCACAGACTTCCAGACTCACCTGCAGCATACCCGCTGCCTCTCAGACTCCCAGACTCACCTGCAGCATACCCACTGCCTCTCAGACTCCCAGACTCACCTGCAGCGCACCCACTGCCTCTCAGACTCCCAGACTCACCTGCAGCATACCCACTGCCTCTCAGACTCCCAGACTCACCAGCAGTATACCCACTGCCTCTCAGACACCCAGACTCACTTGCAGCATACCCAGCGCCTCTCAGACTCCCAGATTCACCTGCAGCATACCCACTCCCTCTCAGACTCCCAGACTCACCTGCAGAATACCCACTGCCTCTCAGACTCCCAGACTCACCTGCAGCGTACCCACTGCCTCTCAGTCTCCCCTGCAGCATACCCACTGCCTCACAGACTTCCAGACTCACCTGCAGCATACCTGCTGCCTCACACACTTCCAGACTCACCTGCAGCATACCCACTGCCTCTCAGACTACCAGACTCACCTGCAGCATATCTGCTGCCCCTCTAGCCTCCCAGACTCACCTGAACCCTACCTGCTGCCTCTCAGACTCCCAGGCTCACCTGCAGCATACCTGCTGCCTCACACACTTCCAGACTCACCTGCAGCATACCCACTGCCTCTCAGACTACCAGACTCACCTGCAGCATATCTGCTGCCCCTCTAGCCTCCCAGACTCACCTGAACCCTACCTGCTGCCTCTCAGACTCCCAGACTCACCTCTAGCATACCTGCTGCCTCACAGACTTCCAGACTCACCTGCAGCATACCCACTGCCTCTCAGACTCCCAGACTCACCAGCAGCATACCCACTGCCTCTCAGACTCCCAGACTCACCTGCAGCATACCTGCTGCCTCACAGACTTCCAGACTCACCTACAGCATACCCACTGCCTCTCAGACTCCCAGACTCACCTGCAGCATACCTGCTGCCTCTCTGACTCTCAGACTCACCTGCAGCATACCCGCTGCCTCTCAGACTCCCAGACTCACCTGCAGCATACCCACTGCCTCTCAGACTCCCAGGCTCACCTGCAGCGTACCTGCTGCCTCTCAGACTCCCAGACTCACCTGCAGCATACCCACTGCCTCTCAGGCTCCCAGACTCACCTCTAGCATACCCGCTGCCTCCCAGACTCCCAGACTCACCTGAACCCTACCTGCAGCCTCTCAGACTCCCAGACTCACCTGCAGCATACCCACTGCCTCTCAGACTCCCAGACTCACCTGCAGCATACCCACTGCCTCACAGACTTCCAGACTCACCTGCAGCATACCCACTGCCTCTCAGACTCCCAGACTCACCTCCAGCCTACCTGCTGCCTCTCAGACTCCCAGACTCACCTGCAGCATACCCACTGCCTCTCAGACTCCCAGGCTCACCTGCAGCATACCCACTTCCGCTCAGACTCCCAGACTCACCTGCAGCATACCTGCTGCCTCACACACTTCCAGACTCACCTGCAGCATACCTGCTGCCTCACACACTTCCAGACTCACCTGCAGCATACCCACTGCCTCTCAGACTACCAGACTCACCTGCAGCATACCTGCTGCCCCTCTAGCCTCCCAGACTCACCTGAACCCTACCTGCTGCCTCTCAGACTCCCAGACTCACCTGCAGCATACCCACTGCTTTTCAGACTCCCAGACTCACCTGCAGCATACCTGCTGCCTCACACACTTCCAGACTCACCTGCAGCATACCCACTGCCTCTCAGACTACCAGACTCACCTGCAGCATACCTGCTGCCCCTCTAGCCTCCCAGACTCACCTGCAGCCTACCTGCTGCCTCACAGACTTCCAGACTCACCTGCAGCGTACCCACTGCCTCTCAGACTCCCAGACTCACCTGCAGCATACCCACTGCCTCTCAGACTCCCAGACTCACCTGCAGCATACCTGCTGCCTCACAGACTTCCAGACTCACCTGCAGCATACCCACTGCCTCTCAGACTCCCAGACTCACCTGCAGCATACCTGCTGCCTCTCAGACTCCCAGACTCACCTGCAGCATACCCGCTGCCTCTCAGACTCCCAGACTCACCTGCAGCATACCCACTGCCTCTCAGACTCCCAGACTCAACTGCAGAGTACCCACTGCCTCTCAGACTCCCAGACTCACCTGCAGCATACCCACTGCCTCTCAGACTCCCAGACTCACCAGCAGCATACCCACTGCCTCTCAGACTCCCAGACTCACCTGCAGCATACCCACTGCCTCTCAGACTCCCAGACTCACCTGCAGCGTACCCACTGCCTCTCAGACTCCCAGACTCACCTGCAGCATACCTGCTGCCTCACACACTTCCAGACTCACCTGCAGCATACCCACTGCCTCGCAGACTCCCAGACTCACCTGCAGCATACCCACTGCCTCTCAGACTCCCAGACTCACCTGCAGCATACCCACTCCCTCTCAGACTCCCAGACTCACCTGCAGAATACCCACTGCCTCTCAGACTCCCAGACTCACCTGCAGCGTACCCACTGACTCTCAGACTCCCCTGCAGCATGTCCACTGCCTCACATACTTCCAGACTCACCTGCAGCATACCTGCTGCCTCACACACTTCCAGACTCACCTGCAGCATACCCACTGCCTCTCAGACTACCAGACTCACCTGCAGCATACCTGCTGCCCCTCTAGCCTCCCAGACTCACCTGAACCCTACCTGCTGCCTCTCAGACTCCCAGGCTCACCTGCAGCATACCCGCTGCCTCTCAGACTCCCAGACTCACCTGCAGCATACCCGCTACCTCTCTGACTCCCAGACTCACCTGCAGCCTACCCACTGCCTCTCAGACTCCCAGACTCACTTGCAGCATACCCACTGCGTCTCAGGCTCCCAGACTCACCTCTAGCATACCCGCTGCCTCACAGACTCCCAGACTCACCTGCAGCATACCCACTGCCTCTCAGACTCCCAAACTCACCGGCAGCATACCCACTGCCTCTCAGACTCCCAGACTCACCTGCAGCATACCCACTGCCTCTCAGACTCCCAGACTCACCTGCAGCATACCTGCTGCCTCACAGACTTCCAGACTCACCTGCAGCATACCCGCTGCCTCTCAGACTCCCAGACTCACCTGCAGCATACCCACTGCCTCTCAGACTCCCAGACTCACCTGCAGCGCACCCACTGCCTCTCAGACTCCCAGACTCACCTGCAGCATACCCACTGCCTCTCAGACTCCCAGACTCACCAGCAGTATACCCACTGCCTCTCAGACTCCCAGACTCACTTGCAGCATACCCAGCGCCTCTCAGACTCCCAGATTCACCTGCAGCATACCCACTCCCTCTCAGACTCCCAGACTCACCTGCAGAATACCCACTGCCTCTCAGACTCCCAGACTCACCTGCAGCGTACCCACTGCCTCTCAGTCTCCCCTGCAGCATACCCACTGCCTCACAGACTTCCAGACTCACCTGCAGCATACCTGCTGCCTCACACACTTCCAGACTCACCTGCAGCATACCCACTGCCTCTCAGACTACCAGACTCACCTGCAGCATATCTGCTGCCCCTCTAGCCTCCCAGACTCACCTGAACCCTACCTGCTGCCTCTCAGACTCCCAGGCTCACCTGCAGCATACCCGCTGCCTCTCAGACTCCCAGACTCACCTGCAGCATACCCGCTGCCTCTCTGACTCCCAGACTCACCTGCAGCCTACCCACTGCCTCTCAGACTCCCAGACTCACTTGCAGCATACCCACTGCGTCTCAGGCTCCCAGACTCACCTCTAGCATACCCGCTGCCTCACAGACTCCCAGACTCACCTGCAGCATACCCACTGCCTCTCAGACTCCCAGACTCACCTGCAGCATTCCCACTGCCTCTCAGACTCCCAGACTCACCTGCAGCGTACCCACTGCCTCTCAGACTCCCAGACTCACCTGCAGCATACCTGCTGCCTCACACACTTCCAGACTCACCTGCAGCATACCCACTGCCTCTCAGACTCCCAGACTCACCTGCAGCATACCCACTGCCTCTCAGACTCCCAGACTCACCTGCAGCATACCCACTCCCTCTCAGACTCCCAGACTCACCTGCAGAATACCCACTGCCTCTCAGACTCCAAGACTCACCTGCAGCGTACCCACTGCCTCTCAGACTCCCCTGCAGCATTTCCACTGCCTCACATACTTCCAGACTCACCTGCAGCATACCTGCTGCCTCACACACTTCCAGACTCACCTGCAGCATACCCACTGCCTCTCAGACTACCAGACTCACCTGCAGCATACCTGCTGCCCCTCTAGCCTCCCAGACTCACCTGAACCCTACCTGCTGCCTCTCAGACTCCCAGGCTCACCTGCAGCATACCCGCTGCCTCTCAGACTCCCAGACTCACCTGCAGCATACCCGCTACCTCTCTGACTCCCAGACTCACCTGCAGCCTACCCACTGCCTCTCAGACTCCCAGACTCACTTGCAGCATACCCACTGCGTCTCAGGCTCCCAGACTCACCTCTAGCATACCCGCTGCCTCACAGACTCCCAGACTCACCTGCAGCATACCCACTGCCTCTCAGACTCCCAAACTCACCGGCAGCATACCCACTGCCTCTCAGACTCCCAGACTCACCTGCAGCATACCCACTGCCTCTCAGACTCCCAGACTCACCTGCAGCATTCCCACTGCCTCTCAGACTCACCTGAAGCATACCTGCTGCCTCACAGACTTCCAGACTCACCTGCAGCATACCCGCTGCCTCTCAGACTCCCAGACTCACCTGCAGCATACCCACTGCCTCTCAGACTCCCAGACTCACCTGCAGCGCACCCACTGCCTCTCAGACTCCCAGACTCACCTGCAGCATACCCACTGCCTCTCAGACTCCCAGACTCACCAGCAGTATACCCACTGCCTCTCAGACTCCCAGACTCACTTGCAGCATACCCAGCGCCTCTCAGACTCCCAGACTCACCTGCAGCATACTCACTCCCTCTCAGACTCCCAGACTCACCTGCAGAATACCCACTGCCTCTCAGACTCCCAGACTCACCTGCAGCGTACCCACTGCCTCTCAGTCTCCCCTGCAGCATACCCACTGCCTCACAGACTTCCAGACTCACCTGCAGCATACCTGCTGCCTCACACACTTCCAGACTCACCTGCAGCATACCCACTGCCTCTCAGACTACCAGACTCACCTGCAGCATATCTGCTGCCCCTCTAGCCTCCCAGACTCACCTGAACCCTACCTGCTGCCTCTCAGACTCCCAGGCTCACCTGCAGCATACCCGCTGCCTCTCAGACTCCCAGACTCACCTGCAGCATACCCGCTGCCTCTCTGACTCCCAGACTCACCTGCAGCCTACCCACTGCCTCTCAGACTCCCAGACTCACTTGCAGCATACCCACTGCGTCTCAGGCTCCCAGACTCACCTCTAGCATACCCGCTGCCTCCCAGACTCCCAGACTCACCTGCAGCATACCCACTGCCTCTCAGACTCCCAAACTCACCGGCAGCATACCCACTGCCTCTCAGACTCCCAGACTCACCTGCAGCATACCCACTGCCTCTCAGACTCCCAGACTCACCTGCAGCATTCCCACTGCCTCTCAGACTCACCTGAAGCATACCTGCTGCCTCACAGACTTCGAGACTCACCTGCAGCATACCCACTGCCTCTCAGACTCCCAGACTCACCTGCAGCCTACCTGCTGCCTCTCAGACTCCCAGACTCACCTGCAGCATACCCACTGCCTCTCAGACTCACCTGAAGCATACCTGCTGCCTCACAGACTTCCAGACTCACCTGCAGCATACCCACTGCCTCTCAGACTCCCAGACTCACCTGCAGCATACCTGCTGCCTCTCTGACTCTCAGACTCACCTGCAGCATACCCGCTGCCTCTCAGACTCCCAGACTCACCTGCAGCATACCCACTGCCTCTCAGACTCCCAGGCTCACCTGCAGCGTACCTGCTGCCTCTCAGACTCCCAGACTCACCTGCAGCATACCCACTGCCTCTCAGGCTCCCAGACTCACCTCTAGCATACCCGCTGCCTCCCAGACTCCCAGACTCACCTGAACCCTACCTGCAGCCTCTCAGACTCCCAGACTCATCTGCAGCATACCCACTGCCTCTCAGACTCCCAGACTCACCTGCAGCGTACCCACTGCCTCTCAGTCTCCCCTGCAGCATACCCACTGCCTCACAGACTTCCAGACTCACCTGCAGCATACCTGCTGCCTCACACACTTCCAGACTCACCTGCAGCATACCCACTGCCTCTCAGACTACCAGACTCACCTGCAGCATATCTGCTGCCCCTCTAGCCTCCCAGACTCACCTGAACCCTACCTGCTGCCTCTCAGACTCCCAGGCTCACCTGCAGCATACCTGCTGCCTCACACACTTCCAGACTCACCTGCAGCATACCCACTGCCTCTCAGACTACCAGACTCACCTGCAGCATATCTGCTGCCCCTCTAGCCTCCCAGACTCACCTGAACCCTACCTGCTGCCTCTCAGACTCCCAGACTCACCTCTAGCATACCTGCTGCCTCACAGACTTCCAGACTCACCTGCAGCATACCCACTGCCTCTCAGACTCCCAGACTCACCAGCAGCATACCCACTGCCTCTCAGACTCCCAGACTCACCTGCAGCATACCTGCTGCCTCACAGACTTCCAGACTCACCTACAGCATACCCACTGCCTCTCAGACTCCCAGACTCACCTGCAGCATACCTGCTGCCTCTCTGACTCTCAGACTCACCTGCAGCATACCCGCTACCTCTCAGACTCCCAGACTCACCTGCAGCATACCCACTGCCTCTCAGACTCCCAGGCTCACCTGCAGCGTACCTGCTGCCTCTCAGACTCCCAGACTCACCTGCAGCATACCCACTGCCTCCCAGGCTCCCAGACTCACCTCTAGCATACCCGCTGCCTCCCAGACTCCCAGACTCACCTGAACCCTACCTGCAGCCTCTCAGACTCCCAGACTCACCTGCAGCATACCCACTGCCTCTCAGACTCCCAGACTCACCTGCAGCATACCCACTGCCTCACAGACTTCCAGACTCACCTGCAGCATACCCACTGCCTCTCAGACTCCCAGACTCACCTCCAGCCTACCTGCTGCCTCTCAGACTCCCAGACTCACCTGCAGCATACCCACTGCCTCTCAGACTCCCAGGCTCACCTGCAGCATACCCACTTCCGCTCAGACTCCCAGACTCACCTGCAGCATACCTGCTGCCTCACACACTTCCAGACTCACCTGCAGCATACCTGCTGCCTCACACACTTCCAGACTCACCTGCAGCATACCCACTGCCTCTCAGACTACCAGACTCACCTGCAGCATACCTGCTGCCCCTCTAGCCTCCCAGACTCACCTGAACCCTACCTGCTGCCTCTCAGACTCCCAGACTCACCTGCAGCATACCCACTGCTTTTCAGACTCCCAGACTCACCTGCAGCATACCTGCTGCCTCACACACTTCCAGACTCACCTGCAGCATACCCACTGCCTCTCAGACTACCAGACTCACCTGCAGCATACCTGCTGCCCCTCTAGCCTCCCAGACTCACCTGCAGCCTACCTGCTGCCTCACAGACTTCCAGACTCACCTGCAGCGTACCCACTGCCTCTCAGACTCCTAGACTCACCTGCAGCATACCCACTGCCTCTCAGACTCCCAGACTCACCTGCAGCATACCTGCTGCCTCACAGACTTCCAGACTCACCTGCAGCATACCCACTGCCTCTCAGACTCCCAGACTCACCTGCAGCATACCTGCTGCCTCTCAGACTCCCAGACTCACCTGCAGCATACCCGCTGCCTCTCAGACTCCCAGACTCACCTGCAGCATACCCACTGCCTCTCAGACTCCCAGACTCAACTGCAGAGTACCCACTGCCTCTCAGACTCCCAGACTCACCTGCAGCATACCCACTGCCTCTCAGACTCCCAGACTCACCAGCAGCATACCCACTGCCTCTCAGACTCCCAGACTCACCTGCAGCATACCCACTGCCTCTCAGACTCCCAGACTCACCTGCAGCGTACCCACTGCCTCTCAGACTCCCAGACTCACCTGCAGCATACCTGCTGCCTCACACACTTCCAGACTCACCTGCAGCATACCCACTGCCTCTCAGACTCCCAGACTCACCTGCAGCATACCCACTGCCTCTCAGACTCCCAGACTCACCTGCAGCATACCCACTCCCTCTCAGACTCCCAGACTCACCTGCAGAATACCCACTGCCTCTCAGACTCCCAGACTCACCTGCAGCGTACCCACTGCCTCTCAGACTCCCCTGCAGCATGTCCACTGCCTCACATACTTCCAGACTCACCTGCAGCATACCTGCTGCCTCACACACTTCCAGACTCACCTGCAGCATACCCACTGCCTCTCAGACTACCAGACTCACCTGCAGCATACCTGCTGCCCCTCTAGCCTCCCAGACTCACCTGAACCCTACCTGCTGCCTCTCAGACTCCCAGGCTCACCTGCAGCATACCCGCTGCCTCTCAGACTCCCAGACTCACCTGCAGCATACCCGCTACCTCTCTGACTCCCAGACTCACCTGCAGCCTACCCACTGCCTCTCAGACTCCCAGACTCACTTGCAGCATACCCACTGCGTCTCAGGCTCCCAGACTCACCTCTAGCATACCCGCTGCCTCACAGACTCCCAGACTCACCTGCAGCATACCCACTGCCTCTCAGACTCCCAAACTCACCGGCAGCATACCCACTGCCTCTCAGACTCCCAGACTCACCTGCAGCATACCCACTGCCTCTCAGACTCCCAGACTCACCTGCAGCATACCTGCTGCCTCACAGACTTCCAGACTCACCTGCAGCATACCCGCTGCCTCTCAGACTCCCAGACTCACCTGCAGCATACCCACTGCCTCTCAGACTCCCAGACTCACCTGCAGCGCACCCACTGCCTCTCAGACTCCCAGACTCACCTGCAGCATACCCACTGCCTCTCAGACTCCCAGACTCACCAGCAGTATACCCACTGCCTCTCAGACTCCCAGACTCACTTGCAGCATACCCAGCGCCTCTCAGACTCCCAGATTCACCTGCAGCATACCCACTCCCTCTCAGACTCCCAGACTCACCTGCAGAATACCCACTGCCTCTCAGACTCCCAGACTCACCTGCAGCGTACCCACTGCCTCTCAGTCTCCCCTGCAGCATACCCACTGCCTCACAGACTTCCAGACTCACCTGCAGCATACCTGCTGCCTCACACACTTCCAGACTCACCTGCAGCATACCCACTGCCTCTCAGACTACCAGACTCACCTGCAGCATATCTGCTGCCCCTCTAGCCTCCCAGACTCACCTGAACCCTACCTGCTGCCTCTCAGACTCCCAGGCTCACCTGCAGCATACCCGCTGCCTCTCAGACTCCCAGACTCACCTGCAGCATACCCGCTGCCTCTCTGACTCCCAGACTCACCTGCAGCCTACCCACTGCCTCTCAGACTCCCAGACTCACTTGCAGCATACCCACTGCGTCTCAGGCTCCCAGACTCACCTCTAGCATACCCGCTGCCTCACAGACTCCCAGACTCACCTGCAGCATACCCACTGCCTCTCAGACTCCCAGACTCACCTGCAGCATTCCCACTGCCTCTCAGACTCCCAGACTCACCTGCAGCGTACCCACTGCCTCTCAGACTCCCAGACTCACCTGCAGCATACCTGCTGCCTCACACACTTCCAGACTCACCTGCAGCATACCCACTGCCTCTCAGACTCCCAGACTCACCTGCAGCATACCCACTGCCTCTCAGACTCCCAGACTCACCTGCAGCATACCCACTCCCTCTCAGACTCCCAGACTCACCTGCAGAATACCCACTGCCTCTCAGACTCCCAGACTCACCTGCAGCGTACCCACTGCCTCTCAGACTCCCCTGCAGCATTTCCACTGCCTCACATACTTCCAGACTCACCTGCAGCATACCTGCTGCCTCACACACTTCCAGACTCACCTGCAGCATACCCACTGCCTCTCAGACTACCAGACTCACCTGCAGCATACCTGCTGCCCCTCTAGCCTCCCAGACTCACCTGAACCCTACCTGCTGCCTCTCAGACTCCCAGGCTCACCTGCAGCATACCCGCTGCCTCTCAGACTCCCAGACTCACCTGCAGCATACCCGCTACCTCTCTGACTCCCAGACTCACCTGCAGCCTACCCACTGCCTCTCAGACTCCCAGACTCACTTGCAGCATACCCACTGCGTCTCAGGCTCCCAGACTCACCTCTAGCATACCCGCTGCCTCACAGACTCCCAGACTCACCTGCAGCATACCCACTGCCTCTCAGACTCCCAAACTCACCGGCAGCATACCCACTGCCTCTCAGACTCCCAGACTCACCTGCAGCATACCCACTGCCTCTCAGACTCCCAGACTCACCTGCAGCATTCCCACTGCCTCTCAGACTCACCTGAAGCATACCTGCTGCCTCACAGACTTCCAGACTCACCTGCAGCATACCCGCTGCCTCTCAGACTCCCAGACTCACCTGCAGCATACCCACTGCCTCTCAGACTCCCAGACTCACCTGCAGCGCACCCACTGCCTCTCAGACTCCCAGACTCACCTGCAGCATACCCACTGCCTCTCAGACTCCCAGACTCACCAGCAGTATACCCACTGCCTCTCAGACTCCCAGACTCACTTGCAGCATACCCAGCGCCTCTCAGACTCCCAGACTCACCTGCAGCATACTCACTCCCTCTCAGACTCCCAGACTCACCTGCAGAATACCCACTGCCTCTCAGACTCCCAGACTCACCTGCAGCGTACCCACTGCCTCTCAGTCTCCCCTGCAGCATACCCACTGCCTCACAGACTTCCAGACTCACCTGCAGCATACCTGCTGCCTCACACACTTCCAGACTCACCTGCAGCATACCCACTGCCTCTCAGACTACCAGACTCACCTGCAGCATATCTGCTGCCCCTCTAGCCTCCCAGACTCACCTGAACCCTACCTGCTGCCTCTCAGACTCCCAGGCTCACCTGCAGCATACCCGCTGCCTCTCAGACTCCCAGACTCACCTGCAGCATACCCGCTGCCTCTCTGACTCCCAGACTCACCTGCAGCCTACCCACTGCCTCTCAGACTCCCAGACTCACTTGCAGCATACCCACTGCGTCTCAGGCTCCCAGACTCACCTCTAGCATACCCGCTGCCTCCCAGACTCCCAGACTCACCTGCAGCATACCCACTGCCTCTCAGACTCCCAAACTCACCGGCAGCATACCCACTGCCTCTCAGACTCCCAGACTCACCTGCAGCATACCCACTGCCTCTCAGACTCCCAGACTCACCTGCAGCATTCCCACTGCCTCTCAGACTCACCTGAAGCATACCTGCTGCCTCACAGACTTCGAGACTCACCTGCAGCATACCCACTGCCTCTCAGACTCCCAGACTCACCTGCAGCCTACCTGCTGCCTCTCAGACTCCCAGACTCACCTGCAGCATACCCACTGCCTCTCAGACTCACCTGAAGCATACCTGCTGCCTCACAGACTTCCAGACTCACCTGCAGCATACCCACTGCCTCTCAGACTCCCAGACTCACCTGCAGCATACCTGCTGCCTCTCTGACTCTCAGACTCACCTGCAGCATACCCGCTGCCTCTCAGACTCCCAGACTCACCTGCAGCATACCCACTGCCTCTCAGACTCCCAGGCTCACCTGCAGCGTACCTGCTGCCTCTCAGACTCCCAGACTCACCTGCAGCATACCCACTGCCTCTCAGGCTCCCAGACTCACCTCTAGCATACCCGCTGCCTCCCAGACTCCCAGACTCACCTGAACCCTACCTGCAGCCTCTCAGACTCCCAGACTCATCTGCAGCATACCCACTGCCTCTCAGACTCCCAGACTCACCTGCAGCATACCCACTGCCTCACAGACTTCCAGACTCACCTGCAGCATACCCATGCATCTCAGACTCCCAGACTCACCTCCAGCCTACCTGCTGCCTCTCAGACTCCCAGACTCACCTGCAGCATACCCACTGCCTCTCAGACTCCCAGGCTCACCTGCAGCATTCCCACTTCCGCTCAGACTCCCAGACTCACCTGCAGCATACCTGCTGCCTCACACACTTCCAGACTCACCTGCAGCATACCTGCTGCCTCACACACTTCCAGACTCACCTGCAGCATACCCACTGCCTCTCAGACTACCAGACTCACCTGCAGCATACCTGCTGCCCCTCTAGCCTCCCAGACTCACCTGAACCCTACCTGCTGCCTCTCAGACTCCCAGACTCACCGGCAGCATACCCACTGCTTCTCAGACTCCCAGACTCACCTGCAGCCTACCTGCTGCCTCACAGACTTCCAGACTCACCTGCAGCGTACCCACTGCCTCTCAGACTCCCAGACTCACCTGCAGCATACCCACTGCCTCTCAGACTCCCAGACTCACCTGCAGCATACCTGCTGCCTCACAGACTTCCAGACTCACCTGCAGCATACCCACTGCCTCTCAGACTCCCAGACTCACCTGCAGCATACCTGCTGCCTCTCAGACTCCCAGACTCACCTGCAGCATACCCGCTGCCTCTCAGACTCCCAGACTCACCTGCAGCATACCCACTGCCTCTCAGACTCCCAGACTCAACTGCAGCGTACCCACTGCCTCTCAGACTCCCAGACTCACCTGCAGCATACCCACTGCCTCTCAGACTCCCAGACTCACCAGCAGCATACCCACTGCCTCTCAGACTCCCAGACTCACCTGCAGCATACCCACTGCCTCTCAGACTCCCAGACTCACCTGCAGCGTACCCACTGCCTCTCAGACTCCCAGACTCACCTGCAGCATACCTGCTGCCTCACACACTTCCAGACTCACCTGCAGCATACCCACTGCCTCTCAGACTCCCAGACTCACCTGCAGCATACCCACTGCCTCTCAGACTCCCAGACTCACCTGCAGCATACCCACTCCCTCTCAGACTCCCAGACTCACCTGCAGAATACCCACTGCCTCTCAGACTCCCAGACTCACCTGCAGCGTACCCACTGCCTCTCAGACTCCCCTGCAGCATGTCCACTGCCTCACATACTTCCAGACTCACCTGCAGCATACCTGCTGCCTCACACACTTCCAGACTCACCTGCAGCATACCCACTGCCTCTCAGACTACCAGACTCACCTGCAGCATACCTGCTGCCCCTCTAGCCTCCCAGACTCACCTGAACCCTACCTGCTGCCTCTCAGACTCCCAGGCTCACCTGCAGCATACCCGCTGCCTCTCAGACTCCCAGACTCACCTGCAGCATACCCGTTGCCTCTCTGACTCCCAGACTCACCTGCAGCCTACCGACTGCCTCTCAGACTCCCAGACTCACTTGCAGCATATCCACTGCGTCTCAGGCTCCCAGACTCACCTCTAGCATACCCGCTGCCTCACAGACTCCCAGACTCACCTGCAGCATACCCACTGCCTCTCAGACTCCCAAACTCACCGGCAGCATACCCACTGCCTCTCAGACTCCCAGACTCACCTGCAGCATACCCACTGCCTCTCAGACTCCCAGACTCACCTGCAGCATTCCCACTGCCTCTCAGACTCACCTGAAGCATACCTGCTGCCTCACAGACTTCCAGACTCACCTGCAGCATACCCGCTGCCTCTCAGACTCCCAGACTCACCTGCAGCATACCCACTGCCTCTCAGACTCCCAGACTCACCTGCAGCGCACCCACTGCCTCTCAGACTCACCTGCAGCATACCCACTGCCTCTCAGACTCCCAGACTCACCAGCAGTATACCCACTGCCTCTCAGACTCCCAGACTCACTTGCAGCATACCCAGCGCCTCTCAGACTCCCAGACTCACCTGCAGCATACCCACTCCCTCTCAGACTCCCAGACTCACCTGCAGAATACCCACTGCCTCTCAGACTCCCAGACTCACCTGCAGCGTACCCACTGCCTCTCAGTCTCCCCTGCAGCATACCCACTGCCTCACAGACTTCCAGACTCACCTGCAGCATACCTGCTGCCTCACACACTTCCAGACTCACCTGCAGCATACCCACTGCCTCTCAGACTACCAGACTCACCTGCAGCATACCTGCTGCCCCTCTAGCCTCCCAGACTCACCTGAACCCTACCTGCTGCCTCTCAGACTCCCAGGCTCACCTGCAGCATACCCGCTGCCTCTCAGACTCCCAGACTCACCTGCAGCATACCCACTGCCTCTCAGACTCCCAGGCTCACCTGCAGCGTACCTGCTGCCTCTCAGACTCCCAGACTCACCTGCAGCATACCCACTGCCTCTCAGGCTCCCAGACTCACCTCTAGCATACCCGCTGCCCCCCAGACTCCCAGACTCACCTGAACCCTAGCTGCAGCCTCTCAGACTCCCAGACTCACCTGCAGCATACCCACTGCCTCTCAGACTCCCAGACTCACCTGCAGCATACCCACTGCCTCACAGACTTCCAGACTCACCTGCAGCATACCCACTGCCTCTCAGACTCCCAGACTCACCAGCAGCATACCCACTGCCTCTCAGACTCCCAGACTCACCTGCAGCATACCCACTGCCTCTCAGACTCCCAGACTCACCTGCAGCGTACCCACTGCCTCTCAGACTCCCAGACTCACCTGCAGCATACCTGCTGCCTCACACACTTCCAGACTCACCTGCAGCATACCCACTGCCTCTCAGACTCCCAGACTCACCTGCAGCATACCCACTGCCTCTCAGACTCCCAGACTCACCTGCAGCATACCCACTCCCTCTCAGACTCCCAGACTCACCTGCAGAATACCCACTGCCTCTCAGACTCCCAGACTCACCTGCAGCGTACCCACTGCCTCTCAGACTCCCCTGCAGCATGTCCACTGCCTCACAGACTTCCAGACTCACCTGCAGCATACCTGCTGCCTCACACACTTCCAGACTCACCTGCAGCATACCCACTGCCTCTCAGACTACCAGACTCACCTGCAGCATACCTGCTGCCCCTCTAGCCTCCCAGACTCACCTGAACCCTACCTGCTGCCTCTCAGACTCCCAGGCTCACCTGCAGCATACCCGCTGCCTCTCAGACTCACAGACTCACCTGCAGCATACCCGCTACCTCTCTGACTCCCAGACTCACCTGCAGCCTACCCACTGCCTCTCAGACTCCCAGACTCACTTGCAGCATACCCACTGCGTCTCAGGCTCCCAGACTCACCTCTAGCATACCCGCTGCCTCACAGACTCCCAGACTCACCTGCAGCATACCCACTGCCTCTCAGACTCCCAAACTCACCGGCAGCATACCCACTGCCTCTCAGACTCCCAGACTCACCTGCAGCATACCCACTGCCTCTCAGACTCCCAGACTCACCTGCAGCATTCCCACTGCCTCTCAGACTCACCTGAAGCATACCTGCTGCCTCACAGACTTCCAGACTCACCTGCAGCATACCCGCTGCCTCTCAGACTTCCAGACTCACCTGCAGCATACCCACTGCCTCTCAGACTCCCAGACTCACCTGCAGCGCACCCACTGCCTCTCAGACTCCCAGACTCACCTGCAGCATACCCACTGCCTCTCAGACTCCCAGACTCACCAGCAGTATACCCACTGCCTCTCAGACTCCCAGACTCACTTGCAGCATACCCAGCGCCTCTCAGACTCCCAGACTCACCTGCAGCATACCCACTCCCTCTCAGACTCCCAGACTCACCTGCAGAATACCCACTGCCTCTCAGACTCCCAGACTCACCTGCAGCGTACCCACTGCCTCTCAGTCTCCCCTGCAGCATACCCACTGCCTCACAGACTTCCAGACTCACCTGCAGCATACCTGCTGCCTCACACACTTCCAGACTCACCTGCAGCATACCCACTGCCTCTCAGACTACCAGACTCACCTGCAGCATATCTGCTGCCCCTCTAGCCTCCCAGACTCACCTGAACCCTACCTGCTGCCTCTCAGACTCCCAGGCTCACCTGCAGCATACCCGCTGCCTCTCAGACTCCCAGACTCACCTGCAGCATACCCGCTGCCTCTCTGACTCCCAGACTCACCTGCAGCCTACCCACTGCCTCTCAGACTCCCAGACTCACTTGCAGCATACCCACTGCGTCTCAGGCTCCCAGACTCACCTCTAGCATACCCGCTGCCTCACAGACTCCCAGACTCACCGGCAGCATACCCACTGCCTCTCAGACTCCCAGACTCACCTGCAGCATACCCACTGCCTCTCAGACTCCCAGACTCACCTGCAGCATTCCCACTGCCTCTCAGACTCACCTGAAGCATACCTGCTGCCTCACAGACTTCGAGACTCACCTGCAGGATACCCACTGCCTCTCAGGCTCCCAGACTCACCTGCAGCCTACCTGCTGCCTCTCAGACTCCCAGACTCACCTGCAGCATACCCACTGCCTCTCAGACTCACCTGAAGCATACCTGCTGCCTCACAGACTTCCAGACTCACCTGCAGCATACCCACTGCCTCTCAGACTCCCAGACTCACCTGCAGCATACCTGCTGCCTCTCTGACTCTCAGACTCACCTGCAGCATACCCGCTGCCTCTCAGACTCCCAGACTCACCTGCAGCATACCCACTGCCTCTCAGACTCCCAGGCTCACCTGCAGCGTACCTGCTGCCTCTCAGACTCCCAGACTCACCTGCAGCATACCCACTGCCTCTCAGGCTCCCAGACTCACCTCTAGCATACCCGCTGCCTCCCAGACTCCCAGACTCACCTGAACCCCACCTGCAGCCTCTCAGACTCCCAGACTCACCTGCAGCATACCCACTGCCTCTCAGACTCCCAGACTCACCTGCAGCATACCCACTGCCTCACAGACTTCCAGACTCACCTGCAGCATACCCACTGCCTCTCAGACTCCCAGACTCACCTCCAGCCTACCTGCTGCCTCTCAGACTCCCAGACTCACCTGCAGCATACCCACTGCCTCTCAGACTCCCAGGCTCACCTGCAGCATACCCACTTCCGCTCAGACTCCCAGACTCACCTGCAGCATACCTGCTGCCTCACACACTTCCAGACTCACCTGCAGCATACCTGCTGCCTCACACACTTCCAGACTCACCTGCAGCATACCCACTGCCTCTCAGACTACCAGACTCACCTGCAGCATACCTGCTGCCCCTCTAGCCTCCCAGACTCACCTGAACCCTACCTGCTGCCTCTCAGACTCCCAGACTCACCGGCAGCATACCCACTGCTTCTCAGACTCCCAGACTCACCTGCAGCCTACCTGCTGCCTCACAGACTTCCAGACTCACCTGCAGCGTACCCACTGCCTCTCAGACTCCCAGACTCACCTGCAGCATACCCACTGCCTCTCAGACTCCCAGACTCACCTGCAGCATACCTGCTGCCTCACAGACTTCCAGACTCACCTGCAGCATACCCACTGCCTCGCAGACTCCCAGACTCACCTGCAGCATACCTGCTGCCTCTCAGACTCCCAGACTCACCTGCAGCATACCCGCTGCCTCTCAGACTCCCAGACTCACCTGCAGCATACCCACTGCCTCTCAGACTCCCAGACTCAACTGCAGCGTACCCACTGCCTCTCAGACTCCCAGACTCACCTGCAGCATACCCACTGCCTCTCAGACTCCCAGACTCACCAGCAGCATCCCCACTGCCTCTCAGACTCCCAGACTCACCTGCAGCATACCCACTGCCTCTCAGACTCCCAGACTCACCTGCAGCGTACCCACTGCCTCTCAGACTCCCAGACTCACCTGCAGCATACCTGCTGCCTCACACACTTCCAGACTCACCTGCAGCATACCCACTGCCTCTCAGACTCCCAGACTCACCTGCAGCATACCCACTGCCTCTCAGACTCCTAGACTCACCTGCAGCATACCCACTCCCTCTCAGACTCCCAGACTCACCTGCAGAATACCCACTGCCTCTCAGACTCCCAGACTCACCTGCAGCGTACCCACTGCCTCTCAGACTCCCCTGCAGCATGTCCACTGCCTCACATACTTCCAGACTCACCTGCAGCATACCCAGCGCCTCTCAGACTCCCAGACTCACCTGCAGCATACCCACTCCCTCTCAGACTCCCAGACTCACCTGCAGAATACCCACTGCCTCTCAGACTCCCAGACTCACCTGCAGCGTACCCACTGCCTCTCAGTCTCCCCTGCAGCATACCCACTGCCTCACAGACTTCCAGACTCACCTGCAGCATACCTGCTGCCTCACACACTTCCAGACTCACCTGCAGCATACCCACTGCCTCTCAGACTACCAGACTCACCTGCAGCATACCTGCTGCCCCTCTAGCCTCCCAGACTCACCTGAACCCTACCTGCTGCCTCTCAGACTCCCAGGCTCACCTGCAGCATACCCGCTGCCTCTCAGACTCCCAGACTCACCTGCAGCATACCCACTGCCTCTCAGACTCCCAGGCTCACCTGCAGCGTACCTGCTGCCTCTCAGACTCCCAGACTCACCTGCAGCATACCCACTGCCTCTCAGGCTCCCAGACTCACCTCTAGCATACCCGCTGCCCCCCAGACTCCCAGACTCACCTGAACCCTAGCTGCAGCCTCTCAGACTCCCAGACTCACCTGCAGCATACCCACTGCCTCTCAGACTCCCAGACTCACCTGCAGCATACCCACTGCCTCACAGACTTCCAGACTCACCTGCAGCATACCCACTGCCTCTCAGACTCCCAGACTCACCAGCAGCATACCCACTGCCTCTCAGACTCCCAGACTCACCTGCAGCATACCCACTGCCTCTCAGACTCCCAGACTCACCTGCAGCGTACCCACTGCCTCTCAGACTCCCAGACTCACCTGCAGCATACCTGCTGCCTCACACACTTCCAGACTCACCTGCAGCATACCCACTGCCTCTCAGACTCCCAGACTCACCTGCAGCATACCCACTGCCTCTCAGACTCCCAGACTCACCTGCAGCATACCCACTCCCTCTCAGACTCCCAGACTCACCTGCAGAATACCCACTGCCTCTCAGACTCCCAGACTCACCTGCAGCGTACCCACTGCCTCTCAGACTCCCCTGCAGCATGTCCACTGCCTCACAGACTTCCAGACTCACCTGCAGCATACCTGCTGCCTCACACACTTCCAGACTCACCTGCAGCATACCCACTGCCTCTCAGACTACCAGACTCACCTGCAGCATACCTGCTGCCCCTCTAGCCTCCCAGACTCACCTGAACCCTACCTGCTGCCTCTCAGACTCCCAGGCTCACCTGCAGCATACCCGCTGCCTCTCAGACTCACAGACTCACCTGCAGCATACCCGCTACCTCTCTGACTCCCAGACTCACCTGCAGCCTACCCACTGCCTCTCAGACTCCCAGACTCACTTGCAGCATACCCACTGCGTCTCAGGCTCCCAGACTCACCTCTAGCATACCCGCTGCCTCACAGACTCCCAGACTCACCTGCAGCATACCCACTGCCTCTCAGACTCCCAAACTCACCGGCAGCATACCCACTGCCTCTCAGACTCCCAGACTCACCTGCAGCATACCCACTGCCTCTCAGACTCCCAGACTCACCTGCAGCATTCCCACTGCCTCTCAGACTCACCTGAAGCATACCTGCTGCCTCACAGACTTCCAGACTCACCTGCAGCATACCCGCTGCCTCTCAGACTTCCAGACTCACCTGCAGCATACCCACTGCCTCTCAGACTCCCAGACTCACCTGCAGCGCACCCACTGCCTCTCAGACTCCCAGACTCACCTGCAGCATACCCACTGCCTCTCAGACTCCCAGACTCACCAGCAGTATACCCACTGCCTCTCAGACTCCCAGACTCACTTGCAGCATACCCAGCGCCTCTCAGACTCCCAGACTCACCTGCAGCATACCCACTCCCTCTCAGACTCCCAGACTCACCTGCAGAATACCCACTGCCTCTCAGACTCCCAGACTCACCTGCAGCGTACCCACTGCCTCTCAGTCTCCCCTGCAGCATACCCACTGCCTCACAGACTTCCAGACTCACCTGCAGCATACCTGCTGCCTCACACACTTCCAGACTCACCTGCAGCATACCCACTGCCTCTCAGACTACCAGACTCACCTGCAGCATATCTGCTGCCCCTCTAGCCTCCCAGACTCACCTGAACCCTACCTGCTGCCTCTCAGACTCCCAGGCTCACCTGCAGCATACCCGCTGCCTCTCAGACTCCCAGACTCACCTGCAGCATACCCGCTGCCTCTCTGACTCCCAGACTCACCTGCAGCCTACCCACTGCCTCTCAGACTCCCAGACTCACTTGCAGCATACCCACTGCGTCTCAGGCTCCCAGACTCACCTCTAGCATACCCGCTGCCTCACAGACTCCCAGACTCACCGGCAGCATACCCACTGCCTCTCAGACTCCCAGACTCACCTGCAGCATACCCACTGCCTCTCAGACTCCCAGACTCACCTGCAGCATTCCCACTGCCTCTCAGACTCACCTGAAGCATACCTGCTGCCTCACAGACTTCGAGACTCACCTGCAGGATACCCACTGCCTCTCAGGCTCCCAGACTCACCTGCAGCCTACCTGCTGCCTCTCAGACTCCCAGACTCACCTGCAGCATACCCACTGCCTCTCAGACTCACCTGAAGCATACCTGCTGCCTCACAGACTTCCAGACTCACCTGCAGCATACCCACTGCCTCTCAGACTCCCAGACTCACCTGCAGCATACCTGCTGCCTCTCTGACTCTCAGACTCACCTGCAGCATACCCGCTGCCTCTCAGACTCCCAGACTCACCTGCAGCATACCCACTGCCTCTCAGACTCCCAGGCTCACCTGCAGCGTACCTGCTGCCTCTCAGACTCCCAGACTCACCTGCAGCATACCCACTGCCTCTCAGGCTCCCAGACTCACCTCTAGCATACCCGCTGCCTCCCAGACTCCCAGACTCACCTGAACCCCACCTGCAGCCTCTCAGACTCCCAGACTCACCTGCAGCATACCCACTGCCTCTCAGACTCCCAGACTCACCTGCAGCATACCCACTGCCTCACAGACTTCCAGACTCACCTGCAGCATACCCACTGCCTCTCAGACTCCCAGACTCACCTCCAGCCTACCTGCTGCCTCTCAGACTCCCAGACTCACCTGCAGCATACCCACTGCCTCTCAGACTCCCAGGCTCACCTGCAGCATACCCACTTCCGCTCAGACTCCCAGACTCACCTGCAGCATACCTGCTGCCTCACACACTTCCAGACTCACCTGCAGCATACCTGCTGCCTCACACACTTCCAGACTCACCTGCAGCATACCCACTGCCTCTCAGACTACCAGACTCACCTGCAGCATACCTGCTGCCCCTCTAGCCTCCCAGACTCACCTGAACCCTACCTGCTGCCTCTCAGACTCCCAGACTCACCGGCAGCATACCCACTGCTTCTCAGACTCCCAGACTCACCTGCAGCCTACCTGCTGCCTCACAGACTTCCAGACTCACCTGCAGCGTACCCACTGCCTCTCAGACTCCCAGACTCACCTGCAGCATACCCACTGCCTCTCAGACTCCCAGACTCACCTGCAGCATACCTGCTGCCTCACAGACTTCCAGACTCACCTGCAGCATACCCACTGCCTCGCAGACTCCCAGACTCACCTGCAGCATACCTGCTGCCTCTCAGACTCCCAGACTCACCTGCAGCATACCCGCTGCCTCTCAGACTCCCAGACTCACCTGCAGCATACCCACTGCCTCTCAGACTCCCAGACTCAACTGCAGCGTACCCACTGCCTCTCAGACTCCCAGACTCACCTGCAGCATACCCACTGCCTCTCAGACTCCCAGACTCACCAGCAGCATCCCCACTGCCTCTCAGACTCCCAGACTCACCTGCAGCATACCCACTGCCTCTCAGACTCCCAGACTCACCTGCAGCGTACCCACTGCCTCTCAGACTCCCAGACTCACCTGCAGCATACCTGCTGCCTCACACACTTCCAGACTCACCTGCAGCATACCCACTGCCTCTCAGACTCCCAGACTCACCTGCAGCATACCCACTGCCTCTCAGACTCCTAGACTCACCTGCAGCATACCCACTCCCTCTCAGACTCCCAGACTCACCTGCAGAATACCCACTGCCTCTCAGACTCCCAGACTCACCTGCAGCGTACCCACTGCCTCTCAGACTCCCCTGCAGCATGTCCACTGCCTCACATACTTCCAGACTCACCTGCAGCATACCTGCTGCCTCACACACTTCGAGACTCACCTGCAGCATACCCACTGCCTCTCAGACTACCAGACTCACCTGCAGCATACCTGCTGCCCCTCTAGCCTCCCAGACTCACCTGAACCCTACCTGCTGCCTCTCAGACTCCCAGGCTCACCTGCAGCATACCCGCTGCCTCTCAGACTCCCAGACTCACCTGCAGCATACCCGCTGCCTCTCTGACTCCCAGACTCACCTGCAGCCTACCCACTGCCTCTCAGACTCCCAGACTCACTTGCAGCATACCCACTGCGTCTCAGGCTCCCAGACTCACCTCTAGCATACCCGCTGCCTCACAGACTCCCAGACTCACCTGCAGCATACCCACTGCCTCTCAGACTCCCAAACTCACCGGCAGCATACCCACTGCCTCTCAGACTCCCAGACTCACCTGCAGCATACCCACTGCCTCTCAGACTCCCAGACTCACCTGCAGCATTCCCACTGCCTCTCAGACTCACCTGAAGCATACCTGCTGCCTCACAGACTTCCAGACTCACCTGCAGCATACCCGCTGCCTCTCAGACTCCCAGACTCACCTGCAGCATACCCACTGCCTCTCAGACTCCCAGACTCACCTGCAGCGCAACCACTGCCTCTCAGACTCCCAGACTCATCTGCAGCATACCCACTGCCTCTCAGACTCCCAGACTCACCAGCAGTATACCCACTGCCTCTCAGACTCCCAGACTCACTTGCAGCATACCCAGCGCCTCTCAGACTCCCAGACTCACCTGCAGCATACCCACTCCCTGTCAGACTCCCAGACTCACCTGCAGAATACCCACTGCCTCTCAGACTCCCAGACTCACCTGCAGCGTACCCACTGCCTCTCAGTCTCCCCTGCAGCATACCCACTGCCTCACAGACTTCCAGACTCACCTGCAGCATACCTGCTGCCTCACACACTTCCAGACTCACCTGCAGCATACCCACTGCCTCTCAGACTACCAGACTCACCTGCAGCATACCTGCTGCCCCTCTAGCCTCCCAGACTCACCTGAACCCTACCTGCTGCCTCTCAGACTCCCAGGCTCACCTGCAGCATACCCGCTGCCTTTCAGACTCCCAGACTCACCTGCAGCATACCCGCTGCCTCTCTGACTCCCAGACTCACCTGCAGCCTACCCACTGCCTCTCAGACTCCCAGACTCACTTGCAGCATACCCACTGCGTCTCAGGCTCCCAGACTCACCTCTAGCATACCCGCTGCCTCACAGACTCCCAGACTCACCTGCAGCATACCCACTGCCTCTCAGACTCCCAAACTCACCGGCAGCATACCCACTGCCTCTCAGACTCCCAGACTCACCTGCAGCATACCCACTGCCTCTCAGACTCCCAGACTCACCTGCAGCATTCCCACTGCCTCTCAGACTCACCTGAAGCATACCTGCTGCCTCACAGACTTCGAGACTCACCTGCAGCATACCCACTGCTTCTCAGACTCCCAGACTCACCTGCAGCCTACCTGCTGCCTCTCAGACTCCCAGACTCACCTGCAGCATACCCGCTGCCTCTCAGACTCCCAGACTCACCTGCAGCATACCCGCTGCCTCTCAGACTCACCTGCAGCCTACCCACTGCCTCTCAGTCTCCCAGACTCACTTGCAGCATACCCACTGCCTCTCAGGCTCCCAGACTCACCTCTAGCATACCCGCTGCCTCACAGACTCCCAGATTCACCTGCAGCATACCCACTGCCTCTCAGACTCCCAGACTCAGCTGCAGCATACCCACTGCCTCTCAGACTCCCAGACTCACCTGCAGCATACCTGGTGCCTCACTGACTTCCAGACTCACCTGCAGCATACCTGCTGCCTCACACACTTCCAGACTCACCTGAAGCATACCCACTGCCTCTCAGACTCCCAGACTCACCTGCAGCATACCTGCTGCCCCTCTAGCCTCCCAGACTCACCTGAACCCTACCTGCTGCCTCTCAGACTCCCAGACTCACCTGCAGCATACCCACTGCCTCTCAGACTCCCAGACTCACCTCTAGCATACCTGCTGCCTCACAGCCTTCCAGACTCACCTGCAGCATACCCACTGCCTCTCAGACTCCCAGACTCACCTGCAGCATACCCACTGCCTCTCAGACTCCCAGACTCACCTGCAGCATACCTGCTGCCTCACAGACTTCCAGACTCACCTGCAGCATACCCACTGCCTCTCAGACTCCCAGACTCACCTGCAGCATACGTGCTGCCTCTCTGACTCTCAGACTCACCTGCAGCATACCCGCTGCCTCTCAGACTCCCAGACTCACCTGCAGCATACCCACTGCCTCTCAGACTCCCAGGCTCACCTGCAGCGTACCTGCTGCCTCTCAGACTCCCAGACTCACCTGCAGCATACCCACTGCCTCTCAGGCTCCCAGACTCACCTCTAGCATGCCCGCTGCCTCACAGACTCCCAGACTCACCTGAACCCTACCTGCAGCCTCTCAGACTCCCAGACTCACCTGCAGCATACCCACTGCCTCTCAGACTCCCAGACTCACCTGCAGCATACCCACTGCCTCACAGACTTCCAGACTCACCTGCAGCATACCCACTGCCTCTCAGACTCCCAGACTCCCCTGCAGCCTACCAGCTGCCTCTCAGACTCCCAGACTCACCTGCAGCATACCCACTGCCTCTCAGACTCCCAGACTCACCTGCAGCATACCCACTGCCTCTCAGACTCCCAGGCTCACCTGCAGCATACCCACTTCCTCTCAGACTCCCAGACTCACCTGCAGCATACATGCTGCCTCACACACTTCCAGACTCACCTGCAGCATACCTGCTGCCTCACACACTTCCAGACTCACCTGCAGCATACCCACTGCCTCTCAGACTACCAGACACACCTGCAGCATACCTGCTGCCCCTTTTGCCTCCCAGACTCACCTGAACCCTACCTGCTGCCTCTCAGACTCCCAGACTCACCTGCAGCATACCCACTGCCTCTCAGACTCCCAGACTCACCTCTAGCATACCTGCTGCCTCACAGCCTTCCAGACTCACCTGCAGCATACCCACTGCCTCTCAGACTCCCAGACTCACCTGCAGCATCCCCACTGCCTCTCAGACTCCCAGACTCACCTGCAGCATACCTGCTGCCTCACAGACTTCCAGACTCACCTGCAGCATACCCACTGCCTCTCAGACTCCCAGACTCACCTGCAGCATACCTGCTGCCTCTCTGACTCTCAGACTCACCTGCAGCATACCCGCTGCCTCTCAGACTCCCAGACTCACCTGCAGCATACCCACTGCCTCTCAGACTCCCAGACTCCCCTGCAGCCTACCAGCTGCCTCTCAGACTCCCAGACTCACCTGCAGCATACCCACTGCCTCTCAGACTCCCAGACTCACCTGCAGCATACCCACTGCCTCTCAGACTCCCAGGCTCACCTGCAGCATACCCACTTCCTCTCAGACTCCCAGACTCACCTGCAGCATACATGCTGCCTCACACACTTCCAGACTCACCTGCAGCATACCTGCTGCCTCACACACTTCCAGACTCACCTGCAGCATACCCACTGCCTCTCAGACTACCAGACACACCTGCAGCATACCTGCTGCCCCTTTTGCCTCCCAGACTCACCTGAACCCTACCTGCTGCCTCTCAGACTCCCAGACTCACCTGCAGCATACCCACTGCCTCTCAGACTCCCAGACTCACCTCTAGCATACCTGCTGCCTCACAGCCTTCCAGACTCACCTGCAGCATACCCACTGCCTCTCAGACTCCCAGACTCACCTGCAGCATCCCCACTGCCTCTCAGACTCCCAGACTCACCTGCAGCATACCTGCTGCCTCACAGACTTCCAGACTCACCTGCAGCATACCCACTGCCTCTCAGACTCCCAGACTCACCTGCAGCATACCTGCTGCCTCTCTGACTCTCAGACTCACCTGCAGCATACCCGCTGCCTCTCAGACTCCCAGACTCACCTGCAGCATACCCACTGCCTCTCAGACTCCCAGGCTCACCTGCAGCGTACCTGCTGCCTCTCAGACTCCCAGACTCACCTGCAGAATACCCACTGCCTCTCAGGCTCCCAGACTCACCTCTAGCATGCCCGCTGCCTCACAGACTCCCAGACTCACCTGAACCCTACCTGCAGCCTCTCAGACTCCCAGACTCACCTGCAGCATACCCACTGCCTCTCAGACTCCCAGACTCGCCTGCAGCATACCCACTGCCTCACAGACTTCCAGACTCACCTGCAGCATACCCACTGCCTCTCAGACTCCCAGACTCCCCTGCAGCCTACCAGCTGCCTCTCAGACTCCCAGACTCACCTGCAGCATACCCACTGCCTCTCAGACTCCCAGACTCACCTGCAGCATACCCACTGCCTCTCAGACTCCCAGGCTCACCTGCAGCATACCCACTTCCTCTCAGACTCCCAGACTCACCTGCAGCATACATGCTGCCTCACACACTTCCAGACTCACCTGCAGCATACCTGCTGCCTCACACACTTCCAGACTCACCTGCAGCATACCCACTGCCTCTCAGACTACCAGACACACCTGCAGCATACCTGCTGCCCCTCTAGCCTCCCAGACTCACCTGAACCCTACCTGCTGCCTCTCAGGCTCCCAGACTCACTTGCAGCATACCCACTGCCTCTCAGACTCCCAGACTCACCTCTAGCATACCTTCTGCCTCACAGACTTCTAGACTCACCTGCAGCATACCCACTGCCTCTCAGACTCCCAGACTCACCTGCAGCATACCCACTGCCTCTCAGACTCCCAGACTCACCTGCAGCATACCCACTGCCTCTCAGACTCCCAGACTCAGCTGCAGCATACCCGCTGCCTCTCAGACTCCCAGACTCACCGGCAGCATACCCACTGCCTCTCAGACTCCCAGACTCACCTGCAGCATACCTGCTGCCTCACAGACTCCCAGACTCACCTGCAGCATACCCACTGCCTCTCAGACTCCCAGACTCACCTGCAGCATACCTGCTGCCTCTCAGACTCCCAGACTCACCTGCAGCATACCCGCTGCCTCTCAGACTCCCAGACTCACCTGCAGCATCCCCGCTGCCTCTCAGACTCCCAGACTCACCTGCAGCCTACCCACTGCCTCTCAGACTCCCAGACTCACTTGCAGCATATCCACTGCCTCTCAGGCTCCCAGACTCACCTCTAGCATACCCGCTGCCTCACAGACTCCCAGACTCACCTGCAGCATACCCACTGCCTCTCAGACTCCCAGACTCACCGGCAGCATACCCACTGCCTCTCAGACTCCCGGACTCACCTGCAGCATACCCGCTGCCTCTCAGACTCCCAGACTCAGCTGCAGCATACCCACTGCCTCTCAGGCTCCCAAACTCACCTCTAGCATACCTGCTGCCTCACAGACTCCCAGACTCACCTGCAGCATACCCACTGCCTCTCAGACTCCCAGACTCACCAGCAGCATACCCACTGCCTCTCAGACTCCCAGACTCACCTGCAGCATACCCACTGCCTCTCAGACTCCCAGACTCACCTGCAGCGTACCCACTGCCTCTCAGACTCCCAGACTCACCTGCAGCATACCTGCTGCCTCACACACTTCCAGACTCACCTGCAGCATACCCACTGCCTCTCAGACTCCCAGACTCACCTGCAGCATACCCACTGCCTCTCCGACTCCCAGACTCACCTGCAGCATACCCACTCCCTCTCAGACTCCCAGACTCACCTGCAGAATACCCACTGCCTCTCAGACTCCCAGACTCACCTGCAGCGTACCCACTGCCTCTCAGACTCCCCTGCAGCATACCCACTGCCTCACAGACTTCCAGACTGAACTGCAGCCTACCCCGTGCCCCTCTAGACTCTCAAACTCTCCTGCAGCCTACCCGCTGCCCCTTTAAACTCCCAGATTCACCTAGAGTGTACCCATTGCCCCTCTAGACTCCCAGACTCACCTGCGGCCTACCCGTTGCACCTCTAGACTCCAAGACTCACCTGCGGCCTACCTGTTGCACCTCTAGACTCCCAGACTCACCTGCGGCCTACTCGCTGCCCCTTTGGACTTCCTGTCAGCATTTCCTCTAATCACAAATCATTACCAATTCATGTTTTTTCCTTAACTCATGAGCATCTTTTTCATGTGAGGTGTCACGTGAGTCCCAAGGCAAGGGGCCCTGGTGCAAATAGCAAAACCGTTGCAGGACAAAAGTGAAAGTCAAAACCATAAAGGCTTACTGAAAATGTACGAAACATTGCAAAAGAAAAAAGTAGTTAGTATAGGAAAGTGCCAATGTTGCCATGGTTACCCCCCCGCACCCACATGCCAATGTTGATTGAAAGTGTACTGGAATCCTGATAACCACACCCCAGCACCAGCAATCTGTGCCTTTGTGTTCACAATTGGCACACCTATGGCACACTGTGAAGTCCCTTTTGAAAGGTCCCATGGTACCAAGGTACCTGTGGCCAGGGAAGGTCCCCAAGGGCTGCAGCGTGTATTATGCCACCTGGGGGACCCCTCACCAAGCATATGCGCACTGCCTTTGCAGCTTGTGTGTGCTGGTAGAAAGAAAAAGGCAAAGTCCACATGCACCCCTCTCAGGGTGCCATGCCTACAAACCACTGCCTGTGGCATAGGTAAGTCACCCCTCTAGCAGACCTTGCAGCCCTAAGGCAGGGTGCACTATACCTCAGGTGAGGGCATAGATACAAGAGCAATATGTCCCCTCCAGTGTCTAAGTCCATTCTTAGATGTTGTAAGTGCAAAGTGGCCATATTGAGTATATGGTCTGGGAGTTTGTCATCCCCAGCTCCATAATGGCTTCACTGAATACCAGGAAGTTTGGTATCAAACTTCTTAGAACAATAAACCCACACTGATGCCAGTGTAGGATTTATTGAAAAATGCACCCAGAGGGAATCTTAGAGATGCCCCCTGTATTTGAGCCAAACTGCTAGTGCAGGACTGACCGGTCTGTGCCAGTCTGCCACTTCCAGATGAGTTTCTGACCACATGGGGGGAGAGCCTTTGTGCCCTCTGTAGTCAGAAACAAAGCCTGTCCTGGGGAGAGGTGCTTCACATCTCCCCCCTATAGGAACTGCAAAACCTGGCGGTGAGCCTCAAAGGCTCAAGCCTCGGGTTACAGTGCCCCAGGGCACTCCAGCTAGTAGAGTTGCCCACCCTCCCGGACAAAGCCCCACATTTGGCAGCAAGTCCGGCAGGAAACTTGGGGAAAACAGGGAGAAGTGACCACCCCAGCTATGACCACCCCTAAGGTGTCCAGAACTAAGGCGACCCCCTCCCTGCGGAATCCTCCATCTTGGTTTGGAGGACAGGGACCAATAGGGTTAGGTTTGCATCCCACTCCCCAAAGGCTGTGGACATAAGATGGGTGGAGCCACCCTCAGGGACAGTAGCCATTAGCTACTGCCCACTGACCCCTGAAATGCCCCTAAATCTAGGATTTAAGGGCCTCCCTGAACCTAGCTCGTCAGATTCCTGGTGACCTAAGAAGAAAGAAGGACTGCTAAGCTGAACCCTCAGCAGAGAAGAAGGAAGATGCAAACTGACTTGGCCCAAGCCCTACCGACCTGTCTCCTGCTTCAAAGAACCTTCAACAATAGGGTGACGCATCCTGTGGGACCAGCGATCCCTGTCCATCTCCTGAAGACTGCCCTGCACCCCAAATTATCAAGAACTCCCGAGGACAGCGTCCCTGTCCAAAAAGAAACTACACCAAAGGACTGCAGGACCTCCCCGGATCCGCGAATCCTGACCACTTTGCACCCGACACCCACGGCCCATGTTCAGGTGACCCAAACAGCTACAGAGGATCCCTAGGCAATTCCGAGAAAGTGCCCACCCTGGGTCGACCTCTCCTGCTCCCCACCACAACGTCTACAGTGTGAATCCAAAGGACCCCCGACCGTGAATGCTCCAGACGAAGATATCCTTCCTCCTAAAGGTACACTGCACCCGCAGCCCCCAGCCCTTGTCCAGCCTGTGTTTTTCGCGAACCAACCCCATGGACCCAGCCTGCAGCATCTAAGTGACCTCCGGGGTCTCCTCATAGAAAAGCATTGTGAGCCCGAAGCTCTGTTTGCACCCTGCACCCAGCCGCCCCTGTGCCGCTGAGATTGATTGCTTGGTGCATACTTGTGGCCCCCCAGTGGTCCTCTAAACCCCCCAGGTCTGCCCTTCAAAGTCGCGGGTACTGTAGGAGGCTGGCCTGGTTTGTAGTGAGTACCAAAAGTACTTCCACCATATACCAGGTCCAGTTATCCCTTATTAGTGAAATGTAGTGATGTTCAATCAGCTTAGGCTGTTAGAGGTAGCTGTAGCATAGCAGCTTAAGCTGAACTAGGAGACATGCAAAGCTGCTGCAATACTACTATAGTTACACAGTACTTACACACAATAAAAGACAATACTCAGTGTTACCAAAAATAAAGGTACTTTATTTTAGTCACACACTGCCAAAAATATCTTAGAGGCAATACTCCTTCTGGAGGTAAGTATTATACACAATATATACACTAGAGACCAAAATCAGGTAAGTAAACAAGCATAGAATAATGCAAACAATAGAAAATACCATAGAATGCAATAGGCCTGGGGGCAACACAAACCATATACTAAGAAAGTGGAATGTGAATCACAAATCCCCCCTAGGCAAGTGTAATGTGTAGAGGGGCACTGGGAGTATAAGAAAATACCAAAGGTAAGCAAAGTACCCCACCTCACAGCCCAGGAAATTAGGAGTAAAGTACTGCAAGTTTCCTCAGGACACACTACAAGTCGTGATAAGAGATTTTGCAAGAACCAAGCAAGATTGCAATTAACAAATGGTGGATCCCTGGACCTGAAGACCTGTAAAGAGAGGAGACCAAGTCCAGAAGTCACAGAAGATTCCAGGAAGGACAGGAGCCCCACCCAATCTAGAAGATGGTGCAAAAGAGGTTGGAAGAAGTCTGCAGAAGAGCACTAAAGAAGATGGCTGTCAGTTCCTGCATGGCGCAGGAGGTGTCCCACGTTGAGTTGTTGGGTTCAGGCAATTTGCGTGACTGGATTCGTCCAACAAGCCTTGGTTCAAGCAAGTTCACGGGTCAAAATGGTGCTGCCTGGACCCAGGAGGGACCTGGGGGCCTCAACTCAGACTGAGGAGGCAGAGGAGGCTCCCAACACTGGAGAGAGCCCACAGACAACCAGGCAGCACCTACGAGTGTCCCAAGACATGGGGACAAAGGAGATGCAAAACGCGGTTGGTGCTGGACAATAAAGGAAGGTCCCACGCTGCTGGAGAACAACTCAGCGAGTTGTGAATTGCAGGATGGAGTGCTGGGGACCCAGACTACACTGTGCATTAAGGATTCTTGGAAGAAGAGCAGAGAAGTCCAGGAGTTGGAGAAGACGCAGTGCACAGGGGCACTGTCACAGCACGGTGAGGCAAGCTCTTACCTCCACCAAATTATGACAGCTGGACCTTTGGACAGTCGGGGTCACTTCGGTCCACCACCTGTGTTCCAGGGATCATGCTCGTCGACAGGAGAAGAGTCCCAGAGTACCAGTCGTCATGAAGAAGGGTGCCTGCTGGAGCAGGGAAGTGACCCCGTCACTCCACAGGAGATTCCTGCGGTCCCTCTGGTGCAAGATGAAGACAGGGAGTCTTCAGAGCAGGCACACTTGGAAACTGTTGCAGAGTCTGGCTGGAGCTGAAGATGCAGGTCACAGGAGTCGTCCTGGATACTTTGATGCAGTGACAGCGGTTCCTGAAGCAGTGTGCGGTTGATCCGAGGTCAGAGGATGAAGTAGTAGTTGCAGAGGATTCCTAGTAGAAACTTCCAAGATGAATCTGAAGAGGAACCCACAGGAGAGACCCTAAATAGCCCTGAGAGGGGGATTGGCTACCTACCCAGGTATGCACCTATCAGGAGGGGTCTCTGACGTCACCTGCTGGCACTGCCCACTCAGAGGCCTCCAGAGTGCCCCCACACCTTGCAAAGCAAGGTGGCTGACACATGGGACACACTGGAGGAACTCTGGGCACCACCCCTGGGGTGGTGATGGACAGGGGAGTGGTCACTCCCCTTTCCTTTGTCCAGTTTCATGCGAGAGGAGAGACTGGGGGTCCCTGAACCGGTGTAGACTGGCTTATGCAAGGAGGGCACCATCTGTGCCCTTCAAAGCATTTCCAGAGGCTTTGGGAGGCTACCCTTCCCAAGCCTGTAACACCTATTCCCAAAGGGAGAGGGTGTAACACTCTCCTCCCAAAGGAAATGCTTTGTTCTGCCTTCCTGGGACTGAGCTGCTCAGATCCTAGGAGGGCAGAACCCTGCCTGTGAGGTGGCAGCAGCTGTAGCTGCAGTGCAAGCCTCAGAGAGCTGGTTTGGCAGTACTGGGGGTCCATAGTGGAGCCCCCAGGATGCATGGGATTGGCCCCCTAATACCAGATTTGGAATGGAGGGACAATTCCATGATCTTAGACACCTTACATGGCCATATTCGGAGTTACCATTGTGAAGCTACATATAGGTATTGACCTATATGTAGTGCACGCGTGTAATGGTATCCCCACACTCACGACGTTCGGAGAATTGGCCCTGAACAATGTGGGGGCACCCTTTCTAGTGCAGGGGTCCCCTCCCACTTAGTAACTTTGCACCTAGCCTTCAGTAAATGAAGGTTAGACATATAGGTGACTTATAAGTTACTTAAGTGTAGTGAAAATGGCAGTGAAATAGTGTGTGCACTATTTTACGCCGGCTGCAATGGCAGGCCTGTGTAAGGGTTTGTCTGAACTCCCTATGGGTGGCAAAAGAAATGCTGCAGCCCATAAGGATGTCCTGGAACCCCAATGCCCTGGGTACCTAGGTACCATACACTAGGGACTTATAAGGGGGGACCAGTGTGCCAATTGGAATTGGAATATGAAGTCACTAACCTATAGTGACTAACTTGAAAGCAGAGAGAACATAAGCACTGAGGTTCTGGTTAGCAGAACTTCAGTGACAGTTAAGCACTATTGACAACACACACATTAGGCCACAAACTGTGAGCACTGTGGTCCTAGCTAGCCGGATCCCAGTGATACAGGCAAAAACATACTGACATATAGGTAAAAATGGGGGTAGCATGCCAAGAAAGATGGTACTTTCCTACAGGTACTTACCTGCAGGCAGGCCTGATTCAGAGCGCCTCCAGTCTCCAAAGGAGCCCAGGTTAAATTTGCCTCAACTTTAACCTCTTCACACGGCCAGTCCCATGTTCCTGGTGGTGGGTGTTTGGGGTTAACTTGAACCCCAACCTGTTGACTTCCTAACCCCTGGAGACTGGAACTGTAAGTTTTGTACTTACCTGTAATTCATGCTAACTTTTCTTCCCCCCAGGAACTGCTTCTGAAAATTGCAGTGTCAACTTTTAAAACAGATAATTGCCAATATTTCAAAAACTGTATAACCTTATTGATTTCAACTAAAGTACTTTGATATATGTGTGAAATACGAATCTATTGAAGTACTTACCTGCAACTTGAATCTTGTGGTTCTAGAAATAAATTAAGAAAATATATTTTTGCAATATAAAAACCATTGGTTTGGAGTTGTCATTGAGTGTGTGTATCTTCCATTGTCTGTGTGTGTACAACAAATGCTTTGCACTACCTTCTGATAAGCCTAACTGCTCAACCACACTACCACAAAGAGAGCCGTTAGTATTATTTACTTTAGCCTCTGTTAAGCCTCTGGGGAACCCCTGGACTCTGTGCACATTATGGGCCAGACGTATCAAACAACGGGTAGTTTGCGATTGCAAAAATATGTTTTGGTATATAACAAGTCCAATTTGCGATTCGGTAACTTGTTACCAAATCACAAATCGGATTTGCGACTACATACTGATTCGGTATTAGGAAGGGACGTGTCAAGGGCGTCCCGTCCTAATACCGAATAGCAGAGGTATGTATGATTGATTTGTGACCGTGATTGCGGTAGCAACCCAATCGCAGTTAACACCAATTTCAAATTTGTGCTAACCAATTCGCAAAACGGAAGGGGTCCCTAAGGGACCACTTCCCCTTTGTGAATGGTAGCTAAAACATTTTTTCAGGGCAGGCAGTGGTCCCACAGACCTCTGCCTACTCCTAAGAAATTAAAAGAAAACTTTTAATTTTTCTTTTTTAAACACATCCCGTTTTCCTTTAAGGAAAAACGGGCTGCATTTAAAAAAAAAAAGATTGCTTTATTGAAAATCAATCACAGAAATGGTGGTCTGTTGAGCCCAGCAGGCCATGATCCCTGTAATTGTAGCCATTCGCAATGGGTCGCAAATTGCGACCTATCCTCATGAATATTAATGAGGTAGCTCCATTTGCGAACCCTTGCGAATCACTATATGAAACTCCTAGAGCTTCATACATTCCAATAGCGATTACTTAATAGGGATTTGCAAAAAATCGCGATTTGGTAGTTGCCTTTGGAATTAATGATACATCTGGCCCTATATCTCTTTTTTATATAGTATATACAGAGCCAGCTTCCTACAGTTAGTCAGATTGAAATAAGCATCAATAATACATCACAAATGTGATTTGCAAGAGATCATAACATAAGGTCACAAGTAAATAGCCAGAGGTGAAATATAGGTATGCAAACAACTAATATAAATCTACTCAGTTCATAAATCAAGGAGAGTCTAATTATAAATAACCAAGAGACATGCCTGAGGTCTAAGTCTAAGGGCCTGATATAGATCTCGGCGGAAGGGAATACTCTGTCACAAATGTGACGCATATTCCGACCATATTGCCCCATTATATCCTATGGGGATCATAACACGGCGGACAGAGTATCCGTCAAGTTTTCTGCCAAGATCTAAACCAGGTCTCAAATCAAACAGCCAGCCTGAGATAGAGACTGCTCAGCCGAAAGGCGAGGAAAGTCTGGCACACGTAACAGAAAAGACGCATCTTATAGGTTTTAAACAGCGGAAAACCACACACTCGACATGGTAATATGCAACATCACAGGGCTGTATTAACCAGACCCCCAGGATACTGTGGCATGGATTTAAAAGTTTTGCGGCTCAAAATTGTAAATTTAGGTGCACACTATTGAGTTTTTTTGCAGCAATTTTGCAGCATTTTAATTTTTTTGAAAGCATGCCTTATTTATATTTAAGAGCTGTGATTTAGGTTTAAACCAATGGTCTTGCAACTAAATACCAAGTGGTCATTAGGACCCCTTCAGTCAGTACTGGCTTTTTAGGCACAAGCACTTTGGGTGTTGTACGTGCACTGACTCTAGTTACAGGGCTGAAGTGATTGTGAGAAGGGGCTTTGCGAGCCCTTGCTGAGCTCACATCTTAAGATAAGGACCACATTAGGACACAGTATTCCAAGCCACAGGCTAATTTGATTCCAGTGCCTGTCTGGCCTGTGCCCCATTAATCTCTATACTGATCAGAAGAACACCCCCTCACACACACACATTATCTATGCATATTGCTTTGCTTATTCTCACTTGCACTCTGAGATGTCATTTGGGAATATGTCCCAATATATAAACTCTAAATAAATTCATAACCACAACTGTAACCGCATGCCTCATCCTGGACATCCCCCACCACATCACAGCCCACCTGAGAGACCTGCACTGGCTCCCAGTCAACAAGAGAATCACGTTCAAACTCCTCACCCACGCTTACAAGGCACTGCACAACACCGGACCAGAATGTCTCAACAGACAGCTCTCCTTCTACACCCCGACCCGACAGCTTCGCTCTGCAGATCTTGCCCACACCACCGCCCCACGCATCTGCAGAACAACCGCCGGCAGAAGATCGTTATTGCACCTCGCTGCCAAAACGTGGAACACTCTTCCCACATACCTGCGTCAGACTAAGGACCTACTTACCTTCACGAGACATCTCAAGACGTGGCTGTTCGAGCAGTAGAAGCCCCCCTCTACTCTCAGCACCTTAAGACACTCACGGGTGAGTAGTGCGCTTTACAAACACTCTGATTGATTGATTGATTGATTGATTGTAACTTAAAGACTTGAGTCATCCTCACTGCTGCAGTCTTCACGTCTAAATGTAGAAAAGTTGTGAACTAAAAGTTCAGCCAACAGAAGCACACAGCAGGAACTTCAAGCCGAGACTGAGTCGAAGCAAGAACAAATATTACCAAAACAAATATTCTGAAGTGCTAAAATAGGAGCGGTACGCAAACACTTGTGCCTGAGAGCTCATTTAAGAACAAAAATATTTACAGCCAGGACAACTGGAACTATGCTGCAAGGGAGGACCAAATTATGTGGCAGCGTGTACTAAATTATGTGGTACAAACATGCAAATCATGCTGCACATTTTGCAGTAGTATGAATACCCTTCAGCGTTATAACGAAAAATTCAGATACGTTTAGCTTTCCGAATGCAGCGTGTTTTTGTTATACACACGATTAAAATTGGAATTGATCCTTCAAAATAAGCTGGTACCAACAGAAGAGTAAGTCGCAGCACTAACCAGACTGTTTTTCTCCTTCGTAAGCAAGCAGAATTGGCGGCGCCCGATAATTGAATTAAGAGCACAGAATGAGAAACTGGGCAGCAACAGTTGGTGTGGATAAAATGCACACCTTGGGTTGAGCTCCGGACCACCGGAATAACAGAATACCATGGTAACAGCATTCTCCCCAGTGAACTGCAAATCGACCTAACAGTCATTATATTTCTGGTGGTTCACCACATTGGAGTTTTGAGTGACGTGCACGCATCGGACAAAGACGCAACACACGCCTGGGCTCACGGCGAGAGTGTGAGAATGCGAGAACGTGATTATCGACAGCCGACTGGATGCCCAGTGGTAGCGGCAGGCGGCAGCACCCGCGATCCCCCAACAGCCGAGACAAGACATTCGGTAAACCGCCAGCGGCCGCAGCAACGGTAGGAGCTGGCGGCAGAAGGGCATAAGGGGAGTTGGTGAAGGAGCTGGGGAGGCGCCAGTAAGCGACTGTAGGAGGCTGGCCTGGCTTGTAGCGGGTACCAGAGGTACTTACACTCTGTACCAGGTCCAGTTATCCCTTATTAGTGTAGAAGAGGTGTTTCTAGCAGCTTAGGCTGATAGAAGGTGGCTATAGCAGAGCAGCTTAGGCTGAACTAGGAGACATGCAAAGCTCCTACTATACCACTGGTGTCATATGCACAACATCATAAGAAAACACAATACACAGATATACTAAAAATAAAGGTACTTTATTTTAGACAATATGCCAAAAGTATCTCAGTGAGTACCCTCAGTATGAGGATAAGATATATACACAAGATATATGTACACAAACCAAAATTATGCAGGTAATAACAAAAGGAAGTAAAGTTACAAGAGATTGCAATAGGAGCACATAGGTATAGGGGCAACACAAACCATATACTCCAAAAGTGGAATGCGAACCACAAATGGACCCCAAACCTATGTGAGCTTGTAGAGGGTCACTGGGACTGTAAGAAAACAGTGAGAGTTAGAAAAATAGCCCACCCCAAGACCCTGAAAGGTAGGTGTAAAGTGCACCTACTACCCCCAGAGAGCAGAGAAGTCGTGATAGGGGGATTCTGCAGGAAGAACAAACACCAGCAATGCAACAACAGTGGATTTCCGGACCTGAGTATCTGTAAGACAAGGGGACCAAGTCCAATAGTCGCGACAGTGTCGAGAGTGGGCAGGAGCCCAGGAAATGCCAGCTGAGGGTGCAAGGAAGCTGCCACCTGTTGGACGAAGCTTGGAGTTCTCCAAGAAAGAAGAGGACTAGGAGCTTCCCCTTTGGAGGATGGATGTCCCACATCGCAATGAAGCTTACAGAGGTGTTCCAATGCAGAAAGACCGCTGCTGTGGCCCACGAAGGACCAGGATGTAGCCACTTAGAAGAGGAGACAGAGGGGACACCCACCAAGGCAGGGAGCCCTCACAGAAGCAGGCAGCACCCCCAGAAGTACCTGAACTGGCACTTGGAAGAAGAGTGAACCAGAGTCCACGCGAAGTCACAAAAGGGAGTCCCACGACGCCGGAGGACAACTCAGAAGGTTGTGCACTGCAGGTTAAAGTGTCGGGGACCCAGGCTTGGCTGTGCACGAAGGAAATCCTGGAAGAGTGCACAGGAGCCGGAGCAGCTGCAAATCACGGGGTACCCAGCAATGCAGTCTAGCGTGGGGAGGCAAGGACTTACCTCCACCAAACGTGGAGTGAAGAGTCACTTGACTGTGGGAGTCACTTGGACAGAGTTGCTGAGTTCCAGGGACCACACTCGTCGTGCTGAGAGGGAACACAGAGGACCAGTGATGCAGTCTTTTAGTGCCTGCGGTTGCAGGGGGAAGATTCCGTCGACCCACAGGAGATTTCTTCAGAGCTCCTGGTGCAGAGAGGAGGCAGGCTACCCCCAGAGCATACATCACCTGGAAACAGTTGAGAAAGCCGGCAGGATGAAGCGATACAAGGTTGCTAGTAGTCGTCTTGCTACTCTGTTGCGGTTTTGCAGGCGCCCTGAGCAATCAGTGGTCGTTCCTTTGGCAGAAGGTGAAGAGGGAGATGCAGAGGAACTCTGATGAGCTCTTGCATTCGTTATCTGGTGAGATCCCCAAAGCAGAGACCCTAAATAGCCAGAAAAGGAGGTTTGGCTACCTAGGAAGGAGGATTGGCTACCAAGAGAGGTAAGAACCTAGAGTCTCTGACGTCACCTGCTGGTACTGGCCACTCAGAGCAGTCCAGTGTGCCACAGACACCTCTGTTTCCAAGATGGCAGAGGTCTGGGACACACTGGAGGAGCTCTGGGGACCTCCACTGGGAGGTGCAGGTCAGGGGAGTGGTCACTCCCCTTTCCTTTGTCCAGTTTCGCACCAGAGCAGGGCTGGGGGATCCCAGAACCGGTGTAGACTGGCTTATGCAGAGATGGGCACCATCTGTGACCATCAAAGCATTTCCAGAGGCTGGGGGAGGCTACTCCTCCCCAGCCTTCACACCTATTTCCAAAGGGAGTGGGTGTTACACCCTCTCTCAGAGGAAGTCCTTTGTTCTGCCTTCCTGGGCCAGGGCTGCCTGGACCCCAGGAGAGCAGAAACCTGTCTGAGGGGTTGGCAGCAGCTGCAGTGGAGACCCCGGAAAGGCAGTTTGTTAGTACCCGGGTTCTGTGCTAGAGACCCGGGGGATCATGGAATTGTCCCCCCAATGCCAGAATGGCATTGGGGTGACAATTCCATGATCCTAGACATGTTACATGGCCATGTTCGGAGTTATCATTGTGACGCTGTACATAGGTAGTGACCTTTGTACAGTGCACACGTGTAATGGTGTCCCTGCACTCACAAAGTCCGGGGAATTTGCCCTGAACAATGTGGGGGTACCTTGGCTAGTGCCAGGGTGCCCACACACTAAGTAGCTTTGCACCCAACCTTCACTAGGTGAAGGTTAGACATATAGGTGACTTATAAGTTGCTTAAGTGCAGTGGTAAATGGCTGTGAAATAACGTGGATGTTATTTCACTCAGGCTGCACTGGCAGGCCTGTGTAAGAATTGTCAGAGCTCCCTATGGGTGGCAAAAGAGATGCTGCAGCCCATAGGGATCTCCTGGAACCCCAATATCCTGGGTACCTCAGTACCATATACTAGGGAATTATATGGGTGTACCAGTATGCCAATGTGAATTGGTGAAATTGGTCACTAGCCTGTTAGTGACAAATTTGGAAAGCAGAGAGAGCATAACCACTGAGGTTCTGGTTAGCAGAGCCTCAGTGAGACAGTTAGGCATCACACAGGGAACACATACAGGGCACATACTTATGAGCACTGGGGCCCTGCCTGGCAGGGTCCCAGAGACACATACAACTAAAAGAACATATATACAGTGAAATATGGGGGTAACATGCCAGGCAAGATGGTACTTTCCTACAGCGATGCAACAAGGAGCGAGGGGGGGCTCCTCCCTCCTGCTGTAAACTCTCAGATCCTGGGCCCAGCAGAGCCTCCCTTCCCCCTGTCCCCCTCTGCTGCAACTGCATAAAGGTGCCGGAAGGGGCACTGGGGGACAGAGAAGAGCGGGATAGAGCCCAGGGAGTGCCCTGGACATCGCAGCCACACACCATAAGTGGGGACGCACAGAGGCGTGCAAAGGCATATCCAGCTCCCAGGCCTCCAGGCACTTTTGGACAGCACAGTGCGGAGACCCGGGGGCAAAGAATACACAACATTGAATGCAGAACAAACATAGGAAGACTCAGAAACTGTGTGGCAAACTGGCAAATCTGGTAAACTAGTGGCAAACCAGGGAACGCTAATCACTCAGAGAACTTTTCTGTAGCTGCCCTTCCGGTACAGAAGCAGCCAGCAAATAGACCGACGTGACTCGTACACACATAAGAATTAAATTGACCATCAGTCGAAATCTTCAGATATAGCCTGTCAACCCAGAGGTGGCAGCAAGGATGACACTCATACATGGAAGGAAAAGAGCAGCAAAGAGGCACAGGCAAGGCTCTCTAGGGGAAGGTTGGCATGAGCCAAAAAGTGAATCCACAGAAAGGCAAATACCCCCAAATCCGGCGCAAACAACCAACTCGCCTTATAAATCTCTGAGCCAGGGCAGAAAGACGGGCTATAAAATCACTGACTTCTTGCTCACTAAGAAGGAGTCGAACTCCATCAGTGCTTCAAAAGTTATAGTGCTTACCAATGACCCTGCCAATGACCCTGAAACAATAGGTGCGGCTGAAGAGAAGACTGCGCAGGAAGTTGAAAGGACTTGTGTTGACCTGGGAAATACAAACGCACTTATACCTCAGCCCAACAAAACCGGCATAACGATCAACGCAGAAATTCACAGATGTTACCAAAACTATACTTTTTCCACTTTAAATCTCAGTAACTGGAACAACTGGGGTGACAGTCCGTGCTGCACCTCACTTTCCAAACAACCCCCGCAAGAAGAGAACTATACTGACTGTATTACTGACTGTATCATAACAGAGGAATTTCCACGGATAGATCTTTCAGATACTTGCTCAGAAATACTTCAAGGCAATCAGATTAGAAATAACAATGCAAAATTGAGATCCATCTGCAGTACAAGCTCACCAAGAAAAGATCATTCATTTTGCAAAATAACAACCACAACAAACATCTGACAGGCATGTAACTTCAGTCACCACGGCAACGGAGCAACAAGAGGCACCTGATGACCCACTGGACCACACAACGGGGGCCAATTCAAATGTAGAACCATTAACATCTGGAGACTCGTGGAAGGCCTTGCTAGCAACAATGGACGCGATGTCAGCTGCCATCCAATCTTAAGCAGATAAGCAAGACACCCAGGTAGACTTACTTAACATCTTGGCCAGCCACATTGTCAGCATCGACAACAAGCTACAATCCTTGAACGATCCGATAAAAAGGGCTCAACCCACTCATACACCCAGCAGGTGACATGTCAGTGCGCCACCATTGGCGATAATTGACAAAGAACTTTGGAAATCCTAAACGACATCTTGAAAGAGGTAAAAGTCCAGACCCTTAGAACTCAAGAGCACTTTAGTCGTAGTGGCAAGAAGACCCTCAAAAACCCAGCGAACAAGGAAAGCACACAAAATGTGGTGGAATCTCATGAGGAAAGCAATAACTTCCTGGAAAATGACTCATCTGGACAGGGAATGCCTCAGATTAACATAGAGGGCAGATCATGCCTTAGCACACAAGAAACAGGCTCCTCCACAGGCGGACTGAAGGAATCCGTCCCCAATAATCCAACAGTCAAGGAATCCTCCCTAACGAAACGGGAAAAGAAACGACATAGGACAGCACAGAAAAAATCCAAGGGGGTTCAGCAACACAGTATATGGAAATCATTTGCTAAATGTAATGGCTTGCTGTGTAAGGAACCAGGAAGAACAGACAACAGTAAAAAGACAGCAAGCCGGGTTAAATCTAGCCAGACGAGGGAAGAACAGCCAGCCAGCGAGGATAATCCCACGTGTGAACCAAGTGCCTTAGGCAACCAATACACATCACAGAAACAGTCTCCTACAACCCCTCTCTCCAGCAACAAGCAGGGAGGCAGCCTCTTGCATGGCGAAACGGCCTTAAGAGAATAACAAGGAAAAAGATCAATTATCAGGCAGTGCCCAGAACAGGGAACTCAGCAGGTTAGTGGCAGGGAACATAATTCTCAATGTGCAAGCCCCGTGCACAACACGACTGCAACAAATCAACCTGTAGGCAAAAACAGACAGCCTTTAGATCACGGTTACTATCCTTGGTCAGATGACTGCATAAACAGCACGGCACTAAAAAGAATTCCAGGACATCAGATATCGCAGGATAAGGTGGCTTCATGGGACAATAAATTACTCTTAATCCCTTGTTATGATTCGAAGGGGGCTTTTGACATACTAAATAGAGGTATCATACTGAGGTTAATAAATGCGATTCAGCCCCTGGCTCACATCTCAACAATAGAGCTGATGACTGTCGAGTTCATTCCACATCCAAATAACAAAGATAAAGAGGCAATGCTGACATCCTGGGCCACGTCTGCCATAACTGACCAAATTTCAGGAATATCAAGATATGTTTAGTGCATGGGGTATCGTCCTGCAAAAATTAGAACGGCCCAGATACCCTAATTTTTTGATACCGCAACAAAAGAAGGTCAGATCAATTTTAAAAGGGGGCCGTGGGAGTAGAAACCTCCCCAAGTAAGCGGGAACATTTGACAATAGTAAAGTATCAAAGTATGCTTCATCAAGGCACGCACCAACAGATCTTCATCGGCATGCCCTCAACAGTTAAACAGGTTGGAAGGCAAATTTTAAACAACAACAATCATAACTAGTCCTGATGGAAACTCAGAAAATATCCATAGATGCTCCTGGAATACTCATTGTCTAAAAAACCTGGTTACCGATAAGCTGGCACTGAGTCTCCTACAGCAGTTTGAAATCATCATGTTGCAGGAAACATGGTGCACTGAGCCAATACAAATTTCTGGATATTCAGGGATAGACGTCTCTGCAAAACAACCTCAAAGTCACAACGTAGTGCTCCACGAAAATCAAATGGGTGATCAAACAGATCGACCTGGGAATTGACTGGCTGCTACCAACTATGTTGGAACACCGGGCTCCATTAAGCAACAACAGAACCCTACTACTGATCAATGTATATTCATCCTAATAAAACACAAAACAGAGAACATATGGAAACGTTGATCAGCATTGAAAAAATGCTGCAGAGGCAAAATAAGGACGCAATCCTCATTCTGTCCGGCGATTTCAACTTTGATTTGAGAAAGTGCAGCATGAAACCTCTTAGTGGAACACACGCGAACACAAAGCTTGAAGCCCTGGGTTTGCGTTGCCTGATGCCTCTTCCCGAGGATGCTTCATCCGCACAAGTAACCTTCTCAAGTGGCACTAAAAAAATCTAACATCGACTTTACATTTATCAATGAAACCGCACTGCCATTGGTTTTAGCATTTAGGATCCAAGAACACACTGAGAGCGATCACTTCCCACAACTCATTAAGATCCAAAATGAATGGAACCGGCTACCCTCCGCCAATATCATAATTTCAGCCCCAGTGACTTATGACACAAAAAAATTTAAATGGAGGGGCTGGGCCTCGGTATAGTAATGGAAGAAGTGTACCACAGTGCTGGCACAATTAATGAGCTTAAAGAAACACTAAGAATCAGGAACAAGAAGATCATCCTCCAGGAGAACGAGTGACCGATAGGACGCACTTGTGTGATTCCTTAATGAATACATTTTCCATCAAAAAACGTCTCCCAATTTAGGTCATAGAAACAAAAAACAAGTTACGAGCGGCAGAGCAGAAAAGCCATGGTTTAACAAAACACTGCGGAATCAGAAAAATCAAGTCTCTAGAGAATTAAAAAAAGTCCTAAAGGACACATGCTGGGGAAGGAAATTTGACAACACAAGGCTCTCTGAGCTAAGAGCCAAATACAAGAAAAATTGCTGGATGGCAAAACGGAGGTATCATGAGGATTTGTGGACCAAGCTGCTCATGTCCAACAAACAGAAAAATAATAAAAAGTTCTGGGAACTGATAAACGGACTAAAACAGGTAAAAAATGGACATATGAACGCCGGAATTGACGCAGCCACAAGGGAAGCCCACATAGAAACAATGTTCTCACTCCCAGTGCACCATATCAAGGAGGAGGCCACTAAGGCAGCCAATGACCCAAGTAAGATTAACTTTCGTTTCAGAGAGACAACGCAAACAGATTTACTTCTAAACGAAAATTAACAAAAGTACACACTAAAGAGCATCAACGTCTAAAAGCTGATAAGCCTTATAAACAAATTAAAGCTGGAAGGGGCAGCTGGCCAGAACGGAATTCCAAATGCCCTGTTTAGAGAAGACCCTTCATTCTGGGCACTCTATATGATTCTGCTTTTTAATTACCTCCAGGGCACCACGGGTCTACCAGATGCATGGAAAGGCAGTATCATCCATCCAATATATAAAGCAGACAACCCTGCTGGCCATTCAAACTACAGGCTAATAGCATTGATAGATGTGGAAGCAAAACTCTACGCACCATGTTTACTGCAACTATTAGCAGAAAAGATTCATGACAGACATCTAATTCCACAATGCCAGACAGGTTTCAGAGCTGGTATGGGAGCCTCCACTAACCTGACAACCCTGGCTCTGTTGGGAAACAAAGCCAGGCCTAAGAAGAAAAGGCTATTTGTGTGTCTTATTGATCTAAAGGCAGCCTTTAATTGCATAACAAGAACCCGCCTATGGGAACAACTGAGAGGTTGGAGCTTACCCTGCAGCCTTCTCAATGCAACGATGGACTTGTACACAGGCACTTGTGTGCAAGTAAAAATCAGAGAAAGTGGCTACCTCACCAACAGACTATTAACGGCAAAAGGACTAAAAGAAGGGTGTGTATTAGCTCCTACGCTGTTCAACTTATATCTTGCCACCTAGCCGAGGCTCTAGCACTGGTAAACAGCCATCCGCCAGTATTGGCCAAGAAAGGAATAGCATGGCTACAGTGCGCAGACAACATAGTCTTACTCAGCCAAACACCAGCCGGCCTACAGCATAGCATTGATGCATTTTACACATACATAACAATGCAGGGTCTGGAATTGAATTTGAGTAAAACTAAGGTTGTCTGCCTAGTAGACATGAAGTACAAATCTGCTTTATTGTTCATAAACGGAACCCGGGTGGAGGTTGCACCCACAAACAAATATTTGGGATTCACCATGGATCGCCTCTTGACCTTCAAGCCGCAGCTTGCTGTTGCTCAAGCTAAAGCCCTTTCATTGACCTATGGCTTCAAAATACTAAAACAAAAACTGAGCTGCCCGTCATATTCTCACCTGCTTTCAGTCATGGCAGCACGACTAATGCCAACTGTCACTTATGGCGCCAAAATCATGACAGGGAAGGAGGCAGTTTTTTTCAATCAAGTCCAGACAAAGGCCTACAAAATGGTTTTTCGGATACCACGACCAGCATCTCCAGCCCAGGTCCGCCTAGAATTGGGTCTGAAAAACTCAGAATTTCAGAGTAAATGTGCCTTCACCAAATTATACTGGAGGATGCGTGCAGCAGAGATCGGTACCTTAAATAACCGATGTTCGATGAAAATCGAGGAGCAACAGTGTCACAACGATAAAGGCACCTAGGGTCAGCATTTAAACAACTGTATTAAAGGGCTCAGTCTGCTAGAAGCCTGGGAGCAGAACCTGGGCAAAAAGGAGTTTTACCGGAAGGCAAATGCTGTCACTAAGATAAAATCTTCAAATTCTGACAAACAAAAATTGGCAAGAAGACAGCATGCCTGGATTGTAATAACATCGTAAAAACCCTATGGGCACAGGAATATTTAACAGCATCCTTCAACCTGTTGCTGAAACACCAGTTCATGCTATTTCGATTTGGGTTGATGGAAACAAAAGATATGGCCCCTTCATGGAGACAACAAGATCTGACACATTCCTGTCAACTGTGTGGGTACAGACAGGAGTCATTAGAACACATTTTCTGTGTGTGCCCGGCGTTGCTAGGTTACATGATATTGTATCTGAAAAATATTTGTAAGACATTGAACATACGCTCATGCAGGCCAGCCGTCATCAGTTGGCTCAGTGGACTCTCAATTCCGTTTTCTTGTCGGAGGACCAAATTTATGGTACAGGCCCAGAAAGAACTAGAGAATAAAGTGTAAGCCGAGTGAGCATGTGTTATCATTTTATGTTAGTAAAGCTCCCAATGAGTTAACCGCAGCCAGAAATCAGTCTCAGGTATAACTTAGTGTTAATAATTTTTAGTATTCCCTGAGCCCCACTCATCTACAATCACAGTTTTGCCCGGGAGTAAGAAAGTCCTAAATTTAAGACTAAGAGTACAGTTGGAATCAGTGGAGAGCATTTTAGTCATGCACAAGTTTATCATTATGATACGTTTTAGTTTAAACAAGCATTTTATGTTTTTATGAGTCTCTATTTAATACAGTGAGTATGGTAAGTATTTCTACAAATATGTATGTTTGAATTGCGATGGTTTTAACTAACTGTGTCAATAAATTTAAACTTGAAACTTGAGCAGCAGTATTAGACCAGTTTATTGTCATGTATAACCATGTTAACACGGTCTGGACAGAGGTGTCACCTCATTAGTACCAGTTTAACACCCAAACACAGCAACATGCAGCTGGCCGGTCAACCTTCGCCACGTGCCTTCTGCTAGACGGCACCATGCTTCGCCACATTTTTTGTAACTTTTGATCTGTTTGAGATAGAAACAATTTTTTGTTCAAATCTGCAAATTATGTAGTAGATGATGGATTACGTGAGAAATGCAGCAGATCCATAAATAAGTAAAAAATGCCGTGGCACCATGATTTTATCGGCCCTGATTATAGCACAACAATTTGTTCTCCATTAAAGATTAGAGAATGTTGGGTTGTGCTGAGGTATTGTGGATGGCCTTCCTTCAGGGTAACAATGTGGTACCAAGATGAGCATTAAAAGCCCATATCAGTCCTAGATCCCTTCAGGGTAACAATGTGAGGTACCAAGACGAGGATTAAAAGCCTATATCAGTCCTAGATCCCTTCAGGGTCACAATGTGAGGTACCAAGACGAGCATTAAAAGCCTACATCAGTCCTAGATCCTCCAGAGTAACAATGTGAGGTACCAAGACGAGGATTAAAAGCCTATATCAGTCCTAGATCCCTTCAGGGTAACAATGTGAGGTACCAAGATGAGGATTAAAAGCCTATACCAGTCCTACATCCCTTCAGGGTAAGAATGTGAGGTACCAAGACGAGGATTCAAAGCCTATATCAGTCCTAGATCCTCCAGAATCACAATGTGAGGTACCAAGACGAGGATTAAAAGCGTATATCAGTCCTAGATCCTCCAGGGTAACAATGTGAGGTACCAAGATGAAGATTAAAAGCCTATATCAGTCCTAGATCCCTTCAGGTTAACAATGTGAGGTACCAAGATTAGCATTAAAAGCCTATATCAGTCCTGGATCCCTTCAGGGTCACAATGTGAGGTACCAGGATAACAATGTGAGGTACCAAGATGAGGATTAAAAGCCTATATCAGTCCTAGATCCCTTCAGGGTAACAATGTGAGGTACCAAGACAAGGATTAAAAGCCTATATCAGTCCTAGATCCCTTCAGGGTAACAATGTGAGGTACCAAGACTATATCAGTCCTAGATCCCTTCAGGATAACAATATGAGGTACCAAGACAAGGATTAAAAGCCTATATCAGTCCTAGATCCCTTCAGGGTAACAATGTGAGGTACCAAGATGAGCATTAAAAGCCTATATCAGTCCTAGATCCTTCCAGGGTAACAGTGTGAGGTACCAAGACGAGCATTAAAAGCCTGTATCAGTCCTAGATCCCTTCGGGCTAACAATGTGAGGTAGCAAGACGAGCATTAAAAGCCTGTATCAGTCCTAGATCCTTCAGGGTAACAATGTGAGGTACCAAGACAATATCAGTCCTAGATCCTCCGGGATAACAATATGAGGTACCAAGATGAGGATTAAAAGCCTATATCAGTCCTAGATCCCTCCAGGGTAACAATGTGAGGTACCAGGACGAGGATTAAAAGCCTATATCAGTCCTAGATCCCTTCAGGGTAACAACGTGAGGTACCAAGACAAGCATTAAAAGCCTATATCAGTCCTAGATCCCTTCAGGGTCACAATGTGAGGTACCAAGACGAGGATTAAAAGCCTATATCAGTCCTAGATCCCTTCAGGGTAACAATGTGAGGTACCAAGACAAGGATTAAAAGCCTATATCAGTCCTAGATCCCTTCAGGGTAACAATGTGAGGTACCAAGACTATATCAGTCCTAGATCCCTCCAGGATAACAATGTGAGGTACCAAGACGAGCATTAAAAGCCTGTATCAGTCCTAGATCCTTCAGGGTAACAACGTGAGGTACCAAGACGAGCATTAAAAGCCTATATCAGTCCTAGATCCTTCCAGGGTAACAGTGTGAAGTACCAAGACGAGCATTAAAAGCCTGTATCAGTCCTAGATCCCTTCGGGCTAACAATGTGAGGTAGCAAGACGAGCATTAAAAGCCTGTATCAGTCCTAGATCCTTCAGGGTAACAATGTGAGGTACCAAGACAATATCAGTCCTAGATCCTCCGGGATAACAATATGAGGTACCAAGATGAGGATTAAAAGCCTATATCAGTCCTAGATCCCTCCAGGGTAACAATGTGAGGTACCAGGACGAGGATTAAAAGCCTATATCAGTCCTAGATCCCTTCAGGGTAACAACGTGAGGTACCAAGACAAGCATTAAAAGCCTATATCAGTCCTAGATCCCTTCAGGGTCACAATGTGAGGTACCAAGACGAGGATTAAAAGCCTGTATCAGTCCTAGATCCTTCAGGGTCACACTGTGAGGTACCAAGACGAGCATTAAAAGCCTGTATCAGTCCTAGATCCTTCAGGGTAACAACATAAGGTACCAAGACAAGCATTAAAAGCCTGTATCAGTCCTAGATCCCTTCAGGGTAACAATGTGGTACCAAGACGAGCATTAAAAGCCTATTTCAGTCCTAGATCCCTTCAGGGTAACAACGTGAGGTACCAAGACGAGCATTAAAAGCCTATTTCTGATGGATACAACTACCTGTGGATTCCTCACCTTATGAATTCGTCCTTGCGTCAGCATCTGACGGAAAGTCTTCTTCCTAGCTGTCCACGTCGACCATGAGGACGTCATAATGGCACGGCTCCACGTGACTCCGTCTGACGTCAACATTCCAATAAGAGATCCTCGTCGGCGTACTGACGTCAGTTTTCCTTTTTTCCGTGCCTTTGACGCCAAAGTTTTTTCTTCCTGGCTCGTTGATAACTGTAGCGCTTTTTGGTGGTTACAATGTCGCCTCCAAAAAAGTCCGGTTTCAAGCCGTGTAGCGAATGCGGGGGTCAGATGTCGGTGACTGATCCCCATTTGGATTGTATTTGGTGCCTTAGTTCAGAGAATGATTTGGAAGGATACTCTTCGTGCCAGAGCATGAATCCAAAAGCTCTGAAAGAGCGTGAGGCGAAGCTTTTCTTGGCAAAAGCGAAGAAGAAAGGCCATAAAAAGGATTCCTCCCGTGCTTCACCCAAAAGGCATAAGAAGCTGCGTCATCATGACTCTCGGCGCCGTCATGACTCTCGGCGCTGTTCGGAGCGGAGCCGATCGAGGTCGAGGTCTCGGTCTTCTCGACGCCAGAAGACATGGGAGATGAGCCCTACTGTCACGCCTCAGCCCGAGAGTCCGGAGTCGTCACCGGCGCCATCTCTATTTGAGGTCGTTCATCGTAGCCCTCAGTTTTCGCCAGCGTCAAGGGAGCCTGATGTACAGCAGACCTCTGCTCAACAATACCCGGCTTTCCCGGCTCCAGGGACGGATCCGGCGGCATTTTTTAATGCTATGTATGCCGTGTTCCAATCCATGGCCCCTGCTGGTGCACCGGCGGGTCCCACGGGGCTATTGGCGTTTAATTTGGGCTCTACGGCGCGGTACAAGGTGGCTCCCTTCATGCCCTTCTGCCCTTCGGAGACTGGCGGTTAGACGCCGAGGGTATCCCCTGCTAGGAGTCCTCCACTTGTGACGGTGGATCCTCCTTCACGTCAGCCGACTCCATCGCTGCGCCATCCGACACCGTTGATGTCCCCATCCAGACCGGCTCCATCGCCTTCCTGCCAACCAACTCCGAGAAGGTCTTCGTTTGACTTTGTGTCGGCGCCGGCTCCGGCATCGGGTGAGTCTAGGAGTCATCCACCTCTTCCTGGGCCCTTTCGAGATTCGAAGTCGTCAGCGTTGATGGACTCTTTATCGACGCCGGCCCTAGAGACACATCTTCGATCTCGTAGGAAGGCATTACGACTTTTGGAGGAGGAGGAATATAGACAGCTGGAGGAAGGAGAGATTGAGCCTTCAGATGAGTTCCAGGGTCTTGCCACAGCAAGTGGTCTGGATACTTCCCCGGAGTGGGACATTGCGTCTCCGGGGGAGTTTACGGAAGAGGCCGCTTCTTTCCATACAGTGGTAAGGAAGGCTGCAGAGTACCTGGACTTGGCTTTGTCTGTGGCGGAGGTAAAAACTAACCTCCTAACAGAGGTACTACATCCCTCTTCTTCCAGTGCTGACCCTTTGCTGCCTTTCAATGAAGCTTTAACTGAGCCTATTTTGGACTTATGGAAGAAGCCAGTAACAACTCCTGCAGTGAACAGGTCAGTGGCGAAGAGGCATAGGGGAGCACCAGGAGATCCGGTTTTCCTATCATGACATCCGACTCCGGAAAGCTTAGTAGTCCAGGCGTCATGTTCTGCGAAGTCTGCTTCTGGGACATTCCCTGGAGTTCCAACTGATAGGGAGTCCAAGAGGATGGAGCAGTCTTCGAAGAAGATCTTTTCATCATGTAGCATGGCGCTTAAGGCTACTAATTCTACCTGCATGCTGGGCAGATATGTCCATGCCCTTATGGACTCCGCTAAAGAAATGGCAAAGGACCTGCCACAGGAGATGCAGAAATCGTTTGGATCTCTTTTTGTTGATGCACAGGCTGCTGCTCAACAAATTATACAATCTGGCCTGGATACTTCGGATTCTATTGCCAGGGCCATGGGAACATCTGTGGCTACTAGGAGGCATGCCTGGTTAAGGTCCTCTGATTTTTCGTTGGATGTTCAATCAACTTTAATGGATCTACCATTTGATGGGGAAAAGTTGTTTGGGGACAAGGCAGACTCTGCCCTTGAACGGTTTAAGGACTGTCGGGCAACAGCTAAGTCCCTGGGCTTACAGACCTCTGCTACAACACCTTATAGACCTTTTCGTAGGTTTCGGGGGTTCACTCGAGGCTCTGCCTTATGGAGGTCACAGTCCTTCGCCCAGCAACCTGCCAATCCACCCTATCGTGCCTTTAGAGGGCGGGGTAGGGGTAGAGCTAGAGGGCCAGCCCAGCAGCTGTCATCTTCGTCATACTCCTCTGGTGGACAACAGCAGAGGCAGCCCTAGTTTTCCCCACTTTATCATCCATGTTTCTCCTGTAGGGGGAAGATTGAGTATTTTTCTGCAGAAATGGAAGTCAATTACAACAGACTCGTGGGTGCTAAGAATTGTGGAAAAGGGCTATGCTCTCCCCTTTCAGGAGTTCCCTCCTCCCTTTCCTCCCGTCCTTCCTTTTGTTCAGAAGACCATCTTCTGTTGTTGCAGCAGGAGGTTGTCACCATGTTGGCAAAGGGCGCTATAGAGTTGGTGCCGTTGCAGGAAAGGGGTCAGGGGTGTTATTCAAGATATTTCCTGATTCCCAAAGTGGACGGTCGGTTACGGCCGATCCTAGACTTGAGGATTTTGAATTTGTTCCTCAAGCAGGAAAAATTCAAAATGCTGACCCTAGCGCAGGTACTATTGGCGCTGAACGAAGGAGACTGGATGGTGTCTATCCGGTTTGTGGTCGGAACGCAACACTACCAGTTTGCGGTCCTTCCATTTGGACTTACTTCAGCACCTTGGGTTTTTACGAAGGTGATGTCAGTTGTTGCAGCACATCTCAGAAAGAGGGAAGTAGCGGTTTCTCCCTACCTGTACGATTGGTTGATCAAAGCCAAGTCTCCAGAGCTTGTGTTGTCTCATCTGCGAATGACAACACAGTTGTTGTTCGATCTGGGTTTTTCTGTGAACGTGCCCAAATCTCACCTGGAGCCCTCTCAACGCCTCCTGTTCATAGGGGCAGTACTGGACACAACATTGTTTCGGGCCTACCGACCCCCCCACCGCCTCAGCGGGTTCGGGACATCCAGGCGCTGATTCCGTTGTTTCAAGTTGGAGCGGCAGTTCCAGTCCTCAAGGTCTTACGCCTGCTAGGTCTGTTTGCTTCTTGCATTCTGTTGGTCACTCACGCACGCTGGCATATGAGGGCTCTTCAGTAGTGCCTCCACAGGCAGTGGTTCCAGCACAAGGGAGATCTCAGGGATTCAATAAAGATCTCCAAGGACGCTGTAGCGGATCTTCATTGGTGGACAGTGGACGGCAACCTTTCACAAGGAAAACCGTTTTCACTAACACCTCCTGTGGCCAGTGATATCGGATGCTTCCACTCTAGGGTGGGGAGCTCATCTGGGGGACCTGGAGGTCAAGGGTCATTGGTCTCCAGCAGAACAGATGTTGCACATCAATCTGTTGGAATTGCGGGCGGTACGTTTGGCGCTCAAGGCCTTCCTCCCTTCCCTTCGTGGTCAGTCAGTTCAGATCTTGACGGACAACACTACCGCGATGTGGTACATAAACAAGCAGGGAGGTGTAGGGTCTTACCTTCTCTGCAGAGAAGCTCTGCGGCTCTGGTCCTGGGCTCAGGACCATCAGATTTGTATAATAGCGAATCATTTGGCCGGAGTTCTGAATGTACGTGCGGACAGTCTCAGTCGTCATTTCTCGGTAGATCACGAGTGGCGTCTCCATCCAGACCTGGTCCTCCACATCTTTGGGACGGTGGGTGCTCCTCAGGGGGATTTATTTGCCACTTGAGAGAACGTGCATTGCCCGTTGTTCTGCAGCCTCCAGTATCCGTTGCAAGGTAAATGTAAAATGTCATGTAAAACTGTAAACTTTGCACTTGTATAGCACACTACTCACCCGTTAGGGTCTCAAGGCGCTGTACTCATACCACTATGGAACCCCTCCTGGCTTTTCCCTGTGAGGTGCCCACTCCTGGGCACCCCCAGGGTGAAGCCAGGCATCCAAGCGCTGTTGGGGCCGTTGTGGAGATTAAGCAAGCTATTGCCCAGAGTTGCAGAGTGGGATCCATGAATTAGATTAGGCACCGAGGCGAGAATTATCTGGTCAAAGGGAATTGAGCCCAATACCTGCCAAAGCGGGACTTGAACCCTGGTCTTGAACCAGATCTCTGCTTCAGGGTCTGCCGCTCTAACCATTGAGCCACACTTCTCCGCAAGGGGCATTGGGGGATGCGTTTCAGATGTCCTGGAGCGGCCAGTTGCTTTACGTGTTTCCCCCATACCCTTGATTCCTCGGGTTCTGAGGAAGGTTCGTCTAGACCGGGCCCAAGTCATCTTGGTGGCATCGGACTGGCCGAGAAGGGTATGGTATACAGACCAGCTTCAACTCTCTCAGTGCCCTCCGCTTTGTCTCCCGTTCAGGGCAGACCTCCTCTCACAGTTGCAGGGGCAGGTTCTACACCCCCACCTCCAGAGCCTGCACCTTCATGCCTGGAGATTGAACGGGGCAACCTGAGTTTGTTTTCTCTCCCACCGGATGTAGTGGATGTTATTCTATCGTCCAGGCGACACTCCACTAAATCCATTTATGCCGGCAGGTGGGCAAAATTTGTGGTTTGGTGTGGGGAGAATCAAAAAGATCCCTTGAAGGCCCACCTTTCAGATATTCTGTTGTTTGCTCTTGATTTAGCAAGGAAAGGCTGTACGGTAGCTACAGTTAAAGGCTATTTGGCAGCTCTGTCTGCTTTTCTTTGCCTTCCGGACCAGCCCTCTTTGTTTAAATCTCCTATTGTAAACAGGTTTATTAAAGGTTTAGTGAATAAGTTTCCTCCCACGCCCTTTCACGTGCCTCAGTGGGACTTGAATCTGGTATTAACGTTCTTGATGGGTTCGCCTTTCGAGCCCATGCATTCATGTCCATTGACATATTTGGTCTTAAAGACTGTTTTCTTAATTGCAATCACATCTGCTAGGAGGGTTGGGGAACTTCAAGCCCTTTCTATTAAACCTCCTTTTACCATGTTTTTCCCGGATAAAGTGGTGCTGAAAACCAGGGCGGCGTTTCTGCCGAAAGTTGTCACTCCTTATCATAAAGGGCAGTCTATTACCCTACCCTCGTTCTACCCTCCTCCCCACCCTTCTAAAGATGAGGAGAGGCTCCACAGGTTGGACCCTAAGAGGGTGCTGAGTTTCTACCTGGAGAGGACTAAGGACTTTCAACTGGATGATCAGCTGTTCATAGGGTATGTTGGACAGCAAAAGGGCAGAGCGGTCCAGAAACGAACACTCTCCAGGTGGGTCATCTTGTGTATTAGGATCTGTTACTCTCTGGCGAAGAAAGTCCCTCCTGAAGGTATCAGGGCCCATTCTACTAGGGCTAAGTCTGCTTCCTCAGCCCTAGCGAGAGGTGTTCCGTTAGTAGATATATGCAAAGCGGCAACTTGAGCGTCCCTACATACCTTCGTAAAACATTATTGTTTGGACTCTGAAGTGAGGAGGGACGGTCATTTTGCTCGTTCGGTATTGCAAGATTTCTTGGTGTAATCAGACGGGCACCCACCACTGAGTGCGGTTTGAAAGCATTGAAAAATATATTTTTTTATTACTTGCAATGTGTTTATTAATTAATAATTGTTGAAAGTGTGTCTTTATATACTTTTGTTTATTTGGTTACAACTGTTTTCATTAATTAGTATTGTTTACTCCTTATTTTCATGTTTATATAGTTATTCATAATTTTTTATTTATTTCATTTTTAAAAGTACTTTTGCATTGATTTTCATTCCTTTATATTGATTTTTCATAACTGTCACCTTTGTGACGGAGTAACCCGTCCACCAATATCTAAATCACGCCCTTAGTTTTCTCTGCCCCGCTAAGGTTCAGCAACTTCCTTAGGGTTACTCAGGGGCATAATTGTGAGCAGCGTGCGTCATGTTTGCACCAAACCGTAAGTCATGTTTTGTAAAACATTCAGAGCCGCTGTGCATGGATTGCAGTAGATCCAAAAATATGCAGTAATGCAACGCAGCACAAACCGCAGCATTGCCTTGCTCTGCCCTGGGGAGGGGGTCCAGGGTCATTGCATTGGGTGTTCCCACGTAACTCCCATGGTTCTTGATGCATTCCCAGATTTACCAAACTTGGTAAACCTGGCAGTGAGCCAAACAGATACCCCTCCCAGGGCAGAGGACAAATAGAGCATCCCCCGGACCCCCACTTACCGCATGCCAGAAGGAACCATACAGGGAGCAGGGCCAGGGCTGCTGGGCTGTTCATCATCACCTGCAGGGCTACAGGGAAGGAAGTGTGCACTGCTCCATCCTCGGGTCCTCATCCCTGACGCCAGGGTGAGAGGAGACTCTACCTGCAGGAAGAGAGAGAGGGGGATGTGAGAGGTGAAGGAGGAGAGAGAGGGCTGTGAGAGGTGAACGAGGAGAGAGGGGGCTGTGAGAGGTAAAGAATGAGAGAAAGAGGGCTCTGAGAGGTGAAGAAGAGGGGCTGTGAGAGGTAAAAAAGAGAGAGAGAGAGGGCTGTGAGAGGTGAAGGAGAGGGGCTGTGAGAGGTGAAGAAGGAGAGAGGGGGCTGTGAGAGGTGAAGAAGAGGGGCTGTGAGAGGTAAAGAAGGAGAGAGGGGGCTGTGAGAGGTAAAGAATGAGAGAGAGAGGGCTGTTAGAGGTGAAGAAGAGAGGGATAGGGCTGTGAGAGGTGAAGAAGGAGAGAGGGGGCTGTGAGAGGTAAAGAATGAAAGAGAGAGGGCTGTTAGAGGTGAAGAGGAGGGGCTGTGAGAGGTAAAAAAGAGAGAGAGAGAGAGGGCTGTGAGAGGTGAAGGAGAGGGGCTGTGAGAGGTGAAGAAGGAGAGAGGGGGCTGTGAGAGGTGAAGAAGAGGGGCTGTGAGAGGTAAAGAAGGAGAGAGGGGGCTGTGAGAGTGAAGGAGGAGAGAGGGGGCTGTGAGAGGTGGAGGAGAGAGGGGGCTGTGAGAGGTGGAGAGAGGGGGCTGTGAGGTAAAGGAGGAGAGAGAGGGCTGTGAGAGGTGAAGGGGAGGGGGGCTGTGAGAGGTGAAGGAGAGAGAGGGGGCTGTGAGAGGTGAAGAGGGATAGAAGGGGCTGTGAGAGGTGAAGGAGAGGGGGCTGTGAGAGGTGAAGAAGAGAGAGAGAGGGCTGTGAGAGGTGAAGAATGAGAGAGGGGGCTGTGAGAGATGAAGGAGAGGGCTGTGAGAGGTGAAGAAGAGAGAGAGAGGGCTGTTAGAGGTGAAGGGGAGAGGGGCTGTGAGAGGTGAAGAAGGAGAGGGGGCTGTGAGAGGTGAAGGAGAGAGGGGGCTGTGAGAGGTGAAGGAGAGAGGGGGCTGTGAAAGGTAAAGGGAGAGAGAGAGGTCTGTGAGAGGTAAAGAAGGATAGAGGGGGCTGTGAGAGGTGAAGGAGAGAGGGCTGTGAGAGGTGAAGGGAAGAGGGGTCTGTGAGAGGTGAAGGAGAGAGGGGGCTGTGAGAGGTGAAGGAGGAGAGATGGGGCTGTGAGAGGTAAAGGGGGACAGAGAGGGCTGTGAGAGGTGAAGGGGAGAGGGGGCTGTGAGAGGTGAAGGAGAGAGGGGGATGTGAGAGGTAAAGGGGGAGAGAGGGGGCTGTGAGAGGTGAAGGAAAGAGGGGGCTGTGAGAGGTGAAGGGGGAGAGGGGGCTGTGAGAGTCGAAGGAGGAGAGAGGGGCTGTGAGAGGTGAAGAAGGAGAGAGGGGGCTGTGAGAGGTGAAGAAAGAGAGAGGGGACTGTGAGAGGTGAAGGAAGAGAGGGGGCTGTGAGAGGTGATGAAAGAGAGAGGGGACTTTGAGAGGTGAAGGAGAGAGGGGGCTGTGAGAGGTAAAGGAGGAGAGAGGGGGCTGTTAGAGGTGAAGGAGGAGAGGGGGCTGTGAGAGGTGAAGGAGGAGAGACGGGCTGTGAGAGGTGAAGAAGGAGAGAGGGGGCTGTGAGGGGTGAAGGGGAGAGGGTGCTGTGAGAGGTGAAGGAGAGAGGGGACTGTGAGAGGTGAAGGAGAGGGGGCTGTGAGAGGTGAAGGAGAGGGGGTAACCGTGGGGGCAGGTGGGGGTGGGTTGACCGTGGGAGCAGGTGGTGGTGACCTGGGGGTAACCGTGAGGGTTGGTGGGGGTGACCATGGGAGCAGGTGGGGGTGACCGTGGGGGCAGTTTGGGGGGTGACCATGGCTGCAGGTGGGGGTGACCGTGCGGGCAGCTGGGAGGTGACCATGGGTACAGGTGGGGTGATCGTGGGCGTGACCGTTGGGGCAGGTGGGGGTGACCGTGGGGGCAGGTGGGGGTGACCGTGGGGGCAGGTGGGGGAGGGGATGGCTGTGGGGACAGGTGGGGTGGGAATGATCGTGGGGGCAAGAGGGGGTGCCCCTCCCACCCTCCCTCCACCTACTGACCACACCAGAAACGAGGCCAGGCCGCCCTCCTGGTTATGCCCCCCGTGTTCACCTGGTGCCACCCCCCCCAATCTCCCACCTTATCCTTAATGCTCCACAGGGGGGCAGTTCATCACTCCATCCTACCACCAGCCCTCGCCCTGGGGGGGGTGAACATATCTTCATTTAACTGTATTTTATTCCATGCATTTCCATCATTTAATTATCTTGTCTCGAACCTACACACTTACTCATTAAAAATGTTCACTATCTTACTCTAATGAAGTGATATAACATTATTCAATTGGAACCTAATTAATTGGGTCAGCCTCAACCTAACGCTCATTCAACCTCTGAACTAGGTTGAATATTAAGGGCCAGATTTAAGAAAAGTGACGCCCCCAACGCCACCAGGGGGCAGATCTAAGAGCCCCTAGCGCCTCCTGGCACCACAATAGTGTCATTTTTTTAAGCTAATAGGGCCCCAACAGGCCAAAATCACTGCGCCAAATTTATAGTGTCGCAATGCATGCACTTTGCCACTTTGTAACCCTTTGCGCTACATTATGCCTGCGCCAGATATAATGTACACAAAGGGGGCGTTCCCTCGTTAGGGGGCTGAAAAAATGGCGCAAAGAAATCAAAGAGATTTCTTTGTGTCAACTGTTTCAGCACTTTTAACGCCTGCTCAGAGCAGGCATTACAAGGAGGCACACCACTGTTTACAAGGTGCCTCAGTGGGCTTTGCAGGAATAGCGTCAACATATTTCACGCTAATCCCTCAAAGCTCCGAACTAACGTATAAAATTCTGGCGCTAGTTCTCTTACTACCGCCATGGTGCGCCGTATCCCAGATATGGCGCACACATGGTGGTGTTAGGGGGTCGTTAAGGGGTGCACAAAAAGTGGCCCCATGTGGAGCTTTGCAGGGTTAGAGTAAAAGTGTTTGACCCTAATCCTGCACAGTACCCTGAGGCGCTTTGAAGCAATGGTCTGCCTCCTTTTAACACCTGCGCTGAGCACAAGGAGGCGCCGGTGCAGTGGTTTTCAAAGTTTTTAATGCCACACCCCAAGTGAAAACAAAATCATCACCCCGCCCCAGACTTTTTCACAATTTTTCTATTAAGTTGTTAATGTTTAAATAGCTCTAGACTTATTTAAACATTACAATTAAATTCTGTTACCTTTTAAAAAATGCAATAAATTGTTTCCAGCATAAAACAAAGGCATGCTATTTCCATGCTGCTTCTTTTTGCCAGAGTCTGCCCCCCGCCTGGAATCACTTGAGACCCCCCTATTGGGGCCCACCCCCCTAAGTTTGAAGAATCCTGCTAGGGGCTCTTAAACCTGCCCCTAAGTGTTGAATAAGGTATCTTGATCCTAGCAAAGCATTGTTTAATAATAAATGTTACAATGTAATTAAATTACTTTAACTTGATTTTATAAAAACGCCAAACCTTTTCCTAACCCTAAAGCTAGCAGCAAGTACTGTACAACACCCCCTCACTCGGTACTGTACAGTACTCACCCCAAGTACTGTACAACACCCCCTCACTCAGTACTGTAGAGTACTCACCCCAAGTACTGTACAACACCCCCACACTCCGTACTTAACGGTACTCACCCCAAGTACTGTACAACACCCCCACACTCAGTACTGAACAGTACTCACCCCAAGTACTGTACAACACCCCCTCACTCAGTACTGTACAGTACTCACCCCAAGTACTGTACAACACCCCCACACTCCGTACTTAACGGTACTCACCCCAAGTACTGTACAACATCCCCTCACTCAGTACTCTACAGTACTCACCCCAAGTACTGTACAACACCTCCTCACTCAGTACTGTACAGTACTCACCCCAAGTACAGTACAACACCCCCACACTCCGTACTTAACAGTACTCACCCCAAGTACTGTACAACACCCCCACACTCATTACTGAACAGTACTCACCCCAGCAGCAAGTACATTACAACCCCCTCCACACTTAGTACTGAACAGTACCCATCCCAGCAGCAAGTACTGTACAACACCCCCACACTCAGTATTGAACAGACCTCACCCCAGTGGCAAGTACTGTACAACACCCCCACACTCAGTACTGTACAGTAGGCACCCCAAGTACTGTACAACACCCCAACACTCAGTACTGTACAGTACTCCCCCCAGCAGCAAGTACTGTACAACACCCCCTCACTCAGTACTGTACAGTACTCACCCCAAGTACTGTACAACACCCCTTCACTCAGTACTGTACAGTACTCACCCCAAGTACTGTACAACACCCCCTCACTCAGTACTGTACAGTACTCACCCCAGCAGCAAGTACTGTATAACAGCCCCACACTCAGTAATGTACAGTACCCTAAGTAACAAGTACTGTACAACACCCCCACACTCAGTACTGTACAGTAATCACCCTAGCAGCAAGTACTGTACAACACCCCCCACTCAATACTGTTCAGTACTCACCCCAGCAGCAAGTACTGTACAACACCTCCACACTCAGTACTGTACCGTAGTCACCCTAGCAGCCAGTACTGTACCCCACTCTCTGTACTATACAGTACTCATCCCCAGCAGCAAGTACTGTACGACTCCCCAACACTCTGTACTGTACAGTACTCACCCCAGCAGCACGTACTGTACAACAGCCCCCCACATTCAGTACTGTACAGTATTCACCCAAGCAGCAAGTACTGTGCAAAAGCCCCCCACACTCAGTACTGTAGAGTATACACCCCAGAAGGCAGCACTGCACGTTCCCATGTTGTCTTTCAGAGCTCCCAGTTGTCTTTAGTGATGACCCGGAGCTATGCTCCAGGGGGTGCAGTGTCTCTTCACACACACACCTGGGGGATTGTATACCTGAGGTGTGGTAGTTGTGTGTGTCACACACCCTCCCTTCCACTTCAGCTCAGCAATCCTTCCCCCCTGCGGGTGTGTGGTGCGGTAAGCTGTGTGTGTCACACACCCTCCCTTCCACTGTGTGGTGCAGTAAGTTGTGCGTGTCACACACGCTCCCTTCCACTTCAGCTCAGCACTCCTTCCCCCCTGCGGGTGTGTGGTGTGGTAGTTGTGTGTGTCACACACCCTTCCTTCCACTCCAGCTCAGCACTACTTTCCCCTGCGGGTGTGTGATGTGGTAAGTTGTGCGTGTCACACACGCTCCCTTCCACTCCAGCTCAACACTACTTCCCTCCTGCAGCGGTGTGGTGCAGTAAGTTGTGTGTGTCACACACCCTCCCTTCCACTGTGTGGTGTGGTAAGTTATGCGTGTCACACAGCCTCCCCTCCACTCCAGCTCAGCACTACGTCCGCCTTGTGGGTGTGTGGTGCGGTAAGTTGTGCGTGTCACACACGCTCCTTCCACTCCACCTCAGCACTCCTTCCCCCCTGCGGGTGTGTGGTGCGGTAAGTTGTGCGTGTCACACACCCTCCCTTCCACTCCAGCTCAAGACTCCTTCCCCCCTGTGGGTGTGTGGTGCGGTAAATTGTGGGTGTCACACACCCTCCCTTCCACTCCAGCTCAGCACTACTTCCACCCTGCAGGTGTGTGGTGCGGTAAGTTGTGTGTGCCACACACCTTCCCTTCCTCGCCAGCTCAGCACTACTTCCCCCCTGCGGGTGTGTGGTGCAGTAAGTTGTGTGTGTCACACACGCTCCCTTCCACTCCAGCTCAGCACTACTTCTCCCCTGTGGGTGTGTGGTGCGGTAAGTGGTGTGTGTCACACACCCTCCCTTCCACTCCAGCTCAACACTACTTCCCCCTGCAGGTGTGTGGTGTGGTAGTTGTGTGTCACACACCCTTCCTTCCACTCCAGCTCAGCACTACTTCCCCCTGCGGGTGTGTGATGTGGTAAGTTGTGCGTGTCACACACGCTCCCTTCCACTCCAGCTCAACACTACTTCCCTCCGGCAGTGGTGTGGTGCAGTAAGTTGTGTGTGTCACACACCCTCCCTTCCACTGTGTGATGTGGTAAGTTGTGCGTGTCACACAGCCTCCCCTCCAGCTCAGCACTCCTTCCCTCCTGCGGGTGTGTGGTGGGGTAAGTTGTGGGTGTCACACACCCTCCCTTCCACTCCAGCTCAGCACTACTTCCCCCCTGCGGGTGTGTGGTGCGGTAAGTTGTGTGTGTCACTCACCTTCTCTTCCATGCCAGCTCAGCACTACTCCCCCCTGCGGGTGTGTGGTGCAGTAAGTTGTGTGTGTCACACATGCTCCCTTCCACTCCAGCTCAGCACTACTTCTCCCCTGTGGGTGTGTGGTGCTGTAAGTGGTGTGTGTCACACACCCTCCCTTCCACTCCAGCTCAACACTACTTCCCCCTGCAGGTGTGTGGTGTTGTAGTTGTGTGTGTCACACACCCTCCCTTCCACTCCAGATCAGCACTACTTCTCCCTGCGGGTGTGTGGTGCGGTAAGTTGTGTGTGTCACACATGCTCCCTTGCACTCCAGCTCAACACTACTTCCCTCCTGCGGGTGTGTGGTGCGGTAAGTTGTGCGTGTCACACACCCCCCCTTCCACTCCAGCTCAGCACTACTTCCCCCCTGCGGGTGTGTGGTGCGGTAAGCTGTGTGTGTCACACACCCTCCCTTCCACTGTGTGGTGCAGTAAGTTGTGCGTGTCACACACGCTCCCTTCCACTCCAGCTCAGCACTACTTCCCCCCTGCGGGTGTGTGGTGTGGTAAGTTGTGTGTGTCACACACCCTCACTTCCACTCCAGCTCAGCACTACTTCCCCCTGCGGGTGTGTGGTGTGGTAAGTTGTGCTTGTCACACAGCCTCCCTTCCACTCCAGCTCAGCACTCCTTCCCCCCTGTGGGTGTGTGGTGCGGTAAGTTGTGGGAGTCACACACGCTCCCTTCTACTCCAGCTGAACACTACTTCCCTCCTGCGGGTATGTGGTGCGGTAAGTTGTGCATGTCACACACCCTCCCTTCCACTCCAGCTCAGTACTACTTCCCCCTGCTGGTGCGGTAATGTGGGCAGTTGTGCGTGTCACACACCCTACCTTCCACTCCAGCTCAGCACTACTTCCGCCCTGCCGGTGTGTGGTGCGGTAAGTTGTGTGTGTCACACACCCTCCCTTCCACTGTGTGGTGCGGTTAGTTGTGTGTGTTACACACCCTCCATTCCACTCCAGCTCAGCACTACTTCCGCCCTGCATGTGTGTGGTGCGGTAAGTTGTGTGTGTCACACACTCTCCTTCCACTCCAGCTCAGCACTCCTTCCCCCCTGCGGGTGCGTAGTGCGGTAAGTTGTGTGTGTCACACACCTTCCCTTCCACGCCGGATCAGCACTACTTCCCCCCTGCGGGTTTGTGGTGCAGTAAGTTGTGTGTGTCACACACGCTCCCTTCCACTCCAGCTAACCACTACTTCTCCCCTGTGGGTGTGTGGTGCGGTAAGTGGGGTGTGTCACACACTCTCCCTTCCACTCCATCTCAGCACTACTTCCCCCTGTGGGTGTGTGATGCGGTAAGTTGTGCGTGTCACACATGCTCTCTTCCACTCCAGCTCAACACTACTTCCCTCCTGCGGATGTGTGGTGCAGTAAGTTGTGCGTGTCACACACCCTCCCTTCCACTCCAGCTCAGCACTACTTCCCCCCTGGGGGTGTGTGGTGCGGTAAGTTGTGTGTGTCACACACCCTCCCTTCCACTGTGTGGTGCGGTAAGTTGTGTGTGTCACAAACCCTCCCTCCCACTGTGTGGTGCGGTAAGTTGTGCGTGTCACACATGCTCCCTTCCACTCCAGCTCAGCACTACTTTCCCCTGGCAGGAGTGTGGTGTGGTAAGTTGTGCGTGTCACACATGCTTCCTTCCACTCCAGTTCAGCACTAGTTCCCCCCTGCGGGTGTGTGGTGTGGTAAGTTGTGTGTCACACACTATCCCTTCCACTCCAGCTCAGCACTACTTCCCCCTGTGGGGGTGTGGTGCAGTAAGTTCGTAGTTAGCTCTTCTCTCTTTGAAACATACGGCAACCTCTGCTACCTATCTCTGTTCACTCATTCACCTCACTCCGGGTACTTTTTAAGGATTTTGGGGGCCCCAGGCCAATGATAATTTGGGGCGTACTGCACAGAACAACTCTGAATTTATTATCCATTTTCAGCTCATTCACGCCCTCAGCAGCTATGGTCTCATTATTTAGAATCCACTTTGTTGATCCCCCAAACTTTAAGGAGATCCCCAGTCCTTCATGGAGCCTCCATTTAGTGCAAGGCCTTTGAATATCTATGAGATATTGGAGACCTAGTAGTCCATTTTCATATTGTGCAGGGGGCCCTACTCATGTTTGCGTTATACCACTGTCTGGTAGTTCCTGAAAGCTTGGTGATGGGGCCCCTGGAAAGGTGGGGGTCCTGGGCCAGAGCCCACTTTGCCCACGCCTTAAAATGTCTCTGTCTCACTCAAAGCGCCTGTGGCGAGAAGTGACAATCCCCCCCATTAAAGCACCCTGAAGCCACCACCCTCACTCCAATCGCCTGTGGCGAGATGTGATGCTCCTGCTACTATAGCACACTGAAGACACCTCCATGTGCTACACCACAGCAGTTGCAGAGTATCTCAGGCCACGCAGCCACCTTTGGACACCTCACCCCACACGGCGTCCCGGTTACCCACATAGCCGCTTCGTCAAGGGAAGTAAGCGCTATATAAATGCAATTTAAACACATAGCCACCAACAGAAGCCTCTAACCACAGAACACTGCCACCTCTGCCCTAGTTCGGCTTCAACCCTGGGATCCCAGGGCAGAAGGAGGACAGAGGGACATGGTACTTTTACAAAATGAGCTGAAACAGCAGGTCTCGAGGCTACATTCAGGCCAGGCTGTGTCTAAACTTAGAATCAAAACTAGGAGAACCAGATCACTAACTGGCAGGTCCTGAGAGGCCAAGCTGTGTGATGAGAGGGGCCATGCTCTGTGCTGAGAAAGGTCAGCCTGTGTGGTAAGAGAGGCCAGGCTATGTGGTAAGAGAGGCCAGGTTGTGTGGGAAGAGAGGCCATGCTGTGTGGTGAGAGAGGCCAGGCTGTGTGGCAAGGGAGGCCAGGCTGTGTGGTAAGGGAGGCCAGGCTGTGTGGTAAGGGAGGCCAGGCTGTGTGGTAAGGGAGGCCAGGCTGTGTGGTAAGGGAGGCCAGGCTGTGTGGTAAGAGAGGTCAGGCTGTGTGGTAAGAGAGGCCAGGCTCTGTGGTAGGAGAGGCCAGGCTGTGTGGTGAGAGAGGCCAGGCTGTGAGGTAAGAGAGGTCAGGCTCTGTGGTAGGAGAGGCCAGGCTGTGTGGTAAGAGGCCAGGCTGTGTGGTAAGAGAGGCCAGGCTGTGTGGTGAGAAAAGCCAGGCTGAGTGGTGAGAGAGGCCAGCCTGTGTGGTGAGAGAGGCCAGGCTGTGTGGTGAGAGAGGTCAGACTGTGTGGTGAGAGAGGCCAGGCTGTGTGTGAGAGAGGCCAGGCTGTGTGGTGAGAGAGAACAGGCTCTGTGGTGAGAGAGGCCAGCCAGTGTGGTGAGAGAGGCCAGGCTTTGTGGTCAGAGAGGTCAGACTGTCAATCAATCGATCACTGCATTTGTAAAGCGCGCTACATACCCGCAAGGGTCTCAAGGCGCTGGGGAGGGGGGGTGCTACTGGTCGAAGAACCAGGTCTTGAGGAGTCTTCTGAAGGCCAGCAGGTCCTGGGTCTGCCGTAGGATGGTGGGGAGAGTGTTCCAGGTCTTGGTGGCGAGGTAGGAGAAGGATCTGCCGCCGGCGGTGGTTTTTCGGATGCGGGGGACTGTGGCGAGGGCGAGGTTGGCTGAGCGGAGGCTTCGAGTGGGGGTGTGGAAGCTGAGTCGGTTGTTGAGGTAGGTGGGTCCGGTGTTGTGCAGTGCTTTGTGTGCATGGATCAGGAGCTTGAAGGTGATCCTTTTGTTGACAGGGAGCCAGTGCAGGCCTCTCAGATGGAGTGTGATGTGGTTGCGGCGGGGACATCGAGGATGAATCGGGCCGAGGCGTTCTGGATGCGTTGGAGTCGTCTCAGGAGCTTGTTTGTAGTTCCTGAGTAGAGGGCGTTCCCGTAGTCGAGTGTGTTGGTGATGAGGGCCTGGGTAACGTTTTTTCTCGTGTCGAGGGGGATCCATTTGAAGATCCTGCAGAGCATACGGAGGGTGTTGAAGCAGGACGCGGAGACGGCGTTGACTTGCCTGGTCATGGAGAGAGTGGAGTCGAGGATGACCCCCAGGTTGCATGCGTGGTCTGTGGGTTCCGGGGCTGTGCCTAGTGTCGTGGGCCACCAAGAGTCGTCTCAGGCTGATGGGGTGGGTCCGAGAATGAGGACCTCCGTCTTGTCTGAGTTCAGCTTCAGTCTGCTGTCCTTCATCCAGTCGGCTACGGCCTTCATTCCTCGGTGGAGGTTAGCTTTGGCGGTGTGGGGATCTTCAATGAGGGATATGATCAGCTGGGTGTCGTCGGCATAGGAGATGATGTTGAGGTTGTGTTGTCGTGCGACGTGGGTGAGGGGGGCCATGTAGATATTGAACAGTGTCGGGCTGAGGGAGGATCCCTGTGGGACACCGCAGATGATCTCAGTGGTTTTGGAGCGGAAGGGTGGGAGGCAGACGCTCTGGGTTCTGCCAGAGAGGAAGGATGTGGTCGAGGCCAGGGCCTTCTCTTGGATACCGGCGTCATGGAGGCGTGCTGATAGGGTGCGGTGGCAGACCGTGTCAAAGGCTGCTGATAGGTCCAGGAGGATGAGGGCGGCTGTTTCTCCTTTGTCCATCAGGGTCCGGATGTCGTCAGTGGCGGCGATGAGGGCGGTCTCGGTGCTGTGGTTACTGCGAAAACCGGATTGGGAAGGGTCCAGGATGTTGTTGACTTCGAGGTAGCAGGTCAGCTGTTTGTTGACAATCTTCTCGGTCACTTTTGCCGGGAAAGGGAGCAGGGAGATGGGCCGGAAATTCTTGAGGTCCTTGGGGTCCGCCTCGGGCTTCTTCAGAAGGGCGTTGATCTCGGCGTGCTTCCAGCTTTCTGTGAAGGTTGCTGTCTCGAAGGAACAGTTGATTGTTTTCCAGAGGTGGGGCGCGATGGCTGCGCTGGCTTTGTTGAAGACGTGGTGAGGGCAGGGGTCCGATGGGGATCCGGAGTGGATGGAGTTCATGGTTTTGATGGTGTCTTCGTCGCTGACGCTGGACCAGACGGTCAGGCGACTGGTGCGAGTGGTAGTCGCAGGGGTGGTGGACTCAGTGGTGGGTGCGGGGGGGTCGGGGTTGAAGCTGTCGTGGATGTTGGTGATCTTGCGGTGGAAGAAGGTGGCCAGGGAGTCGTACAGGTCTTGAGATGGCGGGATGGTGTTGGTGATGGAGCTGGGGTTGGAGAGTTCTTTCACGATGCTGAAGAGCTCTTTGGTGTTGTGTGCGTTGTTGTCTAGGCGGTCCTTGAAGGCGGTCTTCTTGGCAGTCCTGATGAGTTGGTGATGTCTGCGGGTGGCGCTCTTGAGGGCTGTGTGGTTGTCTGGTGTTCGGTCGTGGAGCCATTTCTTCTCCAGCTTCCGACAGGTGTGCTTCGAGAGCCGGAGGTCCTCGGTGAACCAGGCGGCTTTCTTGTTGGTGTGGTTGGTTATAAAGGTCTTGAGAGGGGCGAGGGTGTTGGCGCAGTCGTTGATCCATTGTGTCAGGTTGGTCGCGGTGGTGTCTGGGTCGGTGGGGTCGGTGGGTGGTCTCAGGGCGAGGACGGTAGTCAGTTGGTCCTCGGTGACCTTGCCCCAGCAGCGGCGTGGTAGCTGTTGGGTGCGGTGGTGTGTGGTGGGTTTTCTGAAGGTGAAGTGGACGCATCTGTGGTCGGTCCAGTGTGGTTCGGTGGTGTGGTTGAAGGAGACGTGGGGGCTTGCGGAGAAGATGGGGTCGAGCGTGTGTCCAGCGGCGTGAGTGGGTGTTGTTACTGTAGGAAAGTACCATCTTGCCTGGCATGTTACCCCCATTTTTCACTGTATATATGTTGTTTTAGTTGGATGTGTCACTGGGACCCTGCCAGCCAGGGCACCAGTGCTCATAAGTCTGCCTGAATGTGTTACCTGTGTAGTGACTAACTGTCTCACTGAGGCTCTGCTATCCAGAACCTCAGTGGTTATGCTCTCTCATGTCTTTCAAATTGTCACTAACAGGCTAGTGACCAATTTTACCAATTTACATTGGCTTACTGGAACACCCCTATAATTCCCTAGTATATGGTACTGAGGTACCCAGGGTATTGGGGTTCCAGGAGATCCCTATGGGCTGCAGCATTTCTTTTGCCACCCATAGGGAGCTCTGACAATTCTTACACAGGCCTGCCACTGCAGCCTGAGTGAAATAACGTCCACGTTATTTCACAGCCATTTTACACTGCACTTAAGTAACTTATAAGTTACCTATATGTCTAACCTTTACCTGGTAAAGGTTAGGTGCAAAGTTACTTAGTGTGAGGGCACCCTGGCACTAGCCAAGGTGCCCCCACATTGTTCAGGGCCAATTCCCCGGACTTTGTGAGTGCGGGGACACCATTACACGCGTGCACTACATATAGGTCACTACCTATATGTAGCTTCACAATGGTAACTCCGAATATGGCCATGTAACATGTCTATGATCATGGAATTGCCCCCTCTATGTCATCCTGCCATAGTTGGCACAATCCCATGATCCCAGTGGTCTGTAGCACAGACCCTGGTACTGCCAAACTGCCTTTTCAGGGGTTTCACTGCAGCTGCTGCTGCTGCCAACCCCTCAGACAGGTTTCTGCCCTCCTGGGGTCCAGCCAGGCTTGTCCCAGGATGGCAGAACAAAGGACTTCCTCTGAGAGAGGGTGTTACACCCTCTCCCTTTGGAAAATGGTGTGAAGGCAGGGGAGGAGTAGCCTCCCCCAGCCTCTGGAAATGCTTTCATCGGCACATTTGGTGCCCATTTCTGCATAAGCCAGTCTACACCGGTTCAGGGACCCCTTAGCCCTGCTATGGCGCGAAACTGGACAAAGGAAAGGGGAGTGACCACTCCCCTGACCTGCACCTCCCTTGGGAGGTGTCCAGAGCTCCTCCAGTGTGCTCCAGACCTCTGCCATCTTGGAAACAGAGGTGCTGCTGGCACACTGGACTGCTCTGAGTGGCCAGTGCCACCAGGTGATGTCAGAGACTCCTTCTGATAGGCTCCTTCAGGTGTTGCTAGCCTATCCTCTCTCCTAAGTAGCCAAACCCTCTTTTCTGGCTATTTAGGGTCTCTGCTTTGGGGATTTCCTTAGATAACGAATGCAAGAGCTCATCCGAGTTCCTCTGCATCTCTCTCTTCACCTTCTGCCAAGGAATCGACTGCTGACCGCGCTGGAAGCCTGCAAAACTGCAACAAAGTAGCTAAGACGACTACTGCAACTCTGTAACGCTGATCCTGCCGCCTTCTCGACTGTTTTCCTGGTGGTGCATGCTGTGGGGGTAGTCTGCCTCCTCTCTGCACTAGAAGCTGCGAAGAAATCTCCTGTGGGTCGAGGGAATCTTCCCCCTGCAACCGCAGGCACCAAAGAACTGCATTACCGGTCCCTTGGGTCTCCTCTCAGCACGACGAGCGAGGTCCCTTGAATCCAGCAACTCTGTCCAAGTGACTCCCACAGTCCAGTGACTCTTCAGTCCAAGTTTGGTGGAGGTAAGTCCTTGCCTCCCCACGCCAGACTGCATTGCTGGGAACCACGACTTTTGCAGCTACTCTGGCCCCTGTGCACTTCCGGCGGAAATCCTTTGTGCACAGCCAAGCCTGGGTCCATGGCACTCTAACCTGCATTGCACGACTTTCTAAGTTGGTCCCCGGCGACGTGGGACTCCTTTGTGCAACTTCGGGTGAGCACCGTTTCACGCATCCTAATAGTGCCTGTTTCTGGCACTTTTCTGGGTGCTACCTGCTGCTGAGAGGGCTCCTTGTCTTGCTCGACGTCCCCTCTGTCTCCTGACGCAATTTGCGACATCCTGGTCCCTCCTGGGCCACAGCAGCATCCAAAAACGCTAACCGCACAATTTGCAGCTAGCAAGGCTTGTTGGCGGTCTTTCGGCGGGAAAACACTTCTGCACAACTCTCCACGGTGTGAGGGATCCGTCCTTCAAAGGGGAAGTCTCTAGCCCTTGTCGTTCTTGCAGAAACCTAAGCTTCTTCTGTCCAGTAGAAGCTTCTTTGCACCCACAGCTGGCATTTCCTGGGCATCTGCCCATCTCCGACTTGCTTGTGACTTTTGGACTTGGTCCCCTTGTTCCACATGTACCCTCGACTGGAAATCCATTGTTGTTGCATTGCTGGTTTGTGTCTTTCCTGCAGAATTCCCCTATCACGACTTCTATGTCCTTTGGGGAACTTTAGTGCACTTTGCACTCACTTTTCAAGGTCTTGGGGTGGGCTATTTTTCTAACCCTCACTATTTTCTAATAGTCCCAGCGACCCTCTACAAGGTCACATAGGTTTGGGGTCCATTCGTGGTTCGCATTCCACTTTTGGAGTATATGGTTTGTGTTGCCCCTATCCCTATGTGTCCCCATTGCATCCTATTGTAACTATACATTGTTTGCACTGTTTTCTAAGACTATACTGCATATTTTTGGTATTGTGTACATATATCTTGTGTATATTTGCTATCCTCATACTGAGGGTACACTCTGAGATACTTTGGCATATTGTCATAAAAATAAAGTACCTTTATTTTTAGTATATCTGTGTATTGTGTTTTCTTATGATATTGTGCAAGTGACACTAGTGGTACTGTAGGAGCTTCACTCGTCTCCTAGTTCAGCCTAAGCTGCTCTGCTAAGCTACCATTATCTATCAGCCTATGCTGCTAGACACCCTATACACTAATAAGGGATAACTGGGCCTGGTGCAAGGTGTAAGTACCCCTTGGTACTCACTACAAGCCAGTCCAGCCTCCTACATTGGTTGTGCAGCGGTGGGATAAGTGCTTTGAGACTACTTACCACTCTTGTCATTGTACTTTTCATAAGAGAAAAATATACAAAACAAGTTCAGTGTATGTACACATAACTAAAAAGCTTTGCATTTCCTCTTTTCACTCTTTTCTAAATGCTGAAAAGTACAGCTAAACTTTCTAAAAGTTCTTAAAAGTTTAAAAAGTTTTTTTTCTCTCTTTCTAAAAGTTCTGAAGAACTTTTTTCTTCACTTTTTCTGTCACTTAAACTCTTTCTAAAATGTATGGCACAGGCCAAGCTGTTGATCTGTCCAAACTTGCATATGACCACCTTAGCTGGAAAGGAGCAAGGAGTCTCTGTATAGAAAGAGGTTTGAGTGTAGGGAAGAATCCTTCTTTGGAATTGTTACTTAACATGCTTAGAGAACAAGATAAGGCCAAAGGGGCCACATCTGTTGAAAAAGTAGCTAATGGTTCCCAATCTGATCCAGGGACTCCCCCAGGAAAAGATTCAGGAAAGAAACTTCCCAGCCTGCCCATTACTAGACAGTCTAGCATAGTTGGTACTGATGTGGAGGTACACCATACAAATAGTGTTATCTCACATCATAGCAAGAGCATTGCTTCTCACCACAGTAGAACTGATGTTTCTGTTAGCCAAGCTGTTAGGGTGCCTTCTGTAAGGGACAGGTCTCCTTCTGTCCATTCTCACCATACTTCTGTGTCTAGAAATGTCCCTCCCTCCCACCCTGATGACAGATTGTTAGAAAGGGAGCTCAATAGATTGAGAGTGGAACAAACCAGACTGAAGCTCAAGAAGCAACAGCTGGATTTGGATAGACAGACCTTAGAAGTAGAGAAGGAGAGACAGAAACTGGGTTTAGAAACCCATGGTGGCAGCAGCAGAATTCCCCATAGTCATCCTGCAAAAGAGCATGATTCCAGGAATCTGCACAAGATAGTTCCCCCTTATAAGGAGGGGGATGACATTAACAAGTGGTTTGCTGCTCTTGAGAGGGCCTGTGCTGTACAGGATGTCCCTCAAAGGCAGTGGGCTGCTATCCTATGGCTATCATTTAGTGGAAAAGGTAGGGATAGGCTCCTTACTGTGAAAGAAAGTGAAGCCAATGATTACAAAGTTCTTAAGAATGCACTCCTGTATGGTTATGGCTTAACCACTGAACAATATAGGATAAAGTTCAGAGAGAACAAAAAGGAGTCTTCACAAGACTGGGTTGATTTCATTGACCATTCAGTGAAGGCCTTGGAGGGGTGGTTACATGGCAGTAAAGTTACTGATTATGACAGCCTGTATAACTTGATCCTGAGAGAGCATATTCTTAATAATTGTGTGTCTGATTTGTTGCACCAGTACTTGGTGGACTCTGATCTGACCTCTCCCCAAGAATTGGGAAAGAAGGCAGACAAATGGGTCAGAACAAGGGTGAACAGAAAAGTTCATACAGGGGGTGACAAAGATGGCAACAAGAAGAAGGATGGTAAGTCTTCAGACAAGGGTGGGGACAAATCTAAAAATGAGTCTTCATCAGGCCCACAAAAACACTCTGGTGGGGGTGGTGGGCCCAAATCCTCTTCTAATCAAAACAAAGAATAGAAACCATGGTGCTATTTATGTAAAATAAAAGGCCATTGGACAACAGATCCCAGTTGTCCAAAGAAAAGCACCAAGCCTCCTACCACTACAACCCCTACTGCTACACCTAGTGTCCCTACTAATAGCAGTGGTGGTGGGAGCAAACCTACTAATAGCCAATCCAAGGGAGTAGCTGGGCTCACTATTGGTAACTTAGTTGGGGTTGGTCTGATTAGGGAGACCACAGAGGCTGTGGTAGTCTCTGAGGGGGCTATTGATTTAGCCACCTTAGTTGCTTGTCCCCTTAACATGGATAAGTACAAGCAACTACCCCTAATAAATGGTGTTGAGGTTCAGGCCTACAGGGACACAGGTGCCAGTGTCAAAATGGTGATAGAGAAACTGGTCCACCCTGAACAACACCTACTTGGTCACCAGTACCAAGTAACCGATGCTCACAACAACACACTTAGCCACCCCATGGCTGTTGGAAATCTCAACTGGTGGGGGGGGTTACTGGTCCAAAGAAAGTTGTGGTAGCCTCAGATTTACCTGTAGACTGTCTACTAGGAAATGATTTGGAGACATCAGCTTGGTCAGATGTGGAGTTGGAGGCCCATACAGCAATGCTGGGCATCCCAGGGCATATTTTTGCTTTAACCAGGGCTCAGGCCAAAAAGCAAAAAGGACAGGGAAGCTTGGATCCTGGAACAATGGACCAAGTGCTCCCTAAAGCCAAGGCTAGTAGAAGTAAAGCACTTCCTACTATCCCTCCCTCTACAGTGGATTCTTGTTCTGAGGAAGAAGAATTTCCACCCTGTGCAGAACCTACACCAGAGGAGCTGGAAGCAGATACTGCTGAGCTTTTGGGTGAAGGGGGGCCTGCCAGGGAGGAGCTGAGTGTGGCACAGCAAACCTGTCCCAAACTAGAGGGTCTAAGACAGCAAGCTGTCAAACAAGCTAATGGGGATGTCAGTGACTCTCACAGAGTTTACTGGGAGGACAACCTCTTGTACACTGAGGCAAGGGATCCTAAACCTGGAGCTGCCAGGAGATTAGTGATTCCTCAGGAGTACAGAAAGTTCCTCCTAACTCTTGCTCACGACATTCCCCTGGCTGGACATTCGGGGCAAATGAAAACTTGGGACAGGCTTGTTCCCTTGTTTCATTGGCCTAGAATGTCTGACGGCACAAAAGAGTTTTGTAAGTCCTGTGAAACCTGTCAAGCCAGTGGCAAGACAGGTGGCACCCCAAAGGCACCCCTTATTCCACTGCCTGTGGTTGGGGTTCCCTTTGAAAGGGTAGGGGTTGACATAGTTGGCCCCCTTGACCCTCCTACTGCTTCAGGTAATAGGTTTATCTTGGTGGTAGTGGACCATGCCACAAGATATCCTGAAGCAATTCCTTTAAGGACCACTACAGCTCCTGCAGTGGCAAAGGCCCTCCTGGGAATATTTTCCAGGGTGGGCTTCCCAAAGGAAGTAGTATCAGACAGGGGAAGCAATTTCATGTCTGCATACTTAAAGGCCATGTGGAAGGAGTGTGGTGTGACTTACAAGTTCACTACACCCTATCATCCACAAACAAATGGACTGGTGGAGAGGTTTAACAAAACTCTAAAAGGCATGATTATGGGTCTCCCTGAAAAACTCCGCAGGATATGGGATATCCTGTTACCATGCCTCCTTTTTGCCTACAGGGAGGTACCCCAGAAAGGAGTGGGCTTCAGCCCCTTTGAACTCCTCTTTGGACACAATGTTAGGGGTCCACCAACACTTGTCAAGGAGGGTTGGGAACAACCTTTAAAAGCTCCAAAACAAGATATTGTGGATTATGTACTTGGCCTCAGATCAAGAATGGCTGAGTATATGAAAAAGGCCAGTAAAAACCATCAGGCCAGCCAAGAGCTCCAGAAGCAATGGCATGACCAGAAGGCTATTTTGGTTCAGTACCAACCAGGACAGAAAGTGTGGGTCTTGGAGCCTGTGGCCCCAAGAGCACTCCAAGATAAATGGAGTGGACCCCACACACTTGTTGAGAAAAAGGGTGAAGTCACCTACTTAGTTGACTTAGGCACTGCCAGGAGTCCCCTTAGGGTGCTCCATGTCAATCGCCTGAAACCCTACTATGACAGGGCTGATCTCACCCTGCTCATGGCAACTGATGAGGGACAGGAAGAAGACAGTGATCCTCTTCCTGATCTCTTCTCTTCCACAGAACAAGATGCTCTAGTGGAAGGTGTAGTTTTGGCTGATTGTCTTACTGCTGAGCAGAAAGACCATTGCATAAATCTCCTGGATCAGTTTTCTGAACTCTTCTCTACTGTGCCAGGTACCACTTCTTGGTGTGAGCACACTATAGATACTGGAGACAGCTTGCCTGTCAAAAGTAAGATCTATAGGCAGCCTGACCATGTCAGAGACTGCATAAAGCAAGAGGTGCAGAAAATGTTAGAACTAGGAGTGGTTGAGCACTCTGAAAGTCCATGGGCTTCTCCTGTGGTACTTGTACCAAAACCCCATTCCAAAGATGGAAAGAAGGAAATGCGGTTTTGTGTAGACTACAGAGGTCTCAACCAGGTAACCAAAACTGATGCTCACCCTATACCCAGGGCAGATGAGCTCATAGATACAGTGGCATCTGCCAAGTATCTAAGCACTTTTGATTTGACTGCAGGGTATTGGCAGATCAAATTATCAGAAGATGCTAAACCTAAAACTGCATTTTCAACCATTGGAGGCCATTACCAGTTCACAGTAATGCCTTTTGGATTGAAAAATGCACCTGCCACTTTTCAGAGGTTGGTGAACACAGTCCTGCAAGGGCTGGAAGCTTTCAGTGCAACATATTTGGACGATATAGCTGTCTTTAGCTCCAGCTGGGATGATCACCTGGTCCACCTATGGAAAGTTTTGGAGGCCCTGCAAAAGGCAGGCTTCACTATCAAGGCTTCAAAGTGCCAGATAGGGCAGGGTAAGGTGGTTTATCTGGGACACCTTGTTGGTGGGGAACAGATTGCACCACTACAGGGGAAAATCCAAACAATTATTGATTGGGTTCCCCCTACTACTCAGACTCAGGTGAGAGCCTTCCTAGGCCTCACTGGGTATTACAGGAGGTTCATTAAGAACTATGGCTCCATTGCAGCCCCTCTTAATGACCTCACATCCAAGAAAATGCCTAAAAAGGTATTATGGACAGCAAACTGTCAGAAAGCTTTTGAGGAGCTGAAGCAGGCCATGTGCTCTGCACCTGTCCCGAAAAGCCCTTGTTACTCTAAAAAATTCTATGTCCAGACTGATGCATCTGAATTAGGAGTAAGGGCAGTCCTATCACAACTTAATTCTGAGGGCCAGGATCAACCTGTTGCTTTTATTAGTAGGAGGTTGACCCCTAGAGAAAAGCGTTGGTCTGCCATAGAGAGGGAGGCCTTTGCTGTGGTCTGGGCACTGAAGAAGTTGAGGCCATACCTGTTTGGCACTCACTTCATTGTTCAGACAGACCACAAACCTCTACTTTGGCTAAAACAAATGAAAGGTGAAAATCCTAAATTGCTGAGGTGGTCCATATCCCTACAGGGAATGGACTATACAGTGGAACATAGACCTGGGAGTAGCCACTTCAATGCAGATGGACTCTCCAGATATTTCCACTTAGACAATGAAGACTCATCAGGTCATGGCTAGTCTTATTGTCCTTCGTTTGGGGGGGGTTGTGTAGGAAAGTACCATCTTGCCTGGCATGTTACCCCCATTTTTCACTGTATATATGTTGTTTTAGTTGCATGTGTCACTGGGACCCTGCCAGCCAGGGCCCTAGTGCCCATAAGTGTGCCTGAATGTGTTACCTGTGTAGTGACTAACTGTCTCACTGAGGCTCTGCTATCCAGAACCTCAGTGGTTATGCTCTCTCATGTCTTTCAAATTGTCACTAACAGGCTAGTGACCAATTTTACCAATTTACATTGGCTTACTGGAACACCCCTATAATTCCCTAGTATATGGTACTGAGGTACCCAGGGTATTGGGGTTCCAGGAGATCCCTATGAGCTGCAGCATTTCTTTTGCCACCCATAGGGAGCTCTGACAATTCTTACACAGGCCTGCCACTGCAGCCTGAGTGAAATAACGTCCACGTTATTTCATAGCCATTTTACACTGTACTTAAGTAACTTATAAGTCACCTATATGTCTAACCTTTACCTGGTAAAGGTTAGGTGCAAAGTTACTTAGTGTGAGGGCACCCTGGCACTAGCCAAGGTGCCCCCACATTGTTCAGGGCCAATTCCCCGGACTTTGTGAGTGCGGGGACACCATTACCTATATGTAGCTTCACAATTGTAACTCAGAATATGGCCATGTAACATGTCTATGATCATGGAATTGCCCCCTCTATGTCATCCTGGCATAGGTGGCACAATCCCATGATCCCAGTGGTCTGTAGCACAGACCCTGGTACTGCCAAACTGCCTTTTCAGGGGTTTCTCTGCAGCTGCTGCTGCTGCCAACCCCTCAGACAGGTTTCTGTCCTCCTGGGGTCCAGCCAGGCTTGTCCCAGGATGGCAGAACAAAGGACTTCCTCTGAGAGAGGGTGTTACACCCTCTCCCTTTGGAAAATGGTGTGAAGGCAGGGGAGGAGTAGCTTCCCCCAGCCTCTGGAAATGCTTTCATGGGCACATTTGGTGCCCATTTCTGCATAAGCCAGTCTACACCGGTTCAGGGACCCCTTAGCCCTGCTCTGGCGCGAAACTGGACAAAGGAAAGGGGAGTGACCACTCCCCTGACCTGCACCTCCCCTGTGAGGTGTCCAGAGCTCCTCCAGCATGCTCCAGACCTCTGCCATCTTGGAAACAGAGGTGCTGTTGGCACACTGGACTGCTCTGAGTGGCCAGTGCCACCAGGTGACGTCAGAGACTCCTTCTGATAGGCTCCTTCAGGTGTTGCTAGCCTATCCTCTCTCCTAAATAGCCAAACCCTCTTTTCTGGCTATTTAGGGTCTCTGCTTTGGGGATTTCCTTAGATAACGAATGCAAGAGCTCATCCGAGTTCCTCTGCATCTCTCTCTTCACCTTCTGCCAAGGAATCGACTGCTGACCGTGCTGGAAGCCTGCAAAACTGCAACAAAGTAGCTAAGACGACTACTGCAACTCTGTAACGCTGATCCTGCCGCCTTCTCGACTGTTTTCCTGGTGGTGCATGCTGTGGGGGTAGTCTGCCTCCTCTCTGCACTAGAAGCTCCGAAGAAATCTCCCGTGGGTCGACGGAATCTTCCCCCTGTAACCGCAGGCACCAAATAACTGCATTACCAGTCCCTTGGGTCTCCTCTCAGCACAACGAGCGAGGTCCCTTGAATCCAGCAACTCTGTCCAAGTGACTCCCACAGTCCAGTGACTCTTCAGTCCAAGTTTGGTGGAGGTAAGTCCTTGCCTCCCCACGCCAGACTGCATTGCTGGTAACCGCGACTTTTGCAGCTACTCTGGCCCCTGTGCACTTCCGGCGGGAAATCCTTTGTGCACAGCCAAGCCTGGGTCCACGGCACTCTAACCTGCATTGCACGATTTTCTAAGTTGGTCTCCGGCGATGTGGGACTCCTTTGTGCAACTTCGGGTGAGCACTGTTTCACGCATCCTTGTAGTGCCTGTTTCTGGCACTTCTCCGGGTGCTACCTGCTGCTGAGAGGGTTCCTTGTCTTGCTTGACATCCCCTCTGTCTCCTGACGCAATTTGCGACATCCTGGTCCCTCCTGGGCCACAGCAGCATCCAAAAATGCTAACCGCACGATTTGCAGCTAGCAAGGCTTGTTGGCGGTCTTTCGGCGGGAAAACACTTCTGCACGACTCTCCACGGCGTGGGGAATCCGTCCTCCAAAGGGGAAGTCTCTAACCCTTGTCGTTCCTGAAGAAACCTAAGCTTCTTCTGTCCAGTAGAAGCTTCTTTGCACCCACAGCTGGCATTTCCTGGGCATCTGCCCATCTCCGACTTGCTTGTGACTTTTGGACTTGGTCCCCTTGTTCCACAGGTACCCTCGACTGGAAATCCATCGTTGTTGCATTGCTGGTTTGTGTCTTTCCTGCAGAATTCCCCTATCACGACTTCTATGTCCTTTGGGGAACTTTAGTGCACTTTGCACTCACTTTTCAGGGTCTTAGGGTGGGCTATTTTTCTAACCCTCACTATTTTCTAATAGTCCCAGCGACCCTCTACAAGGTCACATAGGTTTGGGGTCCATTCGTGGTTCGCATTCCACTTTTGGAGTATATGGTTTGTTTTGCCCCTATCCCTATGTGTCCCCATTGCATCCTATTGTAACTATACATTGTTTGCACTGTTTTCTAAGACTATACTGCATATTCTTGGTATTGTGTACATATATCTTGTGTATATTTGCTATCCTCATACTGATACTTTGGCATATTGTCATAAAAATAAAGTACCTTTATTTTTAGTATATCTGTGTATTGTGTTTTCTTATGATATTGTGCAAGTGACACTTGTGGTACTGTAGGAGCTTCACTCGTCTCCTAGTTCAGCCTAAGCTGCTCTGCTAAGCTACCATTATCTATCAGCCTATGCTGCTAGACACCCTATACACTAATAAGGGATAACTGGGCCTGGTGTAAGGTGTAAGTACCCCTTGGTACTCACTACAAGCCAGTCCAGCCTCCTACAGTTACGAGCTGTTTGAGTCCGAGGTTGGCGAGGTTGTCGATCAGGGCGGTGGAGTTGGCATTGTTATGTTCTCGAGGTGGAAGTTCAGGTCCCCGAGGAGGATGTAGTCCGTGGAAGCGAGGGCGTGGGTGCTGCTGAGGTCGGCGATGGTGTCACTGAACTGTGGGCGGGGTCCGGGAGGTCTGTAGATGAGAGTTCCTCTGAGGGTGGTGTTGGGATCGGTGTGGATCTGGAAGTGCATGTGCTCGGCGGTGGTGAGGGTGTCATCGGTGTTCGTTGAGATTTTGATGGAGTCTTTGTGGATGATGGCGATTCCTCCTCCCACTCCGTTGGTGCGGTCTCTGGGAGTGAAGGGGGCGGGGCAGCAGGGGCTCAGCAGCAAGGGAAAAACCCAGGGAAAAACCCAGGGGAAAACCCGGGGAATAAACGGCGGAAAAAGACGGCGGGAGAGAGCACAGGGGTACAGAAAGCAAAACACAGGGGCACAGAATGAAAAAACGAAGTGGCACAGAAGCCAAGCGCAGGGGTACAGAAAAAAGGGAGCGAGTAGTCAGGCGGCAAAAGCGGCAACGGAGGTTCAACCCACAGGGGGCTGCGTGGCAGATGGGTGGAGCGACCTGCCTGGTGACAGAGGTCAGAGGTCTGCTGTGTGGTGAGAGAGGTCAGGCTGTGTGGTGAGAGAGGTCAGGCTGTGTGGTGAGAGAGGCCAGGCTCTGTGCTAAGAGAGGTCAGACTGTGTGGTGAGAGAGGCCAGGCTGTGTGGAGAGAGAGGTCAGACTGTGTGGTGAGAGAGGTCAGGCTGTGTGGTGAGGGAGGCCAGCCTGTGTGTGAGAGAGGTCACGCTGTGTGGTGAGAGAGAACAGGCTCTGTGGTGAGAGAGGCCAGCCAGTGTGGTGAGAGAGGTCAGGCTCTGCGGTGAGAGAGGCCAAGCTGTGTGGTGAGACAGGCCAGGCTCTATGCTGAGAGAGGACAGACTGTGTGGTGAGAGAGGCCACGCTGTGTGGAGAGAGAGGTCACGCATTGTGGTGAGAGAGGTCAGGCTGTGTGGTGAGGGAGGACAGGCTGTGTGGTGAGAGAGGTCAGGCAGTGTGGTGAGAGAGGTCACGCTGTGTGTGAGAGAGGTCACGCTGTGTGTTGAGAGAGGCCAGGCTCTGTGGTGAGAGAGGCGAAGCTGTGTGGTGAGGGAGGCCAGGCTGTGTGGGGAGAGAGGTCAGGCTGTGTGGTGAGGGAGGCCAGGCTGTGTGGTGAGGGAGGTCAGGCAGTGTGGTGACAGAGGCCAGGCTGTGTGGTGAGAGAGGTCAGGCTGTGTGGTGAGGGAGGCCAGGCTGTGTGGTGAGGGAGGTCAGGTTCTCTGGTGAGAGAGGCCAGGCTCTGTGGTGAGAGAGGTCAGGCTGTGTGTGAGAGAGAACAGGCTCTGTGGTGAGAGAGGCCAGCCAGTGTGGTGAGAGAGGTCAGGCTCTGTGGTGAGAGAGGCCAAGCTGTGTGGTGAGAGAGGCCAGGCTCTGTGCTGAGAGAGGTCAGACTGTGTGGTGAGAGAGGTCAGGCTCTGTGGTGAGAGAGGTCACGCTGTGTGTGAGAGAGGTCAAGCTGTGTGGTGAGAGAGGCCAGGCTCTGTGGTGAGAGAGGCGAAGCTGTGTGGTGAGGGAGGCCAGGCTGTGTGGTGAGAGAGGCCAGGCTCTGTGGTGAGAGAGGCGAAGCTGTGTGGTGAGAGAGGCCAGGCTCTGTGCTGAGAGAGGTCAGGCTGTGTGGTGAGGGAGGCCAGGCTGTGTAGTGAGAGAGGTCAGACTGTGTGGTGAGAGAGGCCAGGCTGTGTGGTGAGGGAGGTCAGGCTGTGTGGTGAGGGAGGCCAGGCTGTGTGGTGAGAGAGGTCAGGCTGTGTGGTGAGAGAGGTCAGAGTGTGTGGTGAGCCTGGTGAGAGAAGTCAGGCTGTGTGGTGAGATAGGTCAGACTGGGTGGTGAGAGAGGTCAGGCTGTGTGGTGAGCCTGGTGAGAGAAGCCAGGCTGTGTGGTGAGAGAGGTCAGGCTGTGTGGTGAGAGAGGCCAGGCTGTGTGGTGAGAGAGGCCAGGCTGTGTAGTGAGAGAAGTCAGCCTGTGTGGTGAGAGAGGTCAGGCTGTGTGCTGAGACGCCAGGCTGTGTGGTGAGAGAGGTCAGGCTCTGTGGTGAGAGAGGTCAGGCTGTGTGGTGAGAGAGGTCAGCCTGTGTGGTGAGAGAGGTCAGGCTCTGTGGTGAGAGAGGTCAGCCTGTGTGGTGAGAGAGGTCAGCCTCTGTGGTGAGAGAGGTCAGGCTCTGTGGTGAGAGAGGTCAGGCTGTGTGCTGAGAGAGGTCAGGCAGTGTGGTGAGAGAGGTCAGCCTGTGTGGTGAGAGAGGTCAGCCTGTGTGGTGAGAGAGGTCAGGCTCTGTGATGAGAGAGGTCAGGCTCTGAGGTCAGGCTCTGTGGTGAGAGAGGTCAGGCTCTGTGGTGAGAGGGTTCAGGCTCTGTGGTGAGAGAGGTCAGGCTCTGTGGTGAGAGAGGTCAGCCTGTGTGGTGAGAGAGGTCAGGTTCTGTGGTGAGAGAGGCCAGGCTCTGTGGTGAGAGAGGCCAGGCTCTGTGGTGAGAGAGGTCTGGCTGTGTGTGAGAGAGAACAGGCTCTGTGGTGAGAGAGGCCAGCCAGTGTGGTGAGAGAGGTCAGGCTCTGTGGTGAGAGAGGTCAGACTGTGTGGTGAGAGAGGTCAGGCTCTGTGGTGAGAGAGGTCACGCTGTGTGTGAGAGAGGTCACGCTGTGTGGTGAGAGAGGCGAAGCTGTGTGGTGAGGGAGGCCAGGCTGTGTGGTGAGAGAGGTCAGGCTGTGTGGTGAGAGAGGTCAGGCTGTGTGGTGAGAGAGGCCAGGCTGTGTGTGAGAGAGGTCAGACTGTGTGATAAGAGAGGTCAGACTGTGTGGTAAGAGAGGCCAGGCTGTGTGGTAAGGGAGGCCAGGCTGTGTGGTAAGAGAGGCCAGGCTCTGTGCTGAGAGAGACGAAGCTGTGTGGTGAGGGAGGCCAGGCTGTTTGGTGAGAGAGGCCAGGCTCTGTGCTGAGAGAGGTCAGGCTGTGTGGTGAGGGAGGCCAGGCTGTGTGGTGAGAGAGGCCAGGCTGTGTGTGAGAGAGGTCACGCTGTGTGTGAGAGAGGTCACGCAGTGTGGTGAGAGAGGCCAGGCTCTGTGGTGAGAGAGGCCAGGCTCTGTGCTGAGAGAGGTCAGGCTGTGTGGTGAGAGAGGCCAGGCTGTGTGGTGAGGGAGGCCAGGCTGTGTGGTGAGGGAGGTCAGGCTGTGTGGTGAGAGAGGCCAGGCTGTGTGGTGAGGGAGGCCAGGCTGTGTGGTGAGGGAGGTCAGGCTGTGTGGTGAGAGAGGCCAGGCTGTGTGGTGAGGGAGGCCAGGCTGTGTGGTGAGGGAGGTCAGGCTGTGTGGTGAGAGAGGCAAGGCTGTGTGTGAGAGAGGTCACACTGTATGGTGAGAGAGGTCAGGCTGTGTGGTAAGAGAGGCCAAACTGTGTGGTGAGAGAGGCCAGGCTCTGTGCTGAGAGAGGCCAGGCTGTGTGGTGAGAGAGGTCAGGCTCTGTGCTGAGAGAGGTCAGGCTGTGTGGTGAGGGAGGCCAGGCTGTGTGGTGAGAGAGGTCAGGCTGTTTGGTAAGAGAGGCCAAGCTGTATGGTGAGAGAGGCCAGGCTGTGTGGTGAGGGAGGCCAGGCTGTGTGGTGAGGGAGGCCAGGCTGTGTGGTGAGAGAGGTCAGGCTCTGTGGGAAAGGGGTCAGGCTGTGTGGTAAGAGGGGTCAGGCTCTGTGGTGAGAGAGGTCAGGCTCTGTGGTGAGAGAGGTCAGGCTCTGTGGTGAGATAGGTCAGGCTCTGAGGTCAGGCTCTGTGGTGAGAGAGGTCAGGCTGTGTGGTGAGAGGGGTCAGCCTCTGTGGTGAGAGAGGTCAGGCTCTGTGGTGAGAGAGGTCAGGCTGTGTGCTGAGAGAGGTCAGGCAGTGTGGTGAGAGAGGTCAGCCTGTGTGGTGAGAGAGGTCAGTCTGTGTGGTCAGAGAGGTCAGGCTCTGAGGTCAGGCTCTGTGGTGAGAGAGGTCAGGCTATGTGGTGAGAGGGGCCAGCCTCTGTGGTGAGTGAGGTCAGGCTCTGTGGTGAGAGAGGTCAGCCTGTGTGGTCAGAGAGGTCAGGCTCTGTGGTGAGAGAGGTCAGCCTGTGTGGTGAGAGAGGTCAGGCTCTGTGGTGAGAGAGGTCAGGCTGTGTGCTGAGAGAAGTCAGGCAGTGTGGTGAGAGAGGTCAGCCTGTGTGGTGAGAGAGGTCAGGCTCTGTGGTGAGAGAGGTCAGGCTGTGTGCTGAGAGAAGTCAGGCTCTGTGGTGAGAGAGGTCAGGCTCTGTCGTGAAAGGGGTGAGGCTGTGTGGTAAGAGGGGTGAGGCTGTGTGGTGAGAGAGGTCAGCCTGTGTGGTGAGAGAGGTGAGGCTCTGTGGTGAGAGGGGTCAGGCTCTGTGGTGGGAGAGGTCAGCCTGTGTGGTGAGAGAGGTCAGCCTGTGTGGTGAAAGGGGTCAGGCTGTGTGGTGAGAGAGGTCAGGCTGTGTGGTGAGAGAGGTCAGCCTGTGTGGTGAGAGAGGTCAGGCTCTGTGGTAAGAGAGGTCAGCCTCTGTGGTGAGAGAGGTCAGGCTCTGTGGCGAGAGAGGTCAGCCAGTGTGGTGAGAGAGGTCAGGCTCTGTGGTAAGAGGGGTCAGACTTTGTGTTGAGAGAGGTCAGCTTGTGTGGTGAGAGAGGTCAGGCTCTGTGGTGAGAGTGGTCAGGCTTTGTGGTGAGAGAGGTCAGCCTGTGTGGTGAGAGGTCAGGCTCTGTGGTGAGAGAGGTCATCCTGTGTGGTGAGAGAGGTCAGGCTCTGTGGTGAGATAGGTCAGGCTCTGTGGGGAGAGAGGTCAGCCTGTGTGGTGAGAGAGGTCAGGCTGTGTGCTGAGACGCCAGGCTGTGTGGTGAGAGAGGTCAGGCTCTGTGGTGAGAGAGGTCAGGCTGTGTGGTGAGAGAGGTCAGCCTGTGTGGTGAGAGAGGTCATGCTCTGTGGTGAGAGAGGTCAGGCTCTGTGGGGAGAGAGGTCAGCCAGTGTGGTGAGAGAGGTCAGGCTGTGTGCTGAGAAAAGCCAGGCTGTGTGGTGAGAGAGGCCAGCCAGTGTGGTGAGAGAGGCCCGGCTGTGTGGTGAGAGAAGCCAAGCTGTGTGGTGAGAGAGGCCAGGCTCTGTGCTGAGAGAGGTCAGGCTGTGTGGTGAGGGAGGCCAGGCTGTGTGGTGAGAGAGGTCAGGCTCTGTGTTGAGAGAGGCCAAGCCGTGTGGTGAGAGAGCCCAAGCTGTGTGGTGAGAGAGGTCACGCTGTGTGCTGAGAGAGGTCAGGCTCTGTGGTGAGAGAGGTCAGGCTGTGTGGTGAGAGAGGTCAGGCTGTGTGCTGAGAGAGGTCAGGCTCTGTGCTGAGAGAGGTCAGGCTGTGTGGTGAGAGAGGTCAGGCTGTGTGGTGAGAGAGGTCAGGCTCTGTGGTAAGAGAGGCCAGGCTGTGTGGTGAGGGAGGTCAGGTTGTGTGGTGAGAGAGGTCAGGCTGTGTGTGAGAGAGGCCAGGCCCTGTGGTGAAAGGGGTCAGGCTGTGTGGTGAGAGAGGTCAGCCTGTGTGGTGAGAGAGGTCAGGCTCTGAGGTCAGGCTCTGTGGTGAGAGAGGTCAGGCTGTGTGTGAGAGGGGTCAGCCTCTGTGGTGAGAGAGGTCAGACTCTGTGGTGAGAGAGGTCAGGCTGTGTGCTGAGAGAGGTGAGGCAGTGTGCTCAGAGAGGTCAGCCTGTGTGGTGAGAGAGGTCAGCCTGTGGTGTGAGAGAAGTCAGGCTCTGTGGTGAGAGAGGTCAGGCTCTGTGGTGAGAGAGGTCAGCCTGTGTGGTGAGAGAGGTCAGCCTGTGTGGTGAGAGAGGTCAGGCTCTGAGGTCAGGCTCTGTGGTGAGAGAGGACGGGCTCTGTGGTGAGAGGGGTCAGCCTCTGTGGTGAGTGAGGTCAGCCTGTGTGGTGAGAGAGGTCAGGCTCTGTGGTGAGAGAGGTCAGCCTGTGTGGTGAGAGAGGTCAGGCTCTGTGGTAAGAGAGGTCAGTCTGTGTGCTGAGAGAAGTCAGGCAGTGTGGTGAGAGAGGTCAACCTGCGTGGTGAGAGAGGTCAGGCTCTGTGGTGGGAGAGGTCAGGCTCTGTGGTGAAAGGGGTAAGGTTGTGTGGTAAGAGGGGTGAGGCTGTGTGGTGAGAGAGGTCAGCCTGTGTGGTGGGAGAGGTCAGGCTCTGTGGTGAGAGAGGTCAGCCTGTGTGGTGAGAGAGGTGAGGCTCTGTGGTGAGAGGGGTCAGGCTCTGTGGTGGGAGAGGTCAGCCTGTGTGGTGAGAGAGGTCAGCCTGTGTGGTGAGAGAGGTCAGGCTCTGTGGTGAAAGGGGTCAGGCTGTGTGGTGAGAGAGGTCAGGCTGTGTGGTGAGAGAATTCAGGCTCTGTGGTGAGAGAGGTCACCCTCTGTGGTGAGAGAGGTCAGCCTGTGTGGTAAGAGAGGTCAGGTTCTGTGGTGAGAGAGGTCAGCCTGTGTGGTGAGAGAGTTCAGGCTCTGTGGTGAGAGAGGTCAGGCTCTGTGGGGAGAGAGGTCAGCCTGTGTGGTGAGAGAGGTCAGGCTGTGTGCTGAGACGCCAGGCTGTGTGGTGAGAGAGGTCAGGCTCTGTGGTGAGAGAGGTCAGGCTCTGTGGTGAGAGAGGTCACCCTGTGTGGTGAGAGAGGTCAGCCTGTGTGGTGAGAGAGGCCAAGCTGTGAGGTGAGAGAGGCCAGGCTCTATGCTGAGAGAGGTCAGGCTGTGTGGTGAGAGGGGTCACGCTGTGTGGTGAGAGAGGTCGGGCTGTGTGTGAGAGAGGCCAGGCTGTGTGGAGAGAGAGGTCAGACTGTGTGGTGAGAGAGGTCAGACTCTGTGGTGAGAGGGGTCAGCCTCTGTGGTGAGTGAGGTCAGGCTCTATGGTGAGAGAGGTCAGCCTGTGTGGTCAGAGAGGTCAGGCTCTGTGGTGAGAGAGGTCAGCCTGTGTGGTGAGAGAGGTCAGGCTCTGTGGTGAGAGAGGTCAGGCTGTGTGCTGAGAGAAGTCAGGCAGTGTGGTGAGAGAGGTCAGCCTGTGTGGTGAGAGAGGTCAGCATGTGGGGTGAGAGAGGTCAGGCTCTGTGGTGAGAGAGGTCAGGCTCTGTCGTGAAAGGGGTCAGCCTGTGTGGTGAGAGAGGTCAGGCTCTGTGGTGAGAGAGGTCAGCCTGTGTGGTGAGAGAGGTCAGGCTCTGTGGTGAGAGAGGTCAGGCTCTGTGGTGAGAGAGGTCAGGCTCTGAGGTCAGGCTCTGTGGTGAGAGAGGTCAGGCTCTGTGGTGAGAGGGGTCAGGCTCTGTGGTGAGAGAGGTCAGGCTCTGTGGTGAGAGAGGTCAGGCTCTGTGGGGAGAGAGGTCAGCCTGTGTGGTGAGAGAGGTCAGGCTCTGTGGTGAGAGGGGTCAGACTCTGTGTTGAGAGAGGTCAGCCTGTGTGGTGAGAGGTCAGGCTCTGTGGTGAGAGAGGTCATCCTGTGTGATGAGAGAGGTCAGGCTCTGTGGTGAGAGAGGTCAGGCTCTGTGGTGAGAGAGGTCAGGCTCTGTGGTGAGAGGGGTCAGGCTCTGTGGTGAGAGAGGTCAGGCTCTGTGGTGAGAGAGGTCAGGCTCTGTGGGGAGAGAGGTCAGCCTGTGTGGCGAGAGAGGTCAGGCTCTGTGGCGAGAGGGGTCAGACTCTGTGTTGAGAGAAGTCAGCCTGTGTGGTGAGAGGTCAGGCCCTGTGGTGAGAGAGGCCATCCTGTGATGAGAGAGGTCAGGCTCTGTGGTGAGAGAGGTCAGGCTCTGTGGTGAGAGAGGTCAGGCTCTGTGGTGAGAGGGGTCAGGCTCTGTGGTGAGAGAGGTCAGGCTCTGTGGTGAGAGAGGTCAGGCTCTGTGGGGAGAGAGGTCAGCCTGTGTGGTGAGAGAGGTCAGGCTCTGTGGCGAGAGGGGTCAGACTCTGTGTTGAGAGAAGTCAGCCTGTGTGGTGAGAGGTCAGGCCCTGTGGTGAGAGAGGCCAGGCTGTGTGGTGAGAGAGGTCAGGCTGTGTGGTGAGAGGGGTCAGGCTCTGTGGTGAGGGAGGTCAGGTTGTGTGGTGAGAGAGGTCAGGCTCTGTGCTGAGAGAGGTCAGCCTGTGTGGTGAGAGAGGTCATCCTGTGTGGTGAGAGAGGTCAGGCTCTGTGGTGAGAGAGGTCAGGCTCTGAGGTCAGGCTCTGTGGTGAGAGAGGTCAGGCTCTGTGGTGAGAGGGGTCAGGCTCTGTGGTGAGAGAGGTCAGGCTCTGTGGGGAGAGAGGTCAGCCTGTGTGGTGAGAGAGGTCAGGCTCTGTGGTGAGAGGGGTCAGACTCTGTGTTGAGAGAGGTCAGCCTGTGTGGTGAGAGGTCAGGCTCTGTGGTGAGAGAGGTCATCCTGTGTGATGAGAGAGATCAGGCTCTGTGGTGAGAGAGGTCAGGCTCTGTGGGGAGAGAGGTCAGCCTGTGTGGTGAGAGAGGTCAGGCTCTGTGGTGAGAGGGGTCAGGCTCTGTGGTGAGAGAGGTCAGGCTCTGTGGGGAGAGAGGTCAGCCTGTGTGGTGAGAGAGGTCAGGCTCTGTGGTGAGAGGGGTCAGACTCTGTGTTGAGAGAGGTCAGCCTGTGTGGTGAGAGGTCAGGCTCTGTGGTGAGAGAGGTCATCCTGTGTGATGAGAGAGGTCAGGCTCTGTGGTGAGAGAGGTCAGGCTCTGTGGTGAGAGAGGTCAGGCTCTGTGGTGAGAGAGGTCAGGCTCTGTGGGGAGAGAGGTCAGCCTGTGTGGTGAGAGAGGTCAGGCTCTGTGGTGAGAGGGGTCAGGCTGTGTGGTGAGAGGGGTCAGGCTCTGTGGTGAGGGAGGTCAGGTTGTGTGGTGAGAGAGGTCAGGCTCTGTGGTGAGGGAGGTCAGGTTGTGTGGTGAGAGAGGCCAGGCTCTGTGGTGAGAGAGGTCAGGCTGTGTGCTGAGAGAAGTCAGGCAGTGTGGTGAGAGAGGTCAGCCTGTGTGGTGAGAGAGGTCAGGCTCTGTGGTGAGAGAGGTCAGGCTGTGTGCTGAGAGAAGTCAGGCTCTGTGGTGAGAGAGGTCAGGCTCTGTCGTGAAAGGGGTGAGGCTGTGTGGTAAGAGGGGTGAGGCTGTGTGGTGAGAGAGGTCAGCCTGTGTGGTGAGAGAGGTGAGGCTCTGTGGTGAGAGGGGTCAGGCTCTGTGGTGGGAGAGGTCAGCCTGTGTGGTGAGAGAGGTCAGCCTGTGTGGTGAAAGGGGTCAGGCTGTGTGGTGAGAGAGGTCAGGCTGTGTGGTGAGAGAGGTCAGCCTGTGTGGTGAGAGAGGTCAGGCTCTGTGGTAAGAGAGGTCAGCCTCTGTGGCGAGAGAGGTCAGGCTCTGTGGCGAGAGAGGTCAGCCAGTGTGGTGAGAGAGGTCAGGCTCTGTGGTAAGAGGGGTCAGACTTTGTGTTGAGAGAGGTCAGCTTGTGTGGTGAGAGAGGTCAGGCTCTGTGGTGAGAGTGGTCAGGCTTTGTGGTGAGAGAGGTCAGCCTGTGTGGTGAGAGGTCAGGCTCTGTGGTGAGAGAGGTCATCCTGTGTGGTGAGAGAGGTCAGGCTCTGTGGTGAGATAGGTCAGGCTCTGTGGGGAGAGAGGTCAGCCTGTGTGGTGAGAGAGGTCAGGCTGTGTGCTGAGACGCCAGGCTGTGTGGTGAGAGAGGTCAGGCTCTGTGGTGAGAGAGGTCAGGCTGTGTGGTGAGAGAGGTCAGCCTGTGTGGTGAGAGAGGTCATGCTCTGTGGTGAGAGAGGTCAGGCTCTGTGGGGAGAGAGGTCAGCCAGTGTGGTGAGAGAGGTCAGGCTGTGTGCTGAGAAAAGCCAGGCTGTGTGGTGAGAGAGGCCAGCCAGTATGGTGAGAGAGGCCCGGCTGTGTGGTGAGAGAAGCCAAGCTGTGTGGTGAGAGAGGCCAGGCTCTGTGCTGAGAGAGGTCAGGCTGTGTGGTGAGGGAGGCCAGGCTGTGTGGTGAGAGAGGTCAGGCTCTGTGTTGAGAGAGGCCAAGCCGTGTGGTGAGAGAGCCCAAGCTGTGTGGTGAGAGAGGTCACGCTGTGTGCTGAGAGAGGTCAGGCTCTGTGGTGAGAGAGGTCAGGCTGTGTGGTGAGAGAGGTCAGGCTGTGTGCTGAGAGAGGTCAGGCTCTGTGCTGAGAGAGGTCAGGCTGTGTGGTGAGAGAGGTCAGGCTGTGTGGTGAGAGAGGTCAGGCTCTGTGGTAAGAGAGGCCAGGCTGTGTGGTGAGGGAGGTCAGGTTGTGTGGTGAGAGAGGTCAGGCTGTGTGTGAGAGAGGCCAGGCCCTGTGGTGAAAGGGGTCAGGCTGTGTGGTGAGAGAGGTCAGCCTGTGTGGTGAGAGAGGTCAGGCTCTGAGGTCAGGCTCTGTGGTGAGAGAGGTCAGGCTGTGTGTGAGAGGGGTCAGCCTCTGTGGTGAGAGAGGTCAGACTCTGTGGTGAGAGAGGTCAGGCTGTGTGCTGAGAGAGGTGAGGCAGTGTGCTCAGAGAGGTCAGCCTGTGTGGTGAGAGAGGTCAGCCTGTGGTGTGAGAGAAGTCAGGCTCTGTGGTGAGAGAGGTCAGGCTCTGTGGTGAGAGAGGTCAGCCTGTGTGGTGAGAGAGGTCAGCCTGTGTGGTGAGAGAGGTCAGGCTCTGAGGTCAGGCTCTGTGGTGAGAGAGGACGGGCTCTGTGGTGAGAGGGGTCAGCCTCTGTGGTGAGTGAGGTCAGCCTGTGTGGTGAGAGAGGTCAGGCTCTGTGGTGAGAGAGGTCAGCCTGTGTGGTGAGAGAGGTCAGGCTCTGTGGTAAGAGAGGTCAGTCTGTGTGCTGAGAGAAGTCAGGCAGTGTGGTGAGAGAGGTCAACCTGCGTGGTGAGAGAGGTCAGGCTCTGTGGTGGGAGAGGTCAGGCTCTGTGGTGAAAGGGGTAAGGTTGTGTGGTAAGAGGGGTGAGGCTGTGTGGTGAGAGAGGTCAGCCTGTGTGGTGGGAGAGGTCAGGCTCTGTGGTGAGAGAGGTCAGCCTGTGTGGTGAGAGAGGTGAGGCTCTGTGGTGAGAGGGGTCAGGCTCTGTGGTGGGAGAGGTCAGCCTGTGTGGTGAGAGAGGTCAGCCTGTGTGGTGAGAGAGGTCAGGCTCTGTGGTGAAAGGGGTCAGGCTGTGTGGTGAGAGAGGTCAGGCTGTGTGGTGAGAGAATTCAGGCTCTGTGGTGAGAGAGGTCAGCCTGTGTGGTGAGAGAGTTCAGGCTCTGTGGTGAGAGAGGTCAGGCTCTGTGGGGAGAGAGGTCAGCCTGTGTGGTGAGAGAGGTCAGGCTGTGTGCTGAGACGCCAGGCTGTGTGGTGAGAGAGGTCAGGCTCTGTGGTGAGAGAGGTCAGGCTCTGTGGTGAGAGAGGTCACCCTGTGTGGTGAGAGAGGTCAGCCTGTGTGGTGAGAGAGGCCAAGCTGTGAGGTGAGAGAGGCCAGGCTCTATGCTGAGAGAGGTCAGGCTGTGTGGTGAGAGGGGTCACGCTGTGTGGTGAGAGAGGTCGGGCTGTGTGTGAGAGAGGCCAGGCTGTGTGGAGAGAGAGGTCAGACTGTGTGGTGAGAGAGGTCAGACTCTGTGGTGAGAGGGGTCAGCCTCTGTGGTGAGTGAGGTCAGGCTCTATGGTGAGAGAGGTCAGCCTGTGTGGTCAGAGAGGTCAGGCTCTGTGGTGAGAGAGGTCAGCCTGTGTGGTGAGAGAGGTCAGGCTCTGTGGTGAGAGAGGTCAGGCTGTGTGCTGAGAGAAGTCAGGCAGTGTGGTGAGAGAGGTCAGCCTGTGTGGTGAGAGAGGTCAGCATGTGGGGTGAGAGAGGTCAGGCTCTGTGGTGAGAGAGGTCAGGCTCTGTCGTGAAAGGGGTCAGCCTGTGTGGTGAGAGAGGTCAGGCTCTGTGGTGAGAGAGGTCAGCCTGTGTGGTGAGAGAGGTCAGGCTCTGTGGTGAGAGAGGTCAGGCTCTGTGGTGAGAGAGGTCATCCTGTGTGGTGAGAGAGGTCAGGCTCTGTGGTGAGAGAGGTCAGGCTCTGAGGTCAGGCTCTGTGGTGAGAGAGGTCAGGCTCTGTGGTGAGAGGGGTCAGGCTCTGTGGTGAGAGAGGTCAGGCTCTGTGGTGAGAGAGGTCAGGCTCTGTGGGGAGAGAGGTCAGCCTGTGTGGTGAGAGAGGTCAGGCTCTGTGGTGAGAGGGGTCAGACTCTGTGTTGAGAGAGGTCAGCCTGTGTGGTGAGAGGTCAGGCTCTGTGGTGAGAGAGGTCATCCTGTGTGATGAGAGAGGTCAGGCTCTGTGGTGAGAGAGGTCAGGCTCTGTGGTGAGAGAGGTCAGGCTCTGTGGTGAGAGGGGTCAGGCTCTGTGGTGAGAGAGGTCAGGCTCTGTGGTGAGAGAGGTCAGGCTCTGTGGGGAGAGAGGTCAGCCTGTGTGGCGAGAGAGGTCAGGCTCTGTGGCGAGAGGGGTCAGACTCTGTGTTGAGAGAAGTCAGCCTGTGTGGTGAGAGGTCAGGCCCTGTGGTGAGAGAGGCCATCCTGTGTGATGAGAGAGGTCAGGCTCTGTGGTGAGAGAGGTCAGGCTCTGTGGTGAGAGAGGTCAGGCTCTGTGGTGAGAGGGGTCAGGCTCTGTGGTGAGAGAGGTCAGGCTCTGTGGTGAGAGAGGTCAGGCTCTGTGGGGAGAGAGGTCAGCCTGTGTGGTGAGAGAGGTCAGGCTCTGTGGCGAGAGGGGTCAGACTCTGTGTTGAGAGAAGTCAGCCTGTGTGGTGAGAGGTCAGGCCCTGTGGTGAGAGAGGCCAGGCTGTGTGGTGAGAGAGGTCAGGCTGTGTGGTGAGAGGGGTCAGGCTCTGTGGTGAGGGAGGTCAGGTTGTGTGGTGAGAGAGGTCAGGCTCTGTGCTGAGAGAGGTCAGCCTGTGTGGTGAGAGAGGTCATCCTGTGTGGTGAGAGAGGTCAGGCTCTGTGGTGAGAGAGGTCAGGCTCTGAGGTCAGGCTCTGTGGTGAGAGAGGTCAGGCTCTGTGGTGAGAGGGGTCAGGCTCTGTGGTGAGAGAGGTCAGGCTCTGTGGGGAGAGAGGTCAGCCTGTGTGGTGAGAGAGGTCAGGCTCTGTGGTGAGAGGGGTCAGACTCTGTGTTGAGAGAGGTCAGCCTGTGTGGTGAGAGGTCAGGCTCTGTGGTGAGAGAGGTCATCCTGTGTGATGAGAGAGGTCAGGCTCTGTGGTGAGAGAGGTCAGGCTCTGTGGGGAGAGAGGTCAGCCTGTGTGGTGAGAGAGGTCAGGCTCTGTGGTGAGAGGGGTCAGGCTCTGTGGTGAGAGAGGTCAGGCTCTGTGGGGAGAGAGGTCAGCCTGTGTGGTGAGAGAGGTCAGGCTCTGTGGTGAGAGGGGTCAGACTCTGTGTTGAGAGAGGTCAGCCTGTGTGGTGAGAGGTCAGGCTCTGTGGTGAGAGAGGTCATCCTGTGTGATGAGAGAGGTCAGGCTCTGTGGTGAGAGAGGTCAGGCTCTGTGGTGAGAGAGGTCAGGCTCTGTGGTGAGAGAGGTCAGGCTCTGTGGGGAGAGAGGTCAGCCTGTGTGGTGAGAGAGGTCAGGCTCTGTGGTGAGAGGGGTCAGGCTGTGTGGTGAGAGGGGTCAGGCTCTGTGGTGAGGGAGGTCAGGTTGTGTGGTGAGAGAGGTCAGGCTCTGTGGTGAGGGAGGTCAGGTTGTGTGGTGAGAGAGGCCAGGCTCTGTGCTGAGAGAGGTCAGCCTGTGTGGTGAGAGAGGTCAGCCTGTGTGGTAAAAGAAGTCGGGCTGTGTGGTAAGAGAAGTCAGGATGTGTGGTGCGAAACCCTGCAGCCATCTTGGGGTCAGGGTGACTCCAGTACCTTAACATTGACTTCTCAGACACTGATCAGCAAACGCAGCGCCACGTGAGGGAGTGTTCAGCGAGTCCAGGCACAATATCAGCAAAAACACGATTAAAATCATGGATTTGAAGTGGATGCGATAGAGGGGTGTCTACTGCTTCCTACAGGACGCTAAAGAATGACAACTTGTCAAAACAAATCAAGAGACTCGTACGTTCAGCGCTAGACTACGAGGCGCTATATAGAGTGGCGCTAGACAGTGGTTAGTGTGTGGTTTGCTTGATGGAGGTGATAACGGAGCAGACAGTGGTGCTGTTTAACCTGGTAAGACCACCACGCCCTTCCGTGGGGACCCCTCTTAGAACACCCCCGGGGGGCGGGGGCTGAGGACAGTCATGCCTCAGGGCACACCTGCGCCCGTGTCGGTATTTACAAAGCACGTGACATGCACTGCTGCGTGTGTCTCTTGTATGTTCAGACAGGTTGGCGCTAGCTCTTCATTTCTACAATAAATTCTGAGATATGCCAAGGATCACACATGGTGTCTGCTCCGGCATGTGCGAAGTGCTAATCACAGTGTATGGTGCAGATACTGGGATATATACTGCGCTGTGTGCGCCGATAGTAGCCGTCCTAGAAGCATGAATACATGGTGGTGTCCCTGCAGTGCATAAACAGACGGTCACAGTGCAGGGCGTAGGTACTCAGGTGCGTGTACTAAATATTTCAGTGGATGGTAGGTGCGCTCTACAGTGTAAGATCTAATGTTATGTATGTACCGATGGCAACAGTGCATGTGTGCGATATGCACCTATATAACCTGTGACGTGTGCTCTGATGGGTACGGTGTGGTGTCAGACATGACCTGGAGAGTGTGACATGTGCTCTGATGAGTATGGTGTGGTGTCAGACATGACCTGTAAGGGTGTGACGTGGCTCTGATGGGTATGGTGTCGGGCATGACCTGGAGGGGTGTGACGTGTGCTCCCGTGGGTATGGGGTAGTGTGGTGTCAGACATGACCTGTGGGGTATAACGTACTCTGATGGGTATGGTGTGGTGTCGGGCATGACCTGGAGAGGTGTAACGTGCTCTGTATGGTTTGGTGTCATACATGACCTGGAAGAGTGTGACGTGTGCTCTGATGGGGATGGTGTGGTGTCTGGCATGACCTGGAGGGGTGTAACATGTGCTCTGTATGGTTTGGTGTCAGACATGACTTGTAAGGGTGTGACGTGTGCTCTGATGGGTGTGGTGTCGGGCATGACCTGGAGAGTGTGACATGTGCTCTGATGAGTATGGTTTGGTGTCAGACATGACCTGGAAGGGTGTGACGTGTGCTCTGATGGGTATGGTGTGGTGTCAGACATGACCTGGAGAGGTGTAACATGTGCTCTGATGGGTATGGTGTGGTGTCGGGCATGACCTGGAGGGTGTGACGTGTGCTGTGATGGGTATGGTGTCAGACATGACCTGGAAGGGTGTGACGTGTGCTCTGATGGATATGACGTAGTGTAGTGTCAGACATGACCTGGAGCCAGGGCCCAAGGCCAGCTTTAGCGCTGGTGGTGCCCTGTTCGGCAGTGTTTTTTGGCACCCGCTTCCCCATGACTACCTTCTCGGATTCACTCACTACCACCCGCAAATGAGCCCCTCATCTCTCCATCACTCCCCTTTCACACACATTAATTTATTTGAAAGCACAAGTAAAGGCCGGCTTTACTAATCCACTCAGCTATCCACATAAAATATAGCTCTGTTCTTTGCAGCAGGCACATTAACCCTCTGCGCTAATTTATGGCGACTCAAAGCTGCCCTAAACAAAACTCCAATCTCTCGCCCTAGCAGGAACATTAATCACAAGAGGTATTGTGACATTTTAATTGCTTCCTGAAGGCTGGACGCACAGGGAACTTTTCGGCAGGCGCTTTTAAATCGCAAGTTTTTAAAGTTATTGCCGACCACAGCGCCCCCGAATCCAGGTCAGCACCCGGTGCGCAGCACCGCACGCACCGCCCTAAAGCCGGCCCGAGGGGTGTGACGTGCTGTAATAGGTGCAGGGACGCTGATAAGGAGTGTTCCCTTTACTGACAGTGGCTACAACGCATTTCTCACCTGAGATGGGGGGGCTTGGGCCCCTCTCTCTAGCGCCTCTTCTTCACACCCTCCGCTCACAGCGCTGTCTCCTCGCAGCTGCTCCACAGTCTCATGTCTGCTCTCTTCCGGGCTCCTCTGTCTCACCACAAGTTCCTGCAGCCTGACACCCGCGGTTACATGACTGGGGGTGGCCTCCTGCGCCCTCTCTGCCTGCTGTGCAGCGCCCCCCAGTGGCCCTCCGGAGCAGGCACTACTCCAAAGCCTCACCTTTCCGAGTCAGCAGGGAGCCTCACCTGCGCATTATTGAATAATATTAGACTTTATTACAGCGCCCGTGACCCAAGGGACGGGGGAGACGGAAAGAAACACGAGACACTCGTTGAATACATTCAGTTGTTTGAGGCGTGGATCAGGCGAGGAGGGGCAGATATCCCGCAGACCTGGCGAGTAGCTGCTAGAGGCTGGGGTGAGAGGCACGTTCGGGAGGGGAGGAGTTCAGTAGAGTAACTGATGCTTCTTCTCAGCAGAAGAGCTGATGATGCATCTAATAAACAGAAGAGTTCTTGATGAACCTTCTCAGGAGATTTGTTGATGCATCTTCTCAGCAGAAGAGTTGTTGATGCATCTTCTCAGCAGAAGAGTTGTTGATGCATCTTCTCAGCAGAAGAGTTGCTGGTGCATCTAATGGCAGAAGAGTTGTCAATGCATCTTCTCAGCAGAAGAGTTGTTGATGTGTCTTCTTAGCAGAACAGTTGCGAGCCCATCTTCTCAGCAGAGGACTTGTTGATGCATTTTCGCAGCAGAAGAGTTTTCGATGAATCTTCTCAGCAGATCTGTTGATGTGTCTTCTCAGCAGAAGAGCTGCTGATGAATCTTCTTAGCAGAAGAGTTGCTGATGTGTCTTTTCAACAGAAGATTTGTTGATGCATCTTTTCAGGAGAGGAGTTGTTGACGCACCTCCTCAGCACAAGAGCTGCTAATACGTCTTCTCAGCAGAAGATTTGTTGATGCATCTTTTCACCCGAACAGTTGTTGATGCACCTTCTCAGCAGAAGAGTTGGTAAGGAATCTTCTCAGCAGAAGAATTGCTGATGACTCTTCTCAGCCGATTTGGTGATGCTTCTTTTCAGCAGAAGTGCTACTGATGCAAACTATCAGCAGAAGAGTTGTTGATTAATCTTCTCAGCATGAGTTGCTCATGAATATTCGCAGCAGAAGAGCTACTGATGCGTCTTCACAGAAGCAGATTTATTGGTGCATCTTCTCTGCAGAAGAGTTGTTGATGCATCTTCTCAGCAGAAGAACTGCTGATGCATCTTATCAGCAGAAGTGTTGTTGATGAATATTCTCAGAAGAGTTGTTGATTAATTTTCTGAGCAGAGGAGTTGCTGATGCAGATTCCCAGCAGTTTTGTTGATGTGTCTTCTCGGCAGAAGAGTGCTGATGCATCTTCTCTGCAGGTTTTTTGTTGCATCTTCTGAGCACAAGAGTTGCTGATCCATCTTCTCTGCAGAAGAGTTGTTGATGACTCTTCTTAGCGGAAGAGTTGCTGATGCATCTTGTCAGCAGAAGATTTGTTGATGCATCTAATCAGCAGACGAGATCACGACACATCTTCTCAGCAGAAGACGAGTTGTTTATGCATCTTCTCAGTGGAAGAGTCAATGCATCTCAGCAGAAAAGTTGCTGATGTGTCTTGTCAGTGGGAGAGTTATTGATGCATCTTATCAGCAGAAGAGTTGTTGATGCATCACAAGTGCATCTTGGCAGCAAAACAGTTCCATCCACCTGCCATAAGAGCTTGAGGGTGGGAATGAAGCGTGAAACATAAGGAAGTCAGGAATGACGTGGGCAGCTGCTTCAGAAGTAGGTGGCTTTACAGGCAGGTTTTTAAACATGTCAGGGTGGGTCCTGTCTGATATTAAAAGGGGGACCACTCTGCTTTCTGGGCAAAGCATGAAAAGGATCAGGGAAGGGTAGAGTCTACGTAGCAGTTTTTTCTTCCATTTGGAGATGGTTGGTGTTCTGCAGGAGTATCTGTATTTAACTCAAGATGCTCAAAGTTCAGCTTCTATTGAGGGCATCACAGTACCAACAATAATTACCAAAAATAAATAAATAACTGAAGTAGTTGACTTCCCGCAGCAGGTTGGGCGCATGGCCTGGCTGCAGGTCCCTGGCTGTGTGCAGCTGCCCATGGCAGATTGGACACAGGACCTCGCCGCACAGTGCACGGTGAGGATTGGATGCCTGCAGGGGGATAGGACACAGAGCCTGGCCACAGCAGTGCACAAAGGGGATAGGATCACTGCAGGGTCTTGGACATAGGGTCTGGCCACAGCAGTGCACAACAGGGATTGGATGACAGCAGGGGGGTTGGATAACTGGAGGAAGATTGGACACAGGGCCTGGCCATGCAATGCGCAGTGAGGATTCGGTGACTGCAGGGGGATTGGACACAGGGCCTGGCCACAGCAGTACTCAACGGGGATTGAATGACTGCTGGGGAATTGGATGACTGCAGGGGGATAGGACACAGGGCCTGGCCACACAGTGCATGGTGAGGATTAGATGACTGCAGGAGGATTGGTCATAGGGCTTGGCCGCAGCAATGCACAGTGGGGATTGGATGACTGCAGGGGGATTGGACACAGGGCCTGGCCACAGCAATGCACAGTGTGGACTGGATGACTACAGGGGGATTGGACACAGGGCCTGGCCACAGAAGTGCACAATGGGGATTGGATGATTGCTGGGAGATTAGACAGAGGGCCTTGCCACACAGTGCATGGTGAGCATTGGACACCTGCAAAGGGGTTTTACACAGGAGCTGGCCACGCAGTGCACAGTGAGGATTGGATGACTGCAGGGGGATTGGACACAGGGCCTGGCCACAGAAGTACACAACGGGGATTGAATGACTGCTGAGGGAATTGGATGAGTGCAGGGGGCTAGGACACAGGGCCTGGCCACGAAGTGCACAGTGAGGATTGGATGACTGCAGGGGGGTTGGACACTGGGCCTGGCCATGCAGTGCACAACAGGAATTGAGTGACTGAAGGGGCATTGGATGACTGCAGGGGGGTTGGACATAGGGCCTGGCCACACAGTGCAAAGTGAGGATTGGATCACTGCAGGGAAATTGGACACAGGGCCTGGCCACAGCAGTGCACAACGGGGATTGGATGACTGCAGGGAGATTGGTCATAGTGTGTTGCCAAGCAGTGCAATGTGAGGATTGGATGGCTGCAGGATGATTGAACACAGGGTCTGGCCACACAGTGCGAAGTGAGGATTGGATGACTACAGGGGGATTGGACACAGGGCCTGGCCACGCAGTGCACTGTGAGAATTGGATGACTACAGGGGGATTGGACACAGGACCTGGCCACACAGCGCACAACGAGAACTGGACGACTGCAAGGGTATTGGACACAGGGCCTGGCCACGCAGCGCACAACGGGCCTGGATGCCTGCAGGGGGATTGGACACAGGGTCTGGCCACGCAGTTCACAGTGAGGATTGGATGCCTGCAGGGGTATTGGACACAGGGCCTGACCTCGCAGTGCACTGTGAGGATTGGAGGACTGCAGGGGTATTAGACACAGGGCCTGGCCACGCAGTGCACAACAGGCCTGGATGCCTGGAGGGGGATTGGACACAGGGTCTGGCCACGCAGTGCACAGTGAGCATTGGGTGACTGCAGGGGTATTGGACACAGGGTCTGACCACGCAGTGCACTGTGAGGATTGGATGACTACAGGGGTATTGGACACAGGGCCTGGCCACGCAGTGCACAACGGGCCTGAATGCCTGGAGGGGGATTGGACACAGGGTCTGGCCACGCAGTGCACAGTGAGCATTGGATGACTGCAGGGAGATTGGACACAGGGTCTGACCTTGCAGTACACAGTGAGGACTGGATGACTGCAGGGTATTGTACACAGGGCCTGGCCATGCAGTGCACAGTGAGCATTGGGTGCCTGCAGCGGTATTGGACACAGGGCCTGGCCTCGCAGTGCACAGTGAGCATTGGATGCCTGCAGGGGGGTTGGACACAGGGCCTGGCCACGCAGTGCGCAGTGAGGATTGGATGACTACAGGGTGATTGGACACAGGGCATGGCCACGCAGTGCACAGTGCAGAATGGATGACTTCAGGGAGATTGGACACAGGGCCTGGCCACGCAGTGCCCAGTGAGGATTGGATGACTGCAGAGGGGTTGGACACAGGACCTGACCTCGCAGTGCACAGTGAGGATTGGATGACTGCAGGGGTATTGGACACAGGGCCTGGCCACGCAGTGCACAGTGAGCATTGGATGCCTGCAGCGGTATTGGACACAGGGCCTGGCCTCGCAGTGCACAGTGAGCATTGGATGCCTGCAGGGAGATTGGACACAGGGTCTGGCCACTCAGTGTGCAGTGAGGATTGGATGACTGCAGGGTGATTGGACACAGGGCATGGCCACACAGTGCACAGTGAGCATTGGATGCCTGCAGGGGGATTGGACACAGGGCCTGGCCACGCAGTGCGCAGTGAGGATTGGATGACTACAGAGGAGTTGGACACAGGGCATGGCCATGCAGTGCACAGTGAGGATTGGATGACTGCAGGGGGATTGGACACAGGGCCTGGCCACGCAGCGCACAGCGAGAACTGGACGACTGCAAGGGTATTGGACACAGGGCCTGGCCACGCAGCGCACAACGGGCCTGGATGCCTGCAGGGGGATTGGACACAGGGCCTGGCCACGCAGTGCACAGTGAGCATTTGATGCCTGCAGGGGGATTGGACACAGGGCCTGGCCACGCAGTGCGCAGTGAGCATTTGATGCCTGCAGGGGGATTGGACACAGGGTCTGGCCACGCAGTTCACAGTGAGGAGTGGATGCCTGCAGGGAGATTGGACACAGGGTCTGACCTTGCAGTACACAGTGAGGACTTGATGATTGCAGGGGTATTGGACACAGGGCCTGGCCACGCAGTGCACAGTGAGCATTGGATGCCTGCAGCGGTATTGGACACAGGGCCTGGCCTCGCAGTGCACAGTGAGCATTGGATGCCTGCAGGGGGGTTGGAGACAGGGCCTGGCCACGCAGTGCGCAGTGAGGATTGGATGACTACAGGGTGATTGGACACAGGGCATGGCCACGCAGTGCACAGTGCAGAATGGATGACTTCAGGGAGATTGGACACAGGGCCTGGCCACGCAGTGCCCAGTGAGGATTGGATGACTACATGGTGATTGGACACAGGACCTGGCCACGCAGTGCACAGTGAGCATTTGATGCCTGCAGGGGGATTGGACACAGGGCCTGGCCACGCAGTGCACAGTGAGCATTTGATGCCTGCAGGGGGATTGGACACACGGCCTGGCCACGCAGTGTGCAGTGAGGAGTGGATGCCTGCAGCGGTATTGGACACAGGGCCTGGCCTCGCAGTGCACAGTGAGCATTGGATGCCTGCAGGGGGGTTGGACACAGGGCCTGGCCACGCAGTGCGCAGTGAGGATTGGATGACTACAGGGTGATTGGACACAGGACCTGGCCACGCAGTGCGCAGTGAGCATTGGATGCCTGCAGGGGGATTGGACACAGGGCCTGGCCACGCAGTGCACAGTGAGCATTTGATGCCTGCAGGGGGATTGGACACAGGGCCTGGCCACGCAGTGCACAGTGAGGATTGGATACCTGCAGGGGGATTGGACACAGGGCCTGGCCACGCAGTGTGCAGTGAGGAGTGGATGCCTGCAGGGGTGTGTGTGTGTGTGTGTGTGTGGGGCGTGCCAATGCTTGATAAAGTTGGGATTATAAAGTGTGCAACACTGGAACACTGTAATTGTCTATGACTTGAGTGCTTGGCTAGGTCTATACTTTTTCATGTGTCCTTAGATGAAGATTATAACGATGATGATGATGATAATAATAATAATAATAATAATATTGATGAGGAGGAGGGCTACTACTACTATATAGCACAACTGAAAGGCGTATATTTAAAAACATCACCAGTAAAACAGCCACATCAATGAACGCTTTTGAAATGTCAAGTTTGTATGGGATGTATATGATGCTTATGAAGTAACTATGTTTCCTTTTATTTTTGTGCCTCGTCTTTCCAATAAAAAAATAGCCCTTGCACGAAGCTTGCCAAGGAAAGGCCTTTTGGCTTTGCCAATGCTTGTTAATTGATCTAGTCGTGCGCTGTCCGTCTCCGGGTTTCTGCAGACCTGTGGTGGCTTGTTGTATTTTTCTTTTTTAACTTGTTGGTGAGGTGGGCCTTGCAGCTCATCGCAGGTGTTTGGGGAGCAGCCTGGCCATGCCCTGAAGCCTGCTCGCAGGTCAGTGGCGGTGGGTACCCACTCAGTGGCTTAATGTCGCCCAGACCTTTGGGCTACAAGAAGGGCTCGACGAGTAAGCGAGGTAGGGTGGGCTTCTTTGGGAGCCGTAGTTTGGTTTTACATTTTTCTGCAGTTGTTCAGCTTTAAAATTTCTATTTTTTGTCTTAATTGCCATAACGCAGAAATATTCCAAGAATGTTGGCGCTGTCACAATGTCTATTCATAGGTGATTTCAATTGCACTGTTCTTGTATAAAATCAAATACCTCTGGGTGGTGGATACATTGAAGCTCCAAGAGGCGTGCTGCAGGCTGTGGTTAGTCCTGGCTCCACGCGGGTCCTACCACCGAGTCTGATGGGGGGGTCCTGTCTCAGTCACGTGACATCCACCGCACGCAGCGATTGTCTGACCGGTTCACGCTGCGCATCCCGGGGGCTCAGGAGACGGTGCAGCACTTTATACGTCACGTCGGGGTGTGTGCACTTTTAAATGACATAATTGTGGAACATCCTGCCTATACCAGGCTCCTGAAGATTTAGGGGTATGTTTACAAGAAAGTGGCGCATCAGGCCCAAAGCGCCACTTTTCTTGGGTCACCCCTTCCCCGACTAACAACACCATGGTTGCGTCATATTTACAATACAGCACACCACAGCTGTCGTTAGGACAAAAGTGTAAACACTTTTGGCGCTATTGTGGTGCCTTTGCCGCACTAGCACCAAATATGTTGCCGCTAATGCAGCAAAGCACAGGGAGGCCCATGGGTTACTATAACTGCATCATTTTAACGCCTGCTCTGAACAGGGATTAAAAATGACGAAAAAATGGTGCAGTGAAATGTTGTAAATTTCACTGCGCCATATTTTCTGTGCCTCCCTGCGTCGGAACGCCCCCTTGCATACATTATGCCTGGCGCATGCATTATGCGGTGCAAGGGGCTACAAAGTGGCGCAATTAACGCATTGTGCCACTTTGTAAATATTGCGCTGGAGAAAGGCCTCTTTAACGCCGCCTTAGCGTTAAAAAATGACGCTATGGCTGCGCAAGGTGGCTCTAGGGGCTGGTAAATATGACCCTTAGTGATTAGCCCAGGATCACACGATTCCAGTGCTTAATTTGAGGCACTGGATTCCGGTGTGGGGCACCGGCACTTATTTTTGAGGCCGGCACTTATTTTCTGCCTCAAGCATTTACTGCGAGCAAAAGGCACATTTGAAAAGACAGAGGAAGAGATAAACGAAAAAGCGGCACTAAGGGAGAAAGCAGAAAGCTGCAAGAGTGAGCTGAAGGGGTAAGGAGTAGCTGAAAATGGATTAAAGAGGCCAGAGGCGGCGTCAGGATTGCGCTGCCTCAATATTCTGTTCTCGCACATTTATATGCATCAGCCGCATGTTTCAAAGGAGAGCACCGGCACATTTTTATTTACAAATTAAACACTACACGATTTTAATGATTTTAAATCAAGTGAGTGCCCCAGCCTGGATTAGACCCAAGTCTATGAGTTTTAGACTCTACCGAGCCTTTATAGGTGTAGTGCCTACACTGCCTTCCAACTCCCTCGGAGCACTTTGAGGAACTGTAAACCTAATGAGACCAGAACCTTAATGAGGATATCTTAGCAGCAGAGAAAGAAGACATGGCGAGCCTCAGGCTGCGAACATCCAGTTTCTGCTGGCCTAAATGTTCTAGTGCATGTCACAGTTATGTGTTTCTAACTGTATTGAGAATATTTATATAGCGCCAACCCAACTCTGGGCTCAACAGATCGCTTGCTGTACTTTTCACCAAGAGACCCAATACTCCTTCCACTTGATGACACTGGCAGAGTCTGACTACTGTCTCTTGCGAGGAACAGGCTGGTTAATGCTCGCCACATGCACCCACATATGGGCCATCAGCCCCTCACTATTGGTGATGATTGTTTACAGTGATCTGTGGTGATGGTTTTTACAGTGCACTATGGTAATGGCTGTTTACAGTGCACTATTGCTGATGGTTGTTTACAGTGCACTATGGTGATGGTTGTTTACAGTGCTCTATGGTGATGGTTGTTTACAGTGCACTATAGTGATGGTTGTTTACAGTGCACTATGGTAATGGCTGTTTACAGTGCACTATTGCTGATGGTTGTTTACAGTGCTCTATGGTGATGGCTGTTTACAGTGCACTGTGGTGATGGCTGTTTACAGTGCACTATTGGTGATGGTTGTAGGAGCCTGGCCTGGTTCGTAGTGGATACCACAGGTACTTACACCTTATACCAGGTCAAGCTATCCCTTATTAGTGAAATGTAGTCAGTGTTCTAACAGCTTAGGCTTTCTAGAGGTAGCAGTAGCAGGGCAGCCAAGGCTGAACTAGGAGACATGCAAAGCTCATGCAATACCACTGTAGTCACACAGTACTCACACACATGAAAGACAATACTCAGTGTTACCAAAATAAAGGTACTGGATTTTTGGGACACAATGCCAAATATATCCTAGAGGCTATACTCCATTAGGAGGTAAGTATTATACACAAAATATACACTAGTAACCAAAATCAGGTAAGTAAACAGTCATAAAATAGTGCAAATAGTGAAAACCACCATACAGTAGGCTACAATGGGCCTAGGGGGAACACAAAACATATACTAAAATAGTGGAATGAGAATGTCGGTTTCCCATATAGGCAAGTGTAGTGTGTAGAGGGGCACTGGGAGTGTAAGGAAATACCAAAGGTAAGTAAAGTACCCCATCCCAGAGCCCAGGAAAACAGGAGTAAAGTACATAAAGTTTCCTTAGAACACACTACAAGTCGTGATAAAGAAGAATGCAAACAACAAGCAAGACTGCAAGACACCAATGATGGATTCCTGGACCTGAAGACCTGCAGAGAGAGGAGACCAAGTCCAAGAACAGCTGAAGATTCCAGGAAGAACTGGAGCCCCTGCTAACCCAGATGAAGGTGCAAACGTGAAACCTCTAGTTGGAAGAAAAAGTCAGAGATGCACCAAAGAAGACAGCTGCGGGTTCCTGCTTGGTGCAAGAGATGTCCCACATCGAGTAGATGAATGCAGGCTGCTTTTCGTCATTGGATTCTGCCAACAAGCCTTGTCTCTTGCAAGAGACACGTTTGGCTGGAAAAGGCGCTACCGGGGCCCAGGAGGGACCTGGAGGTCTGAACTCAGACTGAGGGCACAGAGGGGGCTCTCGGCAGGCACGTCAGAGAGCTCTCAGAAGATCAGGCAGCACCCACAGGAGTCCCAGGACATGGGGACAAAGGAGTTGCAAATCGCAGTCACCACAGCACTACAAAAAGGGATCCCACGCCATCGGAGAACGACTCAGGGAGCTGAGCGTCACAGGATAGAGTGCTGGGGATCTGGGCTAGGCTGTGCATGAAGAATTCCTTGGAGAAGCGCAAAGAAGCCCTAGGATCTGCAAAGCATGTGGTGCGCATGGGTACTGTCTGGCACGGGAAGACAAGCTCTTACCTCCACCAAATTTGGACAGTCAGGGTCGATTCGGTCCACCACCTGTGTTCCAGGATCCATGCTCGTTGCCAGGAGAGGTGACCCAGAGTACCGGTCGCCGCTGCAGAGAGTTGCCTGCTGAAGCAGGGAAGTGACTCTTTAATTCCACGGAAGATTTCTTTGGTCCTTCTGGTGCAGGATATAGACAGGCAGTCCTCAGAGTGTGCATGACCTGGAAACTGTTGCAGTTACTGGCAGGAGCTGGAGTTACAGAGTTACAGTAGCCGTCTTGGATACTTTGTTGCAAGTTGTAGAGTTCCTGGAGCAGTTCTGCGGTTGATCTGATGGTAGAAGGTGAAGCAAAGGATGCAGAATCCTGGTGGAGTCTTGCAATCCGAATCTGAAGAAACACCCAGAGGAGAGACTCTCAATAGTCCTAAGAGGGGGATTGGTCACCTAATCAGGTAAGCACCTATCAGGAGGGGTCTCTGATGTCACCTGCTGGCACTGGCCACTCAGATGCTCCCACAGATCCCTGACCATCCTGAAAACAAGATGGAAGAACCCAGGGACACTCTGCAGGAGCTCTGGGCACCACCCCTGGGGTGGTGATGGACAGGGGAGTGGTCACTCCCCTTTCCTTTGTCCAGTTTCACGGCAGAGTAGGGACTGGGGTTCTGTGAACCGGTGTAGACTAGATTATGCAAGTAGGGCACCGTTTGTGCCCTTCAAAGCATTTCCAGAGGCTCTGGTAGGTTACCCCTCTCATGCCTGTAACACCTATTTCCAATGGGAGAGGGTGTAACACCGCTCTCCTAAAGGAAATGCTTTGTTCTGCCTTCCTGGGACTGAGCTGCTTAATCCCCAGGAGGTCAAAAACCTGTCTGTGATGTGGCAGCAGCTGGGGCTGCAGTGGAAACCTCAGAGTGTTGGTTTGGCATTACTTGGGGTCCATGGTGGAGCCCCCAGGGTGGATGGGATGGGCCCCCTAATACCAGATGTGGATTGGGGGGGTCAATTCCATGATCGTAGACTCCTCACATGGCCATATTCGGAGTTACCATTGTGAAGCTTCATATATGTATTGACATATATGTAGTGCACGCTTATAATGGTGTCCCCGCACTCACAAAGTCCGGGGAATTGGCCGTGGACAACGTGGGGGCACCTTTGTTAGTGCAAGGGTGCCCTCACACACAGTAACTTTGCACCTCGCTTTCAGTAAATGAAGGTTAGACATATAGGTGACTTATAAGTTACCTGGTGCAGTGAAAAATGGCTGTGAAACAGTGTGTGCACTATTTCACGCAGGGTGCAGTGGCAGTCCTATGTAAAAACTGCCTGAGCTCCTTATGGGTGGCAAAAGAAATGCTGCAGCCCATAGGGATCTCCTGGAACCCCAATACCCAGGGTACCTATGTACCATATACGAGGGAATTATAAGGAGGGTCCAGTCTGCTTAGTTCCCCCATTTAAATGCACATTTTAACATAGCATTTCTTTCTCGATGCTGACCCTTAACATGGCTTTTCACTCATATGATAATGTACTGTGAAATGACTGCACATGTAGCCTGATTCTTGTGGCTGTTGCTGTCATCCAGTCTGTACTCTCCATCCAAGGCTAAGCACACAGAATGCAATGCCCGGAGTATTCTGAGTGTCTATGGAGACATACCGTAGCATTGAGCCTGCACCTCTGACACAGGGTGACACCAGCTGTGCTTGTATTGTAAAAACTGCCTCTACCCCGCACTCTGCAGAGGAGCTCTTCGGCTGGGATTATCCTGGAATGTGGCCACTGTTCCCGAGATCCTGCTCGGCTGACTCCGACCCCTACCCTGCAAAGGATAATAGCCTGCACTACACCAGACCGGCTTCCTGACTTATCGGTGCCCCTTTTCCGGGTACGTGGATTAGGCTATCCCAATCGATCCGGCAGAGGCTACTCTCACTACGCTCTCGATAGTGTAGTCAGTAGCAAATAGGAGTGTACCAACATAATACCATTATCATGGTTGAACTGTTTATCCTTTTCAGCATATTCATAATGCTGGTGACCATGCTTTATCTTGTTTGCCTAATAATCGCAGCTCATAATTTTTAAGCAAGGATAAGATTGTTTCAAACAACATTTCCGCATCTTTCTTGTGTCTCGTCTTTGGTTCGCAAAGTGACAGCAAAAGGGTAGATCTCTTTCCACAATTTCTTTGGGAATCTGCTTAGTCATGTTCAAGGTTGCAGATACCATCTGGTACCCTGGTGTGTTTAGGGGTTCAGATGGGGCACAGGGAGCAAGCCAGGGACCGGCAAAACATTTCCTGATGGTATAAGTGGACTGAGTCCCTATGTTCACGTTCCTACTTAGGTCGTATAAACTGTATAACATTTGGTGCCTTTTTTTCTAAAACTTTTAAAATCGCATATACCAGTTCTTCCAATTGGATTTTTGTAGTTTTGGTCTCACTTTTATCGATTACATATTACTTAATTTTTCTCTTTTGTGTTGGGATTTTTCTTGTGTTGTGTTTTCACTTTATTACTGTTTGTGTGCTGCATAAATACTTAGCAGTGCTGTGCTCCAAGTTAAGCCTGACTGATTTTGTGCCAAACTCCCAGAGGGTTAGCTATAGGTTTTGTGGTTCAGCCTGACAAGGATTGTGGCTGTTGCCTGAATGATGCTTCCACCCCTTAACCAATAACCCAATTTCTCACAGTGCCTAAATCGTTGCCCCGGCAATGCATATTCATTGCATGTGGTCCCTCATTTTGAAATACTTTCAACCAAAGGCAGAAGATGATGTGATTTTGTTCCATGGATCCTAATTCACGTAATGTCCATTTAAACAACTTCTAGGCATCGCTAAAAGACCTTGCATGCTGACAAGAGCTTTGCTCAGAGGGCAAAGGAGTGACCAACAATCCTACAATCGGAGTCCACTTCAGAGAAGGAGTTTCAGAATGAAAAGACTTCAACAAGGAGTGATCTGTACTGAAAAAAAGACTGCTTTAACGTTACCACATTGCAATGTGCTGGTGTCCTGGAAATTGAACAAAAGTTAGGTTACACTTAAAAGCGGTGGTTCATTTGTGAAAATGGAGGCACCAGGGCCCTTGTCAGGAGGACACAGCAGCATGCAGGACCCACTCTCCCTGCAAGGGCTGCCATGACAGCACCAAGACGACTAACCATTGCACTCTTACAAGTTTCACAATGCAGACTATTCCAGGCCCACAATGCCGTAAGAATGGCTTGGTGGCAGGTTTTAGTAATGTTTAATGTATATTGAATTAATAAACAACTCTAAATTAGACAAACATCACCACCAGGTGGCAGACTGCTGCAGTAAGTGCCAGTCTTGACAATTAAGTACCGGTGCCGAGCACTGGAATCCACCAGCTCAAATTAGGCACTGCTGAGAAGTGCAGTTATAGGTCTCCGACAGATTGTGGCGATGCCTTACAGAAACAAGGACTGCGTCAACTTCTCAGCTTTGCAAGTGGCTTCCATGCTCCTCAAAGCACGGTCCTTACAGTAACTGGTTTAAACTCAGGAGGTGACACCAAGGAGTAAAAATGACTTCAAAGTTGCAGTCTCCTGAAGATCAGGCTGACTAGAAACTGGACACATGGTTTGACCTAGTAACCCTGAAAACATACTTACAGAAGAAGGGGGCTTTACTATTGGTTTAAGATGGTAAACGTATGGCAAGTTCAACTTATGACTTTACAAAAAAAAAATGTTTTAAAAACTCACCTCTCATTTGATAGTAAAGCCTAGTACTGGACATTCATATGAGGGAAGAATTTTATAAGGAAGCTGGCCCAGTGTGTGGTGGACACCTAGGGTGTTACACCTTATACTGGGTCCAAGCAAACCCCTATTAGTGAGTGTTACAGTGTCTAGACAGCCAGGGCTCTCTAGGGTAGCTGTGGTGAGCAGCCAGGACCTATCTAGGAGGCATGTGAAGCACTTGCAATACCACGGAAGCCCCAAGTCACTTACCACACATGAAAGGAACCAACAGTGTTTCAAAAATAAAGGTACTTTATTATAGGCACACCACACTAGGCTACTATAAGTATACTTCCCTCTGGAAGTATGAACACAACAAATATATACAGGTAATTAATTAGGAAGAGCATAGATTAGCAATGGCCATATGGGGGGTGCGAATCCATATACTAAAAAAGTGGAATGCAAACGGGTGTCCCCCACCAGAGTGTATAGTGTAGTTAGACAAGCACTGGGAGACAATTGAACCCCAAGAGGTAAGTACCTAGAAGATCCCCAGCAGCCGGATGCAGAGAGGTAAGTTACCCTGTTTCCCCCAAAGGCTAACATGGGACATCAAGGTTGGAAAATGCAGAAGCAGGACAGGACCAGTGGAACCCAAGGGCGGACTCCAGGTGAAGAGGATCTGCATAAGAAGGGACAGAGTCCAGTCCATGCAGGAGTGTCCAGGTAGGATAGGAGCCAATGCCCAGCCTTCTGTAGCCTAAGAGCCGGGTCAACAGTGATGGATGAAGTTCAGCTGCGGGGTCCGAGAGCTGCAGAGGAGTCTCTGAAGTCACCTACAAGCTGTCCCTCGCCAGTCACCGGATTGCAGATGGGTCGGTGCTCAGGATGGCCACCAGCAAGTACAAACAAATGCTAAGGAGTTGTTGGGAGCTTTGCAGAGCTGTGAAGGACTTGACCCTTGGAGGGGAAGCTTGGGTTGACCCTCAGAAGACAGGAGAGCCAGCAGAAGCAGTCAGAGCCCACACTAGCACCCCACAGGCAGCAGGCACAATAAGTTGCAGTGAGGCCCAGTCAGCACACCGGAAGAGGAGTCCACATCGCTGGAGCAGCAGAGAGGAGACTGTCCTTGCAGAGGTAGAGTGCTGAGGACTGGAACTACTTGGAGCCTGAAGATCCCTCTGAGCAGGAGTCAACAAGCCTTGTTTCTTCCAACAATACCCAATGGAAGAGGCAAGGGCTTACTGTCTCCCACGTTGAACAGAAGGCAGAGACGACCCAGGGGATCCCTCAGAACCACCACCTGTCTTGGAGAATCTTTGCAGATCCGGAGGACAGAAGATCCACCAGCCGGACATAGTTGCCTTAGGTGCCTGTGGATGCAGGGGAGAGACTCATTCACTCCAAGGGGGATTCCTTCTGGCTTCCAGGTGCAGCTGGAGTCTTGCCGACCCCAGAGGATACACAGCCTTGGTGATGTTTCAGAATGCTGACAGGAACCGTGGAAACAATGTTGCAAGGAGAGGTCTTCTTAGGCAGTGCAGTCTTGTTCTGTTCCTGTGTAGCCCAGCAGCAGTTTCGGAGGCCGGGGGCAGAAGATGTCTTTGCAGAGGAGTCCTGGTGGAATCTTGCATGATGAATCTGGGGACCCACCCTAAAAGGAGTCCCTAAATAACCCAAAAAGGGGGTTTGGTCACTCCTTGGAGTGACCAATTATCAGGAGGGGTATCAAATGTCAGTTACCTGGCCTTCCCAGTCAGATGCTCCCATAGGCCTCTGCACATCTTGTTTCCAAGATAGCAGAACCAAGTGGCCACCTAGAGGATCTCTGGGCAACTCCCTTGGGGTGGTGCTCTCCCTTTCCTTTGTGTGTTTCGTGCTAGAGCAGGGACCAGTGGTCCCTGGACTGGTGCAAACTAGATTATGCAAGGAGAGCACCAAATGTGCTCTTAAAAGCCATACGGTGGTGTGGGGAGCCTACCCCTCCCCAGCCCAATAACACCTATTTCCAAAGGAAAGGAGGTTGCACCACTCTGCTATAGTAAATCCTTTCTTCTGCTGTCCCCTCCTTGATCTGATCCAGCAGCAGGTGGGCAGAATTGTGTCTGAGGAGCTGCAGCAGCACGGGCTGCCCGCAGACCTTAGAAGACTGGTAAGAGCAGAACTAGGGGATGCTCTAAGGAACCCCAAGAGTGCATGGAATCATGCCCCCAATACTGGAATCAGTACTGGTGGTATGATTCCGACATGTTTGCTACCAAACATGCCCACGTTCGGAGTTGGCATTATGTAGCTGGACCAGTGGCCAGTATATAGCTAAAATGGCTTCCCCACACTTATGAAGTCCGGGGTATTGGAAATGGAGTTCATCAGGGCACCCTGCAAAGACACAGGGAACTGCACCCTGCCCTTTGGGCTGAAACGGCCAATGTTAGGGGTGACCTACAGTGACCTGGTGTAGTGACCAGCAGTGAAAGGGTGCATGCACCTTTTCACACAGGCTGCAAATGGCAGACCTGCAGACAAAGTTTGCATGTGCTCCCATGGGTGGTATAATACATGCTGCAGCCCATGGGGGACGCCTGGGGTACCAATGCCCTGGGTACCTAAGTACCACGTACTAGGGACATACATGGGGGCACCAGTATGCCAATTGTTAGGTGTATGAAGTACCAAGACAACCAAATGTGGAGGAGGGAGCACCGTCACTGGGGTCCTGGTTAGCAAGATCCGAGTGAAAACAGTCTAAGCACACTGACATTAGGCAAAAAGTGGGGGTAACCATGCCACAAAGTGTGACTTTCCTACAGAAGCCAATCAGTTCATGCAGTGGATGAAGGAATCTGTGCAGCTGAATACACTTTTCATAGAAATAGCTGTCAGACGTTGTAGAAAGGAGTGGAGAAGCTGCAGTGTGAGAACTACTGTCTGGGACACGCAATGCTACGGTTAAAGATTTTTAAATGACAAGTTAATGACATAATAAATAATGAAAGGGGAACTGAGTGATGAATTTTCAGTGTACGAACTACAGTTGTCAGTAATACAATAGCACGTGGACCCTAGTGCAAGCGAGGCAACGGGCCCCCTCACTAGTGTGACATCTCAGTCCATCACCTGCCCCAACACTCCTCAGCCTCCTTCGACAGTCTGCATCTACCATATCGAACCTCACTACCATTCTGAAACACACTCTTGCATCTCCCTTCCTGAAATTCAAAACCATAACCCTAAAAAGCATGACCAAAGCCGATACGTTTGGCCCTTGTAAAGTGCATGCGCATTAAGACATAATATGCAAGGACCCCCACACACTGCGGGTCTCCCTTAGGCACCTCTCACACTGCACACACATAGGCATATGCCCCACTCTGCAGTGAGGTGCAAAGCTGGACCAGAACCCAGACCCTGAGGCCACCCCCACAGCACAGCAGGTATCAGGTGAGTGCAGGGCCTGACCAGAAACCAGAGTCTGCAGCCCACCCCACTGCGTCCAGCCAAACACCATGTGCAGCAACTGACGCCATCCATATGCGTGGTGCAGACGATGTGGCTGAGTATCATCCATTGCACATAGCCAGCCCTGCATCCCACCCCCACAGCACAGCAGGTATCAGGGGAGTGCAACAGGCAGGGTGCAGGGTCTGACCAGAAACCAGAGTCTGCAGCCCACCCAGTCTTGCTGAACGCCATGTGCAGCAACTGACGCCATCCAGATGCGTGGTGCAGATGATGTGGCTGAGCATCATCTGCTGCCCATATCCAGCCCTGCAGCCCACTCCCACAGCACAGCAGGTATGAGGTGAGTGCAACAGGTAGGGTGCAGGGTCTGGCCAGTAACCAGAGTCTGCAGCCCACCCACTGCGTCTTGCTGAACGCCATGTGCAGCAACTGACGCCATCCAGATGCGTGGTGCAGATGATGTGGCTGAGCATCATCTGCTGCCCATATCCAGCCCTGCAGCCCACTCCCACAGCACAGCAGGTATGAGGTGAGTGCAACAGGTAGGGTGCAGGGTCTGGCCAGTAACCAGAGTCTGCAGCCCACCCACTGCGTCTTGCTGAACGCCATGTGCAGCAACTGACGCCATCCAGATGCGTGGTGCAGATGATGTGGCTGAGCATCATCTGCTGCCCATATCCAGCCCTGCAGCCCACTCCCACAGCACAGCAGGTATGAGGTGAGTGCAACAGGTAGGGTGCAGGGTCTGGCCAGTAACCAGAGTCTGTAGCCCACCCACTGCGTCTTGCTGAACGCCATGTGCAGCAACTGACGCCATCCAGATGCGTGGTGCAGATGACGAGGCAGAGCATCATCTGCTGCACGTGACCAGCCCTGCAGATCAAGGATTTCCACCTGTGGTGGGTTGGGTGTAGAGCATGGATGTAAACGAGGCCCTGCGTTCAACCCCTGCAGAAACAAACCCTGTCACTCACAGTTTTTAGCAATCTCTCACTCACTCACTCACTCATTGGCCCACAATTTCACTCATCTCACTTTATGCATGTCACACGTCATGCATATCACTTGCAGAACCTTTTTTAATTGTTTGTTAGTTTTTCTGTTTTTAAAATTTTGGGGATAAAAATGAAAAATACAACTGGAAAAGTAGAAAAGGAACCTAAATTCTAACAAAGAAAACATAGCGATTTGCACGTGCCAGCACCTCGGCTTTTAATGCTCATGCACTCTTTTCTCCAGTGGACATCACTGTTTCACAGACAGTGCAAGCCAACAGTGATGAAGCATGTATCAATCATCTCTTCCCTGTGGCAGGATGTCCTCTGCCAGTCTGCTGCAGGAAGGAGAGCATGCTGTAATGTGGTGGGGGATGTTGATGTCACCTCTTCAGAGTCCCTTTTCTGCATTGAATTACCTCTGATGCTAATCATTTAGGTCCTTACAGGTTCCAGGGGTACTAAAAGAATGTTTGCACGTCTCCCTGCTGAGTTTCTTGTCAGGTGATGTGCATGTGCAAACTTTGTCAACAGCTTTTTCTCACCAGCAAGGAGGATAAAAACACTGGCTCGGTTGGAGAGCTGGTGGTTTCAGCCTAATCATGATTGGTGCCCTGAGCAGCTTTTCGTGGATTGGCCCTTTGCTGGTCATTCTACGCATAAGCCCTTCTGAAGTTAGGAAACATCTTTTTTTATTCCCGAAAAGGGAGAACACCTTGTCTCCTTTGCTGTGGGTCTCCTTTTGCAAGGAGTGCAAGGGTATGTAGTAGGAGGACAGGAACTGTTTAAATGTGAAGTAATATACTATGGGGGTCATTATGACCCCGGCGATCGGTGGTAATATGGCAGTAAGTATCGCCAACAGGCTGGAGGTACTCATCGCCATATTACAACAATGGCGGGTTGGCTGAAGCCAACTTGCCAATGTACCACTCCGACCGCCATGGCGGTGACAGCCAGGCTGGAGATATCTATTTCCAGCCCAGCTGCCATCACTGTTCCGCCCGCGGGATTATGACCCCGCCAACCACCATGGTTTTTGTGGCTTCCTTACCGCCACAAAAACCATGGTGGTAGGCACCATCAGTGACAGGGAATTCCTTCCCTGTCACTGATAGGAGTCTCCCCCCGTTACCTCCCACCTCTCCAAAGCCCCACCACTACCCTCTACATACACGCTCCCCTCTTCACACACACACACTTTCCCACAAACATCCACGCATGCAGACATCCACTCGAACACACCCGCACACACTTTCACGCAGACATGCATTCGCATATCACAACATACACGCACTCACACCTTCATACATGCACACTCGCATCCAACACGCAACACACAAACGCATCCACAAACACACAGACATACACACACACACAACACTTCCAATCCCTCTCCCCTGTCGGAGACCCCGATTTACCTGTAGTCAGGGGGTCCTACGGCAGGAGACGGGATGGGACGCTGCTGCCACCAGCAGCGTCCGCCAGCAGAACACCGCCAGGCCGTATTATGGGTCATAATAAGGCCGGCGGCAGTCTACTGATGTGGTGCTGCTGGTGGCAGCAGCACCACCTTACCGCCATCTGCCGCCATGGTCTCAGCCGGATTTCCACCATCCTTCTGGCGGAAATCTGACTGTGGTCATGATATGGCGGACAGCTGGTCTTTTGGCAGCCATCACCGCGGCGGTAGGCGATTTTTATTATAATGAGGGACTAAATCTTTGCAATAGGTTTCAAGGGTCCAGCAATCCTCTGCAGGTACCTGGGCAATGCCCTGGAATTGCGGCTCCAAAATGACTTAATACATGGAAATGTTTGAAACTATCAGTACAGCCCTGTTGCTCTTAGCACACTCCTGGCATCAAATAATAACAATTATTTTTTCTTCTAAGCAAACTCAACTTTATAAAAAGTTACAGAATAACCAACTTTGATTTTGGAGTGGTTGACTATCAAATTGGTGCCCTGCCTTCCCATTCTTGTGAGACCAGTTCTTCATCGTAGGATTGTTTCAATCGGAGCTGTGGAGTGTCTGTAGATCCTTTGAATCCCACAAAAAACTGAAAGGTCCAACCAGCCACCCAATCTTAAAATCAAGTCCACACCATGTAGAAACAAGCATTTGCAATGCAACGGGTCTTGCATTTCGTCGAGTTAGAGCTATTAGCATTGTAAACTCCTACCCAGATTTTTCTTTCCACGTTAAATGGGAAAAAATACCTAGCGTGATCGCGCTGTATAAAACACAGCGCAATCGCGCTGCAAAATAAAGAAAAAAAGTAGTCCAGAAACCATATGGAAAACATGGAGTCTTGTATGTTTCCAGTAGTTGGTCGGTGCGCTCGAGGAGGGCTAAATACCGGAAAAGGCATGACGTATGCATGCCTTACACGAATGAAAGCAAAGCAAGCAGGTTTTAAAAGGCAAGCCCACGAACCAATGAAAGGGACTGACGTGACATGGGCGTGGTAAGAAGCCCAAAGAGAGATTACATCAATGGACGGAGCACTTTGCGCTCGCCCCTAAAAAAAGAGCTCACCCATTGGAGGGCACGATTTTGTGTTCGTTCATTCACATGCCAGACAGAGTTCAATCCACTGCCATCATGTCATCTCAGGCTACCCGGAAAGGCAAAGGAGCAGCAGGGACAAGAACATCTTCTGTACAACAAGTTGGTGTTGTGTTGGTGGATGTCACATCAGGGGCTTCTGCTGTGTCTCACTGTAGGAGGCTGGCCCTCTATGAGGTGTACAAAACTAGGCACACTATGCAGGGGGTCCAGGCATCCCCATGTTGGTTTCCAGAGGTAAAAGTTAGACCACCTAATGCTCCAATTTTTACGGTAGTTGGTTGAGCAGTTAGGCTAATCCAGGAGATGTGCTAAGTACTTGCTGTACTCACAAATCCAATCATGCACCACAGACACTCAATGAATAACTCAAGACCAGATTTTATAAAAACACTTCAGATTTTTATATAAATTTTAAAAACAAAATCTTTAGAATATGTTAAGTACTTTTCTTGTTATGACTTTTTGAAGTTTTAATAAAGTTAGTCTTTTTGTGCGTAATTGCGCACCATAGGAATCAATAGGCAGTCACTTTTAAAAATGCATTAAAAATCGTACAGTTGGGTTACCAGTCTCTTCTCTTACAGGGTGGCCAGAGTAGTCGGTGGGCACACTGTGCCAGCTGGAGAGCCTCAGGCAGCTCCAGGTTCCGATGGGAGCAGCGTTGGAAAGTCTCTTGGCACAGGCATAGGGCCACCTGGAGAGGCCACTTGGAAAAGGTGCTGGATTGCTGATTTAAAGTTGGTGCCTGGGGGTCCCCTTAGGCTGTTGAGGTCGCAAGGGTTTGGGGACCTGGAACACACAGGAGACCCCACGATGCAAGGCCCAGGACAGCGAGGTGCAGGGCACTTTGGAGGTCTTGGATACTGTGCGTAAAAGGACCCTTTGGAGCTGGAGGCAAGACTTCATGCAGGGTGTTGTGGGCACTCTTGTGGGAGGTCCAGGGTGTCACTGAAGTGCCTCGACTGGGGCTTCCTCCTGGTCCAGTTGCAGCTCTGGGGGAGATGTTGTTAGTGATGTTTGACGTGCACAGGTCAGTACTCGGGGTGTTGCCACTACTCAGCCACGGGAGGGCGCTGTGTCACCAGACAGGACACACTTGCAGGTCTCATCCAGGATGTCATTGGTGTGTTGTCGGGTCCGGCTCTGACTTCCAGTTGAGGAGTTGTCCTCCGGTCATTGAAGTGTCCCTCACCGGGTTGCAGGTTCCTGTGGTTATTGAGTGGTACCTACACTCAGGATGGAGTTCTCTGGCTATTTGCAAAGCTTGGAGGTCCTCGGGGTCTCTTAAGGTTGGTCCAGTGGTCAGCTCCTCGGCTTCGGCGATTGTCGGGACACTGGTGCAGCAAGAAGGGGTCTTGGAGCCTCTTCTTGTCCAGCAGGTCCTCTGTTCTCATCTTGTCGGGTTCTTTGGTGCTGTCTTCTTTTTTCCTGATGAATCGGAAATCTTGGTCTAGAGAAGCCCAGTAAATACTGAATTTAATTGGAGTTTTAGGGGGAACCTGATAGTGTCCAATGGGACACTGTAGGAAAGTACCATCTTGCCTGGCATGTTAACCCCATATTTTACTGTATATATGTTGTTTTAGTCTATGTGTCATTGGGACCCTGCCAGGCAGGGCCCCAGTGCTCATAAGTATGTGCCCTATATGTGTTCCCTGTGTGATGCCTAACTGTCTCACTGAGGCTCTGCTAACCAGAACCTCAGTGGTTATGCTCTCTCTGCTTTCCAAATTTGTCACTAACAGGCTAGTGACTAAATTTACCAATTCACATTGGCATACTGGTACACCCATATAATTCCCTAGTATATGGTACTGAGGTACCCAGGGTATTGGGGTTCCAGGAGATCCCTATGGGCTGCAGCATTTCTTTTGCCACCCATAGGGAGCTCTGACAATTCTTACACAGGCCTGCCACTGCAGCCTGCGTGAAATAACGTCCACGTTATTTCACAGCCATTTACAACTGCACTTCAGTAACTTATAAGTCACCTATATGTCTAATCTTCACCTGGTGAAGGTTGGGTGCAAAGTTACTTAGTGTGTGGGCACCCTGGCACTAGCCAAGGTGCCCCCACATAGTTCAGGGCAAATTCCCCAGACTTTGTGAGTGTGGGGACACCATTACACGCGTGCACTGTACATAGGTCACTACCTATGTACAGCGTCACAATGGTAACTCCGAACATGGCCGTGTAACACGTCTAAGATCATGGAATTGTCACCACAATGCCATTCTGGCATTGGGGTGACAATTCCATGATTCCCGGGTCTCTAGCACAGAACCCGGGTACTGCCAAACTGCCTTTCCGGGGTCTCCACTGCAGCTGCTGCTGCTGCCAACCCCTCAGACAGGTTTCTGCCCTCCTGGGGTCCAGACAGCCCTGGCCCAGGAAGGCAGTACAAAGGATTTTCTCTGAGAGATGGTGTAACGCCCTCTCCCTTTGGAAATAGGTGTGAAGGCTGGGGAGGAGTAGCCTTCCCCAGCCTCTGGAAATGCTTTGATGGGCACAGATGGTGCCCATCTCTGTATAAGCCAGTCTACATCGGTTCAGGGATCCCCCAGTCCTGCTCTGGCGCGAAACTGGACAAAGGAAAGGGGAGTGATCACTCCCCTGACCTGCACCTCCCAGGGGAGGTGCCCAGAGTTCCTCCAGTGTGTCCCAGACCTCTGCCATCTTGGAAACAGAGGTGTCGGTGGCACACTGGACTGCTCTGAGTGGCCAGTGCCAGCAGGTGACGTCAGAGGCTCCTTCTGATAGGCTCTTACCTCTCTTGGTAGCCAATCCTCCTTCCTAGGTAGCCAAACCTCCTTTTCTGGCTATTTAGGGTCTCTGCTTTGGGGATCTCACCAGAAAACGAATGCATGAGCTCATCAGAGTTCCTCTGCATCTCCCTCTTCACCTTCTGCCAAAGGATTGACCGCTGACTGCTCAGGACACCTGCAAAACCGCAACAAAGTAGCAAGCCGAGTACTAGCAACCTTGTATCGCTTCATCCTGCTGGCTTTCTCGACTGTTTCCAGGTGGTGCATGCTCTGGGGGTCCCTCCTGGGCCACAGCAGCACCCAAAAACCTCTACCGTGATCCTTGCAGTTAGCAAGGCTTGTTTGTGGTCTTTCTGCATGGGAACACCTCTGCAAGCTTCACCACAACGTGGGACATCCATCCTCCAAAGGGGAAGTTCCTAGTCTTCTTCTTTCTTGCAGAACTCCAAGCTTCTTCCAACAGGTGGCAGCTTCCTTGCACCCTCATCTGGCATTTACTGGGTGCCTGCCCACTCTCGACACTGTCACGACTATTGGACTTGGTCCCCTTGTTTTACAGGTACTCAGGTCCGGAAATCCACTGTTGTTGCATTGCTGGTGTTTGTTCTTCCTGCAGAATCCCCCTATCACGACTTCTGTGCTCTCTGGGGGTAGTAGGTGCACTTTACACCTACCTTTCAGGGTCTTGGGGTGGGCTATTTTACTAACCCTCACTGTTTTCTTACAGCCCCAGCGACCCTCTACAAGCTCACATAGGTTTGGGGTCCATTCGTGGTTTGCATTCCACTTTTGGAGTATATGGTTTGTGTTGCCCCTATACCTATGTGCTCCTATTGCAATCCACTGTAATTCTACACTGCTTGCATTACTTTTCTTGCTATTACTTACCTAATTTTGGTTTGTGTACATATATCTTGTGTATATATCTTATCCTCATACTGAGGGTACTCACTGAGATACTTTTGGCATATTGTCATAAAAATAAAGTACCTTTATTTTTAGTACTTCTGTGTATTGTGTTTTCTTATGATATTGTGCATATGACACCAGTGGTATAGTAGGAGCTTTACATGTCTCCTAGTTCAGCCTTAGCTGCTTTGCTATAGCTACCTTGTATCAGCCTAAGCTGCTAGAAACACCTCTTCTACACTAATAAGGGATAACTGGACCTGGCACAAGGTGTAAGTACCTCTGGTACCCACTACAAGCCAGGCCAGCCTCCTACAGACACTTACCTTTGGGTGGCTACACCAACTACAATGGCCACTTCCTGAAGGAAGGGTCACTTCCCTAAGCCCTATTGGATATTTTCCTGCCTTCCAACATGGAGGAAAATGAAATAGAGGGTCCACTTCGTCTTCAAGCCCCTAGGGGTGGTGCATGCTCAGTGAGGCCACTCCTCCTACTCTTTGTCTGGTTTCCCACCTTTGCTCCCACCAAAAGTAGGGACTTGCAAGGGGGGAAGCCCTCTGCTGTGAGAAGCAGGCCTGGAGGCTCGAGTTTCAGGGGCTGTAACACTATGAAGCTCACCACCAGGGTGTTGCACATTCCTGAGGGAGAAGCGTTAGCTCCTCCACCCAGGAAGAGCATTGTCTTACAAACCAGAGAGCAATGGCTCTCCCCCAGGTTTGTATATTGGCCATCTGGAAGTGGCAGGTTGGATGGAACCAGTCGGCAACTATGCCAGGTTAAGTTAGCTTTTGCAGAGGACACCTCTAAGGTGCCCCCTGGGTAAACTTGAATGTTAATTCCAATATTGGTACCAGTTTGTATTTATCATTCTGAGTTGTTTGATACCAAACAACCCACGGTTCAAAGTAGCCATTATGTAGCTGGGAAACTCGTACTGACCAGTGTCCAGCACATATATTAAAATGACTGCTCTGTTCACTCACTATGTCCCAGGTTTGGCAAGGACACAGTGGGGGCATATTGCTCATGCAAATATGCCCTCACATATAGTATGGTGCACCCTGCCTTAGGGCTGGAAGGCCTGCTAGAGGGATAACGTACCCATACCATATGCAGGGTATGGTGGACACAGCACACAGGGAGTGTGCCTTGTCAAGTTTGTATTTTAGGTTTGCACCAGGACATTCATCCTGCTATGGCAGTGCTGGGTGCATCTGGGTGCAGGGCCCTAGAGGGTGGCACAATCAGTGCTGCTGCCCTCAGGGGCCTACCCCTAATACCCCATGCCCTGGGTACAGGTGTACCTATTTACTAGGGACTTACAGTAATATTTAAGAGTGTATATAGTTGTGCCAAGAATCACAACCGATTTAGGGAAAGAACTCTGGCCCAGGGAGCCTGGTTAGCAGGGCCCTGGGCACTACCAGCTTCTAGAACACATCAACATCAGGCAAAAAGTGGGGGTTAACCATGCAAAAAGAGGTCTCCTCTCACACTCATCCCAAAAAAGACCTTGGTGTGGATGTTTTTTATACACCCACCTGGAGAAAATAAAGTAAATGTCTGCAAGGTTACATGACCACTTTGTGATCAGGAGTTACAAAGGAGCCATCTAGGCATGTCTTTTCAAGGGGTGTCAGGCATGAGGAACCATCTAGAGCTATGCATCCCAATGAAGTCTTCAATGTGAAAGTTCAAAGAAAGGGGCAGGAAGATGAAGATGTCATCAAAGACATTACCCAGCGCAATGAGGACTAGTCTGATACATGTCTTCTGTTGTTTGCAACATGCTGCATCCCAGTAAAAACAAGCATTTTCAATGCAATGGGTCTCACATTTGCTCGAGTTAGAGCTATTAGCGCTGTAAAGAAAAAAAAATGCTGCACGATCGCGCTATGTAAAATGCAGCGTGGAAAATACACAGATAAAGTAGTCCGGACCTCAGGCTGAAAACATTGAGCCTCGTATGTTTGTAGTAGTTTACCGGTGCTGTGTAGGTGGACTAAACACTGGAAAAGGCATGACGTATGCATGCCTTTCACAAATTAAAGCAAGCGGATTTTAAAAGGCAAGCCCACGAACCAATGTAAGTGACTGACGTGGGATGGGTGTGGTTTGAAGCCCAAAGAGAGATTACAGAATGGACAGAGTGCTTTGCGCTCGCCCATAAAAATGTATTTGTTCAAGTGAAAAAAAACAGCGCATCGTCTCTTCCACAATGAATCAGCATTTATTCACACTTCAAGAACAAATAAGATACATACAAAAAATCTTAACATTAAAAAAGGTTCACAGTTTAAAACAAATCATGTTATAAAAAAATATCAAAAATGTTTGTTAAAAAACAAAAAAATGACATCAAAACCTATAAAATTATTTTAAAACCTTAAAAAAGGTTACTTTTGTACCTCTTCCTTGAACCTTACAGACAGGAATCACTAAACAATGAGCTGTCCAATCTAAAGTATTTATTGCATCTCAGTTTGCTTCAACAGCTTTGCCAACTCCTCTACAACTCTTCTCAGACATTCTAAATGAAACATAATTACAGGGCGACTTAAAGGCACAGAAAAAGAGAGGATGGAGGTATCTTCCATGTAACAAACACAAAGACACAGACCTGATGTGAAAACTGCAAAACCAACAACAAAGACAATACAGAAAACACTATAATGAACACAAAACAATCACACCCATGCAAACACAATCAAGAGTCATAACAAATAAAGATAAGCATACATTATAGTGATTCACCATGTTACAAAGGTCTTTCGACCACAATATCTTTGAAATTCCAAATTCTACCATGTTCCAACTTCACAGATTCCTGTTTATCTTTCACCACCTTTTGCGGACTACTATATGTTATCCATCACTTCTTTTTCTTGGCAATCTCACAAAAACGTGATCACCCACTTTGACAGCTAAATCTTTTGTACTTTTGCTCTTGCCAAAATACTCTTTCCTTTTAAATTGTTTTTTTAATTCCCTTATTGTCACCCTTTCAATGTTTTCTTTGCTCAACACATTTGAAAAACACAATTTTTACCTAATCCAAGGAGGACATACCAGTGTACAAGGTGTTCTTTTGCAAAATAGTTCAAAAGATGTCAAACCTGTAGTAGAATACGGTGTAAATGTTTGATAAGAGCATCCTTCGAGCACTCTCCATGGTCTTCGAGAGCTGGATCACCTCTTTAAGAGTCCTATTGAAACTAACCACCATCCCATTGTTCTGGGGATGATACAAAGCACATTTTTTGTGAACTATTCTCCTTGCAATCAGAAACTCAGACAAGGCTCCTGAAGTCAATTGCACAATATTGTCAGGTAATAAACACTTGGGATTACTTTCTCCGGCAAAAATGTCTGATAAACATTTGATAACATCAAGTGGAAACATCATGTATTAAAATTACTTCTGGGTATCGTAAAAACATGTCCACAAGAACAAATAAGTACACACTGCCACACTTTGAAAACAGAGGTCCCACAATATCAAATGTGCTCTCAGTCTAAGGAGCATGAGGAAGCTTTCTGCACATCAGTGGAGCATACCTCAGCTTTTTATACTTATCATTTAAACTGCACTATATACATTCCTGCACTAACCTCTCAGGTCGAAGATCCATTCCTGGTCATGAATACAACAAACTCGATCTTTCCTTGGTCTCGCTGGTACTCTAATATCCCTCATGAGCAAGAACCAACAACTTATCTCACACTCCTGCAGGAGCTACAATCCCCTTCTACAGAGAGCTCACGAAACAACTTCCTACACCACTTACCTTCATCTTCAAAAACATTACAACAGTCACCTATGGATATCATCTGACAAATTCTCTTCAATACAGATCTCTGGTCTGACTTAGATAACCGTTCTTCATGAGGAATGCAATTCAAAGCGCCAGCACAACCTTGGAAATCCTCTTCCTCCCACCAAGTGTCTTTAATTTTCACCAGAAGTGTTGCACACTAACCTTGACAAGCAATCTTCTGGTTTATTATCAACACCTGGTATATAATGGACTTCAAAATGATAATCTTGCAAGGCAAGTATCCATCTACAAATCCGAGACGAGACACCATGCAAACCCTTGTAAGCAAAAAGCACACCTAGTCATTTGTGATCAGAATGTACCAAGAATTTAGTACCCCACAAAATTTAGTTAAACTTGTTAATGGCCCGATACATAGTCAGCGCTTCGTTTTTATTGTGGAATAGCTGCTCCCTGCTTCTTTCAAACTCCTTGAAGGAGAAGCAATAGTAACTTCATATCCTTCTTGTTTTTGTTTAGCAACAGCTCCAAGACCCTTCACACTGGTATCTGCGGTACTGTAGCAAGGTAATCCAGGTACAAAACTTTTCAAAGATGGTGTCTTGGACAAGCATTCCTTAATCTCCTTAAATTCTTGTTCACAATCCTCATGCTAAACAAATGTTTGTCCTTTCCTTAACAAATTTCGATTGGCAAAAGTTCTACTTGTAAAATCCTGAATAAAAGAATAAAATTCAGCCATCTCCAAGAAATTCTGAACTTCTTCTTTCTTACAGGGTTGAGGCAACTCCACAATATTGTCAACAAGTATCTCCTTAGGACGACCAAAAATCCCTAGAAATCACATGACCCGAAAACATTATCTCCTCACATCCAAATCTGCATTTGCTACCTTTGAAGGCAATGCCCATATTTTTGAAAATCTCAAGAATCTTCTTAATGGAATTAACGTGATCATCTAGCAAATCATTAAAAGTAAGCACACCGTCTTCAAACAATTTCACATTGGGCAAGTATCTAAATAAATTTGACATCAATCTTTGAAAAACCACAGCAGCAGAACACAAACCAAATGGCATATGGTTAATTCTGAAACTACCAAATGGAGTAATAAAAGCAGTGAAGTGTTTTGAATCTTCCATTAACTCAATCTGACGATAGGCACAGGTCAAGTTTAACGCTGTAAGATACTTAGCTCCCGGATGTAATGAGATCATTTAAGTTATACTGGGAAATGGAAAACAATCTTCCACCTCTCTTTCATTAAGTTGTTTCAAATAGACAAATATCCTGATATCACCATTGGGTTTAGACACTACCACAACAGGCGCAAACCACTCTGTGGTTTCTATGGTGTCAAAATTGCCCTCTGAGCAGAGTCTGTCCAATTCTTTTTTAACCTGATATTGCTGATAATGTCCTCAACCTTGCAAAAAATGGTGTGGCATCAGGTTTCAAATAAATATGATGCAATTACACATCCCACTTTATCAGAGAAAACTTCTGGAAAATCTTTAAGTAACAAATCAAGGAGCACATTTTGAGAATCAACTTTGTGCACCAGGACTTGAGAAAAAGAACTATCAAGATAAATACCCAAATGGTTTGGATGAGGCCAACTTAGCCCAGCCCCACTGCCATGCACAGTGGAAGTAACTCACCTTGGTAGGGCAGGAAAGTTGCAGATGGTTGGGTGCTCATGCTACCCACCCTGCTGTGCATAGCTGCTTGTGTGCAGTGGGAATTGGTCACTAGTAGCAGTACGGGCCCAGGATCTGCTATAAAAACCTCCAGTAAATGTAGGGTTTGTGGCTTTTCTGTAGATTATGTGATGCAGCCAACCCCTGCCTCACATGGTAATGACGATCTGTTGTAGAGGTAAGCTATCCAATAACAAGTTGTTTACAGGCCCTGTATATTACATCACTCATCAAAAGTTAAATGACATCATTGATGATGTCACTGAGGGCATCATACAATGATACAGGTCATGTATGGAAACCACTAATATCTTGCTAGCTCCCAGTCCAGTATTCAAGTGCCCACTGCTTTCTCCTTGCTTTTCCCCTCGTTTATGTGTGCCTTCTCCTTGCTTTTCCCTTGTTCTCACTGCTTTCGCCTTGTTATTCCCCCATTTTTTGTGCATTCTCCTTGCTTTTCTCTAATTTTCACTGCTTTCTCCTTGCTTTTTCCCCACTTTTTTCTCTGCCTTTTCTTTGCTTTTCTTTTGTTTACACTGCTTTCTCCTTGCTTTTCCCCTGCCACCCATGCATACTGCCTTTTACTTCCTACCCCCCACCTAGCCCCGCCCACCGCCTCCCACCCCCCCTCTGTCCTCCCAGGACCGACTTAATGGAGGCCCTAACATGAACTGATTGAGCGGGTCCCAGGCCAGCTCTCCCCGGGCTGCTGCATCTCTCTTGCTCCTGTCTTCTCCTTGGTTTTTCAGCACCTTGAGTGGGTGATTTGCCACAATTTTGTAAATCCTTGCTCAATTTTGGGAGGAAGGGATCTTCCTTTCCTCTTTTGTCCATATGGCCCTGGATGGGAACCCAATTCACCTTCTACCCATGTACAACCCTAGAAATTGGCCCCTACTCTCAGCTTGGAACCAGTCTGTTTAGAGCTTCTCTCTTGCTTTGGCTTAGAGCTGTGCTGCTCCAGCCCTTTGTTAACCCTGATGAATAGCACGTGAAGGCTAACATTGCAAGTTTATACAGTGCAGATACACCCTTTGTGCAGGGTGATGGCTCTCGCAGCAGGCAGGGATGGTGCCAGCTCCAACCAGAAGCATGCAGAACATGGGCACAATGAGGTGTGAAGACTCTGTACCTATCATCACCAACCTGAAGAACCAATCAGTGGAAGACCAACGGGAACTCCTGCCTAGAAATATTTTCACCCTCAACAACAGGATATGCTGACTGACCTCCTCTCTCCACTACGATGCACTAATGGCAGTGCCCAGGAAAGACTAATCAGCAATTCCCTCCAAGAAGGTCTGCATAGAATTTGTAAGAGAAACCCTGTCTCTCTTCTCCCTCACTTCGGAGTCTGGTCCCTTACCTTCAGCATCAAGAATGCATTCGCACTGTCTAGGGAAGCGATGGATCTTGTGCTATGTCAGAGCAGGGGCTCTCCAGATTGGATTCCACTGGCACAACGATCAGGCTCTTACCACAACACGGGGCCTTGCTACCAACCATACCGACATGTACTTGACACACACGGGACGGCAGCGCAAGAATCTGGGCATCACATGAAAGTGGAACTTTACATGAGCGGGGCATGTAGGGAACACTGTCCTTAAAACAGAGAAAAAGATGTTTTCAATTCAAAATATTCACAACAATTGGCATTCTGTCACCACCAGTTAATGCCAATAACCAAGGACATGGACAGTACTGCCAGGTCACAGAACAAGTTTTGGATCTTAGAGTCGGGTCACTCAGGACCGGGGTACATGAAGTAAACATTCCCATCCCAACAAATAGACCTACACTTAGCACTGATATCCAACAGCTGAGGTACTTACCTGGCTCCAACACTGCCCCATGCCTGACCTGAGTGTAGAAGAATATACATGCAGACAATACAAATAAAGTAATCATATCAAAAGGTCTGGAGCCATATCCAGATGAAGCTCCATTTGTGTGAAGGCTTCTTCAACCCGCCAACAGTATCTCCTTCAGCATTGCTTTCCATGTCCGCATGAGCAGCCTGAAGCCAAATGCCCCTATGCACTTCTCACTGTCAAAGCATTACACCTACCCAAGACAGCACTAGGGAGCCCACTCATTGCATATATTCATGTAGTACATGGCAATGGTGTAGTCCTAAAACACCAGATCCTACCTTAAACGTGGAAAAGAAAGGTCATTGGAACCAACCTGATTACCCTAATCTCCCACAGATTGCAATGACCCACCTTCAGCTTTCACAAACTGTGGTCCCGAGGCATCAGGAAGGCCTCCATCGCAAGCTGAACATGACATCACCAGAGAACAAAACCAGGTCTCTTGAGTCCCAGCCAGGTCCTGGCAAACATTCTGCTTGCCATGAAGATTTCCATCTCTTGTCCTAGATGCTGTGACCTCTGGATCCTCAATGACCCTTATAAAGGTCTCAATGGCAGCCTGCTTTGAAGTGCCAACAGGATTTCAGAAGACTCAACAGACGTAGAAACTGTACAGCCTGAAACAACCTTTGCAGCAGAAACACTTTCATGAGAGGAATAACTACAATGTTCATGGTTAACATACGTTTTCAGTAGGGAGGTTTGGGAAATGTATAGCTTAGACCGCAATGTCACTACTGCCAAGAGCGCTGACAGCCCTGTTTAGTTTGAGCCAATAAAATGCCTGCACTGCCTGTAAATACACATCAAACACAGCCACAGGTGAAGAGGGTCCCTGGCAGGCACAGCTCCAAGCCTTTGTGAATGCACCAGTGGTACCCGCCTGCGTTGGTCTGATAGGGCTGCATGCCATGGAGACTGCGCCTGCACGATCGGGACTACAACTGCTGTGGTGACTGCCCCGGATCTGTCGTGGCTTGTGCTCGGTTTGGCTGAATAGCCCAGTTTGTATTAATTCCCACCCTGTGGCCAGAACTGCAGCCGCCGCGTCCACACCTGTGCACAGGGCCCAGTGCTACGGCTCATTGCAGAACCGAGCTGGGGAGTCGTATGTATGGAGGTGCCGGCCATGCCTCACCTCCTCTGGCAGGATGAAGAAGTTCCTAACCTTCTGTAACATCCTGTCTGCCGCATACTCTAACTAACTGGAGATTCCTCACCATTTCAATATTACCCAGGAACCAGACCGGATCTAGAAACCTTTTGAGCAGCACTCAAGGTGCAGGTAGGTGGCTTAAGCGCCACCAATCCATGCTGATGTCACTTCCTTTCTAGGTTGTCCATGGCCGCAGGCGCAGAGCCCAGAGCCCAGCAGTAGACTGAGATGGCCAGTGTGCAGATCTCTAAACCTGGGACCTTTACAGATGGAAGTAAGTTCAGATTACGCAATGGGGAGACAGTAGAGTCGTTGAAGAATGTGCAGTTAGAAAGAGCATCCACTAGAGAGAACTTTACTGAAGGGAACATTTCGTCTACAATACCTGCAGGTAGTGGGTCTGCTAACTGGCTCAGGCCTAAAATGTCCTCCAGGACTGAGAGGGTAAAGTGCCCTCATAGATGGACAAGACTATTAAACAATAGTGCTTTGTGAATGTGTGGACTGACACCCTCGTAGCAGCCTGGAAAATATCCAGGACAGAAACTCTATGTGCAAAGGTGACAGTAGCAGCCTTGGCTCTGGTGGAATGAGCTGCAAGCCTTCTAAGGGTTGCTCCTTAGCCAATGCACACCAGAATGCCTGGGAGTCCAACAAAGAGTCGATCCTCCACCTGAGGTTCCTTCGTAGATCAATGCAGAAACGTAACAGTCTTTTGGGATCCAAACAATTGAGTCTCTATTCATCCTTAGAGGGATGAGGTGGAGCAAGGGATGTGGGAACAGTGATAACCTGCCCAACATGAGTGACATCAGCTTCTTCACGAAGAATGTAATGTACGGTGGGTTGATAGGAGGGTCTGCAGTTCACACAGATTACGTTATGGCAATGAGATGCCAGAATCCAATAACCTCAGCAGCCCCAGAGTCATTCTTACTGAGATCCAGAATAGAGACTGAAACATCAAGATCATAGCCCGAATGTCATGGACTCTCGGCTCCAGGAGAAAGGCACGAAACTGGACCATATGCTGAAAAGCTCTAATGAAAGGAACAGTTTGCAGAGGCGTCAGGTGTGACTTCAGCTTGTTGATAGTGAACTTAAATGATGTTAAAAGATTCCCCATTGCCTGGAGGTAGCTGACGACTGCCAGGGCAAGCCCGCCTACAACAACCAGACGCTGAGGACAAATGGGAGCTTTGTGAAGTGACGATGCTCCTGGCCTACTGTGAACCGCTGGTAGAGCCTGTTGGTCTGCAGGATGTTGATGTGGATGGAAGCGCTCCCCATGTCCGATGCCACCATCCAGTCTCTAGGGTACTCATCCAGTTCCTTCTTTGTTGGAACCCTCTTTATGGCCCTTTAGCCCAAGCACTTCCTGCTGTCCAAAACGGACAGGTGGTCCTCCTCCAGCTGCCCTGAAGGTGGTGGATATTGTGGAAACTAAACGGAGGGCGTAGCCCCGATGGACACTTTAAGGACTCGCTCGACTGAAGTGATTTTTTGCCCCTTCTGGACGAAGAACACACTAACGTGGTTTTGTACCTGGAGAAGCATGGGACAGAGCTGCACACTGCCACTGCTGACATGAGGGTTGTTCTTGGGAACTGCGTCCTTGGCCACAAAATAGGTGGGAGGCTTCCTGGACTGGTGGCCTGGGTTGGCATTGTTGGTACTGCTAACCCGTACCGTATCCACATAGCAGGAGAAACTGTCTGAATGTCACAAAGGGGCCTGAGGAACATGCTGTTGCCGTGCTATTTCTTTAAAAATTCTAGGGCTGAGTGAGCTTTTTCACTAAATATATGGGAGCCCTTAGGACATGTTCATCAAAGATGCCTGGACATCCCCAGAGAAGCCTGTGGACCTCATCCATGTGTGGCGACTGACTGCCATACTGGTACCCATTGTCCTGCCTAGGCAGTTGGTGGGTCCAGCCCACAGTGAAGTGTAACAACGCATGAGAGATGTGGAGAGCTTTGCTAAAAGGAAGTACACTCTCAATCAACAGGAGCAAATGTCACATACACCACTAAAGTGGGCCAGCTCCACTTCAACTGTCTTCAGTTCCAACATTCCAGGTTGTTGGCGAGAGTGGATGTCATACACAATATTCTACAGCTATACAACACGAACAACTACTTTTGCTGCCTCACGGCAGTCTTGGATGGCTTGAATCACAGACACCTGTAGGCCACCAAAAACTCCTGGCAAGACGTGTGCCGTGTATCCCAAACTGCATGGAAGTAGATACCTAGAGGACACCTTCTGCTGACAGAGCGCAGGGCAAGACTGGATGAGAGGAACATGAGCGTGTGGAATGCTTCAATGCACTTAGATTCACAATCGTGGGGTGGTGGGAAAGTGTTTAGGGTTAACACTTGTGGACACCTTTATCACCAGACTCTGAGGTGTGGGGTGCTGGGCCAAAAGTTACAAGTCATGGGATGATGGCGACTAGCTGTTTACGGGGGGCCCAGAGCATGGATTTGCCCATGCGCCTAAAAGAGTGTCTGTTAAGGCCTCCTTAAAGGGCGACAGAGGTTCATTGTGTGTCTGACCCAATTGAAGAATCTCCTTCAGAACATTAGTTTTTACCTGCATTGTTAGTAATTTGAGGTCAAGGATATCTGCTGCTCTTTGTATGACCACAGTGGAGGAGGCACTTTCTTCTGCAGCAGGGCCGGAGGCAGGAGACTACACCAGTGGCTGGGGACGTGTCCAGGCCACTGGCATCTTGTAGTTCTTCACACCAACTGTCCTCTATATACCGAGGGGCATCATCAAAATTATCATTGTCCAAGTCCATGCCAAAATGGTATGCAATTCCTGGGCTTCAAAGCGAGGCAAAGTGTCTGAGACCAATGTGTTGTCGCAAGGCTGCAGCCTACAGCCTATTGGGATCAGAGCACGACCTGATCGAGACACGTTCGGCTTGGAGTCAGAGAGCATGATGGGCTGTGCTTTCTCCTCTAGTACCTGTGTCGCATATGAGGCTGGAACCGAAGTCTGCACCAAAGCAGTACCCAAAGCGGGTTTGTATGTTCAAGGTAATGCTGAGGGTTGACCTGCCAGCAGAAGTCCACTGGAGGTCCTCACAGATCCTTGGGGCCCAATGGCATGCCAGAGAGAGACGGTCAGGTGTCAGAAAGGCACAGACTGCCTTCACAGAAATGCTGATGGACCCAGGAATTCAGCTTGTATTGGGACTAAACTCAGAATGGGATCCAATGGGGAGTGGAAGTAAGACCGGGAGACAGGTTGATGCCCTTGCATTTTTTTCTGGAGACCGCTTGGACTTTTTAGGTTTCTTTTTGGATTTACTTGTTGTCTTAGACTGCAACAAAGATCTGTCAGAGGAAGAAGACCTTACCTTTGAATTCCACCACTCTTTCAGTGCTTAGAGACAGAGAGGTTCACCCTGAAGTACCTCATAGCCTTTGGGTTCATCTGGGCTAAGGTTCACAGGCCCTGAGAAGTGTACCCACCCAGGCACCAAAGGCATACCTCTTGGGGCCTGGCACAGACATCTGCTTGCGACAGTCCCAGCAAGGTTTGAACCTTGTAGTCTTGTGAGGTATCATTTTCTCTTGCACACTGGATGAAAGAGTAATTTGGAGACAAAAGTGTCTCTTCAGAGACCAAGGAATTAGCTCTGGATCAGAGTCTGGAGGGGTAGAAAGGAAGGAACTGACGGCAGCATGCAGGGGTCGTGTTTATAGGCAAGCGGACTGATGTCAGCAAGGAGCTGCCTGATGCTCAAAAAGTTTTGGGATCCAGTCTGACACCTGTGGAATAGTCAAAAGTTGGGTAATCTGTAGTTATAGGTATCCAGAAGAAAAGGGTCAGTGTATCCTGTGGTCCCATGTTATAGTCAAGCATGTGTCTAACTAATTTCCAGAGGCATGTCCAAAATCTCAGACTGGATATCTAGATTAAAAACTACTTATATTACAGGCTGTAACCCCTCACAAAACCATCAGTTCTCTCAAGGTTCCCTAAATGTTAATTCAAGAAGAGTCAGTGTCCACGTCAATCAATCAAGGATTTGTAAAGCACAGCTAATCACCATAGGGTCTCAAGGCGCTGACTGTCCAGTCTGCTGTCAAGATAATTTAGGGATAACAAATTTGCAGTGGGATATTAGAACAAGATATGTTCTATTTGCTCGAAGGGCCTTCCCATCCTTCCACAGGAGTCCCACAGATAGATTGGAGTAGGGTGGGGTGGACTGGAGTAGACTGGGTTGGATTGGAGTGAGTTCCATTGGAGTGGGGTGGAGTTGAATGGATTGGATTCGAGTAGGGTGGATTGAAATGTGGTGGGGTGGACTGCACTGGGGAGTGGTGGGCTGCAATGGGATGATTTGACTGCAGTGGGGTGGATTGGAGTGGGGTATGTTGGATTGGGGTGGATTGGAGCGGGTGGATTGCACTGAGGTGGGGCAGAATGGAGGGGTGAGTGGATTGGCTTGGATTGGGGTGGATTGGAATGGAGTGGGGTGGGTTTGATGGATGGGATTGGAGTGGGGCGGACTAAACTGGGATGAGGTGTGGTGAGATGGACTGGATTGGGATAAAGTGGGGTGGTTTGGAGTAAAGTGTGGTGAATTTGAGTGAGTGGGGTGGATTGAAAGGGGGTGTGGTGGAGTGGGGTGTGGTGGGCTGCAGTCAGATGGATTGGATTGCAGAGGGGTAGGGTGGATTGGATAGGAGTGGGGGGTGTTGAGTTGGACTGGACTGGTGCGGATTGAAGTGGGGTGGATTGGAGCTGTGTGGATTGCATTGAGGTGGGGTGGATGGTTTGGATTGGGGTTGAGTGAACTGGGATGGGATGGACTGGATTTGGGTGGATGTTAGTGGGGTGATAAGATTGGGGTGCATTGGGTTGGTGTGGGGTGGATTGGATTGGGTTGGACTGGATTGGAGTAGGGCAGGCTGGATGGATTGGAGTGTGGTGGACTGTGCTCGGATGGGCTGGGGTTGATCGGATTGGGGTAGAGTGGGTTGGATTGGACTGGGGTGGTTTGAAATGGGCTGGGGTGGACTGAGGTGGAGTGGACTGGAGGGGGTGGATTGGAGTGGGGTGGATTGGATTGGGGTGGCGTAGGGTGGATCAGATTGGGCAGGTTTGGACTGGAGTGAGTACCTTCAGTTTGAGCTGCTAATTTGTTTTGTAACAACGGAGTGTTTTTAATAATTTTGTTTGTGTTTTTGTTGAGGGGGGAATTCTTAGTGGGAGCTGCACTGACTGTGGCTGCAGGGATGGTTTTCTGTTGACTTCCACTGTGCCGGCCACCATTTAGGCTGGTTAGTGGTCTAGTGCTTTGTTTGCACTTTGCTTTATGCCGACACCCTACATAAAACAGGCCAGAGGACGGACGCGCCAATGGTGCGCCAAAGGCAAGCCCGCGTGAGCCCATCCCCGGGCGAGACAGCCCAGACCAGCTTCAATATCCTCCAGGGAGCTCCAGACACTGGCCACCACAAACTCTACAAAGTGCAAACACTCTGGTTTAAACCGTGGTGAGTCCCTGCTGCTGTCAATGTGGTTTCTGTTCAGGGGCTCTGTTAGCACCAGTTGTTAAAGAGCGTTAGGCAACGTATCCCCCCCCAATATGGCTTATTTCTATTCTTTGAACTGCCGCTCACTTATGAAACATAAACTAGAGGCGTTTAGCTTTTTATCAATCTCTCTGATGCAGTGTTTCTTTCAGAAACCTGGCTCAACGATTACCCAGCACCTGACGTACTGGCTTCCATTCCTCAGGGTTATGCAATTGGTAGGCAAGATAGGCAGTCACACAGGAGAGGTGGTATCGTTATTATTTTTAAACACTCAATAAAATCTCACTAATGGAAATAGTCATCTCTGGAAGAGTATCAGCATTCTTCTCTCTCTCTGTGTCTTGTAAATGCCCTTTGGCCGGTTTACTGATCTACCTTCCCCCGGAACTGATGGTAAGCTTTAGGGCTGCATTAACTGAGTTACTGCCTTCTTTTGTTATGCGCTATTCCAACTTTATGATTGTGGGAGATCTTAATTTCCACTTTGATGACACCTCAGGCGTTGCAGTGGCCTCAATAATTGCAGATTTAGAAGCTCTCTAACTTACTCAACTTTTAAGACTCCCTACGGATACACTGGGTCATATCTTGGACCTGGTCTTCTCGAACTCAACAAGTCTTCCAGTAGATTGTCCCTGGCTTCTGGTATGGTCCGACCATTTTGCCACCCCTTTTCTGGTCTGTGTTGTTCACTCTACACCTACACCTGCTTTTGGTCAGGTGGTAAAGACTAGGAAATGGGCAAGGGTGACTTCGGCGAACCTTCATGAGGCTCTGGCCTGGAAACGCCCAAGCCTTGATAAATGTGTCGACACAGCTAATGCTAAGTGGGTAGATTGGGTAACAGATGCACGTGACCAAATAACACCAGATTGATCACACTGCTAAGCGATCCAAACTTTTGACCAAATGGTTTAATGATGAATCACTTGTCTTAAAAAAAGGATTGCAAGCGCCTAGAGCAAATTTGGCACAAGAATTTTAACACCACTGACAAGGCCAACTATCAGTTGGCCCTGAAGGGATATCAGAGATGTATTAAGGTGACCTGTTGTGTTTTTTATGCTGATAAAATTGGGGAAGCACATAATTCAACACGAGAATATTTTTCAATTGTAAAATCTCTGTCCTCTTTAGATCCTGTATCAGCAACAGCGCAACCTTCAGAGGAACTCTGTAATGCAAAAGCTCAGGTTTTTGCTGACAAGGTTGCATCCATTCACTCCACATTCCCTGAGGTGGCTAGAGCTGCGTCACGCTGTAGCTTATGGTTTGAACCCCTATCAGATGATGCTAGGCTAGGCTCTTTCACATCTATTGAACCTAAGGAGATGCTTTCCCTGGTCGCAGCAGTGACGTCTGGCTCCACTGTCGACCCAGCAGCCCCAGAGGTCCTGGAGCAGGGTATGTCTGTCATAGCAGCCTTGTTATGTGACCTCTTGAATAGCTTTCGAGACGGGCAAGGTCCCTTGACTTTGGAAGCATGCCATGGTTATGCCCCTCTTGAAGGAACCTGGTTTGGATCAAACTAAACCGGAAAACTTTAGGCCAATCTCACTACTTCCTCTAAGGTGGCTGAAAAATGGGGGATTCAGCATTTGGCTGGCGTCATTGAGATGAAAGAGCTTCTCCATAGAACGCAGAATGGCTTCCACCCCTCCTACAGTAATGAGTCGGCGTTGCTGATTACATTAAAGTCCATTCGTCAAATTACGCACAGGAGTGTCACAGTAGCGGTGCTGATGTTAGATCTTAGCGCTGCCTTCAACACCAGGTCACACAAACTTCTGCTTGAAGAGCTCTGGAAATGTGGTGTTGGGAACAAGGCTCTGCAGTGGTTAGCCTCCTTCTTGCAGGATCAATCCTTTCAGGTGTTGACAAAACCTTTTCAATCCCAGCTCTTCCCGCTGCAGCAGCGGGTGACTCAGGACTCTTCTTTGAGCCCCATCGTTATTCAATTGTGTTAGACCTGGCTGCTCTTGGTGTGGTTTCCCTGTTCTTTTTGCTTCTGACCCCTTGTTTTTGGATCCTGTGTTGTAATTCGTTTTTGCTGCTTTTGTTACTCTGGGCACTTTACCACTGCTAAACAGTGCTAAAGTGCGAGTGCTCTCTGTCTAAAATATATTAGCAATTGGTTTTCAATGATTGGCACATTTAGTTTACTGGTAAATCCCTAGTAAATTGTGTGAGAAGGTAGCCTCTTTCTAGCCTTGTTACCCCCACTTTTGGCCTGTTTGTGAGTGTATGTCAGGGTGTTTGTCACTGTTTTCACTGTCTCACTGGGATCCTGATAGCCAGGCCTCAGTGCTCATAGTGAAAACACCATGTTTTCAGTATGGTTGTTATGTGACACTGGGATCCTGCTGGTCAGGACCCCAGTGCTCATAGGTTTGTGGCCTATATGTATGTGTCACTGGGACCCTGTCACACAGGGCCCCAGTGCTCATAGGTGTGCATGTGTATGTTCCCTGTGTGGTGCCTAACTGTCTCACTGAGGCTCTGCTAACCAGAACCTCAGTGGTTATGCTCTCTCATTACTTTTAAATTGTCACTAACAGGCTAGTGACCAATTTTTACCAATTTACATTGGCTTACTGGAACACCCTTATAATTCCCTAGTATATGGTACTGAGGTACCCAGGGTATTGGGGTTCCAGGAGATCCCTATGGGCTGCAGCATTTCTTTTGCCACCCATAGGGAGCTCTGACAATTCTTACACAGGCCTGCCACTGCAGCCTGAGTGAAATAACGTCCACGTTATTTCACAGCCATTTTACACTGCACTTAAGTAACTTATAAGTCACCTATATGTCTAACCTTTACCTGGTAAAGGTTAGGTGCAAAGTTACTTAGTGTGAGGGCACCCTGGCACTAGCCAAGGTGCCCCCACATTGTTCAGAGCCAATTCCCTGAACTTTGTGAGTGCGGGGACACCATTACACGCGTGCACTACATATAGGTCACTACCTATATGTAGCTTCACCATGGTAACTCCGAATATGGCCATGTAACATGTCTATGATCATGGAATTGCCCCCTCTATGCCATCCTGGCATTGTTGGTACAATTCCATGATCCCAGTGGTCTGTAGCACAGACCCTGGTACTGCCAGACTGCCCTTCCTGGGGTTTCACTGCAGCTGCTGCTGCTGCCAACCCCTCAGACAGGCAGCTGCCCTCCTGGGGTCCAGCCAGGCCTGGCCCAGGATGGCAGAACAAAGAACTTCCTCTGAGAGAGGGTGTGACACCCTCTCCCTTTGGAAAATGGTGTGAAGGCAGGGGAGGAGTAGCCTCCCCCAGCCTCTGGAAATGCTTTGTTGGGCACAGATGTGCCCAATTCTGCATAAGCCAGTCTACACCGGTTCAGGGACCCCTTAGCCCCTGCTCTGGCGCGAAACTGGACAAAGGAAAGGGGAGTGACCACTCCCCTGACCTGCACCTCCCCTGGGAGGTGTCCAGAGCTCCTCCAGTGTGCTCCAGACCTCTGCCATCTTGGAAACAGAGGTGCTGCTGGCACACTGGACTGCTCTGAGTGGCCAGTGCCACCAGGTGACGTCAGAGACTCCTGCTGATAGGCTCCTTCAGGTGTTAGTAGCCTTTCCTCTCTCCTAGGTAGCCAAACCCTCTTTTCTGGCTATTTAGGGTCTCTGTCTCTGGGGAAACTTTAGATAACGAATGCATGAGCTCAGCCGAGTTCCTCTGCATCTCTCTCTTCACCTTCTGATAAGGAAACGACCGCTGACCGCGCTGGAAGCCTGCAAACCTGCAACATAGTAGCAAAGACGACTACTGCAACTCTGTAACGCTGATCCTGCCGCCTTCTCGACTGTTTTCCTGCTTGTGCATGCTGTGGGGGTAGTCTGCCTCCTCTCTGCACCAGAAGCTCCGAAGAAATCTCCCGTGGGTCGACGGAATCTTCCCCCTGCAACACCAGGCACCAAAAAGCTGCATTACCGGTCCCTTGGGTCTCCTCTCAGCACGACGAGCGGGGTCCCTCGAATCCAGCGACGCTGTCCAAGTGACCCCCACAGTCCAGTGACTCTTCAGCCCAAGTTTGGTGGAGGTAAGTCCTTGCCTCACCTCGCTGGGCTGCATTGCTGGGAACCGCGACTTTGCAGCTACTCCGGCCCCTGTGCACTTCCGGCGGAAATCCTTCGTGCACAGCCAAGCCTGGGTCCACGGCACTCTAACCTGCATTGCACGACTTTCTAAGTTGGTCTCCGGCGACGTGGGACTCCTTTGTGCAACTTCGGCGAGCACCGTTTCACGCATCCTCGTAGTGCCTGTTTCTGGCACTTCTCCGGGTGCTACCTGCTTCAGTGAGGGCTCTTTGTCTTGCTCGACGTCCCCTCTCTCTGCAGGTCCAATTTGCGGCCTCCTGGTCCCTCCTGGGCCCCAGCAGCGTCCAAAAACGCCAAATGCACGATTTGCGTGTAGCAAGGCTTGTTGGCGTCCTTCCGGTGGGAAAACAATTCTGCACGACTCTCCAAGGCGAGAGGGATCCGTCCACCAAAGGGGAAGTCTCTAGCCCTTTTCGTTCCTGCAGAAACCTCAGCTTCTTCTGTCCAGTCGAAGCTTCTTTGCACCCGCAGCTGGCATTTCCTGGGCATCTGCCCATCTCCGACTTGCTTGTGACTTTTGGACTTGGTCCCCTTGTTCCACAGGTACCCTAGATTGGAAATCCACAGTTGTTGCATTGCTGGTTTGTGTCTTTCCTGCATTATTCCTCTAACACGACTCTTTTGTCCTTAGGGGAACTTTAGTGCACTTTGCACTCACTTTTCAGGGTCTTGGGGAGGGTTATTTTTCTAACTCTCACTATTGTCTAATAGTTCCAGCGACCCTCTACAAGGTCACATAGGTTTGGGGTCCATTCGTGGTTCGCATTCCACTTTTGGAGTATATGGTTTGTGTTGCCCCTATCCCTATGTTTCCCCATTGCATCCTATTGTAACTATACATTGTTTGCACTGTTTTCTAAGACTATACTGTATATTTTTGCTATTGTGTATATATATCTTGTGTATATTTCCTATCCTCTCACTGAGGGTACACTCTAAGATACTTTGGGATATTGTCATAAAAATAAAGTACCTTTATTTTTAGTATAACTGTGTATTGTGTTTTCTTATGATATTGTGCATATGACACTAAGTGGTACTGTAGTAGCTTCACACGTCTCCTAGTTCAGCCTAAGCTGCTCTGCTAAGCTACCATTATCTATCAGCCTAAGCTGCTAGACACCCTATACACTAATAAGGGATAACTGGGCCTGGTGCAAGGTGCAAGGTGCAAGTACCCCTTGGTACTCACTACAAGCCAGTCCAGCCTCCTACAAAGTGCACTAGAGGTACTCAATATCTGTAAATCAAATGCTACTAATGGGCCTACAGCACTGGTTGTGCCACCCACATGAGTAGCCCTGTAAACATGTCTCAGACCTGCCACTGCAGTGTCTGTGTGCGCAGCTTTGCACAGCCAATTCGACCTGGCAAGTGTACCCACTTCAGTTTTCACTATTGCAAGGCCTAACTCTCCCATAGGTTAACCTGGGGATTGCCTTCAAATATCTTTCAATTACAGTTTCCCATTGGGAGCAGATGGAGGTGTGGAGTTTGGAGTCTCTGAACTCACAATTTAAAAATACATCTTCTGGGAGAGTTGGTTTTTAGATTGTCTGTTTGAAAATGTCACTTTTAGAAAGTGGGCATTTTCCTGCTTAACCATTCTGTGCCTTTGCCTGCCTGTGGAATACACACCTGGGTCAGACTGACAGTTGGGCTGTTTGTGAATTCACTCTAGACAGTGACACAAAGGGAGCTGAGGTGTGTCCAGCATTTCCTGATGAGTCTTCCTGGGTTAGAGTGAGTAGGAGAAGCTGTCATCTGCACTTGAAAGGGCTGTGCCTGTCTTCTCACAATACAGTCTCCAACCCCCTAGTGTGTGTCTGTTGCAGGGCAAGGAAGAGGCAGGGTATTTTGCACTACAAAGACCTTCCTTTGATGTTTGCCTACTTCAAAGGCAGAAATGAGTATAAGTACTGGACCCAAAACCCCAGATGTTTAGATTACTTCTGGATCAAGAGGAACCTCTGCCAAGGAGAAGACGTTGATGCCGAGGAGGCTTTGCCACTCCGCCTATTGCTTTGCTGTGCTGGCCTGCTGCTTCTGCCTGAGAGGGAAAGGACTGCACTTTGCTTTCTGAAATCCTGCTTGTGAAGTTTCCCCAAGGGCTTGGACTGAGCTTGCCCCCTGTTCTGAAGTCTTAGGGGACATCAAAGACTTCATCCACCAGTGCCAGGGCTCTTCTGCTGAGAATCCTGACTTGCTAAGTGGTGCCAAATCCAATCCATGGGTCCTTAGAAGTGGAAACTGGTAACCTGCGGGTGAAAATCCATGGACCGCTGTGTGCGCGTCAGAAACATCGTCGCAGCACTTGTTCTGTGGTTGAAAATGAGACTCAGCATCTGTCTCGAGGCTGAAGAATCAACGCATCGCCTGTTCTCAACGCAGACCCTTCACTCTGCACGTCGGAATTTTCCACACATCAACCCTGGGTGTCAAAATCTTCAACGTCACCGCACAGACCTCATGCTGCTTGTCTGGAAAATGACACATCCCTTCCCTGCGAGGAAAGAATCTACACATTGCTTACCCGGCGGCAAAAAGAATCGACGTATGGCCTCACTCGAGAGTAAGGAATCGACGCATCGATTGCTTTTCTGACACATGCTCACCTGTGCAGCTTTATTTTTGACGCATACAAGGTCCATTGCTAAAACAACTCATCCATTGATTTCTATGGATTAAGACTCTTTTTATGTTAAAAATGTATATCTTTGCTTGTGTATGTTGGATTTTTCTCGTTTTGGTCTTGTTTGATTTAGATGAATATTGTCTATTTTCTAAACTGGTGTGGAGTTATTTTGTGGTGTTTTCACTGTGTTACTGTGTATGTTTGTACAAATACTTTACACATTGCCTCTGAGATAAGCTTGACTGCTTGTGGAAGCTACCAAGGGGGTGACCAGGGGTTATCTGATCTGTGTATCTCTCTTACCCTGACTAGAGTGAGGGTCCCTGCTTGGCCTGAGTGCAATCTGACTGCCAACCAAAGGTCCCATTTCTAACAAATCTGTATATGTGCCCCTTGGCCGATATAATTGAACGACACAGATTTAATATTATTTCGTACACCAATGATACTCAACTGGTTATTACCCTGGCTGAGGAGGCTATTGACACTGCTGCGCTTCTACGGGCTTGCTTAGTGGAGGTCGTTCAGTGGATGAACATGAACTGCCTTAAACGCTGGGAAAATTGAGGTGCTTATTGTTGGGAAACAGACATCTATCTGGTCCTCTACCTGGTGGCCAGAAGAACTCGGCCCCTTGTCTTCCCCGAAACCAAAAGTTAAGAACCTTGGGATCGATTTCGATGGCAAGTTGTCTTTAGATAACCAGATCACAGCCCTAACTGGCAAGTGCTTCAGGATCTTAAAAGTCCTTAGCAAAATTCTCGAGTTGCTTCCAGAGGCTGCCAGAAAGTCAGTAGTCCAGGATGTGGTCATTTCAAGGCTGGACTATTGTAATGTCCTTTACTTAGGAGTGGTGCAGACCTGGCTGACAAGACTCTAGCAGGTACAAAGTGTGGCAGCTCATCTGCTCCTGAATATTTCTAGGCGTTCGCCTCTGGAATCGGCTTTGTCAAAACTGCCCTGGCTACCTCTAGAAATACAACTTACTTTTGAAGCTATTTGCTTCAGTCACACGTTCCTGAGGAATAGGGGTCCTTGCTACTTGCATCCTTTCTTCAAACCTTACGTTCCTGCGAGGAACTTAAAATCTGCAGGTTCTTTCCTAGCAGCAGCACCCATGGTCAGAAAGGCCTGAATTGGAGGCTGTTCTTTCAGCTTCTTAGCAGCCAAACAATGGAACTCCCCGCCCCTTCCAATCAGACAGGAACATTTGGAACTACTGTTCCATAAAAAGCTAATAACCTTGCTCTTTAGGTCAGTACAATAGGCTGGCAGCTCTTTGTCATAGGTTTCTCTGCCTCAGGCTCTTGACTAACTCTTACCCAGTGCTGGGACACTACGGTCGGAGTAGCCATGCACTTTATGAATGATTATCATTATTATATTATTTGATTGAGTGGGGTGGATTGGATTGAGTGGGGTGGATTTGTTGGATTGGATTGGAGTGGTATGGGTTGTATTGTAGTAGGCTGGGTCGGACTGGAGTGGGGTGAGATGGATTGGAGTGGGGTGAGATGGATTGGAGTGGGGTGTGGTGGGTTGGATTGGGATGAGGTGGATTGGATTGGAGTGGGGTAGATCAGACTGGACTGGAATGGGGTGGATTGGACTGGAGTGAGGTGGATTGGATTGGAGTGGGGTAGATCAGACTGGACTGGAATGGGGTGGATTGGTGTGGGGTGGGATAGATTGGGGTGAATTGGATAGGTGGGGTGGACTAAATTGTAGTGGGGTGGATTGGAATGGAGTCGGTGGATTGGAGTGGTCAAATTGGAGTGGGGCAGATTGTTTTTGATTGGAGAAGTGTGTTTGGGATTGGAGTAGGCCAGGGTGGAGTGCAGCAAGTTGGTGTTGGGCAGATTTTATGGATTGGATTGGGGGCACATTGTATTAGGGTGGAGTGGATTTGGATGGGGTATGGTGGATTGGATGTGAGTGGACTGGATCAGAGTGGGGTGTATAGGGATAGAGTGAGGTTCATTGGATTGGGGTGAGGTGGATTGGATTGGAGTGGGGCATATTGTTTTGGAATGGAGAGGGGCAGATTGGAGTGGGGCAGACTGGAGTGGAATACATTGTTTTGGAGTGGGACAGATTGTTTTGGATTGGAGTGGGGCGGATTGTTTTGGATTAAAGTGGGGCAGATTGGAGTGAGGCGGATTGGAGTGGGGCACACTGTTTTGAATTGGAGTGGGACGGATTGTTTTGAATTGGAGTGGGGCAGATTGTTTTGGATTGCAGTGGGGCAGATTGTTTTGGATTGAGTGAAGCAGATTTCAGTGGGGCAGACAGTTCTGGATTGGGCAGATTGGAGTGGGGCATATTGTTTTGGAATGGAGCGGGGCAGACTGGAGTGGGATAGATTGTTTTGGAATGGGGAGAGGCAGACTGGAGTGGGATAGATTGTTTTAGAATGGGAAGAGGCAGATTGGAGTGGGACAGATTGTTTTGGAATGGGATGGGGCAGATTGTTTTGGAGTGTTGTAGAGCATTTTGGATTGAAGTGGGGCAGGTTAGATTGGGGTGGGACGGGAGGATAAGAGTGGGGTGGGTTGAAGTGGATTGGATTGGGGTGGGGAGACTGGTCTGGGGTGAAGTCGAGGTGGATTGGAGGGGGGTGGATTGAGGTGTACCGCATGATTATGTGTTAAAGCATAATTTCAGAAATTACACATAATAAAGAAACAATGTAGCTTGGCATTACTTAGAACAAGATAATCGTCATTTTTTTACAACAGCGCACAAGAACTAAAACAAAAGAAAATATGAGTGCAAAGTGAGAAGAGACAAATTAGCAAAATAAAAGAAAGTTAGCTATAAAAAATACAACTTTGGAATTTTGTTTGTCCTGCTGGGCACATTTTTGACAGTCACACACGAACTGTTTGCAGAACACTAGAAGTTAAAAAGAACAAAATAGTATCTCAATCATGTCGGGAGCAGCGGACGGACACTGATTAAATAAAATCAATCCGTGCTTGGTCCCTGTTTCACAGAGAGGAATGGAAATTATGCTTCGCCTGCAGAGACAAACTATGAGGCTGTAAAGCTGAGTGCCACGCTAACCAGCAAATGGTGAGTGACAGGCGGGCTCCAAGCCTATACTGAACACATCAGTCTTGCAAGCGAGATGCATGGACTAGCGCATGCACTCGGAGGCTCGATCCTAAAAAGGAGACCACCAGAATTGAAAAACAAAAAATTGCCACAAGGATCACCAGCCTAATCACATTATTTGTGGAATATATGGTCATTAGGCAACTGTTACACTGAATTTTGAGATGGACCCAATGCAAAAAAGTGTAAATTTGGGCCGCTTGTGCTTGTTAAATGTACACATTAGGATAGTGTGTGTTGCATGCAATTTGTACCAAGTATGGAATCTACTCAAAAGAACGAATATAGGCCCTTATTACAACATTGGCGGTAACTACCGCCTACTGCCCTCATTACAACATTGGCGGTAACTACCGCCTACTGCCCTCATTACAACGTTGGCGGTAACTACCGCCCTCATTACAACATTGGTGCTAACTACCGCCTACCGCCACGGCCATCACCATACCGCTGCCGTGGCTACCAGCCGTCTACACGCGTATCATGACCGCCGACGGTATACCACCAGAGTGCTGGCGGAACACCGCCGATGGTCATGGCGGCGGATGGCGGCGGTGCTGACAGCAGCACCACCACGCCAGCAAAACACCGCCGACCGCATCATGACCAATGATATAGCCTAGCGGTGTTCTGCTGGCGGACGCTGCTGCTGACAGCAGCGCTGTGGACCGTCTCCAGCCGGAGGACCCCCTGCAAGCAGGTAAGTTGAGCTCTCCAACTGGAGAGGGAGATGGGGGATGTTGTGTGTATGTAGGGGGTGTGTATGTATGTTTTGGTATGCGTGCATGAGTCGCGTTAGATGCATGCGTGAATGAGTGGGAGTGTTGTGAATACATGTGTGTGGCAAGGTATGTTGGTGTGTGTTGCGGTGTGTGGGTATGTATGTGTGCATCGTGGGTGGTGGTGGGTATGCGTGTGTGCATGTGTGTATATAGGTGCGCGTGTATATGTGCGGGGGGCAGGAGGGGGAGGGGGCAGAGGAGATCCCCATCAGTGCCAGGGAAGGAATCCCTTGGCACTGATAGTGCCTATCGCCATGGTTTTCGTGGCGGTAAGTTTGGCACGAAAACCATGGCGGTAGGCTGGGTCGTGATCCAGAGGGTGGGATTGTAGCGGCCGCCGGGCTGGAGACCGAAGTCTCCAGCCCAGCGGCCGTTACCACCCTGGCGGTCGGTGTGTTAAAGTGGCGGTCTTCAATGGTGTTTACTACCAAGGTCATATTCCCATTTTTTTTTTACCGCTGGCCTGTTGCCGGTATTAACGCCACTTTAACACCGACCGCTAGGGTTGTAATGAGGGTCATAATGATTAAAATAACTGACTTACAGCTAATTCCCGGGAGTGCTTGAAATTATTAATATGATGAAAGATGCGATGAAGGAATGAAATGTAAGTCTGATAATAACTGAGGTATTACTGTTGACAAAAAAGCGAAATATCTATCCTCATAAGTCGTATCTTTTTGTGATTTTGGTACATGTGCCCTGGACTTCAAAGAGTTAATTGGACCACCCCTGTTGTATACAACATCTGAAGGTGGCATCACATTGTATCTCAAACTAGAAAACTGGGCCTAGACCCAGCATTTATCTAGCTGCAGGAAAGCCTGTTGTGCCAATCTGGGAAACTGCACACCCTGGCACGAGCTCCGGCATGTGAAGGGGAGGACAGAAGGTTACGCTCAAGAGCGGTGAACAGGTGAAAACATCTCTGGAAAGTGTTAATCAGGAAGGAAGGAACCAGCGACAGGGAGTTCTTCTGACACAAACTCGGGCAGATGGGATGAAGCCTCAGAAGTGGATTGCAGAGCCTCGAGGGTGAAACAATACTTCACATCAGAACTGAAATGCATCAGCAGATGTGGAGCTGGCGGGAGGTGACTTGTCTCACCCTGGAGAAGATGCCCCATGCCAGGGGCCGTAGAACCAGCAGCACCTTCGCAGGAACACCTGAACTTACTGACAGAAGCAGACTCTCACCTGAAGGGCCACAGCAGGACAAGGACAGCAAGCCCTCTACTGCCTGCCCCCTCAGTCCCCAGCCTTTGCTTCCGGGTTACTAAGGACTCACCTCTGTTCCTTGGAAACCAATGCTGTGTGAGAGAACATCACACATATCTGCAGGGGATCATTGATGTTTCATAGTTAAGCCGCCTTTGATTTCTCATCATACCTGATGTTCTTCACGTTTATTAACATACATTTTAAATACATTTAATTAAATAAAATAGATTGACAAGCTTCTGCTCTTTGACATTGTGACTTAATTTAACAGTAAATTTGAAATTGTGAAGAAACGCAACAAAGAATGATACACAACCATGCCTTGGAGTTTCCAATTTCTGGAGAACCGACATGGCCTACAAGGCAGTCTGAATGTGTCGCTGATAGGACGATACCTGCAGGTGCCAGTGACATCACACGCAGTCAGGCTACAGACAATTCTGGATCCCACCACAAGATGTGACAAACCATGTGAATCTGAAGGCGTTTCATCCTGCACCATGGCTCGCGCGCTCTCCTCCAAGGGTGGAGGGGGGGCTCGCTGTAGCGTCCCTCCCTGTGGACTGGAGGAGCATCGAGTGATGTGTTCTGAGCCTGGAAGGACTAAGTGTCCACCTGAGGGCGTGCCATCGCATCCCACTGAGTGGAGGAGCATGGAGTGATGTGTTCTGAGCCTGGAAACACTGAGTGTCCACCCTGAGGGCGTGCCATCGCACCCCCCGTGGAGTGGAGCACCATGGAGTGATGTGTTCTGATCCTGGAAGGACTGAGTGTCCACCCTGAGGGCGCGCCATCGCATCCCACGGAGTGGGGGAGCATGGGGTGATGTGTTCTGAGCCTGGAAGCACCAAGTGTCCACCCTGAGGGCACGCCATTGCATCGCTTGGACTGAAGGAGCGTGGAGTGATGTGCTCTGAGCCTGGAGGACCCTGAGGGCGCGGATGGTTTTGAACGATTGAATGGAGTTGGCCGCTTTGCAGAAGCACAATAAAGTTTTCGAATGTAGTAGAAGGAATAGTTATGTGCTTTTAGTCCGGTTATTTCATCGTAGGCATCTTCACTGAAGTGATGAATGTCAGAGTAATTCACCGCTGCATGTGGGTACCCTAGAAGAATTTACATCTAAAATATATGTTTTAGGGAGGATGAACAATCTGACATGGCCAAATACAGATTCAGCACCCTCAGCAAAACTATCAAAGGCAACATTTTCCAAGCTTTCTACTGTTTTGACAAAACATAAATCATCCTTTCTCAAAACTGCATTGTAGCACCAATATTATAAAGAGCTAACACAACTAACCAATGGGGAAAGGAGCTGCCTCGGGCCTTTAATACATGGTGAGGCAAAAATAAAAACGTCCCTTCAAGAGTCCAGAGGGTTTTCATTCCCATAATAGCTCGCTCCTGCAGGTGCTTCACAGTCAGTCCTCTTGTAGGATAAGTTGACTTAAAGATTGGATAATTTCTATATTCCATCCCATTTGAGACAGAAAGAAAGCGAGGGAGGAGGGATGGTCGTTTACGACTTCAATGAAGATGCTTTGAACAGAGAAGCAGGACCACGAGTTACCCCTTGAGCACGGATGGTCAGAGATGTTGGCAAAAGGTAGCGAGTTCATTCCTTGTTCCTCCTGAAGCTCTAAATCATAACAGATACTATCTACATCACCTTTCAGGGTAATATATACTCTTGAGAGTTATATGAAAATATTGTCAGTGCGGAGTGTCCTACCCTAGAGTCACCCTCACATCAGAATCAAAATGACAGAGGCTTAAGGAGGAAGGACTGAGCTCCAAGTGACCGCCTTACGGATATCGTAAGGAGGGATGCTTCTTAGCCCGGCCCTAGTATTCGCTTTCCCTCCGAGTTTTCCTGCTAACAGTTTATTGGCCAATTGGTTGATAATAGAAAGACGTAAAAGACAGAATCCTAAAAGGAATATTTTATTTCCAGGAGCCTAGATCTCAGCTTAAGGTCATACATGGCAACTCGCTGGTTCGGCTTCTGAATGGTTTTGGTCCTTTCTATATAAAAGTGTAAAATTCTCCTGACTTCTAACAAGTGTGAAAAGGATAAGCTGGAGAAGATTGTTTAAAAAAAATCTAAATCAATCTTCGAAAGAAAAGAAAAAATGCTCCTCTTAATAACCACAGAGCATGGGAAACTGTAGGGGTCGGCTGCTGAAAGTCTGAATCTCACTGACCCTCTGAGCTGAAGTGAACAGTTACTAAAACACTGTGATCACTCACAGATGCTGCAATGAAGTTCTGTGAATAGGTTTAAATGGGGGATCTATTCATTTTAGCACAAAGAGACTAAGTACCCATGGCGGTGTAGGTGCCTTTATAGGAGGAGATGGTCTTTATGAGCTTTTCAGGATGTCTTTATTGACAAGGACCTTAAAGAAAGATGTCTGATTGGGCGCTTTTCTGTAAATGGCTTTAGGGGCAAGATAGACGTTAACCGCAAATTAGCATAAGTAAGATGCAACAAGGAAGAATCGCTTCTTCTTGGCAGATGGGATTGCGACCATGCTGCTCACAAGATAAACGAAGGCCCTCATTATGAACATGGCGGGATTGCCCACAGCCGACCATCCTGACAGTCGTCGGATGACTGCCAGTGGCAGCGGCTGCCATCCCGCCAGATAATGACACCTGGAGCCTCACTGCCATTGATGGCGGTGAGGCCCGCAATGCTGGCAGTCGATGGCGGGGGTGGATGCTGCTCCACCCTCACCGCCATGGCAGTCCAGATACCGCCACGCCTATAATGATGCAGTCATAGGAGTGGCGGTGTATGAGGCACGGCGATGCCAGTGGAACAGCATCCAAGGAGCCTATTCCCTCCCGGAGCAGCGCCATGGAACAGGTAAATGCTGTCCGAGAGGGAAGGGGTGTGTGTTTTGACTGCATGGGGGTGTGTGTTTGTGCAGGGGGATGTGTGCCTGCGTGTATGCATGTAGGAATATGGGTGCATGTGGATGTGGGGGGTTGGGGGGGACTTGTATGGAGGTGGGGGATGGTGAGGGGGGATTTGGGGAGGCCTACAGGGAGATTGGAGGGTGGAGGGATGGGGGTTGGTTTTCGGGGTTCAGGGGGTGGGGGCGGTTCTAGGGGCTTGGGTGAGGTTTGTGGCGGGGGGGCCGGTGTGTCACATACAGGTGACAGGAATGAGAATTTCTGTCACCCATATGCTTTCCGCCAGGGATTACTTGGCGGGTATCACGCCAGAAAATCCCTGGTGGAAATGGGATCATTATCCCACTGCTGTTCTTGCTTCCACGGCGGGTCGAAAGTGCCTACCATCAGCCCGGCGGTCGAATCTGACCTGGCAGTGGGTAGTAGTGAACTGGCTGCTTTGCAGACAGTTTACTATGTTCATCATATGGCGGTCTGCACCGCCATGCCGTTTGCGGTAATGACTGCCACCACTCGCACACCTGTGACTGTTCTCTGTACCAGAGCTTCTTACAGGAAGAGTGACCCCAGCAGCAGATTGTCCCCTTAGGCACCACTCAGCGAGAGACTGCAACCGAAGCTGAGGCCTGTATCAGCTGCTTCCCACTGAGACAACCGGTCATCGAGACACTGTTGGAGCGGTCTCATGCGCAGCACTTTGGACAGTGGACATGCAGGCGGCCATGGAACACAGCCCAGGACGAGATCTGAGCTGAGGGTTGAGACACTTCTCCCAGACTGATGACACACTCATCTCCAAGGAAACACAGTTCCTCTTGCTGCATCGAATGCTGCCCTAGATGGGACAGATTACTGCAGATCTGGTTAAAAACCTCGGCATGTGTATAACAGAGACCGCGCTCACAGCATTATGCCACTTTTATTAAACCTGCACTTTTATCAGCCCATCGAGTACTTCTGGATAAACAAATACTCCCCAGGGACACACATGGGGTGACAGTACTCCCATGCAGGTGGGGAATCTCCGAGAAGTGCACTTCAGACCCAAGTGTAGTACTGTGTTCTGGAAGTGTGACTGAAGTATCATAAAGTTTAAGAACTTTCTATGTCTCTTTGTGCTTGAACAAGGAACTGTGTAGATTCACAGCGCGCAACCAGTCTCCTTGTCTGTAGATTCACAGCACGTAACCAGTCTCCTTGTCTGTAGATTCACAGCGCCCAGTCAGTCTCCTTGGCCTGTATATTCACAGCGCGCAACCAGTCTCCTTGTCTGTGATGCAAAAAGATTTGGCTCAGTGGGAGCATTCAAATCTCTCTTTTCATACACTTGTTGGCAACATGCAGATATTGGATTGATCTAAATTCCTTCTTTAAACCTTTCTTTCTCAACCAGTAAACATCTTGAATAAATACCTCTACCCCTCTCGGGAGAAGGAGTCTGGAACTTTCGCCTGTTGTTGTAAAAAGCTAGAAGTCGCCTTGTGCCGGTCGTCTTGATGGAATTTTGAAGTTGGCGTTGGTGAAAGCCAGTGGACCAGCCTTGAAACACAGCGAGCAGCCATGTGCTAAAACAGACAGAACCCAACTGTCATCTTTGATTTTTTTTCTTTTTTTCCAGATGACAAATTATAGCTCCCATCACTAGAGTGTTAACTGAGGTGAGAGGAGTCATCATTGGGGAATACTGGAGGACTGTCACCCTCGGCGTTGGACAACTGAGGTTGGGATGACTTATCCTTGTTCCTTCCTTCTGCTGCTAGGAAAGTCTCTAGTCCTGTTACTGCTGATAGCACCAGCGAGGGGATTGAACCCCTTGTCATGCATAACAGCAGATGGACTTCTAATGAGACCTGAAAAATGTATTCTTGTCTTCCAGTCCACCAGCCTTCAAGGTCTCAACCTTGTCTTACATTCCACCAGTTCATGCTCAGTGCATCGACGAACGCCGAGGAACCAGAAAAAGAAGCTCGAGAAAGTTTAGTTGCAAATCTGGTTTCAGGGACCTGAGCTGCAACCAAGTAGACTGAAGCATGGTGATGCCTTCATCGCAACCTGCAGCTGCCAGTTCTGCTGAGACAACTTGATAGCTTAGTTCAAAACTAGGAAACCTTCTCAAACCAACTCGTCAAAGACCTATCTGCGATGTCTTAGCAGGACATCTGAGAAATTCCAAGTCACCCCAAATCTCATGGTCATAACGAGCTGGTACAGCAGCCACACTACCTGTTTTCGCGGCTGTGGGTGCCCTGATACATCTTTCTACCTGCCACATTCGTCACCTTTGCAGGAGATGCTTACATTTATGGAGCGAAAGCAACAATCCTCCTGACTGCTGAGAAGACAGAATCCTCCTTAGGGTCGGATCTCAAAAAGTCAGGGTTCTGCTCTGGTGACTTAAAGTTTTTCAACAGCCGTGGCCGCTTTCAGCATGGCCAGAGCGAGGAAAGTTTCCTTTGCCAACTCATGGAGGCCTGACATCAGTCATAGAAGAAGTCTAGAAGAACCTAGGGTTGTAGAGTCCCCCTTATCAGCAACACCGAAATCTGTGGAGTCTACAGAAGGATGCTGAGTTTCAATGCTCCTCTTGGCGCCAAAACACCATGAAAAGCAATCATCTTGAACAGAGACTCTCGAAAGGCACCTGACCGATGACACCGGTCTGTAGGGCGACCGTTATGTGAGCATAGGGCGCATCAGTGACCAGGTGTGTGCTAGAGCGCATCAGTGACAGTAAGCTTAGGGGGGTATCAGTGACCAGCAGTGCACTAGTGCACATCAGTGACCAGGTGTGTGCTAGTGCACAACAGTGATAGTGAGCTTAGGGGGGTATCAGTGACCAGCAGTGCACTAGTGCACATCAGTGACCAGGTGTGTGCTAGTGCACAACGGTGACAGTGAGCTTAGGGGGGCATCAGTGACCAGCAGTGCATTAGTGCACATCAGTGACCAGGTGTGTGCTAGTGCACATCAGTGACAGTGAGCTTAGGGGGGCATCAGTGACCAGCAGTGCATTAGTGCACATCAGTGACCAGGTGTGTGCTTGTGTACAACAGTGACAGTGAGCGTAGGGGGGCATCAGTGACCAGCAGTGCACTAGTGCGCATCAGTGACCAGGTGTGTGCTAGTGCGCATCAGTGACAGTAAGCTTAGGGGGGCATCAGTGACCAGCAGTGCATTAGTGCACATCAGTGACCAGGTGTGTGCTTGTGTACAACAGTGACAGTGAGCGTAGGAGGGCATCAGTGACCAGCAGTGCACTAGTGCGCATCAGTGACCAGGTGTGTGCTAGTGCGCATCAGTGACAGTAAGCTTAGGGGGGCATCAGTGACCAGCAGTGCATTAGTGCACATCAGTGACCAGGTGAGTGCTAGTGCACAACAGTGACAGTGAGCGTAGGAGGGCATCAGTGACCAGTAGTGCACTAGTGCGCATCAGTGACCAGGTGTGTGCTAGTGCGCATCAGTGACAGTAAGCTTAGGGGGGCATCAGTGACCAGCAGTGCATTAGTGCACATCAGTGACCAGGTGAGTGCTAGTGCACAACAGTGACAGTGAGCGTAGGGGGGCATCAGTGACCAGCAGTGCACTAGTGCACATCAGTGACAGTGAGCTTAGGGGGGCATCAGTGACCAGCAGTGCATTAGTGCACATCAGTGACCAGGTGTGTGCTTGTGTACAACAGTGACAGTGAGCGTAGGGGGGCATCAGTGACCAGCAGTGCACTAGTGCGCATCAGTGACCAGGTGTGTGCTAGTGCGCATCAGTGACAGTAAGCTTAGGGGGGCATCAGTGACCAGCAGTGCATTAGTGCACATCAGTGACCAGGTGTGTGCTTGTGTACAACAGTGACAGTGAGCGTAGGAGGGCATCAGTGACCAGCAGTGCACTAGTGCGCATCAGTGACCAGGTGTGTGCTAGTGCGCATCAGTGACAGTAAGCTTAGGGGGGCATCAGTGACCAGCAGTGCATTAGTGCACATCAGTGACCAGGTGTGTGCTAGTGCACAACAGTGACAGTGAGCGTAGGGGGGCATCAGTGACCAGCAGTGCACTAGTGCACATCAGTGGCCAGGTGTGTGCTAGTGCACATCAGTGACAGTGAGCTTAGGGGGGCATCAGTGATCAGCAGTGCATTAGTGCACATCAGTGTGACTAGCAGTGAAGGAGCGTGCATTAGAGACCAGTAGGGCAAGAGTGAACATCAGTGGTGCATTAGGGTGCACTGTGACCTGTGCTGCAAGAATGTATACCAGTGAATAATGGACTAATAAGGTGCATCAGTCCTTAGTAATGTACCGGGGTGCATGGCTCACATGGGGTACACCAGGATGGTTCAGTTATGAGTGCTGCACATCATTTACCAGTGGTGACCTACTACACTTCAGTGGCGTATGGATGAGTATGGTACCTCAGTGACCAGCAGTGCACATGTGCTTATCAGTGATCAGTACTGCAGTAATGGCCTATGCAATCAGTGGTGCACTAGGTTACATCAGGAGCATGCTACAGCACACTAGGCGAGATAGAGGCCAGTGACACAGTACGGTTCACAAGTGACCAGTGACACCTAAGGGCATGAGTAATAAGTAATATTCTAGAACACACTTGCAACCAGTGTGCACCAGTGACCAGAGGTAAACTCACCATCAACCAGTGGGCACTTGTGACCAGTGCCAAACTCACCATCAACTAGTGGGCACTAGTGACCGGTGGTGAACACCATCAACCAGTGGTGACACACCATGAACCAGTGGGCACTAGTGACCAATGGTTAACTCGCCATCAACCAATGCTGACACACAATCAACCGGTGGGCACTAGTGACCGGTAGTAAACTCACCATCAACCAATGGTGACACACCATCAACCAGTTGGCACTAGTGACCAGTGGTGAACTCACCATCAACCAGTGGTGACACACCATCAACCGCTGGGCACTCATAATCAACCAGTGGTGACACACCATCAACCAGTGGGCACTAGTGACCAGTGCTAAACTCACCATCAACCAGTGGGCACTAGTGACCGGTAGTAAACTCACCATCAACCACCAGTGACCAGTGGTAAACTCACCATCAACCAGTGGTGACACACCATCAACCAGTGGTGCTCCCAGAAACACCATGAATCTATGGTTCACTAGGGCGTTAGCGACCGGTGGGCAATGCGCAACGCAGTGCTCTTGTATGCAGTGCTCGCCTGCTCCAGACATAACTAATGGAATCTTTGGATTTACATGGGCAGGATCTTCCTGTGTGAGGGTGAAAGCTCTTCTGTTCTGCTCTCGCAGACCACCCCGTCCCTCCCCAGCAAGTCTGTAGCACTAATACTGGGGTGTCTGGCAGCATCAAATAAGGCAAAGCAAGCAGTGCAGTTTCACTGACTTGGAGGTCAGGCAGCCGAGAAGCAATGGAGGTTTCCTTTGGGCATCCTGGTGATGTCTTAAAGCAACAGTTAATTATCACAACATTTATCAATCTTCATCTGTGGGCAATATCATAATCCTTCTCGAAGAGTGCAGGATCCGTTCACAGGCAGATCCCAATCAACGTGAGGCAGTCCTGTACATGTGAAGGAGCAGCCCCAATGTGAGAGGCGCAGCGGAAGGCCCACCGGCTCCAGCTCCGCGCCTCTAGGCACACTGGTTCCCAGTACCCTGAGAGTCTTCATTGTATTAGTCTCTAGGAGCAAACTCATGATCTACTGTTCCATAAACAAAGAGGATTTATCAGTCTATGACGCGCCAGGGACTGCCCAGCCACCAAACGCCTTTTCCAGGTACCGAGCCACAGCCAGCGTGAGGTGGTCATTGAAGTGGTTTGCCACCACCTGGATGCCCACAGGAAGGCCCTCTTTGCCCAAACCGAGAGGGCACTGGGTTACTGGAAACCCAAAGATATTGAAGATGCCTAAAAAAAAGAAAGATAAGAGAGGTTTCAGTGTAAGGAGTTTAATTATAAATACATCATCTAACACTGACCATTCAAGATCATGTACCCAAAACTGACCAAGCATGATCACTCAAGGCCAGGATCCAAAACGAAGAAACCAGGAACCCTAGAGAAAGAGCCCCAAAAACCTCAAAACCAATAATGCAACAACCCCATCACCAATGACCCACAGACCTTCAATGCATAGAACGTAACTGCTGGAACACGTTCTGAATCTGTTAATCTATGTCCATCCACACAGGACTGACCAACCAAAAACATCCACCCAAGACCCAAATCCAAAGACCCAAGACCAAAGATCCAGAGACACATCACCAATAAAACCAATGACCCCCCCAAACCAATGTCCTGCAGTTTGTAAATGCAAAGAACTTAAATACTGAAACACAACCTAATACAGCTCATCTAGGACCATCCAGACAGGACTGACCAACCAAACTGTTCACCCAAGACCCAAAGACCTAAGACCAAGGATCCAGAGACACATCACCATAAAACCAATGACCCTCAACACAAATGTCCCGCAGTCCTTCAATGCAAAGAACTTAAATACTGAAACACAATCTGATACTGCTCATCTAGGACCACCCACGCAGAACTGAACAACCACAAACTACTCACCCAAGACCCAAAGACCTAAAACTAAGGATCCAGAGACACATCACCATACATCCAATGACCCCTAACACCAATGTCCTGCAGTCCTTCAATGCAAAGAACTTAAATACTGAAACACAATCTGATATTGCTCATCTAGGACCACCCACGCAGAACTGAACAACCACAAACTATTCACACAAGACCCAAAGACCTAAGACCAAGGATCCAGAGACACATCACCATAAAACCAATGACCCCCAACACAAATGTCCTGCAGTCCTTCAATGCAAAGAACTTAAATACTGAAACACAATCGGATACTGCTCATCTAGGACCACCCATGCAGAACTGAACAACCACAAACTACTCACCCAAGACCCAAAGACCTAAAACTAAGGATCCAGAGACACATCACCATAAATCCAATGACCCCTAACACCAATGTCCTGCAGTTTGTAAATGCAAAGAACTTAAATACTGAAACACAATCTAATACTGCTCATCTAGGACCATACACACAGGAATGACCAACCACAAACTATTCACCCAAGTCCCAAAGACCTAAGATAAAGGATACGGAGACACATCACCATAAAACCAATGACCTCCAACACAAATGCCCCACAGTCCTTTAATGCAAAGAACTTAAATACTGAAACACAATCTGATACTGCTCATCTAGGAACATCCACACAGGACAGGTTAACGACAAACTATTCACTCAAGTCCCAAAGACCTAAGTCCAAGGATCCAAGGGCATATCTCCAATAAAACCAATGACCCCCACCCCAAACAACAATGCCCCGCAGACCTTCAATACGAAGCACTTAACTGCTGAAACACAATCAGAAACTGTTCATCTATGTCCACCCACACAGGCTTGACCAATCACAACCATCCACCCAAGACCCAAATGCATGGACCTAAGACCAAGGATCCAGATACATGTCACCAATAAAACCAACCACCCCCAACATAAATGCCCGCAGTCCTTCAATGCAAAGAGTGGAATTACTGAAACACAATCTGATTCAGCCCATCTACGAATACGACCATCCACACAGGACTGACCAACCAAGACAATCTATCAAAGACTCAAAACCAAAGACTTATGACTATGGAACCAGGAACACATCACTGGTAACACCATTGGCCTCAACACCAATGATCTATCAACAATCACAGGCAACATCTCTGTGCGAAGCACTGAAAAGAAGGAAGTGTCTGTACTGGCAGTCTACAAACACACACAGTTCTGTAAAGAGGACACCCAACTTCCCACCTCTGAGAACAGCACTGAAAAGAGGGTGTACGATGTACTGGAACTCATAACGCAGTCACCTCATGAGCCCACCCTTCCACTGGCAATCCTTTCCATCAATTTGTTCACTCTCTGCCACCTGTAACAAAGACACTGCCTCACACTCACCTGTGCACGCATAATTACACTCACATGTGTACGCATAATCACACTCATGTGTACGCATAATCACACTCACATGTGTAAGCATAATCACACTCACCTGTGTAGGCATAATCACACTCACCTGTGTTGGCATAATCACACTCACCTGTGCATGCATAATCACACTCACCTGTGCATGCATAATCACACTCACCTGTGGTGGTATAATCACACTCACCTGTGCATGCATAATCACACTCACCTGTGCATGCATAATCACACTCACCTGTGTTGGTATAATCACACTCTCCTGTGCATGCAAAATCACACTCACCTGTGCATGCAAAATCACACTCACCTGTGCATGCATAATCACACTCATCTGTGTACGCATAATCACACTCATCTGTGTACGCATAATCACACTCATCTGTGTACGCATAATCACACTCATCTGTGTACGCATAATCACACTCACCTGTGTACTCATAATCACACTCACCTGTGTACTCATAATCACACTAACCTGTGTACTCATAATCACACTCACCTGTGTACTCATAATCACACTCACCTGTGCACGCATAATCACACTCACATGTGTACGCATAATCACACTCACACGTGTACGCATAATCACATTCACCTGTGTACGCATTATCACACTCACCTGTGTACGCATTATCACACTCACCTGTGCATGCATAATCACACTCACCTGTGTTGGGATAATCACACTCACCTGTGTTGGGATAATCACACTCACCTGTGTTGGGATAATCACACTCTCCTGTGCATGCATAATCACACTCACCTGTGTTGGTATAATTACACTCTCCTGTGCATGCAAAATCACACTCACCTGTGCATGCATAATCACACTCACCTGTGTTGGTATAATCACACTCACCTGTGTTGGTATAATCACACTCTCCTGTGCATGCAAAATCACACTCACCTGTGCATGCATAATCACACTCATCTGTGTACGCATAATCACACTCACCTGTGTACGCATAATCACACTCACCTGTGTACTCATAATCACACTCACCTGTGCACGCTTAATCACATTCACCTGTGCATGCATAATCACACTCACCTGTGCTGGGATAATCACACTTACCTGTGCACGCTTAATCACACTCACCTGTGGATGCATAATCACACACCTGTGCACCCATAATCACACTTACCTGTGCAAGCATAATCACACTTACCTGTGCACGCATAATCACACTCACCTGTGTACTCATAATCACACTCACCTGTACACGCTTAATCACACTCACCTGTGCATGCGTAATCACACACCTGTGCACCCATAATCACACTTACCTGTGCAAGCATAATCACACTCACCTGTGCACGCATAATCACACTCACCTGTGCACGCATAATCACACTCACCTGTGCACGCATAATCACACTCACCTGTGCACGCTTAATCACACTCACCTGTGCACGCATAATCACACTCACCTGTGCACGCATAATCACACTCACCTGTGCACGCATAATCACACTCACCTGTGCACGCATAATCACACTCACCTGTGCACGCTTAATCACACTCACCTGTGCATGCGTAATCACACACCTGTGCACCCATAATCACACTTACCTGTGCAAGCATAATCACACTTACCTGTGCACGCATAATCACACTCACCTGTGCACGCATAATCACACTCACCTGTGCACGCTTAATCACACTCACCTGTGCACGCTTAATCACACTCACCTGTGCACGCCTAATCACACTCACCTGTGCACGCATAATCACACTTAACCTGTGCATGCCTAATCATACTTACCTGTGCACGCATAATCACACTCACCTGTGCACGCATAATCACACTTAACCTGTGCATGCATAATCACACTTACCTGTGCACGCATTATCACACTCACCTGTGCATGCATAATCACACTCACCTGTGCATGCATAATCACACTCACCTGTGCACGCATAATCACACTTAACCTGTGCATGCCTAATCACACTTACCTGTGCACGCATAATCACTCTCACCTGTGTATGCATAATCACACTCACCTATGCATGCATAATCACACACCTGTGCACGCATAATCACTCAGCTGTGCACGCATAATCACACTTAACCTGTGCATGCATAATCACACTTACCTGTGCATGCATAATCACACTTAACCTGTGCATGCTTAATCACACTCACTTGTGCACGCATAATCACACTCACCTGTGTACGCAAAAGCACACTCACCTGTGTCTGCATAATCACTCACCGGTGCATGCATAATCACACTCACCTGTGTATGCATAATCACTCACCTGTGCACGCATAATCACACTCACCTGTGTATGCATAATCACACTCACCTGTGCATGCAAAATCACACTCACCTGTGTATGCAAAATTGAAGGGCACTCCAAGAGGCAGATGGTGTTTGGGGGCCACCCTGGGGTGCGAGGGGTAAAGGAGGACCCCATCGTTGCCCAGCAGGTTCATAAGCTCAGTTTGCAGGGTCTGGGCCAAGCTTCTCATTTTCTCATTGCCGCTCTCGTTCAGTGCAGTGAATCTCTCTGTGAGAGCGAGCCCTGCGGAGGTAAGCAGACAAGAGAAGAGATAGAGCATCTTTAACCCGAGCCTGAGATGCACTCCATTCAAACCGCCCAGTAACCCTCTCTTCTCCCTGACCCCGCAACCAGAAGGCACTCAGCTGGTACATACCTTATCCCATAACGCAAAAAACAGGTTCAGAATGCTCAACTTTTACTGTCTTCCTTCGAAATGTGTCCTCCGAAGGAGTAAAGAGCCCACACCTCCTCACCAATCCTCAAGTGATGGCTAGAGAGGAATAGGAGTCCCATGGAGTACAGGAGTCCCTTGAGGTACAGGAGTCCCGCGAGGTACAGGAGTCCCATGGGATACAGGTGTCCGGTGCCTTCCCTTCAGCAGGAGAGCCAGTGCCATGAGTGCACATCAGCAGTGTGAGAACTGAGTCACAAGCTGCTGGGTGAAGCCCCCATGAGCCGCTGCCAGGGTTGCTCAGCTGCCCCCTCCTAGTGCTGCCCTGCACCCTCGGACACTCTGCCTTGGCACCTGAGCCCTCTGGAGCTGCCAGGGGCGCTCAGCTGCCCCCTCCTAGTGCTGCCCTGCACCCTCAGACACTCTGCCTTGGCACGTGAGCCCTCTGGAGCTGCCAGGGGTACTCAGCTACCCCCTCCTAGTGCTGCCCTGCACCTTCAGGCACTCTGCCTTGGCATGTGAGCCCTCTGGAGCTGCCAGGGGCACTCAGCTGCCCCCTCCTAGTGCTGCCCTGCACCCTCAGGCACTCTGCCTTGGCATGTGAGCCCTCTGGAGCTGCCAGGGGCACTCAGCTGCCCCCTCCTAGTGCTGCCCTGCACCCTCAGGCACTGTGCCTTGGCATGTGAGCCCTCTGGAGCTGCCAGGGGCACTCAGCTGCCCCCTCCTAGTGCTGCCCTGCACCCTCAGGCACTCTGCCTTGGCACCTGAGCCCTCTGGAGCTGCCAGGGGTACTCATCTGCCCCCTCCTAGTGCTGCCCTGCACCCTCAGACACTGTGCCTTGGCACGTGAACCCAGCCCTCATAGTGAGAGCAGTGCCATCCTCTGGGGTGCACGACAGACCCACCAGCCACTCCCATATCCCATATAGCTGATGCAGAAACAAGACCAAGGAATTCAAGTTATTTTGGGGACCCCCACTGCAACCCTTTCCAGTTGCAGCTCCTGCCATTGGTCTGGTGTCTTCAATGCACCAGGGATGGGGGCACGAAGGGCAGCGTTTAAGCTGGCTGGCCTTAATGGACCCTTTTTACTCCATATATTAGGGAGCAGCTCATGATGCTTTTCACTGGTCAGAGTTTACACTCACTATTGAAAAGGCTGAAGGTCCTTGGGAAAGAGAAACCTGCTAATCTAAAGGCAAGACCTTAAGTGAGCAAAATACACCAATGTGAACAGAAATCCATCACTGAATTTAGCCTGTGCCCTCTGTGACCTGGAGAAGGTTCACTTCAGTGGGCACCTTTCTTAGCCTCAGCTGGGGGTGTGAGTGCCCCCCCCCCCACAGCAGGCCAGTGGGCACTGCATGCCACCACAAAGAAGCCTCTGTCGATTGTGTATTCACGTATACCACACAGGGGTTGCGTAGGCTGCAAGCTGTCTGGTACTTAAAAGCTAACAGACCAAAGGAGATAAAACGTGAGAAGGAATCCCTGCAAACGTTGGACAGAGTGAGCGAATGGCACAATTTAAAGGTATGTCAGTGGAAATAAGACTTCTCCAGCATCGGGTTTACCACCTCTGCATAGAGAGAAATCAATCAATCAATCAGGATTTATAAAGTGTGGCTAATCACCCGATAGGGTATCCAGGCACTTGCAGGTGCCAGAGGCATAATTGAACAGCCAGGTCTTGAGGGCCATTCGGAATTTCAGAAGTGAGGTGATGGTCCGGAGGTGTGGGGAGGCTGTTCCAGGGTTTTGCTGTGCTTCGGTAGATGCAGGGAGTATGGACACGTGAAAGGAAGGCAGAGCATAGTCTTCTCAACAGTTGGAAGAAGTTCAGGCGGTGGTTAATGTACACAGGTCCTTGGTTGTGTAGAGCCTTTTGTGCGTGGGGCAGCAGCTTGAATTGCCATCTCTTCTGTACGGAAGCTAGTGGAGTTGTCTTAAGTGGGGTGTGATGTGGGTTCGTCGAGGATCAGTTTGGCTGCACCCATTCTGTATGGTCTGAAGTCTCTGTAGGAGATGTGTGGCTATTCCTACGTAGAGGGTGTTGCCGTAATCCAATCAGTTGGTGATGAGGGCTTCGGTGCGTCTCGTGTGCAGAAGTAGCCACATGAAGATCTTACGTAGCATGCGCAAAGTGAGGAGGCATGTGGAGGACACCGTTGATTTGTGATTTTATGGTGAGCTTCTTTTCAATGATGATTCCGAGGTTTATGGCATGGTTGGAGGGAGTGGGTACGGGTCCTAGGTCTGATGGCCACTAGGAGTCATTCCATGTGCTGCTGCTGTTGCCAAAGATCAGTACTTCCATCTTCTTTGTAATCAACTGCAGGCAGCTGTTCTTCATCTAGTCAGCGACGCTTGTCATGCATCTTTGGAAGATGGTTCTGGTGGTGGAGGGGTCATTGGTGAGTGAGAGGATGAGCTGGCTGTCGTCTGCATAGGAACTTATGCTGAGACCGTGGGATCTGCCGTTATTGGCCAGCGGGGTCATATATGTGTTGAAGAGCATGGGGCTGAGGGATGAGTCTTTGGGGACACCGCAGGTGATCTCCTTGGGTTCAGAGATGAAAGGTGGGAGGTAGATCTTCTGGGTTCTGAGGAAGGAGGTGATCCATCTGAGTGTGTGTCCCCTTAGATGCTAATGTGGTGTAGTCTTTCGATCAGCATGTGGTGGGATACAGTGTCGAAGGCTGTTGAGAGGTCAAGGAGGATCAAAGTTATTTGTCCTCGGTTGAGGAGGGTTCAGATGTCATCCGTGGCTGCAATCAGGGCAGTTTCGGTGCTGTGATTGCTTCGGAAGCTGGATTGGGAGGCACAGAGTAGTTAGTTCTGCTCCAGGTATGTCATGAGTTACCTGTTGATAATCTTTTCCAGTGCCTTTGCTGGCAATGGGAGCAGGGAGATTGGCTGGGAGGGTTTGTGTTGGTGGGGTCAGCAAAGGGTTTTTTGAGTAGTGTCTGACTTTGGCGTATTTCCAGGCATTGGGACATGTTGCAGTATTGATAGAGGTGTTGAAGAGGATGGTGAGTTCCTGGCCGATCCTTTGGTTTCCAAGGTTGAAGATGTAGTGTGGGTTTGGGTCTGTGGGAGTGGATGGATTTCATGGTGAAGGTGATGTCCTCAGTGGAGAGGATGTTCCAGGTGGTCAGTATGTGGTTTGTGCCGATTAAGGCGGTGGCATATATGTTGATGAAGTCCGTAGGCGTGGGTCGAAGTTTCAGTATATGGTTGCGATCTTGTTGTGGAAATACTCACCAATTTAAACATATCAGACTATACGGTCTAGTGGGGACACACAGGTGGATTTACAGTCAATGTGCAATGTTGCTATGCACTCGCTAAACCCTCTGTGCAGATGTACCGGAGACGTACCTTTAATGAACACGTTTACTATCAGCCCCCTTCCCTTGCCATGGACTGGCTGTCAGAGTGCTAACACGATATCGCACTCACATATTCTTCTGCCATATTCTCTTGGGAAAGACTTTCAGGAATTAATGAACATACATTGTGACAGGCTTACTGTTTGTGTGCAGCAAACAGACGTCCCCTTCTTGTAGAGGACTTAACACTGAAGCAGACCTGTTGGAGCTGGCACAACAGAAATTCTAATAATAAACTCTAAATCAGAGGCTATTCCATTCAGGATTACTGCAGCCATTGGGTTTTAGGAGGTTTTATCATCACCATCATCCTCCGAATTGGACGTTTGGGCTCACTTTTTGCTGTGACTTTGAGGGATCCTGTGATCTTAACAACGGAGAACATGCCTGGTTTGTGGGGTTCTTAAACTGCCTCTGATTGGTCACATATACTAATCGTTCTCTTTTTCTAATTAAATGCATGTTATGGCCTTTTTCCTATATATTTATGCTAATGTATGATTTGGTGAATCAATTCCACATGATGAGCGTCTAGCAGCAAGTCAATGGAATCATGTTTGCAAGAGTAAATCTCGTTATTCCTGGCAAGATGGCAGTGAATGAAGCACTTGCTTCTAGCTCTCATCTGATATGTAGTCACAAAACCATATCCAAGCAAAGTCAAGTCAACCTTTCATGCTTCGGAGGTCGATATCTTGACTAACACTGAATTACAAAGTAGTGACAACTGCAATTCATACAGATGCAAAACTTGAACTTTAAGCGCAATCAAAAAATATGTTGATACACATGCTCCCCATCTCTACGCTAAAAGAAAAATATTAGCAGTTTGTATTTGATTTGGCCTCCTCAAAATATTATTCTCCCCAACTGGTGAAGATATAAACTGCTGGTCTTTAAGAAGAGTACTTCAATTCTGGCTCTGCTGGGCCCGGAGTTATATCTGATGCTGCACCAGGCATCTTCTGCTGGAGGAGAAATAAAGTAATTTTGGGGCACACATATGTTTCCAGTGTTGTGTTGTGTCAGGTAGGTGCATACATTTTGCGGTACCTAAAACTTTCTTCCTGAAGAGGGGGACGGCATCCATGTGGAGTGCGGAGTCCCTTGCTGTTTCCTAGGCTGAAGCAGCAGAGCCACAACTTCGTCTCCTGAGATCAATCTGATCAAGGTCTGCTACTTCAAAGTTGCTGAAGTGAGCAATTTTTCTTCTGCTAATTCCGTAAACCTTGTGACTTGTGGAAGAATGGGTCTTGGAGAAGCACTTGGCCAAATCTCCACGATGATAGTGACTGCTGGTCGTGGGACCTCTATTTGAATACTAAGTTTTGCTGCTCTCTGATGAATACATCTTGGAAAGTTAAACCATCATCTGCTGAAGCGCAAGAAGAAACAGGAGGGGACACTAACGTATATTGTAAGGAAATGGCTCCCTGTTGCAATTACCCCCCACGTTTTGCCTGATACTGATCCTGACTTGACTGAGAAGTGTGCTGGGACCCTGCTAACCAGGCCCCAGCACCCGTGTTCTTTCATCTAAAATGTACCATTGTCTCCACAATTGGTACAACCCTTGCACCCAGGTAAGTCACTTGTAACTGGTACCCCTAGTACCAAGGGCCCTGATGCCAGGGAAGGTCTCTAAGGGCTGCAGCATATCTTATGCCACCCTGGAGACCTCTCACTCAGCACAGACACACTGCTTGCCAGCTTGTGTGTGCTGGTGGGGAGAAAATGACTAAGTCGACATGGCACTCCCCTCAGGGTGCCATGCCAACCTCACACTCCCTATGGCATAGGTAAGTCACCCCTCTAACAGGCCTTACAGCCCTAAGGCAGGGTGCACTATACCACAGGGGAGGGCATAGGTGCATGAGCACTATGCCCCTACAGTGTCTAAGCAAAGCCTTAGACACTGTAAGTGTAGGGTAGCCATAAGAGTATATGGTCTGGGAGTCTGTCAAAAACGAACTCCACAGCTCAATAATGGCTACATTGAATACTGGGAAGTTTGGTATCAAACTTCTCAGAATAATAAACCCACCAGTGTTGGATTTATTAAAAAATGCACACAGAGGGCATCTTAGAGATGCCCCCTGTATTTTACCCAATTGTTCAGTGCAGGACTGACTGGTCTGTGCCAGCCTGCTGCTGAGAGACGAGTTTCTGACCCCATGTGGTGAGGGCCTTTGTGCTCTCTGAGGACAGAAACAAAAGCCTGCTCTGGGTGGAGGTGCTTCACACCTCCCCCCTGCAGGAACTGTAACACATAGCAGTGAGCCTCAAAGGCTCAGGCTTCGTGTTACAATGCCCCAAGGCACTCCAGCTAGTCGAGATGCCCACCCCCTGGACACAGCCCCCACTTTTGGCGGCAAGTCCAGGAAAGATAATGAGAAAAACAAGGAGGAGTCACCCACCAGTCAGGACAGCCCCTAAGGTGTCCTGCGCTGAGGTGACCCCTGCCTTTAGAAATCCTCCATCTTGATTTTGGAGGATTCCCCCATTAGGAATAGGGATGTGCCCCCCTCCCCTCAGGGAGGAGGCACAAAGAGGGTGTAGCCACACTCAAGGACAGTAGCCATTGGCTACTGCCCTCCCAGACCTAAACACACTCCTAAATTCAGTATTTAGGGGCTCCCCAGAACCTAGGAAACTAGATTCCTGCAACCTAAGACGAAGAAGGACTGCTGAGCTGAAAAACCTGCAGAGAAGACGGAGACACCAACTGCTTTGGCCCCAGCTCTACCGGCCTGTCTCCCCACTTCTAAAGAACTGCTCCAGCGACGCGTTCGACAGGGTCCAGCGACCTCTGAAGCCTCAGAGGACTACCCTGCATCTAAAAGGACCAAGAACTCCTGAGGACAGCGGCTTTGCTCCACAAAGACTGCAACTTTGCAACAAAGAAGCAACTTTGAAAGAACACATGTTTCCCGCCGGAAGCGTGAGACTTTGCACTCTGCACCAGACGCCCCCGGCTCGACTTGTGAAGAACAAACACTACAGGGAGGACTCCCCAGCGACTGCGAGACCGTGAGTAGCCAGAGTTGACCCCCCTGAGCCCCCACAGCGACGCCTGCAGAGGGAATCCCGAGGCTCCCCCTGACCGCGACTGCCTGCTTCAAAGACCCGGCGCCTGGTAAAGACACTGCACCCGCAGCCCCCAGGACCTGAAGGATCCGACCTCCAGTGCAGGAGCGACCCCGAGGTGGCCCTCTCCCTTGCCCAGGTGGTGGCTACCCCGAGGAGCCCCCCCCTTGCCTGCCTGCATCGCTGAAGAGACCTCATGATCACCCATTGAAACCTATTGCAAACCCGACGCCTGTTTGCACACTGCACCCGGCCGCACCCGGCCGCCCCCGTGCCGCTGAGGGTGTACTTTTTGTGCTGACTTGTGTCCCCCCCGGTGCCCTACAAAACCCCCCTGGTCTGCCCTCTGAAGACGCAGGTACTTACCTGCTGGCAGACTGGAACCGGGGCACCCCCTTCTCCATTGAAGCCTATGCGTTTTGGGCACCACTTTGACCTCTGCACCTGACCGGCCCGGAGCTGCTGGTGTGGTAGCTTTGGGGTTGCCCTGAACCCCCAAAGATGGGCTACCTTGAACCCAACTTTGAACCCTGTAGGTGGTTTACTTACCTGCAAAACTAACAAACACTTAGCTCCCCCAGGAACTGTTGAAAATTACACTGTGTCTAGTTTTAAAATAGCTTATTGCCATTTGTGTGAAAACTGTATATGCTATTTTGCTAATTCAAAGTTCCTAAAGTTCCTAAGTGAAATACCTTTCATTTAAAGTATTGTTTGTAAATCTTGAACCTGTGTTTCTTAAAATAAACTAAGAAAAGATATTTTTCTATATAAAAACCTACTGGCCTGGAATTGTCTTTGAGTGTGTGTTCCTCATTTTTTGCCTGTGTGTGTACAACAAATGCTTAACACTACCCTCTGATAAGCCTACTGCTCGACCACACTACCACAAAATAGAGCATTAGAATTATCTCTTTTTGCCACTATCTTACCTCTAAGGGGAACCCTTGGACTCTGTGCATGCTATTTCTTACTTTGAAATAGTACATACAGAGCCAACTTCCTACATATATGACGTGTCACTGTCATACAAAGATGGTCCAGAAGAAGATGGAGACCTTCACTTTATGGTCTGTCGGAAGTTTGTGCGAGCATTGTTGATTCTGTTGATCTCGGATTCAAAGGTAGCGCTTGACCTAGTGGAGACAAAGGAACCAAAGGTGTAAGCCCTACTAGAGGATCTGGTACATTTAGAGGTGGAAATCGTAAAGGCAGAAGAGGAACCTGTACAGTGACTTCTGCTGGAGTGATCAGCCTCGGCCTCTTCAGAGTTACCGGCTCCTCCATGGGTTCAGCACAATCTCCTGATGTTACAGACTGCATTGATGCTTTCGAATGTCTCAACGTCGAATATCTGTGTCATGTGCATCAACATCGATCCTGACATTCTTGGATCCGAGACTTGATGTAGTTTAAACGTCGAAGATGGTGCAGTGGAGTGCTTCAGTGACAAATGATGGTGTCTGGGAGTTGCTGACATCTAGCGCGTCTTGTAGGTGCCGGAGTCATGGCTTGCTCCCATGATGGAATCAATGGCAGTGGTCTTGACATCGATGGCATCAACATTGATGCGAATACACTGGTTGAGGTACCTTGTGTGAGGGAGTCAAAGTTGGTCCTTTTGCCAACAAACATTTAAGTGCCGATGGTATTGGAGTGTTTTGAATGGTGAAGCCTTGGTCTTTTCTTTTTGGATCAACTCTGTGGGGGTCATTTTATGCCCCCTTGTGTGTCTTTTTCTTCCTTTCTTCTGCAGCTCTGTGTTCTTCGAACTCTTCTCGCAAGTGAATTCCCTTTCTATCTTTAAGGGCTCTTTTTGTAATTTTTGTTTTACAAAAAATACATTCTTTCACAGAATGTGAGTTCATGTCACATGTAGAGAATGTCGGTCACAATAGGCCTTTTTTCTCCCACAGGAGGGGCCACTCCACAAAAACTGTGACATTTCTATATAAAAAATACTCCAGATGATGTCATAAATTAGGGAGGTGTTAAAGTCCCCAAAAGATTACTTAACTATGAAAAAATGTTTTTCTCAACACAAATCCTTAGGAAAAGATGGGTTTCTAGCCCTGAAGTGTTCTGAGATCCAATCAGCACGAGCCAGAAAAAAAGAATAGAGCTGGTGAGGCAAAGTGCGAGTTCAGTGCGTGTTCAGTGCGAGTTCAGTGCGTACTGGGTGACGGAAGGTGCTCGCGCCCTTAAAGCTACAGTGTATAGTGTGTGCAGCTAATGCACTTTTGACCTTAGAGGCACCTTTCTCTTCATTTGTTGTGCAGTTTCAGCAGGGGTTTAAACTAGTTTTATATTATATGTCATTTTTTCTATAGTAAATGTTGCAATTTGAGACAGGGGAGGCTATCAAAGGGTTAGCAACAAACTGACTGACTCCATTCTAAATTCACCCTTCTATTGAAAGTTACCTTTAATACAATATCAGTAATGAGTCAGGTTTAATTTAACAATTAATTTGACACCTTGGGGTAATATCTTTGTTGGTCCCAATTGTAGGTAAGAGCGTGGCGGCTAGTGAAAGTCCCAGTTATCCAATGGGACCACAGGTCTTCCTCCAGTGAAAACAGCAATTTGTTTACAAAATAAAGATGCCCTTCTTGTTAATATTAAGCACCCTGTCTGCTGGGGTTACCCAGGCCTTCTCTAGGGGAGCGAATCAGGAATTAGCCAATTGTAAACATATTTTTGGGATCAGCACGCCTGGACAGCAGGGCCTAGTGGGTTACAGAGTTAGAAAACCATAAGCAAAAGTCCAAAAACTTGGAGGGGGAGGGAGATGAGACATACAAAGATCCTTTCCCTCACTCTCCATCAAACGGAACATTCCTCTACGCCATGCATGTCCAAGGAGTGTAATGCTGGTATCTACCTCCGTGGGGGTGGTGTCAACGGGTTGAGGTGCACGCTGGATGTTAGAATTGAAGATGATAGTCCCCTCTTCCACCATTTCCTGACCCCTTTTGTAATACACCTCTCGGCAGCTGTTGTACCAACTGGTATGTCTGTCCTAAGTGGTATCTCTAGTACCAAGAGAGACGTCTGACTGAGGGTGCAGTTGTCCTCGGTGGCTGTCCGCACTGCAACATACTTGCCAATGAGTTCCTTGTTTGAAGGCATCTCCAGTTACCTGGGCACAAGCTTTTTTCCTGGTAGTGTGAAAGAGCAAATCATCCGGTGCGACATGGCCCCTGATGTACACAGGGTCACCTGGGTCAGGCTTATATTCCCTTTTTAACCCTAGTCGAGACGATACATACTTTTAGTAGGTCAGTACTACCCACAGGGCTTGATTTAGAGTTTCACAGACAGGTCATTCCATCACAAATGTGACAGATATTCAGTCCGTCTTGTACAAATGTCACAGAATATAATGCATTTGTCAAAAGAATCCGAGTTGAACTCTTTGTTCTGACGCATGGCGCTTGGGTGGGCTACAAGGAGAGTCACGTGATACTGCAAGACCAATACTTCTACAAAGAAAAACCATGTACATGTCTGAACCCAACACTACATGGCAGGAGTATGCACAGCACACACATATACAGAAACACTAGATTAAATCTACATATTACATTGCATGAAATGACAGTTTTGCACCAAGGGACATCGCAGCAAGGTAAATAAAGAGAGACCACATGTGTCTGAACAGCGGGTTTCATTAGCAGCACACATTGGGTTGACTGGCCCCTATTAAGTAAGCTGTTCCTCACCCAGATGCAGGTGACTGCAACTGTATTTTACTCCCTGTTTGTTAAAGCTGGAAACAAACGTTTTTTTAAATGTAGTCACACTCCTGATGGAAGAACTTTTAAGTAGATAAAAAATAAAATATATATTTTTAATTTTTAAACGTCTTTTTACTTTATATCTCAAAGATATTTAGCAACAATGACCACACCTGCCAGGTCCAAATAGGTTCTGGCACATTTATATAACACAAATGAAACAAAAACACAACGGACAACACTGTAAAACAAAAAGAATATTTATCGTCCCCCGCAACGCTCTCCCATTTTCTGAATTTACACGCTATACCCATGAGCGTACAGAGTCCCACCAATGCTGAGGAAATTCCCTCCTCGGCGTGAGTCGCCTACGGTCCCCAGCCACAAGCACGTGTGAGACAGATCAGCATCCCCGAGAGGGAGGCTTCATGAATCAGTGCGGTATGCCGCATGAGCGTGCAGTGGCCCCCGGCACTCAGAGAGCTCACCAACACCAGGGAGGGAGCCTCCTTTGCGTTTCCCGCCTCTGGCCCCAGAGACATCCCCAGAGGCATCTGCAGCTCCACCCTACCCAGGGAAGACGGCCTGCTCTTGCCTTGCAGAGAGGAAGGTATTATTTGAACTAGTCGGTGAGCATGCTCACTCTTGCATGCCACGTACATTAACATTCAGAATATGCCCTGATGAGACCCCCTCACCATTCTAGGGGTCGAAACGCCGCCGACAGATCAGCGCGACAGACAAACTGTTGTTTGTGTCCATTCTCTCTACAATTTCTCAGAAGTTGCTTGTTACTTTACAAAAGGCTTTTTTGCTTATTATTTATGGTAATATATTAATGATGTTGTGCTTTGACACTGGGGACACATTACGCATGCTCTACTTGTTACTTGTTTTTCCCACGACAATATTTGTATTTGTAATTGGGAGTTCTGGGTACAATCCAGTCCTCACGAGCAGACGGTAGTGATTGCACTACTGCACATGTAAGTTCTGGGTACAGTCTTGTCCGTTGTTTATTTGTTTTGTTTGCGTTATATTAATGTGCCAGAACCCATGTAGGCCCGGCAGGTGTTGTCACTGCTGCTAAATATCTTCCAGACTTCTTCTGTCCTCCTCGTATTGTGTTATGTTTTTTGTACGATACCTGTGTGAACCAGGGAGGCACAGAATGGTTATATACTCAGGTTCCCATGGGTTCAAGGGTCGCTCTCGTAGTCGATTGCTTGTTATTTTATGTGGTCTATTTGCAGAAGGAAAGTCGCATCAGTGATTAGATATGTTTTTCAATCTTAACCCCTGTCCTCAGAGCAGGCTGTAGGTGCAGCACCGTGCCGCCTTGCATTATGGTAACTGGTATCACAGATTTGGTCAGTGAGTAGACCACTCTAGTTCCCACTCCATGAGTGGCGCCCTCCTCGCCCAACCCCTCCGTGATAAGTGCATCTGACTCCATTGGTCACGAAAGGGCAGGACCCCCGCACGACGGACCAGAGCAGACTCTTGGAGAGCATGGGCGCTACTCCACTGGTCAGGCGGTCTGAGAACTACTGCGCCCAGTGGCATAATGCAAAGTCTCAGTGTCGAACCTCTTCCTCTGTTCACACGTCTAAGGACATTCACTGTGACTTACCGATGGCCGGTAGGGTGTGCACGGATAGTCCCAGCGGCCATTTAAGCAGCTCCCACACTGGCCATACCTCCTTCCCATGATCAGAGAGGAGATCTGTGAACGACTGAGGAGGCTGCAAATGAAACACACAAATACAGAAAGATTTAGTAAGGGGAGAATAAAAGGGGGAGAAGGACACGGTATCCTTTCAACACATATGTTCATTACTCAAAGAGCATGGTACAAAATCACTGCGCAAGTGAGAGACCATGGAACTCTTTCTTTTTTGCACATTTTCAAAACTTTTTTAACCAATCCACCAAATGAAAACTTTAGCAAACTCTACTTGGCTGAAAACATCACTGCTACTTAACTACTAAACACTGACACAGCAACAAGCACTGGTAAAGCCAACAGGTCATTGTAGGAAAGTCACTCTTTCGGCATGGTTACCCCCACCGTTTTGCCTGTTTATCAATGTGCTTCGACTGAAATCACTGGGATCCTGCTAACCAGGACCTCAGTGATACTGCTCTCGCCTCTAAATTTGGTTGCTCTGGAACCTTTTACACCCCACAATTGGCATACTGGTGTACCCCTGTAAGTCCAGAGTACATGATACTTGGGTACCAAGGGCATTGGTACACCAAGGGTCCCCCATGGGCTGCAGCATGTATTATGCCACCCATGGGAGCCCATGTAAACCGTGTCTGCAGGCCTGCCCTTTGCAACCTGCGTGAAATGGTGCATGCACCCTTTCACTGCTTGTCACTACACCAGGTCACTGTAAGTCACCCCTATGGTAGGCCCTCCTAGGCAAGAGGCAGGGTGCAGATCCCTGTGTGTGTGGGCACCCCTGCATGAGCATAGGTGCCTCTACGAACTCCAGTTCCAATTCCCTGGACTTTGTAAGGGCGGAAAAGCCATTTTAGCTATGTACTGGCCACAGTTCACTACCTATGATGCAGCTACATAATGGTAACTCCGAACCTAGGCATGTTTGGCATCAAACATGTCGCAATCATACCCAAATACTAATGCCAGTATTGGTGGCACGATTCCATGCACTCTGGGGGCTCCTTAGAGGATGCACCCAGTATTGCTCCTACCAGACTTTCAAGGTATCCGGCAGCCTCTCAGACAGGATTCTGCCCTCCTGATGCTTCACCAGCTCGAGCAGGGGAAGGCAGAACAAAGGATTTCCTGTGGGAGAGGGGTGCAACCTCCTCTCCCTTGGAAATAGGTGTTAGAAGACTTGGGAGGGGTAGCCTCAGCACGCCACTGGTTTGCTTTGAAGGGCACACTTGGTGCCCTTCTTGCATAAACCGGTTTCCAACAGTCCTGGGACCTCTGGTCCCTGCTCTGGCACGAAACTGGACAAAGGAAAAGGGAATGACCACAACACTGTCCATCACCACCCCAAGGGTGGTGCCCAGAGCTCCTCCAGAGGGTCCCTTGATTCTGCCATCTTGAAATCAAGATGGACAGAGGCCCCTGTGAGCATCTGAGTGGCCAGGTCAGGCAGGTGACGTCAGTGATCCCCTGTAATAGGTGGGTTCCCAGATTCGGCATTCAAGACTCCACCAGGACTCCTCTGCATCAACCTCTTCTGCTTCTGACCCACCGGAATCACAACAGGACTTCTCAGGATCCGAACAAGCCTGCAACACCCGAGACGACCTTGCTTTGCAACATTGTTTCTTCAGCTCCTTTCAGCAACTGCAACATTTCCACGATTGTGCATCCTCTGGAGTCGCCAAGACTTGAGCTGCCCCAAAGAAGCAAGAATGACTCTCCCTTAGAGTGAAGAAGTCACTCCCCTGCATCCGCAGGCACCTAATGCAACAACATCTGGCTGCTGGGATCTGCTCTCCAGTGGAACTTTGTGGATCCTCCAACACAGGTGATGGTTCTGAGTGGTCCTCTTGGTCCTATCTGCCTTCTGTCCAACTTGGGAGACAGTGAACCCTTGCCTCTTCCTGTAGGACGGAATCTGTGTGCACCGTGACTCTTGCAGCAACCAAGGCTTGTTGACTCCTGCTCCGAGGGATCTTCAGGCTCCAAGTAGCCCCGGCCTCCAGAACTTCATCCCTGCAAGGACAGTCTCCTCTCTGCTGCTCCAGCGACATGGGACTCCTCTCCAGGTCTGCTGACTGGGCCTCACTTCAAGTTACTGTGGCTGCTGCCAGTGGATTGCTTGTGGGGGTTATGGCTGCTCCTGCTGGCTCTTCTGACTGCTGCAGGTCAGCCCGGACTCCCCTCCAAGGGCTGTGTCCTCTGGGCCTTGCTGGTCCTCTTCAGCTCTGCAAATCCTCTTTTGTCCTGGTTTGCATTTGCCAAGGCTTGTTGGCAGACCTGACCTGTCTTCGACCCCGTGACCGGCATAGGACACATTCTGCATGACTTCAGGGACTCCACTGCAGCTCCTTGGTTCCACAGCTGATCTTTATCTGCTTCGTCGACCCGGATCTTCACTAACCGAAGGGTGGGCAGTGGCTCGTGCCCCATCTAGACACTCCAGCAGGACCTGACTCTGTCCCCTTCTTTTGCAGGGGCTCTTCATTCAGAATCCACCATTGGGTTCCTCTGGTCTGATCCTGTTCTTGCAAACGTCCTTGTCCAAGTCCCCTTGTTAGTCTATGGGAAGACCAGGTAACTTACCTCTGCTCTCCTGGTGGCTGGGGGTCATCTAGGTACTCACCTCTTGGGTTTCCACTTTCTCCCGGCTCCCTACTAACTGCTCCACATCCTTGGGTGGGGGAACTAAGTTCACATTCCACTATTTTAGTATATGGTTTGGCTTACTCATAAGCCCTTGCTATTTTCTGCTATTTCTAATGATGTTATGCTAATTCCTAGTACTTACCAGTGTATGTTTTGTTTGTACTTACCTCTAAAGAGGGGGGCTGCCTATAGTCGTCTAGGTCAGTGTTACTATAATAAAGCACCTTTATTTCTGCAACACTCTGTGGTTCCTTTCATGTGTGATAAGTTGCTTTGTGACTAGTGTGGTATTGCAAGTGCTTTATACTCCCAGATAAGTCTTGGCTGCTCGCCACAGCTACCACTAGAGAGCCCTGGCTTCCTATACACAGTTGCACTCACTTAAAGGGGTTGCCTGGAACTGGTATAAGGTGTCAACGCCATAGGTGTCCATCACACACCAGGCCAGCCTTCTACAGTTGTGCCTTACTAATGATCCAAAATGGCGAGTGCCACTTGGGTTGGTAAATAAACAAAATCCGTTTTCAGTTGCACTAAAGTGAATTTCCAAAAGCAGAGTGGCCATGCAGTACATGGGAGCTGATGGGTACTCCGAAAAAAAAAAAAACAATTGAAGGATCTCGAGGAGCGGTAGAGCAGCAATAGAAGGGGTTGGCGGAGAAGCCAAAGAGAGTGAACGGAGGAGGAGGGGAAAAGCAAATCAACTTCAGGCACAGAGTAACACATGGGTGTGGGAGAAAGACACGAGAAAAAGAGGAACATGGAGCGCAAGGTGGGTACTTGGCAGAGGGAAAAGCACTCAAGGAAAAAAGCTGGAAAACACATGCACTCTCCTAGAGTCTTTCACCCAAAAAATATGTAGTCCCTGTTGGAAATGGGCCTTTCTGCAGGGTTATCCCCAAACTTTTGGCTTTCTTCTCCTATTAATCTGACTCTCTTTTTGTTGGCTTTAGGACTCTGGAACGTTGCTACTGCTAATCAGTGCTAAAGTGCATGTGCTCTCACCCCTAAAACGTGACATAAATGGCTTATACCTATTTGGCTTATTTAATTTACCAGTAAGTCCCTTGTACAGTGGTATACCATATACCCAGGGCCTGTAAATTAAATGCTACTAGTGGGCCTGGAGTGCAGATTGCACCACCCACAGAAGTAGTCTTTCAAGCTTGTCTCAGGCCTGCCACTGCAGGGCTTGCGTGCACAGTTTACTGCTAGACTAACATTGCAAGTCAAACTAATTGTCAAAATCTAAACTCCCTTTTTACTACACGTAAGTCACCCTGAAGGAAGCGCTATATAGCGATATGGTGCTGTGTATTTGAAAGGTAGGACATGTATCTTTATGTGCTCTATGTCCTAGTAGTGACAAACAGCCTATTTAGTTTTTCAATACTGTGAGTGCTGCTCCTCTCCTAGGTTTGCATTGGGCATTCCCTTATACATGTCTAAGTGGTAATTTCTGATTGTCCTGCTATTTGATGGAGTTTGTTTTGACCAATGACTTTGTGTTTCACCACTGCGCATATTAGTTGCTCAATGTTCACCAGTAGCACATGGTATGTTTTGTTCAGTTTAGCCGCCTATGGGCTTTGACATTGCATTAGTCTGTATTCTGCCTATTGGCTTTGACATGCTGTATCCAGTCTAGCCGCCTATTGGCTTTGACATTGCATTCCTATTGGCTTTGACATGATGTATTCAGTTTAGCTGCCTATTGACTTTGACATGCTATTAGATATTCTGCCTATTGGCTTTGACATGATATTATATATTGCATTTTATATTCAGCTTAACTGCCTATTGGCTTTGACATGATATTATACATTACATTTTGTATTCAGCTCCGCTGCCTATTGGCTTTGACATGATATCATATATTACATTTTATATTCAGCTCAGCTGCCTATTGGCTTTGACATGATATCATATATTACATCTTGTATTCAGCTCAGCTGCCTATGGGCTTTGACATGATATTATACATTGCATTTTGTATTCAGCTTAGATGCCTATTGGCTTTGACATTACACTAGACATTGCATTTGATATTTAGGTTAGCTGCCTATTGCCTTTAACATGACATTGCATTTGATATTTAGGTTAGCTGCCCATTGCCTTTAACGTGGAGTTAGACATTGCAGTTGAGAATCCAAGCTGTATTTTTCCAAGCTGTGTTTTTGCACCAGATGAACCAAGATGTTTTGCTCTCACAGTAGACTAGACCTGATAAGAGAGAGTACATGGGTATTGTTTTTCCTTCGCTTGAGCTTGGGAACGGGAGTAGTCTTGGAGACCTGGCCAGTCTCCAAAAGGCTTGCTCAGTTTCCCAGGTCTGAGAGGAGGGGGCACACCTTTGTAACAAATGTAACAGGCTGCAGAGAGTCAGATTCGAATCTGCCGGACCTCGTGCTGGAGCTTGGCGCCAGCTGCCAGCATCCCGTGTGGGTAGATGAAACTCTTTCTCGCGGCTGACAGGGGTCATCAGCTTGCAGACCTTAGAAAGATGTAGCTGTAAATAGTTCCTACACGGTGAAGTATTTGTTTTGCTTTGCATTCAATATCTTATAAATATAACCTGCTGTGTATATTGCAAACTGATACATTTTGTTTGATTAACGCGGACTTGAAAGCTACTAATTCGTCATTCATATAACAACAATAAAAGTCTTCTTTGACCTCAGAAGTGCATTTCTGTTGTGTTATGTTAGTGCTTAGAAACTAAATAAGAGGAAAGCACTACAATTGGTACCTGGAGTCGTGGGGTCGGTCATTAAGAGGTGATTAAAGGGTTTGACGAGTTGGTAGATTTCTAAGTGCACACTTTAGAAAGTGTAATTGTTTTTTTTGTTGTTTGGAGAATTACAGAAATTGTTTTCTGTTTGGGGAATCACAGTAGCACGGCAGACCATGTCTGAGAATACATGTGTTGATGAACTGCCTGATGGTGCTAAGAAAAACTGTGAATTGTTTTCTGTTTGGGGAATTACAGAAGAAAATGCATGTGTAGCTAAAAGGCCTGATAATGTTTTGAGAAATAATTCCTGTTGTATATATGTAGAAAACGTGTCTTTTGGAAGTAATGATGACAGAAAGGTCTGGATACCTTTATCTGCTTACAGAGAAATGCAGGAGAAATGTAGGAAGTTGGAACATGAAAATAGGAATTTACGTGAGCAAATTAGCCCGACTGAAAGTTATAAAAGGGCTGTTTTTGAAGAATCTTTCTTGTCCCATTCCAGTAATGAGGGGGTTAAGACAGCTCCGAGCTGCACTGAGTTTCCGTGTGAGCCAGGGTTTTTGGCAGACAAAATGCATTCCTTAACTGATAACACGGACGAGAGAGCTCGGAATGTGATTTACGAGTTACCGTTGCAAAATGCACAAGTAAAACGAAGGATTTTAGAGCAAGACACCCCGAGTTTCATTAGCTTGTTTGATTTTTGGAAAAAGAATAGCCCTCATTTGAGTGAAATCCTAACACTTTTGTATATGGTCACTGTGAAAAATAATATGCAGCTGCGCGCGTGTGATTTGGCAAATGAAATAATGCAGACTTTAGGTTTCTGCGCAGTGCAAGAAGGAAATACTTATGTACATTTAAATCATGAACAAGGAAAGAAAATAGTGCCCCTAGCTAGAATCATACAATGGATCTGGTACTTGCAAGACAGGGCTAGAGTACCACAGATAAAAGAATTACCAATGAAGTTGTGTGCACCATTTGAATTCGTGTCTACTGAAGATAAAAAGCATGTTTGTTTTTACTAATGATTCATTGACTGAAATGTTGTTTTCTGGCACAGGAGAAGGAACAGCGTTGTATAATGTGTGTCAGATTTTAAAGCAAGAGCTACGTGAGATGTGTCATTTTTATGCTGATTTTTGGTTCATTGCTAATGTTTTAGCACCTAACTGGTTCAATTACCTTGCAGATGTTAATGAGAAAAATTCAGAGAGAGAAGTGTACACCCAGAATTCTGCCTTAGTGGGGATGGCTAAGTGGGTGCCCCAGAAATGTGAACAGCTGAGAGAAAAAGCCACTTACAGGTGGGCAGAGATGAGAGAGATGCACATTCCCCTAGATTTGATCAAAACTGTGCAGCACGCACAAAAGCAATCTGTCATACAAGCAGTCACAGAGCAGTTGGGGAGAGGAAAGTTACCAGGACAAAAATGGCAAATTGATCAGGTTTTAGGGAGAGTGATTGCTGCAAATTACCAAGGAAAAATCGAAATTATGCTGATACCTAGAAAAGAATCTGATTCATTCATACAAATTGGAGACAGAATGGCCCAAATTGACAAAAATGCAGTGAATGGAGGTTTGGTAAAGAATGAGTCTGCCCCAGCCCTTCTGACAGTGCAAGAAAAGGGAAGCTGTGGCGCAGCAGATAAAAACCTCAGTGCTGATGTGTGGGCTGAAGCCCTAAGTGACCCTCCAGAACCTGCAGAGAATATAACAAAGGGCCCCAAAAACGTCCTGCTGATTATAATACAGGGAAAGAAAGAGGAAGGGTGCAGTTTAAATGAAAAATGTTATTTGCAAGAAAAGTCATACTTGTTTCTTTTGCAGATCCTACCACGTTTCGCCACTGTCCCCGAGTGTGCTGTGTGGTCCCCTTTCCGGTGTGTGCGTGTGGGGTCGGGGAAGGGACCGAACCCCCAACCTGAACCTGGCTGAGTAAAGTGCCAGCACCATGGATCCATTTTGCGCAAACTGCGCCTTCAGTTCAAGTTCAACTTGTTTGCTGTGTTTTTTTTTTTTTTTTTTCCCCTCTCGTATGGAACTCTGACTTTTGCTTATCTTCCAGCAAACCTTTCAGGTGGACCGTGCACCTTTACATGAGCAGAACTCATGCCACATCAAATTGCTAACACTGTTGAATTAGAGACTCATTCAGAGTATAAAAATTGCCCAGTCTTTTCTGTATAGATGTATCTGATGTGAAAGGTTATGAAATCAATGTGTTAATGTAGGAAGTTGGCTCTGTATGTGCTATTTCAAAGTAAGGAATAGCATGCACAGAGTCCAAGGGTTCCCCTTAGAGGTAAAATAGTGGTAAAAAGAGATAATACTAATGCTCTATTTTGTGGTAGTGTGGTCGAGCAGTAGGCTTATCCAAGGAGTAGTGTTAAGCATTTGTTGTACACACACATAGACAATAAATGAGGTACACACACTCAGAGACAAATCCAGCCAATAGGTTTTGTATAGAAAAATATCTTTTCTTAGTTTATTTTAAGAACCACAGGTTCAAATTCTACATGTAATATCTCATTTGAAAGGTATTGCAGGTAAGTACTTTAGGGACTTTAAATCATAAAAATTGCATGTATACTTTACAAGTTATTGACAAATAGCTGTTTTAAAAGTGGACACTTAGTGCAATTTTCACAGTTCCTAGGGGAGGTAAGTTTTTGTTAGTTTTACCAGGTAAGTAAGACACTTACAGGGTTCAGTTCTTGGTCCAAGGTAGCCCACCGTTGGGGGTTCAGAGCAACCCCAAAGTTACCACACCAGCAGCTCAGGGCCGGTCAGGTGCAGAGTTCAAAGTGGTGCCCAAAACACATAGGCTAGAATGGAGAGAAGGGGGTGCCCCGGTTCCGGTCTGCTTGCAGGTAAGTACCCGCGTCTTCGGAGGGCAGACCAGGGGGGTTTTGTAGGGCACCGGGGGGGACACAAGCCCACACAGAAATTTCACCCTCAGCAGCGCGGGGGCGGCCGGGTGCAGTGTAGAAACAGGCGTCGGGTTCGCAATGTTAGTCTATGAGAGATCTCGGGATCTCTTCAGCGCTGCAGGCAGGCAAGGGGGGGATTCCTCGGGGAAACCTCCACTTGGGCAAGGGAGAGGGACTCCTGGGGGTCACTTCTCCAGTGAAAGTCCGGTCCTTCCGGTCCTGGGGGCTGCGGGTGCAGGGTCTCTCCCAGGCGTCGGGACTTTGGATTCAAAGAGTCGCGGTCAGGGGAAGCCTCGGGATTCCCTCTGCAGGCGGCGCTGTGGGGACTCAGGGGGGACAGGTTTTGGTACTCACAGTATCAGAGTAGTCCTGGGGTCCCTCCTGAGGTGTTGGATCTCCACCAGCCGAGTCGGGGTCGCCGGGTGCAGTGTTGCAAGTCTCACGCTTCTTGCTGGGAGCTTGCAGGGTTCTTTCAAGGCTGCTGGAAACAAAGTTGCAGCCTTTCTTGGAGCAGGTCCGCTGTCCTCGGGAGTTTCTTGTCTTTTCGAAGCAGGGGCAGTCCTCAGAGGATTCAGAGGTCGCTGGTCCCGTTGGAAGGCGTCGCTGGAGCAGAGTTCTTTGGAAGGTAGGAGACAGGCCGGTGAGTTTCTGGGGCCAAGGCAGTTGTTGTCTTCTGGTCTTCCGCTGCAGGGGTTTTCAGCTAGGCAGTCCTTCTTCTTGTAGTTGCAGGAATCTACTTTTCTAGGGTTCAGGGTAGCCCTTAAATACTAAATTTAAGGGCGTGTTTAGGTCTGGGGGGTTAGTAGCCAATGGCTACTAGCCCTGAGGGTGGGTACACCCTCTTTGTGCCTCCTCCCAAGGGGAGGGGGTCACAATCCTAACCCTATTGGGGGAATCCTCCATCTGCAAGATGGAGGATTTCTAAAAGTTAGAGTCACCTCAGCTCAGGACACCTTAGGGGCTGTCCTGACTGGCCAGTGACTCCTCCTTGTTGCTTTCTTTGTTCCCTCCAGCCTTGCCGCCAAAAGTGGGGGCCGTGGCCGGAGGGGGCGGGCAACTCCACTAAGCTGGAGTGCCCTGCTGGGCTGTGACAAAGGGGTGAGCCTTTGAGGCACACCGCCAGGTGTCACAGCTCCTGCCTGGGGGAGGTGTTAGCATCTCCACCCAGTGCAGGCTTTGTTACTGGCCTCAGAGTGACAAAGGCACTCTCCCCATGGGGCCAGCAACATGTCTCTGGTGTGGCAGGCTGCTGGGACTAGTCAGCCTACACAGACAGTCGGTTAAGTTTCAGGGGGCACCTCTAAGGTGCCCTCTGTGGTGTTTTTTACAATAAAATGTACACTGGCATCAGTGGGCATTTATTGTGCTGAGAAGTTTGATACCAAACTTCCCAGTTTTCAGTGTAGCCATTATGGTGCTGTGGAGTTCGTGTTTGACGAACTCCCAGACCATATACTCTTATGGCTACCCTGCACTTACAATGTCTAAGGTTTTGTTTAGACACTGTAGGGGTACCATGCTCATGCACTGGTACCCTCACCTATGGTATAGTGCACCCTGCCTTAGGGCTGTAAGGCCTGCTAGAGGGGTGTCTTACCTATACTGCATAGGCAGTGAGAGGCTGGCATGGCACCCTGAGGGGAGTGCCATGTCGACTTACTCGTTTTGTCCTCACTAGCACACACAAGCTGGCAAGCAGTGTGTCTGTGCTGAGTGAGAGGTCTCCAGGGTGGCATAAGACATGCTGCAGCCCTTAGAGACCTTCCTTGGCATCAGGGCCCTTGGTACTAGAAGTACCAGTTACAAGGGACTTATCTGGATGCCAGGGTCTGCCAATTGTGGATACAAAAGTACAGGTTAGGGAAAGAACACTGGTGCTGGGGCCTGGTTAGCAGGCCTCAGCACACTTTCAATTGTAAACATAGCATCAGCAAAGGCAAAAAGTCAGGGGGCAACCATGCCAAGGAGGCATTTCCTTACAGTTAATTAACTTCTATTGCTTTACAGGGATTGCTTTGATCATAATGTTTTTTTTGTGCTGATGTTTTTTTTTGTTTGTTTGAAATATGAGATATGTGAAACAAAAATTCATTGGTCAAAGGGCGGAATGTCCTGCTATTTGATGGAGTTTGTTTTGACCAATGACTTTGTGTTTCACCACTGCGCATATTAGTTGCTCAATGTTCACCAGTAGCACATGGTATGTTTTGTTCAGTTTAGCCGCCTATGGGCTTTGACATTGCATTAGTCTGTATTCTGCCTATTGGCTTTGACATGCTGTATCCAGTCTAGCCGCCTATTGGCTTTGACATTGCATTCCTATTGGCTTTGACATGATGTATTCAGTTTAGCTGCCTATTGACTTTGACATGCTATTAGATATTCTGCCTATTGGCTTTGACATGATATTATATATTGCATTTTATATTCAGCTTAACTGCCTATTGGCTTTGACATGATATTATACATTACATTTTGTATTCAGCTCCGCTGCCTATTGGCTTTGACATAATATCATATATTACATTTTATATTCAGCTCAGCTGCCTATTGGCTTTGACATGATATCATATATTACATCTTGTATTCAGCTCAGCTGCCTATGGGCTTTGACATGATATTATACATTGCATTTTGTATTCAGCTTAGATGCCTATTGGCTTTGACATGACACTAGACATTGCATTTGATATTTAGGTTAGCTGCCTATTGCCTTTAACATGACATTGCATTTGATATTTAGGTTAGCTGCCCATTGCCTTTAACGTGGAGTTAGACATTGCAGTTGAGAATCCAAGCTGTATTTTTCCAAGCTGTGTTTTTGCACCAGATGAACCAAGATGTTTTGCTCTCACAGTAGACTAGACCTGATAAGAGAGAGTACATGGGTATTGTTTTTCCTTCGCTTGAGCTTGGGAACGGGAGTAGTCTTGGAGACCTGGCCAGTCTCCAAAAGGCTTGCTCAGTTTCCCAGGTCTGAGAGGAGGGGGCACACCTTTGTAACAAATGTAACAGGCTGCAGAGAGTCAGATTAGAATCTGCCGGACCTCGTGCTGGAGCTTGGCGCCAGCTGCCAGCATCCCGTGTGGGTAGATGAAACTCTTTCTCGCGGCTGACAGGGGTCATCAGCTTGCAGACCTTAGAAAGATGTAGCTGTAAATAGTTCCTACACGGTGAAGTATTTGTTTTGCTTTGCATTCAATATCTTATAAATATAACCTGCTGTGTATATTGCAAACTGATATATTTTGTTTGATTAACGCGGACTTGAAAGCTACTAATTCGTCATTCATATAACAACAATAAAAGTCTTCTTTGACCTCAGAAGTGCATTTCTGTTGTGTTATGTTAGTGCTTAGAAACTAAATAAGAGGAAAGCACTACACTGATCTATACGGAGTAGAGTGGGCATGTTTGGTATGGTTGGAATGGAAAATCGTGCTTACTGGAGTAGGTGGATTTTACATTACTATTACAGAAAGGCTACTTTTAGAAAGCGGGCATTTCTCTGTGTTCATGACTCTGGTGTTTTGCAGCCTGACTCCAATCCACATCTAGGGCAGAGTGACAGCTGCACTTTGCGCATTCTCCCCAGACAGCCATCCATCAGGGAGGGTTAAATGTGACAGGGTTACACCTGCATTCATCTACATACTGATGGTCTTCCTGGGCTGGGAGAGGGGGAGTTGGGGTGCACTTTAAACTTGTATAGGCTGTGTCCACACAAAGGGCTTATTTACCCTCTGCTGATGTCTGGAGCGAGGGTACAGGACATGGGGCATTCTTGGAACTGGTTAGAACTGGCTGGAACATTCTCTCACCTTCTACAAACTGGACATTTGACATTTGAGAATATGTAGAGGGGCTTTCGCCCCCTGATTGTTAGAGCACTTTTGGAACCGGGACTGAACCTCTGTCAGAAGGACTGCTGGACTGCATAAAGGACTCATCTGGATTGCTTTTCTGCACATTGCCATGCTGCCATCTGTACCCTGACATTGGACTGCAAAAGCACAGTAGTGCTATAAAGAGAGATCATCATTGGAGATGCTGGTTTTACTGTGCTGATCTGCCTCGCCACTAATGCCTGCTTTTTGCCCCCTTCAAGTGCCTCCTAAGCAGCCCAGCGCAGAAAGAGCGCTGTTTCCTGGCCCTTGGTTTATCTAACTCAGCTTGTCAAGAGTGCTTTTCATTATTGCACCAGCACATGGTGAGCGCTTTGTAGAGCTCATGGGGAGGGGTACATTGACTGCACCACGGGGAGAAACACGTTGTGGGTAGAGTGCTTTATTGACTTTGGTAGTCAAGTTATAACATGGCTGACCGACATGGAGTCCGCCCCCACCCCTTCTGCCACCTAGTGGTCTTCACTGTATCAGGAGAGCTTGTCCCCCTGGGAGGCACAGTGTAATATTTGGCCAAACACAGAGTCTGAGCCCTTCTTGTGTCCATGCTCCAGCTGCTGGCTTCCCTTGAGGACGGCGCCGCACTGCCTGGGGAAGCGTTGCCAAGAAGAAAAGCAAGATCTTTGGGCTGGCGTGCCCACTACTGGAATCCTGGATGTCAGCCCTGAGCCCGCGCAGCAGCTAGCCACCCTGAGGCACCATAGGGTGCCATCCAGCAGGGCTGACTCATGTGGCCGATGTCCCTCCCAGTTAGGAAAGACCCAGGGCTGAGGTACGGGGCGCTACTGTGTGTGTGGCTAGGAGTGGAGGTGAAGAACGCTCGCATGTCACAGGGCCGCAGCTGGGAATGAGCTCCAGGGGCCCACCTAAAGGCATTCTAACTCACTGATAAGCCCAGGGAAATCAGGCTGGTGTCCCGCCTGGCTGAACAAGGGTGACCTTCCACTTCCAACAACAGGACATGGCCCGACAGCCACAGAGGGCTCTGGGATTAGGAGGCCCGGGCCTGGCCTCCTTCCAAAGGAGCTCATGTTATGAGGGAACATTGCAGGGCTAGGAGTACATCAACGTTCTGGCATCACCAGGATAAGTTATTTGTGTGTTACCAGCACTGGGAAAATAATCTATGTGCCCTACCCGACGAGCTTCCGTTGCATCACAACCCTACTGTTACTATACACACCTTATCATTTGGTAACCTAGGTGCTCCCCGCAAGCCATCCCCCTTTATCTCTCTCACACTGATGAAGATTGCTGCCACCCAGTATTGTTCAGGACAACGAGCATCCTGAGATCATCATTGCGACTGTGGCGCACTGGCTGGGACCACCCTTAATCTGGCTGACTCATAGTACTGATTGAAAAGGGGCTGTATTTCACACGAGGGTCTCCAATGTATTGGCTGGTTTCCAGCACAATTATAATGACCTGTGGTAATTTGTGTATTTAGGGAATATTGGGGAATTTATGTGTTACGCACTCTGATTACTCCATGTTCTGATGCTATCAGGAAAGGGGTTTGGATACTTACATAATCTGGACAATTTTAGGCAGGAGGGGGACGGGCGGGAAGCACACTCTCACTTATTCATTCACACACGCATGCACATCCACTCACAACACTCATCAACATTCAAACATACACGTATGCACCAAACATTCATTTAAATAAAAATCACACACACAGACACACTTACCTTCAGCTTGGAGGTCCCAGGAAGATTGGGACGACTGGAACGTCCCAACTTCGTCACAAAGTGGGATGGGGTCAGTGAGACTGCTCACCCCACCCCACACTGTGACGAGGTGTCACGGATTGAAACTCACCCTGGGCGCTTCAGGGCTTAAACCTGAAGCGCCGAGGACGGAGTCAATAGGTGAAGCTTCCCCTTGTCACCAAGGGGGAGGGCCTCGACGCATCTTTGCTGAGCAGGTCACGCCCACAGGAGCTGTGACCTCTTCAGCCCAGCAAAGTTCAGCTCAGGCAGCGGCATGTCTCACTCCTGGCTGCCTGAGCTGAACATGAAGCATTTCTGTCAGGCTGACTTTTGTTCAGCCTGATCGGCACTCTTCATGAGGGGCAAAAGGTGTGTGGGGGGGGGGGTCCCTACACCCTAAAGGACGGTCTGTGTCTGGCTCTGACTACAGTGGTGGGTTCTGCCTAGCTGAGGTGCATACCCGAGCCAACCAGAAACCCTATTTCTAACATAGAGAGCAGTGGGAAAATACAAGTCAGCCAATCAAAAGGACTGTAAAGAGGTTATGCTCCGCAGGAAGGCAAATCAAAGATGAATAGTCCATCCAATAAGAAACAAGCAACTTAAAGCGTCAAAAATATTAACCAATGGTAAGCAATGAGCAGGCCGTAAGCCCACAAAAGACTTTTTAAAACAACACAACAACATGCGTTGTCTGGGAGGTGAGCCCTAACAAAGCAGTAAAGGGTAATCTAATGCACAGACTGTGAACCAGTGAGAACTGCTTCTGCCCCCTTAAGAACCCTGGACACTAGAATATCATGCCCAGAGAGGAGTCATTTATCCAGTCTAGCTCTTGGGGTGCAACAGAGAGATAAATTACTTTGATGCTAGTTTGAATCTAGAATCCTGAACTGCGAAGATGCATGTGTGACTTTTCTAAATTCGCCTAGAAAAAGTGTTCCCAGATTTCACAGCTGCACAGCGATGTTTTTGCAAAAATATGGAAATGTTCTCCCTTTTGTTAATTCAGAGAGAATATCTCAGCTGAAGAACTATGATTTTGGGTAACTTTTCCATCTCGCCATGGGATGTTATTTGATGTTACTTACCCAGTAGACATCTGTTCGTGGCATGTAGTGCTGTAGATTCACATACTTTGCATAAGTCCACCATCTAGTGTTGGACTCAGAGTGTTACAAGATGTTTTTCTTCGAAAAAGGTTTTCGAGTCACGAGATCAAGTGACTCCTCCTCTCTATAATTGCCACAGGCTTCCGTGGAGGAGGGAGAGCGCATGTGAATCTACAGTACTACATGCCACAAACAGATGTACACTGGGTAAGTGACATTTTCCGTTCGATGGCATGTGTAGCTGCAGATACACATGGTTTGCAAAGACTGTAAAGCAGTCGCCTCCCAAAATACGCGTTGGCTAGCCTGCAGGAGCTAGAGTACTTTGAAACAGTGTTTAAGCACTGCCTGTCCAACGTTTGCTTGTTGGCGAGATAACACATCCACAGAGTAGTGTTTAGTAAATGTGTGTGGTGTAGACCACGTGGCTGCTTTACATATGTCTGTGATTGGTATATTCCCTAAGAATGCCCTGGAAGCTCCTTTTTTCCTAGTGGAATGTGCTTTAGGAGGTATTAGTAACTGTCTTTTAGCTTTAAGATAGCAAGTTTGGATACACTTTACTGTCCATCTAGCTACTCCGTGTTTAGAAATAGGATTACCTTTGTGAGGTTGTTGGAAAGCCACAAAAAGTTGCCTGGACTTTGTGAAATCTTTTGTTCTGTCTATATAGTACATGAGAGCTCTTTAAACATCAAGGGTGTGAAGACCTCTTTCAGCAACTGAATCTGGCTGTGGAAAGAAGACTGGCAATTTCACTGACTGATTGATATGAAAAGGAAAAACTACGTTTGGCAAGAATTTTGTGTTTGTCCTAAGGACTATTTTGTTTTTTGTGAATTTGAAAGAAATTTTCTTCTAAAGTGAATGCTTGAATTTCACTAACTCTTCTTAAATAAATGATTGCTACTAAGAAGGCAACCTTCCATGATAAAAACTGAAGAGCGCAAGAGTGCATGGGTTCAAATGGTGGGCCCATACGTCTTGTGAGTACAATGTTAAGATTCCACCCAGAGGCTGGTGGAGCTCTAGGTGGAATAACCCTTTTAAGACCCTCCATAAAAGCCTTTATAACAGGAATCCTAAACAGAGAAGTATGTTGTCTGTTTTGGGGGTATGCATCTATTACTGTTAAATGGATTCTAATAGAGGATAATGCACAGTTTGCTTTCTGTAAGTGTAGCAAATAGCAAACAATGTCCTGTATTGAAGCTTTAATTGGGTCAATGTTTTAGTCTGACAATAGTAGACAAAACACTTCCATTTAGCCGCACAACACTGTCTACTTGTGGGTTTGCGTGCTTCCTTAAGAATATCCATACATTCAGATGGAAGTTGTAAGTAGCCAAACTCTATGACTTCAGGAGCCAAATCGCCAGGTTGAGTATGCTGATTTGACCTCTCTTTTGAGTCAATGGGTCTGGTCTGTTTGGTAGTTTGTGATGTGGTACTACAGACAGATCCAACAATGTTGTGTATCAGTGTTGACGTGCCCACGTGGGAGCCATGAGTATCATGGTGAGGGAGGTCTGTTTCATATTTTTGATCAGACATGGAGTTAGTGGGAGAGGTGGAAAAGTGTAAGCATATATCCTTGACCAATTGATCCATAGAGTATCGCCCTTGGATTGAGGGTTTGGGTACGCGGATGCGAAGCTTTGCATTTTGCGTTTTCTTTTGTGGCAAAAAGGTCTATTTCTTGTGCCCCCCACATTTGGAAATATTGTCGAATCACTTGTGGGTGAATCTCCCATTCGTGGACTTGTTGCTGCGTCCTGCTTAAGAGGTCCGCTGGCTGATTGTGTATCCTTGGAATATACTCTGCCAGTAATTGAATCTGATTGTGAATTGCCCATTTCCAAGTTGTCTGTGCTAAAATGGACGAATGACGTGAATGTGTCCCCCCCCTGGTTTTGCAGATTATACATTGTGGTCATATTGTCTTTCCTTATTAACACTATCTTGTGTGTGATTTGTGTCAGAAAGGCTTTGAGCGCTCGGTATACTGCAAGTAATTCCAAGTGGTTTATATGGTAAGTCTGTGGAATTGAGTCCCGTTCCCCCTGCATAGTGAGGTTGTTGAGATGAGCTCCTCAACCTATCATTAATGCATCTGTTGTGATTGTGGTCTGGGGTACAGGCCTGAAAGGGCCGCCCCTTTGTTAGGTTGGCGAAATTCCACCATTGCAGAGAGCGGTGAGTCTGGCGGTCCAACAACACTAGGGGCCACATGTACAAACATCCAATTTGCGACTCGCAAAACCGGATGTACAACAGTGTCAATGACACTGTTTGCGATTCGCAATGGGGTCGCAAATGACCTAGCTCATGAATATTCATGAGATAGCTCGCAATTTGCGACCCCATTGGGAATGGTGGCATTCACAGGGATGCTGGCCTGCTGAGGTCAGCAGACCACCATGTCTGTGACTGCTTTTAAATAAAGCAGTATTTTTTTTTGTTTTAAATGCAGCCCATTTTCCTTAAAGGAAAACAAATGCATTTCGAAAACAAAAATGAAAAGTTTTCTTTTCATCTTTTCAGAGGAGGCAGTGGTCCCCGGGAAAAACATTTTTCGTATGCATGCACAAAGGGGGAGGGGTCCCATGAGATTGTGAAATGCTTGAGTCCTCACTGGGTTTGGGTATGCTAATTCTGACTGAGTGTTCAGAATTGCTCCCAGATACGGTTGTATTTGTGACGGCTCCAGGTCAGATTTGTGGTTATTGATTGTGAATCCTAAATTATGTAGGGTGTTTATGGTATATTGAGTATGTTGTTGACAAATTTGAATTGTACTGGCCTTTATATGGCAGTCGTCCAGATACGGAAAGGCATGCATGTGTTGTCTTCTGAGGAACGCTGCAACCACCGCTAAGCATCTGGTGAAAACCCTGGTGCTGCTGTTACCCTGAATGGTAGAACCTTGAATTGGTAGAGCTTTCCCGCTATAACAAATCTTAGATACTTCCGATGTGCTGGATGGATGGGAAAGTGGAAATAAGCATCCTTGAGGTCTAATGCTGTCATGTAATCATGTCTCTGTAGTAGGGGAATGATCTCTTGTAGAGTGACCATATGAAGGTGTTCTGAATGGATGTATAGATTTAGGTGTATGAGATCTAAGACTGGTCTTAAAGTACCAACTTTCTTAGGTATGAGGAGGTATAGTGAATACACTCCTGACCCTTGTTGGGATATAGGCACAATCTCTATGGAACCTTTGAGTAGTAGTGATTGCATCTCCTGTTTTAATAAACTGAGATGTTCCAGAGTAAGTTTGTGCGAGCGAGGGGGAATGTTTGGTGGAGTAGAGATGACTTCTAGGCAATAACCATGTTGGATAATTGATAGAACCCATTGATCTGTAGTAATGTTGTGTCATTGTGGGTACAAATGTACCGGTCGTCCTCCCACAGGAGATGTATGCTCTGTGGGGATGCGTAAGTCACTGCTTTGTGGAGGTGGAGGAACCTCAGGGAGCAGCTACTTAACCTCTTCCTCTATAATTAGTTCCTCTGCAAGAGCCTCTAAAAGAGCCTCTGTTGTAGAAGTGTGGCCCTTGTTTTTGTTGCGATATGGAGGGTTCTGTGGTTGATGATCTGAAACCACTCCTAAACCGTGGCCTACGAAACGTTCCCCGAGTGGGTGTAGTGTATAACGCACCCATAGCTTTAGCCGTCTCGGGTCCTTTTTGAGCTTCTCTACTGTAGTATCAACTTGTGACCCAAATAAATGATGTTTATTAAAGTGCATTTTCAATACTGCCTGTTGTATCTCTGGCTTAAAACCTGAAGCCCTTAACCATGAATGTCTTCTAATGATGATGCTGGTGTTGACTCCCCTTGCCGCTGTACCTGCTGCATCTATAGTGAATCTGATTTGGTTATTGGAAATGGCCTGCCCTTCCGCTACTATGTGTTGTGCCCTTTTTTGATGTTCTGGTGGAAGGTACTGCTACAAGTGTTCCATTTGGTCCCAATGAGCTGTGTCGTAGCTTGCTAAAAGTGCTTGAGAGTTTGCAATCCTTCAATGGTTAGCAGCTTGAGTTGCTACTCTTTTACCCGCTGCATCAAATTTGCAACTTTCCTGGTCTGGAGGAGGAGCATCCCCTGTAGACTGGCTATTGGCCTTCTTTATTGCTGCACTAACAACTACAGAGTCAGGCGGTAGTTGTGTTCTAATAAACACTGGATCGAAGGGTGCAAATTTATATTTTTTATCGACCATAGGTGTAATGATTCTTGATTTTACTGGTTCTTTAAAAATATCTTCGACATGTTTAAACATGCCTGGAAGTAGAGGGAGACACTGATACTCTTTTTTGAGTAGACGTTAATGTGTTAAATAAAAAATCTTCCTCAATGGGATCTGTGTGTAATTGTGCATTATGATACGCAGCTGCCCTGGCTATAACCTGAGTGTACGCTGTGGTATCTTCAGGGGGAGATGGCCTTGCTTGGTATAAATCTGGATCATTGGGAAGAATGGGATCTGTGTCATATATATCCCATGGATCTACATCCTCCTGAGGATCGGATAAATCATCCCTATGTGGTGAAACAGGGGATTCTTGTAGAGAGAACTGTGTAGTTGAAGGTGGTGGAGTAGCAGGTGGAAGAGTAGCAGGAAGGGTAGGAGAACGTGGTGGTGAAGGCTGCTGTGGTGCCTTTTGTTTCTCCTTTTGTTTAAAAAGTTTAGTAGGTGGAGGCCCAGCATCAAAAGTTTCTTAAAAAGTTAATATTCTTTTCATTGTTGGAGGAGGAGAGGCTATGATCCTTCATGTGTCCTTATGCATATGGATTTTTCGCTGCTTAGCGTCCATAACCTCCGATATGGACTGTATCTATGATGACTCTTCAGTAGCTGGAGCATATCTATCACCAACAGGTTTCATCTCCGAAAGCTTGGATACCAAATGCTTGAGTCGAGCCGAAAATGTCAGCTCTGAAAGCGATGTAACTTTTTTCGGCCCCAAGGTGGAAGAGTCCGATTTTTGCCTTGGTACCAAAACAGATGTGGCGAGCTGTTTGCTCGGTGCCAAATGTACTTTGGTCTTTTGTTTCAGTGCCGTACCCGAGGGTTGGCCATCCAAATTTATTTTTCGGGTCCGACCATGACTGGAAGGCAGTGGAGGACCGAAGACCAATGCAGAAGTCTTTTTAATAGTCTTTGGGTGGTCGGACGGGGCTAGTGTACGCAGGAACTGCGCCGGTGGGATGGATTGGCTGTCGATATTGGAATCTTGATCTGAATCAGAGTCTGCGATGGAAACGGTTGCACGCTGTGCTACTTCTTGCGTGTGTTCACCCCCGAAGATATCCGGTTGGTGTGTGCTCTGACGATTTAGACGCCATCTCCATTCGACGCGCTCTTCGATCCCTAAGAGTCTTTTAGGATCAAAACCACCGGCAAGCGTCAGAGTTTTCTTCTCTGTGATCTGGAGACAAGCAGAGATTACACACCACATGTTGCTCAGTGTAGGGAAATTTGGTGTGACACAGAGGGCAAAATCGAAATGGAGTCTGCTCCATCTGCCTAACATTGTTCAATTCCCATGTGTCGAAGTAGGTCCAAAAAAGGCGAGATTGCCCCTAAGGGCGTTTACTCAACCCGACTATCGCAATCCGATCGATTATATGAGCAGAAAACGCGAGCCAAACTATACCGTCAGCTATAGAAAGTTAGAAACAAAGATCAGAAGATACTGAACCGAGATCTATGGGAGCAAGAGGAAACACGTCCAAACCCGACAACGGAAAGAAAACAATCGAACAAAGGACTCGATGCCCATGCGCACTATCACCGAGAGGAGGAGTCACTCGATCTCGCTCGTTACTCAAAAACCTTCTTCGAAGAACAGCAACTTGTAACACTCCAAGTCCAACACTAGATGGCAGACTTATGCAAAGCATGTGTATCTACAGCTACACATATCATTGAATATATATATGTGTGTGTGTGTGTAGAGCAGTGCAACAAGGAAAGTAACATTAAAAGCACAGACAGGGCCACAAAACAAACCTTGATGTAAGCAAGTTGTGGCACAATGCCTGACCCCACTAATGTACCACCCTTGAGTGCAAACAATAATGCTTAGTAAAGAAAGGATTGATCTCCGTTGGGACCAGTTTTTCATATCCCCTTAGGTATTTTCCTGCAGCAAACTCAAGGATGGGAAAAACAGATTCCACTTATTTGTGGTTAGGCTTTCCTGGTGTCTCTGGTTCCCTGAGCCTTGTCAAGCTCACCATTAGGAAGAAGTTGCCACCACAGTGATAATGAAAATGTCACTTACCCAGTGTACATCTGTTCGTGGCATCAATCGCAGTAGATTCGCATGTTTTGCAATAGCTCGCCATCTGGTGTTGGGCCGGAGTGTTACAAGTTGTTTTTCTTCGAAGAAGTCTTTCGAGTCACGGGACCGAGTGACTCCTCCTTTTGTCTCCATTGCGCATGGGCGTCGACTCCATCTTCGATTGTTTTTCCCCGCAGAGGGTGAGGTAGGAGTTGAATTGTAGTAATAGTGCCCATGCAATGGAGTGACTAAGTATGCACCTATTTAAGGTTGAGATGATACATATATAAATAATTGGAGGTAACTTCCAAACTGCTACAGGCTCCCGGGGAGGCGGGTGGGCACATGCGAATCTACTGCGACTGATGCCACGAACAGATGTACACTGGGTAAGTGACATTTTCAGTTCGATGGCATCTGTCGCTGTAGATACGCATGTTTTGCACAGACTAGTAAGCAGTTATCTCCCCAAAAGCGGTGGATCAGCCTGTAGGAGTGGAAGTAGTCTGAAATAATGTCCTTAATACGGCTTGACCTACTGTGGCTTGTTGTGCGGATAACACATCTACACAGTAGTGCTTGGTGAATGTGTGAGGCGTAGACCATGTGGCTGCCTTACATATTTCTTGCATTGGGATGTTTCCTAGAAAGGCCATGGTAGTACCTTTCTTTCTGGTTGAGTGTGCCCTTGGTGTAATGGGCAGCTGTCGTTTAGCTTTAAGGTAGCAGATTTGGATGCATTTAACTATCCATCTGGCTATACCTTGTTTTGATATTGGGTTTCCTGCATGAGGTTTTTGAAATGCAATAAATAGTTGTTTAGTCTTTCTGATGTTTTTTATTCTGTCAATGTAATACATCAATGCTCTTTTGACATCTAATGTATGTAGTGCCCTTTCAGCTACGGTATCTGGCTGTGGAAAGAACACTGGAAGTTCCACTGTTTGATTTAGATGGAACGGTGAAATAACCTTTGGCAAAAATTTAGGATTGGTCCTTAGGACGACCTTATTCTTGTGTAGTTGTATAAAAGGTTCCTGTATTGTAAACGCCTGAATTTCGCTTACTCTTCTTAGGGAAGTAATGGCGATGAGAAATGCCACCTTCCAGGTTAGGAACTGTATGTCGCAGGAGTGCATGGGTTCAAAAGGTGGACCCATAAGTCTAGTTAGGACAACATTTAGGTTCCATGAAGGAACAGGTGGTGTTCTTGGTGGTATAATTCTCCTAAGGCCCTCCATGAATGCTTTAATGACTGGTATCTTATATAGGGAAGTTGAATAGGTAGTCTGCAGGTATGCAGATATTGCTGCAAGGTGTATTTTAATGGAAGAGAAAGCCAGGTTAGATTTTTGTAAGTGAAGCAAGTAACCCACTACATGTTCTGGAGTTGTGTGTAATGGTTGTATTTGATTAATATGGCAGTAGCAAACAAACCTCTTCCATTTACTTGCATAGCAGTGCCTGGTGGATGGCCTTCTGGCTTGTTTTATGACTTGCATACATTCTTGGGTAAGTTGTAAGTGCCCGAATTCTAGGATTTCAGGAGCCAGATTGCTAGATTCAGCGATGCTGGATCTGGGTGTCTGATCTTTTGGTTGTGCTGTGTCAACAGATCTGGCCTGTTGGGCAATTTGATGCAGGGTACTACTGATAGGTCTAGCAGCGTTGTGTACCAGGGTTGCCTTGCCCAAGTTGGTGCTATCAATATGAGTTTGAGTTTGTTTTGACTGAGTTTGTTTACCAGGTAAGGAAGGAGAGGGAGAGGAGGAAAAGCGTAAGCAAATATCCCTGACCAGTTCATCCATAGGGCATTGCCTTGGGACTGTTTGTGTGGGTATCTGGATGCGAAGTTTTGGCATTTTGCGTTCTCCTTTGTCGCAAACAAGTCTATCTGAGGTGTTCCCCAGAGTTTGAAATAAGTGTTCAGAATTTGAGGGTGAATTTCCCATTCGTGGACCTGTTGGTGATCTCGAGAGAGATTGTCTGCGAGTTGATTTTGGATCCCTGGTATAAATTGTGCTATTAGGCGAATTTGGTTGTGAATTGCCCAACGCCAAATCTTTTGTGCTTGCAGGCTTAACTGCGTGGAGTGCGTCCCCCCTTGCTTGTTTAGATAATACATTGTTGTCATGTTGTCTGTTTTGACGAGAATGTATTTGTGAACTATTATTGGTTGGAAAGCTTTTAGTGCTTGAAAAACTGCTAGAAGTTCTAGGTGATTTATATGCAGTTTTGTTTGATGTACGTTCCATTGGCCTTGTATGCTGTGTTGATCGAGGTGTGCTCCCCACCCTGTCATGGAAGCATCTGTTGTTATTACGTATTGTGGCACTGGGTCTTGGAAAGGCCGCCCTTTGTTTAAATTTATGTTGTTCCACCACAGAAGCGAGAGGTAAGTTTGGCGGTCTATTAACACCAGATCTAGAAGGTGACCCTGTGCTTGTGACCATTGTGATGCTAGGCACTGTTGTAAGGGCCTCATGTGCAGTCTTGCGTTTGGGACAATGGCTATGCATGAAGACATCATGCCTAGGAGTTGTAGTACCATCTTTGCGTGTATCCTTTGTGTTGGATACATGCGTTGTATGATGGTGTTGAAATTTCGAATTCTTTGTGGACTTGGAGTGGCTACTCCTTTTGATGTGTCTATTATGGCTCCCAGGTATTGTTGTACCTTGTGCGGCAGAATTTTGGATTTTGTGAAATTGACGGTGAACCCTAGTTTGAAGAGGGTTTGTATGATATGATTTGTGTGATTTGAGCACTGTATTAACGAATGGGCCTTGATTAGCCAGTCGTCTAGATATGGGAACACATGTATTAGCTGCCTTCTAATGTGTGCAGCGACTACCGCTAGGCATTTGGTAAAGACTCTTGGTGCGGTTGTTAATCCGAAAGGCAGTACCTTGAATTGGTAATGTATTCCTTTGAATACAAACCTTAGGTATTTCCTGTGCGATGGGTGTATTGGTATATGGAAATAAGCATCCTTGAGGTCTAAAGTTGCCATGTAGTCGTGTAGTTTTAGCAATGGCAATACTTCTTGTAGTGTGACCATGTGAAAGTGGTCTGATTTGATGAAAGTGTTCACTACTCTGAGGTCTAGGATTGGTCTCAGCGTTTTGTCCTTTTTTGGTATCAGAAAGTACAGTGAGTAAACTCCTGTGTTTATTTGTGTGTTTGGCACTAATTCGATTGCATTCTTTTGCAATAGTGCCTGCACTTCTATCTCCAGGAGATTGGAATGGTGTGTTGTCAAATTTTGTGCTCTCGGTGGTATGTTTGGAGGGAATTGTTGAAATTCTATGCAATAACCATGTTGGATAATTGCTAGAACCCAAGTGTCTGTAGTGATCTCCTCCCATGCTTTGTAATAATGACTTATTCTTCCCCCCACTGGTGTTGTGTGGAGGGGGTGAGTGACATGTGAGTCACTGTTTAGTAGTAGGGGTTTTGGGGCTCTGAAATCTTCCTCTATTTCTAGGGAATTGCCCTCCTCTATATTGTCCCCGAAAACCTCCTCTATACTGTCCCTGGTAACTGGACGGTGTTGCTTGTGAGGTGCTGGCTTGTGTGGCCTGACCCCGAAACCCCCCTCTAAAGGGTGTTTTACGGAATGTGCTGTAATTCCCTCTGCTCTGCGGGGAGTAGAGTGCGCCCATGGCTTTGGCAGTGTCCGTATCTTTTTTGAGTTTCTCAATCGCTGTGTCCACTTCTGGACCGAACAGTTCTTTTTCATTAAAAGGCATATTGAGAACTGCTTGTTGAATCTCTGGTTTAAATCCAGACGTTCGGAGCCCTGCATGCCTTCTGATAGTTACAGATGTATTAATTGTCCGTGCAGCTGTATCTGCAGCGTCCATGGAGGAGCGGATCTGGTTGTTGGAAATGGTCTGTCCCTCCTCAACCACTTGTTTTGCCCTATTTTGTAAGTCCTTGGGCAGATGTTCAATGAGATGTTGCATCTCGTCCCAGTGGGCTCTGTCATAGCGCGCAAGTAGTGCCTGGGAGTTCGCGATGCGCCACTGGTTTGCAGCTTGTGCTGCGACTCTTTTACCAGCTGCATCGAACTTGTGGCTTTCTTTATCTGGGGGTGGTGCATCTCCAGATGTGTGAGAGTTGGCCCTTTTCCTAGCTGCTCCTACAACGACAGAGTCTGGTGGCAGCTGTGTAGTGATGAAAACCGGGTCTGTAGGAGGCGCCTTATACTTTTTTTCCACCCTTGGTGTGATTGCCCTACTTTTGACCGGCTCCTTAAAGATTTCTTTTGTGTGCCGGAGCATACCAGGGAGCATAGGCAGGCTTTGGTATGAGCTGTGGGTGGAGGAGAGTGTGTTGAATAAAAAATCATCCTCAACCTGTTCTGAGTGGAGGCTTACGTTGTGAAATTGTGCTGCTCTAGCCACCACTTGAGAATACGCGGTGCTGTCCTCTGGTGGAGATGGCTTCGTAGGGTATGCCTCCGGACTGTTATCTGACACTGGGGTGTCGTATAGGTCCCATGCGTCTTGATCTTGGTCACCCTGGCTTATGGTGGTGTGAGCTGGGGAGTGTGATGGAGTTCGTGCTGGTGAGACGTTAATCACGGGCGGAGGAGAGGGTGGTGGGGTAACTCTTTTCACCACTTTTGGTTGTGGTGTCTGTTCAGTCTGGAACTCCAACCTTCTCTTTCTCCTAATGGGGGGAAGGGTGCTTATTTTTCCTGTCCCCTGCTCTATGAAGATACGCTTTTGCTTATGGTCCACATCAGTTGCTTGTAGCTCTTCCTCAAACCTATGCTTTTGCATCTGGGAGGTTAGCGAGTGCTCTTCTGTATAAGAGCCTGAAGCTGGGTCGCTTGCAGTTTGTTTCGGCATCGAAACCCTGTCTGCGTGTTTTTTCGGCTCCGAGGTGACTTTTTTCTTTTTCGGGGCCGAAACCTCTCGGCGTCGATCTTCTTCGGTGCCGCTGTCTCGGCGTCGAGCCGTGTCCACACCGGCATCTCGGTGTCGAGGCTTGTCTCCAGCACTTTCTCGGTTCCGAGAAGGCTGCGTGCCGGTGTCTCGACCGGAGTCGGACGACCTCGGCGCTGTTTGGGCCTTTTTCGGTGCCGACGGTCGGTCACCGAATTTATGGGTGGAGCCATGGCCGGATGGCAGTGGCGTCCCCTGGGCCTTGTAAATGTTTCTCTGTGTGGTTTTCGACGTCTTACTCACGGTTTGTGTATCGTCGAATCCTTCGGAGTCCGATTCTTGGATCGAGAAGGTACCTTCCTCTTCCTGCTCCTCGAACTCTCGGTGGGCTGTCGGCGCGGACGCCATCTGAAGTCTTCTGGCTCGACGGTCTCGGAGTGTCTTTCGGGACCGGAACGCACGACAGGCCTCACAGGTGTCTTCACTGTGCTCAGGTGACAGGCACAGGTTACAGACCAAGTGTTGGTCTGTATAGGGGTATTTATTGTGGCATTTGGGGCAGAAACGGAACGGGGTCCGTTCCATCGGCGTTCTTCAGCACGCGGTCGGGCCGACCAGGCCCCGACGGGGGATCGAAAAACTACCCCGAAGGGCACCGGAGCTCTTCGATCTTCGATGCGGTGTGGAATCTAAGTACGCCGATCCCGAACGCAACAATACCGACGAAAATCTTCCGAAATTAGCTAATTTTCCGTTCCGAAACTCGGAGCGACAGGAACACGTCCGAACCCGATGGCGGAAAAAAAACAATCGAAGATGGAGTCGACGCCCATGCGCAATGGAGACAAAAGGAGGAGTCACTCGGTCCCGTGACTCGAAAGACTTCTTCGAAGAAAAACAACTTGTAACACTCCGGCCCAACACCAGATGGCGAGCTATTGCAAAACATGCGTATCTACAGCGACAGATGCCATCGAACATGATGTTACAGGATGGCCCCTGACTAGTTTTTAAGCTGCCTTTTGAGTCTCTGGTGGGTTGTGATCTCGCAGTTAGGGGGAAGTTGTGTTCCAGTTCATGGAAGATCTGGCCTGACAATTCAGTCTGGACTGGTCCTGTTTGAGCAGGATCAAGGCTGATTTGCATATGGATGGGTCTAATCTGAGGTGGCGTGGTGGGCAAAAGAACAGTGGGTTGAATGTTACACTGGGCGATTGACTTATTGCAAGCATTCCTCCCATCTCCTTTCGTGTGTTTGATGTAACGTCCTAAGTGGTTGAGGAAATGCCCAGACATGGGTCCCTGGCTCAACGTGCCACTGGAACCAACCTATACCTGACTGACAAGCCCCAGTAAGGACAAAACTGTTCTTGGGCTGCTTGTGTTCTGCTTCAGGAAGGATCTGCTCTGGCAATTTGGGCTGCACTGTTCCTATTGGAGCAGGACCAAGGATGATTTGCATACAGTAATGCAACCTGAGGTGTGAAGGTGGGAAAAGAATGACGAGCTAGAATGCTAACCTGAGTGATCAGCAGTGGTTAGACTTATTGCAAGCATTCCCGCATCACCCTTGGTGTGTTTGGTGGTCTACGACGCCCAGGGGCGAGAGTGCCTTCAAACAGGCAATCATCAAGTTAAGGGGAAAGACTGGAAACTCCAACTTCTAAAGCTGTGGTACAACCACCACCATCACTTTCAAGACCATCCGAGGGGCACTGACTAGGTCAAAATGGACCGCCACTAACTAAAAATGCTCTGGCCCACTGTGAACCACAGATAGTCCAATGCTACAACCAGTTTCCGGGGTCCAGAGCAGACAGGTCCTGGGCTAGCAAGAGCATCTTAACTTTGTCCTTGCGCAGAAAGGCGCTGAGATGGCAAAGATCTAAGGTGAGATGAAGGCCTCCGTTCTTCTTTGGCACAAGTAGCGGGCAGAACATCCAGGTCCCAAGGCCAGGACCCTGTACACGGCACTGAAATTGCTATTTTAAGAGAGTTACTGCCCATAGTTTTGGAGTGACTAATGTCATAGAAAGGTGAAGTACTGGATCAGTGCTATTTTGCCATGTTACCTGTTGGTAAACGTTGCTTGCCGGTGCTGCATTTGTATGGGCATGTTGAGATATCTAAAGTGCACAACACACCAACACAATTAAACCATAACAGGACAAAACACAACAAAATGAAAATGTCACTTACCCAGTGTACATCTGTTCGTGGCATCAGTCGCTGAGATTCACATGGTATGCATGAGCTCGCCATCTGGTGTTGGGTCGGAGTGTTACAAGTTGTTTTTCTTCGAAGAAGTGTTTTCGAGTCACGGGACCGAGTGACTCCACCTTCTGTGCTCATTGCGCATGGGCGTCGACTCCATCTTCGATTGTTTTCCCCGCAGAGGGTGAGGTAGGAGTTGTACTATAGTAATAGTGCCCGCGCAATGAAAAATGTAAGTATGTACCTATTAAAGGATTAAGTAATATATATACAAATGTACAAAATTGAAGGTAACTTCTGAACTGCTACAGGCTTCCGGGGAGGTGGGTGGGTCCATGTGAATCTCAGCGACTGATGCCACGAACAGATGTACACTGGGTAAGTGACATTTTCAGTTCGATGGCATCTGTCGCTGTAGATACACATGGTATGCATAGACTAGTAAGCAGTTAGTTCCCCATAAGCGGTGGTTTAGCCTGTAGGAGTAGAAGTTGTCTGAAATAGAGTTCTTAATACAGCTTGACCTACTGTAGCTTGTTGTGCGGATAGCACATCTATACAGTAGTGTTTGGTGAATGTGTGAGGCGTAGACCAAGTGGCTGCCTTACAAATTTCTTGCATTGGGATGTTTCCTAAAAAGGCCATTGAAGCACCTTTTTTCCTTGTTGAATGTGCCCTGGGAGTAATGGGCAGTTGTCTTTTTGCTTTAAGGTAGCAGATTTGGATGCATTTAACTATCCATCTGGCTATACCTTGTTTTGATATTGGGTTACCTGCATGAGGTTTTTGGAATGCAATAAATAGCTGTTTAGTTTTTCTGATGTTCTTCGTTCTGTCAATGTAGTACATTAATGCTCTTTTGACATCTAATGTATGTAGTGCTCTTTCAGCCACAGAATCTGGCTGTGGGAAGAATACTGGTAGTTCTACCGTTTGATTTAGATGGAATGGAGAAATAACTTTTGGTAAAAATTTTGGATTAGGTCGTAGGACGACCTTATTTTTATGTATTTGTATAAAAGGTTCTTGTGTTGTGAACGCTTGAATTTCACTTACTCTTCTTAGAGATGTAATGGCGATGAGAAAGGCAACTTTCCAGGTGAGGAATTGTATTCCGCAAGAGTGCATGGGTTCGAAAGGTGGGCCCATGAGTCTTGTTAGAACCACGTTTAGGTTCCATGAAGGAACAGGTGGTGTTCTTGGTGGTATAATTCTTTTAAGCCCTTCTATGAATGCTTTGATAACTGGTATCCTATACAAGGAAGTTGAATATGTAGTTTGCAGGTATGCAGATATTGCTGCAAGGTGTATTTTAATAGAAGAGAAGGCTAGCTTTGCTTTTTGTAAATGGAGCAAGTAATTTACTATATGTTTTGGAGTTGCCTCTAGTGGTTGTATCTGATTATGATGGCAGTACCAAACAAATCTTTTCCACTTACTTGCGTAGCAGTGTCTAGTGGATGGCCTTCTGGCCTGCTTTATGACTTCCATACACTCTTGGCTAAGTTGTAAGTGTCCGAATTCTAGGATTTCAGGAGCCAGATTGCTAGATTCAGCGATGCTGGGTCCGGGTGTCTGATCTGTTGGTTGTGTTGCGTTAACAGATCTGGTTTGTTGGGCAGTTTGATGTGTGGTACTACAGACAGATCTAGCAGTGTTGTGTACCAGGGTTGTCTTGCCCACGTTGGTGCTATTAAAATGAGTTTGAGTTTGTTTTGACTCAATTTGTTTACTAGGTAAGGAAGGAGAGGGAGAGGAGGAAAAGCGTAAGCAAATATTCCTGACCAGTTCATCCATAGGGCATTGCCTTGGGATTGCTTGTGTGGGTATCTGGACGCGAAGTTTTGGCATTTTGCGTTCTCTTTTGTTGCAAATAAGTCTATTTGTGGTGTTCCCCAGAGTGTGAAGTAGGTGTTCAGAATTTGTGGGTGGATTTCCCATTCGTGGACTTGCTGGTGATCTCGAGAGAGATTGTCTGCCAGCTGATTCTGGATCCCCGGAATAAACTGTGCTATTAGACCAATTTGATGGTGGATTGCCCACTTCCATATTTTTTGAGCTAACAAGCTTAACTGCGTTGAATGTGTTCCTCCTTGTTTGTTTAGATAATACATCGTTGTCATGTTGTCTGTTTTGACAAGGATGTATTTGTGGGTTATGATTGGTTGGAAAGCTTTTAGTGCTTGAAAAACTGCTAATAATTCTAGATGATTTATATGCAGTTTTGTTTGATGTATGTTCCATTGTCCTCTTATGTTGTGTTGATTGAGATGTGCTCCCCACCCTGTCATGGAAGCATCTGTTGTTATTACGTACTGTGGCACTGGGTCTTGGAAAGGCCGCCCTATGTTTAAATTTATACTGTTCCACCATAGAAGCGATAGGTAAGTTTGGCGGTCTAGCAACACCAGATCTAGAAGGTGACCCTGTGCTTGAGACCACTGTGAGGCTAGGCACTGTTGTAAGGGCCTCATGTGCAGTCTTGCGTTTGGGACAATGGCTATGCATGAGGACATCATGCCTAGGAGCTGTAGTATTGTTCTTGCTTGTATTGTTTGGTTTGGAGACATGTGTTGAATGACCCTGTTGAAATTGTGGATCCTTTGTGGAGTTGGCGTTGCTACTCCTTTTGTCGTGTCTATTATGGCTCCTAGATATTGCTGTACTTTGCTTGGCAGAATGTTTGATTTTGCAAAGTTGACGGTGAACCCTAGATTGTAGAGGGTTTGTATGACTTGATTTGTGTGGTTTGAGCATTGTGTGAGCGAACTGGTTTTGATTAGCCAGTCGTCTAGATACGGGAACACATGTATTTGCTGCCTTCTGATGTGTGCAGCGACTACTGCTAGGCACTTTGTGAATACTCTTGGAGCGGTTGTTAAACCAAAAGGCAATACTTTGAATTGGTAATGTATTCCTTTGAATACAAACCTTAGATATTTCCTGTGTGATTGATGGATTGGTATATGGAAATATGCGTCCTTGAGGTCTAGGGTTGTCATGTAGTCGTGTTTTCTGATCAATGGTAACACTTCTTGTAGTGTGACCATGTGAAAGTGGTCTGATTTGATGAATGTGTTTACTACCCTGAGGTCTAGAATTGGTCTCAGTGTTTCGTCCTTTTTTGGTATCAAGAAGTACAGTGAATAAACTCCTGTGTTTATTTGTGTGCTTGGTACTAATTCTATTGCATTTTTTTGCAGTAGTGCTTGAACTTCTATCTCTAGAAGTTGTGAATGGTATTTTGATAAATTTTGTGATTTTGGTGGTATGTCTGGAGGGAATTGCATGAATTCTATGCAATAACCATGTTGGATAATTGCTAGGACCCATGTATCTGTAGTTATTTTGTCCCATGCTTCGTAATATTGATGTATCCTCCCCCCCACTGGTGTTGTGTGGGAGGGGTGAGTGACGTGTGAGTCACTGCTTGTTGGTAGTGGTTTTGGGGCTTTGAAATCTTCCTCTATTCCTAGGAAATTGCCCCCCTCTATACTGGCCCCGAAAACCTCCCCTGTACTGTCCCTGGTAGGTGGGCGGTGCGGACTGTGAGGTGCTAGCTTGTGTGGCCTGACCCCGAAACCCTCCTCTAAAAGGTGTTTTGCGGAAGGTGTTATAAGATCCTCTGCTCTGCGGGGAGTAGAGTGCGCCCATGGCCTTGGCAGTGTCAGTGTCCTTCTTGAGCTTTTCTATAGCTGTGTCGACCTCCGGACCGAACAGAAGTTTCTCGTTTACTGGCATGTTAAGCACTGCCTGCTGAATTTCTGGCTTGAATCCAGACGTTCTGAGCCATGCGTGCCTACGGATGGTAACCGACGTATTAATGGTTCTTGCGGCCGTGTCTGCTGCATCCATGGAGGAGCGTATTTGATTGTTGGAAATGTTTTGACCCTCCTCAACAACCTGTTTTGCTCTTTTTTGCAGATCTTTTGGGAGATGTTCAATGAGATGCTGCATCTCATCCCAGTGGGCTCTGTCGTATCGCGCTAGCAGCGCTTGTGAATTTGCGATGCGCCACTGGTTTGCTGCTTGGACAGCAACCCTCTTCCCGGCTGCATCGAACTTCCTACTTTCTTTATCTGGGGGAGGTGCATCCCCAGAAGTGTGTGAGTTTGCCCGTTTTCTGGCAGCCCCTACCACCACAGAGTCTGGTGGCAGCTGAGAGGTGATGAAGACAGGGTCCGTAGGAGGCGCCTTATACTTTTTGTCCACCCTAGGCGTCACTGCCCTACTTTTAACTGGCTCCTTGAAAATGTCCTTTGCATGGCGTAGCATGCCTGGGAGCATCGGCAGGCTTTGGTAGGAGCTGTGGGTTGAGGAGAGGGTGTTAAATAAAAAATCATCCTCTACTTGTTCCGAGTGTAGTTCCACATTATGGAATAGAGCTGCTCTAGCCACCACTTGCGAGTAGGCTGTGCTGTCTTCCGGTGGTGATGGCCTAGTTGGGTATGTGTCTGGGCTGTTATCAGACACTGGTGCGTCGTACAAGTCCCACGCATCCTGATCTTGGTCGTCGTGGCTCATGGCGGTGTGAGCTGGCGAATGTGACGGGGTGTAAGTTGGCGAAGCCGGAGTTACAGGTGGAGGCGAGGGAGGAGGTGTTACCTTTTGTGTTGTTTGTTGCTGAGGAGTAAACTGAAGCGTTCTCTTTCGTTTGACAGGTGGGAGGGTACTGATCTTCCCAGTCCCCTGCTGAATAAAGATACGCTTTTGCGTGTGATCCACGTCAGTGGATTGCAGTTCTTGTTCAAATCTATGTTTCTTCATTTGAGAAGACATAGAATGCTCTTCGGTATAGGAGCCAGAAACAGGGTCTGATGTCGCTTTTTTCGGCTCCGAAAGCCCTGTCGATTGTTTTTTCGGCTCCGAGGTAACCTTCCTCTTTTTCTGTGCCGAAAATTCTTGGCCTCTATGGTCTTCGGCGCCACTGTCTCGGCGTCGATCGGTGTCGACACCGAACTCTCGGTGTCGATGCTTCTGTTTAGCACTCTCTCGGTCCCGAGGAGGCTGCGTGCCGGTGTCTCGACCGAAGTCGGACGATCTCGACACTGAATGGGCCTTTTTCGGTGCCGATTGTTGGTCACCGAGAATTTGGGTGGAGCCATGGCCAGTTGGCAGTGGCGTCCCCTGGGCCTTCTTTCCTTTTTTAAGGTTTGATCTCGACGTCTTACTCACAGTTCTTGTAGAGTGTAGCTCGTCGGAGTCTGAATCCTGGATGGAAAAGGATTCCTCCTGTTCCTCTTCTGTCTCGAACTGTGGACGCTCTTTTGGCGTGGACGCCATCTGGAGTCTTCTCGCTCGACGGTCGCGCAGAGTTTTTCGGGACCGGAACGCCCGACAGGCCTCACAGGATTCTTCGCTGTGCTCGGGTGACAGGCACAGATTACAGACCGAGTGTAGGTCCGTATAAGGATATTTGTTGTGGCATTCGGGGCAGAATCGAAACGGGGTCCGATCCATCGGCGTTGTCCTCCACGCGGTCGGGCCGACTAGGCCCCGACGGGGTGCCGAAATCTACCCCGAAGGGCACCGAGGCGCTTCGATGTTGAACGCGTCGTCGTATGTGTCTATCTCTAACCGGATCGCAACGATACCGTCGAAAATCTTCCGTCTTCAGCTAACTTTCCGTTCCGAAACTCGGAGCGACAGGAACACGTCCGAACCCGATGGCGGAAAGAAAACAATCGAAGATGGAGTCGACGCCCATGCGCAATGAGCACAGAAGGTGGAGTCACTCGGTCCCGTGACTCGAAAACACTTCTTCGAAGAAAAACAACTTGTAACACTCCGACCCAACACCAGATGGCGAGCTCATGCATACCATGTGTATCTACAGCGACAGATGCCATCGAACCAGTAATTTCAGAATGCTGCACCACAACACATCGTAATATATTGGAATAATGAAGCTCAAATAACAACAGAAACATCACCACCACCAAAACATGCCACAGACTAGATATTGTCACACGTTAGAATCTCCTTTAGAGGTGAAAGTTGGAGACCAGAGCTATAGAAGTTACTACAGTAACTTTCAATGTTATGGACCATCCACGCGATGCGTGTACGCTTCCCTACAATCGATGGATACATTGGAATATGGAGTCCGCACAACCACAGGTACTCTATGTTGCTTTCCATGTGGATTATGAAACTACAATCAGGTCAGTATAAACAATGTGAGCATGCAAAGCCTCAGCACACCTCTGTAACCACGATGTGTGCGCGGCTGTAGTGTCAGCACGCGGTTGACTTAATTCCTGGATAGAAGACAAATAAACATAAAGAACTGTGCCCGATAAAGGTTTAAAGTGTTCAATATAAAAGGAACAATAGTTGGCAATAAACTCCACATTAGGCTGACATTTGAAAAGGAAGCAGAATTCCTTCCTATCAGTCATTCCAATGTTTCTTGTACTTACGTTTGGCTATCATTTTTAATTTATCTTTCGTAGCTGCGTGAATTCTATAACTTACTAAGTCTGAATACCCGGTGGAGGTTCTGCGGTCTTGTACAGGTCCACAATGGTCCATACCACGGGTTTGTGTAGTGTGCTATTGTTTGTGTGGGTAGCTAGAATGCAAACTGTAGCGCAGGAGCACGCTGCCCCCTGAAGTGTGCGCATCTCACACCAGTCTACGCCTCCCCGTTGGCGTGTTTCTGCGGGGGTGTCATGGCTGTATAAGCAGAACTGTGCGATCATCCATATTCTGAATACGCTGGAGTGGGAGAATCCTCCTGGCTCTTTGTAAATAGAGCAGCCGTGTTGGGCGGAGGTTAATGAGGGGGCTTCATTAAACCCATGTAGAGGTTCCCCACATCTATAAATATTAGTTCAGAAATCCCACATAGGACAGAGTCCACAGAGAGCCACTTGCCAGGCAGTGATTAAGTGCAGTGTCTCTCATGTGTACATCAGGTACCAGGACAGCACCATGCTTTTTCAATGCTGACATTTCAACTGTTTGTCTGGAGGCACAGAGCCCATGTAAGAAGGGGGCACACTGTCAGAATTTACCTAGGCAACACAACAGAGTTGCCTGCACAAAGTCTGGGGGTGTCCAATGAACTCCGATCTCTACTCATAACGAGAGATTATCTGGTGCCACACAACTGAACCCACACAATGTCAGCCATGACTGTACGATCTCCTAGCGACCAATCAACACACTGCCCTAACAGGCGAGCCTTAAAAATCAACAGAAAGCCAGCCTAAACCCAGAAGTCACAACAGCATACATGACCCACCCCTATCTTCTACATAAAGCGTGAGAGTTAGACACCATGCCAGCCTTTGCCCACACGGTGAACGTCCAGAGGATTTATTCCAGAGGCCTGCATAAGACAGATCTACACAGTGATAGTTCTGGCGTACATGGAATTCTACTGCATACTATCTGCCTTCAGAAAACCACACTTGACACTAAGTTACAAAGTTACAAATACGCAGGTTGTTGCCAGTGGCCTCCCTGCCACATGTGATCTCTCTCTGAAATGAGGCAATGCACGCACCTGGCCGTCGGCGCCCTTGGAGGACATCAGGGCAGACCAGATCTGAAAGGAGTATCTCATCTTCTTGATTTCCACATTCTGCACCTCCACACCGAGGTCCGTCTGCAAATAATCCACCACCTGGGAAAGATGAAGCAGACGCACAGACATTACCTATAGAGTTCCTACTATTCACAAGAACCCAGGCGGCGGTTTATGCGAGGTGCTGGTAACTGTTGTCTGGAGTACACCTGAGCATCCAACATTGCATGCCTCAGTCCCTTCCCATCTTCCTCTGCCTCCTCCCCTAGATGCACACTGCAGGTGTGCTATGCTGTTCCATAAGAAAACCCTCCTAAACACAGGGAGCATCCACTCTGCAGGTAGAGAAGCCCCCTCTATTGAAACTTTAAGGTACACAATTATCAGGAAAGAGGGTGCAGACTAAAAGAACCCCTTTCCCTGCAAGAAAGAGTAAGTCAATTACAGTGCAAAGCCATGAAACTAACGCCCCTAAACCCCACCCCCGGGGAGTCAGCATGAACATTTCTTTGAGGACTGCATAGGCTAAATCCCTCCTATCACTGGAATCTCTAGAGACATCAGGGGGACACCACAGGGATAATCTATATTCCCACAATCAGAGTCTGCATTTACCACTCAAGTAATCCATAGTCCTCACCAGGCATCTTCATAAATGTAATCTGGATTACAGACACCACTGGGCCAATCCTTCCACATCCCGGTAGACTGCGGGGACTTAGTCTAAGTTAGGGTCACAACGGGATAAATCCTTAGAGTCTGTAGGAACGTAGAAACACCACAGGACTAATCATTCTAGGAATGTGTAGGGACAGCAATCACCTAATCCATAGATCCACCAACAGGGTCTGCATGAATTTATTCATGGTGAGGGACACTATGGGGCTAATCGCCACCCCCCATGAGATCTGCAGGGGCCCCCTGGGTCTAAAACTTACCCCATTCAGTCTACAGATCCTTCAATTTCACAAATGTCATCCTGGGCATTCCCCTCCTCTACTGCCTGAACCCAGGAGCTTGTAAGGCCTCCTCCACCGGTGAGACCTCGGCTCGTGCCTCAGAGTCTACAGGGCCCTCATCTTTACAAACCACACTGTGTGTCACATTACAAGCAGTCTCTGCCGGCACCAGCAGGGGGCACTGCTGGCCTAGCAATCACCCTCTGAGCCAGATATCAGACTTACCCTCCTCTGTGTTTCACGGAGCTCCTGGTCCACAGGAGACACAAAGATGGAGCCCCCGTCGTGCTCCATAGAGTAGAACTTGATGCCCCTCATTTCCACCTCTTCATCGAGCTTTAACCTGAGGAATAAAAGCAGCAAGACTGTTCAAGCAAGGAGGGGGCTTCGTGTCACAGTCGTTGTGCAATCCTTCTAATTTCTCAATACACCTCAGACGTTTCTGGACAACTTCTCCATGAACATTTCATTTGCATTGGATTTCTTCAGGAAAACTGCAGTCGATATCTTTTCAGGTTTGAGGGTGCCGGTCATGCTGCTGCTGTAGGTGCACACACTAGCCAGGAAACGGGGTAATGACCACGCGCTCACTCAACTCCTTATTTTAAATACAACCTAATATGGCAGCACGCTCCTTCAGCAGTCCAGCGCTTGTCCTGTATTACGCACCCCACTGGCAGAAGAACTGCCACAAAGTGGCACAGAGGGACCCCCCAGAAAACAGAGCAAGGGGAAGACCTTCAAAACTCAGTACAAATTTTTAGTGACTCATTTTTTACAATATCTTGGATGGTTGTAATCTACCAGGTTCATTCTCTGAAGCAAAAGGTGTTAGTTTCCTCCAAGAGCAGAAGCCTCCCAAAAACCCAGGCTCATATCATCCCATTAGTCTATATGAACATCGATTACAAACTTTACACCAGAATTATCACATACAGATTGGCTCCACTAGCACTGACCCTGGTCCATGCAGATGAAAGTGTTTTTTTACCTACAAGATTGACTTCTAACACCAATGTTCTTGGTACAGGCCATTGATTGTTATTCAGCAAATAGTATAAAGGCAGCCATTATTATGTTGGACGAGGAAAGGGCCTTCGATTTAGTACAATGGGAGGTTTTGTTTGCCATAATAATACAATTTGGGCTTCCCCAGAAACTGGTCCATCTACTAACAAATTTGTATTGACGCCAACATTTTAATTGATTCGCAAATGGCCAGGCGTGTGACAATGAAGAGAGGCCCAAGTTAAGAGTCCCCAATGTCACCCAGCTGCTTTGCTTTATTTATTGTGCCTTTGCCTACAGCTCTAACGGAAGATGTGTGAAATAGGGCCCCAACAAAGGATGCAGCAAAAATAAAACAATATGATATTATACTTGGCCTCCGAGGAACAAAATATTTCAAACGCGTTTGCCAAGATCCAAGAATTTACAGACATCGGCGGATATAAAATTAACCACTTCAAGTCCGACGTTCTATTATTTAACAGAACCCCTTCAGTCCTCCCTTTCGAAATGAGATTGCTCTATTCCCATACTCGCCCCAATCGATATTTCGGGATCTATGTCCGAACCATATTCTCTCCATGACAATGCACTTTGGACTTTGATGTTTCATCTTTACATGATCAAGATATTTCTATATGGACTATAAACTACAAACGAAAGATTTGTACCTATTAACTTTAGCGTGTGCCTCTATGTTTGTAAATTTGTCTGATTAATATGGTTTTTCAGGTTAAGGGATGAGGGTGTTTTCACCGCTTTATTGATATTCATGCAATTTAATATGTGCCAACTGGGTCTTTGAGCACCACATTTCTCCAATATCTAACAGCCCCCCTTTTTGAATTGTCCAGACTGAAGCCAGAACACCGCCTCTGAGTCCACTGCGTGGATACACTACAAAGGGGCGGGACAGAGCCATACATACCAGACCCTCAGCGGATCAGAAAAGCATTGCTCCGAGTATAACTGTGCGTTCCTCACGAACAGGAAGCACCGCACAGACAGCGCATCAGTACGGATCACTCACTTGTTGATCCCAGTTCCCGCCATAACCCTGAGCCAAGGGTCCAGGTCTTCCGCGTAACGACACATGGGTCCTGTGCACATGTACTCAATGCGAGGACCAACTGCAATAGGGAACTGGCCATCGTTTGGAACCACCCCTGCAAAGGAAAAAATACAACCACAGTGAACGTTCACATACAGAGTCTGTGCGTGACAATGTAGAGCGGGTCCTTTGACATCGCATGGAGAACGGGGAATGCAAATTATGTCAGGATGTTTTTTGTTTCACAGAAGAGCAACTTACATCTGTGCTAGGTTCTAGGCACAGCAGTGTAGACGAATTGCATGCAATTAAACACAGCGAAGTAATCAGTCCCACGATAGGAGTCAAAGCAATGGAAATCCACCTCATGGCACGAGGCACAGCAGCGTAGCTGTGCCCCAGGGTGACATGCACCGTGATCTAGACTCCTCCCTGGAACTAACCATCACAATCTACACGTGTTTTGGGTTGCTATGCGCAGTAATCTGCACCGGATCCCCGGCACCATGCACTGCAAACTAGATGCGCTTCTGGGTGCTATGCGCAGTACTCTGCACCCGATCCCCGGCACCATGCACTGCAAACTAGATGCGCTTCTGAGTGCTATGCGCAGTACTCTGCACCCGATCCCCGGCACCATGCACTGCAAACTAGATGCGCTTCTGGGTGCTATGCGCAGTACTCGGCACCCGATCCCCGGCACCATGCACTGCAAACTAGATGCGCCTCTGGGTGCTATGCGCAGTAATCTGCACCCGATCCCCGGCACCATGCACTGCAAACTAGATGCGCTTCTGGGTGCTATGCGCAGTAATCTGCACCCGATCCCCGGCACCATGCACTGCAAACTAGATGCGCTTCTGAGTGCTATGCGCAGTACTCGGCACCCGATCCCCGGCACCATGCACTGCAAACTAGATGCGCTTCTGGGTGCTATGCGCAGTAATCTGCACCCGATCCCCGGCACCATGCACTGCAAACTAGATGCGCTTCTGGGTGCTATGCGCAGTAATCGGGACCTTCCCCCCAGCACTAGGTACAAGAACGTAGACACATACTGCGGACAGCAGTGCAGAAGGGCCAGACATCGCTGTCGTAGTCATCTAGGACAAGTACGTCAAGTTACTCATTACTGACTGGTCATGCTAGCGCTGTAGTGCCCCTCCCTTAGTATATGGGACACCCCTGCAGTGGGAGGCGAAAACAAAAGAATTTGGAAGCAAGATCACATCAATAGACCGAGTTAGAACAAACCTCTTCCCATAGGTTGAACTCAGATCAATTTAGTTTCTCAAAGGGTTTACCAATGAAGTTCAACCACAGACTAGAGGGTAGATGGGTCAAAAGCAGTGGGTGTGAAAATGTCACAAGAAGAATCAACAACTACTCTGTCCCACATGCAAACCACTTTTGTCAAGACTGAAGCTTTTCAAACAGAGATCTAAAGGGAAGCTAGCAATTTATCAAACTTTCAAATCAAAAACATTTCTTAGTATGGCCTATCCAGCCTGATGATCAGCTCTGAAACACACGTCCAGTGCACAGGGTCTGCAGTGAGGGAACGTCCTGAACCATCTGCTTTGCAGACCACACAGACAGGCGTCTGCCCCTCCAAAGCCTGAGGAACCTTCACAAACTGCAAGCATGTGGACACCGTGGGGTGAGCGAACGCTTTGGAAAGAAGACAACCTCATGGGCATGAATGCCACTTAAGAATGTTCTCCTGGTTAGGACCACGACACATAACTAAAGGACATCTGTTACAACTAAGAGAAGAATAATTAAGTTAGTCGTGTGTGTGGAGGGTGGACAGTGCAATGTCCTGTTTTATGTGGCGTTTAGGACAAGAATGGAGTAACACACAGGCTGAGTCGAGAGTACACATCATATGGAACATCTGCTTTGCACAGATTAATGTTTTCAGTGCCCAGCACAGCACCAGAACCCTGTAATGTTTGCACTTATTGTAGTGTTTTGTGGCATGTCATTCTGCTATTGAGGCTCCTTCAGAGCGCTATGTAAGGTACCTTCAAGCGAGTTATGTGGAAAGAACCAAATACTTCAATTATTCAGTGATGTCCAAAAGTGGCATTACTTAATAAGAGAAAACCTTTAAATGAAGTACTGAATAAATCACAGAATAAGGTGTATATGCTTTTGCATGTTGTATTCTTCTAAACGTTTGGAAAGTTAATAGCATTTGTTTAGATTAGACACTGCTGGAAGCTGTGCTAGGCCATGTTCTTCACTGATAGTTAAAGGGGCTAGAATTCATATTTAACAGACAAACTCAATATACGGGGGAAATGAACTATGACAGCAGTAGAACACATTCAGAAAAGGCACTTCACGCAGCACCCTCAGAGTTACAGGTTTTGTACGTAATGTACACAGTTCTTTCTCTCAAACACCGTTCATCAAACAGAAGCCTTTTACCAGAAGGTTTCTGTTTCGTCCAGCGCACACATTCGCAACGAATTCTAATAATGGAGTGGGAGGCAAACATCAGCATCGCTTCAGCAGTGGCGGGTAGTAAGTCTATTACCAAGCTGCACCTGCATTTAGTTCACACCCCTGCAGTCCCCATGATGTCTGCAGTATGTGTGCCCCCACTAAGTCTATTACCAAGATGCACCTGTAATTAGTTTACACCCTCCAGTCCCCATGATGTCTGCAGTATGGGTGCCCCCAGTAAGTCTATTACCAAGTTGCACCTGTAATTAGTTTACACCCTCCAGTCCCCATGATGTCTGCAGTATGTGTGCCCCCAGTAAGTCTATTACCAAAATGCATGATGTCTGCAGTATGTGTGCCCCCAGTAAGTCTATTACCAAGATGCATGATGTCTGCAGTAAGTGTGCCTCCAGTAAGTCTATTACCAGAATGCATGATGTCTGCAGTATGTGTGCTCCCAGTAAGTCTATTACCAAGATGCATGATGTCTGCAGTATGTGTGCCCCCAGTAAGTCTATTACCAGAATGCATGATGTCTGCAGTATGTGTGCCCCCAGTAAGTCTACTACCAAGATGCATGATGTCTGCAGTATGTGTGCTCCCAGTAAGTCTATTACCAGGATGCATGATGTCTGCAGTATGTGTGCTCCCAGTAAGACTATCACCAGAATGCATGATGTCTGCAGTATGTGTGCCCCCAGTAAGACTATTACCAAGATGCATGATGTCTGCAATATGTGTGCTCCCAGTAAGTCTATTACCAGAATGCATGATGTCTGCAGTATGTGTGCTCCCAGTAAGACTATCACCAGAATGCATGATGTCTGCAGTATGTGTGCCCCCAGTAAGACTATTACCAGAATGCATGATGTCTGCAGTATGTGTGCCCCCAGTAAGTCTATTACCAAGATGCATGATGTCTGCAGTATGTGTGCCCCCAGTAAGACTATTACCAAGATGCATGATGTCTGCAGTATGTGTGCCCCCAGTAAGTCTATTACCAGAATGCATGATGTCTGCAGTATGTGTGCTCCAAGTAAGTCTATTACCAAGATGCATGATGTCTGCAGTATGTGTGCTCCCAGTAAGTCTATTACCAGAATGCATGATGTCTGCAGTATGTGTGCCCCCAGTAAGTCTATTACCAAGATGCATGATGTCTGCAGTATGGGTGCCCCCAGTAAGTCTATTACCAAGATGCATGATGTCTGCAATATGTGTGCTCCCAGTAAGTCTATTACCAGAATGCATGATGTCTGCAGTATGTGTGCTCCCAGTAAGTCTATTACCAAGATGCATGGTGTCTGCAGTATGTGTGCTCCCAGTAAGTCTATGACCAAGATGCATGATGTCTGCAGTATGTGTGCCCCCAGTAAGACTATTACCAAGATGCATGATGTCTGCAGTATGTGTGCCCCCAGTAAGACTATTACCAAGATGCATGATGTCTGCAGTATGTGTGCCCCCAGTAAGTCTATTACCAAAATGCATGATGTCTGCAGGATGTGTGCCCCCAGTAAGTCTATTACCAGAATGCATGATGTCTGCAGTATGTGAGCCCCCAGTAAGTCTATTACCAAGATGCATGATGTCTGCAGGATGTGTGCCCCCAGTAAGACTATTACCAGAATGCATGATGTCTGCAGTATGTGAGCCCCCAGTAAGACTAATACCAAGATGCATGATGTCTGCAGGATGTGTGCCCCCAGTAAGACTATTACCAAGATGCATGATATCTGCAATATGTGTGCTCCCAGTAAGTCTATTACCAAGATGCATGATGTCTGCAGTATGTGTGCTCCCAGTAAGACTATTACCAAGATGCATGATGTCTGCAGTATGTGTGCTCCCAGTAAGACTATCACCAGAATGCATGATGTCTGCAGTATGTGTGCTCCCAGTAAGACTATTACCAAGATGCATCTGCATTTAGTTCACACCCTCCAGTCCTCATTGTCTCTGCAGTATGTTTGCGCCCTCCCTTCCCAGGTCCAGTTCTACCTGTAGTGGGTTTGTGTCCAAAGACGCCATTGAAGAAGGCAGGCATCCGAATACTTCCCCCGATATCAGAACCCACTCCAATAACTGATCCGGCTGCTCCCAGGATACAGCCCTCGCCACCTGTAGGACAAGAAGGGAGCGTTGTCAGTCAGTGAACGCAAACAGCAGTGTGCGAGAACGCTGCATTAAGCAACACACATGTAATGTTTCTCTCCCTGGGGACCAATCCCAGACCGTGGGTAGCATTTGATCCCTGTTTTGTACACATGGTGCGTGTCATAATATCCCTAAAGCTTCCAAGAGGCCCTATTCCAACACCTCATCATATCCCCTCATTAGACACTTCACCACACCAGTTGCTTACCCACACATTGCACTGCCCGACCCCTCATTAGTTCTCTATCCATCTGCCATGTGTGTGGGATAGAAAATTGTATACAATGAGTTCCTCAACATCCTGCACTAGTCTATCTTGTAAAATGTTTTTGTCATGCCTTGTTCACCTCCTACGTGTCCTGTACTTCTCACTAAATCTACAGTGGTCCACACACTATTGCTTCCATTCACCTGGTATTCATTCTTCCATCCAAGTTGCACTGTTTACTCTCCGGCGCCCCATGACTACTGAGACATCTTTCTTCCTAACAACTCTCAATATTCAAACCCTATATGGTGCTGTTTGAAAGATTAACCCATTGCTTTGAGATATATAGAGACAACACACTAGTCCTTTTTCATTAGGGCCGAGGATCAAAGTAGTTTGACATTGGACAATTGCAAAACCACGTGCATGGCCACCAAAACACGAACTACAAAGAGTATGAAACAAAGCAGCCAGGCTGTGCCTCCCACTCAACAAGCAGGTAATCGATTCTCTACTGCGGCACAAAATCCCTTCTAGGATCTACCCCACTACCAACCTGCGAATGCAATCGCGAACAAGAAGGCAGTTGGACAAGTTACTTACCTTTGGGAATGGCTTTTCTGGTAGAGACAATATCTAGTTGAAGATTCCTTACCTTAGAATTTCCCCCAGGCGTCAGTCTGGAACCGGAGATTTTTCTCCAGCAGCACCTTTGCAAGCCGTCAACAACTGGCTCAATGTTTTCTGTTATTAGCACTCCTTGCATGGTACTGGGTTAGAAGGCTGGTGGGGCCTTTGATAGATGGAGAATTATGAAACAGGCCTCTCATAAATACTTTAACCACCCTAGTTAGAATAAGGATGGTGTGGTGGGTTGGGAGTGCTCACATATTCAGATACGGTTGTACGATGAACTCCAACCAAAGACTATCTCAAGCCGGACTCTGCCAGATGTGGGAGGTAAGGTGCCTCATGTGGACACATTGAACAAGGGTCAATCTTATAAGCCGTCGCCAAAAGTAAAAATCTTTTGAATTGTAAAGAATACATTTTAACCCAGGAAGCTCCTCTAGCTGCTGGTGGAGTCTTCTTAGAGTTTGGTGGACTGTTCAGAGAGCCATAGTCAAGGTCTGCAGCAGCAGGAGAGTACAGTGCAGAGAAGCTGGAATGGGGGAAGAACATGTCCTTGATTCTTGGAAAGAAGGTGTGGCTATGATGTGAAATAGACCGGTGTTTCTATTCACAGGTCCCATAACTGCAAATCCCGACTTCCTGGCCCGCGGGGGCATTAATATTAGTATACATGGTCCCTTTTCACCCCCAACCAGTCGGATCGGGGGAAAGCACAAACAAATATCCCTGGTAAGAGAATTAAACATGCTTCTGCTTGAGAGCCAACATATGACCACCTGCTTACTCAGCTTTCACATCTGGCCTTCTCCAGCCTGGCAACCAGTTCAGAAGCAGTGTAACCCACCATTCAAATACCAGTTCTAGTTGTCTCCGGTCCAGGAAGTGCTTAATTTCAGCCGGTAGCTGCAGGTGAGGCGCAGCGGCACTCATTTTTTGGGGACCTGCACCTATTTTTCTTTGATTTAGAGCTGGGGAGGGGAAAATCACAAAAGGAGGAAGAGAAGAAACTAAAGAACTGGCAAAGGTGAAAAGCAGGCCTGAGAAAGGACCTGCATGGGTGAGGTAAAGAGGAGGGACTGTCTGGTGGTGGCATGAGATGGAATCAGGTAGGGGGTCTTGGTATTCAGCAACCAGACCTTTGATGGTGCCGCCTGTAGGTTCTGAACAAAACTTTGGGCGCAACATTTATTATTATCAAATATCCACTGATGATGAGCCAGCTCTCATCTGTGCCAATCCATGCCAGGCCCGTAGCCAGGATAATATACTTTGGGGGGCCTGGCCCAAGTAATAAGAACATCTGAGAAGGGCTTGGGGTCGGGGTGCACCACCAGAAACTCTTTGACCTGGAAACCAAATGAGTTCAATGCAATTTCTTTTCTAGCTGCCATGAAGTTTTTTTTTCCGTAGCACCCTCTCCTTTCTTATAACTTCTAAGAAAGAAGCACCTCACACATGCTACTCTCCCCACAAAGCCTTGAGACCCCCCCCCGGACACCGTCCCATCACTGCCTCCAATGATCTCTGGTATGTTACAGCAATCAGTGAGCTGCTTAGTGTTAGCAAAGCTGCTTCCTACCACCTCCAGAGAGTGAGGGGTCCCTTATGATCCTCAGAATGTAATCTCACTTGATCCACTTAGCAAACTCCCCCGGCTGGTGTGAAAATTCCTGGACTTAGAAGGAAACTCACGGAGCCTCAGTCACATGAGCCTCTGACTGCTGTATGTGTTGAGGTGAGCATACACTATACACTGTGCCAAGCAGGAGGCTCTGAATTTGTGAGTGTCATCCCACCATGCCCGGGTGTGGCATGGAATCCTCCCAAGGAACCACAGACCACCCTCTGATGGTCACTGCGATTATCAGAATTTTGTGTAGATTGCCTGGCATCAGGACACACTCATCTCTCTGACGATCATCTGGGTCTTGTAAGGGCCCCTTGTCTGAGCACACATTGTCCTCAACTCCACGATACCCAGGATTTTGTGGGGTTCCTTATCTCAAGTACACACTGAGTAGAGCTGACACGTGCCATTACCTGTTAGTGTGCAATCTTTGTCTGGGGTACATATGCACCCCGGCTGCCAACAACCGTCCCTCAGGTGTGCGCATTCTTTGTCTGGAGTACATATGCACCCCTGCTGCCTCCCACCTTCCCCAGGTGTGTGCATTCTCTGTCCGGAGTACATATGCACCTGTGCTGCCACCAACCGTCCCCCAGGTGTGCGCATTCTTTGTATGGAGTACTTATTCACCCCTGCTGCCACCAACCGTCCCCCAGGTGTGCGCATTCTTTGTCTGGAGTACATATGCACCTGTGCTGCCACCAACCGTCCCCCAGGTGTGCGCATTCTTTGTATGGAGTACTTATTCACCCTTGCTGCCTACCACCTTCCCCCGGGTGTGTGCATTCATTGTCTGGAGTATAAAGCACCCCTGCTGCCCCCCACCTTCCCCCAGGTGTGCGCATTCTTTGTCTGGAGTACATATGCACCCCTCCTGCAACTAACCGTCCCCCAGGTGTGCGCATTCTTTGTCTGGAGTACATATGCACCCCTGCTGCCACCAACAGTCCCCCAGGTGTGCGCATTCTTTGTCTGGAGTACATATGCACCCCTGCTGCCACCAACCGTCCCTCAGGTGTGCGCATTCTTTGTCTGGAGTACATATGCACCCTGGCTGCCACCAACCGTCCCTCAGGTGTGCGCATTCTTTGTCTGGAGTACATATGCACCCCGGCTGCCACCAACCGTCCCCCAGGTGTGCACATTCTTTGTCTGGAGTACATATGCACCCCTGCTGCCACCAACCGTCCCCCAGGTGTGCGCATTCTTTAGAGTACATATGCACCCCTGCTGCCACCAACCGTCCCTCAGGTGTGCGCATTCTTTGTCTGGAGTACATATGCACCCATGCTGCCACTAACCGTCCCCCAGGTATGCGCATTCTTTGTCTGGAGTACATATGCTCCCCTGCTACCACCAACTGTCCCCCAGGTGTACGCATTCTTTGTCTGGAGTACATATGCACCACTGTAGCCTCCCACCATCTTTCCCCTAGGGGTACATTATTTTTCTGGAGTAAGTTTTCAACCCTGCTGCCTCCCAACTTACTCTAAGTCTGTGCATTCTTTTTGTGGAGTAAATATCCCCCCTGCTGCCTCCCACTTTCCTTCCCCCATGTATGTGCATTCTTCATCTGGAGTACATATTCAACCCTGAGGCCTCCAACCTTCGCCTTGGTGTGTGTATACTTTGTCCGGAGTACATATTCACCCCTGCCGCCACCAGCCTTCCCCAAGGTGTGTCCATTCTTTGTCTGAAGTATATATTCACCCCTGCTGCCTCCCACCTCCCCCCCAGATGTGCGCAACTCGACAATGGCAAAACATCAGCCCTCATCCTCCTAGACCTGTCAGCCGCCTTCGACACAGTCTGCCACCACGCTCTGAAAATCCGCCTCCACGAAGCTGGGATCCAAGAGAAAGCCCTCCACTGAACCACATCCTTCCTCTCCGGCAGAACCCAGAGAGTCCACCTGTAAGGAAATGCCTCCTTGGCATGGTTACCCCCTGACTTTTTGCCTTTGCTGATGCTAAGTTTTGATTTGAAAGTGTGCTGAGGCCTGCTAACCAGGCCCCAGCACCAGTGTTCTTTCCCTAACCTGTACTTTTGTTTCCACAATTGGCACACCCTGGCATCCAAGTAAGTCCTTTGTAACTCGTACCAAGGGCCCTGATGCCAGGGAAGGTCTCTAAGGGCTGCAGCATATCTTATGCCACCCTGGGGACCCCCCACTCAGCACAGACACACTGCTTGCCAGCTTGTGTGTGCTAGTGGGGATAAAAATACTAAGTCGGCATGGCACTCCCCTCAGGGTGCCATGCCAACCTTACACTGCCTACAGGTATAGATAAGTCACCCCTCTAGCAGGCCTTACAGCCCTAAGGCAGGGTGCACTATACCATAGGTGAGGGCACAAGTGCATGAGCACTATGCCCCTACAGTGTCTAAGCAAAACCTTAGACATTGTAAGGGCAGGGTAGCTGTAAGAGTATATGGTCTGGGAGTCTGTCATACACGAACTCCACAGCACCATAATGGCTACACTGAAAACTGGGAAGTTTGGTATCAAACTTCTCAGCACAATAAATGCACACTGATGCCAGTGTACATTTTATTGTAACATACGTGGCCAGGAACAAAGCCTGTACTGGGTAGAGGTGATTCTCAACTCCCCCTGCAGGAACTGTAACACCTGGCGGTGAGCCTCAAAGGCTCACCCCCTTTGTTACAGCACCCCAGGACACTCCAGCTAGTGGAGTTGCCCACCTCCTCCGGCCACGACCCCACTTTTGGCGGCAAGGCCGGAGGAGATAATGAGAAAAACAAGGAGGAGTCACTGGCCAGTCAGGACAGCCCCTAAGGTGTCCTGAGCTGAGGTTACTCTGACTTTTACAAATCCTCCATCTTTCAGATGGAGGATTCCCCCAATAGGATTAGAGATGTGCCCCCTCCCCTCAGGGAGGAGGCACAAAGAGGGTGCAGCCACCCTCGGGGCTAGTAGCCATTGGCTACTAACCCCCCCAGACCTAAACACACCCCTAAATTGAGTATTTAGGGGCCCCAGAACCTAGGCAACTAGATTCCTGCAACCTAAGAAGAAGAGGACTGCTAAGCTGAAAAACCCTGCAGAGAAGACAGAGACACCAACTGCTTTGGCCCCAGCTCTACCGGCCTGTCTCCCCACTTCTAAAGACACTGCTCCAGCGACGCTTTCCACAGGGACCAGCGACCTCTGAAGCCTCAGAGGACTGACCTGCATCTAGAAGGACCAAGAACTCCAGAGGACAGCGGCTCTGTTCACCAAAGACTGCAACTTTGCAACAAAGAAGCAACTTTGAAACAACTTGCATTTCCCGCCGGAAGCGTGAGACTTGACAATCTGCACCCGACGCCCCCGGCTCGACTTGTGGAGAACAATCACTTCAGGGAGGACTCCCCGGCGACTGCGAGACCGTGAGTAGCCAGAGTTGCCCCCACTGAGCCCCCACAGCGACGCCTGCAGAGGGAATCCCGAGGCTCCCCCTGACCGCGACTGCCTGCTTCTAAGATCCGACGCCTGTTAGAGACTCTGCACCCGCAGCCCCCAGGGCCTGAAGGATCCAACCTTCAGTGCAGGAGCGACCCCCAGGTGGCCCTCTCCCTTGCCCAGGTGGTGGCTACCCCGAGGAGCCCCCCCCTTGCCTGCCTGCATCGCTGAAGAGACCCCTTGGTCTCCAATTGATTCCTATTGAGAACCCGACGTGTGTTTGCACACTGCACCCGGCCGCCCCATGCTGCTGAGGGTGTACTTTCTGTGTGGACTTGTGACCCCCCGGTGCCCTACAAAACCCCCCCCGGTCTGCCCTCCGAAGACGCGGGTACTTACCTGCTGGCAGACTGGAACCGGGGCACCCCCTTCTCCATTGAAGCCTATGCGTTTTGGGCACCACTTTGACCTCTGCACCTGACCGGCCCTGAGCTGCTGGTGTGGTAACTTTGGGGTTGCTCTGAACCCCCAACGGTGGGCTACCTTGGACCCAAACTTGAACCCCGTAGGTGGTTTACTTACCTGCCAAAACTAACAAACTCTTACTCCCCCCAGGAACTGTTGAAAATTGCACTGTGTCTAGTTTTAAAATAGCTATATGTGATTTATGTGAAAACTGTATATGCTATTTTGCTAATTCAAAGTTCCTAAAGTACCTACCTGCAATACCTTTCATTTGAAGTATTACATGTAAATCTTGAACCTGTGGTTCTTAAAATAAACTAAGAAAATATATTTTTCTATACAAAAACCTATTGGCCTGGAATTGTCTCTGAGTATGTGTTCCTCATTTATTGCCTGTGTGTGTACAACAAATGCTTAACACTACTCCTTTGATAAGCCTACTGCTCGACCACACTACCACAAAATAGAGCATTAGAATTATCTCTTTTTGCCACTATCTTACCTCTAAGGGGAACCCTTAGACTTTGTGCATACTATTCCTTACTTTGAAATAGTGCATACAGAGCCAACTTCCTACATTGGTGGCTCAGCGGTGGGGTACAAGACTTTGCATTTGCTGGACTACTCAGCCAATACCTGATCACACGACTAAATTCCAAAAATTGTCATTAGAAACTGATTTTTGCAATTTGAGCTATTTTTCTAAATTTTTAAAAGTCCTGCTAGGGCCTTATGTTAGCCCCTGTTAGCATTTCTTTTAGAGTTTAAAAGTTTTGTGAAAGTTTGAATTAAGTTCTAGAGATAGTTTTAGATTCTTAAAAAAAGCATTCCAACTCTTAGAAACATAATGTCTAATGCAGAAGAGAGTGTGATGGAACTCGACCTCACACCTTACCTCCATCTTAGAATGAGGGAGTTAAGGTCTCTCTGCAAATTAAAAAAATATTAAAGCTGGTTTAAACCCTACCAAACTACAGCTCCAGGAGCTTTTGGCAGAGTTTGCCAAAGACAACCCCTCTGAGGATCACCTCATAGAGGAAGAAACTAGTGATGTGGAGGAAGTCCCACTTCCAGTCCTAGTTAGGGAGAACAGGGCCCCTCAAGCCCTGTCTCCAACTGTGATAGTCAGAGATGCTGTTTCCCTCACAGGAGAGTCCAGCACCTCTGGAGTCACAGAGGATAGCCTCAGTGAAGATGACCTCCTGCTAGCCAGGATGGCCAAAAGATTGGCTTTAGAGAGACAGCTCCTAGCCATAGAAAGGGAAAGACAAGAGATGGGCTTAGGTCCCATCCATGGTGGCAGCAACATAAATAGGGTCAGAGATTCTCCTGACATGTTGAAAGTCCCTAAAGGGATTGTAACTAAATATGAAGATGGTGATGACATCACCAAATGGTTCACAGCTTTTGAGAGGGCTTGTGCAACCAGAAAAGTAAACAGATCTCACTGGGGTGCTCTCCTTTGGGAAATGTTCACTGGAAAGTGTAGGGATAGACTCCTCACACTCTCTGGAAAAGATGCAGAATCCTATGACCTCATGAAGGCTACCCTGATTGAGGGCTTTGGATTCTCCACTGAGGAGTATAGAATTAGGTTCAGGGGGGCTCAAAAATCCTCGAACCAGACCTGGGTTGATTTTGTGGACTACTCAGTAAAAACACTGGATGGTTGGGTTCAAGGCAGTGGTGTAAATGATTATGATGGGCTGTACAATTTATTTGTGAAAGAACACCTATTAAGTTATTGTTCAAGTGATAAACTGCATCAGCATCTGGTAGACCTAGGACCAATTTCTCCCCAAGAATTGGGAAAGAAGGCGGACCATTGGGTCAAGACTAGGATGATTAGGATGACCAAGACTTCCACAGGGTGTGACCAAAAGAAAGGGGTCACAAAGCCTCCCCAGGGGAAGAATGTTGAGACATCCAAAGGGAAAAATAGTAAAGAGTCTTCTACAGGCCCCCAAAAACCTGCACAGGAGGGTGGGCCCAGAGCCTCTTCACAATCCAATTTTGGGTAGAAGGGTAAAAACTTTGATCCCAAAAAGGCCTGGTGTCGTAGCTGTAATCAGCCTGGACACCAAACTGGAGACAAGGCCTGTCCCAAGAAAAATTCCACTTCTAACTCTACTCCAGCTAACACTGGAATGGCTAGTCTCCAAGTGGGATCAACAGTGTGCCCAGAGCAAATCAGGTGTCACACTGAAGCTACATTAGTCTCTGAGGGCAGGGAGGATTTAGCCACACTGGCTGCCTGGCCCCCTAACATGCAAAAATACAGGCAACAGCTCTTAATTAATGGGACAAGTGTAGAAGGCCTGAGGGATACAGGTGCCAGTGTCACCATGGTGACAGAGAAACTGGTTTCCCCTGTTCAATACCTGGCTGGACAAACTTATCCAGTCACCAACGCTGACAATCAGACTAAAGTACATCCCATGGCCATGGTAACTTTAGAGTGGGGAGGGGTCAATGGCCTGAAACAGGTGGTGGTTTTCCACAAATATCCCTGTAGACTGTTTGCTTGGAAATGACCTGGAGTCCTCAGCATGGGCTGAGGTAGAACTGAAAACCCATGCAGCCATGCTGGGTATCCCTGAACTGGTGTGTGTCAAGACAAGGGCACAGGGTGAAAAGGCTCAGGGTGAAAAAGTGGTGTTGGAGCCTGGAAAAAGGGCCCAACCCTCCAAGAGGAAATGAAAGACAACTGGGGAGCCAGTTGCAACACAACAAGAAAAAGAGAACCTCTCTTCTCAGGAAGATGTTCTGCCCTCTGAGGGAACTGAGCCTCTGGAGTTAGGACCTTATCAGGTTGAGCTCCTAGGCCCAGGGGGACCCTCAAGGGGACAGTTGTGTAAGGGGCAAGAAACCTGTCCCTCTCTTGAAGGCCTTAGGCAGCAAGCTGCTGAAGAGTCCAATGGAAAGAAAACAGGAACAAATAGGGTCTATTGGGAAGATGGACTCCTTTACACTGAGGCAAGAGATCCCAAACCTGGTGCCACTAGGAGAGTGGTAGTGCCTCAGGAGTTTAGGGAGTTCATTCTGACCTTAGCTCATGATATTCCTCTTGCTGGGCATTTGGGACAGACCAAGACGTGGGATAGACTAGTCAACCACTTCTATTGGCCCAACATGTCCCAGAAGGTCAAGGAGTTGTGTGTCTCCTGTGCCACCTGTCAAGCCAGTGGTAAGACAGGAGGACACCCAAAGGCCCCCCTCATTCCACTTCCAGTGGTGGGGTCCCCTTTGAAAGAGTGGGTGTGGACATAGTGGGTCCACTTGAACCTCCCACAGCCTCAGGGAACCTGTACATACTAGTAGTAGTGGATCATGCTACTAGATACCCTGAAGCAATTCCCCTTAGGTCGGCTACTGCCCCTGCAGTAGCCAAGGCACTCATTGGTATTTTTACCAGAATGGGTTTTCCTAAGGAGGTGGTGTCTGACAGAGGTACCAACTTTATGTCAGCATACCTTAAACACATGTGGAATGAGTGTGGGGTGACTTACAAATTCACCACACCATACCATCCACAAACCAATAGTCTTGTTGAGAGATTCAACAAAACATTGAAAGGCATGATCATGGGGCTCCCTGAAAAACTCAAAAGGAGATGGGATGTCCTCTTGCCATGTCTGCTTTTCGCTTACAGAGAGGTGCCTCAGAAGGGAATTGGGTTTTCCCCCTTTGAACTTCTGTTTGGCCACCCTGTAAGGGGACCACTAGCTTTTGTGAAAGAAGGCTGGGAGAGACCTCTTCATGAGCCTAAGCAAGATATAGTGGACTATGTACTTGGCCTACGTTCAAGGATGGCAGAGTGCATGGAAAAGGCAAGCAAAAACCTTGAGGCCAGCCAACAGCTCCAGAAGTTTTGGTATGACTTCCAAACAGAGCAGAAAGTCCGGGTTTTGGATCCTGCGGCTCCCAGGGCACTTCAGAACAGATGGAGTGGCCCTTACCCAGTGCTAGAAAAGAAGAGTCAGGTCACCTACCTGGTGGGCCTAGGCACTAGCAGGACCCCCAAGAGGGTGATCCATGTGAACCGCCTCAAGCTCTTCCATGACAGGGCTTATGTGAATCTGTTGATGGTAATAGATGAGGACCAGGAAGCTGAGAGTGAACCTCTCCCTGATCTCCTCTCCACAGACCCTAAAGATGGCTCAGTTGATGGAGTGATCTATTCAGACACCCTATCTGGCCAACAGCAATCTGACTGTAGGAAGGTCCTACAACAGTTTGCTGAGCTCTTTTCCCTAACCCCTGGTCAGACACACCTGTGTACCCATGATGTGGACACAGGAGACAGCATGCCTGTCGAAAACAAAATATTCAGGCAGTCTGACCAAGTTAAGGAAAGCATCAAGGTGGAAGTCCACAAGATGCTGGAATTGGGAGTCATTGAGCACTCGGACGGCCCCTGGGCTAGCCCAGTGGTCTTAGTCCCCAAATCTCACACCAAAGATGGAAAGAGAGAGATGAGGTTTTGTGTGGACTACAGAGGACTTAATTCTGTCACCAAGACAGATGCCCATCCCATTCCAAGGGCTGATGAACTGATTGACAAATTAGGTGCTGCCAAAGTCTTAAGTACCTTTGACTTAACAGCAGGGTACTGGCAAATCAAAATGGCACCAGGAGCAAAAGAAAAGACAGCATTCTCCACATCTGATGGGCATTATCAGTTCACTGTTATGCCCTTTGGTTTAAAGAATGTCCATGCCACCTTCTAAAGGTTGGTGAATCAAGTCCTTGCTGGCTTGGAGTCCTTTAGTACAGCTTACTTGACGACATTGCTGTCTTTAGCTCCAGCTGGCAGGATCACCTGGTCCACCTGAAGAAGGTTTTGAAGGCTCTGCAATCAGCAGGCCTCTCTATCAAGGCACCCAAATGCCAGATAGGGCAGGGAACTGTGGTTTACTTGGGACACCTTGTAGGTGGAGGCCAAGTTCAGCCACTCCAGCCTAAGATCCAGACTATCCTGGACTGGGCAGCTCCAAAAACCCAGACTCAAGTCAGGGCATTCCTTGGCTTGACTGGGTACTATAGGAGGTTTGTGAAGGGATATGGATCCATAGTGACAGCCCTCACAGAACTTACCTCCAAGAAAATGCCCAAGAAGGTAAACTGGACTGTAGAATGCCAACAGGCCTTTGACACCCTGAAACAAGCAATGTGCACAGCACCAGTTCTAAAAGCTCCAGATTACTCCAAGCAGTTAATTGTGCAGACAGATGCCTCTGAACATGGGATAGGGGCAGTTTTGTCCCAAACAAATTATGATGGCCTTGACCAGCCTGTTGCTTTCATTAGCAGGAGGTTACTCCCCAGGGAGCAGCGTTGGAGTGCTATTGAGAGGGAGGCCTTTGCTATGGTTTGGTCCCTGAAGAAGCTGAGACCATACCTGATCTCCTCTCCACAGACCCTAAAGATGGCTCAGTTGATGGAGTGATCTATTCAGACACCCTATCTGGCCAACAGCAATCTGACTGTAGGAAGGTCCTACAACAGTTTGCTGAGCTCTTTTCCCTAACCCCTGGTCAGACACACCTGTGTACCCATGATGTGGACACAGGAGACAGCATGCCTGTCGAAAACAAAATATTCAGGCAGTCTGACCAAGTTAAGGAAAGCATCAAGGTGGAAGTCCACAAGATGCTGGAATTGGGAGTCATTGAGCACTCGGACGGCCCCTGGGCTAGCCCAGTGGTCTTAGTCCCCAATACCTCTTTGGTACTCACTTTGTAGTTCAGACTGACCACAGACCTCTCAGATGGCTGATGCAAATGAAAGGTGAAAATCCAAAACTGTTGAGGTGGTCCATCTCCCTACAGGGAATGGACTTTATAGTGGAACACAGACCTGGGACTGCCCATGCCAATGCAGATAGCCTTTCCAGGTTCTTCCACTTAGAAAATGAAGACTCTCTTGGGAAAGGTTAGTCTCATCCTCTTTCGTTTGGGGGGGAAGGTTGTGTAAGGAAATGCCTCCTTAGCATGGTTACCCCCTGACTTTTTGCCTTTGCTGATGCTAAGTTTTGATTTGAAAGTGTGCTGAGGCCTGCTAACCAGGCCCCAGCACCAGTGTTCTTTCCCTAACCTATACTTTTGTTTTCACAATTTGCACACCCTGGCATCCAGGTAAGTCCCTTGTAACTGGTACCCCTTGTACCAAGGGCCCTGATGCCAGGGAAGGTCTCTAAGGGCTGCAGCATATCTTATGCCACCCTAGGGACCCCTCACTCAGCACTTGCCAGCTTGTGTGTGCTAGTGGGGATAAAAAGACTAAGTCGACATGGCACTCCCCTGAGGGTGCCATGCCAACCTCACACTGCCTACAGGTATAGATAAGTCACCCCTCTAGCAGGCCTTACAGCCCTAAGGCTGGGTACACTATACCATAGGTGAGGGCATAAGTGCATGAGCACTATGCCCCTACAGTGTCTAAGCAAAACCTTAGACATTGTAAGTGCAGGGTAGCCATAAGAGTATATGGTCTGGGAGTCTGTCATGCACGAACTACACAGCACCATAATGGCTACACTGAAAACTGTGAAGTTTGGTATCAAACGTCTCAGCACAATAAATGCACACTGATGCCAGTGTGCATTTTATTGTAACATACACCCCAGAGGTCACCTTAGAGGTGCCCCCTGAAACCTTAACCGACTACCCGTGTAGGCTGACTGGTTTTAGCAGCCTGCCACACTCCAGACATGTTGCTGGCCACATGGGGAGAGTGCCTTTGTCACTCTGTGGCTAGTAATAAAGCCTGTACTGGGTGGAGGTGCTTCACACCTCACCCTGCAGGAACTGTAACACCTGGCGGTGAGCCTCAAAGGCTCACCCCCTTTGTTACAGCACCCCAGGGCACTCCAGCTAGTGGAGTTGCCCGCCCCCTCCGGCCACGGCCCCACTTTTGGCGGCAAGGCCAGAGGAGATAATGAGAAAAACAAGGAGGAGTCACTGGCCAGTCAGGACAGCCCCTACGGTGTCCTGAGCTGAGGTGACTCTGACTTTTACAAATCCTCCATCTTGCAGATGGAGGATTACCCCAATAGGGTTAGGGATGTGCCCCCCTCCCCTCAGGGAGGAGGCACAAAGAGGGTGTAGCCACCCTCAGGGCTAGTAGCCATTGGCTACTAACCCCCAGACCTAAACACACCCCTAAATTGAGTATTTAGGGGCCCCGGAACCTAGATTCCTGCAACCTAAGAAGAAGAGGATTGCTAAGCTGAAAAACCCTGCCGAGAAGATGGAGACACCAACTGCTTTGGCCCCAGCTCTACCGGCCTGTCTCCCCACTTCTAAAGACACTGCTCCAGCGACGCTTTCCACAGGGACCAGCGACCTCTGAAGCCTCAGAGGACTGCCCTGCATCTAGAAGGACCAAGAACTCCCGAGGACAGCGGCTCTGTTCACCAAAGACTGCAACTTTGCAACAAGGAAGCAACTTTGAAACAACTTGCGTTTCCCGCCGGAAGCGTGACACTTGACACTCTGCACCCGACGCCCCGGCTTGACTTGTGGAGAACAATCACTTCAGGGAAGACTCCCAGGCGACTGTGAGACCGTGTGTAGCCAGAGTTGCCCCCCCTGAGCCCCCACAGCGACGCCGGCAGAGGGAATCCCGAGGCTCCCCCTGACCGCGACTGCCTGCTTCTAAGATCCGACGCCTGTTAGAGACTCTGCACCCGCAGCCCCCAGGGCCTTAAGGATCCGACCTCCAGTGCAGGAGCGACCCCCAGGTGAAACTCTCCCTTGCCCAGGTGGTGGCTACCCTGAGGAGCCCCCCCCTTGCCTGCCTGCGTTGCTGAAGAGACCCCTTGGTCTCCCATTGATTCCTATTGAGAACCCGTCGCATGTTTGCACACTGCACCCGGCCGCCCCCGTGCTGCTGAGGGTGTACTTTCTGTGTGGACTTGTGTCACCGCCTCCCCCCCCCCCCCCGGTTCCCTACAAAACTCCCCTGGGCTGCCCTCTGAAGACACAGGTACTTACGTGCTGGCAGACTGGAACTGGGGCACCCCCTTCTCCATTGAAGCCTATGCGTTTTGGGCACCACTTTGACCTCTGCACCTGACCGGCCCTGAGCTGCTGGTGTGGTAAACTTTGGGGTTGCTCTGAACCCCCAACGGTGGGCTACCTTGGACCCAAACTTGAACCCCGTAGGTGGTTTACTTACCTGCAAAAATTAACAAACTCTTACTCCCCCCAGGAACTGTTGAAAATTGCACTGTCTAGTTTTAAAATAGCTCTATGTGATTTATGTAAAAACTGTATATGCTATTTTGCTAATTCAAAGTTCCTAAAGTACCTACCTGCAATACCTTTCATTTGAAGTTTTACATGTAAATCTTGAACCTGTGGTTCTTAAAATAAACTAAGAAAATATATTTTTCTATGCAAAAACCTATTGGCCTGGAATTGTCTCTGAGTGTGTGTTCCTCATTTATTGCCTGTGTGTGTACAACAAATGCTTAACCCTACTCCTTTGATAAGCCTACTGCTCGACCACACTACCACAAAATAGAGTATTAGAATTATCTCTTTTTGCCACTATCTTACCTCTAAGGGGAACCCTTGGACTCTGTGCATACTATTCCTTACTTTGAAATAGTGCATACAGAGCCAACTTCCTACACTGCCTCCCTACCTTTTAATCCGAAGCCACCAACATCATCTGCGGCGTACCCCAGGGTTCATCCCTCAGCATGACGCTGTTCAATATTTACATGGCCCCCCTCCCACAAGTGGCCTGCCAACACAACCTGAACATCATCTCCTACGCCGAAGACACCCAACTCATCCTCTCCCTCACCAAGGACCCGCACACCGCCAAAACCAACCTTCACAAGGGTATGAAGGCCGTCGCCGACTGGATGAGAGGCAGCCGTTTGAAACTGAACTCGGACAAGTTATAGGTCCTCATCCCAGGGCCCACCCCCTCCGCCTGTGACGACTTGTGGTGGCCAACCTCGCTGGGTACCCCACCGACACCAACTGACCACGCATGCAACCTTGGTTTCATCCTCGACTCATCCCTCTCCATGTCAAAACAGGTCAACGCCATCTAGTCCTTCTGCTACTACACCCTCCGCATGCTCCGCAGGATCTACAAGTGGATCCCAACTGAAACAAGAAAAACACAGGCGCTCTTCAGCAGCAGGCTCGACTAAGGCAACATACTCTACGCAAGTATCCCGTCCAAGCACCTGCAACGCCTCCAATGCATCCAAAACATCTCCGCCCGACTTATCCTTGACATACCCTGCCGCAGCCAAATCACCCCCCACCTGAGAGACTTGCACTGGCTACCCGTTGACAAGAGGATCACCTTCAAGCTCCTCACCCACGCACACAAAGCACTCCACAACACGGGGCCATCCTACCTGAACAACAGACTCAGCTTCTACACCCCCACCGACAGCTCCGCTCCTCCAACCTCGCCCTCACCGCCGTCCCCTGCATCCAACGAAAAACCTCTGGTGGCAGATCCTTCTCCTACCTCGCCGTCAAGACCTGGAACACGCTCCCTACCAACCTAAGAAAGATCCAAGACCCGCTCACCTTCAGAAGACACCTCAAGACCTGGCTCTTCGAGCAGTAGCAGCACCCCACCCCCCCTCCCAGCGCCTTGAGACCCTCACGGGTATCTAGTGCGCTTTACAAGTATAATGATTGATTGATTGATTGCATTCTTTGTCTTGAGTACATATTCTCCCCTGCTGCCTTCCATCTACACCATGGCGTGTGCAATTTTTGCATGGAGTAGATATTCAACTTCCCTGAGGTGTGTGCATTCTTTCCCTGGAGTATCTATTCACCCCTGCCGCCACCAGCCTTCCCCAAGTTGTGTCCATTCTTTGTCTGGAGTATATATTCACCCCAGCTGGCTCCCGCCATCCTGCAGGTGTGTGCATTCTTTGGAGTAGATATTTGCCTATGCTGCCTTCCACCTTATCCTAGGTGTGTGCATTCATTGTCTGGAGTACATATGCACCACTACTGCCCCACACCTTCCTCTACATGTGTGTATTCTTTGTCTGGAGTATATATTCACCCCTGCTGCCTCCCACCTTCCCCAGGTGTGTGCATTCTTTTCTGGAGTATATATTCACCCCTGCTGCCACTAACTGTCCCCCAGGTGTGCGCATTCTTCGTCTGGAGTATATATTCACCCCTGCTGCCTCCCACCTTCCCCCAGGTGTGCGCATTCTTCGTCTGGAGTATATATTCACCTCCGCTGCCTCCCACTTTCCCCCAGGTGTGTGCATTCTTTTCTGGAGTATATATTCACCTCTGCTGTCTCTCACTTTCCTCCAGGTGTGCGCATTCTTTGTCTGGAGTACATATGCACCCCTGCTGCCACCAACCGTCCCCCAGGTGTGCGCATTCTTCGTCTGGAGTGTATATTCACCTCTGCTGCCTCCCACCTTCCCCCAGGTGTGTGCATTCTTCGTCTGGGGTACATATTCACCTCTGCTGCCACTAACCGTCCCCCAGGTGTGCCCATTCTTCGTCTGGAGTATATATTCACCTCTGCTGCCTCCCACCTTCCCCCAGGTGTGTGCATTCTTTTCTGGAGTACATATGCACCCCTGCTGCCACTAACCGTCCCCCAGGTGTGTGCATTCTTCGTCTGGAGTATATATTCACCTCTGCTGCCTCCTTGCCCCAGGTGTGTGCGTTCTTTGTCTGGAGTGTATATTGATATCTTCTTCTATAGCGCATGAATGCCAAAAGCATCTTATTTCTAGGTTACTGGGCTGACTGAATCCTAACCTACCTAAGACAAGAATCACTACTTACTTTCCAGAGCTAGTAAAGCACCGTCGTGAGAAGTTTTCTAAAGGATAATAGATTGGATATGCTTCTCAGTTGAACCGCTGAACTGTTCCATCGTCGTGATGTAGCGTAGATAAAACTTCTGCCCCCAATTTGGATCTTCTGATTTTTTGCACATTTATTAGGCGAGCATTAGTAGAACGAAGTAGCCTTCTGGGGTGTACAAGTGAGATTGTTCTTCAGAAAGTTTAGGGCAGCTCCATATCGCTCTTGGTGGGCAAGGCAATGAGCCCTAAATCTGACTTGTTTCTTTATTGCCAACCAATGCAGCTCTCGCAGTGTCCCTGAGATTGACTGGAACTTGGGAATGTTCTTCAACAGTCTCTCTGCCGCATTTTGAATGTACTGCAAGTTTTGCAAGGAAAGCTGATGAATGAAAACATATAGGGCATTGCAGTAATCAAGCCTTGATAAAACGAAGGCTGTTACCACCTCTTTTTGCAGATCAAAAGGTATGTGCAGGAAGATCTTCCTGATCTTACAGAATAATAAAACACAAGATGAGGTAAGTTTATTTATTTAGGCATTAAAAGGCAGAGATTACTCCCAGATTCTTGAAAGAAGATACTGGAGTAGGGAGGGGACCCAGTTCTTGAGGCCAACAAGATTGGTTTAAGGATGGTGAGCTTTTAACAAAAAAAAAAACAACACTTCAGTCTTTGCTGAATTAAGCATAAAACTGTTTATGTTCATCTATTTCCCTGTAGCGCTCATACAACTATTACAGCAGTGGCCGTCTCTTCTGTGTTGCTTGAAATAGACACAAAAAGCTGAGTGTTGTCTGCATGTGCTACTGGGATGAAGCCAAAAGATTAAATCAGCTTCGTCCGGTGGGCCACACAGATATTAAACAAAGAAGAACTCAATGGTGATTCTTGAGGCACCCCACATGGTAGTGCAATGGATTTAGAGACCACTTTACCCAGGGCCACCGGATGTTCTCTTTGAGACAGAGAAGAACAAAGCAACTCTAAAGCTGAGCCTCTAATACCAGCACCTGCCAAACGCGCAATCCAGATCTCATGATTGACAGTGTCAAAAGCTGATGATAAGTCTAGAAAAAGCATAGCAGCTTTTCCACCATTGTCTAAGATAAACCTCATTTGGTCTGCATCCCACCAATGCGGACTCTGTGGTATGATTTAGTCTAAAACGAAATTGGGCTGAGTCCAGCACATTATTTCCTCTACAAATTTAGATAAGGTAATATTCAAGTGTTTTTCCAGAACTTTAGCAGGAAATGGTAGATGAGAAACAGGGTGTAGTGAAATATGTGTTTGGACCACTGACTTGGTGTTGGACCATTTTGCACTTGGATTAGCTGTCCAGTGTTCACCACTTACAGACTACATTTTTTTTCAGTTTAGCCTTAGATTAATTCTGCCTATTGACTTTATCGCAGCATTAGACACTGCCATGTTAAAGACTGCCCCTAATTTTCCACATTGTAAACTGTGCATTCTGCCTTGTTTTCGTGCTGTTTCTCACCAAGGGCTTTGGGTGATAAGGATGTACTCAGACAGCAGGGAACAGCCTTGTTTTGACATCTTGGGATTGTGGCCAAACCCCAACGTGTTATTTTCAAAGCATACCTAAACTAGCCAGCATGTTTGAATCGCGAAATTAGGGTTTTTTCCAGAAAATTCCCTTGGTTTTTTAAGATATAAACAGACCCAGTGCGACAGTGATGGTTGGAGTGGCCTCAATCAGGATTCAGACGTCGAATGCCTATACAGAGTTCCCGTGAGGGCGGAGACCTCTCTTTCTCTCAGTCGAACGGGGTCATCGACTTGCTGGCATGAGAAAGATGAAGCACCTGACAGTCCCTACAGTGATGCATTTTTTATTCATTATTTGCCGTGCATTATAATATAGATACATATATTTGCTGTGTATATTGCAGTGGAGAATCATTTTGGTATGTTTTCCAGTCATTGCCTCGACTATTTTTAAACATGAGCTTTCAACATGCTCATCTCCTTTTAGGAACCTTGCTTAGTGAAATAATAAATGTCTTCTTTGAACTAAGAAGTGCATTCCAGGGGTTTTTGTCAGCTCGGTCATTAGTGGAAAGCAAAACACAGGGCAGCAGTTTTGCACCCCTGCTGCATCCCACCTCACCCCAGGCGAGTGCATTATTTGTCTGGAGTACATATTCATCCCTACTGCCTCCCACCTTCCCTCAGGTGTGTGCATTCCCTCTCATTAGAACACACTGCCCAGAGTTGTTCCCACCATTCACTTGGTATGCACATTCATTTTCTGGAGTCAATACTCACCGGAACTGCCTCCCACAATCCTCTGGGTGTTGTATGGGTTCCTGGTTCTGCCGTACACATTGTTGCTGGACTCGTACCACATGCACAGCTCACTGCAGTTAGTTACGCCCAGGGGAATGGCACCCGCCTGCTTTATACGCGATACCACAATGGCATCAGTGCTGGAGATAATGTTGCGGCGTGCCAGAAGGCCGGATGAGTTGGGCATGCCTGGGGTAGAGACGGCACAGGAAGGAAGCAAGTGACTGAGTGTACCTGACAGAAGGTTACAGTGATAAAGTATCAAGTCAACGTGAGGCGTAAACTTACCTTTACTCAGTACAGAATAAAGTGTAGGGAAGCATTACGCAAAGAAAATGTGTGAGATCTGAATGTCTCATTGTGGGGATGTGGCCTTTAAGAAATATCCACATTTAAGCAGAAGGTTGCTGCCACTGCACTGTGAATCAGTGCTGGACACCTAGAAAATAGTAAAACAAATGTACAATCTGAAACACACTGTGTGACTCCAAAAAAGGGCCATTAAAGAGCAAACCTTGAAACACACCGGCTGACTCCTACTGCACTGCTCTGGTGTGAAACTGACAGATTGGACAATAGAGAAATGAGGGCACACTCTGAAAAGACAGCCAGACTATATATCTACAAAGATGTTGATTGGATTTTATCGGACGTCTAAAGAGATCTGCCGTACATTTAATGAGACAAACCCACCCGTGGCTGCCTCTACAACTGTAGCACATTAATAGGACAGAGCCAACACTTTTTAGAGTTCTGCACCGCACCAAACGGAACAGTAGGGTCATGTCCGCGATGGTCTGAACAGAATGGATGAGAGCAGAGGCACTTTACAAACCAGATATATGCCGTGCACAAAATAGAACCAGACAGACACGTCTCCAGGGACCTGCAGGACACAAACGGGACAGAACATGCAACGATTTGCATGCACTAAGTTTGGACACTTCTCTAGCAATCTGTAGTGCATTTACGGGGAGAATGGCCGTGCTTCTCCAGTGAGCACTTCCAATAGTACACCAGAGGTATGCAGTACATAGAAAGGGACAGTTCCAGCACAGTTCGCCCCCAGCTCCTTGAGACCCTCACGTGTGAGTAGCTGCGCTTTACAAAAATTGACTGATTGATTGATTGGACCCTGAAACACAAGCACCAGACTCCTATATGTACAAAGATGACGATTGTGTGTGGACCATAAAACACATGCCAGACTCCTGCATGTACAAAGATGACAATTGTGTGTGGACCCTAAAACACGCACCAGACTCCTGTATGTACAAAGATGCTGATTGTGTCTGGATCCTAAAACACACGCCAGACTCCTGTATGTACAAAGATGACGATTGTGTGTGGACCCTAAAACACACGCCAGACTCCTGTAGGCAAAAAGATGTTGATTGTGTGTGGATCCTAAAACACGCACCAGACTCCTGTATGTACAAAGATGCTGATTGTGTCTGGATCCTAAAACACACGCCAGACTCCTGTATGTACAAAGATGACGATTGTGTGTGGCCCCTGAAACACATGCACCAGACTCCTGTATGTACAAAGATGCTGATTGTGTGTGGACACTGAAAAACATGCCAGACTCATGTATGTACAAAGATGTTGATTGTGTGTGGATCATAAAACACACGCCAGACTCCTGTATGTACAAAGATGACGATTGTGTGTGGACCATAAAACACATGCCAGACTCCTGCATGTACAAAGATGACAATTGTTTGTGGACCCTAAAACACGCACCAGACTCCTGTATGTACAAAGATGCTGATTGTGTCTGGATCCTAAAACACACGCCAGACTCCTGTATGTACAAAGATGATGATTGTGTGTGGACCCTAAAACACACGCCAGACTCCTGTAGGCAAAAAGATGTTGATTGTGTGTGGATCCTAAAACACGCACCAGACTCCTGTATGTACAAAGATGCTGATTGTGTCTGGATCCTAAAACACACGCCAGACTCCTGTATGTACAAAGATGACGATTGTGTGTGGACCCTAAAACACACGCCAGACTCCTGTAGGCAAAAAGATGTTGATTGTGTGTGGATCCTAAAACACGCAGCAGACTCCTGTATGTACAAAGATGTTGATTGTGTCTGGATCCTAAAACACACGCCAGACTCCTGTATGTACAAAGATGTTGATTGTGTGTGGCCCCTGAAACACATGCACCAGACTCCTGTATGTACAAAGATGCTGATTGTGTGTGGACACTGAAAAACATGCCAGACTCATGTATGTACAAAGATGTTGATTGTGTGTGGATCATAAAACACACGCCAGACTCCTGTATGTACAAAGATGATGATTGTGTGTGGCTCCTAAACACGAACCAGACCCCTGTATGTACAAAGATGTTGATTGTGTGTGGCCCCCTGAAACACATGCACCAGACTCCTGTATGTACAAAGATGCTGATTGTGTGTGGACCCTGAAACACATGCACCAGACTCCTGTATGTACAAAGATGTTGATTGTGTGTGGACCCTGATATACACACGCCAGACTCCTGTATGTACAAAGATGTTGATTGTGTGTGGACCCTGAAACACACACCAGACTCCTGTATGTACAAAGATGCTGATTGTGTGTGGATCCTGAAAAACACATGAACCAGACTCCTGTATGAACTAAGATGTTGATTGTGTGTGGCTCCTAAAACACGCCAGACTCCTGTATGTACAAAGATATTGATTGTGTGTGGATCCTAAAACACATGCCAGACTCCTGTATGTACAAAGATGCTGATTATGTGTGGCTCCTAAAACACGCACCAGACTCCTGTATATACAGAGATGTTGATTGTGACTGGATCCTAAAACACATGCCAGACTCCTGTATGTACAAAGATGATGATTGTGTGTGGACCCTAAAACACACGCCAGACTCCTGTATGTACAAAGATGCTGATTGTGTGTGGACCCTGAAACACCCACCAGACTCCTGTATGTACAAAGATGTTGATTGAGTGTGGATCATAAAAAACGCACCAGACTCCTGTATGTACAAAGCTGCTGATTGTGTGTGGACACTGAAAAACATGCCAGACTCATGTATGTACAAAGATGTTGATTGTGTGTGAATCATAAAACACACGCCAGACTCCTGTATGTACAAAGAAGATGATTGTGTGTGGCTCCTAAACACGAACCAGACCCCTGTATGTACAAAGATGTTGATTGTGTGCGGCCCCCTGAAACACATGCACCAGACTCCTGTATGTACAAAGATGCTGATTGTGTGTGGCTCCTAAAACACGCACCAGACTCCTGTATGTACAAAGATGTTGATTGTGCGTGGCCCCTGAAACACATGCACCAGACTCCTGTATGTACAAAGATGACGGTTGTGTGTGGATCCTGAAACACATGCGCCAAACTCCTGTATGTACAAAGATGCTGATTGTGTGTGGCTCCTAAAACACGCACCAGACTCCTGTATGTACAAAGATGCTGATTGTGTGTGGACCCTGAAACACATGAACCAGACTCCTGTATGAACTAAGATGTTGATTGTGTGTGGCTCCTAAACACATGCCAGACTCCTGTAGGCAAAAAGATGCTGATTGTGTGTGGACCCTGAAACACATGCACCAGACTTCTGTATGTACAAAGATGTTAATTGTGTGTGGATCCTAAAACATGCGCCAAACTCTTATATGTACAAAGATGACGATTGTGGGTGGATCCTAAAACACACGCTAGACTCCAGTATGTACAAAGATGCTGATTGTGTGTGGACCCTGAAACACATGTTAGACTCCTGTATGTACAGAGATGTTGATTGTGTGTGGATCCTAATACACACGCGCCAGACTCCTTTATGTACAAAGATGCTGATTGTGTGTGGACCCTGAAACACATGCACCAGACTCCTGTATGTACAAAGATGTTGATTGTGTGTGGACCCTGATATACACACGCCAGACTCCTGTATGTACAAAGATGTTGATTGTGTGTGGACCCTGAAACACACACCAGACTCCTGTATGTACAAAGATGCTGATTGTGTGTGGACACTGAAACTCATGCTCTGACTCTTAGGGAAGCGCCATGATTTGAAAAGAGAGCTGCATCCTCAAAGAAACCATCTGTCTCTGCAGGGGGTTAAGTGTGCACCACGAGGTCTCAGGGCTGGCTCGACCCACAGAAGGTTTCTTCAGTAGGAGACAGGCCTTGTGTTTATGGGGCTAGGCTGAGTACACCATAGGCTTCCTCTCCAAGAGGTCGGCTACACGTCTGTTGGTGCACACTTTTCCACAGTAGGACACTTTCCTTGAAGTGATCAGAATTTTTTTTGAGAAAGACTTAGGCCCATATTTATGGAAAGTTAGCGCTGGCTTAGCGTCATTTTGTTATGGCGCTAACATGACGCTAACTTAACTCCATATTTATATTTTGACCCTAAACCAGTCTAGCGTCAAAATATCTGAGATAGCGCCATTTTTAGGAAGTGCCAACCCACCTGGCGTCTCATTGTGGCAATGGTATGCAAGGCAGGGGTTCCCTTCATAAAAATCACGCTAGCCCTCCAGCGCCATATTACCCCCCGATGCTAAAACAACGCACACTAAGGAGGCGGACCTTAAGAATGACGCTAAGGATAATTAGTGTCAAATATTAATGGCTGGTCAGACCAGATAAGTACTGTTAGGCACCTTTCCATGGGGAAACACCATGGAATGGGCACAGAGATGCCCACCCAAACCCCCAGCATCACCACCAACCACACCGCAGGGACACTACTGGAGGAGGGAGCCCATCCCAGGTAAGTGTACGTGGATGTGTTTTCTGTGCCACTGGGAGCTGCTTACATGGGCCCCCCTGGCTGGCAGTGCGTCTGTTGGGGTGGCCCTGGGGACACGGGTCCCCTGTGGTGGGCATTGGGGTTGTTAATGATTCCTGTCTATGCTTATAGAGGTAATATTTTGGCTGCTTGTGCTTCAAAAATTACGCTAGGCTGACTAGCAGCAGATTTTTTCACGCTACCCAGTCTAGTGTAATTTTTGGCCCATTTTCCCTAACAATATTCCGCACCAGCTAGCGTCTTTTGTTCAGACGCTAGGCAGTCCTTAGCGCCATAGTGCGTCCTTTTTTAAATATGGCGCACGGATGGTGCTAGGGAATGGCATTAGCTCACGCTAATTTCTTTGATGTACTACTGCGCTAGAGCAGTTGTACGTCGTTTTCCATAAATATGGGCCTGAGTCTACAGCAGGACAGTTCTCTAGTGGTTATCCAGTGTGTTTCAGGTAGATTCAGTCCACAGCAGGACACTTCTCCAGGAGTGATCTGACGTGTATCAGGCGAAGACTCAGCCCAGAGTAGGACACGTCTCTGGCAGTGATCCAGTGTGTTTCAGGTAGAGTCAGAGTCAGGGCATTTCCCTAGGAGTGATCCTGCGTTCAGAGTAGGACCCTTCTCCAGGGTGCTCCAGCCTGTTTCAGGTAACGACTCAGTCCACAGCAGAACACTCCCCTAGGAGAGATCCAGGGTGCGCCAGGGTGCAGACTCCATTCTCTGCAACACCCTTCCCTTGAGGAAGGCAGCGCCATTTAACGTAGGACAGGGTTGTGATTTTGTAACTAGCAGTTGCTTGTCTGCAGTCCACTAAAGTTATAATATATAATTATTCCTACCTCAGATCAAGAAAGGTGCTATAAATGTCCGTAAATGTAATACCTGTCTTGAGGTACCGAGAACTGATGCCCTTTTCATAAAAAGTTGGCCTTTCAGCAAAGAGACCCCTGAGAGCCCTTAGACATTTTCCATAATAATACTTTTTTTCTACCAAAGAACAACACTGGTCAAGGCTCGTTTGCCACAAATCCAGCACAGAAATATTCTGAGATTACATAAGCGTTACAAATATTCACTTGGAAAATATATTCAGCCTTTGCTACCTTGTGAACTGCTTTAAGTCTAGTAAACTTTAAACCAGTTTGCCTGTGTTTTTCTGTGTGCCGGTCACCTATCAGCCCACCACACTCAGGTAGCTCGTAGGAGACTTCAATAGAGTTCCTGATCCCCACAGCTGCAGGCCTCGTCCTAATCCCTAGCTTTACCCGCACTGAAAAGTGGGAAAGCAAACATGCAGCCACAACATTTGAGATTATTAAGAAGCTCAAAAAATGTAATCTGTGTATTTTTATTAACATAATTAAATATATTTAATTCTTTGGTTGCTGTAAGCAAAGCAGCAATCGGACAACACGATTTGTGCTTCTCTCATTGTTATTATGGCGTGGACAGGGAATGATGGCTCATCATATAGATTAGTATTAACATTTTTTAGTTTTCTGCCCCCATGGAGGTGCGGCGATGACCTCTATGCTTGTGAGCCGGAATGGATAAGATGTGCCAGGATTTCTCCCCCCCCCTTCCGAGGGCCTACCTTAGATGATGCGTACAGAGAGCATCCACCCATATCTGCCCTGGAAGAGGGGTGCAGCCTCTGCCTCTGCCATGGGTGAGGTCTAAGGATCCCCCCCACCTCCCAGCACGGGCTTAGATGATGGGTACAGAGAGCATCCACCCATATCTGCCCTGGAAGAGGGGTCCAGCCTCTGCCTCTGACATGGGTGAGGTCTAAGGATTTGTTCCTTTCACCCTCTTCACCCGCCAACGCCTGCTCTGGATTGAGGGCGCAGTGAGCGCCCAACAACTGGCCCTGGATGAGGAGCACCGCAGTGGCCACCCTGCCTTGGGCTCCCCCTTGAGGAAGTGTGCAAGCACGTCTTCCTTTCATTGCCCAACCTACCCGTCCAAATGCCCTGTCCTGGATGAAGCACTCACTAGTATCCACCCCTTACCTGCCGCCAAGGATGAGGGTACAGATCTCCACCCCAAGTCTACTCGTGTCAGACAGAAAACAACTTGTGCAAACCTCTGGATTTCAAGCACCAGGCAGCAAGGGGACCTGCAGCCTACTCACCATGTACAGCAAAGGCCTCCTTAATGGTACAGGGGACTCCCAGGAAAGGGACCTTCTCCTGCAGGGTCTTCTCGTCCTCCTCCCCTTCTGAGACCATGCGGTCCACCTGCATCGCCTCTTGCAGGGCTGCGTCATACCTGACAAAGGAGAGAGGGACAACACACCTCAGAGCGAAGAAAAAAAGGCAGCTTAACTAAAGGGGTGGGGGGTAAATGGGTACCAGAAATAAAGACCACCGCTGCGACTCGGTGGCGCTGAGGGAGGTATATCAGGGAAAAAACCTAGGAGATGATGAGTGTTACAGTGAGAGAGAGAGAGAGAGGCAGCTAGAGAGACAGAGCGGCATACAGAGAGAGAGATGCACTTGAAGATGATGTCAATAATAAATATGGGGTTGATGCTGTGCTACAACAAACTTTGAAACTATCCCCATCATTTCAACGATTCTCTGGAAGAATAGAGACATATAGGAACCTTCCATTACAACCCCTTAAATGTAGGAAGGAAAACACCTCATGTAAGTACCACCACAGACATCAATGATGTGGAGGTGGTAAGAGGGTGAACAGCTATGGGCCCCCCCGACAATCCTGTAAAAAGCAATCAATACAAAGCATTGCTAGGCCATGGCATGACCAATATGTGTAGCTGACCTTTCAAGGCCACACCACCACCAACAGTGACGTGCCTTAGTCCCTCAGATGCCATAAATAAATTGGTCACAGGACCAATGTGTTCTGCCCAACATTCTCTGTATGGTTAACACCTGGACATTTTTTAGAGCATTGGCTGGAAACGCTGAACAGACTTTAAACACACTAGAGCAATTGCAGATGTAAAAACAGTAGATTATTAAGGGTGGATGGTAGTCCACCACAAGGAATAAAGCTCCAAGCTTCTTACGGTAAAACACAGTTTCAATAACTTAAACCTGGGCTCAGCCCCCTGGTAGCTATGGCACAAAGGAGACAGGCTTTAACCTAGGAAAATGTGTGAAGTATTTACACTAACAAAACAGTGAAAAAGTCAAAACACAACAACACTCAGTCCTCCCACAGGTTTGAGGACTATCAAAGTCTTTTTTTACCAATTCCTTGCTCTCTATGGCTTCAGATGCCGGCTTCATAATGAGCTCCTTCACCCTAACACCTTCCCCCTTGCCCACCACCCGGGGCGACCAGTACAAGTCGCGTCTGCCCAGCGGTTCAGCAGTTCTCTTGATATAACTCAGCCGCAGGATCTTATACCCAAAATCACAAGCTTGGCAACGGGGAGTAACATCGGAGCGGAAGGAGTGATGCCATCTGCTCCATAAAGCAATCCACACTAGGCGTGGTGCCAGCTTTATATGTCCTTCCTCACAGATCACACCCAGTTCCTTCTGGAGAAAGTGACGGAGACTAAAAGGGCCTAAACTCAACATCCGTCTACAAAAGCAGTTCTCCTCCTAGTTCAGGGCAATCGTGGTCCCCTCAGATGGTGGCCCCAAAGGTTAAAACTGGAAGACTTTTAAGACTATAGACTTCCAGCAAGGGTGGTACAGGCCTACTTCCAAACCTTGCCACCTGTCCAAACAGGCCTCAAGGCGCTGGTTAAGGCGGAGGCACCAGTTAGAGATGAAGAGAAGCCAACTGCTGTAGGGATCACACGTTATCCAAAGATAGGAAAATAAACTGACCCTGGTGGTATCTTTCCCCTTGATTGAGCTGGGTCGGATTTTACGGTTTTGCTGATCACAAGCCATTTAATGAGTTTTTACAATATTACACTCCAAATCCAGGTTGTCCATAAAAATAACGAAATGGTCTATGAGGCCAGGAAGGCTATTTGTTGTACATGAACAGAAGACGGCATAATCAGCGTAAAGCAAAGCTTGGACAAAAGTAGATTTCACCTTTGGTGGATGCGTCCCTTGTGAGGTTCAAAAATAATTCAAACCATTTATATAAAGAAGAAATTAAACAGGGGAAAAACACAGCCGTGACGTACACCCCAGGATAGAACAAAAGGTTTGGTACAGTCTCCATCCTTTCCTTATTTAACTGATGCTGTAACCTCAGGGTGCATTGTACGCAAGCGTTCCACCAAGGGTTGGGCAGCACAATCTGGGTTAATATATTCCACAATCTGGAATGGCTGACACAGTCAAAGACGCTGCAAAGGCCCATAAAAGCGAGGTAGAGAGATCCTTTTTAGCAATCGTGTACTTCCCTATAACTAGGTAAAGATTCAAACACAGTTCTGGAGTCCCTAGCCCCTCTCTGAACCCGCACCGTACCACGGCAAGGATGCCACTGAGAGCGCCCGTTCCTCTATCCTGTTCAGGACAACACGTCCACCACTTTTACAACAGAATCATGACAGTGATATGGGTCTGAAGCAGCAACGGTTACTGCCTTTCTTAAAAACTGGAACTTTTGAAGATACTTAGGGGCCCAAAAAGGGCCATTCTCCTTATAGTGGTCCATAGGGACCACATCAGGACCTGGGTGCTTTTTTTGATGGACTAGCATGTGATAAGGTCCTCAATTTCAACTGTATTTTTTTTAAAAGGGAAAAGGAAGGCACTTTCTAGATCATCTATGCTATTATTTCCAAAGGAGTAAATATGTTTAAAGTGGTCTCTCCGTCTGTCTGGGTTAATGTCTGTCCCCATCCTTCCGACAGTTCAAACCCCCCTGGATATCCTTCTCTTTACATGTTTAGGCTAAACATTCCCATGTTTCTTTCTTGATCACCTACTTCCTTCCCTTGAAGGCCCATCTATAGTCTAGCCTTGCTTCTGCGGTGATAGGCCTATTCCTGGATCTGTGGTTACAGGCAGTACACGCTCTACCAAACCATCCTTGTTGGGAGCTCCCCACAGATCTGGAGCCACCTGTAAGGGAGCTTTTAATTGTTGCATTTAGTTTGGTAAAAGCCTCATTCGCATCTAGTGTTGGAGGACTGAATATCAACAAACAGCTGATGATTCGATTGCGGTTCCTCCCAATGACTGGTTAACAGAGTTGGAATATTGCTGTCCGCCGTCTTACCCTAAACCCATCATCTTTTTGGACAAGATCTGGGTGGGGGGGGGCAGGGGGTGTATCTGGCAAACAAACAAAGCGCTGACTCAATGGGGTTATAACCACTGTAGCCATTTCTGTCGTGCCCCCAGAATGGACGTGTTCATCGTGCCCTGTTTAAAAAGATCACTCACAATTTCAGCTGTACTGTGCAGCTCGACGTTAAGTAGGGTGTGCAATCATTTCAGACCTCTACTATCAGTCTTTAAGAGTGCAACGTGTTACCAGAAGCCTGAAAAGGATCATATGGGGTCGCATAAAAAATCCCCCCACTATGATTACATGAAAGTAATTTAGTAGCTTACCAGATCTGGACCTTAAAGAGGCTACCACATTAAATAAGGTGTCGGTCTGGCAGCCCGCAACCTGAACGCAGTTGTAGAAGTTTATAAGAAAAAACTTAAACTTATTTGAAATAACAACCCATAAACCTTGGATTCCAGTATGGTTACAGACAACTGGGATAAACTTAAAAGATTTTGAAATAGGAAGTAAAAAAAATTACAATATAAAGAGAAAAAGAGACAGTCTCTAAAGATTAGTACCTTTACAGGGGGCTATTATTCAACCACCATTCATGGATGATGCTATGTCCTTAGGAACAAGAGAAGTGACCCAGTCCAGCCTCTTCCGCATGAAGACAGACCCACCCTGAGGGAGATGGTGATTTCCAAAGACAGCTACAGACCCGCTTCTTTCTCCTGGATGCAGAGCACTCTGGGCCTTGCTGTCCTGCCCCCTCTGCAATGAGCTTTCATATTTATTGATTAAAAATTGAGGATTTGAACCAAAGTGGCTAGAGGAAGCCACCACCTCAACATCGGTGTGATATGAGCTGGGGCCAGATGTTCAAAACTTTTTGCACATCGCAAACAGCGAATTTTGCTGTTTGCGATGTACAAAAAGCACATTGCGATGCCCAATCGCCATTTTGCGAGTCGGTACCCTGGTTACAGATTCGCAAAAAGGACTGCGAGTCGCAATTAGGAAGGGGTTTTCGCCTTCCTAATTGCGCAGCGCAATGCTGTATTCTTTTGTGACCGCGATCGCGGTCGCAAAACAATCCAGTTACCACCAGTGTCACACTGGTGGTAATCCATTCGCAAAAGGGAAGGGGTCCCCATGAGACACCTTCACCTTTGTGAATGGCATGGAAAACATTTTTCCAGAGCAGGCAGTGGTCGTATGGAACACTGCCTGCTCTGAAAAAATGAAACAAAAACGTTTAATTTTTCATTTTGTAATGCATCTCGTTTTCCTTTAAGGAAAACGGGCTGCATTACAAAAAAAAAACAGCTTTATTTAAAAGCAGTCACAGACATGGTGGTCTGCTGTCTCCAGCAGGCCACCATCCCTGTGAGTGCCGCCACTCACAAGGGGGTCGCAAATTGCGACACACCTCATTAATATTAATGAGGTGGGCCTTTGCGACCCCCTTGCGAGTCGCAGATGGTGTCAGGGACACCATCCTACATTCTGGATTGCGGCTCGCAAATTGCGAGTCGGTCTGACTCGCAATTTGCGAATCGCAATTCAGACTTTTACTACATCTGGCCCTAAATGTCCAAGTGCCTGTGGCTGCTACCACGTGGACTGAGGACGCAGGAGGCGGTATAGTGTCCAATGTCCAACCTGGAAAGGAGGAGAGCCTGGACTGCTGATTGCAAACCGCCCACTGGAGAGAGTGGTTCAAGGGATGCAGCCAAATAACCCAAGTTAACACTTCTTTGAATTCTTTATTTGTAGGCGTGAATAGAGATAAGGGTACAGGGGACCCTAAGTGTTTTTTTTAAGAACAAGACAGAGAATTACAGCAAGACAACCTAGAACCAGAGAGAGCCCACAGCACGAGGATCAAGAGGTCCAGACACTAAGTGGGTGGATCAGAAGGGTGCGGCTATGGATATGAGGCATCACCCCAAATTCCTTTTTCCTTTACAAACTTTTGAGTCCGCGTTTGGATCAGGGGTACTGGGGAATGCAGGGATTCGCCCCATTCTGGTCATCTCGGGGACTGGGGGTGCCTTATTACCCCTGTGATAAAGAAATCCCATGAAGAATTTGTAGCGAAAGTGTTTATTGCTCGGTTCCCTCTAAATTTGTAAGGGACACAGCACAACATTGTGTTGGCGTTGTCATATGTGGGGAGTATGGTCCTCCTACACGTGTGTCCACAAGACAGATGAAAACCCTACGAGATCACACGTAACAGGCTCCTACTTGTTCAGAAGCCAACTCCCCACAGTTGCTTAACTGGCAGAAAAGGCTGATGGTGGTGCCTGGTCACCAATGCGACACATTGTTGTGAAGACAAGGGCTAACTTGCACCACGCACAGCAGGCTCACTTTAAAGCTAAGGAGATGACTTTTAACTTTAAAATTCTAAATGGCAGGGCTCAGAGGAATCTTTTTTTCCTAAAGATCTCTGGAACTAGGACACTAAACTTCTTACCAGATGACTGTTCTATTCCTGGTCTTTGTGGGACCAACAAGGACTGGGGCTGTCCTCCTTCTTTCAAGGTCAGCAGAACCATGTTTGTGAAACACCTGCAGTACACCAAGAAGTGATGATCAGCTCTGCTCCAGTGGGAACAGTTCAGGCTGGAGTGTTCCTATTGGAGCAGGAACAGGACTGATTTGCATGTAGTTGGGTCAAATATGAGGTGGCATGATGCGCAAACATGTTTTTAATTGGGGTACAGCGTAAGAGATTACCAGTGGTAGAGAGTAATTCAAGCACTCCGTCCATCATTTTTTGGATTTGAGACACATCTAGGTGGACAGCCATTAAAGCCCTCCGATAATCCCAGAAACTGTTTCAATCCTTCCTTTAGGCTACAATGCTGTTCTGTGGAAGATGGGTGTGACTAGAGGCCATGTTCAGAGCTGCTCTGACGATGGATGGGTTATGTGATGGTTTAGGAACAGTCTGGTCTAGTCTGTGGAGGGGCCTGAAATGCGATGATCGGTATTACTGGCCGGACTGAGCGCTCTCCATTCTGCAGGGAAGCGGTACTCGACAGCCAGTCATCCAGAAAGGTGACCTGTTGGGTATTTCATACCACCAGATACCGCCAGATACCACCAGACCTGGCACTAAGCAGCAGTGAAATCTTCTGCAGAACACGTTTTATCTTTAACTGGAGTATCCAACACGCGACACGCTGCTGTGTCTAGCACAACAGTATACGTAGGGTCGGGTAAGACCAGGATCCAAAAATAAGAACATGATGTAGGAGGGCCTAAGGGTTGCATGTAGATAGGATGCAGAACAAAGCACACTGTACTACAACATTAAGCAAAATAATATTTTTCAAAAATGAGTATTTTATTATAATTTGACATTTTTGTTGGTGGGGAGGAGATCAAGGGGTGTCAGAGAACTTTACAAGAGAAAACAAGAGAAGCTTCCTACAAGTAATGTGGGTGACAGTCATCAGAGCATGTCATTACAACTTAGCATCACATAAATCATGTGCAACCATACTCACTAAAAGTGACATAGACAGGGTAATGATTATCAGACAAAACAAAACAAGGTATCCAGTATGAACAATATACACAAATGTTTGTGGAGCGCACTGGTACCGCCCCCTGATGTCCAAGGTTATGGCACTGCAGTAAACGTAGGTTAAAGGCTCTTTTATTGACTATACACAGCTATATCTGTCGGGCTTTTAGACATCTTACCTGACCAGACTAGGTTTAAAGGCGTAAGAAGGGAGAGTTAAAGGAGAGACACCTGCACACAAAAGCACCTGCCACTCAACGCTGCACAACTAAAGAAGGGAATGATTGACAGTCAACTTCGCAAAGACCTCAAGGCACACAGAGGAACAGGGCCTTAAACCTAAGTGAGGAAAAAGTGGCTATTTTGCTAAAGGTTTGGTGAAAGGTTCTTTAAAGTTTGGAGGAGCAGCAGTCCCACCACAAATCAACAAGACTTCCATCCCATAATACCCTCGCAGGAGACTGGAGAACCGCTGACGGACTGCTCCTGGAGCCAGTGGCCTATCACTTGCAGCAGTCTATCCACCCTGGTGCGGTCGGTTTTACTGCTTTGGAAGGCCCCAGAGAACCACTCACGAAACGCTGATGGAGCAGGTGGTCATCCACCATGGGGCGGTTGGTTTTACTGCTTTGGAAGGCTCTGGAGAACCACTCATGAACGCTGCTGGAGCCGGTGGTCATCCACCATGGGGCGGTTGGTTTTACTGCTTTGGAAGGCCCCAGAGAACCGCTCATGGACAGCTGCTGGAGCCAGTGGTAATCCAACCTGGTGCGGTCGGTTTTACTGCTTTGGAAGGCTCTGGAGAATCATTATTGAAACGCTGCTGGAGCCGGTGGTAATCCACTCTGATGCGGTCGGTTTTACTGCTTTGGAAGGCTCTGGAGAATCATTAATGAAACGCTGCTGGAGCTGGTGGTAATCCACCCTGGTGCAGTCGGTTTTACTGCTTTGGAAGGCTCTGGAGAACCGCTCATGAACGCTGCTGGAGCAGGTGGTCATCCACCAATGGGTGGTTGGTTTTACTGCTTTGGAAGGCACCAGAGAACCGCTCATGGACAGCTGCTGGAGCTGGTGGTCATCCACCATGGGGTGGTTGGTTTTACTGCTTTGGAAGGCCCCAGAGAACCGCTCATGGACAGCTGCTGGAGCTGGTGGTCATCCACCATGGTGCGGTCGGTTTTACTGCTTTGGAAGGCTCTGGAGAACCGCTCATGAACGCTGCTGGAGCAGGTGGTCATCCACCATGGGGCGGTTGGTTTTACTGCTTTGGAAGGCCCCAGAGAACCGCTCATGGACAGCTGCTGGAGCCGGTGGTCATCCACCATGGTGCGGTCGGTTTTACTGCTTTGGAAGGCTCTGGAGAACCACTCATGAAACGCTGCTGGAGCTGGTGGTAATCCACCCTGGTGCAGTCGGTTTTACTGCTTTTGAAGGCTCTGGAGAACCGCTCATGAACGCTGCTGGAGCAGGTGGTCATCCACCATGGGGTGGTTGGTTTTACTGCTTTGGAAGGCCCCAGAGAACCGCTCATGGACGCTGCTGGAGCAGGTCGTAATCCACCATGGGGCGGTTGGTTTTACTGCTTTGGAAGGCTCTGGAGAACCGCTCATGGACAGCTGCTGGAGCAGGTGGTAATCCACCATGGGGCGGTTGGTTTTACTGCTTTGGAAGGCCCCAAAGAACCGCTCATGAACGCTGCTGGAGCAGGTGGTCATCCACCCTGAGGTGGTCGGTTTTACTGCTTTGGAAGGCTCTGGAGAACCACTCATGAACGCTGCTGGAGCCGGTGGTCATCCACCATGGGGTGTTTGGTTTTACTGCTTTGGAAGGACACTCTATTTCCAAAATAGATTTTTCTAGCTGGGTGACCTATTGGAAGGGAGCATTTTAATCCGCGACTGCAATTTTAAAGATCTTAGACGGTGTGCCACGGAGGGGCGGAGGCAGGGCCTTCATCACCATACAGGTCTAGGCAGACCATCTGTCAGGAGTTAAATAAAAGTTATTTAAATAAATACACTTCCAAGGGCAGCCAATGGAGGCAGGGCAGACTGCCTGAAATGTTGCCGTATGTCCTTGACGCAGGATTCCTGCAGCCATGTATTAAACACGCACTAGCAAGAAATGCAGAAAGACTAAAGTATGTTTTATTTCCACCACCACAAAGGAACAAAGGTGTTGAATGCCATAACAGAATGCGAGAAGGAAGGGGAGAATGCCTCCGAGGAGGATCTGCTAGCAGAAATCTGCCTCAACCACGGTTCTGACCTACGTGCAGAGGTTTCCCGTCCACCTGGTTTTCAAGGCCACGCTAGGTGGGGGACCAAGATCTAGGAGTGGGGCTGGAGCTTTTGCCTAAAGAGCTTAGACTGTCACATTAAGCTTAAAAGTCGTCTGACACCCCCCACTCCATGACTCCGATAAGTCAGCAGGTGCTGAACTGATGTATCGAGGTTCTTTAACCTAAGAATCAATTGAGTTATCGACATACATGAAAAGCATTGCCTTCTGCTTGTTCAATATCACAGCCAAAGGCACTGGACAGGCCAGAAGTTAAATAATAAAGGCGAGATCCTAAAACCTTGGGACACGGTGTCTAGGGTTTCGGGCGGTGATTGTAATGAGGCCTAGGCCATGATCTGAATGACAAAGAGCCACCGTGGCCTTCAGCTGTGTGGCTAGCACAGTCTCTACACATGTCCAAGCCCTAGGAAGAAGGCTCAGTGCCAACTACACAACATGCTCCATCTTTGGTTAGCACTCATGCTTGGAGCAGGTGAGTGTCCACTGGCTGTATGTACATGGTCTTTTACACACACTTCACCCATAGGAAGGAGCTGATGACAAACCCATTTTCTTTAATGAAGGCGACTATTACAGTGTAAAGGAAATGTAGGGCTACACAGTTGTACTACTGTGATGTGCCATAGTGAAGCAATTACATGTTAGATTTACCACTTCCTACACAAGCATTTGACGGAGAATAAACTACATGAGTGTTACCACCCTCTGTTCAGGCAATGTTGGGTTAAGGTTTCTGTATCAAGTGCCTGCAGGGAACTAAGAAACCAAAAATGCACTTGGTAATAGGATTACAGGCTTCAAGATGTGGTTAAAGATCACTTCTCAGGCACCGAACCCAGGCAAGGGTCAGTCTCCTGAGCAGACCCGTGGCAGGAGTTGACATCTGTTCTTACCCGCTGAGCTGATAATGAGGGCAGACTTTGTACCCAGGATATCCTGCATGTGCCCCACTCAGACCTTCAGCCAGCAGCACAGACTCAGGAGATAAGTAGAAGTAGCAGACTTTGCCCTCCCAATTATCTCGAGTTTCCACCTTCTGCAGACATGTAAGTGACGTGGCTAAAGTCTAAGATGGTGGTCTGCTGAAACCAAGAGCCACGCCGGGCGACCGGGCTGCACCTAGACGTGGGACACAGAACTAGAGACCACAGGTGTAACGCGAGGGGAGGAAATATTCATCTGTGAAATCGTACAGATTACATCAACTGTATCATGAAACGTCTCCTCTGTCCCCACACCTCCCAGCAGGTCAGGGGGGTCAGTTCCCACGGCACACCTACATACAGAGCTACATCTCAGTGGGCGAAAGGACCCTCCTGTAGCATGACGCAAACTCTAAGTCCAAGGGAGACAGAGGTTTGTAAGAAGGTAACTGAAAACAGACTGGGCGAGCAAACCTGGTTAAAGCAGGCTTAGAAGGACATGGATTTCTGTTTTTATTTGTTCTCCCCAGAACTTTACTTAGCCCTTATGATCAGACTTCTTGGATGAACATGGTGGCCTCAAAGCGCCTCTCTCCAGGGTCCCCGTGAGCTAAAGTGCCCAGAGGCCCCAGTCACCACGCTTTGATGGCTGGAGCCAGCGCTCAAGGAGGCGCATCCAGGAGTTGTCTGAGGAGGAGATAAGCCCTGTGGGCAGCAGGGCTCAGCTCCTGGTGTCTGTCTAGCACCCATTGCTCAAGGGGAGAGCAGAGTCAGTTGAGGAAGGTGGTAGGAGGAAGGGGCTGTGGGCAGACAGGAATGAAACAGTCTGTGGAGACTCATCAATCCAGCAAAGATCGGGCAAGGTCTGGGAAATAAGCCCACTCCGGTCCTTTGCTAAGTCAACAGAAACAGGGTAAGTTTCCTTTCCCCGCGTTGTTTTGCTGTCAGTAGTAACGAAAGGTGAAAACGTCTGGAGGGAGTTTTAGAAGGGCGAGGGTCGTAAGGATTTAAGGCGAATGGGAACGGCCCACCAGTGGGAGCCTTCGGGAGCAGAAGAAAGGCAGAACCCCTGCTTTAGATATAGCTCCTTTCGGCCTCGATGGAATAAGTGAAATCTGGGCCTTTTAAATATTGTATAGTTTCTTCTTCCTTGAAAAGTGAGGCTTCATATAGGAGCAGCGGGCACTATCTCTGCCCATACACTGCCTGATTCCTGCTTGCGTCTCACAGGGACAGGGCTTGTGGATAAGCAGTGCTAGGACTACTGTAGGTGGACATCTTCTCACTGACCAGCAGCGCCTCCAAGAGCTGTGCCCCCTCCTGCTTACGTCTAAAAGGGGTCTGACAGGGACAGGGCTTGTGGATAAGCAGTGCTAGAACTACTGTAGGTGGACATCTTCTCCTGCTTATGTCTAAAAGGTGTCTGACAGGGCTCGTGGATAAGCAGTGCTAGGACTTACTCCCAGACCCACCTACTGTAAGCGGACACCTTGTCGCTGACCAGCAGCGCCTCCAAGAGCTATGCCTCCCTCCCGCTTCTGGGTGGACATCGCACAGCACACAACCTGCTTGTTTAACACAGCTCCCGGGGGCTGATTTCTGTCGCTTCTGGGTGTACACCACATATGTGCTTCAGGTTGGATTCCGCCTATCCATGTGATATGAACCCTTTGATGGCCTCGAACTCAGGCTACTGACGAATCGTAAAGTGGTACATAAGTGTGTCTGACTGTGCCCGCACACTCTCCGCAACACCACGTGCCTATGTGCAGCGATGAGCACCACACTATGTTTGAAGGACGTCTTTGAAACTCAGGTGCCTTATCCAACACATCCCAAACCGGCCAAGACCATCCCAACTATGTATTCAAAAGCAACGATGGCCTTGTCAGGGGAGAGAAGCACTATATAAACATATAATGCAACAAACCAGACCCAAGCAAACTACGCCCAATACCAGTCCGGTATCAGCTTTGTACTTGATTGCAATACTCTTTCACAAATGCATGAAAAGTCGTAACCGAGCACCTCTCTAGTAACCAAGAGCAGGCACCATCCGCACAGCTGACAGGACCAGGCTCAGTTATCCTACTTCAAAACAAGGTTAACAACTCTGGCTGCCTTCTCCTCCGAAACCAGGAAACCTCTGGCTAACCGTCCGTCTTCCACATCAAACCCTGGTCCATCTCTCACCATCCCTCAATCAACCAGGATTTATAAAGCGCGGCTAATCACTCGATAGAGTACCTAGGCGCTTCCAGGGCCTGGAGGCTTATTTAAGCAGCCAGGTCTTGAGGGCCATTCGCAATTCCCAAAGTGATCTGATGTGTGGGGAGGCAGTTCCAGGTCTTTGCTGTGATGTGGGAGAAGGAACGTCCTCCACCTCTGCTTCAGTAGATGAGGGGGTTATGGGCAAGAGAAGGCTCCTTTCTTTAGCATAAAACAGTCCTTATTTCTGGCCTACTCAACCCTATCAACTTCAAAAACACAGGGAGCTTCCCCAATTTAAAAACCATCTGCCCAAGCTATCACCATTGCAAACTATTTTCCAGTCTCCTTCCCTTTTATACTTTCTGCAGTCATGGAGGCTCTTGATTTTAAAAGACACATCACCTCCCTCACACAAGTGAGCTCCAATACATCCAGATACCAAAACAGTGCAGATTCACACAGTCTTGTAACTTCCTCGATGCAGCTTACCAGAGCCACCTGCCCACTAGTTATATGTTTCTGGCCACTCCACACCGCATGACACCAGTATCACACCACACAATCCTAGCCTTTGAGGCCTCCGTCCTGATCTTCTCCTCTTCACTAGGGATCTCCGGCCCCCTCTTTGCTGAGGGAACATTTCTCTCATTATCACCCTGACCTTCTCTTCCCACATTCAAACCACAAAGATTGGCCGCCTTCGCTCACTCCAGCTCTGGATGGCAGCACACTGCATTATCCTGAGTTTGACAACAAACCATATCACTTTTATCATCCACTGTGCACTTCTTCTCCAATGCTCCACTCAACTCCCTCTTGTATCAATGTACAAGCATTCTCAGCCAGGAACCTGAGGGTTCACTTTGGCATTCTCAGCCAGGAACCTGAGGGTTCACTTCGGAAGCCTCACCCAGAACCTGAGGGTTCACTTTGGCAGCCTCAGCCAGAACCCGAGGGTTCACTTTGGCAGCCTCAGCCAGGAACCTGAGAGTTCACTTTGGCCGCCTCAGCCAGGAGCCTGAGGGTTCACTTTGGCAGCCTCTTCCACTGCAACCTCCTTAGCATCCACAGGACCTCTCTACGCCTCATCTGCCTCTCCTCTCATCTCTGCTCTGGCCCAAGAAACATTCCTATTGCAACAGCCTAATTTCTCACTCATTGCTCCACCAGGAGAAAGTTTCAAAAATGACAAGTGCCAGCTGCACTGCGTACCGCACATCTGTAACTCAACGTCCTACCACCAGGAAGGCTGGGCCTGTCCTAAAGAGCGCCTGTTACAAATGTCTCACTCAGGTTATTACAGCCCTCACACCCCAGTCCATCAGTGCATTTGACTCTACACCCAGTCCCTTCTATGGATGTCACCTGCTTTTAATGGTCTATCCCATAATTACAGACCCAAGTGAGGCAACTTAAAGAGAGGGAGCAATTAACAGCTGTTAATGCCCAGTAATGTGTGGGCAAACACTTAGGCATGACATGTGAGTAAGCCTCTGCAGGCTTTCAAAAGGAAAACACTGCAGAATTCTGGAAGGCCAGTGAAAGAATATGGAATATCTGCTCCCTGAGCTCAGTGAGCGCCATCTGAACGGGATGCACACAAGCATCACTTGTGCCTTTTGTCTCAGTGAGACCGGAGTGTTCTCAGAAACTAACAGGTTGGAAAGAAGAAACGAAAAACACAATGTTACTTGGTCCTGTACCATGAAATTATGTCACAGGCGTATACACATGGATGTCAGGTTTAAGGTGGGCCACTCTTACCACTTGCTCATCTCATACAGATCCAGGGAGCGATGACTTATACTCACCGATCCTTGACCAAGGCATTAACGACAGGATTTATTGCCTGTATCCTATCGATGTACGCCTGCACCACATCAACGCTTTTCACCTGTGAAAAGGACAAAATAAGCCTGGTGATATCAGCAGCACCAGCGCCTTCACTGAAGATTGCAGATCACGCTCACCAGGAGGATTGTTTGTCTATTTCAAGGACTTACGTACTAGTGAAGGTGAGAAATGAGGGAGTGAACACTACAGATTCCTCACCTTGTGAATATCCTCATTCATCAGATTCGATCCGATTATTTTGTAGAAACTCCCTCACACTTCGATAGATGTCATTGTGCAGCTCCACGACGGATCCGCCCAGCCTCAAATAGGGCAGCAGGGCCCCTACACATGCAAAACTTGTGTGCAATGATGTCAGTTTCTTTCCAAACTCCGTCCAAACCACTGAATGTGGAGCCCATTACAATTGAGATGTGGCAGTGTGCAGATATTTTCAATATATGGAACTTTATAAATGGACAGAATAAGCCCATTCCACAAAATGGGGTGGAGGGTGAGTCAGTGAGGAATTTGGAGTTAGATTTAGTCTGTACCAGAAAAGGCATTACTGAAGGAAAATAAACTTGTTCTTCTGATAGAGACTTCTAACTACAGATTCCTCATCGGGTGAATAGATACAAAAGCAGTACCACCCCAGGTGGTGGACCTGAGGAATGGTTCAGAGTAGGTAGTCCTGCAGACGAGATAACACAAAATGCCTATCCCGCCAGACCTAGCTATCCAGGCTGTATTGCTTAATGAATGTAAGGTGGGATGCCCACGTAGCAGCCTGGCAGATGTCCAATACTGGTTCACCACACACCATCGCAGTGGGAGCAGCTTTTGCTCTGGTGGAATGGACCTGTAATCTTGCAGGTTAGTCCATAGCAGAGCTCAATGCATAGCAGAATCCATCGGGTGATGGTTCTCTTCTGCACTGCTTTTTCTTTCTTAGTCCGAGCCAAACTGGCAAAAATGTGGTCATGTTGTTGGTTGCCCGTGAAAGATCAATACAGAAGCTAAGAACTCATTTTGGTCAAGACAGTAGGTCTGTTCTTCCTACATGGATGGAAGAATGTACATAAAAAGCCGGCAAGGTGGTGATTACCCTATATGAAAGGATGTGACTACCTTGGGCAGGAATGGTGCTTTGGTTTGGAGGGACAGTTTGCCTGGGATGAACAAAGTGTACGGAGGTACCACAGACAATCCCTGCAGTTCACTCACTTCCCTGGCCCATGTTATGACGATAAGGAATAACTCGATGTTTAACAGACAAAGAGGGCAACTGTGCATTGGCTCGAAAGGAGTGCACATGAGCTAGGTTAGCATCAAGTTAAGGTCCCACTTCAGCATCAGAAATTGTGTTGCTGAGAACAAAAAGCGCATCACAACAGGTGATTTGAAAAGGGTGGGTTGACCCGGTAAACGCAGAAAAGTTGAAAGAGCTGATAAATAACCTTTAGCTATGGTCACAGGAAGGCGTGCTGGACCGATGAAAATCAAAAGAATGTCAGATAAACTTGCTCGCAAGGGTTGAACACGTCAGGGGGAACACCAAGCAAAAAACCTCTCCCAGAGTCCAGCATATACAGTTTTGGTAGACGGCTGCCTGGCTGCTAGAATAACACTAACCACTTCTTAAGGAAGATCGAAAACCATCAATTGTATCCACTCAATCTCCACGCATGGAGGTGCAGCCTGTGCAAGCTCAGGCGTCAAACCCAGCCTCGCTGCTGTGGCAGGAGGTTCTCCTGAATTGCAGGACAAATGTCCATAGTCAGAGGTTCCGAGCACCACTGTCCTCACGCAGTCCGGGGCCTCTAGGATGACTGGACAGAGTCTCTACTGATGTTTTTCAGTACTCTGTGCAGGAGAAGGAGCAACAGAAACGTTCAAAGAAGTCCTGAGTGTAGGCAAAAGGTATGTATTAGTGGGGATTTCCTCGGAAACTCCAACTCGCAAAAGCTTGGACACTGCGACCTCTATTCAGTGGCGAACAGTTCAAGCCAGGGTTCTCCCCATTGCTTTAAAATAAAATCGCCACCTCCGAGTGTAAGCACCATTTGGGATCCGCTAGCCAACATCGGCTGAGCTTGTCCACTCAAGCATTCAAAGATCTTGCCGGGTGGTGTACGGTCAGGGAGATGCGCTCAGCCAGTTCTATGGACACAATGCCTTCTGGCACGTGACTCACAACCCTATACAACCCTGTTTGCTGCCATACCACATGACGGTCATGTTGTCTGTGAGCACCTGGACCCATTCCTTCTTGATGGTGGGGAGGAACGCCTTCAGTGGCAAGCACATCGCTAACAACTCCAGCAAGCTGATGGGGAAGCAAGCTTCCTCCAGAGTAAAAAGTCCTCTTGTCTCTACCTCTCCCAGATGATCATCCCAACTCAGCAACAATGTATCAGTCACAACCGTTAGTTCTGGGTATGGTAGAGGGATGGGTCTGTCTCAGGTCTGTTTGGGGTCTAGCAGGTCTTTCGCAATCTCCCTCGACACCAGGATGGGATCTGACAGACTGCTATGGTGCTGAGACCACTGAGACTTCATATCCCACTGTACAGCTCACATGTGCCACCTACCGTGGTTGACAAGCAGGATGCCAAGAAGCATCAGAGCCGATATCACGGATACCCTGCTGCAGGTTGAAACTTCGGGATCATAGCCCGAATGCCCTCAATTAATTGAGGCAGAGGAATGGCTTGCAAAAGCACTGTATCTATGATGGCTCCAATGGAGGGGAGCCATTGTAAAGTAGTCAGGTGTGACCTGGGCACATTGAAGGAAAAACCCAATGATGTCAACGGGTGGGCCATCACCAGGAGGTAGATTACAACTGCCTGAGGCAAGCCCGCCTTCAGCAATCAGTCATCGATGTATTGTAAGACAGGAATTCTCAACCACCACAGATGAGCTGTGAAGACCAATGTTACATTGGTTTTCTATGTCTATACTTGTGCATGCCATTGTAATGTTTTGATTGTATACTTAATTATGTATTCCATGGAATGGCACAAAGGGAATGCTGGAGTGAGTTGATGGCTGCCTGTGATACAGGTGGGCGTGCTGTGCTGCCAGGAATAAACTACAATTACCACAACTCTGGAATACTCGTTCCTATAACCAACATCACTTTGGTGAACGCCCAAATTTCACCTATCAGGACAAAAGGGACACTGAGAACTGGAAATGCTTGAGGCCTACCTGAAATCTTAGAATGCGTGTGTGAGAGTGAGACAGGGGAGTGAAATTAAGCGTCCAGCATGCTGAGTGCTACTATTCAGTCTCCTGGATCCAGAGCAGACAGGACTGGGGCCACAGTGACCATTTTGAATTTGTCCTTCCAAAGGGAGAAGTTTAGAAGGTGGAGATCTAGGAAGGTATAGAGGCCTCTGTCCATTATCACTAGAAAATAAACAAGTAGCAACCAGGCCGGCTCTCATGCCGGTATCCTTTCTATTGCCCCCTTGTCTATATTGGTACCTCTGCTGGTAACCCCGACCGATGCCTCGAAAGTGGCGAGTGGTATAGGGAAACTAGCGTGCAGGCAGAGCTATGCTAAGGAGCAGCCTGGGGCCTTGCTCCCCTTAAAGTGTCCCACGGTCAAGTCCGCCTTTCCCCAAAGCAGGTGAGAACCATTGAATGGCAGGTCCATTAGGGGCTGCTGGACATCACGAAAGAAGCCTAGTGAGCGTATCCAAGGAAAGCACCTTAGCACTCTACTGGTTCCGACTACCCACCCTTGACAATCAGTTGTGCCCGGGCCAGACCGGATCAGTATTTCACCGCATCGTGCCTGTCTAAGATGAGTCATTGCAATGCTACTCGGATGTCGTCTGAGACAGCTGGCAAAGCCTCTGCCACGTTGTCCATATATCGCGCGTGTGAATACCTGCCCAGGAATCAAGCAGCACTTACTGACCTCAGAGCAACACTGACGGACTAAAAAGTCTTGTGACTGTTTCCGTTCCCTTTCACTCCCAGTAAGGGGGAGTTGCAGGGAATGCATTTGGGTTCAGTAGGCTGGTGAATGTCTACACTACTGACCTCTCAGGGTGGGATGTTGTATTAAGAAAAAAGAAACCTGGATGCCCTGGAGCAGGTCTGTGCCATTTTTCATCTTTCATGCTGACTGATGGGCAAGATCCTGATTTTGCAGAGGTGCCTGCAGCACATCAGTCATTGCCTCTTTGAAGGGCAGAAGAGGTTTCTGACTTGTTCGCCCGGGGTGAAGGACATCAGTGAGCACATTCGTTTTAACCTCTGCTGTTGGCAGCATGAGGTTTAGTGCTTCCAATGTCCTCCTAATCACTGTTGAGGATGAGGCAGTCCTCTGCTGCCGCAGCGGGTTAGGTGCAGACACACGAACGCCTTGGACAGTATCCGGACCACATGCATCCTGTAGAGCTTCAAAAATGTCCACATCACTATGATAAGGATCAACCTGATTAGTATCATCATCAGCGGATTGTGTATAGTCCTGGTCAAAATAAGGTGATCATTTCGGAGCCCACGAAAAATATTGGATCTGTGTCTGGTTTCGGGATATTGCCCAGTGTAGTCGTTCTCGGCGCTGAAGGGGGCCTCAGGCATGATGCCGGCCTCATAGCCAGTGGAGTCAGCACTGAAGTAACGTTGCAAAAAGTTGTAGAACTGGATCCAAATGAAGGATCTGCATCAGGTTGAGGAAAAGTGGAGTGGTCGACACCAGGAACGGATCCACTAGCGGGAACCCAACCGGCATTCAACTCAGATCCATGGGACCCGGAGGCACTAGAGAGACCAGATGAGGCACAAAAAATGTTGTCCATGGCCAGACAAAGCTCATGCAGCTGTTGTGGCATCACTGCTCGTTATGGATTGGACTGGTCTGATACAGGGGAAGAGTTGTTTCCAAGAAACCTCTGAGCTGTGGGGGTACCGGGACGAAGGGGACACATGCTTGGGTTTTTTATGTTTCTTATGGGATTTCCTGGACTTTACTGATTCTTGAGACCACAAAGACAAGAGGTCACAGGAGCAACCTCAGGAACTAGAGCACCTCCGCACTAATGACTTCAACCGAACCTGCATCTTCTTGCGTTCTGCAATATCGTTTGCCTTATCGATCCCGAATGCTGTTCTTATTCTTTTTATCACAGCAATAGCATGACTTTTGTGTTTGGTGCAGAGGCATCAGAGACAGTGTTCATGGGTGTCAGTGACTGATATCCGTTGACTGCAGGCAAAATATGGTTCAAAGCCTGTTGTTTCAGGGGGTGTCATGCTGCATGCTGTAACATTTATGAGGGACAAGATCTCTGTTATGTATGATAGGATTTAAAACCTCCAGATTCGAGTCGGGGTGTGGGAAAAAATGAACTGATGTCAGCCAACAGAGATGGAGCATATATAGGGGCCCAACACCATATGTGGGGAGGGATGGATCAACTGCGGAGCCACCCGACGCCACCCACTGACGGGTGTCAGAACTGCTACAAGAGTTTCTAGATACAGTCTGACGCCTGGGGGTATTCACAAGGAAAAGAATCTGCAGTTAGAAGTCTCTTTCAGAAATCAACACCATGTCAGGACCAACATCAACAGCTATCCCACGTATATCATTAGTTTCACTATATTTAGCCTTCAGTTCATCCTTTGCTCTTGCTCCGATGTCATTTATAGTTTAATCTGGCACATTATTTTATCACAACCAACTGAACTGAAACCTAATTCCATACGCTCACTACCCTCAACATAGAAATTAACCTACTCTAGCCCCCCACAGCCCAGGGCATCATACACAAGTACAATCTCCCACTCTCTGGTAACTATGTTAGGCCTGAAGAACATACTTGACCATAAAAGTAAAACATTTAAATGTTCTTCTTATAACCCACCATATATTTCATCTTTACCAGTATTTATTTAATTGACTGACATATGCCTCCCTCCTCACTCGCAGACCATGGAGATGTATGTCCTCCGCCTCTCTCTTTCTGTGTGCACCCAACCAATAACTTTCTGTGGACAGTCTCAGACCTTCTTTGATTTTTAGAGATTCAGCATTGGAGACACCAATTAAGCTATGGTCACTCCACCTTCTGATAACGCAAATCATTTCTTCAGTGTGTCGTGTGTGCATGCAGCAACAGGCATAACGACGACAACAAAGGTCAGCATTCACACAAAGGGGGGTGGAGTGCAGACAATGATGGAAGCAGAAGGCCACATGGTGAGGGCTAAAGTGCAGACAGTGATGGTGTCAAACGCAGGCAGTGGTGAGGGGTAAAGTGCTGCTAATGAAGGGTTAAATGTGTAACGTGCAGACTGCAACTGGGTAAACTGAGTGTACCAATGGGGTGAAGTGCAGCCAATGATGGAAGCAGAAAGCCAACTGTGGTAAAGTGCAGGAAGTGGAGGGGATGCTGGCAGGTAAGGCTGGGGGAAAGTGTAGGCAGTAGTGGGGTACAAGCTAAACTAAAAGGTACAATGTAGGCAACTGGAGGGTACATGCAGGCATCAGTGGAATGTGGGGAGGCAAGGATGGAGGGTGGTTATGGTACTTGGGGGCAAGGGGAGAGTGCAGTCTGGTGTACAATAGGATGCAGACAGTGGCGGGTAAAGGAAGCACTGATGCCAGGACCGCAGAGGTGGCAGAGAGGGGGTAAAGAGACACCCTGATTATGGGACTAGAGTGCACTGGGCGTAGTGTGGTCAGTAAGACTGGAGGAGGGAGGGGCTCAGATTTTTTGACAATCCGGCTGGCACATACTGTTTAAATACATTAAACGACAGGCACGGTGCATGAGAGGGGCCTCAGGGGCAGTGGAAAGGGAGAGGACTGTGGATTGGTTTGAGTACTAAGAGAGAAAACACAATATTCAGTAAAATACCAATATTTTTAAGGACGTGTGTGTGTGTGTGTGTGCTTTTTTGCCTGAGTGTATGTTAAAATTTTCAGTGAAATCCGACTGAGATTTCAGAATATCCAAATGAAAGCACATGTACCCAACTATTTATCAGAAAATACATTAATTAGGGGGTGTAACTCTACAAACCATCCCCTGAGGCTACGCCCTTGAGAGTGCAGACTGCTATGGGTAGAGGGAAGCCATGATGATGGCACCAGAGTGAGGGGTAGAGGGAAGCCATGATGATGGCACTAGAGTGCAGACAGTGAGGAGGGTACACAGAAACCCTGATGATTGCACCAGTCTAAGGGGTAGAGGGAAGCCCTGATGATGGCACTTGGGTGCAGGCAGGGAAGGGTAGAGGGAAGCCCTGCTCATGGCACTGGAGTGCAGGCTGCTATGGGTAGAGGGAAGCCCTGGAGATGGCACTGGGGTGCATGCAGTGAGGAGTAGAGGGAAGCCCTGGTGATTGCACTGGGGTGCAGGCAGTGAAGGGTAGAGGGGAGCCCTGGTGATGGCACTGGGGTGCAGGCAGTGAAGGGTAGAGGGGAGCCCTGGTGATGGCACTGGGGTGAAGCCAGTGAGGGGTAGAGGGAAGCTCTGCTGATGGCACTGGGGTGCAGGCTGCTATGGGTATAGGGAAGCCCTGGAGGTGGCACTGGGGTGCATGCAGTGAGGAGTAGAGGGAAGCCCTGGTGATGGCACTAGAGTGAGGGGGTAGAGGGAAGCCCTGCTGATGGCACTGGAGTGAGGGGGTAGAGGGAAGCCCTGCTGATGGCACTGGGGTGCAGCCAGTGAGGGGTACAGGGAAGCTCAGCTGATGACACTGGGGTGCAGGCTGCTATGGGTATAGGGAAGCCCTGGAGATGACACTGGGGTGCAGGCTGCTATGGGTATAGGGAAGCCCTGGAGATGGCACTGGGGTGCATGCAGGGAGGAGTAGAAGGAAGCCCTGGTGATGGCACTAGAGTGAGGGGGTATAGGGAAGCCCTGGTGATGGCACTGGGGTGCAGGCTGCAATGGGTAGAGTGAAGCTCTGATGATGGCACTGGGGTGCAGGCAGTGAAGGGTAGAGGGAAGCTCTGCTGATTGCACTGGGGTGCAGGCTGCTAAGGGTAGAGGGAAGCCCTGGTGATGGTACTGGGGCGCAGCCAGTGAGGGGTAGAGGGAAGCTCTGCTGATGACACTGGGGTGCAAGCTGCTATGGGTATAGAGAAGCCCTGGTGAGGAGTAGAGGGAAGCCCTGGTGATGGCACTAGTGTGAGGGGGTAGAGGGAAGCCCTGGTGATGGCACTGGAGTGAGGGGGTAGAGGGAAGCCCTGGTGATGGCATTGGGGTGCAGGCTGCTATGGGTAGAGTGAAGCTCTGCTGATGGCACTGGGGTGCATGCAGTGAGGGGTAGAGGGAAGCCCTGCTGATGGCACTGGGGTGCAGGCTGCTATGGGCACAGGGAAGCCCTGGTGATGGCACTTGGGTGCAGGCAGTGAGGGGTAGAGGGAAGCCCTGGTGATGGCAGTGGGGTGCATGCAGTGAGGGGTAGAGGGAAGCCCTGCAGATGGCACTGGGGTGCAGGCTGCTATGGGCACAGGGAAGCCCTGGTGATGGCACTTGGGTGCAGGCAGTGAAGGGTAGAGGGAAGCCCTGCTGATGGCACTGGGGTGCAGGCTGCTATGGGTAGAGGGAAGCCCTGGTGATGGCACTGGGGTGCAGGCTGTTATGGGCATAGGGAAGCCCTGGTGATGGCACTGGGGTGCAGGCTGTTATGGGCATAGGGAAACCCTGGTGATGGCACTGGGGCGCAGCCAGTGAGGGGTAGAGGGAAGCTCTGCTGATGACACTGGGGTGCAGGCTGCTATGGGTATAGAGAACCCTGGAGTTGGCACTGGGGTGCATGCAGTGAGGAGTAGAGCGAAGCCCTGGTGATGGCACTAGAGTGAGGGGGTAGAGGGAAGCCCTGGTGATGGCACTGGAGTGAGGGGGTAGAGGGAAGCCCTGGTGATGGCATTGGGGTGCAGGCTGCTATGGGTAGAGTGAAGCTCTGCTGATGGCACTGGGGTGCAGGCAGTGAGGGGTAGAGGGAAGTCATGGTGATGGCACTGGGGTGCAGGCTGCTATGGGCACAGGGAAGCCCTGCTGATGGCGCAGGCAGTGAGGGGTAGAGGGAAGCTCTGCTGATGACACTGGGGTGCAGGCTGCTATGGGCATAGGGAAGCCCTGGAGATGGCACTGGAGTGAGGGGGTAGAGGGAAGCCCTGGTGATGGCATTGGGGTGCAGGCTGCTATGGGTAGAGGGAAGCCCTGGTGATGGCACTGGGGTGCAGGCAGTGAAGAGTAGAGGGAAGCTCTGCTGATGGCACTGGGGTGCAGGCTGCTATGGGCACAGGGAAGCCCTGCTGATGGCACTGGGGTGCAGGCTGCTATGGGCACAGGGAAGCCCTGCTGATGGCACTGGGGTGCAGGCTGCTATGGGCACAGGGAAGTCCTGGTGCTGGCACTGGGGTACAGGCAGGGAAGGGTAGAGGGAAGCCCTGGTGATGGCACTGGGGTGCAGGCTGCTATGGGTAGAGGGAAGCCCTGGTGATGGCACTGGGGTGCAGGCTGTTATGGGCATAGGGAAGCCCTGGTGATGGCACTGGGGTGCAGGCTGTTATGGGCATAGGGAAGCCCTGGTGATGGCACTGGGGCGCAGCCAGTGAGGGGTAGAGGGAAGCTCTGCTGATGACACTGGGGTGCAGGCTGCTATGGGCAAAGGGAAGCCATAGAGATGGCACTGGAGTGAGGGGGTAGAGGGAAGCCCTGGTGATGGCATTGGGGTGCAGGCTGCTATGGGCACAGGGAAGCCCTGCTGATGGCACTGGGGTGCAGGCAGTGAGGGGTAGAGGGAAGCCCTGTTGATGAAACTGGGGTGCAGGCTGCTATGGGCACAGGGAAGCCCTGCTGATGGCACTGGGGTGCAGGCTGCTATGGGCACAGGGAAGCCCTGGTGATGGCACTGGGGTGCAGGCAGTGAAGGGTAGAGGGAAGCCCTGCTGATGGCACTGGGGTGCAGGCTGCTATGGGCACAGGGAAGCCCTGGTGATGGCACTGGGGTGCAGGCAGTGAGGGGTAGAGGGAAGACCTGGTGATGGCAGTGGGGTGCAGGCTGCTATGGGCACAGGGAAGCCCTGCTGATGGCACTGGGGTGCAGGCAGTGAAGGGTAGAGGGAAGCCCTGCTGATGACACTGGGGTGCAGGCAGTGAGGGGTGGAGGGAAGCCCTGGTGATGGCACTGGGGTGCAGGCTGCTATGGGCACAGGGAAGCCCTGGTGATGGCACTGGGGTGCAGGCAGTAAGGAGTGGACGGAAGCCCTGGTGATGGCACTGGAGTGAGGGGTAGAGGGAAGCCCTGGTGATGGCACTGGGGTGCAGGCAGTGAAGGGTAGAGGGAAGCCCTGGTGATGGCACTGGGGTGCAGGCTGCTATGGGTAGAGGGAAGCTCCGATGATGGCACTAGTGTGAGGAGTAGAGGGGAGCTCTGATGACTACAGAGTGAAGGCTGCTATGGGTAGAGGGAAGCCCTGGTGATGGCACTGCGGTGCAGGCAGTGAAGGGTAGAGGGAAGCCCTGCTGATGGCACTGGGGTGCAGGCTGCTATGGGCACAGGGAAGCCCTGCTGATTGCACTGGGGTGCAGGCTGCTATGGGCACAGGGAAGCCCTGGTGATGGCACTGGGGTGCAGGCAGTGAGGGGTAGAGGGAAGACCTGGTGATGGCAGTGGGGTGCAGGCTGCTATGGGCACAGGGAAGCCCTGCTGATGGCACTGGGGTGCAGGCAGTGAAGGGTAGAGGGAAGCCCTGCTGATGGCACTGGGGTGCAGGCAGTGAGGGGTAGAGGGAAACCCTGGTGATGGCACTGGGGTGCAGGCTGCTATAGGCACAGGGAAGCCCTGGTGATGGCACTGGGGTGCAGGCAGTAAGGAGTAGACGGAAGCCCTGGTGATGGCACTGGAGTGAGGGGTAGAGGGAAGCCCTGGTGATGGCACTGGGGTGCAGGCAGTGAAGGGTAGAGGGAAGCTCTGGTGATGGCACTGGGGTGCAGGCTGCTATGGGTAGAGGGAAGCTCTGATGATGGCACTAGTGTGAGGAGTAGAGGGGAGCTCTGATGACTACAGAGTGAAGGCTGCTATGGGTAGAGGGAAGCCCTGGTGATGGCACTGGTGTGAGGGGGAAGAGGGAAGCCCTGGTGATGGCATTGGGGTGCAGGCTGCTATGGGTAGAGTGAAGCTCTGCTGATGGCACTGGGGTGCAGGCAGTGAAGGGTAGAGGGAAGCCCTGGAGATGGCACTAGAGTGAGGGGGTAGAGGGAAGCCCTGGTGATGGCACTGGGCTGCAGGCAGTGAAGGGTAGAGGGAAACTGTTGGTGGCACTGGGGTGCATGTAGTGAAGGGTACACGGAATCCCTGGTGATGGCACTGTGGTGCAGGCAGTGAGGGGTAGAGAGAAGCTCTGTTGATGGAAGTGGGGTGCAGGCAGTAAGGAGTAGAGGGAAGCCCTGGTGATGGCACTGGGGTGCAGGCTGCTATGGGCACAGGGAAGCCCTGCTGATGGCACTGGGGTGCAGGCTGCTATGGGTAGAGGGAAGCCCTGGTGATGGCACTGGGGTGCAGGCTGCTATGGGCACAGGGAAGCCCTGGTGATGGCACTGGGGTGCAGGCAGTGAAGGGTAGAGGGAAGCCCTGCTGATGGCACTGGGGTGCAGGCTGCTATGGGCACAGGGAAGCCCTGCTGATGGCACTGGGGTGCAGGCTGCTATGGGTAGAGGGAAGCCCTGGTGATGGCACTGGGGTGCAGGCTGCTATGGGCACAGGGAAGCCCTTGTGATGGCACTGGGGTGCAGGCAGTAAGGAGTAGAGGGAAGCCCTGGTGATGGCACTGGGGTGCAGGCAGTAAGGAGTAGAGGGAAGCCCTGCTGATGGCACTGGGGTGCAGGCTGCTATGGGCACAGGGAAGCCCTGGTGATGGCACTGGGGTGCAGGCTGCTATGGGCACAGGGAAGCCCTGGAGATGGCACTAGAGTGAGGGGGTAGAGGGAAGCCCTGGTGATGGCACTTGGGTGCAGGCTGCTATGGGTATAGAGAAGCCCTGGTGAGGAGTAGAGGGAAGCCCTGGTGATGGCACTAGTGTGAGGGGGTAGAGGGAAGCCCTGGTGATGGCACTGGAGTGAGGGGGTAGAGGGAAGCCCTGGTGATGGCATTGGGGTGCAGGCTGCTATGGGTAGAGTGAAGCTCTGCTGATGGCACTGGGGTGCATGCAGTGAGGGGTAGAGGGAAGCCCTGCTGATGGCACTGGGGTGCAGGCTGCTATGGGCACAGGGAAGCCCTGGTGATGGCACTTGGGTGCAGGCAGTGAAGGGTAGAGGGAAGCCCTGCTGATGGCACTGGGGTGCAGGCTGCTATGGGTAGAGGGAAGCCCTGGTGATGGCACTGGGGTGCAGGCTGTTATGGGCATAGGGAAGCCCTGGTGATGGCACTGGGGTGCAGGCTGTTATGGGCATAGGGAAACCCTGGTGATGGCACTGGGGCGCAGCCAGTGAGGGGTAGAGGGAAGCTCTGCTGATGACACTGGGGTGCAGGCTGCTATGGGTATAGAGAACCCTGGAGTTGGCACTGGGGTGCATGCAGTGAGGAGTAGAGCGAAGCCCTGGTGATGGCACTAGAGTGAGGGGGTAGAGGGAAGCCCTGGTGATGGCACTGGAGTGAGGGGGTAGAGGGAAGCCCTGGTGATGGCATTGGGGTGCAGGCTGCTATGGGTAGAGTGAAGCTCTGCTGATGGCACTGGGGTGCAGGCAGTGAGGGGTAGAGGGAAGTCATGGTGATGGCACTGGGGTGCAGGCTGCTATGGGCACAGGGAAGCCCTGCTGATGGCGCAGGCAGTGAGGGGTAGAGGGAAGCTCTGCTGATGACACTGGGGTGCAGGCTGCTATGGGCATAGGGAAGCCCTGGAGATGGCACTGGAGTGAGGGGGTAGAGGGAAGCCCTGGTGATGGCATTGGGGTGCAGGCTGCTATGGGTAGAGGGAAGCCCTGGTGATGGCACTGGGGTGCAGGCAGTGAAGAGTAGAGGGAAGCTCTGCTGATGGCACTGGGGTGCAGGCTGCTATGGGCACAGGGAAGCCCTGCTGATGGCACTGGGGTGCAGGCTGCTATGGGCACAGGGAAGCCCTGCTGATGGCACTGGGGTGCAGGCTGCTATGGGCACAGGGAAGTCCTGGTGCTGGCACTGGGGTACAGGCAGGGAAGGGTAGAGGGAAGCCCTGGTGATGGCACTGGGGTGCAGGCTGCTATGGGTAGAGGGAAGCCCTGGTGATGGCACTGGGGTGCAGGCTGTTATGGGCATAGGGAAGCCCTGGTGATGGCACTGGGGTGCAGGCTGTTATGGGCATAGGGAAGCCCTGGTGATGGCACTGGGGCGCAGCCAGTGAGGGGTAGAGGGAAGCTCTGCTGATGACACTGGGGTGCAGGCTGCTATGGGCAAAGGGAAGCCATAGAGATGGCACTGGAGTGAGGGGGTAGAGGGAAGCCCTGGTGATGGCATTGGGGTGCAGGCTGCTATGGGCACAGGGAAGCCCTGCTGATGGCACTGGGGTGCAGGCAGTGAGGGGTAGAGGGAAGCCCTGTTGATGAAACTGGGGTGCAGGCTGCTATGGGCACAGGGAAGCCCTGCTGATGGCACTGGGGTGCAGGCTGCTATGGGCACAGGGAAGCCCTGGTGATGGCACTGGGGTGCAGGCAGTGAAGGGTAGAGGGAAGCCCTGCTGATGGCACTGGGGTGCAGGCTGCTATGGGCACAGGGAAGCCCTGGTGATGGCACTGGGGTGCAGGCAGTGAGGGGTAGAGGGAAGACCTGGTGATGGCAGTGGGGTGCAGGCTGCTATGGGCACAGGGAAGCCCTGCTGATGGCACTGGGGTGCAGGCAGTGAAGGGTAGAGGGAAGCCCTGCTGATGACACTGGGGTGCAGGCAGTGAGGGGTGGAGGGAAGCCCTGGTGATGGCACTGGGGTGCAGGCTGCTATGGGCACAGGGAAGCCCTGGTGATGGCACTGGGGTGCAGGCAGTAAGGAGTGGACGGAAGCCCTGGTGATGGCACTGGAGTGAGGGGTAGAGGGAAGCCCTGGTGATGGCACTGGGGTGCAGGCAGTGAAGGGTAGAGGGAAGCCCTGGTGATGGCACTGGGGTGCAGGCTGCTATGGGTAGAGGGAAGCTCCGATGATGGCACTAGTGTGAGGAGTAGAGGGGAGCTCTGATGACTACAGAGTGAAGGCTGCTATGGGTAGAGGGAAGCCCTGGTGATGGCACTGCGGTGCAGGCAGTGAAGGGTAGAGGGAAGCCCTGCTGATGGCACTGGGGTGCAGGCTGCTATGGGCACAGGGAAGCCCTGCTGATTGCACTGGGGTGCAGGCTGCTATGGGCACAGGGAAGCCCTGGTGATGGCACTGGGGTGCAGGCAGTGAGGGGTAGAGGGAAGACCTGGTGATGGCAGTGGGGTGCAGGCTGCTATGGGCACAGGGAAGCCCTGCTGATGGCACTGGGGTGCAGGCAGTGAAGGGTAGAGGGAAGCCCTGCTGATGGCACTGGGGTGCAGGCAGTGAGGGGTAGAGGGAAACCCTGGTGATGGCACTGGGGTGCAGGCTGCTATAGGCACAGGGAAGCCCTGGTGATGGCACTGGGGTGCAGGCAGTAAGGAGTAGACGGAAGCCCTGGTGATGGCACTGGAGTGAGGGGTAGAGGGAAGCCCTGGTGATGGCACTGGGGTGCAGGCAGTGAAGGGTAGAGGGAAGCTCTGGTGATGGCACTGGGGTGCAGGCTGCTATGGGTAGAGGGAAGCTCTGATGATGGCACTAGTGTGAGGAGTAGAGGGGAGCTCTGATGACTACAGAGTGAAGGCTGCTATGGGTAGAGGGAAGCCCTGGTGATGGCACTGGTGTGAGGGGGAAGAGGGAAGCCCTGGTGATGGCATTGGGGTGCAGGCTGCTATGGGTAGAGTGAAGCTCTGCTGATGGCACTGGGGTGCAGGCAGTGAAGGGTAGAGGGAAGCCCTGGAGATGGCACTAGAGTGAGGGGGTAGAGGGAAGCCCTGGTGATGGCACTGGGCTGCAGGCAGTGAAGGGTAGAGGGAAACTGTTGGTGGCACTGGGGTGCATGTAGTGAAGGGTACACGGAATCCCTGGTGATGGCACTGTGGTGCAGGCAGTGAGGGGTAGAGAGAAGCTCTGTTGATGGAAGTGGGGTGCAGGCAGTAAGGAGTAGAGGGAAGCCCTGGTGATGGCACTGGGGTGCAGGCTGCTATGGGCACAGGGAAGCCCTGCTGATGGCACTGGGGTGCAGGCTGCTATGGGTAGAGGGAAGCCCTGGTGATGGCACTGGGGTGCAGGCTGCTATGGGCACAGGGAAGCCCTGGTGATGGCACTGGGGTGCAGGCAGTGAAGGGTAGAGGGAAGCCCTGCTGATGGCACTGGGGTGCAGGCTGCTATGGGCACAGGGAAGCCCTGCTGATGGCACTGGGGTGCAGGCTGCTATGGGTAGAGGGAAGCCCTGGTGATGGCACTGGGGTGCAGGCTGCTATGGGCACAGGGAAGCCCTTGTGATGGCACTGGGGTGCAGGCAGTAAGGAGTAGAGGGAAGCCCTGGTGATGGCACTGGGGTGCAGGCAGTAAGGAGTAGAGGGAAGCCCTGCTGATGGCACTGGGGTGCAGGCTGCTATGGGCACAGGGAAGCCCTGGTGATGGCACTGGGGTGCAGGCTGCTATGGGCACAGGGAAGCCCTGGAGATGGCACTAGAGTGAGGGGGTAGAGGGAAGCCCTGGTGATGGCACTTGGGTGCAGGCTGCTATGGGTAGAGGGAATCTCTGCTGATGGCACTGGGCTGCAGGCTGCTATGGGTAGAGGAAAGCTCTGCTGGTGGCACTGGGCTGCAGGCAGTGAAGGGTAGAGGGAAGCCCTGGTGATGGCACTGGGGTGCAGGCTGCTATGGGTAGAGGGAAACTGTTGGTGGCACTGGGGTGTAGGCAGTAAGGAGTAGAGAGAACCCCTGCTGATGGCACTGGGGTGCAGGCAGTGAAGGGTAGAGGGAAGCTCTGGTGATGGCACTGGGGTGCATGTAGTGAAGGGTACAGGGAATCCCTGGTGATGGCACTGTGGTGCAGGCAGTGAGGGGTAGAGAGAAGCTCTGTTGATGGCAGTGGGGTGCAGGCAGTAAGGAGTAGAGGGAAGCCCTGGTGATGGCACTGGGGTGCAGGCAGTAAGGAGTAGAGGGAAGCCCTGGTGATGGCAGTGGGGTGCAGGCTGCTATGGGCACAGGGAAGCCCTGGTGATGGCACTGGGGAGCAGCCAGTGAAGGGTAGAGGGAAGCCCTGGTGATGGCACTGGGGTGCAGGCAGTGAAGGGTAGAGGGAAGCCCTGGTGATGGCACTGGGGTGCAGGCAGTGAGGGGTAGAGGGAAGCCCTGGTGATGGCACTAGGGTGAAGGGTAGAGGGAAGCCCTGGTGATGGCACTGGGGAGCAGCCAGTGAAGGGTAGAGGGAAGCCCTGGTGATGGCACTGGGGTGCAGGCAGTAAGGAGTAGAGGGAAGCCCTGGTGATGGCACTGGGGTGCAGGCAGTGAGGGGTAGAGGGAAGCCCTGGTGATGGCACTAGGGTGAAGGGTAGAAGGAAGCCCTGGTGATGGCACTGGGGTGCAGGCAGTAAGGAGTAGAGGGAAGCCCTGCTGATGGCACTGGGGTGCAGGCTGCTATGGGTAGAGGGAAGCCCTGGTGATGGCACTGGGGTGCAGCCTGCTATGGGCACAGAGAAGCCCTTGTGATGGCACTGGGGTGCAGGCAGTAAGGAGTAGAGGGAAGCCCTGGTGATGGCACTGGGGTGCAGGCAGTAAGGAGTAGAGGGAAGCCCTGCTGATGGCACTGGGGTGCAGGCTGCTATGGGCACAGGGAAGCCCTGGTGATGGCACTGGGGTGCAGGCTGCTATGGGCACAGGGAAGCCCTGGAGATGGCACTAGAGTGAGGGGGTAGAGGGAAGCCCTGGTGATGGCACTTGGGTGCAGGCTGCTATGGGTAGAGGGAATCTCTGCTGATGGCACTGGGCTGCAGGCTGCTATGGGTAGAGGAAAGCTCTGCTGGTGGCACTGGGCTGCAGGCAGTGAAGGGTAGAGGGAAGCCCTGGTGATGGCACTGGGGTGCAGGCTGCTATGGGTAGAGGGAAACTGTTGGTGGCACTGGGGTGTAGGCAGTAAGGAGTAGAGAGAAGCCCTGCTGATGGCACTGGGGTGCAGGCAGTGAAGGGTAGAGGGAAGCTCTGGTGAAGGCACTGGGGTGCATGTAGTGAAGGGTACAGGGAATCCCTGGTGATGGCACTGTGGTGCAGGCAGTGAGGGGTAGAGAGAAGCTCTGTTGATGGCAGTGGGGTGCAGGCAGTAAGGAGTAGAGGGAAGCCCTGGTGATGGCACTGGGGTGCAGGCAGTAAGGAGTAGAGGGAAGCCCTGGTGATGGCACTGGGGTGCGGGCTGCTATGGGCACAGGGAAGCCTTGCTGATGGCACTGGGGTGCAGGCTGCTATGGGTAGAGGGAAGCCCTGGTGATGGCACTGGGGTGCAGGCTGCTATGGGCACAGGGAAGCCCTGGTGATGGCACTGGGGTGCAGGCAGTGAAGGGTAGAGGGAAGCCCTGCTGATGGCACTGGGGTGCAGGCTGCTATGGGCACAGGGAAGCCCTGCTGATGGCACTGGGGTGCAGGCTGCTATGGGTAGAGGGAAGCCCTGGTGATGGCACTGGGGTGCAGGCTGCTATGGGCACAGGGAAGCCCTTGTGATGGCACTGGGGTGCAGGCAGTAAGGAGTAGAGGGAAGCCCTGGTGATGGCACTGGGGTGCAGGCAGTAAGGAGTAGAGGGAAGCCCTGCTGATGGCACTGGGGTGCAGGCTGCTATGGGCACAGGGAAGCCCTGGTGATGGCACTGGGGTGCAGGCTGCTATGGGCACAGGGAAGCCCTGGAGATAGCACTAGAGTGAGGGGGTAGAGGGAAGCCCTGGTGATGGCACTTGGGTGCAGGCTGCTATGGGTAGAGGGAATCTCTGCTGATGGCACTGGGCTGCAGGCTGCTATGGGTAGAGGAAAGCTCTGCTGGTGGCACTGGGCTGCAGGCAGTGAAGGGTAGAGGGAAGCCCTGGTGATGGCACTGGGGTGCAGGCTGCTATGGGTAGAGGGAAACTGTTGGTGGCACTGGGGTGTAGGCAGTAAGGAGTAGAGAGAAGCCCTGCTGATGGCACTGGGGTGCAGGCAGTGAAGGGTAGAGGGAAGCTCTGGTGATGGCACTGGGGTGCATGTAGTGAAGGGTACAGGGAATCCCTGGTGATGGCACTGTGGTGCAGGCAGTGAGGGGTAGAGAGAAGCTCTGTTGATGGCAGTGGGGTGCAGGCAGTAAGGAGTAGAGGGAAGCCCTGGTGATGGCACTGGGGTGCAGGCAGTAAGGAGTAGAGGGAAGCCCTGGTGATGGCAGTGGGGTGCAGGCTGCTATGGGCACAGGGAAGCCCTGGTGATGGCACTGGGGAGCAGCCAGTGAAGGGTAGAGGGAAGCCCTGGTGATGGCACTGGGGTGCAGGCAGTGAAGGGTAGAGGGAAGCCCTGGTGATGGCACTGGGGTGCAGGCAGTGAGGGGTAGAGGGAAGCCCTGGTGATGGCACTAGGGTGAAGGGTAGAGGGAAGCCCTGGTGATGGAACTGGGGAGCAGCCAGTGAAGGGTAGAGGGAAGCCCTGGTGATGGCACTGGGGTGCAGGCAGTAAGGAGTAGAGGGAAGCCCTGGTGATGGCACTGGGGTGCAGGCAGTGAGGGGTAGAGGGAAGCCCTGGTGATGGCACTAGGGTGAAGGGTAGAGGGAAGCCCTGGTGATGGCACTGGGGTGCAGGCAGTAAGGAGTAGAGGGAAGCCCTGCTGATGGCACTGGGGTGCAGGCTGCTATGGGTAGAGGGAAGCCCTGGTGATGGCACTGGGGTGCAGCCTGCTATGGGCACAGGGAAGCCCTTGTGATGGCACTGGGGTGCAGGCAGTAAGGAGTAGAGGGAAGCCCTGGTGATGGCACTGGGGTGCAGGCAGTAAGGAGTAGAGGGAAGCCCTGTTGATGGCACTGGGGTGCAGGCTGCTATGGGCACAGGGAAGCCCTGGTGATGGCACTGGGGTGCAGGCTGCTATGGGCACAGGGAAGCCCTGGAGATGGCACTAGAGTGAGGGGGTAGAGGGAAGCCCTGGTGATGGCACTTGGGTGCAGGCTGCTATGGGTAGAGGGAATCTCTGCTGATGGCACTGGGCTGCAGGCTGCTATGGGTAGAGGAAAGCTCTGCTGGTGGCACTGGGCTGCAGGCAGTGAAGGGTAGAGGGAAGCCCTGGTGATGGCACTGGGGTGCAGGCTGCTATGGGTAGAGGGAAACTGTTGGTGGCACTGGGGTGTAGGCAGTAAGGAGTAGAGAGAAGCCCTGCTGATGGCACTGGGGTGCAGGCAGTGAAGGGTAGAGGGAAGCTCTGGTGATGGCACTGGGGTGCATGTAGTGAAGGGTACAGGGAATCCCTGGTGATGGCACTGTGGTGCAGGCAGTGAGGGGTAGAGAGAAGTTCTGTTGATGGCAGTGGGGTGCAGGCAGTAAGGAGTAGAGGGAAGCCCTGGTGATGACACTGGGGTGCAGGCAGTAAGGAGTAGAGGGAAGCCCTGGTGATGGCAGTGGGGTGCAGGCTGCTATGGGCACAGGGAAGCCCTGGTGATGGCACTGGGGAGCAGCCAGTGAAGGGTAGAGGGAAGCCCTGGTGATGGCACTGGGGTGCAGGCAGTGAAGGGTAGAGGGAAGCCCTGGTGATGGCACTGGGGTGCAGGCAGTGAAGGGTAGAGGGAAGCCCTGGTGATGGCACTGGGGAGCAGCCAGTGAAGGGTAGAGGGAAGCCCTGGTGATGGCACTGGGGAGCAGCCAGTGAAGGGTAGAGGGAAGCCCTGGTGATGGCACTGGGGTGCAGGCAGTGAGGGGTAGAGGGAAGCCCTGGTGATGGCACTAGGGTGAAGGGTAGAGGGAAGCCCTGGTGATGGCACTGGGGTGCAGGCAGTAAGGAGTAGAGGGAAGCCCTGCTGATGGCACTGGGGTGCAGGCTGCTATGGGCACAGGGAAGCCCTGGTGATGGCACTGGGGAGCAGCCAGTGAAGGGTAGAGGGAAGCCCTGGTGATGGCACTGGGGTGCAGGCTGCTATGGGCACAGGGAAGCCCTGCTGATGGCACTGGGGTGCAGGCAGTGAGGGGTAGAGGGAAGCCCTGCTGATGACACTGGGGTGCAGGCTGCTATGGGCACAGGGAAGCCCTGCTGATGGCACTGGGGTGCAGGCTGCTATGGGCACGGGGAAGCCCTGGTGATGGCACTGGGGTGCAGGCAGTGAAGGGTAGAGGGAAGCCCTGCTGATGGCACTGGGGTGCAGGCTGCTATGGGCACAGGGAAGCCCTGCTGATGGCACTGGGGTGCAGGCTGCTATGGGCACAGGGAAGCCCTGGTGATGGCACTGGGATGCAGGCAGTGAGGGGTAGAGGGAAGACCTGGTGATGGCAGTGGGGTGCAGGCTGCTATGGGCACAGGGAAGCCCTGCTGATGGCACTGGGGTACAGGCAGTGAAGGGTAGAGGGAAGCCCTGCTGATGACACTGGGGTGCAGGCAGTGAGGGGTAGAGGGAAGCCCTGGTGATGGCACTGGGGTGCAGGCTGCTATGGGCATAGGGAAGCCCTGGTGATGGCACTGGGGTGCAGGCAGTAAGGAGTAGACGGAAGCCCTGGTGATGGCACTGGAGTGAGGGGTAGAGGGAAGCCCTGGTGATGGCACTGGGGTGCAGGCAGTGAAGGGTAGAGGGAAGCCCTGGTGATGGCACTGGGGTGCAGGCTGTTATGGGTAGAGGGAAGCTCTGATGATGGCACTAGTGTGAGGAGTAGAGGGGAGCTCTGATGACTACAGAGTGAAGGCTGCTATGGGTAGAGGGAAGCCCTGGTGATGGCACTGCGGTGCAGGCAGTGAAGGGTAGAGGGAAGCCCTGCTGATGGCACTGGGGTGCAGGCTGCTATGGGCACAGGGAAGCCCTGGTGATGGCACTGGGGTGCAGGCAGTGAGGGGTAGAGGGAAGACCTGGTGATGGCAGTGGGGTGCAGGCTGCTATGGGCACAGGGAAGCCCTGCTGATGGCACTGGGGTGCAGGCAGTGAAGGGTAGAGGGAAGCCCTGCTGATGACACTGGGGTGCAGGCAGTGAGGGGTGGAGGGAAGCCCTGGTGATGGCACTGGGGTGCAGGCTGCTATGGGCACAGGGAAGCCCTGGTGATGGCACTGGGGTGCAGGCAGTAAGGAGTGGACGGAAGCCCTGGTGATGGCACTGGAGTGAGGGGTAGAGGGAAGCCCTGGTGATGGCACTGGGGTGCAGGCAGTGAAGGGTAGAGGGAAGCCCTGGTGATGGCACTGGGGTGCAGGCTGCTATGGGTAGAGGGAAGCTCCGATGATGGCACTAGTGTGAGGAGTAGAGGGGAGCTCTGATGACTACAGAGTGAAGGCTGCTATGGGTAGAGGGAAGCCCTGGTGATGGCACTGCGGTGCAGGCAGTGAAGGGTAGAGGGAAGCCCTGGTGATGGCACTGGGGTGCAGGCTGCTATGGGCACAGGGAAGCCCTGCTGATGGCACTGGGGTGCAGGCTGCTATGGGCACAGGGAAGCCCTGGTGATGGCACTGGGATGCAGGCAGTGAGGAGTAGAGGGAAGACCTGGTGATGGCAGTGGGGTGCAGGCTGCTATGGGCACAGGGAAGCCCTGCTGATGGCACTGGGGTGCAGGCAGTGAAGGGTAGAGGGAAGCCCTGCTGATGACACTGGGGTGCAGGCAGTGAGGGGTAGAGGGAAGCCCTGGTGATGGCACTGGGGTGCAGGCTGCTATGGGCATAGGGAAGCCCTGGTGATGGCACTGGGGTGCAGGCAGTAAGGAGTAGACGGAAGCCCTGGTGATGGCACTGGAGTGAGGGGTAGAGGGAAGCCCTGGTGATGGCACTGGGGTGCAGGCAGTGAAGGGTAGAGGGAAGCCCTGGTGATGGCACTGGGGTGCAGGCTGCTATGGGTAGAGGGAAGCTCTGATGATGGCACTAGTGTGAGGAGTAGAGGGGAGCTCTGATGACTACAGAGTGAAGGCTGCTATGGGTAGAGGGAAGCCCTGGTGATGGCACTGCGGTGCAGGCAGTAAAGGGTAGAGGGAAGCCCTGCTGATGGCACTGGGGTGCAGGCTGCTATGGGCACAGGGAAGCCCTGGTGATGGCACTGGGGTGCAGGCAGTGAGGGGTAGAGGGAAGACCTGGTGATGGCAGTGGGGTGCAGGCTGCTATGGGCACAGGGAAGCCCTGCTGATGGCACTGGGGTGCAGGCAGTGAAGGGTAGAGGGAAGCCCTGCTGATGGCACTGGGGTGCAGGCTGCTATGGGCACAGGTAAGCCCTGCTGATGGCACTGGGGTGCAGGCAGTGAGGGGTAGAGGGAAGCCCTGGTGATGGCACTGGGGTGCAGGCAGTGAAGGGTAGAGGGAAGCCCTGCTGATGGCACTGGGGTGCAGGCTGCTATGGGCACAGGGAAGCCCTGGTGATGGCACTGGGGTGCAGGCAGTGAGGGGTAGAGGGAAGACCTGGTGATGGCAGTGGGGTGCAGGCTGCTATGGGCACAGGGAAGCCCTGCTGATGGCACTGGGGTGCAGGCAGTGAAGGGTAGAGGGAAGCCCTGCTGATGGCACTGGGGTGCAGGCTGCTATGGGCACAGGGAAGCCCTGGTGATGGCACTGGGGTGCAGGCAGTGAGGGGTAGAGGGAAGCCCTGGTGATGGCACTGGGGTGCAGGCAGTGAAGGGTAGAGGGAAGCCCTGCTGATGGCACTGGGGTGCAGGCAGTGAAGGGTAGAGGGAAGCCCTGCTGATGGCACTGGGGTGCAGGCAGTGAAGGGTAGAGGGAAGCCCTGGTGATGGCACTGGGGTGCAGGCAGTGAAGGGTAGAGGGAAGCCCTGCTGATGGCACTGGGGTGCAGGCAGTGAGGGGTAGAGGGAAGCCCTGGTGATGGCACTGGGGTGCAGGCAGTGAAGGGTAGAGGGAAGCCCTGCTGATGGCACTGGGGTGCAGGCTGCTATGGGCACAGGGAAGCCCTGGTGATGGCACTGGGGTGCAGGCAGTGAGGGGTAGAGGGAAGCCCTGGTGATGGCACTGGGGTGCAGGCAGTGAAGGGTAGAGGGAAGCCCTGCTGATGGCACTGGGGTGCAGGCAGTGAAGGGTAGAGGGAAGCCCTGCTGATGGCACTGGGGTGCAGGCAGTGAAGGGTAGAGGGAAGCCCTGCTGATGGCACTGGGGAGCAGCCAGTGAAGGGTAGAGGGAAGCCCTGGTGATGGCACTGGGGTGCAGGCAGTGAGGGGTAGAGGGAAGCCCTGGTGATGGCACTGGGGTGCAGGCAGTGAGGGGTAGAGGGAAGCCCTGGTGATGGCACTGGGGTGCAGGCAGTGAGGGGTAGAGGGAAGCCCTGGTGATGGCACTGGGGTGCAGGCAGTGAGGGGTAGAGGGAAGCCCTGGTGATGGCACTGGGGTGCAGGCAGTGAAGGGTAGAGGGAAGCCCTGCTGATGGCACTGGGGTGCAGGCTGCTATGGGCACAGGGAAGCCCTGGTGATGGCACTGGGGTGCAGGCAGTGAGGGGTAGAGGGAAGCCCTGGTGATGGCACTGGGGTGCAGGCAGTGAAGGGTAGAGGGAAGCCCTGCTGATGGCACTGGGGTGCAGGCAGTGAAGGGTAGAGGGAAGCCCTGCTGATGGCACTGGGGTGCAGGCAGTGAAGGGTAGAGGGAAGCCCTGCTGATGGCACTGGGGAGCAGCCAGTGAAGGGTAGAGGGAAGCCCTGGTGATGGCACTGGGGTGCAGGCAGTGAGGGGTAGAGGGAAGCCCTGGTGATGGCACTGGGGTGCAGGCAGTGAGGGGTAGAGGGAAGCCCTGGTGATGGCACTGGGGTGCAGGCAGTGAGGGGTAGAGGGAAGCCCTGGTGATGGCACTGGGGTGCAGGCAGTGAGGGGTAGAGGGAAGCCCTGGTGATGGCACTGGGGTGCAGGCAGTGAAGGGTAGAGGGAAGCCCTGCTGATGGCACTGGGGTGCAGGCTGCTATGGGCACAGGGAAGCCCTGGTGATGGCACTGGGGTGCAGGCAGTGAGGGGTAGAGGGAAGCCCTGGTGATGGCACTGGGGTGCAGGCAGTGAAGGGTAGAGGGAAGCCCTGCTGATGGCACTGGGGTGCAGGCAGTGAAGGGTAGAGGGAAGCCCTGCTGATGGCACTGGGGTGCAGGCAGTGAAGGGTAGAGGGAAGCCCTGCTGATGGCACTGGGGAGCAGCCAGTGAAGGGTAGAGGGAAGCCCTGGTGATGGCACTGGGGTGCAGGCAGTGAGGGGTAGAGGGAAGCCCTGGTGATGGCACTGGGGTGCAGGCAGTGAGGGGTAGAGGGAAGCCCTGGTGATGGCACTGGGGTGCAGGCAGTGAGGGGTAGAGGGAAGCCCTGGTGATGGCACTGGGGTGCAGGCAGTGAGGGGTAGAGGGAAGCCCTGGTGATGGCACTGGGGTGCAGGCAGTGAAGGGTAGAGGGAAGCCCTGCTGATGGCACTGGGGTGCAGGCTGCTATGGGCACAGGGAAGCCCTGCTGATGGTACTGGGGAGCAGCCAGTGAAGGGTAGAGGGAAGCCCTGGTGATGGCACTGGGGAGCAGCCAGTGAAGGGTAGAGGGAAGCCATGGTGATGGCACTGGGGTGCAGGCAGTGAAGGGTAGAGGGAAGCCCTGGTGCTAGGAGCAGACTGAGGGCACTGAGGGGCAGTCAGTGCTGTCAGAGGTCAGGGGTGAATCCCTTTTCCCAGAAGCAGCGCCCGTCCTTCAAGAGAAGCCATGCACCCCTCATTCTCAGCAGTCACAGGACCCCACAATGAACCAGGAAGCGGGGTGTGTGTTGTGGCTGCTGGTGGGTCCCATCCCTGCCACAGGAGGCCCACAAACTACAACTCCCAGAGTCCCCGCTCGTCACGTGACGCGCAGGCCGGGTCCACGTGACCATCACGGCCGGGGTGCGTCCGTTGCACATAAGGAAACTCGTCTTTGGGGGTCCTTCCGCTAAAACCCCCCCCGGACTTTAGCCCATACCTGCCCGCGCCGGATCCGCCGGGCCAGCTCCACCCCCGGCAGTAGGAGCAGTGGTTCGGTCGGGGGCTCCACAGTCAATGGTCCGCCCCCGCGACCCCCAAACGTCGCTGAGAAGCGCGCGACCAGGGCGAAGAGCGCGAGCAGAACGCGCGAGAGCGCGCGCAGCAGCAGCGCCAGGCAGCGCTCCAGGTGGGACAGAGTCATGGCGTGAGCTGGCCTAGGACTGACTGACGGACAGGGTGTGGGCTGCGGCCGCGAGGGACAGTCGGGGCGGGGATGCCGGCTCTGCGCACGCCCAGCACAAGCTCGACTACCGCCGCCATTTTCGTCGAGAGCCCGGGTGTTGTGCCTGACCCCAACATGTCCGCTCTGCGACGCTGAGGATAACCAGCGCGCGAGCCCAGCGCGGCCATCTTGGGTGAGGATCGAGGCTGGTGGTCGGGACAAGACCACCTGAGCATCTGAAGACCTCTACCGGGACGCCGAGCTGTCACCCTGCTTGTCTGTGACCCTTCCATGTGTGCAGTATGAGTATGTGAACAGTGTATGTCAGCAACAGCCCTGTGTGTGACTTGTTTATGTGTGACCTTTCCATGTTTGCAGTATCCCTAGGTGTGACCTTTCCATGTTTGCAGTATCCCTAGGTGTGACCTTTCCATGTTTGCAGGATCCCTAGGTGTGACCTTTCCATGTTTGCAGTATCCTTAGGTGTGACCTTTCCATGTTTGCAAGATCCCTAGGTGTGACCTTTCCATGTTTGCAAGATCCCTAGGTGTGACCTTTCCATGTTTGCAAGATCCCTAGGTGTGACCTTTCCATGTTTGCAGTATCCCTAGGTGTGACCTTTCCATGTTTGCAGTATCCCTAGGTGTGACCTTTCCATGTTTGCAATATCCCTAGGTGTGACCTTTCCATGTTTGCAGTATCCCTAGGTGTGACCTTTCCATGTTTGCAATATCCCTAGGTGTGACCTTTCCATGTTTGCAAGATCCCTAGGTGTGACCTTTCCATGTTTGCAATATCCCTAGGTGTGACCTTTCCATGTTTGCAATATCCCTAGGTGTGACCTTTCCATGTTTGCAATATCCCTAGGTGTGACCTTTCCATGTTTGCAATATCCCTAGGTGTGACCTTTCCATGTTTGTAAGATCCCTAGGTGTGACCTTTCCATGTTTGTAAGATCCCTAGGTGTGACCTTTCCATGTTTGCAATATCCCTAGGTGTGACCTTTCCATGTTTGCAATATCCCTAGGTGTGACCTTACCATGTTTGTAAGATCCCTGTATGTAACATTTCCATGTTTGCAAGATCCTTCACAAACAATCAATCAAGGATTTTGCAAAGCACAGCAAATCACCCATGAGGGCCTAAAGGCGCTGGAGGTGATTACTGTTTGGTGGTGATCTGTTCATTCTAACAGCCAGGTCTTGAGTTCTTTCCTGATTTGCTGGGAAAATGAGACCGACCTGAGGTGCAGAGGGAGGCCGTTTCAAGCTTTGGCCACCAGGTGTGAGAAGGGGGTCCTGAGCTGTTGCATCAGCAGTATGGTGGGTGTCTGTGAGGAAGAGGGCGGTGAATCATAGGTTTCTCGTTGGTTGGAGGAAGGTTGTGCATTTGTTGATGTATGCTGCTCCTTCGTTGTGCTGGGCTTTGTATGCATAGGTCAACATCTGGAATTGGCACCTCTTCGGGTAGGTTTTTGAGGTGGGGAATGATGTGGGTATGTCTGTGGAGGTCAAGGATGAGTTTTGCTGCTGAGCTTTGTATTGTCTGTAGTCTCTTCAGGAGGCATGTAATGATTTGTACATAGTGTATGTTCCTGTAGTCCAGCCTGCTGATAAGGGCCTGCATGATGGTCCTTCTGGTGTTGAATGGGAGCCATCTGAAGATCTTGCGGAGCATGCATAGGCTGTGGAAGAGACTGTGTTTACCTGTTTCTTCATAAATAGCTTGTTGTCCAGGATGAGGCTGTGGTCTGTCAGGTAGGGGATGGGCAAAGTTCCATAGGACACTCTGCACCATTTCATGGAGAGGTGTTGTTCCCAATGAGGACGACTTCTGTATTCTGTGTTGAGCTTGAGACAGTTGTTCTTCATACATCTGTGGAAGTTGGCTCTGGTGGTGGAGGGGTCTTCTGACGGCGAGAGGATGAGCTGGGTGTAGGAGATGTTGAGTCAGTGCAATCTGGCACTGCTTGTTTGGGGGGAGGGGGGCAACTGTCATGTATGTGTTGAAGAGGGTGGGGCTTAGGGACGAACCTTGTGGGACATTGCAGATGATCTCCTTGGGTTCCGAGGTGAACAGTGGGAGACTAATTCTCTGGGTGCTTCCAGTGAGGAACAAGGTGAGCCATTTGAGGGTGCCTCCCTGGATTCCAATACAGTGGAGTGTGTTTATCAAAATATGATGGGAGATGGTTCCATGTTTGTGGCATGCCTATGTGTGACATTTGCATGTCTTAAGTGTGATACCTGGAGTGACACTTCATCACAAGTTTGTTTGTTTATTTATTATTACTATTTTTTTTTTACTAGACGGAGAAGCGCAACCATAGCTGTGCAACATAGTGCCCTCAGCACCGCATTACTGCTTCCAGGCAGTGCCAGCAGCATTCCCACAACTGTATGCTGACATGGAGAAAAAGCTCCAAAGCTGTACATTACCATTTCCATGTTTGAGGACCTTATCCATGCCACAACTTTCCTTTGCACTAACTGGTGTCCTGCATTAGTAGTAAAAATTAAAATAAACACTACATACACCAAAATGAAAATTCAAAGTCTGGTCACAGAACTTGCACATGAAATCAGAGCACTTCAGAGTACAATGCGGCCTGTCTTGCACCAGGACGTCTGTGCCAGAACTGGTGGCAATCCTGCATTCCATCAGATGAGGGAGCAATCTGTCACCCATCCTCCAGATCGATGAATCACCCCTTCTTCCCAGGTACTTCGCCCACCATCCCCTGCACGCCTTCGAAGCAATGATTGCTTTGCTCCAGATTCATGCAGAATTCACTCATTGAAGTCTCCCCTCTCTTTAGGCTCCTGCAGAAGGACTCTCTCTTGTCACTATAGGACCCCCACAGGGACACTCCCTCCCAAACGCATCTACTGCAGGACTGCTCTCTCTTTCCTCCCTCCATGATCCGGTAGCATTCCCTCCTTTGATGCTCTTATTGAGTCCCCTTACTCCCTCTTACCTTCTCTCCCCCCCCCCCCCAATGTTCCTCCATGCTCCTAGAGTGCACCAATACTTCTATCAGTCTAGTCCACATCTTGATTTTCCCAGGATGCACCAACATTCACTGTTTCTGCAGTATTTTCTCTGCTGTTATGGGTGCCTCCCTCCATGTGCAAGGGGTGTGGGAAACCAGCCCCAGATATTCCCAGTGGTTGACGGGGTCCCAGAAGAGGAGGCCCCTGAGCCAACTGGGGAGGATATTGCCGACCTGGGTAACCTGTCTGAGCTTGCTGGCTGGCAAGTGCAGGGCAGGCCAACCAGGGAGGAGTTCTGCAAAAGCACAGAAGGAGTGCCCCACTCTTGAGGGTCTGAGGCAACAGGCCTCAGCCCAAGCAGCAGGTGAAGCCTCTGGCGTTCACCACATATATTGGGAGAATTATCTCCTTTACAGTGAGCCTAAGGTACCGGCCACTGGGGCAGCACGTGTGCTGGTGGTCCCCTCCGTGCTACTGGGCCTTCCTACTAGGCCTGGTGTAAAGAAATGGCTCCCTGTTGCAGTTACCCCCCACTTTTTGCCTGATACTGATGCTGACTTGACTGAGAAGTGTGCTGGGACCCTGCTAACCAGGCCCCAGCACCAGTGTTCTTTCACCTAAAATGTACCATTGTTTCCACAATTGGCACAACCCTGGCACCTAGGTAAGTCCCTTGTAACTGGTACCCCTGGTACCAAGGGCCCTGATGCCAGGGAAGGTCTCTAAGGGCTGCAGCATGTCTTATGCCACCCTAGGGACCCCTCACTCAGCACAGACACACTGCTTGCCAGCTTGTGTGTGCTGATGGGGAGAAAATGACTAAGTCGACATGGCACTCCCCTCAGGGTGCCATGCCAACCTCCCACTGCCTGTGGCATAGGTAAGTCACCCCTCTAGTAGGCCTTACAGCCCTAAGGCAGGGTGCACTATACCACAGGTGAGGGCATATGTGCATGACCACTATGCCCCTACAGTGTCTAAGCAAAACCTTAGACATTGTAAGTGCAGGGTAGCCATAAGAGTATATGGGCTGGGAGTCTGTCAAAAACGAACTCCACAGCTCCATAATGGCTACACTGAATCCTGGGAAGTTTAGTATCAAACTTCTCAGAATAATAAACCCACACTGATGCCAGTGTTGGATTTATTAAAAAATGCACACAGAGGGCATCTTAGAGATACCCCCTGTATTTTACCCAATTGTTCAGTGCAGGACTGACTGGTCTGTGCCAGCCTGCTGCTGAGAGACGAGTGTTTGACCCCATGCGGTGAGAGCCTTTGTGCTCTCTGAGGACAGAAACAAAGCCTGCTCTGGGTGGAGGTGCTTCACACCTCCCCCCTGCAGGAACTGTAACACCTAGCAGTGAGCTTCAAAGGCTCAAGCTTCATGTTACAATGCCCCAGGGCACTCCAGCTAGTGGAGATGCCCGCCTCCTGGACCCAGCCCCCACTTTTGGCGGCAAGTCCAGGAGAGATAATGAGGAAAAACAAGGAGGAGTCACTGGCCAGTCAGGACAGCCCCTAAGGTGTCCTGAGCTGAGGTGCCTCTGACTTTTAGAAATCCTCCATCTTGAAGAAGGAGGAATCCCCCAATAGGGATAGGAATGTGACCCCCTCCCCTTGGGAGGAGGCACAAAGAGGGTGTACCCACCCTCAGGGCTAGTAGCCATTGGCTACTAACCCCCCAGACCTAAACACGCCCTTAAATTTAGTATTTAAGGGCTTCCCTGAACCTAAGAATTTAGATTCCTGCAACTACAAGAAGAAGGACTGCCTAGCTGAAAACCCCTGCAGAGGAAGACCAGAAGACAACCACTGCCTTGGCTCCAGAAACTCACCGGCCTGTCTCCTGCCTTCCAAAGAACTCTGCTCCAGCGACGCCTTCCAAAGGGACCAGCGACCTCTGAATCCTCTGAGGACTGCCCTGCTTCGACGACGACAAGAAACTCCCGAGGACAGCGGACCTGCTCCAAAAAGACTGCAACTTTATCCAAAGGAGCAGCTTTAAAGAACCCTGCAATCTCCCCGCAAGAAGCGTGAGACTTGCAACACTGCACCCGGCGACCCCGCCTCGGCTGGTGGAGAACCAACACCTCAGGGAGGACCCCCGGACTACTCTACGACTGTGAGTACCAAAACCTGTCCCCCCTGAGCCCCCACAGCGCCGCCTGCAGAGGGAATCCCGAGGCTTCCCCTGACCGCGACTCTCTGAAACCTAAGTCCCGACGCCTGGAAAGGACCCTGCACCCGCAGCCCCCAGGACCTGGAGGACCGGACTTTCACTGCAGAAGTGACCCCCAGGAGTCCCTCTCCCTTGCCCAAGTGGAGGTTTCCCCGAGGAAGCCCCCCTTGCCTGCCTGCAGCGCAGAAGAGATCCCTTGATCTCTCATTGACTTCCATTGCGAACCCAACGCTTGTTCTAACACTGCACCCGGCCGCCCCCGCGCCGCTGAGGGTGAAATTTCTGTGTGGGCTTGTGTCCCCCCCGGTGCCCTACAAAACCCCCCTGGTCTGCCCTCCGAAGACACGGGTACTTACCTGCTGGCAGACTGGAACCGGGGCACCCCCTTCTCTCCATTGAAGCCTATGCGTTTTGGGCACCACTTTGAACTCTGCACCTGACCGGCCCTGAGCTGCTGGTGTGGTAACTTTGGGGTTGCTCTGAACCCCCAACGGTGGGCTACCTTGGACCAAGAACTGAACCTTGTAAGTGTCTTACTTACCTGGTAAAACTAACAAAAACTTACCTCCCCCAGGAACTGTGAAAATTGCACTAAGTGTCCACTTTTAAAATAGCTATTTGTGAATAACTTGAAAAGTATACATGCAATTGAAATGATTCAAAGTTCCTAATGTACTTACCTGCAATACCTTTCAAACAAGATATTACATGTTAAATTTGAACCTGTGGTTCTTAAAATAAACTAAGAAAATATATTTTTCTATAACAAAACCTATTGGCTGGATTTGTCTCCGAGTGTGTGTACCTCATTTATTGTCTATGTGTATGTACAACAAATGCTTAACACTACTCCTTGGATAAGCCTACTGCTCGACCACACTACCACAAAATAGAGCATTAGTATTATCTCTTTTTACCACTATTTTACCTCTAAGGGGAACCCTTGGACTCTGTGCATGCTATTCCTTACTTTGAAATAGCACATACAGAGCCAACTTCCTACATTGGTGGATCAGCGGTGGGGTACAAGACTTTGCATTTGCTGGACTACTCAGCCAATACCTGATCACACGACAAATTCCAAAATTGTCATTAGAAATTGATTTTTGCAATTTGAAAAGTTTTCTAAATTCTTAAAAGTCCTGCTAGGGCCTTGTGTTAGTCCCTGTTAGCATTTTCTCTTAGAGTTAAAAGTTTGGTAAAAGTTTGAATTAGATTCTAGAACTAGTTTTAGTTTCTTAAAAAGTATTCCAACTTTTGAAGCATAATGTCTAATACAGATGTGAATGTGGTGGAACTCGACACCACACCTTACCTCCATCTACAGATGAGAGAGCTAAGGTCACTCTGTAAACTAAAGAAAATAGCAATGGGCTCCAGACCTTCCAAACTACAGCTCCAGGAGCTGTTGGCAGAGTTTGAAAGAGCCAACCCCTCTGAGGATGGCAACACAGAGGATGATGATAGTGACTTGGAGGGTGATTCCCCCCCCACCAGTCCTACCTAGGGAGAACAGGGCTTCTCAAGCCCTGACTCCACAAATAATAGTCAGAGATGCTGGTTCCCTCACAGGAGGGACCAACAACTCTGAAATCACTGAGGATAACTCCAGTGAAGAGGACATCCAGTTAGCCAGGATGGCCAAAAGATTGGCTTTGGAAAGACAGATCCTAGCCATAGAAAGGGAAAGACAAGAGATGGGCCTAGGACCCATCAATGGTGGCAGCAACATAAATAGGGTCAGAGATTCTCCGGACATGTTGAAAATCCCCAAAGGGATTGTAACTAAATATGAAGATGGTGATGACATCACCAAATGGTTCACAGCTTTTGAGAGGGCTTGTGAAACCAGAAAAGTGAACAAATCTCACTGGGGTGCTCTCCTTTGGGAAATGTTCACAGGAAAGTGTAGGGATAGACTCCTCACACTCTCTAAAAAAGATGCAGAATCTTATGACCTCATGAAGGGTACCCTGATTGAGGGCTTTGGATTCTCCACTGAGGAGTATAGAATTAGATTCAGGGGGGCTCAAAAATCCTCGAGCCAGACCTGGGTTGATTATGTTGACTACTCAGTAAAAACACTGGATGGTTGGGTAACTGGAAATTAAGTGTATGACTATGTTGGGCTTTATAATTTGTTTATGAAAGAACACATTTTAAGTAACTGCTTCAATGAAAAGTTGCATCAGTATCTGGTAGACCTAGGTCCAATTTCTCCCCAAGAATTGGGAAAGAAGGCAGACCACTGGGTCAAGACTAGGGTAACCAAAACTTCCACTGGGGGTGACCAAAAGAAAGGGGTTACAAAGCCTCCCCAGGAGAAAGTGGGTGACACTAGAAACAAAGAAAAAGAGTCCCCTGTAGGCCCCCAAAAACCAGACCAGGTGGGTGGGCCCAGAGACACAACCCAAAACAAAGGTGGGTACCAGGGTAAGAGCTGGGATGCCACTAAGGCATGGTGCCATAACTGTAAACAGACAGGGCACCACACCAAGGACACTTCTTGTCCCAAAAACAAACCCCCTAGCAAAATCCCAGGGGTGACCAGTGTAGCCATTGGGGATGACTCCTCAGATGAGGAGGTCTTCATAGCCTTCAACTGGAAAAAGGGCCCAACAGGTGAGTTGGAGATTCCAGAGGGAAGTAGACACTTCCACCACCTACTGGTGAATGGAATCCCAGCCACTGCCCTGAGAGACACTTGTGCCAGTCACACTATTGTGCAGGACAGGCTGGTGTTCTCAAACCAGTACATCCCAGGTGAGATGGCCAGAGTAAGAGTTAGCCCAGACAGGGTCACTGATAGGCCTGTGGCTTTTGTGCCCATAGAAGTGGGTGGCACTTTTAGCTGGAGAAGGGTGGTAGTCAGTACAGACCTCCCCCTTGATTGTCTCCTTGGAAATGACTACCCAGAGGTTAGTCAGAGCCCAAGAGAGGAACTGGTCCAGTGCCAGTCCTCTCCCAAGGATTCTGGAGTGCCTGCCTCTGCAGTAAATGCAAGTAGGCCCCAGAAGAAAAATAAAAGGAAACCGAGTAGGAAAGGTGGACAACCTTTAGCCAAGGTTCCAGCAAGCCAAGGAGATTCTGCTCCAGTAGAGGAGAACTCCAAAAGTGGCTCTGATAAAGTCCAACCTGACCCACAAGAAGTCCTGGCTAGTCAGGCAACTGTTAAGCCTGAGTGGGTGGCTCCTCAGCTAACAGAAGAAAGAGTGGAAGAAGGGTGCTTACTACAAGATGTGGTAACCCCCCACTCTAATACAGCAGACAGGCACCCTGAACCCAAAGAAGCCTGTAACTTAGCCCCTTCCCTTGTAGGTGAAGAGCTAAAGGTGTGGTTCTGGGCACTGACAGCTGTCAGTGGCCTCTGCTGGGTGTTAGCCTTTATGGCTGCACTATCCTTGGCATGGTGGTCTGACCCCATGCCAAATAACAAGTTAGGCCCCCTGACCCTGTTGGTCATGGTGGGGTTAATCCAGCTCTGGGTAACCTCTTTGGGTAAGCTAGGGGTGACCCTGGCTAAGATAAGATTAGCAGAGGTGGATACCTCTAACCCCAAAATAGAGAGAATGGGTGAAGACATAAAAAGCACAGACAAGAGGCAGTTCAGACTAGGTCCTATCACTGTGGAAGTGGGTCAGTTCCCCAGAGGGAATGACCTGAACAGGAGGATGTAAGGCAGAGTAGGCCCTGCAACAAACCAGCCTATTTCCTCTACTCTTCCTCGCCTGACAGACTAGGAAGACTCTCCCAGCTTTGGCTGAGTCTCCTGGCCTGTGGGCTGGGGGGGGGCTTGTGTAAAGAAATGGCTCCCTGTTGCAGTTACCCCCCACTTTTTGCCTGATGCTGACTTGACTGAGAAGTGTGCTGGGACCCTGCTAACCAGGCCCCAGCACCAGTGTTCTTTCACCTAAAATGTACCATTGTTTCCACAATTGGCACAACCCTGGCACCTAGGTAAGTCCCTTGTAACTGGTACCCCTGGTACCAAGGGCCCTGATGCCAGGGAAGGTCTCTAAGGGCTGCAGCATGTCTTATGCCACCCTAGGGACCCCTCACTCAGCACAGACACACTGCTTGCCAGCTTGTGTGTGCTGATGGGGAGAAAATGACTAAGTCGACATGGCACTCCCCTCAGGGTGCCATGCCAACCTCCCACTGCCTGTGGCATAGGTAAGTCACCCCTCTAGTAGGCCTTACAGCCCTAAGGCAGGGTGCACTATACCACAGGTGAGGGCATATGTGCATGAGCACTATGCCCCTACAGTGTCTAAGCAAAACCTTAGACATTGTAAGTGCAGGGTAGCCATAAGAGTATATGGGCTGGGAGTCTGTCAAAAACGAACTCCACAGCTCCATAATGGCTACACTGAATACTGGGAAGTTTAGTATCAAACTTCTCAGAATAATAAACCCACACTGATGCCAGTGTTGGATTTATTAAAAAATGCACACAGAGGGCATCTTAGAGATACCCCCTGTATTTTACCCAATTGTTCAGTGCAGGACTGACTGGTCTGTGCCAGCCTGCTGCTGAGAGACGAGTGTCTGACCTCATGCGGTGAGAGCCTTTGTGCTCTCTGAGGACAGAAACAAAGCCTGCTCTGGGTGGAGGTGCTTCACACTCCCCCCTGCAGGAACTGTAACACCTAGCAGTGAGCTTCAAAGGCTCAAGCTTCGTGTTACAATGCCGCAGGGCACTCCAGCTAGTGGAGATGCCCGCCTCCTGGACCCAGCCCCCACTTTTGGCGGCAAGTCCAGGAGAGATAATGAGAAAAACAAGGAGGAGTCACTGGCCAGTCAGGACAGCCCCTAAGGTGTCCTGAGCTGAGGTGCCTCTGACTTTTAGAAATCCTCCATCTTGAAGAAGGAGGATTCCCCCAATAGGGATAGGAATGTGACCCCCTCCCCTTGGGAGGAGGCACAAAGAGGGTGTACCCACCCTCAGGGCTAGTAGCCATTGGCTACTAACCCCCCAGACCTAAACACGCCCTTAAATTTAGTATTTAAGGGCTTCCCTGAACCTAAGAATTTAGATTCCTGCAACTACAAGAAGAAGGACTGCCTAGCTGAAAACCCCTGCAGAGGAAGACCAGAAGACAACCACTGCCTTGGCTCCAGAAACTCACCGGCCTGTCTCCTGCCTTCCAAAGAACTCTGCTCCAGCGACGCCTTCCAAAGGGACCAGCGACCTCTGAATCCTCTGAGGACTGCCCTGCTTCGACGACGACAAGAAACTCCCGAGGACAGCGGACCTGCTCCAAAAAGACTGCAACTTTATCCAAAGGAGCAGCTTTAAAGAACCCTGCAATCTCCCCGCAAGAAGCGTGAGACTTGCAACACTGCACCCGGCGACCCTGACTCGGCTGGTGGAGAACCAACACCTCAGGGAGGACCCCCGGACTACTCTACGACTGAGTACCAAAACCTGTCCCCCCTGAGCCCCCACAGCGCCGCCTGCAGAGGGAATCCCGAGGCTTCCCCTGACCGCGACTCTCTGAAACCTAAGTCCCGACGCCTGGAAAGGACCCTGCACCCGCAGCCCCCAGGACCTGGAGGACCGGACTTTCACTGCAGAAGTGACCCCCAGGAGTCCCTCTCCCTTGCCCAAGTGGAGGTTTCCCAGAGGAAGCCCCCCTTGCCTGCCTGCAGCGCGGAAGAGATCCCTTGATCTCTCATTGACTTCCATTGCGAACCCGATGCTTGTTCTAACACTGCACCCGGCCGCCCCCGCGCCGCTGAGGGTGAAATTTCTGTGTGGGCTTGTGTCCCCCCCGGTGCCCTACAAAACCCCCCTGGTCTGCCCTCCGAAGACGCGGGTACTTACCTCCTGGCAGACTGGAACCGGGGCACCCCCTTCTCTCCATTGAAGCCTATGCGTTTTGGGCACCACTTTGAACTCTGCACCTGACCGGCCCTGAGCTGCTGGTGTGGTAACTTTGGGGTTGCTCTGAACCCCCAACGGTGGGCTACCTTGGACCAAGAACTGAACCTTGTAAGTGTCTTACTTACCTGGTAAAACTAACAAAAACTTACCTCCCCCAGGAACTGTGAAAATTGCACTAAGTGTCCACTTTTAAAATAGCTATTTGTGAATAACTTGAAAAGTATACATGCAATTGAAATGATTCAAAGTTCCTAATGTACTTACTTGCAAAACCTTTCAAACAAGATATTACATGTTAAATTTGAACCTGTGGTTCTTAAAATAAACTAAGAAAATATATTTTTCTATAACAAAACCTATTGGCTGGATTTGTCTCCGAGTGTGTGTACCTCATTTATTGTCTATGTGTATGTACAACAAATGCTTAACACTACTCCTTGGATAAGCCTACTGCTCGACCACACTACCACAAAATAGAGCATTAGTATTATCTCTTTTTACCACTATTTTACCTCTAAGGGGAACCCTTGGACTCTGTGCATGCTATTCCTTACTTTGAAATAGCACATACAGAGCCAACTTCCTACACCTGGCTCACAAAATCTCCCTGGCAGGACATTTGCAGCAAAACTAGACCTTTCCCGGCTTGTCACCCACTTCCATTAGCCTAGAATGAGGGTAGCCTCTGATAATTTCTGTAGGGGCTGCCGAACCTGCCAGGCTAGTGGGAAGACAGGGAAAAGGCTTAAGGCCCTCCTGATCCTACTCCCCATCATTGGCACCCTCTTTGAAAGGGTGGGCATCGAAGTCATTGGTCCCTTGGACCCCAAAACCGCCCTAGGCAACAGGTTTATCCTGGTTTGGTGGACCATGCCACCTGCTACCCAGAGGCAATCCCTCTGAGGACAGTGACTGCACCAGTGGTAACCAGAGCTTTGATGGGGATATTTACCCGTGTGGGGTTCTCAAAGGAGGTTGTGTCTGACAGAGGCACAAACTTCATGTCAGCATACATGAAGTCCATGTTGGATGTGTGGGGTAACCTACCGGTTTACCACCCCTTACCATCCTCAAACCAATGGGCTTGTTGAAAGATTCAACAAGACCCTGAAAGGAATGATCACTGGCCTACCTGAGGCCATGAGGCTTAAATGGGACGTCCTCTTGCCATGCCTTCTCTTTGCTTATAGGGAGATGCCCCAGAAAGGGGTAGGGTTCAGCCCCTTTGAATTTCTCTATGGTCCCTTGTGTAGAAAATTATCGACACATTGTCTGTGTGAGGCCGGAGAAACAGACGCACACCTCCCCGTTTTCCACGCATATCATCCTCTGCGGTCCCTTGCAGAGAATTTGAACGCACACCAGGTACTTTGTGCTTGCAAGAGACACTTGTTGCTTTTTAAAGACTTTTTATCATCCTCTGAAGTGATATTTTAACTTGTACTTATCAAATCTTGATCGTTTTGACCTGCACTTAATCAGATAAACATTATATATTTTTCTAAACACTGTGTGGTGTATTTTTGTGGTGTTATACTGTGTTATTGCATATTTATTGCACAAATACTTTACACATTGCCTTCTAGTTTAAGCCTGACTGCTCAGTGCAAAGCTCCCAGAGGGTGGGCACAGGATACTTTGGATTCTTTGTGACTTACCCTGACTAGAGTGAGGGTCCTTGCTTGGACAGGGAGTAACCTGACTGCCAACCAAAGACCCTGCATCCTTTCGATCCTTCAGGCTCCTGCATCCTGAACAGTGCACTTTTCTCTTCCCATCCTTCAGGCTCCTGCATCCTGAACGAGAGCACTTTTCTTTTCCCATCCTCCAGGCCCCTGCATCCTGAACAGTGCACTTTTCCTTTCCCATCCTTCAGGCTTCTGCCTCCTGAACAGTGCACTTTTCCCTTCCTGACTATTGCAGAACTTATTTCCACCCTTGTTAGGAGGGTGTGTTGCCTCTGTAGCTCTCAGTGCTTTGGTAACAAAGTTTCGCTTATTCGGAGTTGCTCACTGCCACGCTTTTGTGGCATCTCCGACACCCATCCTTTCCACACACAGGCCTGCACTTCCTACCATTAAAAGTTTGCTAACTGTTATCGGACTTATAATGGCGGCTTCAGCTCACTTCTCCTGTGCTCACAGGCCTGTGCCATCTCTGAGACCTTACCTAGCTGAAGTCAATAAGCCTATGGGTTATTCTGCCACAGTCCAGAGCAGTCGGTCCAGACTCCTAAGGTGAGGTGCATCAGCCCAACACCTGGGGAGCAGCGAAGCATGAAGCACAGCAAGGGAACGAACGCAGGATTCATGAGCACCCTTTCCAAGATAGAAAAATAAAGAAATAATTGGGGTGTAGTGGACCCCTCGCAGCCATGGGCCCCAGTCCACTGCACCTACTGCATAATTTGTAGCTACACGTCTGAGCATCTCTCTGTTCACCATTGGCTGGCCGGACTTGAACATGTAGTTAAGCAGCTCCCAGTTGTCCTTGCAAAAACTGGTCCAAAGGAGCTGCCAGGTGCACTTTTATGGGTCCCACTGGACATGGCTCTGCAGTGGGTGGGTGGCCAATTTTCTGCAAACTCGTGGTGACCCCAGCAGAAAATGTTTGTGGGGCCTCAGGAGGACTAGGAGTTGTATATGACATTTTTGAAGTTTTATTCACTCTCCTTTATGAAATAATCAAGCCACCTTTAGGTACATTACTGGTCTAAGGTTGAACTTATTGAGTTTGATTACTGCTCAGACTGTACTTAAGTTCCAAACATATTGTCACTGGCCTCGAACAACGTTACCAGTCCTGCATGTTTAGTGACTTGAATAGTCTACTCGACCCAACTCCAATATGCTTGACCTATAAACTGCGAGATACTAGGAAAATATTATATTTCCCCGAGTGACCTTTTTCTTTATCACATACAGGAGCACCTTTGAATATGCGAGTTCAGCATGTCTGCAGCACTCGGACTCTCTTTTGATGGATTTCATAGACTAAACTCTCACTCCATGTAAATAAAAAACAAGCTCACATATAAGGTACACATGATCCTTTTTCTAAGTTTATGTTTAAAAACTCACTTTTAATAAATATATTACTGAACACATGATGTGGCAGCAGCCTTACTTACATTCAGCTTATTTTCCATTGAACTAGCTACACATTTTCCTACTCACATTCATTTTTACTAATAAAGGCAAATGTAACAAGATTTAAAGGCATCTTTTTTTACTCATTTATGTCTGAATCAACAGAACACCTGTTCTTTGCCAGCTTGAGCTCTCTCACCAGACAAGGCCAGTAGGTCCTAGAACAGCTCACCCAGATAAAATCCGACTCTCTATAGCGATAGCAAGGTGACTTCTCAAACTCTGTACTGTCTACTTGAGTGAGCCCGACTGCTTGCTACCTTTGAGACCTGTTTAGAAAGGGAACACTTTTCAGATCCAAGCTTAATGAAATAGTCTTATCTTGAGTTCTTTGGTTTGCCTCTGTGAGGTCTCCCCAACAATGTGTTTGAACCTTTGCCATGGCATGTATTGTGGGATTTAACCATGCCAACTCTCTCTCCCTTCAGCTTGCCTTGTAGGTTTCTGTGATTTCATCTTATGGTTGTAGGGTTTCACAAATAACAACCTCTGCAGAGTGACCCGATTACAGATTTTGCTGTTTACCATTTACAGGTGTAGATTTGCACGTAGGTGTAGACTTGCGTGTCTCCACTCCTTCAAAACAGTGGGTGGAGCCTCTTACACTGGGATTTACAAGAATAAAGTTGCTATTAGTGACTTTGCACATGTGGGTGGGCATTTCTGTCACTGCAGCAGAGATCACCTATGAGAAAGTATAGGTAAGATATCATTTATTGAAAAATGGTTATATTTTAATGTAAATTATAAAGGTGAATTGATTTTGTATATTTTTCCATATAGAACTAAAGTGTTATAACACTAACGCATGTGTATTAAATAAATTAAATGTTTATTTTTTTAAATCAGGTTTAATTATTTTTAAACTACTTAAAATTTATATACTTTTTAACATTGTTATACATATTTTTATTAACATTAAAATCTCCTGCTTCCATTGATTTTTGCGGGAGCATGTTGTAATACCTGTCAGCGGCCATGTATGGCTCTTGACTCCCTCTAAGGCTTGCTGGAGTTTATTTGAATCTGTTTTGACACCTTAAGAACTGTAGTAACCTTAAAAGTGTAGTTTGTTTGTGTTTTGGAATCTTCTTGCTCTGTTGTGAAGGGGGGGGGGGTGCAAGGGAGCATTAGTATAAGCAGTATTGTCCTCCCCACCCCCTCCAAACCACTTACCCATTCACATGAAGTATTAGCATTTTCCAGCCACCCCCACTTGTGCATCCCACAGTTACTACTGAGAGATAGACCAACATGTGCAGAGATCACCACCTTGCCATGTCCCTTGCAATCACTTTTTACAATTTATTTTTCTGTTCCCTTTATGGCAAGACCAGGAGTATTAACTTAAAGGCTGTTAACAAGTGTGTGGTTTAAAAAAATAGACTAGTGGTATAGTCAAAAATTCAATATAGTGGGTGATGCATAGCCGTTGCAGCAAGTACCAGTGTGCCTCAGTATCACATCTATTACTCTACTGCTGGGTAAATCATACCCTTCGTGGACCTCTGTCCAATGATCTGACAATATGACCGCACTTTGAAACAGGCCTTGTGGAAGGAACTACCACCAAGAGCATATGCCCAACGCAGGTCCCCAGCATTCTCTTAACTCATACACTGGTGTGTCACACACCTCCAAATGACGAGTGTCGGTATGAAGTGATCTGTTGTGTTTCTGCCTTGTTTGGATTACCTGAAGATCTCAACCTATATGGTGATCGTTCACGAGATCAGTCCCAGGAGCAGGTTCACACTCTCGACCTTGACCAAGACTCTTGACTTCTGTCAATGGTCTACCACACTTTAATTTTGTAAAGAAAAACTAACAAGCCTGAAAACTCGAAGGAACAAGCTCCAAATCCACATCAGGCGGTGGGGAAAGAAAGGAACTGACTTGAGCCGTAGAGTTGTTATGAATATAGTGTCCCTGACATCACATCTGGTGGGACGGATCAGACGCAGAGCCGCCGGATGTTAATTCCAGGTGCTTAAGGGAGTTGCTATGAAAATCAGCCAAATCCACTCTGGCACCTGGGAAAACTCACAAGGTGTGGAATGCGGGGTCTATCAGAACTTGTCAATTTTGAACTTAACGTAGATTTTCCTTTAGCAAATTTTGGTGGCACAGCGTGTTCCTATTGCAGACTTTGGTATTAAAAAAAAAAAAAAAAAAAAAAAAAAAAAAAAATCACTGGATGAAGTTTACCAAATTTGAATATCTCATCATTTAATAAGTTTAAGAAAGCAGAATCTTTCCATGCCTTCTAAACATGCCAGTGCTCATAAATGCCTAAACATATATGGATAAGTTTCATGAATGAATTACAAGAATCTTTTTACAGTAAACTGAAGTGCACATTAACCTCAGTAAGTCTGCAAAGTTCCAATATTTCTGAGGCCTAGAAGCCATTTTCTGCACTGTGTAGTAAGAGTAATCTCATTTTGAAGATTGGCATCATGAAGAGTGAAATATATAAATGACTGGAGTCACTACTTGTTTTTATTTTAGTATCTAGTCTTCAAGCACTTCTCTCATGCTTTTGAGAGAAAATCCTGCACACAGGTAGCTGGCAAAGTGCGGGGCTGCACAGACACTGTTCCACTCCAGAAATAACATGCGGAGCCTATATAGATGCCTCTCCCGAGTGCCATCAGTTGCTTTCGAGTCTCCAGTCTCCAGTTCCCATACACAAAGCCCCAATAGCAAACTGGATGTGACTATTGGGCAGATTCCTCAACTTGGGACCTTATTATTATTGGATAAAATTAAATCACAAACGGGGAGGATTGGAGGATCAGCAGCTAGACAGGGTGTCTACCCAAAGAGCGTTACTGAAGGTAAGTGACTTATTCTTCTGATGGAGACTTCTAGCTGCAGATTCCTTTTGAATAAATTCCAAATCAGTACCTATTTGTGGTTTGACTCCATCCACAGGCCTACCTCCAAAGTCCTGCAGGGACCAGTGGGGAAATTCTCCTCTCAGCGAACATGACCAACCAGACAATAGTGCTCTGTGAACATATGCAGGGACGCCCATGCAGCAGCAAGGCACATATCTAAGAAAGGTACTATACCTGTGCTCTAGTCCCATCATCAGAGCTGCCCTTTTAAGGTAAACTGAATTACCTCCAACTTTAATTCTAAGCTGGGGTTTAAAAAAGAACTAGAGGCATGACCACCTCATAAATAATACTGCTGGGGTTGCTATTAGTGCTAAGCATCCTCTCGCGGAATTGTGAAGCTCAAGCTGCAGAGGAACATCATACATGGTCTTGGAAGTAGAATGCTCTGTGGCAGGACTCAAGGGATAATCTTATTGCACTCATCTCCTCGTACGTTGTAACGTGCCCTGCAGGTGAAATATCAAGCGGACACGGTACTAACCTAGAAACAAGAATGGCTGCCTTTAACGCTTCAGTGACAGAGATCCTAATTAGTTTACCAACTATGTTCTGCATATTGAAAGCAAGACGTCCGGCGTCTCTGTCAATGTGAGTCTTCCCTAGCAATCATGCACTATTTGCTATTGGTCCCTGATCTCTCTATCTGCTGCTTGCCTCAATTACCAAGGCTAGGCTGCACCCAAGGCCTCATCTGCTGAATCAAAGTGTAGCTGCTAGGAAGAGGGAGCTGGGATTGGGTACTACTTGGCCCTCCCGGCCATTCATCACCTGATGTTCTCTCAGCCCACAATTACTGAGATGGTAAGAAAGTACAGCTTTTTAGAGTGATTCTGTTAATGAAACATTTAAGACGTTCTACTCGTGCAAGGGGAATCTCAAGCCCTTCTATGTACAAGGCTGCCCTGCCTACGTTTACCAATGTAGAAACTAAGATCAATCTATTTTTGGTAATCATGTAACCACCTCTCACAGGAGAAATATTAAGAATACCAGTTTTCTTTTTGAGTGTCAATTTATTGGTGTAAGTTATTGAATCAGCACCGATAGGTTTGCTACTCCTTAGGACTAAAGTTAGACAGCAGTGTTGCTTCTCTCTCTGAAGCGCCTTGAAGGCATCAGTGCTCTACAGTCATTAACTCCAATGGAGCTCATGTGCATTATTCTTTCACAAACGTTCATATACTCGGGTTATGGGCCGAAGCCTGCACTACGCACAAAGTACGATTGCCAGTTTTGTTTCTTGCAAGTGTGTGTTAGACACATAAGCTACACAAATGGTGATTTAATGGTGTCAAACTGAGCTAATCACTAATATGGGCCACAGCTAATGTGCCCACCTGCTCCGCCGGGTTGACACTGTAGGCTGGGTAAGTGAGGTTATGTTACATGAGAGGGCTCTTGTGCAAGTCTGATGGGGGGTGCACAACAACAGCTCTACAATGAACTCTAGTCTCATGGTACATATGTCCAATAACAGTGCACTGGCTGGATTGGGAGACTTACTCGATGGCACCAGACTGAAGCCAGTGGATTAAGATTAGGGGAATGTGGACAGATCCCTCAATTAACTAAAGCAATAATTACCCAGACCTGGGACCACATGGCTCCTAGCATTTTCTGAATGTTAATCAGATTTAAACAGAGCCCTGCCTCCTTAAACCGGACAAACAGATAATAAAGAATCTGCCCTGGGCACAAGCGGAAAGCAGCAGGACTCATAGCTTTTGCTCCTAGAGCTCCACTGAACACGACTGACAAACTTCAGGCACATACATGTCCTAGGCTGAGTTAGAAGAGAAAGACTTCACATATTTTCTGGAGCGCAGCATGTCTAGTGGAGTAAACGAACAAGTCCGCACAGATCTCTACCCTCAAATGGGGCTCACGCAGACCAGCAGAGAAGTTGCTTCCGAAAGCTGCCAGGCTCAGCACATGCATGTGTCACCTCCTTTCCACCATCTATACTTTGTGAGGTAACCAACAACCACTTGTGTGCTTGGGCCAGGCATTTGTTAAAACTCTGCAAAATGTTTGAAACACCTCCAGTGGCAAGGAGCAAGTTATCCAGCTCAGACGTTTCCTGTGCCGCAGTGCGTCCGAGGATCATCTAGAGTAAAGGCATCTCATCAGTGATGGCCTGAAAGTGTCCCACCCCTTCACTCCAGGGCTGCCAGTTCCTGCAGGAGCTGCTCTTTCTCGCGCTGAAGCTCCTGCATGCGCAGGTTGTTCTGCTCCAGTCTGTCCTCCAGCCACTGCAGGAGCGGGCCGCTGATGGCGGACATCTGGCTGCACAAATTTTTGGTGAAGACTGTAAGAAAAAAATAGGTTTTACATCACTGAGTACAGCCCATGGATGAAGAGTACGTTACGCACTATCACAGACTGACATCAATATAGAGCATGCATCACAGAAGAGCCCATATATGCACCACCAGCAAGGCAGCATACGAATGAATACAACTGTATTCATATAGGATTATAATTAATCATAAGAAAATTAACCATAAAATACATTAGCTTAAAACTATAAAATAATGCCATAAAATTAACTTCTTCAATTCACAGTCTGCTTTCCTGGATCCGACATGTTCGCCTGGCTTCCCATGTCAGTGCCTGCTGAGATCTTCCACGCGGTATGCAGAGTCACAGGTGGTTAGTGTGCTCAGATCGTTTGCTTGAATGTAATTCTTCTCGTTAAACTGGTTTTCAGCTCACCTCAAATGAGTATGATGCATTTTTCAAATCACACTAGGACCCCCAGTATCAGTGCGCTTCCTTGCATGTATGTATGCCATTGTGTAAAAACAACGGCTTTGGTAGAACGTGATGAGGAGTCCCAATTCTAGGCCAGGACCAGAGGCAAGGATTATGCATTTCCGTCTTCACTTTTTAATAATAGCCGTTTCAAAGACAGTGATCAAAAAATAAACATTTACTACATATCCCATGAACCCAAGGGATTAGGTAGGCATGGCAACCAGTAACCAATCACAATACACTCCAATGTATGTATATTGATGTCGGTTGTTCTTCCTCTTTCTTCACTGCTTGTCAATTAAGTCCATACTTAAATATTATGGGAATCAATTTTGCCTTTGATACCATTATGATGGCCTCAGCTGATGGACTGTATAAATTTGCATTTACCCAGCAAAAAACAAAGGCGAGATTGCCAGCTCTCTTCTTAATGGACATTTAATGCAGCCTTGACCTACTTGCAAGCCAAACCCCTTTAGATGTTGCATATTTGACCTTATCCAGACCTAATCACAATGTGATCTTTGATTTATTCTTACATTTTCCAAAAAAACACCACTTTGGATTTGTTGGCCTTGACCACCATCTTATATGTGGAGCTCTACCAGGGCACGTTGTAAACCTATTTTGGTTTGATCTTAATTATCAGATCATCAGCATATTGTTGGTTTGTAATTTTATACTGGCATTTTCTTGGTGGTAATGCTTTTGCTCCATTTATTATGTTACCCAGACCTGCTATACACAGGTTGACCAATATGGGGGCCAAGAAGCACCTTGTTTGATGCCCCTAGTAGTATAGATCTTTTCAGAGACTACTTCTGAGCCCCAATTTGATCTGCGCCCACGTATCCGGGTATAATACAATAATTGCTTTCAGTAGTACTTATGGGATGCCCTGATGGTCAGTTTCCTCCATAGTATATGGTGAAATACGCCATCAATGCCACAGAATAGTCCACAAACCAAGCATTAACTGGTGGCTGTAGCAGACGACAGGCGTGGTGGGCCAAGTATGATAGTGCATCTATACTGTCTATGTGGAAGACCTCTGCGTGAACGCAATTTGGTTAAAAAAAAAAATCCTTTTCTGCCCATTGCTCTTTTGCTCCTAATAAAATGGTAGCATATACTTTTGCTTCCACCTCTAATGGTGCGATCGGCCTCTAATTTGCTGGGTCTCTTCTATTCCTTTTTTACTTATAGATGTTGAATGGCTCCTCGCCATGAATGAAGAACTTCCCGACAAAGGAGAGTGGCCTGATACAGTGGTGTTAGATGCTCAGCCGAGAAGTCAGCGCCCATCTTTAAGTGAGAGCCTGGCAGGCCAGTTTGCCCTGGGGCATCATCTTCTCTCCTCTAGCCCTTTTTTTGACGGCAAGGTAGCTGAATATAACCTCTTGCTCGAAGTCCAGCTTTCAGTTGTTGTCAGTGATGTGTATACCTCCAAGGGCAGGGTCATTCAACATATATATCAATTTTATATTTGCCACCGTTTGTTTTGTAATATGCAGTTTCCCTTTGTATAAAGGGGTGCTCTGTAATGAATTAATTTAATTCCAGGCAGCACACACACAAGACAGGTTGTACAACACAAAAGCTGCAGAGATTCTCACAAAAATTAACAGCCAGAGGCAAATATCCTGTAGAAAAGCAGATTACTGGGCATGCCTGTAACACTAAAGACAAGCATCAACTGCAAGGGTTTATGGAAGTTATTCAGACTCAAAGTTTAAGTCAAACCATTTTAAGTGTTCACAACTTGTGATATATATATTGGGGAAACGTCACGAAATGGCAAGGGACACTGTAGGAAAGTACCCTCTTTTTGGCATTATTAACCCCACTTTTTGCCTGCAGTCAGTGAGTTTTGATTGTGCTCATGGGATCCAGCTAACCAAGACCCCAGTTGACTGTGCTCGCCCCATCCAAATTTGGTTGTTTAGGGCTTAGCACACCCCACAATTGGCATACTCATGCCCCCATATACGTCCCTAGTAAATGGTACTTAGGTACCGAAGGCACTGGGGCACCAGGGCTGCACCATGTATTGTGCCACCCATGGGAGCCCATACAGAATGTGTCTGCAGGACTGCCATTGCAGCCTGCGTGAAAAGGTGCATGCACCCTTTCACTACAGGTCACTGCACCAGGTCACTGTATGTCACCCCTATGGCAGGCCCTCCTAGCCCAGAGGGCAGGGTGCAGGTACCTGTGTGTGAGGGCACCCCTGCATGAGCAGAGGTGCTCCCACAAACTCCAGCCCCATCACACTGGACTTCAGAAGTGCGGGAAAGCCATTTTACCTGTGTACTGTACCTGTGCTGAGCTACATAATGGTAACTCCAAACCTGGGCATGTTTGGTATCAAACATGTCTGAATCATACCCCAATACTGTTTCAAGTATTGGTTGTATGATTCCATGCACTCTGTGGGCTTTCTTAGAGGACCCCCTGCATTGCTCCTACTAGACTTCTGCGGTTTTGCAGGTAGCGTGTGTTGCTGCCACCCCACAGAGAGGTTCTGCCCTCCTTCTGCTTGACCAGCTCAGGCAGAATAAAGGATTTCCGGGGGGGTGGGGGGGGGGGGGGGTGAGGGAACACCCTGTCCCTTGGAAGTAGGTGATACATGGCCTGGCTTGAGAGGGGTAGCCTCCTAAAGCCACTGGTACACTTTGAAGGGCATATTTGGTGCCCTCCTTGCATAAACCAGTTTGCACCAGTCCAGGGACCCCCAACCCCTGCTCTGGCGCGAAACTTGAAAATTGAAAGGGGAGTGACCACTCACCTGTCCATCACCACCCCAGGGGTGGTTCCCAGAGCTCCTCTGGGTGGCCACCTGATTCTGCCATTTTGAATCCAAGGTGAGCAGAGGCCCCTGGGAGCACTTAAGTGGCCGGGTCAGGCAGGTGACATCACAGCCCCTCCTGATAGGTAGTCACCCTGAGAAGTGCACAATTTAGGGTCTCCCTCTTGAGTGGGGCCTCAGTTTTGTAGTGCAAGATTCCAGCAGGACTTCTCTGCATCATTTACTTCGTCGTCTGGCCACCAGGACTACAAAAGGACCTTCCAGGAATGTACAATCTGCAACAACTCCACTTTGCAACATTGTTTCTCTGGCTCCTTCCAGCAACTGCAACATTTCTCTGGCTGTGCATCCTCTGAAGGAGACGAGTCTTCAGCGTTCACAAGAAGCAAGAAGAAATCTCCCTTGGAGTGGAGTCACTCCCTTGCATTCGCAGGCACTAACTGCAACAACGACTGGCTGCATGGATCCTCTCTTCTCTGGAACTGCATGGATCCTGCATCACAGGTGGTGGTCTGCGGTGGTCCCCTTGGACCTCTCTACCAGCTGTCCAACTTGGGAGACAGTAAGCCCTTGCCTCTCCTCGCAGGACAGTACCCCTGTGTACCACGTCTCTTGCAGCTACCAAGGGTCGTTTGTTCCTCTTCCAAGGGATCTTCCGGCTCTGTATAGCCACGGCCCCCAGCACTCCTTCCTGCAAAGCACAGTCTCCTGCCTGCTACTCCAGCGATGCAGGACACTTCTTCTGGGGTGCTGAGTGGACCTCACCGCGACTCCTGTGCCTACTGCCAGTGGGTTGCCTGCGGGGGCTGCCTATTCTTCTTGCGACTCTCCCAACTGCTGAGGGTCACCTCGGACTCCCCTCCTTAGGTCCAGTCCTCTGGGCGTTGTTGGTCCTTGTAAAGAAATGGCTCCCTGTTGCAGTTACCCCCCACTTTTTGCCGGATACTGATGTGGACTTGACTGAGAAGTGTGCTGGGACTCTGCTAACCAGGCCCTAGCACCAGTGTTCTTTCACCTAAAATGTACCATTGTCTCCCCAATTGGCACAACCCTGTCACCCAGGTAAGTTCCTTGTAACTGGTACCCCTTGTACCAAGGGCTCTAAGGGCTGCAGCATGTCTTAGGCCACCCTAGGGAACCCTCACTCAGCACAGACACACTGCTTGCCAGCTTGTGTGTGCTGGTGGGGAGAAAATGACTAAGTCGACATGGCACTCCCATCAGGGTGCCATGCCAACCTCACACTGCCTGTAGCATAGGTAAGTCACCCCTCTAGCAGGCCTTACAGCCCTAAGGCAGGGTGCACTATACCACAGGTGAGGGCATAGGTGCATGAGCACTATGCCCCTACAGTGTCTAAGCAAAACCTTAGACATTGTAAGTGGAGGGTAGCCATAAGAGTACATGGTCTAGGAGTCTGTCAAAAACGAACTCCACAGTTCCATAATGGCTACACTGAATACTGGGAAGTTTGGTATCAAACTTCTCAGAATAATAAACCCACACTGATGCCAGTGTTGGATTTATTAAAAAATGCACACAGAGGGCATCTTAGAGATACCCCCTGTATTTTACCCAATTGTTCAGTGCAGGACTGACTGGTCTGTGCCAGCCTGCTGCTGAGAGATGAGATTCTGACCCCATGTGGCGAGGGCCTTTGTGCTCTCTGGGGACAGAAACAAAAGCCTGCTCTGGGTGGAGATGCTTCACACCTCCTGCCTGCAGGAACTGTAACACCTAGCAGTGAGCCTCAAAGGCTCAGGCTTCATGTTACAATGCCCCAGGGCACTCCAGCTAGTGGAGATGCCCGCCCCCCTGGACACAGTCCCCACTTTTGGTGGCAAGTCCAGGAGAGATAATGAGAAAAACAAGGAGGAGTCACTGGCCAGTCAGGACAGCCCCTAAGGTGTCCTGAGCTGAGGTGACTCTAACTTTTAGAAATCCTCCATCTTGCAGATGGAGGATTCCCCCAATAGGAATAGGGATGTGCCCCCCTCCCTCAGGGAGGAGGCACAAATAGGGTGTAGCCACCCTAAAGGACAGTAGCCATTGGCTACTGCCCTCCCAGACCTAAACACACCCCTAAATTCAGTATTTAGGGGCTCCCCAGAACCTAGGAAATCAGATTCCTGCAACCTAAGAAGAAGAGGACTGCTAAGCTGAAAAACCCTGCAGAGAAGACAGAGACACCAACTGCTTTGGCCCCAGCTCTACCGGCCTGTCTCCCCACTTCTAAAGACACTGCTCCAGCGACGCTTTCCCTAGGGACCAGCGACCTCTGAATCCTCAGAGGACTGCCCTGCTCTAGAAGGACCAAGAACTCCCGAGGACAGCGGCTCTGTTCACCCAAGACTGCAACTTTGTAACAAAGGAGCAACTTTAAAACAACTTGCGTTTCCCGCCGGAAGTGTGAGACTTGCTACTCTGCACCCGACGCCCCCGGCTCGACTTGTGGAGAACAAACACTTCAGGGAGGACTCCCCGGCGACTACGAGACCGTGAGTAGCCAGAGTTGCCCCCCCTGAGCCTCCACAGCGACGCCTGCAGAGGGAATCCCAAGGCTCCCCCTGACCACGACTGCCTGTCTCCCAGATCCCGACACCTGGTAAAGACTCCGCACCCGCAGGACCTGAAAGATCGGAACTCCAGTGCAGGAGTGACCCCCAGGAGGCCCTCTCCCGTGCCCAGGTGGTGGCTACCCAGAGGAGCACCCAATTTGCCTGCATCGCTGAAGAGACCCCTTGGTCTCCCAATGATTTTCATTGGAAACCAGACGTGTGTTTGCACACTGCACCCGGCCACCCCCGCGCTGCTGAGGGTGTACTTTCTGTGTGGACTTGTGTCTCCCCTGGTGCACTACAAAACCCCCCTGGTCTGCCCTCCGAAGACGCGGGTACTTACCTGCTGGCAGACTGGAACCGGGGCACCCCCTTCTCCATTGAAGCCTATACGTTTTGGGCACCACTTTGACCTCTGTACCTGACCGGCCCTGAGCTGCTGGTGTGGTAACTTTGGGGTTGCTCTGAACCCCCAACGGTGGGCTACCTTGGACCCAAACTTGAACCCCGTAGGTGGTTTACTTACCTGCAAGAACTAACAAATAGTTACCTCCCCTAGGAACTGTGAAAATTGCACTAAGTGTCTAGTTTTAAAATAGCTATATGTGATTTATTTCAAAAGTATATATGCTATTGTGATTATTCAAAGTTCTTACCTGCAATACCTTTCAATTGAAGTATTACATGTGAAATTTGAACCTATGGTTCTTAAAATAAACTAAGAAAAGATATGTTTCTATACAAAAACCTACTGGCCTGGAATTGTCTGTGTGTTCCTCATTTATTGCCTGTGTGTGTACAACAAATGCTTAACACTACTCCTTTGATAAGCCTACTGCTCGACCACACTACCACAAAATAGAGCATTAGTATGATCTCTTTTTGCCACTATCTTACCTCTAAGGGGAACCCTTGGACTCTGTGCATACTATTCCTTACCTTGAAATAGTGCATACAGATCCAACTTCCTACAGTCCTCTTCAGCCTTGCAAAACCTTCTCCTCAGACTCTTGCATTTGCCAAAGCTTGTTGGTGGTTTTCCAGCACCACGACCACCAACGTGGGACATCACTTGCAACACTTCTGGAACTCCTGTGCTTCACTGTTAACTTTGTTCATCCACAGACGTCTTGGTCCTGCATCCACAAAGGGTGGGTAGTGGCTTCTGCCACAGTCGGACACTCCAATTCGAACTTGCCATGGTCCCCCTTCCTTTTCAGGCCCTCTTCTGTAAGGATCCACCTTTGGTTTCTTCCAGTCTTGTCTGGGTCTTGCACAGTCCTTTTCCAAAGTCCTCCTGTTGGTTTTGGGGAAAACCAGGTACTTGCCTTGTCTCCCCTGGAGGCTGAGGGGCATCCTGGTACTTACCTTTTGGGGATCCTAGTTCCTCCAGCTCCCCTCTACTGATTCCACTTCCTTGGGTGGGGGACTGCCTTTCACATTCCACCTTTTTAATATAGGTTTGGCCCTCACCGTTTGCTACTGCTTTTACCTACGCCTATTGCTTTCTATGCCACTTTAGTATTTGTGTTATCATAATAAAGTACCTTTATTTTTGTAACACTCTGTGGTTCTTTCATGTGTGTAAGTACTCTGACTACAGTGGTATTGCATGAGCTTTGCATATCTCCTAGATAAGCCTTGGCTGCTCATCCACAGCTACCTCTAGACAGCCTGGCTTCTAGGCACTGACTACACTTCACTGAGAGGGGATACCTGGGCCTGGTATAAGGTGATAACACCATAGGTGCCCACCACACACCAGGCCAGCTTCCTACAGACACTTCAACCGGATGACTAGATAAACCTCGCAGTTCCAAAGCTGGGCTTGACAATGCTTAGCTGCTAAGATTATTATCGGGGGCCATGGAACAATAAATAGGAATAAAAATAGTGGAGATCTAAAATATTCACATGGAAGCAGAAAAGGCATTCCGAAACCAAGGGAGAGGAAGGATGACAGGTCAGTAAATATATAATTTAAAGGGGAACAATCTGAACGTAACTTTTCATAGCTGTTGCTGCCCTCACCAAAATAAATGATTAATACTGTAAAGGACCTGAGAAGGGGTGCACACCTCAGAATGTGAACCCCTACCACAAGACAATCTTTCCCACATACGCTCATCTCCATCAGTACCGTGTCTGTGTGTTGAGCTGGGGTCGCTTCAGCAAGGTCTGGAGATGGAGTGGTTGAAAAAAGAGGCGTGGGGAAGACTCTGGCCTGTGGAGCATTTTTTCTATGTTTTTCAGGTTTCAGAACAGAAGAGTCTGAAGGCATCTCAAGATGGTTTGGTCAACCTTGCTATTAATTGTATAGAATGAAGGGGAAGGTATTTGCCACCCTGGTTCTCCATCATTGGAATCTTCACTGAAATTATGTGCAGTGAAAGGCTCTACAGTCTTTGTTTAAAGATGTTTTAATAGCTCAATTAAACTAGAACATAGAAGCAGCAGCTGCTAAGCTTGGCTATTTCTGGTTTTAGTTGAAGACATTAGTCTTAGAGGGCGTAAACATGCACTTTGCCTTCACGCCACCACTCTACTTTGCAATCCCCAGGGCACTAAAGTGGCACTTCAAGATGAAGTTTGAATAAAGAATTAGAAATAAATAAGGGAGGCTTAGAACATACTCCGACTCTTGCGGTTTCCGGGATGGCTGGCGGGTTGTTTATGAATTCAATGAAGATCCCTATTATGGATGAGGATTGCAATCACGCAATTTCAACGCTGTAGCTTCTCTGGTGTTCATTAAACACCCACAGCTCGAGCAGAAAATACTACACAGAAGAGTGGAGAGGAGGTGGACAGCCAAAGGGTTAGCGCTATCAACCCGCAGAGCTGCGTCACAGGCGCTTCCCAACGAGAGCATCGTGTTGGGATTTTTAGTCTAGGCAGTAAACCCGTATAAGTCTCCGGCTGATTGGCAGGCTATGCCCAGCAGTTTTTTTTTAAATCAAAAAGGTTTCTCAACAGGGCTGCAGTACAGAAAACCGTGCAGGATAAAACCTATGGACTATTAAATGTTGTCAACTGTGTACTACCAAGATCAGAAATTAAACAGTTGTTGAGATTTCGAAATGCAAGGTCATATCAGGGGCATGCACAGACTTTTCAACAGGGTACATTGTTTTAAAAAAAAAAAAAAAAAAAAAAAAAAAAAAAAGGTCGAATGATATTTCTGGATTTACATGAAATTATGAGACGCCTCTAGGAAGAAAAGATTTATAGGTTGTTAAAGCAAAGTTGCTCTAACAGACAATGATCTATGGTTCATTAGATCGTAGAACCTGCATCTCACTTACCATAGGCGCAAAGGGATGTCAACTCAGAAGCCAATTTCCCAAGAATTACATTCCAAGCTGAATTTGTGGGGCAAAGGGCTCAAATGGAAGACTCAAGCACCTCGACAAGACAATGTTCAACATACAAGGGGAGCAGCTGAAGAAAACCACCTCTAGGACCCTCCAAACTACTTAATCACTCGTAAGGACGGAGGTTTGTAGCGGGGCCTTTGGACAGAGAATGAAAGAGGCCACACTAACTTATGGAATAGAACTGGAGATCAGATTTTGCCAGGTGCAGACAGAAGAGAAGCAGTATTTCTTCCTAGGACGTGATAATGTTGATTGGCTCCTACAAACAAGATTCTACACCTCTCCACATGAACACATATGCAGACCGTGGTAAGGGATCCTGACTGCACAGAGGAGAAAAACCAAATACAACTCGCCTGCTAAACGAGTGCCCCTGTGGCTGCAGCATCTCAGGGGTTAGAGACGCTGGGCAGTTCTCTCTGTACATATGTCTGCCTCTGTCCACTTTCTTTTTTTCAGGTCACAAAGGAAGCAGGAGGAAAAGTAGGGTTGCTTCCTCAATACAATGTCTAAAAGTATAACTGTCAATCTTAGAAATGGAGCCTTAAATCAGCTAGAAAGAGACCAGAAGACGGACAGCGTAAGAGAGAAGATCTCTTGTGAAAGGTCGCAGGATCCCACACATAATGGAGAAACGGGCAGTGTTGTAATGGACCTAGCCAAGGCCCTCTTGGACAGTGCTGTAGACAGTCTGCACCAGATGTAGGGTTGTACCAAGCAGCTCATTTATGTACCAAGCAGCTCATTCACCTACTGATCAAAAGGTACCCAAGCAATAAAGGACAGATTTTTCTCACGTCTAATCGACCTGATGGTGAAAAATACAACCAACATGTGAGCAAATGAGGGATCTCAGACTCAAAAATCTAACCAAGGGTGATGCGATTTCCCAAACCGTACTCCTTGGAACCGGCAAAGTAGAGAACAGGACAGACAACCTCCAAAACAGACTTCAATACAAAACCCTTCCTACTATCCAAGCGGTATCGGAAGATTAATGCGGGTCCATACTGCTTCAATCCAGGGGTATCAGCATTCCAGTGCCTGTTGTTCTATCACTTTAAACAGAAGAGTAGAGGAACCGAAATGTAAACCCAAAGTAGGACTGAGTGAACTTCTCACAGCAGGAACACCAGAGCATGGGCTCACTGCAGATCAGCAGTAAAACAGACTAGCAAGTCCACCTAATTCTAGAGTGTTACTTAAGTTAGCTGTAGAGGGACGGGGGGGGGGGGGGAGGCTTCTCAAGCACAATTTACACAAATCACGAAGGTACAAATAGAGAAGAGTTTTCTGCAGAGAGATGTTCAGAGATTTACAAAGCTGGAAGGGGCAGGACCTGTAGAGAGAATATATGATTTACACCCTGGATTCTATCAAACAACTGCACGGAAATAGATGCGTGAGGTTTATGAGCCTCCTGCTTGTCTTCTTACCACTTTCTGACTTTCGGTTTATGTGGCCAAGTTCAACCACGAGCAATCCCTGAGCTGTGAGATCCTGTGGCTTTCGTCTCGCACATCTGCCCAGTTTTACATGACAAACATGAACCGCTGACAAACTTGTTTCGCTGCTGTAAAAGGCTGAAGTGTGGCACATTCTCTCGCAGGGGCAGATGGCAGCTCGTCTGTATGGTATCTAAATGCAGAGATTATTTTTAAATACAGCTAAAATAAATGGAATCAGGGAAAACACAACATCCTTTGGGATCCTAGTAGTATTAAAAGCTAGAAACGCTGCCCGGAATATAGACCTTCAACAAAGGCCTGGACTCAAGGGGACCAATGTGCTTGACAAGTAACTTTTTTTTTTTTTTCCTAGTTTGAGGTCACAGCATGCGTGCATTTTCCTTCAACACTGTGCCTAATTTGCTTTTGCGAATTAATGTGAAATGTCAGGAAAATGACACCAAAGTACATGAAACGCGAAGCCGGCATTTACGTACGCATTTAAAGCGGACAAAAATAGACGGGAGGACTCATTTTGCACAACAAAAAAAAACACACAAAAAAAAAAAACTCAGAAGTGCAGGAAACAGCGGCCGCTCATGTTTGTTTGTGTTGTTCTTGTGCGCTACATATTTGCTGTGAATGGCACGTAATTACGCGGCATAACAGCATAATATCGGGAATGGTGAGTAACAACATAATGTGAAATTACGCAAGATTACACCTGCGTACAGGAAATTTCACCTGGGTCAATTACAAAAGCCTGGCTACAAGTTATTTAAATAATGTTATGAATCGGGCAAATGTGGTTGCTTAAACAAATGATGGTTATTTCCCAATACATCTCGGTGAAGACCAGGAATGGTCTTTTGGACAGTGTACTATATGCAGCGAGTTGATGGTGACAAATGTGCAATAACATGTTATTTACCCTACAGCGAGGTTCATACTCTACAACTGAGCTCAGAGGAGTGAGTGCTACGCCAGTAACTGGTCCTGTGACGTGAAGGAACCACACGGGCGAAACTCTGACACGGGTCAGTGTACGCAGAATCTTACGACATTAACATGCACCCCCCCCCCCCGCGATCTTACCTGAGCCATTATGAATCTTCGTGACGGAGTCCAAGTGCGTGAGGCTGCAAAGCAACAGAGAAGTGAGGTACACTTAGGCTATGCGCCGGTCAGGAGGATGCTTTGCAAACAGAAAATAGGCCCCACCTAGCTACCAGTGTGTTCCTACTGTACACAGACCCCGGCTCTGGCATTCCTGCACCCTGGAGCTCAGTCCCAGCCACAGGAGCCAAGCCCCAAGGATTTACTACAGACTGCGTTTCTCTCACGACAACCCAAGCATTGCAACATGAGCCTCCGTCCTGGGACCACACGGGCGTCTAAACTCATCTTTACAAACAGGCTTTGTATCTCAAATGTGCACCTCCCGTTCCCCAACAGAACATGCATGACCAGTCTAGGCCCAGACCCCCGTCCGACAAGGTATGGCCATTATTACCCGTCACCTGCAGTAGGCCAGGCTTTCACACACTACATGCACGCATGCTCAGTTTCCATGGTATCCCTCCTCTCTCCCCATGTGTTTCAATCTCTCACCACATCACAGGGCTGTATCACCCACAAAACTAGTCAATAATTCCCATCTTCTCTCCAATACAGATCAACAGTCATGACCCCAAGACAGACGGGCATGGTCACAGCTCCCTTCCTCACAAAGCCTTTTCTGTAAAAGATCTTCTCACCCTCCTGACAGACACTGAGAATCACAGTCCAGCCCCTGAGAGGCAACCACAGAGACGGTCCCCTCTCACGTATTCAGAGCATCATCCATCCTTTCTGGACAGTCCAGAGTGCCCCGAGAGACCCCGTTTCCCTCCACAGTGACAGTGACAACAGTCAGGAATGGCTTTCTCCATTATAGCACCTCCCAACAGGTATCCTCGAGTACTGGTCCCCAGTAATGGCTCTCACAATACCCCTTACTCAGTCAGATGTTAGCAAATCCTGCTCCAATGAGCATTCTCAGACTGCTACAGACACCCACAGAAGCAGGTGCGGATACTCGAGTACTCTCTTTCCCATCATCTTGGACTACAGAAGCAGCGTGATCATTGGGTGTGCGCTACAGAAACCCTTTCCAGAAGGTTCCGCACTTCAGACCCCGCTCCCTTCTCCATGCCTGCCTCTTCCTACCTATGGATCCTCCGGTAGGCGTCCTGCTCTTCCTGGCACAGGATCTTGGGCAGCTCCACAGCAGACTCTAAGCACACCTTCCCAATGGTGTCACGAGGCACTACATGAATAGGGACTTCGATGCGCTCATACCTGTGGAAGAAATCAAGGATGTCCTTATCTGCGGGCACCAAAATGTGCACGTAAAGAGCTTTTGTAAATAATTATATATATATATATATATGTATATAAAATGTATTCACTGAAAAAAACAAAGGTTATAGGGACGTTATAGTTGGGTTCTGTATTTCCTCGCACAAAACCAAAGAAATTCAGCAGTTAGTTATGGTTAACTCAACTAACTATAACTCGCGGCGTAAGGTATCTATAACTTGCTCCCCCACCATGCACAATTTTCTCATCAATAATTTTATTGCAGTAATAATATTAAGAATGCCATAGAAGGTGTAATCAATGATATAATATGTGGAGTAATTAGCAGTGCATGGCAAGGCACAAGTTATAGTGACCTTAGGGAGCAAGTTATAGTTACTTGAGTTAACAATAACTATAACTGCTGAATTTCTATGGTTTTGTGCAAGGAAATTCAGAACCTAACTACTACATCCCTGTAACCTTTGTTTTTTTTTTTCCAGTGAATTTTTATGATTTTTTTTTTTTTGTTTTGCACACACAGACGTAAATATAAGCAGGGTCGCGCACCAACCAAAGGCTGTCCTGCATGCAACCAAACCCAAGCTGTTAAACGCCTTTAGCAGTGCACAGCATGAATTTGGATGCAGTTTTTTTTTTTTTTTTACCTCCTCAATCTTTCTCTGGATTCAAGGATCAACCAGTGGAATCGCGAAACCGCAAATCGCACACAAAAAAAAAAAAAAAAAGGCAATTATCCTTAAGGGACCCCTCTATGTGACCTATGGAGTCAGAATACCTGTATCCTGACCCCTAAGGTGTTTTTTTTTTTAACTCTTCTTTTCCCCCTCGCCAGCCGATGCGACAAACAATGGCGGCTGCAACTTTTCTGTCAGGTTGCAGCCAGCCAATCAGGGCCTTGCTTTTGCTCAGAATCTGCAGCAAATCACAAAAATCACATTTTTTTTTTCAGTGAATTTCTATAGTTTTTAAACCTAAAGTAATTTTCATTATTATACGTTAATCCAACCACCGCAATGCACGACCTTTAGCCAGGCCCTGCGACCTACCCCCTATAACCACCCAACCTTCCACAGCACACGGCGAGTTGCCCGCAGGGCTTAGCCTGCAGCCAGTACCTGTGGCCAACCCCCCAGCCCCACGCTGCACACAGCCTTCAGCCATGCGCAGCTGGAGCTGGCTGCAGGTCCGCATGACCCCCGCCCCCCCCCGGCCGATTTCAACCCCGGGAGCCCCATTCCCCGGGGCCGCGCATTAATATTTTTATTTTTTTGGGTGATGGGGAGGCACATGGCCCCTCTTCCCGGGCCAATCTACACCCCAGAGACTCCATCCCATGGGGCTCAGCCTTTTAAGTTACTATAATTCTTTTTTTCTTTTTTTGGAGGGGAAGAGGCCCAACGGCCTCCCTCCCCCCAGCCAATTTCGGCCCCTGGGATCCCAACCCTCAGGGCTTGGCCTTCATGTATTTTCTTTTGCTGGGGAGGGTGGGGAGACTGCATGACACACTTCCCCAGGCTAATCTTGGTCCCAGGGACACCCAGGGCCCAGCCAGCTTCCCACCTCCTGTGGGAGCCGGCATTGCTCACAGAGTGAGCTGCTAAAAGCACTGTCCTCTCTATGTCCCTGGGTGACCCTCCAATGGGAACGTCTGGAATAACTTTAAAAGGGACTGTAAAGTCATGTACAATTTCAATATGTCCAGAAGTAAGGAAGGCATATAGTCGAAACACGTCTGCTTAAGGATATTAAATTTGTGAATTTGGGCCCCCCCGAGTACCCTTTGTTTGTTTTGGAAGCAAGCATATGGCATGAGTATACCCTCACGAATGGCAGTACCTCCACAAAGAAGTTCAGCATTTTTGGTGGAAGTTTTTGAAGTATATAGATATATTTATAAAGTGTTTATACTTATATTTTTTTGGTGAAGGTATTCATTGTAAAGGCATTTTCGTTATAACACTTGCGTTGTAAAGCCATTCATTGTAATGGCATTTGTTATTCTGTCATGAACACTACTGAGGAGAGAGGAGGCAGTGACTTAGCTGAGGGCAGCATGCCATGCTCCCATGTAAAACTACAGGCATTTGGTGGGGGCCATGCTGTTTTAGCAGATGCTGGTCTGCACCCGATGAAACAGGGGTCATTGTTCCCGCACCTGGGGTAAAATAAAGCCCAGTCACTCCAGCTGCAAGAACGAGCAACTCCAGTTCGCCCAGAGCTGAATCCTCTGGGTGACCCCTAATGAGGGCATAACTGGGAAAAATGATCAGCTATGTTAAGTGGGTGGCAATTTTTCAGGCAAGGCAGTGGCAAAGCAAAATGTGAAAAGACTGAGTGATAAGAATACTGGATGTTAATGTGTACGCTTCACTAGTGTCTACTCTGAGACAGATTCCTCACAGACTTTTGCACATGCATCTTTTCTCCCTTACATACTGCTGCGTTTGTAACCCTCCCTCATGGATTAGTGTACAAGTATCCTTTACACCTCTCAAAGCATGCACTACAGTGATATTTAGCTCGTAACAGAATGATGTGTGTATCCTCCTTCATACGGTATGATGCCCAGACCCTCTCCTTACACAATACAGCACAAATGTGCAGCTTTGTCCACTGGAGCCGGTGACACCGAATCACAGGGGTGCACACTGACTGAGCAGCTGTCCGCACCTCAAGCCCGGACTCAACGACAACAAATATTAAGAATAGATGAGAAATACTGCACTGGGACATTTCTGTCACTGGGATCCCCTAAACTCTAAGAAGGAAGAGGCTTGTAAAGTTGAGGGCTGGGAAATGAAATGGTTCTGGCGTGTTTTAGATGTAAGAGTAACAGCATTGTGTATGTTGAAGAGGCAGCTGTTTTCTGCTAAGGAAGCGAATAACGATGAAACCAAAGTTCACACGCCGCAGCCTAGACGCCCAGAACCAAAGGCATCGGTCTCCCTACTACATGCACAGAAGCTTTCGATCACAAGGAGGAGAGAAGGTTTATCTGAGGCAACATCTGCCAGTGGGTTAAAAAGGTCTGATGGTCACCAGATCATTTTCATGCAATGAAGCACACTTTCCAAGATCGTGTCAATTAAGTCCCACGGTTCTTGTAGGAAGCTGGCCTGGTGCGTGGTGGGTACCTAAGGTACTTACACCTTATACCAGGTCCAGGTATCCTCTTAGTGAAGTGTAGTTAGTGCCTAGAAGCCAGGCTCTCAGAGGTTGCTGTGGATGAGCAGCCAAGACTGAACTAGGAGACATGCAAAGCTCATGCAATACCCCTGTAGTCACACAGAACTTCCACACATGAAAGAAAACACTCAGTGTTACAAAATAAAGGTACTTTATGTTTTGCCACAGATTATCACAAATCACTAGAGAAGTGGCCCACTTTTAGCAGGTAAGTAATACACTAAATATATACACTAGCAATCAAATGGGCACAGAAAAGGTTAGAAAACAGTGCAAACAGTAATAACCAATGGTAAACCTAGGGGGAGCACAAACCATAAACTAAAAAAAAAATGGAATACGAACACAGGACCTTCACCTAGGTAAGCGGAATGTGTAGAGGGAAGCTGGGGTTATTAGAAAACCACAAAGGTAAGTAACAGGACCCCCCAGCGACCACACATGCAGGAGTAAACCACCCAAAAGGAGGAAAAGAAGTAAAAGAAGATACCCAGAGAAGATTGCAAGAAAACCAGTGGTGGATTTCTGAAGGAAGAAGACCTGTGGAGAGAGGGGACCAAGTCCAAAACTACAACAGAGTCCAGCGGCGGCAGGAGCCCCTACCCAAGATGCAGGAGTTGGTCGACGGCGAAGAACAGGTCAGCACCGCAGCCCAGGAGCCCGAGAAGATTTCCAGATGAATGAAGAAGATGCCCCACGCAGGAAGAAGATTGCAGACGGTGTCAGTGCAGGATTTCCACCAACAAGCTTTGGCTAAGGCAAGCTCTTGGTTAGTGGAAAAGAGGTGCTGCCGGGGACCAGCAAGGCCCAGGAGGACTCAACCCAGGAGGGGGGTGGGTCACAGGGGACCCTCAGCATCGCAGAGAGTCCACAGGAGCAGAGGCAGCGCCAACAGGAGTCCCACAGGAGGGTGACACAGAAGTCACAAAAGGAGCCCACGCAGCACTACAAAAGTGGATCCCACGCCGCAGAAGAACCACACAGGAGGCTGTGCTTTGCAGGATGGAGTGTTGGGGGCTGGAGCTACATGTCGCCTGAAGATCCCTTGAAGGAGATGCAAACAAAGCCTTGGCAGCTGAAAGAGACGCAGTGCACGGGGTGCTGTCTTGCAAGGGAAGGCAAAGGCTTACCTCCACCAAAGTGGAACAGCTGGCAGAGAGGACCAAGAGGACTACTCTGGACCACCACCTGTGATGCAGGATCCACGCAGCTCAGCACGAGAGGATCCACGCAGCCGGTCGTTGCTGCCTGCGGTTGCAGGGGAGTGACTCCTTCACTCCAAGGGAGATTCCTTCTTGTGCAGGCTGAAGAGTTGCTGTCTTCTGAGGATGCACAGCGATTAAACTGTTGCAAAGCTGACAGGACTCTGGATACAATGTTGCAGAAGAGCCTTCCTCTTGGATCTGCAGCTTGTAGGTTCCTGGAGGGTCCAGTAGCGGTTCCGGAGTCCAGAAGTTGAAGTAAAGGTTGCAGAGGAGTCCCACTGTAATCTTGCAAGCCGAATCTGAGGACCCACCCATGAGAGACTATAAATAACCCAGGAAGGGGAATTGGTCTCCTAACTAGGTAAGCACCTATCAGGAGGGGGCTCTGACGTCACCTGCCTGGCCTGGCCACTCGATGCTTCCAAAGTTCCCTGCCAACCTTAGAATCAAGATGACAGAACCTAGGAACCATGTGGAGGAGTTCTGGGCACCACCCCCGGGGTGGTGATGGACAGGGGATTGGTCACTCCCCTTTCCATTGTCCTGTTTCGCACCAGAGCAGGGACTGGGGTCCCTGAACCGGTGTGTACTGGTTTATGCACAGAGGGCACAAAATGTACCCTTCAGAGCAAAACCAGTGGCTAGGGGAGGATGCCCCCCCAAGCCAGTCACACCTATTTCCAAAGGGAGAGGGTGTTGCCGCCCTCTCCCACATGAAATCCTTTGTTCTGCCTTCCTGGGCTTGATCAGATCAAGCAGCAGGAGGACAGAAACTCTGAGGGGTGGCAGCAGCGGGGCTGCCCGGAAAACCCTTTAAGACCAGTGTTAGCAATTCTAAGGGTCCACTAAGGAGCACCCAGAGTGCATGGAATCATACTTCCAATATTCCATGATTCCGATATGTTTGATACCAAACATGCCCAGGCTTGGAGTTACCATTATGTAGTTGGACATAGGTAGGGACCCTATGACCAGTATACGCGTAAAGTGGAGTCTCCGCACTCACAAAGTCCAGGGAAATGCATCTCACACACAGGTACCCCAATGCCCTGGGTACCTAGGTACCATATACTAGGGACTTACATGGGGGGGAACCAGTGTGCCAATTGTGGGAAGAAAACTGTACAATTTAAAGGAGAGAGCACATCTACTCGGGTCAGGTTAGCAGGAACCCAGTAGACACAGTGAGACATACTGACAACAAGCAGAAAATGGGGGTAACTATGCCAAGAAAGAGGGTACTTTCCTACAGTTCTCTTTCCAGTTATTACGACGTACAGAAGATCATGGTAGGGGTAGCATGACAACCAAGAATTTCACAGGGCTCGAAAAATCCACTCGAATTGGCGAGTCTTATTTGATCAGGTCAAGCTATTTTTAATAATTACTCGTCCCTTCCGGCGAGCTGACACTGAACAGGTGTTCTGTTCAGTTGAAAAGTGGAGGGGCAATAAACAATGCCTTTAAATCTTGTTTTTATGTCACATTTGCTCTGTGTTCACAGAGGTCAAACGTCAGTTTTTCTTGCAATTAATTTTCCTTCTGACTGCAGAGTTCCAGGTGAACTGTGTGACCTGCTGCTTAGAATGTAAAATAAAAGGATATAAGGTGTCAGGTTTTTCCTAACACACAACATTTAAATTACTAAGTCAAATGTGCAAACATTTCAAAATATATTTCAGTAGTTGTGAACGCCCTTTTTTTATATTTGTGTGATGAAAAAATATTTTAATAGGATGAAAACAAATCAGAATACTTTACATGTTGATGTGCAAAAGATGCGTTTCTGAAACCCAATTTTCAGAGATTGTTAATACACTGTATAGTTTTATCAGTAAAGCTGCAAGTTAGTGGAGAGGGTTTTGGACAGTTCTTGGAAAGGTACTGTGTGTAAGTGACATTGTTACCAGATCATGGTTTGGTAGTATATTTATCAAAATTGAGTGTTTAAACAAACAGAGAAATGCTCCTGCCCTGATGGCAATTTTGTTAGTAAACTAAAGTCCTAGGTTATGTGGGCTAGACTTCATGGGTATGTGGGCTAGATTCTTTTGATGCATGCAGCAAACATTAGTCTACTTAATAAAACAAATGAGGTATTTTTGTACTGCAGAAATGCTGAGGTCACATATTTGAAGGTGCAATCATTTGTGAGAATTAACAAAAAGGCGACTCTGTAAACTATTTACCTAGGGTCACACAATTTGAGACCCGTTTACAGGTCAAATACACTGCAGTTAGGTCGAGTAGATTTAAGTTACTCGACCTGCAAGTCTAGTAACATTTTTATGATTTTTTAAGCCCTGATTTGACCATCCAGACTTTTTAGAGCACAGACTGCATCATACTGAGAGAAAGAGTGTGGTACGATTTCTTTTTTTCCTGGAGCAATCCTGCATTTTAAAGACCATTTACAGCAATGATATTTTTGAGGCATCTCGACAAGGCCTGACGAGGGATGGGATGGAAACAAAGGGGCCACTGTGAGTTGCTGTGGTCAGGGGGTGAAGAAGGGGAAGGTGTCCGATTCCTACTATTTCACAGGCTCCTGTAAGAGAAAGGAAGTGCTACTACCTAGCAGAACTAAGATACACTCCTTAACCTCATCAGCTGCTGCAAGGGTGGGGTACAAGACGTTAAGTACAGTTGTTTTGTTTCTACACATGGGCTGAAGAGGTCGGTCTTACTTTGCGACCTGGAAGGTGCTCAAGTTTTCATAAGGCAACTGTCTGCTTTGTCAAATAAAATAAATCACAGCAATGTTTCTCCCTCAGGTGCAACTGGAAGCAAATGGATCTTTACATGTACTACTTACTCCGAGCTCTTCTGGGCCTGGACAGACTGGAAGCAGGTGTAAAGCACGCGTCCTGTCTGAAGGAATCAGAGACATAAATGTTAGGCACACAGCAGCATTAAACACTTCCACCGTGAGACTGGGCATGGACATTTAACTAGAAGGTGGCTAACTTGAGAAACTGAACCTGCAGTAGAGAACCTGGACTAGGGCATGGACATGTTACTGCTACGTGGGAAACATATTTAAAGCCTAAGCATGCAGCAGAGACCCTGGGGTGGGACACGTGCTTGTTATCAGGTGAGAAACACCTTTAGAAACTAAACATGCAACAGAGACCCTGGGATGGGGCACTAGCATGTTAGCATTAGGTGAGAAACCCTGAGAGACTGAACGTGCGCTAGAGCTTGAGACAGGGCCCGGGCATGTTACTACTGTACGAGAAACACCCTGCAAAACGGAATATGCAGTAGAAACCCGATGACAGGGAATGGACATGTTACTATTAGGTAGGAAACACCTTGAAAAATCCATCAGTAAACTTTATCAGTCTATAAATATTCCCATCTTAACCCAGCAGACAATCTATCATAGAATGCTTTCCATAAATTCAGCCTAAGGCAGGCATTTGTACAACTCCTAAGTTTATTTATATTAATGAAAGTTGTGCCACTCATTTCCTGTCCTGCTATCACAGATTGTCAAAACCAAGTTGGAAAAAGACAAATGCAGAAAAGGTCTGGGAGCGATGGCTCATTAAAAATGAAAAGATGAAACTGGAATGGGACTGGCACATGGCCTTTCTGCTAGGAAGACATGGCATTGCGTGACAGTGGACTGGTGGGGCTTTAGAATAGCCAGTTCAGCATGAGATGCTTTGGTATTAACAGCCTTTTGTAAAACTGATCCACATTCATCCTAGTAAGAGGCTAAAGTGGGTCTCACTTGAGGTAACATCTAATGGACAAGTTCTGTGCATTAAAGCTATACTGTGATATGACATGTCCTCAGAAAATCATGATGCACACCCTTCCTGGGATCCCGTACTTTTAATCCAACCTACACAGGTCTGGACATAAACGCATCACATTGTATCTTTCTCCACACCCAATATAGGAGGGCACTATACATTTTCCTTTCTTTGGAGGGGTTACCCAATGCTTCCTGCGTCAAGGGATTTTGGAGGGCAGTGCAAGGTATCATCCCATTTTCATTTCCTAAAAGGAGAGAGAGGTGATTTTGGCTCAGCAGACCCAGAACCTCCAAACACCCTCGCCAGCCCACCACATACACCTGGCCACCTCCCCATCCCTCTGTACTATATATGCACACTAAAGCCTGGTAACCTCTTTGTTCTCCATCACAGAACAGCGAAAAAAAGCACAGCACTAGAGAGCTGGTGAGAATGGTTGTCTATGGAGGATATCAACCATTCATATCCATAATTTTATGCTGCAGAATCATTTGTCGCGTAGCCTACGGGGCCTCAGAGACTAGAGCTGCACTTCACTGATGAGGCCCAAGGAGGCCAAGACATACTTGGGGCTGCTTGTGTCCACTTTCAAAGTGAATGTGGCCTATATATCTGCATTTTCCTTATAGGTCATGTCCCTCAGGGTCCAAACTGATACCACTTCATTAGTTCATGTCTGTTATATCATAGGGAGCAATTCAAGATAGGATTTTGGCTCAGAGCTAGAGGAAGCCCCAAAACTTTATGCAAGCCTTTCCAAGCATAACAATCTGATTATCTAACAATCATCGTCTCCATCTCCACTGTAACTACAGTAATCTCAGCATAACATTGAGTATTCCTTTTCCTACCATTTCCTTCCAGAATGTGTGTTATTCTCCTCAGCTCCTTGCACTGCCTTTACTACACACCTTGGTGTTTTTGTCCTCGATGAAGCACGAAAAGATGAGACCCACAAAGCCCTGGTCCATCATCTGGTACATGGCCTGGGTGCGCACGTCTAAGAATCAAAAGAGAAGCACGGAAGAACTCAAGTTAGTGGAGATGACACAATTCACGGTGAGAAAGAAGCACTGAAGTACTGCAGGGCAATATTACATTGTTTGGAGATTTTACACATAACGCACATCAACAGCTCCGTTTATACATTACATATAGGAAAAGGAAGACCATGAAACACCACCGGCAGATCACATGATATAAGTTACACAACACGCAAGCAAGAGAAGTTTCCGCAATGTGGCAAATACAGGCTAATTAATAGTAAGATGTGGCAGAGTCGGTGGCTGTAGTGTCCTGTTTTGTTAGTTTCACTAACACTGATACAAAAGGGATTCCCGCATAATACTAAGGTTAATCAAGAAATAAAAAGGTATATACTTCCACCATATTAGATTGAAAATGTTATACACCAAATAAAAATTTAAAAAAAAAAAAAAAAAAAAAAAAATGAATAATAATATATCAAGATTTTGGGCCTCATTACGAGGCTGGCGGTCTTGAGACCACCAGCCACGTGGTGGTGGTCGTCACCGCCGCTGCCGTGGGGGTCGGATCCGCTACATTAAGATCACCACCGGGATCCATGATCCCGACGGGCTGGCGGTGGCGGAGATCACAATCAGCCAGGGTGGCACTGCATGCAGCACCGCTCTGCTGATTACGACCCTGTTCTCTGCCACCCTTTTCATGCCAGTTTGAACACCATGAAAAGGCTGGCAGAAAACAGGTGCACCTGCAATGGGCAGTGCAGGATTCCCCATGCCCACTACCATCGCAATGTTCATTGTCTGCTGTGTAGACAGTGAAAGTTGCAAAGCTGCTGGTGCCCCCTGCGGGTGGCAGCATTGCCGCGGGGTCGATTACGAACCGGCAACAATGCTGCCGTCTGTTTACCGCTAGGCTGGCGGGTAGAAGAAACCTTGGTTTGGTGCCAGACTGGGATCCGAAAAACTCAAAAGCAGTACTTCTATGTGCCGGTGTAAGGAAATGCCTCCTTGGCATGGTTGCCCCCTGACTTTTTGCCTTTGCTGATGCTATGTTTACAATTGAAAGTGTGCTGAGGCCTGCTAACCAGGCCCCAGCACCAGTGTTCTTTCCCTAACCTGTACTTTTGTATCCACAATTGGCAGACCCTGGCATCCAGATAAGTCCCTTGTAACTGGTACTTCTAGTACCAAGGGCCCTGATGCCAAGGAAGGTCTCTAAGGGCTGCAGCATGTCTTATGCCACCCTGGAGACCCCTCACTCAGCACAGACACACTGCTTACCAGCTTGTGTGTGCTAATGAGAACAAAACGAGTAAGTCGACATGGCACTCCCCTCAGGGTGCCATGCCAGCCTCTCACTGCCTATGCAAGTATAGGTCAGTCACCCCTCTAGCAGGCCTTACAGCCCTAAGGCAGGGTGCACTATACCATAGGTGAGGGTACCAGTGCATGAGCATGGTACCCCTACAGTGTCTAAACAAAACCTTAGACATTGTAAGTGCAGGGTAGCCATAAGAGTATATGGTCTGGGAGTTTGTCAAACACGAACTCCACAGCACCATAATGGCTACACTGAAAACTGGGAAGTTTGGTATCAAACTTCTCAGCACAATAAATGCACACTGATGCCAGTGTACATTTTATTGCAAAACACACCCCAGAGGGCACCTTAGAGGTGCCCCCTGAAACTTAACCGACTGTCTGTGTAGGCTGACTAGTTCCAGCAGGCTGCCACACTAGAGACATGTTGCTGGCCCCATGGGGAGAGTGCCTTTGTCACTCTGAGGCCAGTAACAAAGCCTGCACTGGGTGGAGATGCTAACACCTCCCCCAGGCAGGAGCTGTGACACCTGGCGGTGAGCCTCAAAGGCTCACCCCTTTGTCACAGCCCAGCAGGGCACTCCAGCTTAGTGGAGTTGCCCGCCCCCTCCGGCCACGGCCCCCACTTTTGGCGGCAAGGCTGGAGGGAACAAAGAAAGCAACAAGGAGGAGTCACTGGCCAGTCAGGACAGCCCCTAAGGTGTCCTGAGCTGAGGTGACTCTAACTTTTAGAAATCCTCCATCTTGCAGATGGAGGATTCCCCCAATAGGATTAGGGATGTGACCCCCTCCCCTTGGGAGGAGGCACAAAGAGGGTGTACCCACCCTCAGGGCTAGTAGCCATTGGCTACTAACCCCCCAGACCTAAACACGCCCTTAAATTTAGTATTTAAGGGCTACCCTGAACCCTAGAAAATTAGATTCCTGCAACTACAAGAAGAAGGACTGCCTAGCTGAAAACCCCTGCAGAGGAATACCAGAAGACAACAACTGCCTTGGCTCCAGAAACTCACCGGCCTGTCTCCTGCCTTCCAAAGAACTCTGCTCCAGCGACGCCTTCCAAGGGACCAGCGACCTCTGAATCCTCTGAGGACTGCCCTGCTTCGAAAAAGACAAGAAACTCCTGAGGACAGCGGACCTGCTCCAAAAAGACTGCAACTTTGTTTCAAGGAGCAGCTTTAAAGACCCTGCAATCTCCCCGCAAGAAGCGTGAGACTTGCAACACTGCACCCGGCGACCCCGACTCGGCTGGTGGAGAACCAACACCTCAGGGAGGACCCCCGGACTACTCTACGACTGTGAGTACCAAAACCTGTCCCCCCTGAGCCCCCACAGCGCCGCCTGCAGAGGGAATCCCGAGGCTTCCCCTCACCGCGACTCTCTGAAACCTAAGTCCCGACGCCTGGAAAAGACCCTGCACCCGCAGCCCCCAGGACCTGAAGGACCGGACTTTCACTGCAGAAGTGACCCCCAGGAGTCCCTCTCCCTTGCCCAAGTGGAGGTTTCCCCGAGGAAGCCCCCCCTTGCCTGCCTGCAGCGCTGAAGAGATCCGTTGATCTCTCATAGACTAACATTGAAAACCCGACGCTTGTTTCTACACTGCACCCGGCCGCCCCCGCGCTGCTGAGGGTGAAATTTCTGTGTGGGCTTGTGTCCCCCCCGGTGCCCTACAAAACCCCCCTGGTCTGCCCTCCGAAGACGCGGGTACTTACCTGCAAGCAGACCGGAACCGGGGCACCCCCTTCTCTCCATTCTAGCCTATGCGTTTTGGGCACCACTTTGAACTCTGCACCTGACTGGCCCTGAGCTGCTGGTGTGGTGACTTTGGGGTTGCTCTGAACCCCCAACGGTGGGCTACCTTGGACCAAGAACTGAACCCTGTAAGTGTCTTACTTACCTGGTAAAACTAACAAAAACTTACCTCCCCCAGGAACTGTGAAAATTGCACTAAGTGTCCACTTTTAAAGTAGCTATTTGTCAATAACTTGAAAAGTATACATGCAATTGAAATGATTCAAAGTTCCTAATGTACTTACCTGCAATACCTTTCAAACAAGATATTACATGTTAAATTTGAACCTGTGGTTCTTAAAATAAACTAAGAAAAGATATTTTTCTATAACAAAAACTATTGGCTGGATTTGTCTGAGTGTGTGTACCTCATTTATTGTCTGTGTATGTACAACAAATGCTTAACACTACTCCTTGGATAAGCCTACTGCTCGACCACACTACCACAAAATAGAGCATTAGTATTATCTATTTTTACCATTATTTTACCTCTAAGGGGAACCCTTGGATTCTGTGCATGCTATTCCTTACTTTGAAATAGCACATACAGAGCCAACTTCCTACAGCCGGTATGTGATACCATGCAGCTCGGTGTCACAGTTCCACTTTGGAAGGGACGAACAAAGGTGCATAAGAGCACCACCCAGATACGCCGACATTGGTTCCTCTGTTTACATACCTTCAGATGAGGAAATTCTGATCCTTTAGTCTACAACAAGATTTTTCTACTTTTTACAAAAATGTACCTGTGTGTAAGGAAAATTTCCCCACCTAAAACAACAGGCTTCACACCTTTTAGGGACTGTGGCAAACAGATGTGTATGGCAGATCCCCACCAGGTATTCCTCTGGTGCCTTGGCTTGGAGCAATACTCCTTGGACTCAGACCACTGCACCAAGCTCCACCACAGGGCCATACGGAACTGTGAAGTGAAGCTCTATATCACAAAACACTGCAAGGCTCTGGGCTATGACTGGTCAAAGTCAAAATGAACCTCCTGTTCCTCTCCTGAAGTTGTTCCTGTGGCAGGTCTTCATCACATTTGGAGTCTTCAGATAAGTCAAAGAAACACAAGAAGTTTGGCAAGAATCTAACACAATTCACGCTGAAAACACAAGAAATTCAGCGTGATCGTACCCTTCTTGCTATTCTCAATCTCCAAAGAAGGAAAGAGGAAGTGAACGTGGCACCCAGTTTCACCCCTTAACTTCTGAGGAGCCAATTCAGAGTTTGGTCCGATGCACCTCGATTTTCAGGGTGCATCCGCGGCACTGCAGGAATATGAAGTCTATAGGGAGGCCATGCTGTACATTTGTGGCACACTTTTTGCTCCATCTTGCAGGACTGGGTCCCCCATGATCAGCAGGGACCGCCAGGCAGGCTTCGGCCAGGGGGTTCAACCTGGGCACCATCTGCGTCTCTCAAACCTGCCTCAGGTTATACACTGGCTTCAGTGCTGCTTTCAGTCCCAGAGGCACAACTTGCAGCGGTGCCTTCAACAGACACTGGAGGATCATCCACAACTTTTAGTAGCCTTCGACTGAGAGCTGAACTTCTCTCGACCAAAGCTTAGGCCGTGCTCCGAACCCACTGGAGCAGAACTCATTGGCAATCCTTCAGCCCTGCCAGGCACCTACCGAACCTCTCCTGCCCTTTAGTGAGGCCCTCATATGTGCAATCGGGCAAAATAATGTTCTGTCCCACTGGTCAATACACAAGTCGCCTGCCGCGACGGTCCAGCTTCGGCACCCCTGACTTTCTCACTCAACAACCAATGCCATAAGTTTGGTTATTCACCATCAAAGTCTAAACGCCTTCCCTGCAACATCTTGACTGCAAACCAAAATTACAGAAACCTTTGGCAAGTGCAGGATTCCTTTCGCCACCCTTCCCTATGTTCATCAAATGCTAGCTACCTCCTTGGTCACTACATGCATGCACTATAGGACATGGTGTTTCAGATCTTACCCTTGATCAGAGACGACCGATGGGCATTGTAAGGAAATGCTTCTTTTAGTATGGTCACTCCCAAGTTTTTTGACTGAAGCTGCTGTTTTTTTTTCCATGGCTGTGCACCCTCCTGGGGTTTGCATTCTAGAAGCAATAATGAATCTCCCTTGGAGTGAAGAAGTCACTCCCCTGCATCTGCAGGCACCTCAAGACGACAACTAGCTGGTGGATCCTGCTGTCCCATGGACATCAAAAGGCTCTCAACACAGGTGGTGGTTCTGTGGTCCTCTTCAGGTCCCTCTTATCTTCTGATCCACTTGGGAGACTGTGGGACCCTGCTGCAGCCACTGGAAGGAAGCCCGTGCACTGTGACTGTTGCGCTTGCCAAGGCCCGTTTGCTCTTCCTCCAAGGAGATCTTCAGGCTGCAAAAAGCCCCAACCTCCAGCACTCTGCAACTCCAAAATCTGCTTCCACTCTGCACCCCCTGCGACGTGGGACTCCCGTTTTGTTGTGCTATTGAGGCCTCTCTGCGACTCCCTCTGCCAGCTGCCAGTGTGTCGCTTGTGGGGGGGGGATCCATCAACTTCAGCTGTCTTTCCTTCCTGCTGAAGGACTGACCTGACTCCTTGCCAAGATCCGAGTCACTAGGGCCTTATTGGTCACCAAAAACAGACAACTTACCTTGCACCTACTATTTGCATTTGCCAGGGCTTTTTGGTGGCCCTGCTGGTCACTGACCATCCTGCACTCCGGGAATCGACGTGGGACAGCTCGTGGGTGACTGCTAGGCTCTCCTACATCCCCCTGGACTCCGCAGCTGGAATTCTCCTTGACCATCCTGCAGGAACTTCACCGCCAAGAGGGTGGGCATTGCCTACCTGCACCGCTTGGACATTTCTGAGGGGTCTGGACACTGTCCCCTCCTTATTCAGGTTCCTCTCATCTGGAATTCACCTTTGGTTTCCCCCGACCTCGTCCATGGCTCGTGAAAGAAGCTGGACAACCTAGGCTTCCATTGACTCCAACAAGGGTTTCTGATGCCACATCACCCCTATGCACCTGGGCTCCCGGGTGTGGGTACTCCGGTCTTCTGGATATCTACGGGTGGGATCACTCTCCAACCTTCTTTGAGCCTTTTGTTTCCTTCAGGTCCACTGGGAAGGGTCCTGAATCCATAAAAATTAAACTGCAATGGTCCTGTGTTTGCCTATGGGACACACAACCCGATAACTCTGCGCCTGTGAGATAACAGTTACCTCTGGTATTTTCTTACTACCCCAGCCCCTGGGGTCCTAACACACTTACCTTGGTTGGGCATCTCCATTCTTAACCACTCTTAGTATATGATTTGGTCTCCCCCACGACCCCATGTATTCCTATGCTATTTCTGATTGTTTCTAAGTATATATTTTGTGTGTAGCTATCTCAAACTGGAGATACACCAATATTAGTATAGTCTATAGTGTTGTATTAAAGAAACCTTTATTTTTGCAACACCTGTTGTGGTTCTTTCTTGTGTACAGTTACTGACTGACTATTGTGGTATTGCAAGTGCCTTACACTCCTCCTAGATAAGCTTTAGCTGCTCACCAAAGCTGCCCCTGGAGAACTCCTGCTATCTGGACACAATCACTAAGGGTTGGCTGGACTCAGTATCGGGTGCCACACCATAGGTGTAAACCATAAACTGAGCCAGCCTCCTACAGGGCCCACACCATAGGTGGGCACCATAAACTAAGCCAGCCTCCTACAAGGCCTACTGAGTCCTAAGGCAGGGTGCAACATATGACATGGGCAGGACATGTAGTTTACACGCCCTGAAAATAAACACACAAACAATTTTTACTGTGGAAAGACTTGGTCGCCCATTTGGCGAGTACAGGGTTACACACTGGCCCCTCTGCTGTGCCAGCTCCTGAAAGCGCAACCAAAGTGGCCACTCCAAGGTATTGAACAACTCATTACATTAAGCCCGACTTTTATCTCGAGATGAAACTAATGTAACTTGTTGCAGTGTGCGGCTTTTACAAAGCCGCCACTTTGTTGCCTTTAACATCCTTGTGCCTTCCCGGACACATGGAGCCTGTTCCACAGCTTTTTGCCCTCCCGGAGAGACGTGCCAGTGTCTAAGGAAGGAAAACAATGAAGGACTGCAGACGAAGGAGGTGTCACCTCTCCCTGCATGAAGTCACTTAGGTGTTAGCCCCAAAAGACAGGCTTAAAAGAAGAAGCTGCCTTTGAAGGGCAGATGTGTGACACCGGGAAGGAGGGCTGCCCCATTGTTTAGGCAGACATGCTGGCACGGGGAGCAGAGAGGGGAAACCAGTTACCAAATCGGTTTCCCCAGGGGCATTTAGCCCCGAGGTAACCACTCCCTAGGGGTGGGCTAGGGAGGTCTGAACACCGCGAGAGGGGTATCGCCATCTTGGGAGTGGGCAGAATGGTGCATCCTGGAACAGCCAGATGCCACTTTACACAGATAGTGGTCATCAGGTGGGAGGAAACCTGGTAGGCCATTCTCTACCAACCGCATATTGCCTAGAGGGCATTTTCCGAGCATAAGAGGGGCACCCCTGGCACCACCCAGACCTCAGATCTCAACAGAATTGGAAGAAGTACTGAAGGACAGCCTTCTGAAGAAAGACAGCCCTGCTGCACCCAAGGACAAGCAAAGAGACTGCACTTTCGAAGACTGCACCTGGTGGCTAGTGAAGAGAGGGACTGTACCTGCAGGGTCCTGCTCAAGAGTAAGCTGTCTCTGGAGCACAGTCCAGCCAATGGAACTCCATGGGCCAGCCAACTGGTCTCCTGTTCAGAGCACGGGGACACAACAGCTGAAGAAGTCTGCTGGGGCAAGCTGATGGCCCAAAGTTTTCATGCAACTCCCATACCACTGTGCAGTACCAAGGACCAAGACCTGACACACAGAATTGCACCCGATTTCTCCAAGCAAAGGAGTGCTGTCTGAGAGTTGCTGGGCTCTTTAGAATGTGAGTTACTGACCCAGGAAGGTTTGTCTTGAGACCACGACACCAGGTGACTTGTAGTCAAAGAGCAACTGGACTTCGGCCAGACCGGAGAGCACTTCATGGGACGTCGACCCTACAACCAGGACCCCCTCACCATCTTTGTGGACCAAGGAACCCCCATAGGAAGACCCACGTCGACTGTCACAGTATCCTTAGAGTATCTTCAGTGTCCTTCATCCCTTGAATCAGGATCACTCCCTAGGAAACCATTGCAACATGGATAAAGTGCCTGGAACTGCTGGAAGACTGCTTCTCCTCTGGAGGTAAGTGTTTCTAAGGATCTTGCTAGTCCCCCTGACTAGCAACCTGCTGGTGTTAGTCACCCCAAGTACTTGTAACTGACCGCATTGACATTTAAAAATGTTTTCAAGGAAAACGTGGGTGTATGAGATTTGTTGACTTTGCCAAGGCTCGATTGTGGTTGACTGAAATTGCATTGATGTATTATTGCTTGTAAAATCTATATCACGGGAACCCCCCGGTGGAGCTTTTTCATTCTAGTGTCTAAAATCTTATAAAAATATAGTCTGTTTTTAAACTGATGTTGTATTTCCAAAGTGCCATGTCGATTTCTCCTTCAATCGTTTTGGTGTTGTTTAAAAGCTTAGAACTTGTTCCTCCGTGTAAGCTTTGCTGCTCAGTGCCACAGCTACCCAGGGCTGAGCTGAGGGGTTGACAGACGAAACCAGGGTCCTAAAGGGTTTGGTAGGTTTATTACACGGCGAGGATGCACAACCACACCATAAAATAGACCCTATTTCCTCACAGGCAACTTCAGCTCAAACCATTCAGGTCGGCAGGTATGCCGCAAAAATGTTAATCCAATCGACCTGGACACAGCCGATTACCTAGGGTGGGCAATCGCACAAGGGTGGTGCTTTGGTGCCATGCTTGATGAGGTCTACAGGCTTCTCCCTGGATGTCCAGATACCTTTAATGGACACACCATTGGTGGCTCTAGTCTCTTTGGTAAGAAGGTGGATCGGGCCCTAGTGTGCTTTGAAGACAGCTGCACTACAACATCAGGGGCAACACATAACCCCTGCACCGCCAACAAACAACTTCGAAAAACGCTTTAGTGTGACCTTTGCGACATGCAGCCTCCGTAAAGGAGACAGAATAAGCCACTTCTTCCAGAGGTGGCAAGACATCACTGCTGATAGATAGGCCCTCCAAATTGTCCAACAGGTCTATGCTCTTCCATTTCTTCCTAACCTGTTGCACCATTCACCCCATCAGAGTGGCTAGCGGACAACCACATGTCCATTTTTCAGAAGAAAGCGCACGCCCTTTTTGCAATAGGAGCCAAAAGGCATTGGACCATGCTACGAGAAGCCTAACTAGGTGCTATTCATGCAGCTTCCCTGTGCCGAAGGATGGAGGCCTGTTTATTTTAGCTCTTGGTTCTTGTAGTGCCTTCCTGTGGAACAACAAATTCAAGATGGTTACGCTAGCTGAGGTTCCATTTGCCCTGGATACTGGATGGTAGCACTGGACATGCAGACGCTTATTTCTATATTTCCATATCCAAGTCCCCCAGCCCCAAGCTAGCTATCTACAGTTCATAGTGGGTTAGGACCATTTTCAGTTTGCCGTGCTCCCTTCTGGATTACCAGTGCCCCACGGGTGTTCACAAAGGTGATGGCGGTGTTTGCAGCACACCTACAGAGTCTGGGGTTCTAGTTTTACTCAGCTTTGATGACTGGCGGTTGAAGGCAGGATTGTACCAGGCAGTTGTAAACTATCTCCACAGGACAACAAACCTTCTAACATTGCTAAGGTTCATTATCAATGTGCCAAAGAGACACCTTGCTCCTTCGCAGATGCTCCTACTCAGCAGAGCCAACTGAATGCATTTCAACTGTATGCTTTCCCCCCGGAAGCGGCGCATCCAGGACATTTGGGCTATGATCCTGATGTTTCAGGTGTTGTCCTGGATATCAGTGAGGATGAGACTAGGGTTATTGGGAGTGCTGGCTCCTACAGCCGCTGGACAAACGTCAGATAGCAACTCCAGGCTCTGAGGTGGGATTTTAAGTTGGGGCAGCTCCAGAGGAAACTATCAGATGCCATCCAGGTTTCTGGAAGAGACTGCAACAGATCTACAGAGGTGGCTGCTCAATCACGAATGGATCAGCAGCAGATCCCTCTCCTTGCCCTACCCAGAGCTGATGGTGATGATGGATTCATTGCTGCTGGATTGGGAAGACCGTCTCGGAGAGCTGAAGATTAGAGGACTCTAGTATCTGGCAGAAACTTGTCAGCTCATCATGTATACGAGTTTCAAGCACTTTTGGCCCAGTCATCGTATACTAGCCTTTTGCCAAATGTATGTTAAGGATTTGAGCTGTGCTCCTATAATGCCAGCTTTTCATGTTGGACATGCTATCAGCCTTCTGGCATGCTTTGCCCCACCTCACCCCTCAACAGAGGAGGAGAAACTCAATTGTCTGGATCCCAAAGGAACACTAAGTATCTACACTATTCGCACCAGAGACCACTGTGGGGGCGATCAGCTCTTTGTGGTCTTCATGAGGGCTAGGAATGAGAAGACGGTGCAGAAAAAAACATCTCACAGTGGGTAGTCCTTTCATTAAACTCTGCTACATGCTGGCTAAGAAGCAGCAACCTGAATGTCTACAGGCTCATTCCATTTGAGCCAAAGCTGCTTCTTCTGTGTTGGCACGCTCACGGTCTCCCCATGATATCTGTTAGCCTGCTTCCTTGGCATTAGTGCACACCTTCATGAAGCACTATTGCCTTTCCACTCAGGTCCATCAGGATGGGAATTTTGCATGTTAGAGCCTGCGTGACTTTTTGATCTGAGCCATCCGACAAACCCACCAGCCGGGGAGGTACTGCTTTGATATCTATTTACAATGTGAGGAATCTGCAGTTAGAAGAATCCACTAGAAGAACAAGATACTGACCTTGGGCAACAATCTTTTAGAGGATGCTCTAACCGCATATTCCTCACCATCCTCCCATCTCCCCGTTCTGCGGTATGGACTCTTTTCTCTAAAAAGGTTACAATATAGAGATCTGTACACTGGTTACACCAATTTGCTGGTGGGTTCTGTATATGAGGGTACAGACAACCGTATTAAAGGAACTAGCATCAGGTCAAGTAGATGGTGCTCTTAGGTTTGTCACTGCTGGAGCAGAGCCACACTGTGCCACCTACTGGCACGCAGCAGTACTGCTTTTGAGTTTGATACCTGGGGAATGTTCATAAGGCAAGGAATCTGCAGTTAGATAGAATATTCACCACCAGGAAGATGGTTACGAAAGACAGGTAACTTGTCCATTAACACTGTCTTGTCTAACTCTAAGAGGAAATCAGTGCGGGTTGCAAGAAGTGTGCACATGTTGGTGTGTTTTCTACAGAACATACCATTGTAGCTGCGCTCACCTGAAACTAAGCTTACTTGTACGCACCTCTTGTAATAAAAAAAAGTGTCCAACTTCTATTGTGAATATCCAAGTTATGTTTTACAATGGGTATTAGGTTTGGAGGTTACTTATTATCCACATGCAGAAGTACCTGTTGCTCTGAGAACAGGGTCTCTCGTTTGATTACAAAGTTGCCTGAGTAAGACAATATATTTTCATGACAAAAAAGAAATCAATTTCCACTACTATAATTAAATTTAAATAGTTTTTTTTTTTATGATGGAGACATAAGCGCTTCTTCAGTCTAGTAACTGAGGTCATTAATACACTCTCGGCAACAGAGTTCACTTCATTAGTATTTATTTAATACCGGAAGAGATCTACCAACAACTGAAACGTAACCTGTTGACTACTGTCCAGTGTCTGCCACGGTCTTCTACCAAGGGTGCCCCTCTTCTTTTAGTAACTTCTGATCAGCGAAGTGTGACGCACCCACATTTAGGCAGAAAATTCAATAAGTGTAATTCCAGTGACTGTCTCAGTGTTAAGAAGGCACCTACATGTCACTGAAAGAAGGTTCTGTTCCTTACTACAGCCGCAGCCGCACCCACGTGTTCCTTTCACTCCCGTTTCGTTACTTGCAGTGTGGAGGTCTAAAGATGTCTGCCACTGATGAGGCTTATGAACAGTGTGATGGGGAGGCAGGGAGATGGGGACAGAGCTAATGGGTAAATTATTCACGCAAAATGTGCAGTCCTAGTTCTGGATACTTCTTGAAAGTGCATACATTGGATGGTTACTGGTAGGCTGAGGTAGTCGCGTGACCGTAAAGCCACTTTGATTAATTATTTCTATATCAATAGCCTTGAGGTTCTGTGAAAACCATGCAGCTCATCTAGGGACTTACCTATCTGGGACGCCCAGAGATGACATGAAGATGGGAGCAACACTGTTACATTTACTTACCAACATGGGACGGCCAAACAGTGATGTGTGGATGGGAGTGATACCATCCCACAACCCTCATGGGACGGCCCGTCATTTCAGCTAATCTGTGAGCCAGTAAAGGTTTTACAACACTTTCCAGTGAGCCTAGCATTTTTTGCAGGATTATTGAAAAAAAAACATTATTGCGTGCCAGATCAGACATGATAAGCAGTATCTCCACTACACCCTGAACTAAGATTTCTACACACCAACTAGATCAAAGGCTGTTCCATTCCAATGCACTGCATCACGATTCCTGGACCAGGTAGATTCATACATTTGACACCATTTATGGTAGTGTGCTAATAAGTCTTGCCCAGAAAACTCTCCTGCCCCCACTGCAAGGACAGCATATCTCTTGCGCATCACTCAACTAGCAGACTACAGCCTCATGATACAGTAAGTTTCGCTTCACGGGGCAGGCAGGCCATCAGTGTTTTGAAGACTGTGTCTGGACGGTCTATCCTCGAGGTTGGTCCACTCCACCCCCTTCTTTAACAGCAAACATGAACTGCAACCGAGGATGAAACATGACAAAAGAAGCCTTTCAAGCCACCTTTGCTTCAATTATGCTGTACAGCATATGGTCATCAGTGAAGGCTTCCTTCCAGCCAATCTGAAAAACGTACCCCATTTGTCTCTTTTGTTTTCTAGTTTGCCACTCCTTGTACTGTCATATGTCACACATCTAAGGGAAGTTGCCTGGTGTGTGTGTGTGAGCATAACTCTAGAGAACATTTTACCGTAATCCAAGCTTTCATAATCCACATTGATTGTATTCAACAAGACAAAGGAACTCACATTGGTAAAACCAATCTACTGTAAACACAATCTGTCATTTTCCAAACATTGTACAATTTTCTTGAAAAAAAAAAAGACATGATTATATTGATTATCCCGTTGATAGGGCCATGTAGTCTAACACATACTAGCCTGCTACCTTCAAAGACCCTGGGAGTACTACCCCTGACCACATATGGACCAGAGACCTTTCCCAGGGAACATTACCCCTGAAGAGATGGACCAAAGGAGCCTTCCGCAGGGAATACTACCCCTGACCACATGTGGACTACGGAGGCCTTTCCTTGAGGTCACGTACAAGTAGTGATTTCTGCACAGTATCCTCTGCCAGCAGAGTTGTTTAATACTGAAAAAGCTGACTAATACTACCTGGACCTCCGTTTTAGTATTTGTCCCTCAAAGTCAAGGAATCAAAGATTATGCTATGAGATTGCAGGTATCAGAAAGAATGAAAAATGAAAAGGTACAGCACATTCAAAACGTACGGACTTGTGAATGCCAGACCGTCAAACAAAATTACTTAAAAGTTACAGTTATAAATAGGATACACCACGAAAGGCAGACGCTGTTCTCAACTTTTGGGGCAGAGATACAACCCCAAATTTACATAGTATCTACATGCTGGGCTCTTACAGCCAATGGTACTCCATACAGCATTTGCCATCAGTGTCTCCGAAAATGGAACAGAGGTGGCAAACAAAAAAAAAAATCAAATTAGCATGTTTCCAGATCCTACACATCAGGGATTCCTCTAAAAGTAATACAATTCAACCAACCAGAAGTTCACCTAACAAAATCCCACCACACAAACAACAATGGTCCAATTTTAACAAGTCACAAGTTTTGGTGTCTGCTTTCACGGGCATGGACCCAGTAACTGATGTCCGTTCACTTCAGAGGGCAGATAAAGACCCAACCGGCCGCTCAGGAAAGTCCAGGTCTTGAGATTCTTCTGAAGTTAAGGAGGGTGTGTGCGGAGAGGGGGTGGGGTTCATTCCAGTTCTTGCCACTAGGTGGGAGAAGGAGTGCCCTCTGCAGCAGCTGCATCAAATTCTCTGGATCTGGCCGAGGGAGAGGGGTTGACGAGCAGAGCTCCCCAGTTGGCTGGTGGTAGGAAAGTCTGCAGTTGTTTATCTTGGGTCTGGTGATGTGGAGGGCCTTGTAGGCGATGGTGAGAAGTTTGAATTTGCACATCTTGTGCACAGGCAGCCAGTGTAGACCCTGAGGTGGGGGGTGTTGTGAGTTCTTCTAGGAAGGTCTAGGATGAGTTTTGCTGCTGTGTTCTGGATGTCTGGTGGCAGTGGAGGAGCTGGGTGGGGAGTCAGACGTAGAGTGCGTTTCTATAGTCAAGTCTGTTGGTGATGAAGGTTTGGGTGACCTTTTTTGTAGTTTTGATGGGGATCCATTTGAAAATCGTCTTCTCCATGTTCAGCTTCAAGCAGTTGGATTTCATCCAGTCTGCGACGTGGGTCATGGCTTTGCTAAAGTTGTCTCTGGGGGTGGTGTGGTCTTCGGCAAGGGACAGTAATAGTTGGGTATCATTGGCATAAGAGATGATTGTGAGTCCATGGGAACGAACAATCTCGGCCAGCAGCGTCACAGACTTCGAAGAGGGTGGGACTGAGAGAGGATCCCTGGGGGATGCAGCGTATGTTGCTTTTGGGTTCTAAGGTGGGCACTCTTGAGTGTGGACCACGATGAAGGCGTGGATCTATTTGAGGGTGTTGCCGCAGATCCCAATGTGATTAGGTCTGACAGTGAGGGTGAAAAGGGAGAATGTGTTGAACGCGACAGAGCGGTCTGAGAGGATTAGAGCTTTCTCTCCGTGATCAAGGAGGGACCTGATGTCACCTGATGCAGTGATAAGGGCGGTCTCAGTGCTATGGTTGGCACGGGAACAGTATTAGGAGGAGTCCAGTAGGTTGTGTTTTTCCAGGTGTTCGGAGAGTTAATTGCTAATGGCTTTTTCCAGGTCCTTGGCAGGGAAAGAAAGCAGAGAGGTGGAGTGGTATTTTTTTTTGTTCCCAGGGTGTTGGCACAATGTTTCTTTAGGAGTGGCTCGACCTCTGCTTGTTTCCATGCTTTGGGGATGGTGGCACTCCCGATGGAGGTGTTGAGGATGGGGGGAGAGGATGCTGCTGATTTCCTTCTAGCCCAGGATGGATAGAGGCCTCCAGTGCGTGATGAGGTGGACGAGGAAGTCCTTGAATGGGGTCAGAAGGTGTTTGATGCTGGTGGGTTGAGGCTGAAAGTTGCTTTAAAATGTGAAGTCACTCACCCATAAACTTGCAAAAGCATAGACTGAGAAATTATGAAACGCACATTTTGCAGGTGACTAAGGTTTAGGCACCTAGGTATAAGGAATCACATTCAATTTGTGCAGTGCAGCTACCAATTATTGGATGCAAAAAACACCATGTTACACACTTTTCTCCACTTCTACAGCAGGATTTTCTTGCTGCTCCTGGCTGCCAACTCCTCTGTCAAGTGCATAGTGCCCATGAACTTTGATCGCATTTTGAAAGCGCATAGCACTTTGTGTCCAAAAGTGCCTAGCTGCACAGTCACAATAATCCTTGAACAGTTTTGCTTTGCTTCTTTTTTTATGTTATTGTAACTGCACTTCAGTTTGCCTTATTAATGCACGTTGCAAGGCAAAGTATTTTTACCACGTAGGTTGATCCTTCTCAGCCTTTCATTTCAGAGGTTTGATTTTCTATTTAAATTCATTGTCTGTTACCAGCGATGTTCTGCCTCTTCCCCCCTTTTTGCTGTTTTGTAACTTTCATACCACTCCCACTCCCACTGCTTTCCATACTTATTTCCTACTCACTTCACATGTATTATTCTTAGAAAATAACTATTTCCAAAGAAATCTCTGCATCCTGGCAGACTTAGTGTTTGAGGAAAAACCATTAAGTAAATAGGTGCGGCCTCCCGTTGGGTAACTGCTGCCAGTCCTTACATCATACAATGGAAGAGGGCTTGGAGGCTATTTTTGCTGCTTAGACTGCATCGGAGGGACAAGGTCAATCATCAGAATACAAAAGTGTTTTGGTTTCTTTTGAAATGGTGGTGTTCTATTAGATGTGGGCTCTTCAAGAGAATCTGAAGAACATGGCGACGCAGCACTGGAAGAAGTTGTGATTTCTCTTCACAAGCACAACTTGGGTCGCTGAGAGCCATGGATCAAAGCACTATCCAGAGTATACACAATTGCAAGGGTGGTCAGCCTGGCATCTCCATAATATATTTCAGGGTGCAATCCATCCTTTCATTGGAGTAATATTTGCAAATTGTGTGCCATTAACTACTTTAAAATTGTTGTGAACGACATGTTTCTTGGGAACATTGTGCAGCAAAGGTTTTCTGTGATTTATACTCCAGAGAAGAATATAAAGGTCAAGGATTTATTGATCCTTTTCAAAGGGTGCCTGCTGTTCAGGCAGTACAAACCACGTACAACAGCTCGGTAAGGCATCAAGATGTTTATGCTGTGCAAGGGTTCCACTGGCAACGCATATAGCCTAAGACATTACACTGGAGAGGACACCAGTATAAATCCTGCTGGTTGTCCTTCGTTAGGGACCAGCAAGAAGATTTTGTGGGATCTGGCTCAATCTCTCCTTCAAAGCGGTTATAAGCCATACATAGACCATTTCTATACGATGTACAGTTAGCTGTACAATGTTGGCTCTGTGGCACGTGGGACAATGAGAAGACAATGCTAAGGATTTCCTCAAGAGCTTATTTGTAAGAAGCTCCAAAAAAGATCAGTGATGTGCTTTGCATTGCACTGAACTACTGGCTGTGAAAAGTCTCTGAAATATCGGAGTTACACGTGCTCCTCACAATTCATAACAGAACTTCTCCTGTCACATCTTGGTGCCAGTTGGCAGACATAAATAAGTCCAACTGTATAAATGATTATAACAAGTACAAAGGTGGAGTTGATAAAACTGAACAGCTACTTCAACCAACTTGTAAAACTTGCCCATGGTACAAGAAGATGTCTAGTCTCCTGGTTAATTTGGTAAAGTACAATGCATATGTTGTCTATCCTCAGACTACTACTGGAAGGCTGATGCACAACCTTGATTTTGAGAGGGCCATTATCTTATCATTAGTCTCACTGCTGTAGGAGCTGCGGCCTCCGGGTTCATCTACTGTGGAGAAAACTGGAATGCTGAAGGATCTACACTTTGCTGACAGCATTGCTGCAACAGAGAATTAACCACTTAGAAATCCAGAGTGTCTACTCTGCAGGGAATGAGGTGAGAGGCCCTAAACTACTGTTCCCAGTGTACAGTTAGGTCAGGCCAATGCTTCACTGTGCAGCACACTAAGTAAACTTTTGATCTGAAAAGTAATAGCGCTCATGGGCTACTTTACCTGCCTATGCTACTATATAGTATATAGATGAAAAATCTTAGGAATAGTTTCCACACAAAAAACTGCCATAATCCAGAACTGTTTTTCTCCACAAATTATATTTCCGCCATTGGCTTTTAGTAATTTAGGTAAACAGATATACATTGGCCACACTTTTGGCCTAATTGCTAGCATTGTCCTTCATTTGGCTATGGTCTTACTTTAGAATTTGGATGAATCCTTCAAAAATGAGACAGATATTACAAGTGCATTACAGTCAATAGCACTCTAGTAGGATATCTGCCACCTTTGGATGCTGTACCCTGTTTGCCAAAATCTACACAACACCCTACATCTCATTTCAAATGCTTTCTGGGGAATTTAGAAGCATCTGTCTTAGAATTTCAGCCTCACTTAAAAAATGTAAATATGTTTGCACGCTTTGAGAACTGGGTCGCCAAGAAGTCCCAGACAATCCCCAACATACTACCACACAGTAAAAAGAGTTGGCTGTTGGTAAATGTCGACTGGATTTTGGGCAGCGGCATTGCCGGTGATGAGCTGAAACCCACTGCTGCAGTGCTCCTATCAGGAACAGTGGACACACTGTCCTCCTGAGTCTAACCAGGCTGCCAGGACAAGGCATTAGTAAAGGTTCACCAGCCCAATTTCAACAGGTCTTGTAGAGACACAAAGCCATGAGGAGAGATTTGCCTAGTTTTATTATCATGGCATAAATTCAAGGTAGCAGTGACACACAAATAACTACATTCAACAGTACTCACAGACACCTCTCCATCCACACATGTAGGTCTGCCTGTAGTCACTTCACAGCTCACAGTTTTCTATGACAGAAAAACTTGAAAACATACAGCAAATAAAAAACGTCTTACTATCCTGCATTGTCACACTTCTCTCGATACAAATGACCCAGTGTAGGTGAACGTGACCATTTGCAGACTGCATCGACTTCATAAAGTCAATGATTCCACAGGCTTGTGTCCAGTACGATAGGGACACCCATACAAGTGGGGTAACCATTTTCATATGGAGAATTGTGAGACTTTTGCCTGCAGAACAAGGAACTTTCCCTCTCAGAAATGCAAGAAAAAACTATGATTTTAGGGACACTGACATTTCCAGCGCTTTCTGGGTAAGAAGCTTCCCTCGATGCTAAACTACCCTGCACCCAAATACTGCACCTACTGCGGCAACACAGAATTACTGAATTTCAAAGGGGAACTCTTGGGGTTTTCCTCCATCACATTTGGAGGATTCCCTGCTGCAGATAACAGGCTCCACCAGCTGACTGATAAAGAGGTTCTCTATAAACTTAAGTCTTTGCCTATAGGGTGGTAGATCAATGCAGAGTTGTTTAATGGGCTGAAACATGTTTGGTTAGGACTTATTCTTGGGTGGTAACAGACTGTTGGTTGGAACTGGTGGAAGAGATTTGATCAGGAACAGGCGGTACAGATTTCATGGTGGGGACAGGGACCAGCAGATGGGTTGGAATATGTGTGATGTGGAAATAGGGCACAGCTTAACGAGGTGGGTAATGTGTGACTGCAAATAAAGGAGATAAATGGGCTGATGTCAAGAGGCTTCTGGGGTACGGTAGGGCTGTAAGATGCCTTGTTTGCGGGCTGCTGGGTGGAGACCAGATTTTGGCACAATACTGACAGATGCCAACTGACGATGAAAATGACGTGGCAGAGGGAAGAGTACAGAGATAACTGGGAACTGAGAAAGGATAACCAGACAGTAATAATTTAGTTACTAGTCACCAGCCATTAACTCACTGTTCTTTAGACACCTGGGCAGAGCTGTGTAACCGTATTACAACCGAGATTAAATTATAGTGTGGACTGTACATTGTGTTAAACATTCCTTATCATAATTAAGAGACAAAAGAGATACGGCTCTTGTGCCTCACCCCAACTCTCACACCTGTAAGATTTGGCCTGTCTAAGCTGCACTGTTTCTTCAACTGCTCCTGAATGGCTGAGGTTTTATTTTCTATCCGTATAAGTTAAGGCACAAGTTATGCATAGTCAGGCACAACCAGTCCAGTAACAAATAGCACAGCAACTGACTAGCTGAGTACTAATCTCTTGGGTGTCTCAGGACAATCAGAGCTGCTGCAGCCACAAAGTACAGATCGTTTAATGTCATTTAAAGTCATAAGCCCATGAAAGAAATGGGAAGACAAAGTTTATATCTTGTGATAGTGCATCTAAAGCACTGCATAGTTTCCTTAAACTTCCTTGTGGAATGACCAAAACTTTGTGAGGGAGAAGAGGGGCCACTTGAACAACAATGTGATCAGCACTAACAAGTGGCGATGAAACCTGGGCACAGATTATTAAATCCGAACGACTGTCATATAAAGGATATTTCTGCCTCAGTGGATGCAGCGGACAGCTGCTCTGGAGAGATTTCCACCCGATCCTTCCTCTTATCTGAACGCCTGAGGATAATGACTGAATGGATATGGACTATTCGACAGGTGTCAACCTGGGGGAAAAGAACAACATGTTACCAGTCATCTCTGTCCACATTTGAACCATGCAGCTTTTTAGTGTAATAAATATTTTTAAATACTTTTCGGAAAAGGTTATTTTTTGGGTGGGGATTGCAAGGGGCAATTCTCACTACTCAAAAGACTGATGTCCCCAACTACTGAAGTCCATGGGATGTCAACACCACATACATTAACCCCCCCCATCACATACAAAAGTCACTACCTATCTGGGAGGAGGATGTATACAGCCCATATGCGACTGGTATCATCACCTCTACCCCTTGGATGATGCATACCATCAAATACAGAAGGCACCATCCCTCATAGTGAAGATGCCTACGCTACACACTAAAGAAGTCAAACATTAGGATTTATGACTGCCCCTCATACTACACAAATCTCAGCCCATGTGACAGGAAAGATGTCGACACCTAGTTGTCCTCCAACAAAATCTACTTATCATTTTGGTGCTATACACGTTACGTGAGCAAATATGGTAGCATTCTCGCTATATCTAAGCTCTGATAAAAGCTTCTCTGGATATGCCAGGAATAATATATCAAGACTTTGACATTAACGAAGCTCTGATTTTGCCACCTGCCTGCAAATATACTCACAGGCTGGAAGTAAGCTATAAGTGGTCATTCCAGGGTTGGAATGTACTGCGAGTCTGTACACACCCACAAACTTCCATGTTAAAAGCTATTCACCTACTTCTATACAATGTCTTTCCACACTAGAAAAGGCTGGAAAGTTATTCCATACACAGGCAATAGCATAAACAAACATTTGCAATGCAATGGGTCTCATGTTTACTCGAGTTGGAGCTATTAGCGTTGTAAATTGCTAACTGGACTTTTCTTGCCACATAAACTGAAAATGAAAAGTAAAACAGTTGACATAAGCAAGTCAATTCAAAGCTTCACGGCCGCCATGAGTGTCAATGCAAGGGAAAGACAAAAGGAAAAAGAAGTTTGCTTGCAGTCAAACGTATCAGCAAACATGCAATTATCCATGTAATAGGGTGAATGGTCAAGGCTGTAACAAAACTGACTCATTTATCACTCGTTCATGAGCTTGCCTTTCAAAAATCCTTTGTCATTGGTAAATGCTTTATGTGTTTCCCTCTTTGTGGTAGTTTTGTTAACGCCTTGGCCATCGACCTGTAATATGGATAATTGTAATTTTGCCAATAACTGACTGCAAGCGAACTTCTTTTTCCTTTTGTGTCTCTCCTTCACGCTCACACTTGTGGCAGCCGTGCCTCTTTGAATCGGCTTGCTTATTTCAACAGTTTTACTTTTTATTTTCAGTTTGTGTTGCAAGAAAAGTCCAGTTCAGATTTTGCAACGCTAGTAGCTCTAACTCGAGCAAACATGAGACCCACTGTATTGCAAATGCTTGTTTTTCTAGGTAATAAAGGCATTTAACAAACTTGTTTTACTAAATGATGCCTCACAGAAATGGAATCCAAAATTACACAATAGTTTAGCAAAACGTTGATTTTAAAGTTGCACCTTTTTTGTGATCATTTTACTTTGAAAGCAAAACAATTACAGTCTTGCTTTAAGGCTTTAACGGACAACATTCCAACCAGCTCACAAAGGACAGCATAAAATTAAATAACTGTATCCTCAACATAACCTCTGATCTGCTCCAAATGTAATGCCCAATATGTTAATATATAAACATTCTTATGAGATTTATAAAACAATCCGTGAGGGAGAACCAGCAATGCTCCTACAGAGTTGTCTTTCCATCATAGCTGGTGGCTCACAATGAACCATTCTAACCACATATGCAAAAAACGTGGGCATCCTCTCAAAGTTAATTGAGCTGTGTTGGTTCTAACCAACCTTACTGGGCCAGTGCTCTAAACCCCACCTTGTCACTCAAAGTGTCGAAGATACACTCTTTAGAAGGTCGGGAGATATCCACAAAACCTCAATTATTAAGTATGTTTTAAGTTGCGCTTACATGGGTTCTAACCCCAGTTACGGACTCCATAGGTTTTAAAAGACCATGTTTATTCCAAACATTCACCCTGGAACTCATGGTGGTATCCCCACAATGAGAAGTGGATGTTTGCACAACGTCACCCCTATTTCTAACTTATAAGTTTGATAACTGATATAGAGTCTACTCATCCACCTCTCCCACCATAAATATATATATATATATTTTTTTTTGTATAGGTGGGTGAGTGACGGCAGCTCTGGGCAAGCCTATGCCACACACCGGCTGTCATCTCTAAATGGTGCCACATAAAAGTACCCTCTCCTTCCTTATGCAGTTTTGAAAATTAAACAAAAACAAAGCTGCCTCCCATAAAATGAAATAGCCACAGTAGCAAGAATGATTATCAATAACATCCCAGATGTGGGTTTTCTACGTTCATTGAATTTGCATCTTAAATTAAGTGTTGAAAAACAAAGTGAAACAACTGCAGACAGTTAACCTTTACACTGCCGTCCGGTATAACTAGAAAGCATAAGTCATTGTACGTACTGTGACATTTAAAAAGCTTGCTAACTCATTGTATTACCCCTATTGTGGTGATGGGCTTCCTTGGAATTAGTTGTGTCTATTAATGTCTGAAAGGACATTGATATTAACATCTAAATAGAGAGCTGCAATTTTCTTACATGTAACTTTGTACTACTGGGTGTGAATGAATCGCATCAGGGTTACACAAGACTAATTCCTATTTAAAACCAGAACAGTCACGGTGTGGAATTTTACAAAGTATCTACTTGTCCAAAGGACACGGTTTAAAAAAATCTATTTGTCTGGAAAAAAAAAAAAAAACACTTGTCTCATCTAGAGCCACGTAATGAGGTGACAACTTAAGGCAGAGTTCTTGTTTAACTGTGATAATAGCTATTATGATGATGCCCGTGCCATTTTTAGTCAGAATTTGGCTTCCAGCGTGGCTTTGATTATGCCACGAGTATATCAGATTCTGAACACTGCAGAACTCTATTAGAGTCAAAATGTTTGAACATTCAAAGGTGCTGCTGATGCAGAAGCTCTGTTCATGATTAAGATATCTCTAGGTGTGTTTTTTTTTATCATGGTATGGTTCTAACTATGCCAACACGCCCTAGCGCAATTCAGGGGCCATCATTCTTAGGTCGCGTCTCAGACACAGAGAACCTTGTGTCCTGTCCACAGCCCAGTCTCGCTTCGGCCCTCAATTCAATTTATTTATGATATGGAACTCCCATGGAGGTCCACATTAAAAAAAAAATACATACTAAAGAAAGATCAAAAATGACTTAAAACTTCAGAAACAATTTACATACCCCATTTCTTACAAAATAATTCAATAATTTAATTAATACAATTTCATAAAACATTTTAAAAAGTTAAAGATTCTGCAACAAAACAGTTCATTTGTAGGGACAGAAAAGGCCTGCAATACTGCCAGTCACGATTTCTTTCTATGACAGAGACCTCAAAGAATCGTCATCACTGTTCTCCAGACTAACCACCCAGCATACAACCCTAGCCAGTCTTTGCACAAATGTGCTTCTTAGACCCATCTCTAGCCTTAAGATTGCTGCTGAGAAGGCAGTGTTAACAGATGAAAAATGTTTAAGGGCTCAGTCCTCTAGCTTATCTAAAAACTGACATTTAGAAACTCCTACATGCTTCAAACCGTCAAGTTAAGAGGGTGGTATATTTGCCCGATATATCTTTAAGAGATGTTGAAAATTCTTGCTGCCTGTCACCCTATAAAGGGCATCTAAGCCATTAGTTTGAGATTCTGCCTCCCTTATACAGGGAGTGCAGAATTATTAGGCAAATGAGTATTTTGACCACATCATCCTCTTTATGCATGTTGTCTTACTCCAAGCTGTATAGGCTCGAAAGCCTACTACCAATTAAGCATATTAGGTGATGTGCATCTCTGTAATGAGAAGGGGTGTGGTCTAATGACATCAACACCCTATATCAGGTGTGCATAATTATTAGGCAACTTCCTTTCCTTTGGCAAAATGGGTCAAAAGAAGGACTTGACAGGCTCAGAAAAGTCAAAAATAGTGAGATATCTTGCAGAGGGATGCAGCACTCTTAAAATTGCAAAGCTTCTGAAGCGTGATCATCGAACAATCAAGCGTTTCATTCAAAATAGTCAACAGGGTCGCAAGAAGCGTGTGGAAAAACCAAGGCGCAAAATAACTGCCCATGAACTGAGAAAAGTCAAGGGTGCAGCTGCCACGATGCCACTTGCCACCAGTTTGGCCATGTTTCAGAGCTGCAACATCACTAGAGTGCACAAAAGCACAAGGTGTGCAATACTCAGAGACATGGCCAAGGTAAGAAAGGCTGAAAGACGACCACCACTGAACAAGACACACAAGCTGAAACGTCAAGACTGGGCCAAGAAATATCTCAAGACTGATTTTTCTAAGGTTTTATGGACTGATGAAATGAGAGTGAGTCTTGATGGGCCAGATGGATGGGCCCGTGGCTGGATTGGTAAAGGGCAGAGAGCTCCAGTCCGACTCAGACGCCAGCAAGGTGGAGTACTGGTTTGGGCTGGTATCATCAAAGATGAGCTTGTGGGGCCTTTTCGGGTTGAGGATGGAGTCAAGCTCAACTCCCAGTCCTACTGCCAGTTCCTGGAAGACACCTTCTTCAAGCAGTGGTACAGGAAGAAGTCTGCATCCTTCAAGAAAAACATGATTTTCATGCAGGACAATGCTCCATCACACGCGTCCAAGTACTCCACAGCGTGGCTGGCAAGAAAGGGTATAAAAGAAGGAAATCTAATGACATGGCCTCCTTGTTCACCTGATCTGAACCCCATTGAGAACCTGTGGTCCATCATCAAATGTGAGATTTACAAGGAGGGAAAACAGTACACCTCTCTGAACAGTGTCTGGGAGGCTGTGGTTGCTGCTGCACGCAATGTTGATGGTGAACAGATCAAAACACTGACAGAATCCATGGATGGCAGGCTTTTGAGTGTCCTTGCTAAGAAAGGTGGCTATATTGGTCACTGATTTGTTTTTGTTTTTGAATGTCAGAAATGTATATTTGTGAATGTTGAGATGTTATATTGGTTTCACTGGTAATAATAAATAATTGAAATGGGTATATATTTGTTTTTTGTTAAGTTGCCTAATAATTATGCACAGTAATAGTCACCTGCCCACACAGATATCCCCCTAACATAGCTAAAACTAAAAACAAACTAAAAACTACTTCAAAAAATATTCAGCTTTGATATTAATGAGTTTTTTGGGTTCATTGAGAACATGGTTGTTGTTCAATTATAAAATTAATCCTCAAAAATACAACTTGCCTAATAATTCTGCACTCCCTGTATTGTGTTGTATGTGCACCCTGTCACTGAGGTTCCCACAAATTAATTTGCTCAAACAAGTTTACCTTTCTAGTTTCTGTGTTCCCAAATACTAGCAAAATTTTTCATACTTAAAATTATTTTTACCATGGAAGCACAAAAGATTACTTTTAGAGCAATGGCCAGAAACATCTATTAATTGTTGCTTCCCTTTCATTAATCCCATATCTGTTGATTACATGTCTTTTTAAGTGTGACTCCTTTTTAGTAGGAACAGATGAATATTTCTTTCCAGAGAGTATTCCCTATATTGCTTGCGGATAAGGGTGTTGATCTCTCTATTCAGTAAAAGAAGGGGGCGGGGTTGTGCCATATGCTTGCCATACGTCTTGTGGCAGGCCTTCACGGGTAGCTGCTGCATAAACTATAAAAACTTCTCTAAAACATTTCCTGCCCAGCTTTCTAGATTGCCTGAGACTGTTGCTAATTTATCTTCCAGCCCCTTAATCTTCACTGGTCCAATGTGTTCTACCTGTTTTAATATTACATTTTGATTTGGACCCGCAAAACAGACAGCGAGCCTTGGATGCGATCCACAGCCCATTCTCCCTTCTGCTCTCGTCGACAGAGCCCGGGTCCCATGTAAAGGCCTCCACCTCTCCGAGCCGCAGGGCCTGCTATTCAGACTCTTAAGCAGCTTCCATGCGAGGACTCTGCAGCTCCAGCGGATACACCCAGACCCCCTCACACCCCCAGAGCCCGGCGCATCACCTGTGACACGCGGACTCCATCAGCCCCCTTATGTTAGTGTTTACGTTGAATCCCCCTCACCTCTGTGATGCAGGCCCCCCCCTCCTCCTCCTCCAGAGCCCCCATGAATGCCCCCCCGTACCTGTCCTGTACAGAGCCCCCCTCCCCTCCCCCAGCCTCAGCTCTGCGATGCATGACCTCCCCGCGACCCCCCTTCTCTGGGGCCCCTCACCTGCCCGATGCAGAGCCCCCCTCCCCCCTCTAGGGCCCCCCATGTACCCCCTCACCCCCCGGGCCCCTCACCTGCCCGATGCAGAGCCCCCCTCCAGGGCCCCCCATGAACCCCCTCACCCCCCCCCGCAGCCCCCCTTCTCCAGGCCCCTCACCTGCCCGATGCAGAGCCCCCCTCCCCCCTCCCGGGCCCCCCATGAACCCCCTCACCCCCCCCCACAGCCCCCCTTCTCCAGGCCCCTCACCTGCCCGATGCAGAGCCCCCCTCCCGGGCCCCCCATGAACCCCCTCACCCCCCCCCGCAGCCCCCCTTCTCCAGGCCCCTCACCTGCCCGATGCAGAGCCCCCCTACCCCTCCAGGGCCCCCCATGAACCCCCTCACCCCCCCCGCAGCCCCCCGTCCCCGGGGCCCCTCACCTGCCCGATGCAGAGCCCCCCTCCCCCTCCAGGGCCCCCCATGAACCCCCTCACCCCCCCCCCCGGGCCCCTCACCTGCCCGATGCAGAGCCCCATCACCTCCTCCTTCTCGGTGCTCAGCGCGTGGTTCAGGCAGACCAGGAAGGCGTCGCTGTCCAGGTGCGCGGCCTGCACGGCCATCGGGGCGGGGGCCGGAAGTGTCCTCCTGTGATATCACCGGCCCTCCCGTACAGCGCTCCGATGCCCCCGGCTGCGCTACATAAACCTGCAAAAATAAAGCACAACTACAGAGCGGGCCCCCGGACTGTCACTGGCTGCACTTCCGCTTCCGGCGCCTTCCTCGCGGACACAGAGAGAGGACAGGGCGGCGCCATTACTACCGGAAGTGTCCGCGGCCATCTTGGATTGGGCTCATCTCCGCCCTGGCTCCCAAAGCCGCAGGCACTCACGCCCCACAGCCCGACTTCCGGTGGCAGCTCGCGGCCTGCCGGGCCCCGGGCACCAGAAACAAGCTCCGGGCGGCCGCCCACTGCAAGGAGCTGCCACTCCGGCCTGGGCTCTCCCCATGGGGCGAGGAACACTCGTTATCCAGGTCCAAGCGTGAAGCGCTGCTCCGGGGCTCCCTTTGAATCCCGGGACTTGTAGTTTTTGGATCACATTAGAAAACAAGACTGCATCTCCCAGAATTCCAAGAGGCCCCTGGAGCAGCGCCTCGCGCGTGCACCTGGAAGCTTGCGGCCGGGCGGGGCTCTCGCGGCACTGGGGGGCACAGCACCCCCGAGGGGAGGGCGTCGGGGTTAAAGGAGCACAGATCAGGTCCTTCTCCTGCTGCCAAGACTCCCAGGTCCGCGCGCTGCTCCGCCGCAGCTTTTTTCCCTTTGACTTCTGGAACTTGTAGTTCTGTTTTATAGTGAAATAAACACGCCTACAATTCAAAGGGGGTGGGGCTGTGCTGGCGTGGCACACCAGGCCTGGAACTGGAACCTCGTCTGGGCTGCCCCGGCACAGTGCCCAGGATGCCCCTCCTCCAGCTGCTTCCATGTCCGGGCCATTCATATAGCACTTGAGGGCCCAGCAGCCGGCCCTGGGCCTAGAGAGGTAACTCCACTCACAACCTGCACCCCAGCAGCGCACGGACGAATTATCACGGCCCAGGGCCCGGACCCCTCCAGCACCAGCGAGGCCGGGAGTCCCTGGCAGAGGCAGTGTTTCCGCTCACGTAGGAAAGGACCATCTTGCCTGGCATGTTACCCCCATATTTCACTGTATATGTGTTGTTTTAGTCTATGTGTCACTGGGACCCTGCCAGGCACCATTTGTTGGCTTCAGTGTCACTCTACTTTGCAGTCTCCTAATTGGCCAGCATAGGGCAAGCATTACTTCCATTCCTTTCTATGGAGAATGGACCAAGCACAGATTGATTCAACTTAATGCCCATCCACTGCTCATGCTGTGGTTGAGCTACTATTTCTTCTTCTTCTTCCCCTCACCCAGTCCTCATGCCCCTGGATGCATGCAACATAAATTCATAGCAGAAGGAACATTTTTCACATTAATGTCCCAAAGTGAAAACTTTGCACACACCAAACTTTTCAATCTACGTTCAAAAGGTTGGGAAAAAACAATTCTATACAAATAGTTGGACAAGCAAAAACAAGGGAAGCTAAATCCACAATTATTGGTGGTGCTTCAATAATGATATTAAAATTCAAAGCAAAGAACACCCCTTCCTATTTGCAACTTCCATTCCCATTTTGCGAGTCGATAACCAGGTTACCAACTCGCAAAATGGGAATGGGCATCGCGATGTGCTTTTTGCATGGTGCAAACAGTGAAATTCAAAGTTTATGCCAGACAAAAGGTTTGCTACATCTGGCCCTAAATCTCAGGAATATCAGTGTAATTAATTCACTTTACACACTGTATGTGCATTAAACAGGTGCTCAGCTCTTCGCTGCACCAGTGCAGTTCATCACAAGAGGACTGTGAAGTTACACCACCTCCGAGCAATGCAATCTCCGGTCAGCACCCTCAGGGCAACACTTTCTGTAATTCAACATTACTACTTTTCAGCCATTGCTAAAAATACTCAGGGAATGTATAACTTTACCCAAAATATTCCAAGACTGGAGTTGGGATGGTAAATAAGCCCCCTGGAATATTTAAGGGAACGTTGCTCTCTCCCCAGATATTCTAAGACTGGAGTTAGAATAGTAATTTTGACTTTCCAGTGTCCGCCACACCCACTGCTGTTCTGAAGGTGCAGTTCAGGTCAAGAAACACGAACAAGCGAGAGACTAGAGAGGTGCTCAGAACTTTACCAGAGTGTGTGAGTTCTGTGGTTGATAGAATGAGTTACAGTGTCCAGCTTAGATTGCAGCTGGATGGCAGGGTTTAGTCATTTTACTGCAGCAGTGCTTAAAGGCTGAGCACAGGCTTGTTCTTTCCTTCGGAATGAAGGGTATTGCTAGCAACTCGCTCGTTTCCGCCACACTTTTTGCTTTTTCCAGTGGGAGAGAGGATATAGCAGTATTCTGTGGCTGACCTGCCCCCTTAGAGAGTCGTTGCCCCCTGGGCTGCTGGCAAGTAGGCTTTTGGAAAAAAGTGCTGGGGAAAAAAAACAGTGCAGCTGATGAACATTGTACCTTTATCATCTCAGAATTCTTTGTCAATTGCTTGTGTTCACTATCCAGTTTATTGCAAAGTTATACACAGGAATGCAGTGTAGAGATCACAAATTAACCGGTTGTTTTGTGTACCTTGTTGAACTAACTGCACTTGCCCTCTTGGGTCTAGTGTTATCCAAAACATTTTGATTTTTAGTAAAATATTATGTATAAAATACTTATTTAGAGGGGCTTTCATCCAGCCCTCTTTACCCATTGGTCTGCTCTTGTGTCAATTACCATTGTCATCCACACACAGCATCTTACAGGGACCGCCCCCTTCAGCCATTGGTTAACTTCACTGTGAGTGATGCTATTGGACAGTGAAGGGCAGTGGTTTACCTAGGGACAGTGGTGCCTGGTGCTCAGGCCACTGAACTCTTTCAGGTAATTAGTCGCACTTGTTCTGAGGACGCTCTGTCTGGTAAATGTGAAATTGATTCCCTACAGCTTTCTTGCTGGTTTGTGCTCAGAGGTGTGCAAATTGTTGTTGGGGTCTGAAACGTATTCACCTGTCGCTCAATTTTGTGTTCATGTTTGAAATCATCTGGCCCTGCAGCTTGTGTGCAGTCTGAGCCAATACCTCACACTGCAGCAACACAAAGGCCTCACCACATAGGGTTGTGTCTATTCTGAGGAGATAGGCACTTGCACGTGTTGGCCAAGGTAAGATATGCATATCATATTTCCACTGACAGTGAATGACCGCTCAACAGATATTCATACATTTTTCACCTTATGACTCTCCAAATTGAATCCCCGTCTGAAGAAAACATTTTTTTTTCCAAACTGGCTTCATGAGAGAGCCCTGCAGAACCTCAGTTAGGACCACTTCATTCTTTTAACGTCGTTAAGCAAAAGACATTGCACAAGACGTACGCACCAAGGTTCAATAATGAAGTAATGATAATCTAACAGAGACTATTTTGAACACATGGAAATCGGAAGCTGGGTGAGAAGCTTGAAGGTGATTCACTTATCGACCGGTAGCCAGTGGAGGGTCCTCAAGTGTTGGAGATGTGTTCTTGGCAAGGGAGGTCCAGAATGAGTCTGGCGGAGGTGTTCTGGATGAGTTGAAGTTTTTTGATGTTCCTAATTTATGTGCCGGCGTAAAGGGCATTGCCGTAGTTGAGCTTGCTCGTGACTAAGGCACGGGCGACTGTCCTGTAGTGAATCCTAGTTCGTTTTAATGGGATAACAGGAGTTAGCTTAGCCTCTGGCTTGCAGACTCGTGCCCCCGTCACCTAGTGACTTTTAACCTACTTAGCTTGCTCTGTCTTAGCCCATTTAATTATTTAATTTTTCTATACCAATAAATCAGATTCATCAGGAAGAAAAGAAGACAGCACCAAAGAACCTGACAGCATGAGAACCGAGGACCTGCTGCACCAGAAGAGGCTCCAAGACCCCTGCTTGTTGCACCAGAATCCCAACAATCGCCGCTGCGGAGGTGCTGACCACTGGACCAACCTAAAAAAAAAAAAACAGTGGACCACCAAGCTTCGCAAATAGCCCAAGATCCCCCCCCCCCCCCCTGAGTGGAGGCACCACTCAAGAGACCAAAGAAACCTGCAAAGACCAGCAAACTGGTAAGGGTCACTTCACCGATCAGATGATATCTCTGCAACTGGAAGACGCAGCTGGACCAGACAACATACCAACAGTCCGGACGAAACCTACCAGGGTGCCAACTTTGGTGCCACTGCTCCCTCCTGTGGCCGAGTTGTGCCAATACCCCAGGTAATGGTCAGTGCATGTCAGACAACAGCAAATACAGCTCTCCCAGAGCTGCAACTGGACCAGGAGGAAGCCCCAGGAGGGGCTTGAGGAACACCCCAGACCACCTACCAGAGTGCCCTCATCGTCCTGCAAGGCCCCCCGAAGAAGTCTTACCTCCAACTCGCCCTGCATCCAGCCACCCTGAGCCCTGCATCACGGAACTAGCTGTGTGCCACGGGTCCCTAACCCCTTGCGACCTCAACAGCCCAAGGGGACCCTGAAGTACCACCTTTAATTCTACAAACCAGCTCCTTTTCCAGGTGGCCCTGTGCTAAGAGACTCTCCAGCTGGCACAGTGTGCCCACCAATCATCCTGCAAAAGAAGACTCATAACACTTGTGTGATTTTATAAGCATTTTTTTTTTGGTGGCCTTCCATTGATTTCTATGGTGCATAATTACACACAGAAAGACTAACAATTAAAACTTTGAAAAATCAAAAAGTACTTAACATATCTTAACCATTTATGCCTTAAAATTATATGAAAGTCTGAAGTATTTTTATAAAATCTGGTCTCGAGTTATTCATTGAGTGTGTGTGGTGCATGATTGATATTGCGGGTACAACAAATGCTTAGCACATCTCCTGGATTACCCTAACTGCTCGTCCAGCTACCTCAACAATTGGAGCATTAAGTGATCAGATTTTTGCCTCTGGAAACCAACGTGTGGTTGACTGGCCCCCTGCACAGTGTGCCTAGCTTTTGCACACTACATAGAGGGCCAGCCTCCTACACTGATTTTTTTCACTAACTTGAAATGAAATACACTACATTTTATTTTAAATGTAATTTTGAAAGGCATTAGTTGTCAGTGGTGCAACGGAGCTCAGAGTGAAGTTAAATTCTAGGTTAAGAATGATAGTGAAAAATGCATTACCCCCTCACCCACCACTAGAACCCTGGCCTGTTTAGGTTTTGACATTAAGCTGAAAGGGCTTGCAAGCTACCTCTGGAGCACCGTTGAGTGCCTTTAAAGTTGGCTCACAGTGCAAACCAAAGGTCTATTGTGTACAGAATTGACTTTTAATTTGTTGATAATTCATTACACTGGATGGAGCTCAAAAGTAGCCCACCAGGGTAGATGGGAACGGGTACAATCCACTGTGTGGAATCTGTATTCTGCTTCAAACATTACAAATCTTGTGTTCACCGAGCACTTGGACAGAACAGATCATTTCTGAACAGCTTGGACACGTTTCTCATAGGTCATGGGCTTTTTAATTGCCCAAGATTTTAGGAGCACGTTGTGCCCTCTTGCTTGTGCAGTTTCCCCGATTCTTGTAGTCGGGGTTCCTTTGATGTAACTGTGCGCGTGGCCAGGCCAGGGGAAGACAGCAGTGGTAGTGCTCTTCTTGCAAGACCCTACTATCAGTCTTATATCCATGATGTAAGAAAAGGTGAGTTGTATCTCCTTTCAGTCTCCTGGCAAAAGCAAGACAAAAAGCTTAACTGCATTATTTTCCTTAGAGCTGTAGAAGACAAGTGGGGGTTCCCTACGCGGACTCTGAGTTCTATGTCGTCAGCCTGGGAATGGATCTAGACCAGTGTCTCCAACCTTTTGACTTTTGTGAAGACCCCCCCCACCACTTTATCAATACTGGAAACACAGGGACCCTCACTGATTAATTATTGGAATCCATGCACCCCCCACCCCCCAACAAAATTACTGGAAGCTGGGGACCTAATATGTTATTTAATTTTCTAAGCAGTCGTGGACCCCTGAGGAGGCTTCGCAGACCCCCAGGGGTCCCCGGACCACAAGTTGGGAACCACTGATCTTGACTAATTACAACTCAATGCCATTTGAGGGTTCACAGGGAGTCTTCAGTAAATGTCAGCCTACCCAAGAACCGCCTCAAACTTTCTCTTGCTCACATGATCTGCTCTAGGGCTACAACCCATTCCCTGATTTCTAGTCTTTGCAGCATTTGCTGGGACACCAATCGCACTGAAAGCTTAAATGTCAACATGTCCCATCATTTTTGGAAGCAACCTGAGGGATGGAGGCACCTTTTACCATATTTTAATTAGTATCTAGTTCATAGTTTGTGTCATTGAAGTGCCCTGTGCAACTCCCAAAACCCACTGCATAGATTTACTTTGTGGTCGGCAAGGGATGTTCTGGACTATAGGATTAAAATTCAGCACCAGTTAGCCTTGTATTTTTAATGCACTCGGCCGGTTACAATTGAACACGTGTGGGCTGCAGGGGGGAGTACCATCGTGTGCAGCCCGGTAACTGCACAGGTAGCCTGGCACAGAAGGGGCACTGCAAGGATAGGTGCTGACCTTGGGTAGGCCTTCTATTAGTGATCACTCATACAAAGGTTGGTAGTTTTCTGGAACATCTACAGTGCTTTTACTGTGTATTATGATACATATTGGTGAAATCTTCCCTAAAGTGTCGTTTCGTCCACTTAGTCGTAAGCAGTCCAGGAAGGTTTTCAAACTGGTGTAAAACATGCACATCAAGTTTATAAAGGCAGGTCCCAGAAACGTACTAACACCTTAAGAGACATCAAGAATGGTCATATTTCTCTGACAGCTCATGATCAGATACATGCCTTTGTCCCACCTGTTGGGCCAAGTTCATTACTATGCTCTACAGCGGAGGGAACAAAGGCCTCCCCACACAAAATCAGCAAGTATCAGTGAGTGACCCAGTTTCCCTGGAGGGGGAGGGCATGTGGGGAAACTATCTGACAATTACCTGGCACACTGCGCCTGAGGTGGGTCAGCTCAGGCCCACTGAACATAGGAAAAAGCCCAGACATCTGGAGCCAACACAGGAGATCTTCCCTTGAACTTCTGGTGGGAAGTAGTCTGGCACTGATGTCAGCCAAGAGTGGAGTTAAGGACCTCAGAGGAGGTTTTTACAGAGAAAAAATGACAGCACCACATTGGATTGTCCCAGAATGGTGTGCATGAGGGTTGGGACAGAGTAAATGGATGATCTGGCATCCTAGGATTGGCCAGGGGAGCTCCACCCCCTCCCTCAAACCTTGCACAAGGAAGAGACGGGGCAGGAGATCTTGGGCCGCCCTAAGAGGAGGTGACAGTGGAGGAAACGGAATCTGGAAAGAGGAGCAACCTGCTGCTGCCCAAGATGGAGTAAGGGCTTCGTCTTTAGAGGACTCCCCAGGACTAGATGGATCTCTCGAAGCCAGTGGTACTGGGCCCCTAATTTCCTCCAGGAGGACAGGCTGGGGAAGAACCTGGACTTCACTGCCACCCCAGGTGCTCTCCAAGATGCTATGGGGCCTGAGGGTTTGGGTCGGAGGGTGCTCTGCTGCCTGGTAGCACAGGGGCTGCACAAGATGCCTCCACCAGCGGGAGCGCCAGGACCCGGGCCAACGAGAAGGCTAGCCCAGGAAGATAGAATACCAAGCTCGCTCCAGATTGCACTCTTTCAGGCTAGGAGACCTGATGAAAGGGATCCTGGTGGATAAACCCACCATCAGGAGCAAAGCAAGAGAAACACCGTCCAAAGGGGCCTGAGTTGCATTACACCCCCCCCTTTATATTGTGAAGTTCCTTCTTGTCTAGCTGGGGGGTACTGAGGTTAAGGGGTGAATGACTCACTAAGGGTTGTAAAAGAAGGGAGACACCAAATGTATTTTCATCTACCTGACGACATATTTGCAATTGAATCTGTAGTTCTTAGTAGTGTGCGTGTGGAGGGGGACTGGGGAGACCGTGTCTAACCTCTCATGTCACTGGGATTTAGCTGCAGATAATTACGATGGTTCTAGGCATCTAGGCCCCAAACAAAATCACGAATCCCTGTCCATCTTTAACAGCTCTCTTGCTGTTGGGGGGTCCCCGACAGTAGGAAGACAGCTACTGGCAAACCACTTAAAGAGCAGTGTGAGCCCTTTGAATTTAAATAATTGCAGGTCTGTTGCACTCAACACACTGGGCCGAGCTCTTAAAAAGAATGTTCTCAGCCCCAGAGGTATGTGGAAGAAAATGGTAAACAGGGCTCTTTCCAGGGAGGTTAGAGTTGGTCTCACTACTTGCTCTGCGCAGGCTGGGGACTGCAATAGGGGCTCCGGTCCCGTTCGACCAGGGGTCTTCAAACTGGGGGGCAGGCCCTCCAAGGGGGACCTCAAGTGATTCAAGGGGGAATGGGTAATCACTGCCCAAAAGAATCATTATGCTGGTAACAGGGCTTCGTTTTAAGCTGGGGAAAAAAACAAGCATTTGCAATGCAACGGGTCTCGCGTTTGCTCGTGTTAAAGCTGATAGCGTTGTAAACTCCTAACCAGACTTTTCTTGCCACATAAACCATGGTAATGCTGTACCGATGTGGGGCACTAAGCGCGATAATCATGTTTGGCGCGGAGTCCCTGCATACATGCAGATCTATATAAAAGCTGAAAGAAACTAGTGCGATCGTGCTGCTACAGTTCACTCGTAATGAAACTTATCGGCAAAAGTGCAATTATGTACGTAACCGGAAAAAGTGCAATTAACTGTGTAACAGGGTCGATATTATGCAAAGCGCTCGGCTTCTGCCAAGCGAGATCACGCTGCGAAAATAGAGAAAAAGTAGTCCACGAACCGGACAGAAAACAGCGAGCCTCGTATGGTTTCTGTACTTGGCGGATGCACTCAAGGAGGGCTAGCCACCGGAAAAGGCATGACGTATGCATGTGTGCCTTCCACTAATGAAAGCAAGCAGATTCGAACAGGCAAGCCCACGAACCAATGAAAGACACGGCATGACGTGGACGGGACTCCGAGACGATTTTAATTCCTAAAGCGTCTCGCTAGTGAAATGCATGCACAGGCGCATGCCACGCAGGCTCGACCCTAAAAACAAGCAGCAGTAAACACCCAGTAATGGGCCATCACTAACATGTTTTGTCATTTATATCCAAGCTGGAAGTGTCAAAAGGGAAGGGACTCAAGCACTCTATAATCATCCCCCGCTTCTAATAATCACACTGTGAATACTATTTCACATAAGGACTGACTGACCACAACAGTATGGTTGGCATCATTTATTTGCCTTTTTAAAACCGTAACAGAACTTAACTGCAATGTTTAAATAAGTCTACACACATTTAAACATTGCCAATATAATAAAATAATTGTGAACATTTTGTAGGAAGACCCGAACAATTTGTTTTCCCCACTGGGTGGGATGCAGGATTAAAGTTTTAAGACCACTGCTTTAGAGTGACCTGCTGCCTTTGGCATCGATCATGCCATCCCGACTACCATGTGTGTTCTAGCAGGAATTAAAGCGGCTGGTCTCATCCCTGACAGCTCAGTGACACTCCACCTGCTCACCTCTAAACCCAAAGCTCCTAACTGCACGTCCACCTGTGGTTACCACCCCCTCCCCCTTTATGGAACAACCGCATGCAATCTCCGGCCCATCTCAGCAGTCACAGGGAGGCCAGATTTTTCAGGCAGGCAACACCCAATTGATCTTTAGAGATCCCCCCCCACACACACAGACCTCTTCCAATCCGACAGAAAGGAAACTCATGACACGTTGGTGGATGTCAGAAAACATGAAATTTAATTCTACTAAAACTGAGCTTTCCTATTAACCCTCACCTGTAACCTGGCAGCTAACTTGCATCTGTTCTAGTTTTCACACCGGCAGGAAAGCAGCCAGCTTATGCTTCTATTCAACTGAAGATTGTGATCTTTCTCCAGTTTCATTGAAAAACTATTTCACGTTCTTGTAATTTAGGCCTTGGTCTATTCTTGATTGGACTACAGCAGTGGCATTTAACTTGCTGCCCCCGAGAATAATAATAAATACAAAAAAACACCGCCTACTGCTGTTACAAGATACAACCACTCAGCATCCCAAGGTCAGACAACGCCTCTACCAGGTTAAGGAGGCTGCACCAGCTGCCTATAGACAAAAGGGTAACTTAAGGCAATGACCCTTCTTCAGAGATTATTTTTCTTTAGCACTCTGTCCTCTCCAGCTTTAGCTCACAGGAGACCCCCTCCCACCCCCCAACTTTATGGCCTCCAAAAGAGACAGGTGGAACGCTTCACCTAATCTCAGCCATTAGTAGTTACGTGGTAACGCATCCCACTCCATCAATTTTGTTGCCCACCAAGCCGCCCCAGACAGGAACCAGCCTTGTTCCTGCTCCAAACGCGACAGCAACTGCTACACCACCTCCCCTCAAGTAACCAAGGGACCGCTCACCTGCTGACGCTGCCACTTCACTCGCAACACAAAGCCGCCAGCCCACACCGGACCCGCACAACAGCCACCCAGGCGACTGAAACAACCTCGAACCACTCAATTGAAAAGTGCCCAATGCCAGACCCCCTCTGCAAACACGCCACAGAAATCTGGGACACCATCACAGCCCACTGCAAACTGCCAGGCCATGTCCTTTCCAAAACAGAAACACAAGCAACACCAGACTGGCTTTGGGCTTTTTGGGCATCGTCAGTAGAGTGAGACTTACTTCCAGTGGCAATCAATTGGTTGCAATGCTACCCTGAGTGATTGCCAGTCGTGTAGTTAATTTGCAAGCGACCCTCCCATCAGCAACTGTGTTTGCTATAAATAGCCGCAGCACAACAAAACAATCATTCTTCTTACAGTAGTCCAACTTCGACACAAGCACTTTGCAAACATACAATAAACAGACAAAACTTAGCTGTCTCCATAGACGGGTTTTTTATTTTTTTATTTGAGCTTTCGCTTACATAAAACCACCAGCAGCACTTATATATATAGGGCACACAAAATGCAGAGGTGTTGGATTAAACTGGCAGAGTCAATGAATAATGTTCACATATAAACTCAAAATACCCAACGGAAATTCAGTGTACGAAGAAGACACGTCTCACAGGTGAAATGATCGTCAAAAAGGACAAAAATGTGGAGTTTAAAAAGTGCCTCTGCCGGTCAGTCCACACTGACAAACATGCAGCTCTGTTAGTTTGACGTCGCCTCCTTCAGGTAAGCTATCAAGTTGCGCCTCTCCTTATCACTCCTTATGCCAGCAAAGATCATTTTTGTTCCTGGGATGTATTTTCTGGGATTATCCAAGTACTCCATCAGTGTTTCTTCACTCCAGGTAATGCCTAGACAAGATAGAAAAAGTAAGCACATTAAGTAACATATCGAACAAGTGAAAAACTATTTTGGGGCTGGTACACCAAGTGTTCCTTTAACACCTCCTGCTCTTACAAGACAAAGCAGGGGACCCATGATTACATTTGGGGAACCACACCCCTACACGCTGCCCAAGCACCTGGATACCTTCTGAGGCGATTAGTGCGCTATACAAATCAACATAACAACTCTCTCTCATAAAACACTTCCAAGGAGAGAGCAAACTAATCAGAAAGACTCAAACACCAAAAACTAACATAGCTCTGCTCTGGGTGTGGAAAGGGGATATTTTTAAGCATTTATTTTAAAAAGGAATGCACTTACGGAATGTATGCAAAAGAGCTACAGCAACTTTTCAAAAAGCTTATTTCTTACAGAGTGAGAAATAGTTCACTAAACGTTTACTTAAGGTACAGGTGTACTTCTATGGGGGGGGGGAGATTACAATGCTTCTCATGAAGCTGAATGCTTAGTGCACACGCCTGGGAGACGCTGCTCTGCGTTTCTTTAACCATAGGTCTATTGTGCACGAGTAATTGTAATCGTATTTATATAGCGCTTACTACCCCTGACGAGGCGTCGAAGCGCTTTTCGATGAGTAGCACGCTACTCCGGTACCCAACAAGAATTAGTGATGGATTAGTATAATTTAATAAGGAGTACAGTTTTAGTATTATTATGAGTTAATTTGAGTTGCAGATATGAGAGTTTGTTAGTTAGATTGACTGGAGTAATGGAGGTGTGGAGGAGGAAAGAAATCCAGAAGTGTTAATTGGGAGTTTATCCTTCATTTACTCAATCCAAAGGCTTGAGATGAATAATAGGGGAGTGGGGGGGGAAAAGAGGATGTGGATGGGTTAGGGAGAGCATAGAAGTAGGGTGAGAAGAATGCAGGAGAATTTAGTAGGGTTGTGTGGGAGGTCACAGAGGTAGAGTGAGGTTTGGTGAGTTAGATGTGGAGGTGGAGGGGAAGAGCTTAGGCAGAGATATTTAGGAGATGAAAGTGGTCGAAGGGATTTGGGATGAGTCCGAGTGAGAATGGAGGATAGTTTGATAGAGACATGACATAAGAGTGATGGGTAGATAAGTGTGATAAAAAGAGAGCAGAAATTCATAGATATCAGGAGCCATGCAATGATCCACAAACATGCCAGGCACAGAAACATATACACATGCATACACATATATATATATTTATACACACACACACACACACACAAATAAAACACACATATGCACATACAATACATAATTAGAATCATGGGTAAAAAATACTTAGACAGGTTTAAAAGAGTGTGTGTGTATTTTATTGTTATTGGTTTAGTTTCTGTAAAATGAGCATCGTGGCCTACCCAACCGGAGTATTTTCTACGAGTAGGTCAGTAAGCGTTACCTAGCATGTTTTATACGCCCCGTTTATATTGTACAGTAAGAGTACGTGATGGGCCACGGGGTAAAAAAACATCTCCAGCAAACCTTGTGTGCCATTGGCAATGTGATTGTTACTAGTGCGTCTTTGTGGATATGTCCTCGTGCTTCTGAGCATCAACAACGCACCACCGGAATCGGCGGTAAACGCAGTGGGGTCGTTTGGAAAGCTGTCCATCATCGTGGTAAAAGGCGGGGAATTCCTTTACCTACTTCGAGGGTGGGCGGGGCGTGGCTCAGCGGGCGGAGCTTACAGGTGCTTTATAAAGGGAGAAACCTTCTACTCTGTGTCTCCAGCAGAGGAAGATAGAACCTGCGCGTCACAGTCAGATACAGATTACGCTCTAGTACATCATCAGTTCACCTCCAGGATGGATTCTAGATCTTTTTCTGCTATGGGATCTCTGAGCGCACAGCCTTGCTTTATCTTTGCCAAGCCCAAGAGTTAGGGTGGCTTGTCCTTTCCAGAAGCTGAGCTTCAACTGCGGCACCTGCTACGATTATATTTGTAAGTGCTTCTTTTGAGGTTTAGTTTCTGTAAAATTGAGCATCGTGGCCTACCCAACCGGAGTATTTTCTACGAGTATGTCAGTAAGCGTAACCTAGCATGTTTTATGCGCCCCGTTTATATTGTACACTAAGGGTACGTGATGGGCCACGGGGTAAAACGTCTCCAGCAACCTTGTGTTCCTTTGGCAATATGATTGTTACTAGTGCGTCTTTGTGGAGATGTCCTCGTGCTTCTGAGCATCAACAACGCACCACCGGAATCGGCGGTAAACGCATTGGGGTCGTTTTGGAAAGCTGTCCATCATCCTGGTAAAAAGGCGGGAGTTCCTTTACCTACTTCGAGGGTGGACGGGGCGTGGCTCAGCGGGCGGAGCTTACAGGTGCTTTATAAAGGGAGAACCTACTACAAAAACGATTTTGTGTTTATATTGTACACTAGGGGTACGTGATGGGCCACGGGGTAAACGTATCCAGCAACCTTGTGTGCCTTTGGGAATGTTATTGTTACTAGTGCGTCTTTGTGGAGATGTCCTCGTGCTTCTGTGCATCAACAACGCACCACTTGAATCAGCGGTAAAAACGCAGTGGGGTCATTTTGGAAAGCTGTCCATCATCCTGGTAAAAAGGTAAAAGGCGGGAATTCCTTTACCTACTTCGAGGGTGGACGGGGCGTGGCTCAGCGGGCGGAGCTTACAGGTGCTTTATAAAGGGAGAACCTTCAACTCTGTTTCTCCAGGAGAGGAAGATTGAAACCGCACGTCACAGTCAGATACAGATTACGCTCCAGTACATCATCAGTTCACCTCCAGGAAGGATTCTAGATTGTTTTCTGCTTTGGAATCTCTGAGCGCACAGCCTTGCTTTATCTTTGCCAAGCCCAGGAGTTAGGGTGGCTTGTCCTTTCCAGAAGCTGAGCTTCAACTGGGGCACCTGCTACGTTTATATTTGTAAGTGCTTCCTGTTGAGGTTTAGTGTCTGTAAAATGAGCATCGTGGCCTACCCAACCGGATTATTTTCTACGAGTAATTCAGTAAGCGTTACCTAGCATGTTTTATATGCCCCGTTTATGTTGTACACTGAGGCTACGTGATGGACCAAGGGAGAAAGTCTCTAGCAACCTTGTGTGCCTTTGGCAATGTGATTGTTACTAGTGCATCTTTGTGGATATGTCCTTGTGCTCCTGCGCATCAACAACGCACCACCGGAATCGTCGGTAAACGCAGTGGGGTCGTTTTGGAAAGCTGTCCATCATCCTGGTAAGAGGCGGGAATTCCAATACCTACTACGAGTGTAGACGGGGCGTGGTTCAGCGGGCGGAGCTTACAGGTGTTTTATAAAGGGAGAACCTTCAACTCTGTCTTCAGGAGAGGAGGATAGAAACCGCGCGTCACAGTCAGATACAGATTACGCTCCAGTACATCATCAATTCACCTCCAGGTAGGATTCTAGATTGTTTTCTGCTTTGGAATCTCTGAGCGCACAGCCTTGCTTTATCTTTGCCAAGCCCAAGAGTTAGGGTGGCTTGTCCTTTCCAGAAGCTGAGCTTCAACTGGGGCACCTGCTACGTTTATATTTGTAAGTGCTTCCTTTAAGGTTTAGTGTCTGTAAAATGAGCATCGTGACCTACCCAACCGGAGTATTTTCTACAAGTAATTCAGTAAGCGTTACCTAGCATGTTTTATATGCCCCGTTTATATTGTACACTGAGGCTACGTGATGGACCAAGGGAGAAACGTCTCTAGCAACCTTGTGTGCCTTTGGCAATGTGATTGTTACTAGTGCGTCTTTGTGGATATGTGCTCCTGCGCATCAACAACGCACCACCTGAAACGGCGGTAAACGCAGTGGGGTCGTTTTGGAAAGTTGTCCATCATCCTGGTAAAATGCGGGAATTCTTTTACCTACTACGAGTGTAGACGGGGCGTGGCTCAGCGGGCGGAGCTTACAGGTGTTTTATAAAGGGAGAAACCTTCAACTCTGTTTCTCCAGGAGAGGAGGATAGAAACCGCGCGTCACAGTCAGATACAGATTACGCTCCAGTACATCATCAATTCACCTCCAGGAAGGATTCTAGATTGTTTTCTGCTTTGGAATCTCTGAGCGCACAGCCTTGCTTTATCTTTGCCAAGCCCAAGAATTAGGGTGGCTTGTCCTTTCCAGCAGCTGGGCTTCAACTGGGGCACCTGCTACGTTTATATTTGTAAGTGCTTCCTGTTGAGGTTTAGTGTCTGGGAAAATGAGCATCGTGGCCTACCCAACGAGTAAGATGCTTCGCCAGGCTGCTTATAGTGTGTGGGGGATGCTTCCCTAAGCTGCACGCACAGGGTATGTGAGGGGAGAACGTGCTTCACGTTTCTCTAGCCAAAATAGCAAACCTATCAGAGGGTGAGGGCAGAGGGTGGCGGCTAGGGGGGGGGGGGTTTCTCTGACAGTGCATTGTCCTAACAGGCACCCGTCATTCAGTTGTCCTCACACGAGCGCCACAAAAACACCCTACCGTGTCATGGCGCTAGAATCTTTCCTTTTACTAATACAACTACCAGCATGTAAAACCAGGTCAAGTGACCGCCTCAATCCAGTGGAAGAAGTTTAAATGTGTCTAAAGTACTAAGTAAGATTGTATCAGTAGTTTGATAAGAGGAATTTATAAAGTATGGGCACAACATTAAAAACCAAGGGGCATTTACTCACCCAATTTAAATGTATAGCTACACATAAAAAACACAATAAAAATAAAATGTAATAATAATGAAATAATTTATAAAGTGCCTGGTTTGGTTCAAAAACAGAGCATCACCGGGCTGTAACAAACAGCAGGCGTCCACTGAACCTTGACCTCGGACTGACCTTTACAACTGCCTAAAGAACCAGGTCTTAAGTTTCTTGCGAACGGAAGACTCAGAATTTTTCTGTTTTATGTCGGAGAATACATAAGCATCAAACCAGATACCAAGATTTTTCACTTTCGACTAAGGCACTGGTAGAGGCCCTAGTACATCAGGTTACAAGGCAGAAGACCAGAAGAGGGCTGTTTTTCTACTAACAGTACCTCAGTCTTGCCAAAGTTTGGCTGATCTAGCAGAATGGATGTCTCAGAGCTGCCTTAAGCTCGACAGGATTTAAGCCGGGAGGCAGATACTCCGCTCTCCTGGGAGATCCACGTATGATAGGACCTTAAATCCACTCTCAATGACATCAGCAAAGGTGCCCATTTACAGATTTAACAAAGTGGGGCTCAGAGCTGCGTCTTGGGGCACCCCCTGCCTAATCAGCACAGCAGCTCCCCCTACCACATCCACTATCTGTCTCAAGGAATCACCTGCTAACAGGGTCGACTCTGCACTAAACAGAGGGCGGAAGACTGATTGGGTCTCAGCCCTCTTTGCAGAAATAGGAAGCAAATAGGCCTCAAGTTTTCCGGTTTTGCAGACTTGAAGGAGGGTTTTTGTTTTAAGCAAAGGCACAACTATCGCCTGTTTTCAACTCACAGGAAATTGCCCTGCTGTAAAGGACAATTTAAGGTGGTCATGTAACCCTGGGAGAATTGCTAGAATCATAGCAGGGGCCGGATCACTGGTGGCGCCTGATCTCACCTGCCCCCTTAGGGCACATACCTGATCACAGTCAGGGTCGCTAATCTCAACTAGTACTGCCTTAACATGCCTGGTTCAAACCATATATCGAGACGAGTAGCCCTGGTAACATCCTTTGGAAAAGAGCCATAAATATTGAGACCCTTAGCATGGAAGTAGAGAGCAAGTGTGTTGCACATTTCCTCAGTAGGTGTAGAAATCGGGGCCACTCGCTCTAACGAGGCCAGAGCCTTCACAACAGAGAAAAGTTCCTGTGAAGAACTCTTTGCTTGCTCCATTTTATTGGCATAAAAAAAAGACAGCATTTTTTCTTAACCTGTTTATGATAGTTTCTCAGAGCTATACAATAGGTATCTTCCTCCTACTGCATAGTTGTCTTGGGCGACGCTGGTATCACGCTCAAAGGCCTTTTTTAGTGCCCAAAGGTCTTCAGTGAACCACTCAGCCAAGGGTTTACTCGGCGTCGCTGTGTAACGTCACTGGAGCGATGCGGTCCAGCACACCCATGAGCCACTTCCAAGCTGAGTATTCGTCTCTTCTACATTGTTAGATAGGGTAGGGCGATTTACTGTTAAGTCTTCCCTAAAAGCCACTGAAGTGACTCTCCAAGTTGTGAGTAGCTGTTCTGCCTACCTGCATTACCCTTGTTGATACACTAGGGAATAAAATCTGAAAAGGTATCGCACAGTGGTCAGACCAAGTAAGAGGGATAGGAGGCTCAGTCGGCACCCCAGTCCAATGAGCAAAAATCAGGTCTAAAGTATGACCCTTACTGTAAGTGGGTGGGTGCACCAATTGGACATTCTGAAAAACTTCCAAATCTTCTACCACAAGGGGAGCTGCTTCACACTCTGGGTCTTCAAAATGCAGACTGAAGTCCCCTATGTAGGAAAGTACCCTCTTTTTTGCACGGTTACCCCCACTTTTTGCCTGATGTCAGTATGTTTTGACCGTGTTCACTGGGATACTGCTAATCACGAGCCCAGTGAATGTGCTCTCTCCCTCTCTGGAATCAAACATGTCTGAATCATAACCCAATACTGCTGCAAGTATTGGAAGTGTGATTCAATGCACTCCTAGGGCCCCTTAGAGGACCCCCAGCATTGCTACCACCGGTCTTACAGGGGTTTCTGGGCAGCCCAGCCACTGCCACCTCTCAGACAGGTTTCTGCCCTCCTGCTGCTTGATCTGATCAAGGCCAGGAAGGCAGAACAAAGGATTTCCTTTGGGAGAGAGAGGTAACACCCTCTACCTTTGGAAACAGGTGTGACTGGCTTGAGAGGGGTAGCCTCCCCAAGCCACTGGTTTGCTTTGAAGGGCATATTTGGTGCCCTCTGTGTCCACACTGGTTTAGGGACCCCCAGTCCCTGCTCTGGCACACAACTGGACAATGGAAAGGGGAGTGACCACTCCCCTATCCATCACCACCCCAAGGGGGGTGCCTAGTGATCCTCCAGAGGGTCTCTGGGTTCCGCTATGGTTTCCAAGGTTGGCAGGGAACTCTGGTGTCATCTGAGTGGGCAGGGAACTCTGGGGTCATCTGAGTGGCCAGGCCAGGCAGGTGATGTCAGAACCCCTTCCTGATAGGTGCTTACTTGGTTAGGTGACCAACCCCCCTTTCGGGGCTATTTAGGGCCTCTCTCTTGGGTGGGTCCTCCAATTCGGCTTGCAAGATTCCAGCAGGACTCCACAGCAACCTCTGCTTTGACGTCCGGCCACTGGAACTGAGACTGGACCCCTCCAGGAACCAGCAAGTGCTGCTACAACAAAGACTCTTCTGCAACTTTGTTTCCACGTCTCCTGCTAGCTCTGCAACATTTTCCCAGCTGTGCATCCTCAGAAGACTGCAACTCTTCAGCCTGCACAAGACAAAGAAGGAATCTCCCTTGGAGTGAAGGAGTCACTGCCATGCAACCGCAGGCACCTACAACAAGCAAAGGCCAACTGTGATCCCCTCTCCTGCTCAGCTGCGTGGATACTGCATCATGGGTGGTGGTCCGGAGTAATCCTCTTGGTCCTCTCTGCCAGCTGTCCCACTTTGGTAGAGGTAAGCCTTTGCCTTCCCAAACTGGACAGTACCCCAGTGCACTGCGTCCCTTGCAGCTGCCAAAGCTTGTTTGTATCTTCTCCAAGGGATCTTGGAGGCAACGTGTAGCTCCAGCCCCCAGCACTCCATCTTGCAAAGCATAGCCTCCTGGGTGGTTCTCCTGCGACGTGGGATCTTTTGTAGTGCTGCGGGGGCTTCCTCTGCAACTCTTGTATCCTGGCCCTGTGGGACTCCTGAGGGTGCTGCATCTGCTCCTGTGGACTCTGCAACACTGAGGGTCCCCTGTGGCTCCCCCTCCTGGGTTGAGGCCTCCCGGGTCTTGCTGGTCCCCGGCACCACCTCTTCCACTAACTGCGAGTTTGCCCTTGCCAAGGCTTGTTGGTGAAATTCCTGCATCAACACAAGTCTTCAGTCTTCCTTCCAGCGTGGGGTTTCATCTGCATTCATCAGGAACTTCTCTGGTTCTAGGGCTGCATTGCTGACCTGCTCTTCATCACTGTCGACCAACCCCTGCATCCACAACTGGGTGGGTAGTAGCTCCTACTCCTCCTGGATGCCACTGTGACTCTAGGACTTGGTCTCCTCTCTCCACAGGTCTTCTTCAGGAATCCACTGCTGGTTTTTGTGCAGTCTTGTCTGGGTGTCTTTTTCTCCTTTTCCTCATTTTGGGTGGTTTGAGGGAAATCCAGTGTTTTACTCACGCATTCCTGGTCACTGGGGATTTTGGGAGGGGGTGTTGTGTTACTTACCACTGGTTTTCTAGTACTCCCAGCTCCCCTACACATTCCATCCATTTAGTATAGGGTTTGTGATCCCCCATAGGGTCACTATTGGTTATTGATATTTGCACTGTTTTCTAGCCTTTTCTGAGTACTAGTGTATGTATTTAGAATATTACTTACCTCCCAGGGGTGGGTTACCTGTCTAGCATTTTGTGGTGATTTGCACCCCCTCACCCCCAAAAACAAAGTACCTTTATTTTTGTACGACTGGGTGTTTTTGTTCATGTGTTTAAGTGCTGTGTGACTGCAGTGGTATTGCATGAGCTCTGCATGTCTCCTAGTTCAGTCTTGGCTGCTCATCCACAGCTACCTCTAGCTCCAGCAGAGAGCCTGGCTTCTAGACACTGCCTACACTTCACATGGAGGGGATACATGGATCTGGTATAGGGTATAAGCTACACCTTAGGTACCCACCACAAACCAGGCCAGCTTCCTACAATCCTGCAGCTCGTTTTTTGTGTGTGTGTAATGGACTTATTGCTAACAAGAGAAAAGGGTAAGACTTGTTCTACCACAATTTTACCCTGGGAAAATCTCAGAGTCCATGCGCTAGGCTGCCAGAAAAGAAAATCCCCTCTACTATCTGTTTTTGTGAGGTGCTGCTAAAAAGCTGGAAGAATTGAGCCAACAGCTGCCAACTGGTGTAGGAACGACTCAGTCGCCTGCAATCAGGGGTGTTGTCGCCCCTAATCCAGCAGCCTCGTAGAGATAGAGTCATTAACAACAGCACGTACATTATAAAGAAGTTCTTGGGTTTAAATTATATATAAAAAGATGTTATTTTTTCAACTAGTCTTGGATTTATTCTTTGAGTGTCTCTCATTTATTGCCTCTAAGTACAACAAATGCTTAGCATTACTCTCGGATGAGCCTAACCACTTGCCCACAATACCACAAAAATAGAGCATTAGTCCTATCTATTTTTGTTTCCAGTGGAATCTCTGCACAGTGTACTTCTTTTTACAGCACCATATACAGGGAGTGCAGAATTATTAGGCAAGTTGTATTTTTGAGGATTAATTTTATTATTGAACAACAACCATGTTCTCAATGAACTCAAAAAACTCATTAATATCAAAACTGAATATTTTTGGAAGTAGTTTTTAGTTTGTTTTTAGTTTTAGCTATGTTAGGGGGATATCTGTGTGTGCAGGTGACTATCACTGTGCATAATTATTAGGCAACTTAACAAAAAAAAATATATACCCATTTCAATTATTTATCATTACCAGTGAAACCAATATAACATCTCAACATTCACAAATATACATTTCTGACATTCAAAAACAAAACAAAAACAAATCAGTGACCAATATAGCCACCTTTCTTTGCAAGGACACTCAAAAGCCTGCCATCCATGGATTCTGTCAGTGTTTTGATCTGTTCACCATCAACATTGCGTGCAGCAGCAACCACAGCCTCCCAGACACTGTTCAGAGAGGTGTACTGTTTTCCCTCCTTGTAAATCTCACATTTGATGATGGACCACAGGTTCTCAATGGGGTTCAGATCAGGTGAACAAGGAGGCCATGTCATTAGATTTCCTTCTTTTATACCCTTTCTTGCCAGCCACGCTGTGGAGTACTTGGACGCGTGTGATGGAGCATTGTCCTGCATGAAAATCATGTTTTTCTTGAAGGATGCACACTTCTTCCTGTACCACTGCTTGAAGAAGGTGTCTTCCAGGAACTGGCAGTAGGACTGGGAGTTGAGCTTGACTCCATCCTCAACCCGAAAAGGCCCCACAAGCTCATCTTTGATGATACCAGCCCAAACCAGTACTCCGCCTCCACCTTGCTGGCGTCTGAGTCGGACTGGAGCTCTCTGCCCTTTACCAATCCAGCCACGGGCCCATCCATCTGGCCCATCAAGACTCACTCTCATTTCATCAGTCCATAAAACCTTAGAAAAATCAGTCTTGAGATATTTCTTGGCCCAGTCTTGACGTTTCAGCTTGTGTGTCTTGTTCAGTGGTGGTCGTCTTTCAGCCTTTCTTACCTTGGCCATGTCTCTGAGTATTGCACACCTTGTGCTTTTGGGCACTCCAGTGATGTTGCAGCTCTGAAATATGGCCAAACTGGTGGCAAGTGGCATCGTGGCAGCTGCACGCTTGACTTTTCTCAGTTCATGGGCAGTTATTTTGCGCCTTGGTTTTTCCACACGCTTCTTGCGACCCTGTTGACTATTTTGAATGAAACGCTTGATTGTTCGATGATCACGCTTCAGAAGCTTTGCAATTTTAAGAGTGCTGCATCCCTCTGCAAGATATCTCACTATTTTTGACTTTTCTGAGCCTGTCAAGTCCTTCTTTTGACCCATTTTGCCAAAGGAAAGGAAGTTGCCTAATAATTATGCACACCTGATATAGGGTGTTGATGTCATTAGACCACACCCCTTCTCATTACAGAGATGCACATCACCTAATATGCTTAATTGGTAGTAGGCTTTCGAGCCTATACAGCTTGGAGTAAGACAACATGCATAAAGAGGATGATGTGGTCAAAATACTCATTTGCCTAATAATTCTGCACTCCCTGTACAGAGTCTGCTTCCTACGAGGAGGTATAACGTTTTGGTGCATATGCCTGTCTACATATGTTAGCATATATGGATTTGCATCTAAACTCATGGGTGGTGGCATAGAAATGCCCAAGAACCATCTTTGGAACTCCCACTTGATGAAAAGTAGAGTAATGACCCAGGAAAAGGAGGAAATGAGTAAGGTATGACGATGGTGCCAGTGAGATGGCTCAGAAGAGCAGGCACTATGTAGGAGCTTATTTTTTTTTACATATGGCAAATGCCCCTCAGGAAAAAAGGGCTATATAGGGTTTTTGTATTATTTTTATTACTAAGAGGAGCATTATTGCAGCAGATGCTGGACACTGGGGTGAGGTGTGAGTGGCCACTGCACCCCAATTGAAGAGGGTAATTTTCACAGAAGGGACAGAAAGTCTGCTTTGAGCATCAGGCCTGGGAGTGGAGGCCCAGTGGAGTTGGCGGAGGAGGCAGCCTGCCTGGCAGAGATGCAGGTGCCTGCTGCTGCAGCATCAGGGCCGAGCAGTATGAGAGAGCTAACTAAACCCAGATATGGCTGTTTAACTATCCTTGCTTGCGTTTGGGGCCCAGTGCCCAATGTCTTTGCCAGTACAGCTTTGGGCCTTAGAACAATTGCCCAAGGGAGAGATAGTAAAGCAAGGGAGACACTTTCTTCAGTTTGTGTCAGATGACAGGGAGGGAGATGGAGCGAAAAGGGACCCATGGTTTTCAACAAAGAACAGAGGAGAGCCCACGCTTCGCGGCAGCAGCCCGAGACCCTTTGCTGGAGTGGCCCAGGGAATCACAATTATACCCGTCTTACTATAAAAAGGAGGTGTGGGGGCTCATTTTCCTTGCTTTCGGCAAAAAAAAGATGGCAACATGTGGGAGCTCATTTTTTTTTAGAAAGAAATGGAGCCTGTTTTATTGGTGGAGTGGTGGTCGGGCATGGGGGTGGGGGGATGAAAAGGCGGAAGAGATGGCTGCGTCTTGGGGCCTCAGCTAACAGTGCAGCAGCTTCGGGGTCCAAAAGTGCTAGGAGCTCAAAGCCCCAACTATCGGTAGTTGTGGTTTATCAGTTTTGTTTGATGGTTTTGTTCCTCTACAAGTTTCACATTGAGACTTGTGCCAAAAATGATCTTTAGCTTGTGAACGACGATCAAAGGTTTGCAGACCCACTTACTGGAGCCATCACTGCAGCACCAAAAGCCCATTGTTCAAGTCACAGATATATTCGGGAGTGAGGGGCCTCTGCTTAGACTTCAAGAAGTGCAAAAAAACTGAAACATAGCTTTTGGGAAAGGCAATCTCACATTTGCCCGGTTCGCCCCTCCCACCAAGTTCTTGACTATTCTACTGCCGCATAAGACTCACTGGGTAAATGTGTGAGCTCTGGTATTACCAACAAAGATCGCTTTGGCTCCAGAACAATCTGTGCTTCAGGGTCCTTTGGGAACTCAGGGAACAAGATCAATGTTAATTTGGGGTGGAACCGCAGACACTAGAACCTCTGCGCCGCACAGCCCGAATGGCGAATCCGAATGTCAGACATTCATTTGGAGGGAATTTTGGGCGTCCGAGACTGGTGTTGGGGGCCTTGTGAGGTCTGCAGAATGGAGATAACCAGGGCTCGGTGATAAAGGGCACATTTACAAGCAGCACATTTACCTTTGTTTTTGTTGGCCTCCGTATACGAGAAGCCTGGAGCCTGCCCAGTCTTGCGCCCAAACAGGCCATGTAGGTTGGGGCCAACCTTGTGCTTCCCGCCTTTTTCAAGGGTGTGGCACTGCGCGCACTTCAGAACGAAGACCTTCTTTCCTTTCTCAACGTCACCCATTTTGAAGTCTGAAAAACAATTTAAACAGTCACTTTTTTTAATACTGGTTAGTCTTAACACCTGGAAAAAAAGCATGGTTAGGAAAGGGTGGCGGTTCGTGTGAAGGCACCACACATTGGTGAAGTAGGAAGACAAATCAATTACCTACTGTCAAAGAATAAGTAGGATGCCAAGATCCTCCCTGTTTCAGGCCTGAACTGCTCAGGTTTAGACAGTCTACGCCGAGAAACGGGGTCTACTTACTGCTATGTCGTCAGGTGCTGCCGCTGCTCATCTGCTTTGGCACAGCTGGGAAGTATGCCTATTCCAGAATTAGAAAGGATCATTTCACTTTTTAAGAACCGATCCAGCAATGAGAGAAGTGCAGGCAGGTGGGCGTACAGAACACTTGCAAACTATATCCACTGTAAAGAAAACAATGCAATCTTTTGTAACGCTCTGTAATCAACTCTCCCGACCGGTAAACGTTGTGTGAGTTGGGTGGCTGCAAGACAGGACGTGCAGGTCGAACACAGAATGTCAATCAACTGAAAGGCAGCACTGCTCTCTAACAAGCGTACCCCGTGGTATGTGCACCCACAGAAGGAAGACATCTTAGTGGTGACAAGTTAGAGTACAGCACACTCCTTCTCTGCTACATAAGCTTACTGACTCAGAACACTGAAAATATGTTCTGCTAAGTAGGGAACATACATTTTCACACTCACAATACACTGAGCCAGGCTCAGAAAGGAAGGCTGGAGTGTGCTGGGAAGGAATCCAAAGTCACCCGTGGCAGACAGACATCCAAGGTGATACTACGAGTGACCAGGACAGGGGGGGACGCGTGTGGTCTGGAGTAAACTAAAATATGCATAAGATCAATCTTTCCAGTATTGTGTGAGACATGGTGATGTGGAATCAGAGTGGGTGCACAGAAGTGTGGGATGACAGGGCGTCTACAACAGACTCACGGGTGTAGACGGACCATGGGTCTGTGTAATAACGCTCAGAGGTCTCCAGCAGAATGCAGCATCCAGGCGTAGACAGGCCCGGGGGTCTGCTGCACACAGGCGTAGAAAGGCCCCGGGGGTCTGCTGCGCACAGGCGTAGAAAGGCCCCGGGGGGTCTGCTGCGCACAGGCGTAGAAAGGCCCCGGGGGGTCTGCTGCGCACAGGCGTAGAAAGGCCCCGGGGGGTCTGCTGCGCACAGGCGTAGAAAGGCCCCGGGGGGTCTGCTGCACACAGGCGTAGAAAGGCCCCGGGGGGTCTGCTGCACACAGGCGTAGAAAGGCCCCGGGGGGTCTGCTGCACACAGGCGTAGAAAGGCCCCGGGGTGTACAGCAGACTAGAGCAGGTAGGTGTGGAAAGACCAGGGGTCTACAACACATTACTCCAGGCAGGAAATACCTCGAAAAAAATCAAAACTATAACTAGACCCGCAGGTCTAGATCTTGACTAATCTAGCATTGTCATCGGGGGTGGGCAGAAACATTTCACAGTTCATGTTTAAAAATTGCTTATAATAAATATATTACTAAATCATGATGTGCACTGTCATTTACAGAGAGCATATGTGCAATTAAGTTGGCCACTAACATACAATTTCACTGAAAACTGTGTGGCACAAACAATGCTTGAAAATTGGGCGTCAGTAAAAATATTTATCATTTGCACATCACCAAGTGAAGTGTTCCGAATTTTTTGAAATCCCATAAAATCTTTTTCTTCGCCACAAAGAATTGCAAAAATGTACTTTCATACCTACTTAAATATATTTTTAAATGCGTGTGCAGTCACTTATTAGCTTAAATATGTGTGTTAGGAAAAAAGCTCAGCTTACAGCCTTTCACGCCACGCGCTTGCACAGTGCGACTGTCAGTTCACTTAACCAAACCCTCTCGCTTCGCAGAAAGAAAAAACTAAACGCATGAAAAGGCAAACTGACCTTTAACCTCGGTCTTTAAAGGCAAAGCAAATGTGGCCAGATGAAAACAGGATTTAAAGGCATCTGCATTGCTCAATCACTGTGAGTGAACAGAACATCTGACAGCTCGCCAGAATGGCCCAGTAGGTCCTAAAAATAGCTCCCCCTGATGAAATCTGACACGGCGTGGCGAGTAGATACCGCGGGGCTTGCAGCTGTAGGAAGACCAGGGGTCCACAACAGAATACTGCAGACGGGTGTAGGAAGACCAGGGGTCTCAGTGGCGTAGGAAGACCAGGGTTACACAACAGAACACTGCAGCCAGGTGCAGGAAGAGCAGGGGCCCGCAGCAGTGTAGGAAGACCAGGGGTCTACAACAGAATACTGCAGACAGGTGTAGGAAGACCAGCGCCTTGAGACCCTCACGGCCGAGTAGTTGCGCTATACAAAAACTGATTGATGGCCAGAGGTCCACAACAGAATTGGCGACAATGGAGCGATGGTCCAGGGTCTGAAGTCTGGATGCAACCCTCCGACATGAAGGCAGAAAGAAGGATGCTCGCCCGGCAGCCCGCATGTGGTCTGAAGAGCGGAAATAGCCGCACCGCTGCATCCACCACTGAGATGAGGAGGGGCAGAATAAGGGAACTAACAACTAAAACCCTGAAGTGAGGCATGCAGAGTGGGCCTTGTGGGTACCGCTGCCACGGAGTTCTCCATTAGGACACATGGAGACATTCTGCCAAGCGTGCTCTGCGGGATTTGTCGGACTGGTGCACGGAACACACACCCCAGGGAGTTTTATGGCGCAGGTCGCCCCCCCATGATTAAGAAATGGACGTAGCAGCCGAGGCCCTCACTGGAGTGTAAATGGTCACCGGGCCTCGTCCAGTTTGTTCAGATCGGAGCAGGGCCCCTCAGGCCCGCGTCTAACGTTACACACCACAGGACTGCGGTTCACCTGCCTCTGGCATCCTGCACAGCCCTCTGCCCCACACATGTCACAGAGAGAACGATAAAGAAATGTACCAAGACATGCGGTACAACTTTCGAGGATTAATTAAAACATTATGCTAAGAGAATACAAAATAAAATAAACAGAAGCATGTGATCAAAAACATCCGTGTCTACTGCCACAAGAAGAGCCCCTCCACAACTCAAAAAGCACACCGCATCGCGATATATTACGTGAAATTCAGATTTGAACAGGTCAGGATGCTGAGTGAGTTCCTCCCCGAGCAGACCGAGGTCAAGGATTGCCGCGGGAGGGGCCGAGGCAAGCTGAGACAAAAGAGGGGACAGAGGGCACGTCAGCTGTGCCCTTCAATGCCCAGGCCTGCCGAGCGCCCCCGGCCACGCGAGCCCCTAAGTGCCACGCCAGGGAGGTGATCACCCCAGAGGCCCTGGACCTGTCAGATTAAAGGGAGCACCCCGTGTATGCCAACCGCTCAATTCGTAAGCAGGGTCCCTGGGGGTGACGAGGACTGAGGGTCACTGTCGAGCGCTCCACCAGATGGTCCCCAGGGGTGATACACTCCGAGGGCTGTGTGAATGCCCGAGACCAACCAGATGACCTTGTGTATATGAACTGATCTCTCACAAGGTAGGCTCTCCGGGGGGGGGACGGCGTCGTGGTTGAGTCGGCGACCCTCCACCAGAGACGATCCTGTGTACATCGGGCCTGCCTTCATACCACAGGGTTGTTACGTTTGGGGAGTGTCCATCACAGATGACCTTGTGTACATCAACTGGTCCCTCACAAGGCAGGTTCTCCGTGGGGTGACAGCGATTTTGGCGCGTGTGTGCTCCCGCACCAGAGATGACCTTGTGTACATGAACTGATCTCATAAGCCGGATTCCCGGGGGGGGACGAGTGCTGTGGGTCAGTCTGTGACATCCCCCCCCAAATCACAAATGACCTCGGGCCCGCCCTTGATACCACCGGGTTCTTACGGGACTGAGCTCCCCGTGCCCATCGGAGGTTACCTTGTGACCCGGCTGTTGCCTTCAGAGCCGCCCAGGAGTGTCCAGCACCAGAGCACGGCCGGGCGCGTCAGCCCCCCCTTTATTACACAGCGCCTCCCCGGGCGCCGGCACCGAGGCAACGCCCCTGCGGGGGCCCGGGGACCGCTACCGAGGGGTGCTCTTCACCGCCGGGTCCTGGGAGACACTGACCGCCCGCACCGGGAGCTCAGTCCTAGAGTGATCCTGCGTATGTCACCGGTCACTTAGGGTCACACACACCGGGAGGTCAGTCCGTAAGATGACTCAGGGGGGCATCTGTCCCCCGAGGCTACTCACACCGGGAGGTCAGTCCCCGAAGTGACCTCGTGTATGTCACCAGTTCCCCGGGTTCTCACTCACACCGGGAGGTCAGTCCTCTCCCTCCCTTGGGTTCGAGGGCCCCGGGGGTCAGTCAGGGTGGGGGTCACCGCCGAGGCCCCCGCCAGCAGCAGCGCCCCCCGGGAGTCCCCTCCTGTCTGGGGTGCCCCCCTCACCCCGGGGTCCCCTCCATGGCTGCCCCGGTGTCCCCTCGGCCACGGGTCCCCTCCATCGCTCCCGCGGTGTTCCCCCTCACCCCGGTGTCCCCTCCATGGCTGCCCCGGCGCCCACCTCCGGCTCCGTCCGCTCCGCCCGCAGCTGCTCCGCTCGCGCTCAAGGACACGCTCTGATCCGTCGCCGGCCGGCTCGCGCCCTTCACACTTCCGCTTCCGGGGAAGCTCCCGCGCACTTCCGCCGACGCCGCGCACGCACTTCCGGTGCCGCCTCCTCTCACAGGCAGCCTGAGCGGTGACCCCGAGGGGCGGCGCCGTCCCGGGGGAGGGAGGAGGCGCGAGGCACTCCCGCAGCGCGTGACGCCTGCGTGACACCTGCGTGACGCTCCGCCCTGTCCCAGGCGCCCCCTCAAGGAAGAGCCCAGTGACCTCCAGGAGCTCCTGAGCCGGCGCCGCCCTCCCGGCCTTCGTGTCCTCCCTGTGACCTCCGCAGCTTCACCCCTCCCCCTGTAGCTCCAGGTGACCCCCCCGGGAGCCCACACACCCCGCGTCGCCTTCCCCATCCGCGGCTACTCTTCAGCGATTCCAGACAGCGCTGTAAAGCAATTCTCGGACCCAGGCACACACTTTCTTGCATCAGCCAACTAGGGCCAGGGCGACGCTTGCACGTTCATCTTCACAATTTCCGTTCGAGATAGCACTGGTTATATTTGCCCGAATATGTATTTCACAGAACTGGCAAAGAACAGCAGAGTTCCAGCCACGGCCCGGAACGCCCTCCCTCTCCACATCAGACAAACCACCTCCCTCCTCAGCTTCACGAAGCAACTGAAGACACGGCTTTCTCAATAACCACCTCACCGGTATACGCTACTCTTCCTCCTCCCCACACCGCCCCCTGAGTGTCTTCAGACCCTAACGGGTGAGTACTTGTGCTTTACAAGCACTGATTGATTGACCGGGTAGCACACAGAGCAGCTAACTAATGACGACCACTTCTCAAGGACCACCTCTCTTGAACTGAACCACCATTATCATCTCAAAGTCATCTCACAGGAGCCGGATTACAGAGGATTTAAAGGATTTCAGCAAGAACGGCCGTAAACCTCTTTCCAAAGAACGCAATACTCTAGAATACAACCTCTGCTGCCAACCACCAGTCTTCCCCTTGCCTCATGAGGCGGTGTACTTTCCTAGACTTTCTGTTGGGGCACACTTTGGATTGTCCCTTCGACTAGCAAAGACTAGCAGACAATTACTGACAGTAATACAGTGCTGGTCCCACAGGGGAATAGCACAAAATGGCACAGAACTGAGTAAAACGACAGTTACTGTCATCTACATACTTCGGAGATTTTCATTCCAATAGTTTTTACTAAAGAGAATAATTGCAACTCATAGCTGAGTAGTCTTCACAATGCCAAATGAGCACTCAGCATCCATTCGCCCTCCCCTTTGGAGTAAGTACCCTATGCAATTTTCAGGTGGGCTTCTAACGTCTAGTTCCTCCTTAAAAGTACTGCCCTTTATAGCTGAATATCCATTTTAACGCAAACATGGTTCCCTTTGTTGCACTAGGGTCAATAACTCTAAGTAAACATAGTTTTTGATATTCAACTTCTTCCACACTCATACTACACTTGGTTCACAGTTAGTGACTTTCCCTGACTTGCTGCCCCAACCCACCTCTTCATTTAGTTTTACTGCTTGCTCCAACTAAACTCGCAGGCTCCCAAAAGAGAAGTTAATGGATCCCCCAGAAAAATGAAAAGTAGTGGCACCTCTGCATAAATTTAAGAAGCAAAGGGCTTTTCAAACCTTGGAACATTCGGCCCATAACAAAGGCGTGCATCCCCCTTTGAGAGGGGTCAGAGGGGACCCTGCAAGACTCTGGACTTTGTAATCATAGGACTTGTTCTCTTTATCCTAACATTGGTTGATCGCTGTTCATTCCACCAGTGGCATCAGATTGCCTGGCATGTCTTTGTAGACACAATCGGTGTTAGCGTACTTCCAGATATTTCTTCCGTCTTTGGCATGGGAGTTGCACATGTCATAGCGCATCCATCCGTAAAGAGATCTAAAAATATTTTGATATGCACTGGGGTCAAAGCTAGCTTTTGCTCCATGGGAAGGAAGTGGTTAGGGAATAGTCATGATAGGTGAACCCACACCTGTGCTGCAAGCCCTTGTTTTTTGTTATAGCCCTGATCACTGCAAGTATGAGCGTTAAAATGTTCCCTTGTTATACTGATCATTACGACAGAAAGTGAGTTAATTTGTTCCAATATAGTGACTTCAATCAGTAGGGATGGTGTCTTTCCATTCTAGTCCTGTTCAGTGCTGCTGCATGACACAAGTTCAGATCGACACTTGGCTTTTGGTATTGATGCCACAAGCCCTCATATGCCACTCGGACCCCATAGATGGCGCTCAGGGGAAATACCAGTATTTTTCAGGCCTTAAAAAAATCATAAAAATGTTACTAGACCTGCAGGTGAATTAACTTAAACAATCTACTCAACCTAACTGTAATGTACGTGATCCGTAAACGGGTCTCAAATTGTGTGATCCTAGGCAAATAGTTTAGAGTCTCCTTTTTCTTCATTCTCACATATGACTGCACCTTCAAATAGGTGAGCTCAGCATTTCTGCAGTACAAAAAACCTCTTTTGTTTGACTAAATTTTCGTGCATGTATCACAAGAATCTACTCGCATATAAGGGACACATGGCTTCTTTTAGTTTACTAACAACATTGCCATCAGGGCAGCAGTGTTTCTCAGTTTGTTTAAACACTCACTTTTAATAACTATATTACTAAACCATGATGTGATAGTATATTGTCACCCACACACAATCAATTTTCAAAAAATGTGCAAAAACCTTTCCACTAACTTGCAACTTTACTGGTAAAACTATATAGTGTATTAACAATCTGTGAAAATTGTGTTTCAGAAAACATATCGTTAGCACATCAACACGCAAAGTATTCTGATTTGTTTTCATCCTTTAAAAAATTAAAGGCATCCTTTATTGCCCCTCTGCTTTTCAAGTAAACATTTTTTGTCAGCTTGCCAGAAGGGGCAAGTAAGTCCTAACAATAGCTTGACCTGATCAAATAATACTCGCCATGGTCAAGTAGATTTTTCGAGGCCTGTTTTTTACCATTAATGAGTGTAGCATTGGGCTAACTTGAAATAATGCATGATGTTCACGTTGCAGGCTCCTGGCTATGTCTCAGAAAGATCCCTGTCAGAAGCAAGCGTGTGACATACAGAAATGTTTACAAGGTATGTAAGTGATTGATTTATACCCAATTAAACTGTTAATACAATATGGACAACATGCATGAGAAATAAATCTGAAGTTCATTTTTCATTGTCTAGGGGAAGTACATGGTGTGAGTGTGTTGGAGATGCAAGAACTTATATGGATCTGCATATCCACTTGTATCCAGGTACCTTCTCTAATATGTTAATGTTTACACAGAGATTATGGTTTTCCACTGGAGGGTGAATCTTAATGTCAGTGGGGTTTGAATCCATTGTCATATGAAATACTATCCATCCACTGTATGATACCAGTAGAGCCCAGCCTGGAGTGGGATGATCGCAATCTAAAAAATTGTGGGATCACAGATATTGACATGCTCAGTTGAACAGTTGACAGCACAGACATACACGCAGCATCACTACCACCATCAAAACACATCTTCACGAGTGCAATGTAAGTAATAAAGCCTATATGCATCAAGGACTGAGAAGAATCAGGAAGCCACAACTTAATAGCCAGCAGTACAGTTGTCTTCTCACCAGAAGGGGAAATCTAGGGACACCATCACAAGCGATTAAAGGAAAGCCGCCAAGAAGAGGGCTTATGAAGTAGGCACCCGGGTGAGCCATCGCAAGGTATAACAGAAGCATTCAAGAGTACCAGGCCTCCAGAAGCTTGTCACCCCGCTACCCCCTGCAGAGACAACACCCTGGACTTCACATTTAGATCTATGTCCCGCCTCAGTTGCCACTATTTGCTGCACATTGACCGGTCAAACCCCACAACACTTGCCTTCGATCTACTGAACCCCAAGCGTCAAACCAGAGGACACATGTAGCCAGCAAAACCGTTCCAGTCGGAATCTAAACTCTGGCAGATTCATCAGACCCATTGTTAACATTAGCTACCATTCTCCAATTCAACCCTATCTTCCATACAACTATAGACCCTTTGTTCCACTCTAAACACTCCAATCGGATGTCACTCCGCCCTAACAGCCAAATGCTCTTTCGAAAGAAACTCCTGATGAACTAGAGTAAAAGTGGCATCAATGATGACAAGAAGTCCTCTCAGCCCCAAAGGCTGTCTAGTCTCAAAGGCAATTCATCACCGAGGCTAGTTCCATCGTCAGTACAACATCCAAGAGAAGTAGATCCTGCTCCAAGAGGATTGGACATTGTCTCTGCTCTGTAACACTCCAAGGAAAAGTGCAGAGCAATCAACACTTTTTTCAACAAGATTGACAGAATCACACTCTACATTAACATCATGGAAGTACCACCCTCCTCCACCTGTTGGTGAATTTAAATTCACTTTAGTGTAACCATTTTCACACACTGAGTTGATGATCTTTCGTCACCACTCAACTTGCTGAAGGTCACATTCTTGAAGAAAAGATTATACCCAGCTCCGGTGAGGCTCTCAAACCTCAGCTCAATGCAGTCAACTCTCGTTATTTAGGAAGTTTCAAGACACACTGAATACTGGCAAGTTCTGCCACTGCTATAGATGCCCAAAACCTGGACTCCGAGGCTCTGAACTACTGTCCATCAGCTGCCTGCGTGTCCGAAGCAAGAGAACTGAAGGGGCTGTCACTTCCCAGCTCACTAACATCAACAGCAAAGCCCTACTTCAAGCTTCTCAGCCAGGTTTAAGAACAAACTGCAGCACTAAATGGCAGCAATGCACACATGATCATAGACAGTGGTGACTGCTGTCTCCTCATCTCGCTTCACCTCTCTGCAGCCTTCAACACTGTGATACCTCACTTAATGCCTTCTCAAGACGAAGCTTTAGCAACAATATCCTCAAATGTTTTTCATGCTATCTGAGCAACATATCCCAGTGTGTGCAGATAAAGTCTTACAGTTTAGAGTAAAACGCTATGTTCTCTGGCATAGAGTAAGGTTCAGTTTTGTCTCCAGCCTATAAATGTGATGCCTCGTGGTGTTCCTGCAGACCAGACAAGAACCTAAGATTCACCCATAGGCAGGCGACATCAAGCTCTACTCAAATGAATGTTTCACTGGGAAGTGACTGACTGGGGGCACACATCACTGGAGTGGAGTCTTGAGCTCTGGGGGCAGACTACAAGCCCCAGACTGCCCTGGAACAAGGAAGAGGGGGGGAGCAGCATTGCCCCTTGCTGGCGCCTAAAAGTGCTGCTGGTGCCCCGCAGCACGTGGGACGTGCCCAGAAGAAGACCGGGCCTGTCTTCGCCATTCATCGGCCGGCAGAGGCTGGGACGGGACCCCCTCCAAACTTGTAGCTCATTGATGGGGGCTGCACTGTGATCTGAAAGTAAGGCTTGTGTGTGACTGAGAGCCATGCGGAAAAGGAAGACACTCATTCTCCCGTCCAACCCCCAGTTGCAAACTACCTAGCCTCAGTGATGGGGGCCATAGAATCTGAATTGGGGCAAGTGGAGGAACAGATTGGGCGGTGCAGAAACTGACTCAGAGGCCGCCACTGGAGCCACTTGCAACAATGACTGCCACGCATATCAAGCTCATCATGCGCAGCGAACGCAAACCCCGCTCAGGAAGGGCTACAGCTGCAGTCATTGCTCCTGGGCCTGCAGACAAGTCTGTCTGAAAATGCAATAAACAACGCTTCTCTAGCGAATCCCCGCCTCCAACTAAAAAGAGGAGGTAGGGGAAAAATGCAGTTTGCTTCAACAGGACAAAAAAAGAATAAGACCACACACCAAGAAGTGAGCAGGGGAAGCAGGTGGTTGGTGAGACGCCATCAAGGGATCCGAATAAGGGGGAAGATATTTTGAATGACCTTCCCCTTAAAATCAACTCAGTTCTAAAATCCTTTTGTACATCTTTGGAGGAGAAGGTGATTCATCTAATATCTGGGAAGAAGGACCAATTGCATGCACATGTGATTAAAACATTAGTGCAAAAAGGGACGAGGGGATCCACTTTACTCAAGCAGACAAGCTGCGGTATGGATATAGGAACAAAGATAGAGATATGGATATAGGAACAAAGATAGAGATATGGATATAGGAACAAAGATAGAGATATGGATATAGGAACAAAGATAGAGATATGGATATAGGAACAAAGAGATATGGATATAGGAACAAAGATAGAGATATGGATATAGGAACAAAGATAGAGATATGGATATAGGAACAAAGAGATATGGATATAGGAACCAAGATAGAGATATGGATAGAAGAACAAAGATAGAGATATGGATATAGGAACAAAGAGATATGGATATAGGAACAAAGATAGAAATATGGATAGAAGAACAAAGATAGAGATATGGATATAGGAACAAAGATAGAGATATGGATATAGGAACAAATATTGAGATATAGATAGAAGAACAAAGATAGAGATATGGATATAGGAACAAATATAGAGATATGGATAGAAGAACAAAGATAGAGATATGGATATAGGAACCGAGATATGGATATAGGAACCAAGATAGAGATATGGATAGAAGAACAAAGATAGAGATATGGATATAGGAACAAAGAGATATGGATATAGGAACAAAGATAGAGATATGGATAGAAGAACAAAGATAGAGATATGGATATAGGAACAAAGATAGAGATATGGATATAGGAACAAAGATAGAGATATGGATATAGGAACAAAGATAGAGATATGGATATAGGAACAAAGATAGAGATCTGGATAGAAGAACAAAGATAGAGATCTGGATAGAAGAACAAAGATAGAGATAAGGATAGAAGAACAAAGATAAAGAAATGGATAGAAAAACAAAGATAGATATATGGATATAAGAACAAAGATAGAGATATGGATATAGGAATTAAAGATAGAGTCCCGCACAGGCCTAGCGCAAGGGAGCCTGATTCTTTCACTGCTCAGCAGGGAAAAAAAACAAACCGCGAGAACTCGTACCGTGAGAGAGCAATATTTGGACCTTTCTAAGTGCCCAAAGTTTTCAAATCCCACTGCAGATAGCGCTGAAGGCACATTCCATCTACCACCATAAAGCGCGCCATGCATTCTAATTTTGGAAATTGTGCCACCATTGGCGTTGGTCGACAAGGAAAATACAATGGCTTTGATAAGAAAATCAGCCCACCGGTTGTGCGCAAAACCTGGCTTTTTTGATGATTTAAACAGCAAGATCTTGCATGCACAAAGAGTGAGATGGGTGGGCCTAAGGGAAAATCATCTGCAGGAGACTGTATAGTGATCATTTCTAGAGACCCGCATCTCGTGAGATCCCTGTTAGCAAATTTGAACTTTTGTGCAGGGATTCAAAGGGGGATTCGAGTTCATCCACTTCGTTACTTCTATGATCCACCTTTATTATTTAAGAAAACTTTGAAAGTGACACAAACCCCCTGTAGCAATTTGACTCCTTTACAGGCAAAACCAAATGTCCCAACATCAAACCACTTTGAGATATTGAGTACCCTTGTCTCAAATAATTGGCTCTTGAAAGACGACAAACTATTGCAACAGGAGGATGCCCCAGAAGAAGAAGTAGCTTTCATCCAAGGTGTGGTGGGTTCATCATGTCCTCGAGCTGTATGCCTCTTCTCCCCTGTTTCTCCCCCTGCAACCATGGGTAAAACAAATTAAACGGTAGGTCTGAAATGCTTATCCCTGATTTGTTGTAACATTGCATTTGTTCAGACTAAATTGAATAACCCAGACTGGCTAAGCTTTGTATCCCTGTTTGATATTATTTGTTTTCAGGAGATCTGAGTGATTGAATCTTTTTATTTAGATGTCTGTTTATCCCCACATCAACCTGCACATCTGTCAGCCCCCAGCTGACCCCTCCCCCCCCCTCCTACCTCTTATGGCGGCCGCTGCGCGACTGCGCAGCGGGCGCGCGCAGCGGGCACGCCGCTGGCGCGCCGGAGGCGCGCCAGAGGCAAGCCCGTCTGCGCCCGTCCGCGTCTGGCCCGCGCCTGGCCCGCGCCCAGCGCCACGACCCCTGGTCCCCAGCTCCCCCAAGCCCCGCTGATCCGCTACGACCCCACCACCCTCCACGCCCTCAACCCAGGGCGCTCCAAAACCTGCTTCCTAGCTCACCCCAAACGCACCCATGGACCCTTCGCCTGCAACTCCTGCAAACGCATCTTCCACCACGCAACTACCACGACCACAAGCCCACGCGCCATCAACCACCTCAAGTGCATCCTGATCAACGCTCGTTCCGTCCACAAGCACGCCGTTGAACTTTGGGACCTCCTGGACTCCACAGCCCCGGACGTCGCCTTCATCACGGAGACATGGATGAACGCCTCCTCTGCTCCAGACATCGCTACCGCCATCCCCGAAGGCTACAAGATCTCCAGAAAAGACCGCACCAACCAAGTAGGAGGAGGTGTCGCCATCATCTTCAAAGACTCCATCAGCGTCACCACCTCCACCGAAGACCCCCCCCTCGCCGCTGAACACCTGCATTTTCAGATTTGCACCGACCCAAGGACCACCCTTAGAGGATCCCTCGTCTACCGTCCTCCCGGACCTCGCGCCTCTTTCAGCGACGCCATCGCCGACTTCATCTCCCCGCACGCCCTCGCCTCACCGGACTACATCCTCCTAGGCGACCTCAACTTCCATCTGGAACAAAACAACGACCCCAACACCACCACCCTGCTCGACAACCTCGCCAACCTCGGCCTCAAACAACTGGTGAACACCGCCACCCACATCGCCGGACACACGCTCGACCCTATCTTCTCCGCCAGCAAACACGTCTTCTTCAGCCACACCTCTGCCCTACACTGGACCGACCACAGCTGCGTCCACTTCACATTCCGACGCGAGAACTCCCACCTCCGCACTCAACCCACCCCTCGTCGACAGTGGAACAAGATCCCTGAAGAGCAACTCTTCTCCGCTCTCGCCGCCAACCAACCCACCCTCACCACCGACCCCAACGACGCAGCTCTCAACCTCACAAACTGGATCTCCAACTGCGCTGACAACCTTGCTCCCCTCAAACGCACGCATCGACAGACCAACACCAAAAAACCTCTCTGGTTCTCTGACACCCTCAAAGAATCAAAGAAAACTTGTCGTGCCCTTGAGAAGGCCTGGCGCAAGGACCACACCGCGGACAACATGACCGCCCTCAAGAACGCTACACGCGAACACCACCACCTGATCCGCACTGCCAAAAGGAACTTTTTCACCGACAGACTAGACAAAAACAGCCACAACAGCAGAGAACTCTTCAGCATCGTCAAAGAGTTCTCCAACCCCAGCGCCAGCGCCAACGCCGTCACGCCCTCACAGGATTTGTGCGAATCCCTCGCCACTTTCTTCCATCGCAAGATCAGCGACCTCCACGACAGCTTCGGACACCAGACCCAACCATACACCACTGAACCCGCTTCCCCGGACATCACCCTCAACAACTGGACCCACATCAACACGGAAGAAACCAAATCCATCATGAACTCTATCCACTCCGGCGCCCCTTCGGACCCCTGCCCGCACTTCATCTTTAACAAAGCCGACGACATCATCGCCCCGCACCTCCAGACCGTCATCAACTCTTCTTTTTCTTCTGCTACCTTCCCCGAATGCTGGAAGCACGCTGAAGTCAACGCCCTACTAAAGAAACCTACGGCTGACCCAAGCGACCTGAAAAACTTCCGCCCCATCTCTCTTCTACCTTTCCCAGCCAAGGTAATAGAAAAGACCGTCAACAAACAGCTGACCACCTTCCTGGAAGACAACAACCTGCTCGACCCTTCACAAACCGGATTCCGAACCAACCACAGCACGGAAACCGCCCTCATCTCAGTCACAGACGACATCAGAACCCTGATGGACAACGGTGAAACAGTCGCCCTCATTCTCCTCGACCTCTCGGCTGCCTTTGACACCGTCTGTCACCGCACCCTAATCACCCGCCTACGCTCCACCGGGATCCAAGGCCAGGCCCTGGACTGGATCGCCTCCTTCCTCGCTAACCGCTCCCAAAGAGTTTACCTCCCTCCGTTTCGCTCAGAACCCACCAAGATCATCTGCGGCGTACCTCAAGGCTCATCGCTCAGCCCGACACTCTTCAATGTCTACATGAGCCCCCTCGCCGACATCGTACGCAAGCACGACATCATCATCACCTCCTACGCCGACGACACCCAACTTGTACTCTCCCTCACCAAGGACCCCGCCAGCGCCAAGACCAACCTACAAGAGGGTATGAAGGACGTCGCAGATTGGATGAGGCTCAGCCGCCTAAAGCTGAACTCTGAAAAAACGGAAGTCCTCATCCTCGGCAACACCCCGTCCGCCTGGGACGACTCCTGGTGGCCCTCGGCACCGCACCGACCCCCGCAGACCACGCCCGCAACCTCGGCTTCATCTTGGACCCTCTTCTCACCATGACCAAGCAAGTCAACGCCGTGTCCTCCGCCTGCTTCCTCACTCTCCGCATGCTCCGCAAGATCTTCCGCTGGATCCCCGCCGACACCAGAAAAACCGTGACCCACGCCCTTGTCACGAGTCGCCTGGACTACGGCAACACCCTCTACGCCGGGACCACCGCCAAACTCCAAAACCGCCTGCAACGCATCCAAAACGCCTCGGCCCGCCTCATCCTCGACGTACCCCGCAACAGCCACATCTCCGCACACCTGAGACACCTGCATTGGCTCCCAGTCAGCAAAAGGATCACCTTCCGTCTTCTCACCCACGCACACAAAGCCCTCCACAACAAGGGACCGGAATACCTCAACAGACGCCTCAGCTTCTACGTCCCCACCCGCCCCCTCCGCTCCGCTGGCCTCGCACTTGCTGCCGTCCCTCGCACCCGCCGCTCCACGGCGGGTGGGAGATCTTTCTCCTTCCTGGCGGCCAAGACCTGGAACTCCCTCCCCACCAGCCTCAGGACCACCCAGGACCACTCCGCTTTCCGGAGACTCCTAAAGACTTGGCTGTTCGAGCAGCGATAACCCCCCCTTTCCCCCCTAGCGCCTTGAGACCCGCACGGGTGAGTAGCGCGCTTTATAAATGTTAATGATTTGATTTGATTTGTCATCAGCAGGGAGATCTAGAGGGGGGCTTGCTATTTTTGTACTCCTTAAATTAGAGTCTGTAAAGGTAACACTTAAAAGGTCCTCACCTTACTTTTTGATTGCTTTGATATCGGTTGATGGGGAAAAAATAAATTTTAATAATAAACATTTACAATGAAGTTCTGCAGGGCTGTGTAATCAAAGCCTTTGAGGATGTAGCTGACTTCCTTGATAATTTCCTCTGACACCAGAAAAAGGAGATGGTTATGTTATGGGTTGGGGATTTCAATATTCCAACATGCCTACTGCAGAACCCAAATCCGTGTAGTTTCCCGAATGAGGGCAGGGAAGGTAGGATACATTTTAAGCACAAAGAAGTGGGGGAGTCCCGAATACTTTAATAAGTAAATATGATTTTGGATTCTCATTCGAGGCCATGCCTCAAGGTAATTATAAAATCACTTCTTTTGTAGGGAACTCCTCGGGAAGTATCATAGATTTCATACTCAGTAGCTGAGAAGCCTTTCACTTAATTAAGGATTTCAAAATCATTCCGCATTGTCCTAGTGGCCATAATCCTGTGAGCCTTATTGTAAGTTACAGTATTAAATCAAGAGTAGAGGACAAGGACCTAGTGTGCTCTTTGATAAAAACACAGGCCTGAGACTTAGGTAGGGGAAGATGGATCAAGTGAAGTTTAATAAAAAAATCAACACAGATATCTGTCTGTTTGTCACAGTCACCAAACTGTGAACTTGTAGTTAGAGAATTTGAGCGGTTATGTGGCTCTATTTCCACTGCACTAGTTACGCATAGGCTGAGCTGGTGATGTTTGTGAGTCCATGATGATGGCTGAGCTGGTGATGTTTGTGAGTCCGTGAAGGATGGGTGAGCTGGTGGTGTTTGTGAGTCCATGACTGGTGGCTGAGCTGGTGATGTTTGTGAGTCCATGATAATGGCTGAGCTGGTGATGTTTGTAAGTCCATGATGATGGCTGAGCTGGTGATGTTTGTGAGTCCATGACTGGTGGGTGAGCTGGTAATGTTTGTGAGTCCATGACTGATGAGTGAGCTGGTAATGTTTGTGAGTCCGTGACTGAAGGCTGAGCTGGTAATGTTTGTGAGTCCATGACGGATGAGTGAGCTGGTAATGTTTGTGAGTCCACGACTGATGGATGAGCTGGTGATGTTTGTGAGTCCGTGACGGATGGGAGAGCTGGTGGTGTTTGTGAGTCCATGACTGATGAGTGAGCTGGTAATGTTTGTGAGTCCGTGACTGAAGGCTGAGCTGGTAATGTTTGTGAGTCCATGACGAATGAGTGAGCTGGTAATGTTTGTGAGTCCATGACGAATGAGTGAGCTGGTAATGTTTGTGAGTCCATGACTGGTGGGTGAGCTGGTAATGTTTGTGAGTCCGTGACTGGTGGGTGAGCTGGTAATGTTTGTGAGTCCGTGACTGGTGGGTGAGCTGGTAATGTTTGTGAGTCCGTGACTGGTGGGTGAGCTGGTAATGTTTGTGAGTCCATGACTGGTGGGTGAGCTGGTAATGTTTGTGAGTCCACGAAGGATGGGTGAGCTGGTAATGTTTGTGAGTCCATGACTGGTGGGTGAGCTGGTAATGTTTGTGAGTCCATGACTGATGAGTGAGCTGGTAATGTTTGTGAGTCCGTGACTGAAGGCTGAGCTGGTAATGTTTGTGAGTCCACGACGGATGAGTGAGCTGGTAATGTTTGTTAGTCCACGACTGTTGGATGAGCTGGTGATGTTTGTGAGTCCGTGAAGGATGGGAGAGCTGGTGGTGTTTGTGAGTCCATGATGATGGGAGAGCTGGTAATGTTTGTGAGTCCATGACTGGTGGGTCAGCTGGTAATGTTTGTGAGTCCATGACTGGTGGGTGAGCTGGTACTGTTTGTGAGGCCGTGACTGAAGGCAGAGCTGGTGATGTTTGTGAGTCTATGACAGATGGCTGAGCTGGCAACGTGTGTGAGTTCTTAGTAGATGGTTGATAACTTGGTGCATGACATGTCTGGTCAGTTAGAGGGAACAGCCATTGCGTGAAGATATGAAGTGTATTTCTCCTTTTGTCAAGCTTTATTTATTTGTGCTTTTCTACCATTTTCAGCCAACAAGTATGTGGAGAGCAAGTGTGAAGCGGTGATCCAGGAGATGCGTCGCTGTTGTGCCCTCCACCCACCCGGGAGGTCCATCTGCTGCTCTGGGTTTCAGAAAGAGGACGAAGCCAAAAGTGGTGCCAGGAAGCCTGTGGCAGACGCCACTTCTCCTGGGAGCCTGGAGTAAGCCGGGTCCACACATCACACACCAAATAAGACGCGGATAACTGAGCAGGTGTTGCGTGTCATGGACGGTTCTAAGAACAGTAATCCGGAACAAGACTGACTGCGTCGAAGTAGCCAGCAGTGCTGGGCCCGATGCCACCTGTCCAGGGAGGTGTTAACACCTAGACCTTAGTTCTGGTGTGAGGGGACCTTCCCTGTAAGCAGCAAAGCACCCCTTCCCACACTTCTTTCTAGGAGGGCCAAGGACTGATTGTCACGTGTCTTCTGTAAACAGCAATGAACCCCACCATACACTTCTCTCTAGGAGGGCCAAGGACTGATTGTCATGTGTCTCCTGTAAGCAGCAAAGAACCCCAACCCACACTTCCCTCTAGGAGGGCCAAGGACTGACTGACACGTGTCTTCTGTAAACAGCAAAGCACCCCTTCCCACACTTCTGTCTAGGAGGGCCAAGGACTGATTGTCATGTGTCTTCTGTAAACAGCAAAGAACCCGTTCCCACACTTCTCTCTAGGAGGGCCAAGGACTGACTGTCCTGTGTCTCCCTTAGATGGATGGCCATGAGCTGGGCCTGGGTAAGAGTTTTACGCAGAGCCTCTCCTGCAGATGGATTATGTACTGAGGTCACAAAACAGCATAAGTGATTACACCACAGACGTATCTTTCGTGCACTGTCTAAAATTAAACTATTTCTATTTTGCTTTGTCAAGTCGTTTATGAAGTTAGGCATCTTGTTCTTTCTAAGCTCTACTTTAGTGAACTCTCGCCCGGTCAATACAAATGTAGCTCCTTGAAACACACTTCCATTCCTACCAATGGTCCCCTGCAATAATTGGTTTGAATATACATCTGTGGTGGTGAGCGCTTCAGTGCACACAAGTATGCCTGTGTTTTTAGATTAACAAGACCGCATGTTGTCTTCTTAGAACATAATACCTGGGGTTCGTCTTCCATTGTTTGTGAGGCTTTCCAAATGGACCATCCTGTCCCATTGAAAATGATGCAGAGCTCTGGGAAGGCATCCTTTGCAACAAGAGCTGATATGTGGAGTCCCTTTTAGGGCTTAAAGAACACAAGATGTACATCATTGAGGTTCTGCTGAGGAACTAGCGATTCATGCCGGTTCATCTTCACCGACCTTCCTAGGATACTGACCAGAAATGCAGCATCTCCCACTAACTACTATCTGACATTGCACAGTCAGAAACATGCTCAGAGCTGTGGAGTCCTGAGCCCGCAGCTCTACTGCTCGTAGGCTTTTCGATTATCGAGGTACCGCTCGGTACCATAGCGGGCCACGGAGTTAGAAGTCATCCAAGGCTTGGAGGTGGAACAGGCTGATATCCTTCTCCCCAGCACCGTGGCTAGTGACAGTGCAGCCACGTCTGGGTATGAGGAGACTCCAAATCCAAGACCACCCTCCAAGGACCTGAAGATGTTTTCATCTGCCACAGCGGGACTGTGCACTCCAGCCGTCATGATAGCCATGTGTGGAGGTTGTCTCCCCTTGCAGTCTGTGAGCTACTTGTACGCCAGAGTATATTTACCAGGAGGTGATCCTGCCAGCTTGTGCACCAGTCACCGACCGTGCATGTTCAGTGTCGTCAATGCAACATAAAGCAGCATCTGGAGAATTCCTTTGTCCTCGTCACCTTGATGATTTAGCATCATTTATGAAAGGCTTGCTTTTGCGGAACTCTTTGATGTGATGAAACAGACCCTCTGTGACAACAGCCGACATCTCCACCAAAGGTGCTTTATTCAACATCCAACACTTTATGTGGAGCTTCTGAACACCGGTTTATGGCACGGGACTCCACACAAGGTTGGTGGCATTCTCAACTTTTGAGATGAGACCAGGCTCTGGGCGGCATGGTGTGAGGCCTAGACACAATCTGCTCACATTTTCAGGTTCTGTGGCACCTACTCAGGTTCACGACCAAGTGGAGCAAGTGTTTCCTTTTCAGGACTAGAGACAGATGACTGTTGATGGTTCCCAGCTATTCTTTTAGACGGCTGTAAATGAATCTGGGCACCTGGGCATCACTAGGCAGCATTCTGTGGTTTGCTGTATAGCTCCAGGGAGGACATTCATCGCTGGAGGAAGCTCCTGGTGGCTGCCGGGCAAGGTGGTGCTGTTTAACTTAATACATATGTGACCTATAGAAACCTTTCTGGATTCATAAGGACAAGTTACAGAAAAAGCCTTGAACTCTGGGATCACTACTCTCCCCTCGAAGTGGAGCTAGGGTGCCCCTGAATATATTATGTGAATGTCCCACTGAGGCCACAAAGCTCTTCCCATCACAGTTACTAGACTTCCCTGCTGACAGAAGCAAACTACTTGTGCTCCTTCGGAGGAACTCTCACTGAAAATCTAAAGATGTGTGATGTGGACAGCCTACCTTGTGGAAGTGCTACTTTACATTCTGGAATTTGGCAACACACCAGGTCTTTGAAAAAGATGGAGAATCTTCAAAGTGATGAGGACGTGTGCCCTGCCAAAGGGAACCCCCAAAGAGTCTGTCGTGGGACCCCGGGGTGCTGAAACAGGAAGACTGGTTGAGAGGCTCAGACTGGTTGACTTGCTCTATTACCGGCACTTACAGGATGAGTGAAGTATTGATGAATGTAGGGTTTACACAGTGGGATTTGATTGGTTTTCATGGCTAAGAGATATCTGTGGAGCATCCTGCAGGAACCCTTTGACCGGTTGGTGAAGAGTAGGATTTGAACAAGTATGAATTCTTCTGGAGACTTACAGCGCTTGCATCACGACTGAGGCGAGCATGCAGGACATTTATCCCCCAAGAGCCAGGTACTAGGTGAGTCCTTGGTAAACCGGGTCTTATGCATTTATACAACTTTCCTCAAGTGGTTCAGGTCAACTAAACCAGAAAAGGGAGAGTGGCATCGGTCCTCCACACGAGCCTGGTTGGCGGAAGCCGTGATGCAGGAGGTGTAATTACAATAGGATTTATGTGCTTGAGGTGTCTCTAATGGAGGAGAAGCATGTTCACTCGTTTTGAAGACCGCGATAGCCTCTGTACATCAATGTTCAGACGGCATGTATGCACTGCAGTGTCGGGCCAGAGCTCGCGATCTTAGCCGCCCAGTGTTGTGGGGTTTGCTGCTTTACAAATGTGGTTGCTAAACTATGAGCCTATTTCTCAAGGCATCCAGCCTAGCAACCCTGCTCCCAGGAGGTACCTGCAGGGTGACATAGTCTGGCTTTAATAAAGATAGCTGTGCAGCGTCGTGCGATTGTTCTTTCTCCACCGCTCATGCCTCAGTAGAATGTGAAGTGCAGGGTCCTTCCAACCTCACTGACCCTCCCCAAAGATGCTCTAGAATTTTAATGAAAGGTTCTAACTCCCTTTGTATGAATTTAAACTTAAACATGAACATTTTGCAGTGGTTTCTGGAAGGTCACGTTTCCCTGAAGCTCTCTTCATAAGACATTGACATTTATCTTGGTGACCATCACCTTGTCGAGGATGATAGATTGATACAATTTGTCTTCCCCCTTCTCGGACAGATCTGAGGCTGGGAGTTTGCATCACAGTGTTGGAGCTGCTAAGATCACTCCTCCCCTTAGCCCTTGTGGGTGGGGGTTCTGGGGTCTGTGCTCTTGTCTTATAGTAGGTGGTGGTTGCACTAGTCGGGGTTGGATGGCCTTGGTGTCAAGAAAGGCGGGGCATCTCGCAGCAGTCCTCCCACTGCTGAAATAGCTTGTGACCGGTGCCCTTGCAGATCTATAGCCAGGAATCAGGAATAGAAATTGTGTGTAATGACTTCTAAGGCGTCTAACCATGGGTACTTGGATCACGTGGGAAACTAGGGCTATCAGCAGATGTGTGGGAGCAAGATTTGTGATTAAGGTACAGTTTGTAAAAGGCTTCTGGCTTTGTCCATAAAAATGGCTTTCCGTGTTCACACGGGATGAAATAAATGTCCTGTTCCTAAAGCACCAGGTACCCTTCCTTGTCCTCCACATTGGGGTGCTTTCAAACTCTTCTGCAGAGAGTCTCCTTAGGGATTTGCACTAGTGGTTTGGAGGAGCTTTGATAAGAGACTCCTGTATAACCACAGGAGCAAAGCAGAAAAGAGGCAGCGGGCGTAAGGTTTGTGATGTGTCCCACGCGCCGTCAGTGCTCACAAGAGATGTGACTTTGGTGACCGTTGATAGTCTGGGTCATTGATAAAGGTGACAGCAATGGATGCCCATTGAGTGTGCTGTCCATAATGTTTGGGTTCTTGATTTAAGGGTCCTCATCAATGGAAAGGGCTTTGGTCTTACCCTCTTGGACAGCGAGCCTCTTGCGGGTGAAGATCTTGCACCTGACGAGGTGTCTTCACGCTTGCCGATGACAAGTAGAAGCTGCTGACGAGGAGCCACGGTGACCTCTGCGGAGGCTGAAGGTCCTTAGGCAGCCCAGGTCAGCAATGATGTCCTCACCCCTTTAGATGCTTCCTCACTCATATAGTGAAGCCTTCCTGGCAACGACTGGTCTCCGCACCCCTCTTACTAATAGTTGTGACTAGAAACATTTAACAAAAGTGACACGGTTGTCGCACGAGGTTGGGATGCAGACATTAAAAGCCCTGTACTTGGAGGTGGTAAGTGGAAACCTTTTTTGCGTCACAGGTCTGTTGAAACAGGACATTTTTAGCTTTCCTAGGAGTCTCACCTACGCTCGTACTACCGATGGGACCAAGTAGATAAAACATTATGTGTAGCTTTCCCTTGAACCGTCTGCCCAGAGTAGGAACTTGAACAGCCTTTAAGGACCTGTAACTAGAAGTACTGCTGAGGAAAGGTAGAGAAGGAAGGACCTGCCTGTCCCTGGGAAGCTGTGGTCACCTGAGAGCCTCGGAGCTGCCTCCACAGGGCTAGTAATCTACCCTGGAGCGCAGTGTCCCTGGGAAGCTCTGCTCACCTGAGAGTCTCTGAGCTGCCCCCCCAGGGCTAGTAATGTACCCTGCAGTGCAGTGGTGGTTGTAGCCTTCATCAGGGTGGCAGATGTGCTGCACACCTCTCTTCCTACTGCATCCATTTGTTACTTTCTTTATTTAGTGATATTGAACACCACGGCATGCCGGATAAAGCTCCCTCACCTAGGGTGACCACCCATCTGTAATTTTTACAGACTGCCCGCAATTTCGCCCTGCCGTCCGTTGTCCGTGATGAAAGCCTTAAGGCACAGCATTTGACCGTAATTTTAGTCTTTCACCTAAAGGACGAAATGTAATTAGGACAGATCCGTTTTCCCAGCTGGACTGAAAGGAGGGAGTCACCTGTGCTCTGAGGGAGGGGCAGACAGATAAGATACAGGCCTGCCTGCCAGGGGGTCTCCTTCAAAGAAATGCAGATGTGCACAACTGGTAAATCTGCAAATGTAAAGGGACATAGGGCCAGATGTAGCAAGCCTTTTGCATGTTGCAAACTGCGAAAAACGCAGTTTACGCCATGCAAATGGCCTCCCGCGATGCACATTCACAAATTGCGAGTCAGTACCGACTCGCAATTTGTGAATGCGACTCGTAAATAGGAAGGGGTGTTCCCTTCCTATTTGCGAGTCGCATCGCAATTCAGAATTGCTTTGTAACCGCGAATGCGGTCGCAAACCAACTCGCAGTTACCACCAGTGTCACACTGGTGGTAACTCATTCGCAAAAGGGAAGGGGTCCCCATGGGACCCCTTCGCCTTTGTGAATGTCGACAAAAATATTTTTTCAGAGCAGGCAGTGGTCCTATGCACCACTGCCTACTCTGAAAAAAACGAAACAAAATGGTTTCAGTATTTTTTTCATTTTTCAACTCGTTTTCCTTTAAGGAAAACGGGCTGCAAAATGAAAAAAAAAAAACTGCTTTATTTCAAAAGCAGTCACAGACATAGAGGTCTGCTGACTTCAGCAGGTCACCATCCCTGTGAGTGCAGGGACTCGCTATGGGGTCGCAAAATGCGACCCACCTCATGAATATTGATGACACCCATGTTGTCTGATTTTAGGAATTGTCCCACCTTGTTCTTCTCTTCCTTATTTATCCAGTTCTTAGCAGCAACCTTTTGAATCACTTGCTGTGGATCTGTCACTTGGTCTCAATTTCATCCTCCTCTTTTATTATCTTTGATTGGTAGTGCTCCCAGTTCTGAGATAAACGTAGAGTATCAGACATATACTCTAGTGCTGTGTGACTACAGACAAGTTGTGGGTACCTCACATCCTGACATTAGGTGTGAGACTGTCACCCACACTATCAGCCCTGCCTAATTTTTTTTTTTTAGGTTGAAAGTCCATGGGTGGTTGGGGTCAGTCAGATGTATTTGTTGAATTTGTTTAAACTAGCATAAGGTTAATTACCTTAATGTTTCCCAAACTGTTTGCCAGGGGTTTTAAAATGTTCAGAAACATAAACAAAATGTTGTTTCTTTCCCTTCAAGAAGGATTGGTTAGATTTGGGTAGGGGTGATGGCCTTGACACAGTGTTGAAAGGCATTAATTTACTACTGAACAAGGGGGTAATGTGACCCCTGAAGGTAGCATACCAGGAGGCAATCACAAAAAGACCAGGGTAAATAAATAGCACTATGTTAAAAAAAAAAAGAGTAAATAAATGCACTGACAATATAGTGAGCCATAGGCTCTCTTCGGTGTGTCTGTAAAACTGACGTTTGTTCTTGAATTTTTATCCTGAATTTCAACCCTTTGTCCTGAATTTTTGTTACAGTCCTGTCCAGAATTTGCCTCAATGCCAGGTGGTCACCCTACCAAACATTAATTCAGGACCCCACCAAAGACCAGGGGGTCTTGCTCACCCTTCCCTTTCTTGGTGAGGGGTGAAGTGACTGCGTCAAGAGTACTTCCAGGGTTTCCTCAAGCCTGGGCCAGGGCCTCGAGCATACGAGGGGTCTCCTTCAGGAAGAGTGAAAGGGAGGGTCACTGTCTTGTCAGGAAGGGATTCAATCCACCTGTGATATTCTGGACAGTGATCTATTGGGGGACGGAGAAGGGTGGGGGGGTTGGAAGGGATGGATGGTGATTTCAACGTCCTTGGTGATTCCTAAATTGTGTTGCTTTTAAGGAGCCCAGCACCCCCTCAGGGTTCTGGGGTTGGAGTATTTTCTACATGTCACGCATTTCCTTGGGCCTCACGTGTAGACAGCTTTAGCTGTGTAGACAGACCCACTGTCACCACACAAAGAACACAACAGGACACGTACAGAAGTGGGTGTGGACAGTTCCTTTTAGCCATTGGCTTCCGTGGTTCAGCTCACTTCAGGCATTGGCTAAGAGGGCTGTGCAATAGCAGTTCAGGGATGCTAACATCCTATGAATATGACCTCTCCTCATTCTCACACACCGTGGCCACACTGACCCCTCTCCCATCCATCAGTGCCCCCGGTCCTCCCTCTTTCCCCTGCTCCCCCATTCAAGGGCGCCCAGCACACCCCTCACTGGCCCCTTCCCTCCACTGCCACCACAGTGCAGAGAAGCAGCCCTTAAGGCGCTCTCCCGAGACACCTGCCACTGTGTTTGCAATATTTCAGAGCAGTGAAGTACTGAAGTGGTGCGGCCTGGATTGGAACTCGTGATCTCAGGCCTCAGATCACAGCAGATGTCAGCAGCGAGCGGTAAACGCGTGTTGTTTTACCTGCTTGTCTGAATGAGGCGCCTCTGCCCTCTTAACGTATATTTCCAGGAAAAAAGCAGCTGCATATTATGTACATGAATGAACCCAGCAGTGTGAGGCCTGCATTCAGCTGAGGCTGTGAGGCAGTGAAGGTTGCTCAGCCACCACCAGTGAGAGGCAGAGTTGTGATCTGAGTGAAATCAAGCATTCGCTTCCTCAGTGGTTCTTGCATTTTTCAACCGTTAGCCTTGCCAATGCTTTTTTTCAGATTCTGTGCATCATTCTGTAGGGACGATCTTTGTTGTTTATTTACCCATTCAAGATGATTGACAACATTTTTAAAAATGCGATTTTATTTGCATGAAAGTGCTTTTTGCAGCTGCCATGTCCTCCAGAAAAATGAAACAACAAAGGATGTAAATCACAGCAAAGGATGCAAGGAACATGGGTGGAGGGGGAACAGTGAGGAATGGCCAGGGCCAAGGGAGACCAAAAAGGAATAATAAAAACAAGCATTTGCAATGCAACAGCTCTCGCATTCTCTTGAGTTGGAACAATTGGCACTGTAAATGCATAACTGGACTTTTTGTTTGCCACATATTAAGATCCTTTCTGCCACATAACTCCAGTGCCCCTACATATAACAAAAGGGCTAGGAGGCCTACTGGAATATTTTTTTAAACAAAGCCCTTAAAACACATACTACTCCCGGGTGTAAAATATATTTTCTTGGCAGTTGGTACAGACGACATTGCCCGTGGGGCAATGAATAAATAGTTGTACTCCACGAATGTGTGCTCACTGGATAACTGTCCCTTTACTGCAGTCTGCGGAGTCAAACATAACTCCAATGTTTTTTTACACGCTTGAGGAGAGCCATCTCACGTGATAATAATGATTCTTCCTCAGTCTTGAACTGAAATATTAGTTATAAAATGCTGACCATTGTACAGCATAATCAACTGTAAGCGCTCCTCGAGGTTAGTTTTATAAATACACGCACATACAGCTCAAGTTTTACAGACTCCGACATGTGTAGTTCATCTAGTAAGGGTTCTGCTTTGTATTCACAGCTTGTGTCACGTTATAAAAATAAAACTACAAGTCCCAGAATGCAAAGCTAAAACATAAACTAAATGAGTGAATCACGCATCGAACTAGGGAGCTGGACAACTCTACGAATCCTACTCTAAGGGCTGCTTTCCAGCATGTATCATGTTATAAAAATAAAACTACAAGTCCCAGAATACAAAGCAGAAACATAAACTAAATGAGCGAATCACGCATCGAACTAGGGAGCTGGACAACTCTATAAATACTACTCCAAGGGCTGGTTTTCCACTTGTATCACGTTATAAAAATAAAACTACAAGTCCCAGAATCCAAAGCAGAAGCACAAACTAAATGAGCAAATCACACATCGAACTAGGGAGGTGGACAACTCTACGAATACTACTCCAAAGGCTGGTTTCCAGCTTTACGATATTATAGTTGGAATGCCCTCTTGATTAGTAGTGTTTCATAGTAAAAACACGACAAAGCCAGGATTTCAGCACCTTAGCTGATTGTTTTCCTCACGCACTGCAGCTCCAGCTCATGAGCTGGGGTTGGCTGTCTGCACAGGGTTTGGAAGCGGCCGCAGTGCACAAGTTTCAAAGGTATTTATTAAGGAGTTCAGTAAAGCTATATTGCGCTCAAAGAAATAATGCATTATTCCTGGCAGCCCAAAAAAACAAACATCTTCAAAGCAGAAAATAGCTTTAAAGCGCTATCCAGTAACCCTGCTGCTTCATATAAATGTTAAAGCACTAAATACTGAGGCAACATAGTTTAAAAGCCATATCGGGCCAATATATATCACGTCCAGCCACTCCCGGCATCTTCAGCTCACTATTAGTTTTGTTTTCCATTTGTGACATTTTTCTGTTGAGAGTGCATCCAATGTAAAAATGGCAAAACAGCTCTGATAATTAATGTTCTTTCTGGAGAGAGAAGGTACTTTTGTCTAGTGTAAGCTTGGAGTCATTATAAGGTAGTGCATAGGGTTAATGTGCCTGCTGCAAAGAACATGTACTAAACAGATCAGAGTGCATTTAATGTAAAAATATCAAAATAACTCTGGCGATTAATGGAGAGAACGGCTTTTTATTTCCACCTCCGGGTCAAATCTCTACAAAGAAGTCACTCAAGGTCTTTGATATGTGTCCTGGTGACCCGTTGTTTTGTCCACGCTCCCTTCCCCCTGGTTATGACTCCTCAGAGACCTCATTTGCCACACTGGACACAGTGACACCCGCCTACAGCTTGCCCAAGCACGACGGGCGACAGTGCTTTCAACACACCTCAGGACCTGGAAAGAAAATGCTTTCTGATGTGCCTGGAAGTGACAGCTCTAATAATAAACAAATACATAAATATTTACCATGCATTATCCAAGAAGGTAATCCGGTAACCTACAGATCACGCAAATAAAAGCCAAAAGCAAAACTAAAACAACTCTTATTAGATAACAGTGTAAACGAGTTTGAGCTGTGAGCACCACGGCGGCCACGGAGCGCAGACAGAAGAAACAAGCAGTTTGCCAACGCTGAAGTATATAAGCAATCGTGCAATTATCCCTGTAACAGAGTCGGTGTCCAAGGCGGTAACCAAATTGTCCCAAAGCGTGACAAATGCAAAGCATTTACCAATGACATCAAGTGATATTTGAAAGTCAAGCCCACAAACGATTGAAAATGATGGGCGTGAGGTGGGCGTGGTTTAAAGCCCACAATACTTACAACAGGTCAAATCTCTTGCACTCTCGACCTAAAAAGTAAATCAGTGACAGCCCGAAGAACTCTTCCAAGGAATAATATTAGATAGAAGCCCAGAAAATATGCTAATTTATGAGCTCAACAATATCGTTCATTAGAATAGATTGGTTTATTTATCCAAGTTCTTAAAAATAAACAAGTAAATAAACGCTGTCCTGATTCTAACTCTTACATTGCAGGTGAGTCTAAATTGAGTTTACAGTGTATCGTTTATTCAGCATATGGCACATGGGTTACCATTACACTTTGAAAATGCAATATATAATTTATAACAGTCATATAAGTGCATATGTGGACATATAAAAGTGCAGGGAAACATTGTATGTGCATAACACCAAGGAACCACCAGGCAGCTCAGTGAGCTAAAAGCTCAGTGTCCAAATATATGAAAATGTGAATCGTAAAATACAAACAGCAGAAAGACGTCTGTTCTTTTACAGAGGGTAAACTAAGTACAATACACAGTGGAAGGTGCTTCAGGGACTGATCCAACATTAAAAGTAAATGCATTGAAAACTGGAATCAGATACTGCGGGTTTGGACTAACAAGGCCTCTGTTAGTCTGGAGCATCCTCGCACATGAAAGTGAAAACCAGGCTTCATAAAAAGTGTTACAATGTGTCTGGCATTTTCGTGTGGAAAGATCTTATCCTGCACTAAGATAGATGGTAATGTGTTGGCCATCAATAAACCATAAACAATGTAAATTGTCCATATGTTAAGCTGATGCCTAAACTAAAAAGCAGTTTTGAACTTTAAAATGTCACACATCTAACAGCAAGTGCATATTTAGTAACAGTAAATAATTAAGCTATTGAGTGTGGGCATAGTGGAAATATCTGGAGAGTCCATCTGCATTGGAGTGGTTACTCCCAGGTCTATGTTCCACTGTATAGTCCATTCCCTGTAGAGATATGGACCACCTCAATCATTTGGAGTTTTCCCCCTTCATCTGTTTGAGCCATAGACGGGGCTTGCTGTCTGTTTGAACAATGAAGTGAGTCCCACACAGGTATGGTCTCAGCTTCTTCAAGGCCCAGACCAAAACAAAGGCCTCCCTTTCTATAGCTGACCAACGCCTCTCTCTGGGAGTCAACCTTCTGCTTATGAAAGTAACTGGTTCATCCTGGCCTCAGTGTTAAGTTGTGAAGGAACTGCCCCAACCCCTACCTCCAAAGCATCAGTCAGAACTATGAATTTCTTGGAGTAGTCAGGGCTTTTTAACACAGGTGCTGAACAAATGGCCTGTTTGAGGTCCTCAAAAGCTTTTTGACAGCTGGCTGTCCACAAAACTCTTTTAGACATCCTTTCAGATGCAAGTCATTAGGAGGGGCTGTAATGGAGCCAGAATTCTTGATGAACTTCCTGTAGTACCCAGTGAGGCCTAAGAAGGCTCTTACCTTGGTCTGTGTAGTAGGGGGAGTCCAATCTAAAATAGTTTGGATCTTCCCCTGCAATGGTTGAATCTGGCCTCCACCTACCAGGTGGCCCAGATACACAACCTTCCCATTCCCTAGCTGGCGCTTAGAGGCCTTGATAATGAGGCCTGCTTTTTGTAGAGCCCCCAAGACATTCCAGAGGTGGACCAGGTCGTCGTTCCAGGTGGAGCTAAAGACAGCTATGTCATCTAGATAAGCTGCAGGCAGGTGCATTCTTCAAACCAAAGGGCATCACTGTGAAATGATAATGCCCTCCAATGGTTAAGAATGCAGTTTGTGCTTTAGCATCCTCTGATAACTTGATCTGCCAATAAACTGCAGTCATGTCAAATGCGCTTAGATACTTGGCAGATGCCAGTGTATATATAAGCTCATCTGCCCTAGGAATAGGGTGAGCATCAGTTTTTGTGACAGTGTTGAGCCCTCTAAAATCAACACAAAATCTCATCTCCCTTTTACCATTTTGGGAGTGAGGTTTTGGGACCAGCACCACTGGGCTAGCCCAGGGGCTGTCAGAGTGCTCAATGACTCCTAGGTCTCTTTTGCACCTCTACATTGATGCAGTCTTTAACATGGTCAGGTTGCCTGTAAATTTTACTTTTGAAAGGCAAACCGTCCCCTGTATCAATGGTGTGCTCACTCCATGTTGTCTGACCAGGTATCATAGAGAACAGTTCTGGGAACTGCCCTAGAAGGTTCCTGCAGTGTTCCTTCTGAGATTCAGAAAGGCAGTCTGCTAGGACAACCCAATCCACTAAGCCAGTGGTTCCCAACCTTTTCACTTCTGTGGACCCCCATTTTATCAATACTGGAGCCCGGGGACCCCCCACTGAATCATTATTGGAACCGGGGGACCCCCACTGAGTCAATACTGATAGCTGGGACCTAATATTACATTTTTTAAGCAGCCGCGGACCCCCTGATGAGGCTTCGCGGACCCCCAGGGTTCCCCGGCCCACAGGTTGGGAACCACTGCACTAAGCCATCAGCTGCAATGTTGGAGAAGAGGGTCACTGTCTTCTTCCTGCCTCTCATCAGTGGGCACGAGCAGGGTCATGTCAGCCCTGTCATAAAAGGGCTTAAGGCGGTTCACATGCAGCACCCTGAGGGGGCTTCTGGGAATACCTAGGACCACTAAATAGGTGACCTCACCTTTTTTTCTGCACTATATTGTGGAGACCACTCCACTTGCCCTGGAGTGACCTGGGAGATACAGGCTCCAGGACCCACACCTTATGCCCTGGCTGGTAAACAGTAAGGACAGCCTTCTGGTAATGCCACTGCTTTTGCAGTTCCTGGCTGGCCTGAAGGATTTTAGTGACCTTTTTTATGTACTCGGCCATTCTAGATCTGAGGACAAGTACATAATCCACAATGTCTTGTTTAGGGGGCTTGAGAGGTTGCTCCCAGCCCTCCCTTACAAGAGCAAGTGGACCCCTAACAGGGTGTCCAAACAGAAGTTCAAAGGGGCTGTAGCCCACTCCCTTCTGAGGAACCTCCCTGTAGGCAAAAGAGGAGGCATGGTAGCATGACTTCCCATTTCCTTCTGAGTTTTTCAAAGTCCCATGATCATGAGTTTTATTAAATCTCTCTACCAAACCATTGGTTTGGGGATGAACTTGTAAGTTATACCACATTCTTTCCACATGGCCTTAAGGTATGCAGACATAAAGTTTGTACCTCTGTCTGATACCACCTCTTTTGGGAAGCGTACTCTGGAGAAAATTCCCAGGAAAACGTTTGCCACTGCAGGAGCTGTAGTGGTCCTTGTAGGTTTAGCCTCTGGATACCTGGTGCAGCCTCAGGTTGGCCTCCTCCAGCCTCAGTTTCCTGAGTTCCTTGTCTAAGGAATCTTCTTCTGGAGTTGAGCAGCATGTCCCCTCAGATACAGAGGCGACATGAGAGTGGGCAGAGGAGGATCTGTCCCTATTCTTAGTAACCCTTTCCAATAACCCTCTAGGCACAATGGGGGCCCCTACTATTATGGCTGCCCTTCCCACTATCTGAGGTGCTCCCAGCTAGGCTAGAGGGTTTACTAGGGACTCTGTGATCCTTCGAGGGACCCTGATGACCCTCTTCAGTGTCCAGACTATCTCTTTCTAACACTGGGGGCTATAGTCTACATCCTCCTCCCTCTCCTCCTGGTCACCAGCATGGTCCTGGTCATCCTGGAGAGGAAGCCCTGGCAGCAGAATCTTGTTAGATATCCTCCCTGTCTTCAGGTTCCTTTCTTTGTACTTCTCCCTCAATTCCTGAAAAGTGAGGCTCTCATAAGGAAAGTCCATAGCCTGAGATGTGCTCTGTCCTGAAGACATGTTTGTGTTAGAGTGGTGTAGGGTGTTCCTAACTACTCCAACTAAATCCCCAAAAGAATTTTGGAGTAAGGGCTATGCCTACACCCTTCTCTTACCCAAACCCAGGAGACGGGTTCCCTGATACTAGGTGTAAGTGTAGACCCCTAGCTAGTAAGTGGTCTTTCCTGTGGAAAGTACCAAGTGGCAGAGTGGTAAGGCAATTGCAAGTGCTTATCCCACCAATGTTGGAAGCTGGCCTGGTGTGTGGTGGGTACCTAAGGTACTTACATCTTATACCAGGTCCAGGGATCCCCTCTTAGTGAAGTGTAAGCAGAGTGTAGAAGCCAGGCTCTCTAGAGGTAGCTGTCGATGAGCAGCCAAGGCTTATCTAGGAGACATGCAAAGCTCATGCAATACCACTGTAGTCACACAGCACTTACACACACGAAAGAAAATACTCAGTTGTACAAAAATAAGGTACTTTATTTTTGGTACACAATGCCACAAAATAATAGAAGGGCAACCCTCCAATAGGAGGTAAGTAATACACTAAATATATACACTAGGAATCAGACAATAGGCATAGAAAAGGTCAGAAAACAGTGCAAATAAAAATAACCAATAGTGACACTAGGGGGACCCCAAACCATGTACAAAAATAATGGGATGTGAACACCGGACCCCCACCTAGGTAAGTGGAATGTGTAGAGGGGAGCTGGGAGCACTAAAAAACCAGAGAGGTAAGTAACACAGTGCCCCCCCCCCCCCCAGCAACCAGGAATGCAGGAGTAAAACACTGATTTTCCCCAAACCACCCAAAAGGAGGAAAAGAAGAAAAAGAAGACATCCAGACAAGACTGCAAGGAACCAGCAGTGGATTACCGAAGGAGACCTGTGGAGAGAGGGGGATCCAGTCCAAAAGTCACAGTGGAGTCCAGGAGGAGTAGGAGCTTCTGCCCACCCAGCTGTACTTGCAAGAGTTGGTCGACGGTGTTGGAAATGGCCCTTTTTGCAAGGTTATCCCCAAACCTTTTGTCTTCTTCCTCCTATTTTTTGAGGTCTGTTTTTGCTCGTTTATTGTCTCTGCGCACTTTACCAGTGCTAAAGTGCAAGTGCTCCCTATAGAAATTGTACTGTTGATTGTTTTATCCATGATTGGCATATTTGATGCACTAGAGGTGCCCAGGGCCTGTAAATCAAATGCTACTAGTGGGCCTGCAGCACTGGTTGTGCCACCCACATTAGTAGCCCTGTAAACATGGCTCAGACCTGCCATTGGAGTGTCTGTGTGTGCAGTTTTAACCTGCCAATTCGACTTGGCAAGTGTACCCACTTGCCAGGCCTCAACCTCCCCTTTTACTGCATGTAAAGCACCCCTAAGTTAGGCCCTAGGGAGCCCCAAGGGCAGGGTGCAGTCTATGTTTAAGGTAGGACATCTACTAGTGTGTTTTATATGCCCTAACAGTGAAATACTGCCAAATTCAGTTTTCACTGTGCAAGGCCTATCTCTCTCATAGGTTAACATGGGGGCTGCCTTTAAATATCCTTAAAGCACAGATTCTCTTTGAGAGCAGACAAAAATGAGGAGTTTAGGGTCTCTGAGCTCACAATTTAAAAATACATCTGTTAGTGAAGTTGGTTTTTAAATTGACTGTTTGAAAATGCCACTTTTAGAAAGTAGGCATTTTCTTGCTTATACCATTCTGTGACTGTGCCGGTTTGTGGATTCCCTGGGTCAGTTTGACAGTTGGGCTGTTCACACCTCTCCTCTAGACAGTGACACAAAGGGGGCTGGGGTGTAGCCTGCATATCTTGATTAGCCATCTGTGCTGGAGGGGAGGAGTGGTCACTCACACCTGAAAGGACTGTGCCTGCCCTCACATATTGCCGTCTCCGACCCTCTGGTGAGTGTCTGGGGCCTGGCCTGGACAAGGAAGGATCTTGCAAACACTTGAGACTTTGCTTTGAAGTTTGCCATCTTCAAAGGCAGAACTGGGTATAAGAAGAAGACCCAAAACCCCAGACTTTTAGACTCTTTCTGGAATCAAGAGGAACCTCTGCCCAGAAGAAGAGCTGAAGGAGGAGTACTGTCCCTCTGCTGTGTTGCTTTGCTGGACTGGCCTGCAGTTGCTGCTTCTGCCTGAAAAGAGTGTAAAGGGTGAACTTTCCTGTGTGTCCTGCTTGAGAACATTCTCCAAGGGCTTGGAGTGGAGCTTGCCTCCTGTTGGAAGTCTCAGGGACACCAAAGACTTCAGTTTCCTTGACCTGCAGCACTGGGAACTGTGTGTTTTGTGTTGTTCAAGAGGAGAAACCACCGACAGCGCTTCAGCAACAATGACGCGGCCTGCACCGTGAGCTGTGGACACCGCACGTCGCATCATCCAGCTTCGCACCGCAGCCCCGACGCCATCCACGCCAGCACACCTGACTTCATCAGCCTGGAGTTCGATCTGCAACGCATGTGACCTCAAGGGCCCGATGACTCCTGCACCGACTCCGGAACTGACACTGCGACGTCAGTGACGCCGCTCTCCGGAGCTCACCGCAAGGATCACGACGCCCTGCAAATCCAAGGTACTGTTTGGGGGTCTTCCCAACACCATAGCTGGCCTGCAACACTGTGGTGGGGTTGAACTGTTGGTTTTGTTGATCACAACACCGTGATAGCCCCAGGTGGTGCTATTGACTTCAAGGAACTGTAGTTTTGAGTAAATCTTGCAGAATTCATATTTTTCTTACTGTATGTTGGATTTTTATCGTATTTGGTCTTTTTATATAGATAAATATTGGCTATGTTTCTAAAACTGGTGTGGTGTCCTTTTGTAGTGTTTTCACTTATTACTGTGTGTTATGTGCAAATGCTATACACATTGCTTCTGAGATAAGTCTGACTGTTCGTGCCAAGCTACCAAGGGGGTGAGCAGGGGTTATCTGAGTGGGTATCTCCCTTATCCTAACTAGAGTGAGAGTCCCTACTTGGACAGGGTGCAAACCAACTGCCAACTAGAGACCCCATTTCTAACAGACGGTGAAGATCAGGTCAGTACTGCAGTCCTGGCGCCGGAGAAGAGTTCCTGATGGATGGAGCAGATGTCCCACGCTGGAGTCCACGGGAGCAGAGGCGGCACCGACAGGAGTCCCACCGGACAGGGACATAGAAGTTGCAGAAGGAGCCCAGGTAGTACTACAAAAAGGGATCCCACGCCGCAGGAGACCACGCAGAAGGCTGGGTGTCGCAGGACGGAGTGCTGGGGACTGGAGCTACACGTCGCCTGAAGATCCCTTGTAGAAGATGTAAACAAGCTTTGGCAGCTGCAACAGATGCGGTACACAGGGTACTGTCCTGCGTAGGAAGGCAAGGGCTTACCTCTACCGAAGTTGAACAGCTGGCAGAGAGGAGCAAGAGGGCTACTCCAGACCACCACCCATGATGTAGGATCTGCACAGCTCAGGATGAGAGGAGATTCACGCCGCCGGTCGTCATTGCAGCAGGTGCCTGCGGATTCAGGGGAGTGATTCCTTCACTCCAAGGGAGATTCCTTCTTCTTCTTGTGCAGGCTGAAGAGTTGCTGTCTTCTGAGGATGCACAGCTGGGGAAATGTTGCAAAGCTGGCAGGAACTGTGGAAAGAGTCTTCTTTGTGGATTGCAGCGTTGTCAGTTCCTGGAGGGTCCAGGCACAGTTCCAGTGGCCAGAAGTCAAAGTGGAGGTTGCAGAGGAGTTCTGCTGGAGTCTTGCAAGCTGAACCTGAGGACCCACCCAAGAGAGAGACCCTAAATAGCCCTGAAAGGGGGATCCATCACCTAGCCAGGTAAGCACCTATTAGGATGGGGCTCTGACGTCAGCTGCCTGGCCTGGCCACTCAGAGGCTCCCAGAGTTCCCTGCCAATCTCGGAAACAAGATGGCAGAACCCAGGGACCCTCTGGAGGAGCTCTGAGCACCACCCCTGGAGCGGTGATGGCCAGGGGAGTGGTTACTCCCCTTTCCATTTTCCAGTTTCGCACCAGAGCAGGGACTGGGGGTCCCTAAACCGGTGTGGACTGGTTTATGCACCGAGGGCACACCTTCAAAGCAAACCAGTGGCTTGGGGAGGCTACCCTTACCAAGTCACACCCCTTTCCAAAGGGAGAGGGTATTACCTCCCTCTCCCAAAGGAAATCCTTTGTTCTGCCTTCCTGGGCTTGATCAGATCAAGCAGCAGGAGGGCAGAAACCTGTCTGAGGGCTGGCAGCAGCTTGGGGTGCCAAGAAAACCCTGTAAGACTGGTGGTAGCAATGCCAGGGGACCTCTAAGGAGCCCCCAGAGTGCATGGAATCATTCTTCCAATACTTGCAACAGTATTGGGGTATGATTCCAACATGTTTGATACAAAAACATGCCCAGGTTCAGAGTTACCATTATGTAGCTGGATATAGGTAGTGACCTATGTCCAGTACACGCATAACATGGCGTACCCGCACTCACAAAGTCCAGGAAAATGGGCCTGGAGTTTGTGGCCCCTCTGCTAGTGCAGGGGTGCCCTCACACATATGTACCTGCACCCTGCCCTCTGTTCTGAGAGGGCCTACCATGGGGGTAACTTATAGTGAGTGACCTGTAGTGAAAACGGGTGCATGCACCCCTTTCACGCAGACTGCAATGGCAAGCCTGCAGAACACTTTGCATGGGCTCCCTACGGGTGGCAGAATAACTGCTGCAGCCCATAGGGATCCCCTGGTACCCCAATACCCTGGGTACCTAGGTACCATATACTAGGGACTTACATTGGGGGACCAGTATGCCAATTGTGGGGAGAGAAATGCACAGTTACCAATGTTAGAAGGGAGAAAGCATAATCACTATGGTCCTGGTTACAGGATCCCAGTGAACACAGTCAAACACACTGACAACAGGCAGACAATGGGGGTAACCATGCCAAGAAAGAGGGCACTTTCCTACAGTAGTTACATGCTATTATGTGCTTTTGGGAGGAGTTAATAGCTGGGGAAAGGGACAAAGTAAAATTATACTGCCTGTCTTCTAGGTGAACAATCACCTCATGCTTTTGTAAGACAGTGACAAGGAAGGGAAGATTTGGAGCAATGAAGTTGATCAGTACATACCTGGGACATTATCTTCTGTTGAAAATCAACCTTGGAGGGCACGTATTCTCATCCATGACAAACAACACTTGGAAATGACATAGGCCAATACATAGGAAGGTCTGCTGCAGCAGAAATTACTGTGGTTGTACCCAAGCAGGCCCCCATTCCCTACCCCTATACAGACCTCCCTTTTATCCAGGGTGGGGTAACCTGAGAATGTGTGTTCGGACATTCACATCTCCCTGGTGAAGCTATTGATGTGGTCGGATGAGTGAGATGGGTCTTCCTTCTGTGACTACTCTTTTGCTTTCTTTGTTGAGTGATAATGAAGGGGACATCAATGTGAGCGAACACTTCTTCAGCACTGAGACAATTGAGTTGTGTGTTGGATCTCACCTAGGAAGGCATGGTCTTGTTCTGGAGGGATATACTTAGTGATGAAGCAAAAAGCTACTAACTAAAGGCTCTGTGGTCCGCTCATTCAAGCTGCCCAGTTCTGCAAGGTATCAAATCTTAGAGAGGATCAAGCTTAGCTCACGTGTAAAAAAGAAAAAGGTGGTTTTGTGGCACCTCCTCTTCTGAGAGGTAGTGGCCAGACCCCAGGGATATTCTAGATATTGGTCTTGTGAGGAGGAGGTGGGGATTTATACAACCTCCATGATGGTTGTGGATGTGTCCCTTTTAGGAGCATGATGGGTGGCTGCAAGGTGTCTGGAACTAGAGTACACGCTTTCATACGAAGAAAGAGTAAATTTACTACTTGAAGGTGGTCTTGTAGTAACACGTAATGTATGACCTACTACGAGTCTTCTTGCGTGTTTCATTGGGTGGGGAAACAATCACACTTACCAGAGAAGGGTGTTTTACAAGTGGACAGTTAAGAAAGAGCAGATGTAGCACACGTTTGCTAACGGGGCATGCCCCCACGTATTTACGTGTCAGGGTGCTCTCTAGGATGGGGTACCTGGGAAGGTAGCGGTGCATCACTAGGATTTCCTCTATTCTATATGCTTTGCTACCGATCTCCACAGTTCATTTGCAAGCTTAAAAGCTGAAGCTTCTTTAGTAATCCGTGATCTATAAGACTCAGTGATAGGTCCCGACTCTTGTGTGGCTGATCCCAGGATCTTACATTCACTGCATTTATCTCATTACTGAACTGGTGATTGAGTTGCAGGAGAGGGGGAGGAGGTGTCTCATCTGCTTGCACTGATACGGACATATGGGAACCAGGATGTCAGCAAAACAGTTAGATGTTGCACTCGTGGGTACGGCCCACACTAGCCCTTACACCCTTCAGTTACTGCTAGACTATTTCTACAAACCTGAAGGAAGAGCCTACAACACGGAAATGTCTATCAATCAAAGGTGATAAGAGAGGACCACCAATCTACCAGACACTCAGAATGCTAAAGCAAATCTTGTTGAATGGTTGCAGGTGGCCATCTAAGTGGAGCTGAAAGCTTTGAACTCATGAAGGGTCTGCGGGCACAGCATATCCTCCTTTAGACAGGCTGTGGGAGGAGTGTTTTCTTAATCGATTACAGAGGGACAACAGTTGTAAGCTAGAAGATTTGGGAATGTTGAAATGAGGATTGCTGACTGACTGATCTGGAAGTGCGACAAAGGATTCTGAGGGATGGCTGTCCATGATACAAGCATTTACAAGATTTAGAGCCTCTGGCGTTGTAAATGACAATGTTTTTTATTTATGTGTTTGGAGTGTAGGGGATGTATGTGGTGTGGAGTGGAAATTTGTGGTTTGTATTTTAATTGTTACTTGTGGGACTGTGCAGTGTGGAATTGTGTGGTACGAAGTGTACTTGTGTAGTAGAATTACGTGGAATGGTGAATATATATGGGTGAGAGCTGCATAGAATAGATAGAAAGGACGATAGAGAAGGATAGGTAGTTTATTTTGGAACTGGTGCAAGCTTCCCTCACACAGAAGGTACAATGCAAGCTTCCCTCACACTGAAGGTACAATGCAAGCTTCCCTCACACAAAAGGTACAATGCAAGCTTCCCTCAAAGGCTTCCCTCACACACAGAAGGTACAATGCAAGCTTCCCTCAAAAGCTTCCCTCACACAGAAGGTACAATGCAAGCATCCCTCACACAGAAGGTACAATGCAAGCTTTCCTCACACAGAAGGTACAATGCAAGCTTCCCTCACACAGAAGGTACAATGCAAGCTTCCCTCACACAGAAGGTACAATGCAAGCTTCCCTTACACAGAAGGTACAATGCAAGCTTCCCTTACACAGAAAATACATATAACTGTGATCATATTGCTGGTATGATGCACTAACATTGAGGTTGCATTTGTTGCTTCCATAGAGTGCTTCCCTAAAGTGGTAATGAGCATAACATAGGAAACACTATGCCGGTGCCTGTATTTATTATTTTTTTGTGACACCTCAGACAGCACGTACACATCAAGAAGAGATGCTGATAATTCCCTTTGCCACTCTTGCCGAATGCAATGTTCCATTTGCACATAAAATACCCACCATAATGACAATTAAAAATGCAGCCGTCTAAATCTGTTTTTCTTGCATCTTCTGGCTGTGGGTGAGTTTCTGCTTTGCTGTCACGTGACCGTGGTGGCTCCCCACACGACGGGCGATGAGCTGGGTCAGTGTCTGTTAGCCAGCAGGTTATATGAGTGAGGATAGTGCTAGAAATAAACAGTGTGTGTCAGACTGCCTTCTTTATGTAGTGAAAAACTGCAGTTTTCGTGGTACTGTGCAGCCAAAAAGATCTCAACAGTGAAATAAACAGCTGCATGCTACAACCAAGAAAATCCTCCTCAAGGTGGCCTGGGAAAAGCTGGACACACACACAATGCAAACACCGCTGTGCAGCACGAAAACAGGGAGCAGCCGCTGACGTGGCTGAGAAGGAGCCGAGGGATGTGCCCATACTGCTGACTGATCGGAGTTAGAGAGACAATGCTATTTACAGGGACATTAAGGTATCTCCGTACTGAATGGATGCTGACAAAGGGCAGCGCGAGCCAAAGTGGAAAATAATTTGCAAACGAGGGAAAACTTTGGATTAAATGAAGAGTAATTTGTACGAGAGGGATAGAAGTCACACAGTAGGAGAAAATTAAAGTCTGTGAAACAGCCATTTTTTTCTTTTGATTTGTAGTTCTGAGGTATATTGGCAAATAAATAGAAACAAGCATTTGCAATGCAGCGAGTCTCGCATTTGCTCGAGTTAGAGCTATTCGCATGTTAAACTCCTAACCGGACTTTTCTTGCCACATAAACTGAAAAGTAAAACAGTTTCACATAAGCGAGCCGACGGCCACCATGAAGCGAACAGAAGTTTGCTCACAGTGAAACTTATTGGCAAAAGTGGAATTATCCATGTAACCAGCAAAAGTGCATTTAGCCATGTAACTGGCAAAAGTGCAATTAGTCATGTAACAGGGTCCATGTCATGCAAAGCACACAACTACTGCCCAGCGACATCGCGCTGCCTGCGAAATAAAGAGAAAAAGTAGTCCAGAAACCATACCGAAAACACTGAGCCTCGCATGTTTTCAGTAGTTGGCTTGTGCGCTTGAAGCGGGCTAAACACTTAAAAAGGCATGACGTATGCATGCCTTCCATTAATGAAATTAAGCGAATTGTAAAAGGCAAGCCCACGAACCAACTAAACTGATGGGGGTGGTTAAAAGCCCATAGAGAGATGACACCAGGGGTCGAGTGGGGCCGAGCGCTTTGCACTCGACCCTAAAAAAAAGTTATGAAGGCATGCTTTTTCTTTTTTATTTTAGTCAAGGATGGGATAGCTTTAGCAGAAGGTTTGAAGCGATGGGAGGGCGGGTGGGGAGAGAGGGGTGGTAGAGTAGAACTGAATAGTTTCTTGTTCAGTTGTGAAAGCAGACACATAGCTATAAAGATTGCTATCAGTTTTGCAAACGAGGGAAAGACACTGCCTTTCAATTTGCACACACTTTATCTGAATGAAAAGTCAGGATGTCTCTTGTTTTTGCTAAACTGCAATCATATTTTAATACTATGTTGTGTTTCAACTTAATAAAAAGTTTTTGGGTTTTTTTGTTGGTGCCTTTGTGCAAATTAAAAGATGACAGCCGGCATATGTAGTGCAGGGATGTTTAAAAATACGACTGAATGTCAGAGCGAGAACACTTTACCTAAAGTTGCGCCTTTCACCCACTCCTCCCCCAGGGAAGTCCTTCTGTCAGTTTTTGCGGATTACAACGCTCACCGTGGAGTAGGTCCACATACTGCCTTCTGTGTCAAAACACAGGCTCAGCGTGGAACATGGGGAGGAGATTTTGGTGACCGCGAGCAGAGTCTGAAAGAAAGTGCACTGCTTGCAGGCTAACTTCAAGCATGCGTGCGGCAACAGAAATGGTCAATTTAAGTTACATATATTTGTGGTTAAAAGTGACAGTGTGTCATGCCCTTCATTAAGCAACAGGGCCGTTTATTGCTGCTGATAAAAGAAGAGATACAGATATGTCACCTCGGAACTACACAACTCGGGGCTCGACTGCCACCAATAGCAAAAAGCAAACAAATAGCAGCTGTTAAAGAGAAGCTCAGAGACGGCTCTTAATATTCAACAGGCTTTTTAGCAAAACCATGCCCGACAGGAGGACTGGCCGGAAGCCGCTTTGTGTAATGGGGCAACACTGAGGTCCTTACTCGTGATTTCCTTCTCAAACAAGTCTTAATTAATAGCACACGCTGGGTGCTTTAGGGCAAATATGAGGACAAAAGAACAATCTTTACAAGCCTGTCTATGTCGGAAAGCCTGGAGCAGTGATCCTTAGTCTGCAGACAGTACTGGGTGATTAAGTTTACTCACTGCACACAGTAGCACCAGCAGGAATCAAAGAAGGAAGTAGTCCCACAACACACCAGATGAACAGACAAAGTGCAAGGATATAGTAGTTGGCCTCTGCTCCATTGAAGGGAAAAAGAGGAAGCATTGACTGCTAGCTAGCATGGAAGAATTTTTAAATGACACTGAAACGAGGAAATGAAATGCCTTTAACTTCATTGAAGAAGTATAATTCAAAAATATACAAGAGGCCGTATGCTTACGCTTGACCTAAAAAATGATCAGCTCTACTCAGCTGATGATGTATTTTATTTGTAAAGCAATGTGAGCCTCTGTTACACACTGCGCCGTTATAAGGCGCATGGCCAGAACATACCCAGCATTCAGTCAGAGCTAGTTTTCTCAGGTTAAACAGTATATAACAGAGCATTTCAAATCATTCAGCGGTTTTAAAACAATTTTGAGGAAATTCAAAATACGAATTGGAGCAAGTTAACCTTTGAGAATGAGTTTACCCATACTGTCTGTATCCGAACAAAGCTTTCTGCAGAGCTTAGATGTCTTAGATGCACTTATCTCAGACACACATAGCACAATTAGGCCAACTAAGTTTAATAAAATACTCAATACAAGCATTTGCATTTAATAAACAAGTCATTCAATGGATCCTGAGGTTTCTTAACCACTGTCGATGTGCTTGGATAAGAGAAACCACACAAGCCACTTTTGGCACCAATGTCAGGGATGGCATTACACATTTTCTGTCCAAGCTGCAAATTCACTTTGGCGGCTCCTTCACTGAAAGGAAAAGCTGACCAGTTCTGATGAAATTTCAACAAACCATCTACAAATCTGCCATATGCGAGTCAGCTAGTCCTGTATTCATAATACTAGCGATACACCTGCACCGAGAGTCCCCTTCATGAACCTCTGCCGCAAACGGGCGCCTCCCCTCCATCACAGATCCCTTGAGCAGGTGAAGCACCCTACAGTATCATATTCCCAGTGCTGTGGGACATCTTGGGAGTGGGGGCATCTAAACTCTGTACATCCCCACTGCTGGTGGGATTACCCAGGGGTCTCACGTACCAAGTGCGGGGGGAGCACCAGTGCTAGTGGACGCCTCCCACCACCGGGTATCACATTCCCAGTGCCCATGAGAATCCCCGTTTCAGTAAAGGTTACACCGGTTAGGTGCACCCCTGGACTAAAGGCGGTACATAAAACCCAAGGCAGTCAGGAACCACCAGAGAACAAATGTTCTCTACCAGCCTACTGACAACAGTGCCAAAGAAATATCTGCAGGGATGGGAACACATCCACATGTACACTGCGACCACTGCCATGCATCCCAGGGTGGTGGTGTACCATCACTGACTGCCACTGAGACAATGCAGCTGGCTTAGAAAAGGATGCGGGCAGAGGAAAACAGCAGAGATCTTTAAACTAAGGTGTTCGTTTGTCAAACTCCGGGAGGGACTTCTGGAACTGCACCAGAACCTCAGGTGCCAGTGCAGTGGGTCCAGACTAATGTAGGGAGGAGTCACTCATCTGGCAGCAGTGAGATGAGTGAAGAAAGGAGAAATGTGTCATGTTGAACTACTTCTAAATACTGAGCTGCCTGTGTAAGAAAACGCATCATCTAAATGAAGGGCTCGCAGGTGGAGTGTTATCAAGGGGGACCCGGACCACAATGAAGCACCTCCAAGGCGTAGTGTAGTGTGGAGGAGTGAGCTGCGCCCAGAGTCATGAGCGGTGTAGTGTACACTACATATGTCCCTTCACTTACTCGCAGTACCATGAAGAGACATACGTGCACCTTGCCGGCCTCCTAGCGTTGTACAAGTGCACAGGTAAGCTTTTGCAGGTGCTGGAAAAATACAACACCTTCCTCTGTCTGTGAGTCTCAAACAGTCAGTGGTGACCACAGACAACACCAACAGTAATTATTGTGCCAAACAGTCAACTGGCACCTAGAGGGAGGAGTGCAACATTATACGGACAGTTAATGCAGAAACACCAAAAAACAAATAGCGAAATAAATAACTAACGGCAAGAGCTGCACAGTAATTTCATTGCAGGCAGTAACATTCCATGGCAGTGCGTAGAACCCAATGCAGAGGTCATGGTGCAAAGCAGGCAGGAACCACCAGAGAACAAATGTCCAGGAGCCAAGAGTCTGATCGAAATCCCTTTATAGCCATGGTTTGCAATAGTAGCAGCTTGACGGGGGTAGCAGAACGCGTCAAGGAGGGCTCCATGGTAAACTTCCAGGCTCTGCTATCATCATAGTGTAAAGGACTGGAGAGGGGAGTGAAACCTGGGAAGGAACTGGGTTTAAATGACCAGTAGTCATCACTAATAAGGAGGAAAAAACTAAAGGTCATCCAGAGGGTAAGGAAGTCTTTTAGGGTTTATGTCCCAAACCTCAGTGAGGTAAAAGCAAATTCCACACAAGTAATCAAAAAATTCATACATGGCCACCATCTTTGCTGCCAAGCAGTCAGCATTGGAAGAGATCAGCTAGTAACGGCTTCCAAGGCAGAGCAGCAACAAGACTGAGAAGCAACGCCAGACGGTCCTAAATGTGCAAACTCCATTATCTCTGGGAAACTGAAGAGGTGGCCCAGGCGAGCGCCATCCTATGACGCCATGCCAATCAGAAATCCTCCAACGAATCCACCACTCAGTACGATGTTTTTGTTCACAAAGCTTTTTACCTGAGAATAGAGAAAAAATGTTTAGTAGAAGCACAGAATCATCACCTCACTGGTACATACTGGAGGAGGTATTGGCATTACCCCGTCAGCACACCACACTTCTACAGGGAGTGCAGAATTATTAGGCAAGTTGTATTTTTGAGGATTAATTTTATTATTGAACAACAACCATGTTCTCAATGAACCCAAAAAACTCATTAATATCAAAGCTGAATATTTTTGGAAGTAGTTTTTAGTTTGTTTTTATTTTTAGCTATGTTAGGGGGATATCTGTGTGTGCAGGTGACTATTACTGTGCATAATTATTAGGCAACTTAACAAAAAACAAATATATACCCATTTCAATTATTTATTATTACCAGTGAAACCAATATAACATCTCAACATTCACAAATATACATTTCTGACATTCAAAAACAAAACAAAAACAAATCAGTGACCAATATAGCCACCTTTCTTTGCAAGGACACTCAAAAGCCTGCCATCCATGGATTCTGTCAGTGTTTTGATCTGTTCACCATCAACATTGCGTGCAGCAGCAACCACAGCCTCCCAGACACTGTTCAGAGAGGTGTACTGTTTTCCCTCCTTGTAAATCTCACATTTGATGATGGACCACAGGTTCTCAATGGGGTTCAGATCAGGTGAACAGGGAGGCCATGTCATTAGATTTCCTTCTTTTATACCCTTTCTTGCCAGCCACGCTGTGGAGTACTTGGAGGCGTGTGATGGAGCATTGTCCTGCATGAAAATCATGTTTTTCTTGAAGGATGCAGACTTCTTCCTGTACCACTGCTTGAAGAAGGTGTCTTCCAGGAACTGGCAGTAGGACTGGGAGTTGAGCTTGACTCCATCCTCAATCCGAAAAGGCCCCACAAGCTCATCTTTGATGATACCAGCCCAAACCAGTACTCCACCTCCACCTTGCTGGCGTCTGAGTCGGACTGGAGCTCTCTGCCCTTTACCATTCCAGCCACGGGCCCATCCATCTGGCCCATCAAGACTCACTCTCATTTCATCAGTCCATAAAACCTTAGAAAAATCAGTCTTGAGATATTTCTTGGCCCAGTCTTGACGTTTCAGCTTGTGTGTCTTGTTCAGTGGTGGTCGTCTTTCAGCCTTTCTTACCTTGGCCGTGTCTCTGAGTATTGCACACCTTGTGCTTTTGGGCACTCCAGTGATGTTGCAGCTCTGAAATATGGCCAAACTGGTGGCAAGTGGCATCGTGGCAGCTGCACGCTTGACTTTTCTCAGTTCATGGGCAGTTATTTTGCGCCTTGGTTTTTCCACACGCTTCTTGCGACCCTGTTGACTATTTTGAATGAAACGCTTGATTGTTCGATGATCACGCTTCAGAAGCTTTGCAATTTTAAGAGTGCTGCATCCCTCTGCAAGATATCTCACTATTTTTGACTTTTCTGAGCCTGTCAAGTCCTTCTTTTGACCCATTTTGCCAAAGGAAAGGAAGTTGCCTAATAATTATGCACACCTGATATAGGGTGTTGATGTCATTAGACCACACCCCTTCTCATTACAGAGATGCACATCACCTAATATGCTTAATTGGTAGTAGGCTTTCGAGCCTATACAGCTTGGAGTAAGACAACATGCATAAAGAGGATGATGTGGTCAAAATACTCATTTGCCTAATAATTCTGCACTCCCTGTATAAGCCATGGTGAGGAGCTGCTTTGGTCCTTGCGGACACAGATTAACACATCTCATGGTGAGGAATCGCTAAGTCCAACATCCACCGAACTGCTCCAGCACACAACAGCTACCATTCAGAAACCAACGATCTCACACCAGGCCCCGCCCTACAGGGGACATTAGTAACTTTCTTGTATAAAGGTTCCCTGCTGCAGAATGCATACTTTTCTCTAGTGTGAAAATAACTGATGTTATTATCACCACACTTTACGGTATTCATCTCTGAAGGGTGAGTTGGCTTTGTGGGATTTAAATCTGTGATCTACAAGTTACACTGATGTCAAAAGAGAGTGCATGAACTGTATAATCAACTCACTAGCTTGATAAGGAACAGGTTACTTACCTGTAACAATAGATTTGCAACATGAGGCTGATTCACACGCTTTTCCGCAATCTAGTGCCTGGGCTTGGGAAAGCATCTTGAATCATGTTTTTGTCTCTGTATCCTGCAGCACATTCAAGAAGCATGAAACACCCACGTTCGTGTCTGGCGTGACCCTCACATTGTGAACCTTATAAAACATCTAGTAAAGAAAACACCTACAACTAATGATGACAATTGTGTTATCTGTTGTAAGCTCTGTTTTGAAACCCGATAATGGCCAAATGCAACTGCAGAAAAATGTTTAAAACATCACAAGTGACAAGTATATCAGGTAAACATGAACTTTAAAACAGAAGTGGTTTGTTGCTACTTTCAGGGCACACCTTCTTCCTAAGATGGCATGCATACGTCCTACTCTCTGCTTCCTTCTGTGTGTCACTGAGCTCACAGTGAATGCACTGTACTAGTATGATTTATTACATCGTCAACAAAATGTCCTTGGATAGTTCTCTTTATTTCCAAAGAACCATAAACAGTTGGTTATTCTAGTTAATGCCTCTTCTGATGCTGTACCCGTCACTGGCCAAGAGAAATGTCCACAATGGGATAAGAGCAGTCACCGCCTGGATGGAAGCCAGCTGCCCCAAACTCAACTCGGACAAGACTGAGATCCTCGTAATCTGCTCCACCCCATCCACCTGGAACGAATCCTGGTGACCCACCGCACTGGGAAACGGACCATGCAGGCAATCTGGGTATCACCCTGGACTCCTCTCTACCCTTGACCCACCAAGTCAACACCATCTCATCGTCATGCTTCGCACTCTCCGACTCCTTCGAAAGATCTTCAAGTGGATCCCCTCTGACACAAGGAAGACAGTCACCTACGCAGTCCTCACTAGCAAACTGGACTACAGCAATGCATCACCAGGAAACTACAATCAAGACTACAAAGAATCTAGAATGCAGCAGCCAGACTCATCCTGGACATCCCCCCAACACAGTGACATCTCCTCCCAACTCCGAGACCTACACTGGCTCCCAGTCAACAAACGCATCACATACAAACTCCTGATCCACACATTGAAGGCACTACACAACACAGGCTCGGCATACCTCAACCACTGCCTCTACATACCCAACAGACATCTCCATTCTTCTCAGCTCGCCCTTGCAGCCGTTCCCAAGATCCAGAAAAGCACAGCAGGAGGTAGATCCTTCTCCTACATGGCAGCCTGGACATGGAACGCGCTACCTCTCAAACTCAGGCAGACCGCATCACTGAAGCAGTTCAGGAAGGACCTCAAGACCTGGCTCTTCGATTGAGCAGCACACCCGCAAACAGCGCCTTGAGACCCTATGGGGATTAGCCAAGTTTTCGAAATTACTAATTGATTGATTGACTTTCCCTGAGGGATACATCCTGGCATCCAGGTCATTCTACCTATACCAGACCTAATAAGAATCTTAAGAGGAAGCAGAGGCATCAATATGCATCAATATGCAGAGAGCACCCAATTATACCTAAATAAAAAAAACATATCACCACCCCAGGATATACACACGCCAAACGTCATCAAGTGGTTTTCATCAGACAATCCCACTAATCCAGATTCAATACAAACTGGCCTTCTGAGCCCCACTTCGACTGATTTACCCCACACTAGTAAATGAAGTGAAATTAAGTGGCTTGTGGGCAAAATCATACAGCCTCCTAGGCAAGATCATACAGCCTCCTAGGCAAGATCATACAGCCACCTAGGCAAGATCATACAGCCACCTAGGCAAGATCATACAGCCCCCTAGGCAAGATCATACAGCCCCCTAGGCAAGATCATACAGCCACCTAGGCAAGATCATACAGCCACCTAGGCAAGATCATACAGCCACCTAGGCAAGATCATACAGCCCCCTAGGCAAGATCATACGGCCACCTAGGCAAGATCATACGGCCACCTAGGCAAGATCATACGGCCCCCTAGGCAAGATCATACGGCCCCCTAGGCAAGATCATACGGCCCCCTAGGCAAGATCATACAGCCCCCTAGGCAAGATCATACAGCCCCCTAGGCAAGATCATACAGCCCCCTAGGCAAGATCATACAGCCCCCTAGGCAAGATCATACAGCCACCTAGGCAAGATCCTCCCTCCATGCATTTGAAAAGCTGCAACCTCTTTTGCTTGCAAAACTTTCCCAGCAGGACTATGGAAACTGCATTCTCACAGGCACCCCTCCACCTTTCGAACATCTAAAAAAAGTGTTCTTCACTCTACAGCAAGAGTGATATCTCTGCAACCAGAAAGTCTGACTGCATATCACCAGTCCTGAAAGACCTACACTGGCTTCCTCTTGAAGGCAGGATGATATTTAAACTGGCTTGAGTCACACTTCAATGCACACACCATCAATCACTCCGATATCTAAAAACATCTCAAAAAAATTCAGACGAAAAATACATAAGAGCAACTGGCAATATAAGACTGGAAACCACAAAAAAAAACTTTAAATCTTGTAAAGCAGCCAAACAATATTTCTAGGGCTCAGCCTTCTCCACTTGGGAGTCGCTTCCTGGTAATCTGAGATGTGCCATGTATGTACAATTCTGCGAAAGACTAAAAACTCCTCCGTTTAAGATATCTCTAGATTGATCTCTTTGGGCTTTCTTATCTCTTCTTCTCCAGGTAAGCTGCTTTTCTTCCTTGCATCTCCCTTATCTTCCTGCCATGCAACCACCTCTTTTAGCCCATCCTCCCCTCGGTCACCCATACCTCACCTTCAAGAACCGTACCGCCTTGTGTGCGCTGTACCCACTCCACAAGTCTCATGTGAGTGGAAATGCCCCTTGCTTGCATTAGGAGCTGGTGAGCTTGCCCACTAGGAAAAGATGACTGCCAAACACGATGCCTTTTTGAAAATATTTGCGTCATCTGATTCCTGCCTGCTCCAAGATGGCCACTGCCACTTAAATATTGTGTGACTTGGCATCGCTCGCAAGAACATGCTAAATCTTGAAAGCCGCCTTAGTTTGGTGGCTATAAGGTCTGACCAGTGCGTGTTACTGGGAGTAGTTACAAGGAGTTGGAGTTGAGCAAGGGAGCTGAGGAAAAGCATTTGAGGAAGACCGAATCGTTGCAGGAGAATTTCAGATAGGCCGTGAGTCGCGGTCTTTATTTCCGAGGCTTTCCAAGTGGTACAAGAGTCTAAGGGTCACATGTATGAACATTTGGAATTGCGATTCCATGTGAAGCGCAGTTAGGAAATCGCAATTCCAAATGTAAGAAACTCCACTGAGTTTCTTTTGAGATTCCTGGTGAGTCACAAATTGACCTACTGCATGAATATTAATGAGGTAGGTCGCATTTTGGGACCCACTGGGAATCGCAAAATTCACAGGGATGGTGGCCTGTTGGGATCAGCAGCCCCCCATGTCTGTAATTGCTTTTAAATAAAGTATTATTATTTATTTTTTTAATTTTTTTAAATGCAGCTCGTTTTCCTTAAAGGAAAACTGGATGCGTTTAAAAAGAAAAAAATGAAACTTTTCAGTTTCATTTTTTAAGAGCAGGCAGTGGCCCGCGGGACCACTGCCTGCTCTTAAAACACCTTGTGGCATGCATTCACAAAGGGGAAGGGGTCCTTATGGGACTCCTTCCCCTTTACGAATGAGTTACCACCAATTTAAAATTGGTGTTAACTGCGATTATTTTACGATTGAATTCACAGTCGCAAAACAGTCATACATACCATTTAAATTCGGTATTAGGTAGGGATGCCCTGAACATGCCCCTTCCTAATACTGAAACCCAAAACCCAAATTGTTATTCAGTAACAAGTTACCAAATCTCTATTTGGACTTTGTAAACCCCCAAAAGCATTTTTCTAGTCGCAAACGTACCGATTCTGCAAATCGGCCCATTTGCAACTAGAAAAATGCTTTGTACTTGTGGCCCTAAGTTAATTAGTCAGTCAGTCATCATAGCCGTACTCTAGATGGACCATATCTAGCGTTGTTTTGTATACGAAAAAGTACAGAGTGCAGATAAACTCTCCAGGGGTAGCTTGATTGTACAAATGTGCTGTCAATGCTGAGAGATTAAGCAAGAGCCAAGTCTTGAGAGGAAATATTATTGTCTTATCTGTTTCACATATGTGACAAGAAACTATTTGTTATTGTTGCATTGAGTGCTTAATAAGAGGCTAAAAACTGGTAATCAAAGGACTGAAGCTCCAAAGTGTTTAACTCCACAAAGCAACAGAGAAGAACACAACTTGGAAGGAGAGACTATTTATTACCTCACTGATATCCCACAGTGTGTCACGAGAAGTTCAGCTAAGACAGCTTCGTCTGGCCACCCAGATACTCTGTGGTATTCCAACCATAGTCGGGGCTGCCGGAAGGTGGGATTTTGGGAGGTAGTGTTCCTAAGGATTCTTCGGCCTGACACTTTCTGATTTGAAGCAAATTGTTCTCATATTTTCAAACAATGGTACATCTGCAATGATTCCTCCGTTTGTGTCCTACAACATTTACGCTTCGCACCAGTCTTTCTTCTCGGTTCTACTATCACGGATTCTCTTCCTGTGCTTTTAGATGTTCCTCTTTCGCTCACATTGAACTTCAAGCTACGCCTGCCCTCTTCCCATTTTGCTGAAATCTTGAATGTGTTCAGTTCATCAGTCTTACGCCCCTCCTCTTTCCTAAACGAATCTATTGTGACAAAACTGTCATTCTCCTTGATAGCTATCACTGTGCCTGTCTCTCCTCCACATTCTCCCCTCAGGATGCTCTTCGGATGGATCTGATCTCCACAAACCCTCCATCCTGCCTTGATACCTGCAAAGATCATGGATGAGTGCATTACTGATATCCTGCTTCACGCATTGGTAGATGAAAGTTTGCTACATCTTTCACTGAAGGCATTCCCCCACAACTCCACATTTGTTATACCGTACTGCACAGTGACCCCTTTTTGGTACGGTGTTCATCTATAAAAATGTGAAATGTTTGAATTAATCTGAGCCACTGGTAATTATACTTGGCCACATTCTATTGATTTCATCTCCGTTGTACTACTACAGATAGGGGCCAACCCTCTGCAAACAAATGATCAACGCAAGCTGTAACTATGATTTACGCAACACCACACTGGTATTGTAGAGCCGAGGGTTCAAGCTGGACTGTACACTGCTCTTATGTTTATGAGAAGGACCCGGTGGCCCTCGGTGTCTCCAGTCCTTTATGAGAAGAGTAGGACGTGCTCAGATCGCTTCATGGAGTAGTATGCCACTCTCCAACCAACTAACCTGAATCAGAAACCGCTTCCTTAAAATATGGGCTTTCCATCTATAAGGAATTAGGGTTATCTCCAAACATTTCTCTCCATCTAGGATTCACAAGTGGTAGTAGAAAAGAGAACTGCCTCTAATGACATAATGAGAATGCTACATAACCATACTAAAATGCCAAGTTTTTTATTTTCCATTTATGTGAAAAGCAGTTTATCAGGGCTCAAAAGATCTACTCAACCACTCGCTACTGCGAGCCATATTTAATAACGTCGAGCTATTTTTAGGACTAACTCACCCCTTCTGGCGCGTTGACAAAGAACAAGTATTCTGTTCAGCCAGAAAGTGGAGGGGCAATTAAAGACTCCTTTAAATCTTGTTCCTGTATGTCACATTTGCTCTGTGTTCACAGAGAGAGGTCAAAAGTCAGTTTGTCTTACAATTCATTTTCTTTCTGACTGCAGAGTTCCAGGACATTGTAAGCTGAACTGTCTGACCTGCTGTTTAGAGTGTGAAATAAAAGGCTACATGGTGTCAGGTTTTTCCTAACACACAACGTTTAAATGACTAAGTCAACTGTAAAAACATTTTAATACATCAGTAGTTGTGAAAGGCCATTTTTTTTGTATTTCTGTGAGATGAAAAAAATATTTTAATACGATGAAAACAAATCAGAATACTTTACATGTTGATGTGCAAAGGATATGTTTTCTAAAACCCAATTTTCACAGACTGTTAATACACTATAACGTTTTATCAGTAAAGCTGCAAGTTAGTAGAACGTTTTTGGACATTTCTTGGAAATTTACTGTGTGTAGATCACAGTATGCTACCACATCATAGTTTAGTGATATATTTTTTAAGAGTGAGCGTTTAAACAAACTGAGCAACACTCCTGCCCTGATGGCAATGCTATTAGTAAACTAAAAGCAAGTCATGGGTCATGTGTCCCCTGTATGTGGGCTGGATTCTTGTGATACATGCAGTAAACTTTAGTCTACTTAATCAAACAATAGAGGTTTTTTTTGTATTGCAAAGATGCCGAGCTCACATATTTAAAGGTACAATTATATGTGAGAATGAAGAAAAAGGCTCTGTAATAACTATTTGCATAGGATCACACAATGAGACCCATTTACGGGTCAAGTACATTACAGTTAGGTCAAGTAGATAATTCAAGTTACTTGACCTGCAGGTCTAGTGACATTTTTATGATTTTTCGAGGCCTGTTTATTCACTCTTGCAAGCCTGGACTTTACAAAAAGGGCCAAGGTAGATAGCATACTAACACAGTGCTAGGATAGGCAATGTGTACGGAAAAGATTACATCACAGTATGAAGATAGCTTTTAGTTCCTTAGATAAAAAGCTGTGTGCTCTCCTGCCGTCAAGTGTTGGGTCCAGATTACGTCTGTCATCCAAGCCTTTGCTTCAGGCATGACGTGTGTAACTCGTGACAACAACCCCTGAGACTCGATGCACCAGGATGTAAGTTCCACCTTAGACTATCTTTGTTTTCCCTATCAAAATAGGTGGCTGCGTAAATCCGTGTTAAAGAAACTCTCCGCTGCTTCTATGCCCGTGGGAGTCAGGGGGGACACGTGTATCAATAGCTTGAGGTAAGTAATATTTCCATTTGCAGCTTGTAGTGTTGTAGACCATGTGCTGTGCAATGGTTGGGTAGCAGTAGGCTCTCCTAGTAAAGCAGCAGTTGGCGCAACGTTGCAGAAGAGGACGCAAATAAAGTCTCCAACAATCTGACCAACTTCTGGTTCTTCTCCAACTCGTGTATATAAAAGTGTGAATTTGTAAACTGATGTCCATACAGCAGCTCTACAAATGTAGGTAAAAGGCACACTGTGGCTTCCTTCTTACAAAGAGTGTGCTCATGGATTGCACACCTGCATACACCCAGCAAGGCATCAAGCAATGTCTGCTTTAGAAATGTCAAGGTCTTGATGCGGGTGTACAAAAGTAGAACATGTTTGCCATTCTTTCAGACTATCAATCAATGTAGTACAATGAGTGCTCTTAAGTACATGACATGTTTTTGTTAAACATTTTGTGAATATCTACCAATCAAATCTTTTAACTAGCCTCTACCATGAATATACTTGAGTTTGTTTGGTGGTATTATGTTCTCCTGAGTCCGGAACCAAGAATGCACTCGGCCTTCAACCTATAAATTGTCTTTTTTCTGGGACCAGTGGTAGTCTGTGGCTTCTGCGTATTATTTTAGGCAGTAGAGTTGATTGCTGTGGATCCCAAAGCTTTGGGTGCTAATGCACTCCAAATGTATATGCAAGCCCCTCTCTTCGCACATTTGACAGCCCAAGAACAACTAGGCCAGTAGTTAGGATTTACTTCAGGAGGTGGTAACTAATGGGTTTGGTACCGATACAATGCGGCTGCCACCATTGTCAGATCATAAGAGCATGGCAGTAACTGGTGCCAGTTTTGGAATCAACCGCCTGTATGAATTTGTTTCTGATGTCGAATCAAAGAACGGAAGACATATCTCAATTGGGAATAATTGGGGCAGTTTATGTTTGGAATGATTTAGCTGTGAGAGTGTTTCCTTGTTTTAGTGTGGCATTTGTTTGAATGCATTATGAGTTTGGTGAATAAAATCTTGGTTATGCATTCAAGATGTAAAAAAACTTTAAAGATTCCCCTTTCACTTTCTAAAGTTTAAACTGCAATATTGGTAGGCTGTAAGTCATAACCAGGTAGTTTAAACGGTTCTGAAATTAGGATAACGTGACTCAGTCAATTGGTTGCCACCTTAAATAAGGCAGGCATCAAAATGACATGTCCTCCAAGTCCCTCTTGAGCTTTAAGATGAGGTGAAATGGGCTCCCACAAACTCTGTGGGTTACGGTGTACATAATGAAGTCACCACACATGCAGTCCTGGAATGTCACCTGCAGGTCCTTGGCTTCAGTGTGAAACAGTGGTCCATGGTGCAGGTCTAGCCGGTCCCGGATTCTCATAATGATTTAGTGGGGGTCCCTGGGTTCCAGTAATGAAAAACTGGGGGTCCACAGAAGGCAAGAGGTTGGGAACCACTGACCTAAAGTCTACTAAAGTCTACAACGTCTATGCCCTAGTCTGCTAGGCCTTGCTCTTTCCTCTTAGCTAAGGACAAGACTTTCTCCACGCACTGGGTAGAATGGCTTCCCCTTCTTCCAGGGTGGATCACGGGTGAAGGGATAAGTAACTTTCGAAGTTCTGCTCCCGGAAAGACACAAAACTCAGCTGATGCTGCAGAGCTTCTCTGTAAGTGCTGATAAATGCAATTACTGGATTGGGAGGTACGGGGGGGTCAGGATGAGAACCAATGGTGAGAATCAGGGGTCGATCAAACCAAGGAATGAAGTTAAATAAGAACTCTATGCAACATCTGTAGAGACCTTGTTGCGTGGCTTTGTTTCTGGGCTTTCCCAAAGGAGAAGGGTGTGCACCACATGGCTCAAGAGTGCACATCAGGAGACTGTCAATAAGATAAGATTCTAGACGGCTCCCAGGGCTGGAGACAGCTTATGTGGTCACAGAAGCATCGACTGTGCACAGGGAGGCCACATGCACACCTGGATACCGAGCTGTCAAAGCAGCATGTCTGATGCTGCCATTTGTCCAAAAGCATTGTTTGAGCTGCAGGAAGCAGATGTATATGACCTATACCTTCCTTCGCAGGGCAGAGAGCAGTAAAAACCAGCACAATTTGATGTCTACATAGGCAAACACAGGGGAGCGGGGGACCCACACTAAGTTTAACAGTAACTGTCTTCTTGCAAGGGATTCTACCCACACAGCAGAGCAATATTCCACAGGCTCGTCCTTTTTTCCCAAATATGAATGACAAGAAAAGTAGAGCAATAGTAAACGGACTATCCAGGGTCTGGTTGTGCTCTACCTTGTGGTCTAATGCAGGTTAACACAGTGAGCTATGACCAGGAAGAAGCCATTTCACTGACATTCACAATGATTCTAGCAGACATGAATGAAGCATCTATTCATTACTGTCAGAAACAGCTTTTTGTCTGTATCTAATCTAGACTGTCTGACAATGTGATTGGTACTGAACACAGCAGTCTCAATCACAGGCAATAAATATACTGTGGACGTATTATTACCAGCTCAGTTGTTTTTACAAGGGTTGCATTCTTGTTTACTTTGTCTATTCATAAGTTGAGAAATTAACACATTTCAAAGGCTCCTGATGAACTGAACAGTGCAGAATGTATTGAGCTGGTGTACCTGGAAGAAATCTCCCTAAATAATGAGTGCAGTCTACCCAGATATGCCAGGACACTGTGCCTTCACATCAACGAGACATGATATACTTTGGAACAAGCACAAATCTAGGATACCTGAGGTACAGATTTACCATTCAGGTTGGCGATTATGGCGAATGATTATATCCTTTACTGCAGGGCTTCCCAAACTTTTTAGAAACGCGATCCAATTTTTAGAACAAACTTTTGCAACCCACCTAGCTTTAATGGACATGAGGAGAAGGTGATTTTTGTTAATGTAACTAAAGCATGGCGTGGAAGCACACTGCCATTTACAGACAGCACATTTTCTATTGAAATTGTCACTAAATGTGCACTGACGGAGTTTTACTGATTAAACGATATCGCGCACACACATGGGTTTCAGTGAATATTTATTATTTCTGCATTGCCAATTAAAATGTCTGGAATTGTTTTGAGCCTGTTAAAATCTTTGTTTCTGTCACACTTTAGAAATACAAAACATACTTCATTTCTGCTTTCCTAACTATTGAGTATGCACGGTTCATTTACATGTCTTTTAGTTTTGTGTGTTACAAACAATGGCATCCGACAGCCTTTCCTTTCACACTCCCTGTACCCCAGCAAGATTATTACATAATTCACTTTACTTTTCCTTCTCTGACTGAAACGCGAGGAGTTTGTAAACACCAGTTTCCAAGTTAAAAAAAGATAAGCAACAATTTGTCAGAAGACATAGCCTGACATTTGACCTCATCTTCGAAGTACAGAAAATATGACAAGATAAATACAGAATTTAGAGGCATCTTTATTTACTGCTTAGACTTTCGTGGCCCACCAGAAATCGGCTTTGGACCGAACCACAGTTTGGGAAACACTGCTTTACAGACTTTTCACCAATGCATTTTGAAGAGATAAGGTGGGAGGTGGGATTTTTTGGATTGAGGGAGAACAAAGCATAACAAACTGGGACTATTGATAAGTAACTTCTTATGCGATTATCTGTGAAGAGACAGAAATATATTTCTTAGGTAAAGAGATTGTGCAAGGAGTTTAATTACACAGAGAAGGTAAACAGAGTATGAAGTTGTTTATTGAGCCAGGCACCTCAGCTTCAAGGAGGCCTTACCTACCCGGTATCAGAACTGGAGTCAGTGCAACTTCTGTAATTTTTGCCTGCCCAAAGTTGGCACAGGTGTCAAGGCTGCTGCTTTGCAAATTTCTGGAACTGGCAGTCATATCTCGCACCAAGGCAGCAGCAAACACTTCTCCCCATGTCTAATGTGCTTTTGGCTTATAAGGAAGGAGTCTGTTAGCCATTTGTATTTGGCAACTCCTAGTTAAGCAGAGAATTATCCCTCTAGCTATGGCGCGATAAAACAGTACAGGGGCCACTCTGTAATTTCCAAACAGTTGTTTCGTTTTTGTTACCTCCTTTGTTTTGACCATGTATTTTAGAGTCCTCTTCACATCTCGAGTATGGAGAGATCTTTCTGCCGAAGAAGTATTTTCCAGTAAGAAAGTTGTAAGTCTGGTTGATACAAAAATGAGGTATCACCTTAGACAAGAAAAAAAGAAGAGCTCTTAAGGAGACCTTACAAAGTTAGGAGCTCATTCACTCTTCTGGACACGCCTAAAGACACTTTGAGGGAAATGTGTTTAAATCTGTCGTGTGGGCGGCTCAAATGGACAGCCCATTTGACATTAAGCTCTCATGGAGGGAATGGTTTCTTTAGACCTTCAAGGAAATCCACTTCTTACCACCAACAGTGGCATCCACATGTACTTTGAGAGAAGAGAATTGAAGGTCACTTTTTACCAAACAAAGAAGATACATTAAAACCATTTCCTCTTATGTTCCGGGATCCATCTGCTTCTGAAGACACTATGCACAGAGAATCATTCCAGTGAGTCTCTATTATATTAACAGCCCAATAAGGTCACATAACTACCTGGCCTTAAAAGAGTACCTGATGAAGTCCAGATTTTTCTTCCCACCACATATCTATTTGCTTTACTTTTTTAGAAAGAGCAGTACAAGGGGAACCAGATGTGTTAATGCGCTTCCTAGATGCAGACACAACAAGAGAAATAGTCTAGTATGCCTCTTTATAGAATAGTGAATATGAATCAGGAGCTCTGTACTTCTGTTTCTCCATGGCTTTGGTTGAGGTTAGAAGGTGTGCACTGTTGACTCCAAAGTCCTAGCACCAGGGCTACCATGTGTGTACCTTGTGATTCCAGAAACAAAAACTTTAAAACAATGGAGTTTTAGTACACTTGTGCAGACAATTAAGTTTCCTTGCAGCTCTACTGGTTAGCAAATGGCAGGAGATGTCATCCACTGGCAAAAGTTTGTGAGTTGCCATATCTGGGGATCTGGCAGAAAGCTCACTCACGTCTTTGTGAGGACAGATTCTCTGTCCCTTGAAAGACGAGAATGGTGATTCTTTTTCTTGCTGGCTCATCATTTGAAGACTGGAGGGGGTTAATGGGATATTGAGGGAGCACCTCAAAGTCAGTCTGGAATATGAACGCAAGCATCTGAAGAATCTGCCCAAGAGTGGAGGCAGATGGGACATGGTAACACCAGGGACGGAAGAAGAAGGAGACAACTCTTTTGTCCTCTGGAGCTAATAAACTACAAGGCTGAAGGGCCAACGCTTCCATAAGAGAAACTCTCTCCCTGTCCCTGAGACACCAACAGGGCATCTCCAAACATATCTTGAACATCTGAAAGGCAGATGAATCACACATCTGTTCACCCTTCCATGGCATTTATCAAAGAGCAGGAATGGTGGCTCTAGAGACAGAGGTGAGGAGGAACATCTCAGAGAAAAATGGACCTTACAAAGTAGATGCTTAAAAACATAGAGTGAAGCACAATCACCCGCCCCCTAAATAAAATAAAGGGTTTCAACCAAAATAAGACATAAAAAGGCAGCAGCTGTTCTTGGAACCTTCTAAGGTGAGCCAGAAAAAAAGAACGGTATCTCTAACCATGCACTGTATGATGGGAAGGCTGGTAGCCTTATAATTCCTGAACGGGGCAGCTTTAAGTTAGAAACTGTGTGTTCAGCCTGCTGTAAGCTACATTTTACACCTTGGCTCTGGGTTTAAAAAGGATGTAATTCAGTTGGGTTTTCAGACCAACACTTCCACTTGTGTGCAGGTTTCTTTCTGACAGACAGTGCCATTTCCACACATTTCACCAACCCCTGCATCAGCTACCCTGACTCTGGCCTCACCTCATGGATACGGCTCCTCATTTCAGGAGACGGGTTCTGGCTGCTTTTTTTAATCTTCAGTTGCTGCTTGGCTTTGTTCACATCTTTTTCCACTCGTTTCCAGTCCACTTTGATGTAACCCGTGTGGTTTGCAATCTACAAATGACCAAAATCAGTCTTTAGGACAAACACAAAGGGCAGTAAGCAAAGTGGTGCACAAACAAGTGCAGGAAAGTGTTCTAATGTTGAACCAAGGCAGAAAAAACATATGATTGAAAGAGTGACAGACCTGAAGAAGGAAAAAGCCACCTCCGACTGCCGTTGCAGCTAATTTCCCAACTTTCTGGAATAGGAAGCCTGCACACCTACAAGCAAAGCAACAAACAGTTGAAGGATCAAAAGTGGCCGACTAGCTAAGCTGCGGACTTTAAAACCCAGAGAACTGGGTTGTAAACCTGGCTCTGGCATTTTACTGAAAATTATGGATCTGGGTAAATCACAATCTCCGAATGCCTAAAATTCCAAAGATGTGTACTGAGAAGGGTAATGCAGTTAAGCAAATCAAATGAATGACTATCCAATTGATTACACAGCCTTGTATCGCCCCCTCCCCCAAAATCATGCACAGCAATCCATTGCAAAACAATAAGGTGTGCTATTTATTTATTTATATTAACTGGTGGCGGTCGCCCCTAGGTAGTTATCGTTAGGACCTAGTTTTCATTGAAAAAGCGTTTTTTTGTTTTGCTAATAACTTTGGCGCTGTTTAATGAATCTTCACAATGTTTTCCAAAAAACAACAGATGTCACTTCAGTTGCTGTCAGAAAGTTTCGGGGTGATCTGTCAAGCAGGGGCCAAGAAAAACAGAGGGACCATAAACAACCCCCAGGCTAAAAAGCATTTTTTTTTTTTAATGTTACAGCAGAATCACAACAGGGTCGCAAATCTGCTGCAAATTTATTTAATGAAATGAAGCCTGGACTCCCGCGCATCATTACTGAGATTTTAATGCGGGGGAGGGGCACCCGGCCCCCTCCTGTTGCCCCGGGAACTGCCTCCTCCCCGGGATTTATAACTAATATGTGGGGGCCGTGCGCCCCCTGCTGCCCTGGGGACCACTGCCCTCGCTTTTTACTGTTAATTACCCTACAAATTACGGCACGCATGACATCTTTGATAAAATCATTGATAATATCAATGTAATATTTGCAGTAAATTTTGATGTAAAAACTGTGCATGGCAGGGGTGCGAGTTATAGTTACCTTAGGGCACAAGTTATAGTTACTTCAGATAACTAACTACAACTGGTGAATTTCTATGTGTTTTTAATTCTGTTTCCCAACTATAACGCCCCTGTAACTTTTCTTTTTCCAGTATATATATATATATATACACGCACGGACACACAAAAAGAAGAGAGAACTCTGGCTAGTTCCCAAGTTTAGGTGGAGAGCAGCTCCAGTAAGGAACACCTTGCAACACCAGCAACAGATTTGCTCACATCAAATGTCTGTTTTTCTAGCAAGGTTTTTTAAGACTAGCATTAGCATATTGCCATCCAAACCGAGCTAGAAAGGGACACAGTCCTTTGCCATTTGAACAGCAAAATAAAGCATAGGATTGGCCCAGTGCCATCCTTGCAGAACTGTAAAATGAAAAAAAGCCTTTCACCACTCCAGGCACAGTATTACAGTGTTGGATTTGTAAAATACATTCAAACCAATCTGGAATGAGCAAAAGCAACCCCTGACACACATTTTGCTATCATTATAGAGAGGTTTAGGTTTGTACAGACACAAGGGAGCACCCCAGTATAAGTAAACACAAAACCCTTTCATGGTTAGAGTGACACATGAATTATGCAACAAAAGCAAAATATGTGCACACCAGTACATTCAGACACTGAAGCCTCAAGGGGAAGTACCTGCTAGTCGGTCACCTATAGTCCAATCGGTGTCAACCAGAAGGGTCATCTAGTTTGACAGGGGACCAAACGTGGCACGATCAACCTATGCCAGGTAAGTTCATCAGCCACCACAAGAAAGCCTCTCCAGTGAGCCAAACACACACTGGTCACTGGCACCAGCCACGGCATGATCAGGAGCTGGGCACATTTGCCATCAAACCTCCCCTAACAGGCCCAGGGCCAATGCCACTAGGGCCTCCGGCTGTAACTGGCAGGCTTCGAGAAGTTTATACTATTAACCACAGAGCGGATTCCCAGGCTTTACTTCCAAAAGCAGAACACACGAGCAGAAATGATGGCCGAGTGTCCATCAGTCAGTAACCAGGGACTTGATATCTGTGGGAGTAGCTGGACTCGAAATCATGCCCTACCCCACTAATTTATTTGCATGTCTGTTTTGTTACCATCAATATCTAACCATGCTTCTGCTGTGTCACTGTCTGGCAACAGACTCCATGGTTCTTTTAACAGTACGCTAGCCTATGGACACCAAAACTCAACACCTGCCAATCTCTTTTGACTGGCTGAAGAGATTGCCTTAAGGGCGATCAATAAAAAAAATGGATTCTCTTATGAGAGCTAAATGTGTGGTTAGTGGCACCCACCAGTCAGGCATTACTTATTTCTAAGTGAACTGGCAGTTCACAACATAAAGCTGCTGAATACCGAACCTACCCAAATAGCCGGCCACATTCTTCTGCCCATATTGTCAGCCAGCGATAAACTTAAGCCAAATCCTTTGCATGGACCAACCATTTTAGGTCCCATTCAACAATAGGATTTCTGGAAAGCCCAAAACTCACAATCCTCATCATGCAGCTGGAAATATTTCAGTTATGATCTTGTACCCCTTAGTGAGCCATTGTCACTCCCATAGAGACGGAAACCTTGACAGCCTCTTGAACGCGCTCTATTGTGCGTTACCACTGGCTCTTGAAGACTCGTAGCTTGTTAAAAAATGGAAGCAGGTCACTAACCATAAAAGGAGAAACAACCTTTGGTTCTCTGCTGAATTGAAAGTGCTCAAGCTCATGGCAAAAAGATTATGTGGCCCAACTGAAAATAGCTTACCCAGCTTTGTCTTGGTGGAGGAGGCGTCAGCTAAAAGTGATGGGTTTTGATGTGTGTAAAGGTTGGAGGGAGATGTTGGGGGAGGTGTCAGCTAAAAGTGAAGGGTTGTGTGTGTATAAAGGTTGGAGGGAGATGCTGGTGGAGGTGTCAGCTAAAAGTGAAGGGTTGTGTGTGTGTAAAGGTTGGAGGGAAAGGCTGGTGGAGGTGTCAGCTAAAAGTGAAGGGTTGTGTGTGTGTGTAAAGGTTGGAGGGAGATGTTGGTGAAGGTGTCAGCCCGAAGTGAAGGGTTGTGTGTGTAAAGGTTGGAGGGAGATGTTGGTGGCAGTGTCAGCTAAAAGTGAAGGGTTGTGTGTATGTGTACAGGTTGGAGGGAGACGCTGGTGGAGGTGTCAGCTAAAAGTGAATGGTTGCGATGTGTGTAAAGATTGGAGGGAGATGTTGGTGGAGGTGTCAGCTAAAAGTGAAGGGTTGTGTGTGTGTAAAGGTTGGAGGGCAATGTTGGTGGAGGTGTCAGCTAAACGTGAATGGTTGTGATGTGTGTAAAGATTGGAGGGAGATGTTGGTGGAGGTGTCAGCTAAAAGTGAAGGGTTGTGTGTGTGTAAAGGTTGGAGGGAGATGCTGGTGGAGGTGTCAGCTAAAAGTGAAGGGTTGTGATGTGTGTGACGCCCACTTACAAACCAGGGGACTTGAAGTGCTGGTGGTTATTGTATCATAATGCAGGGAACATAAATATAACTAAATATATAACACAGATTAGGGGTAGCAACAGCTCAGGGGTAGATTTTCATTATGTGATACTTTAAAGTAATTTCATATTAAAAAACAACACACTGTTGGTGCAAGAATGGGTTAGGAATTAGCGACAAGGTAAAGATCACAAGAAGATGGCATCGAGTTGATGCTGATTTCAATGCTAGTTATAGCATGAGGGGGGTCAGGGAAATCATGGTTAGAGTAATGAGGTAATGGTATGTGGTGTATGTGTCCCACAGTCATTACATGCTCCTTCTTACCATCCTGTGGCGCCTCCTATTGCCAGCTGGGTGGCCACGGAGTACTTTTCTGCGATGGGCCCAGAGTTTTGTCCAAAGATCTTGTTCCACCAGCGCTGTCTCTTTGCGTATTCAGCCAGATCCAGTGCCTCAAGTGCCTCTTCTGCAGCCTCTGCGAAAAAGGAGGAGGGCCATTTACCAACACGAATACAAAACCAATACAAATACAATCTTTAGGAAAGAGATAAACAAGCAACCCAAGAATATGTAACCAAACCACTAGTCCTTGAGGACTCTTACAGGTGGAGGAGCTCACCGGCCCTGCCTCACCTCTGCCTCCTCTTTCCACAATGTGATGAACGAATAAACCAAAGCAGGTGCCTTGTGGAGAAACCTTCTTTTTAAACAGGTTATAAGGCTGTGTCTAGTGTTTGCCTTAAAACTCAAGTGCAGCCTCTGTCCTCCACTCTGACAGAACAAACATACATGAATAATGCTAAAAAGGAGATGGTTTGTGGGCACAGCGAAGACCTGGAACAGGGAGTGAACCCTGCAGGGCGAGGGCATATTTTAAACAACAGCATTTAGTTCAAGTAGTTTCTGTAAAAAAACAACTTAGAACAATGCTTACTGACCTATTCATACAACAAGGCAATCCCACGCGAGGGACGGCAGAAGCCCAGATGGCAAAGCACAGCACTGGAGGAGAACAGTGTCACAAGGGACACATACTAATACCATAGGACAAGACCCACCACTCGTTGGGCATTTGACACAACCTGGAGAAAAGTTGTGACCATAGGAAAAGGACACAACACTAGAACAGCAGAGTGGCCCTCAAGACAAAATCAAATGCCACTAGAGAGTAGCTGAATCCCAAAGGATACGGCCCATCACTGGAGGCACACAGGACAAAGTATAATGCTGTTAGAGAAAACTGTGCCCCTCAAGAAAGATTCACCACTGGAGGAGCATCTGTTGCACGGGAGACAATCCAATTCAGCTGGGGAAAGCTGTGCCCCACACAAGACTTCCTACCAGATGAGCACAAAACATAATCTAATGCTGCTGGATGAAAGCTGTGCCCCACGGAAAAAGACCCAATACTGAAGGAGTACATGGTCCCACAAAACAAACTCTAATGCCACTGGAGGAGAGCTGTGTCCACAGGTAAAGACCCACTGCGAGTGGAGCACATGACACAGAATATTGCTGCTAGAGGAAAACTGTGCCCCACAGAAAAGACCGACCATTGAAGAAGCACAGGACACCATCTGCTGTCAGAAAACTGTGCCACTCAGTAAAAGACCCACTCCTGGTGGAGCACATCACGCAATCTAATGCTGCTGGAGGACAGCCGTGCCACAAAGGGCAAGGCCGGTCATTGGAGGAGCGCAATGTTGCACAGGACACAATCTAATGACACTGAAGGGGGTGAAACTGAGCCCAATGGGTACATGAGACCACACAGAGACCACACAGTCCGACAACATGGACATCTCTTCAGCCCTAAATACCTCCCACAGAGCAACAGCCACCAGGGTCCAATGCATGGAAGGTATCCTGGAAGCAGCACACTAGTTATAGGTCTTTAGCATTAGATCATTCTATCATAAATCTGTAGACTCAGGCTAGACTGGTCATCCGAGAGCTTTCAACATGCATAGATCATGTGTATTTGACTTTCTAAGCATGTTAGATTTGATTAAAGTCAAGAATGTAGATATTACAGGCACGTTCACGCCCCTCCCTCTTACGTGAGCTCGATGGACCTTGTTCAGGTCCACCTTCGGCTACTGGATCTCGCTGCATTGTGTACAGTATTGCTTTACAGTGACCTCACTGCCACGATCAACATGATCAAGAGCCTGTACGTGCAGGTTCCTCGGCTACAGATCCTTTCTCTCGAGCCTCTCTGCGTCCAGGGCAGTCTCCGTCGTCGATGTCACTGCTGACAAGGTGCTATGGCCACCTGCCACGTTCCTCGCACAAGAGCCTATACGTGCAGGTTCCTCGGCAACAGATCCTTTCTCTCTAGCCTCTCAGCGTCCAAGGCAGTCTCCGTCGTCCCAGTCACTGCTGACAAGCTGCTGCTGCCACGTTCCTCGCACAAGAGCCTGTACGTGCAGGTTCCTCGGCTACAGATCCTTTCTCTCTAGCCTCTCAGCGTCCAGGGCAGTCTCCGTCGTCCCAGTCACTGCTGACAAGCTGCTGCTGCCACGTTCCTCGCACAAGAGCCTGTACATGCAGGTTCCTCGGCTACAGATCCTTTCTCTCTAGCCTCTCAGCGTCCAGGGCAGTCTCCGTCGTCCCAATCACTGCTGACAAGGTGCTGCTGCCACCTGGCACGTTCCTCGCACAAGAGCCTGTACGTGCAGGTTCCTCGGCTACAGATCCTTTCTCTCTAGCCTCTCAGCGTCCAGGGCAGTCTCCGTCGTCCCAATCACTGCTGACAAGGTGCTGCTGCCACCTGGCACGTTCCTCGCACAAGAGCCTGTACGTGCAGGTTCCTCGGCTACAGATCCTTTCTCTCTAGTCTCTCAGCGTCCAGGGCAGTCTCCGTCGTCCCCATCACTGCTGACAAGGTGCTGCTGCCACCTGGCACGTTCCTCGCACAAGAGCCTGTACGTGCAGGTTCCTCGGCTACAGATCCTTTCTCTCTAGTCTCTCAGCGTCCAGGGCAGTCTCCGTCGTCCCCATCACTGCTGACAAGGTGCTGCGGCCACCTGCCATGCTCCTCGCACAAGAGAACCTAATGTGTGCACAGCTGAGTTTTAATCCCCGATTACATCACAGTGAGGTAACAATGCCCCTTGTTGCTACTGAGGGAATAGTGTTAAAGGAATACTGAATGTAATACAGAGTTCTTTGTCTTTAATAAATTCTTTGACTTTCTTGCATGAGCCTATAATTTCCCACTTCCTGATATGCTGCAGTGAGGGACCCGCCCATTTGATCTCTACCCAGAGGAACTACTGTAACAGAAGAAATATTAAAACATGCTAAAATTGGGAATTTCAAAACTGATTCACGCACCAAGTGTGTAACATTTATTTAGTTGTATATTTTGACCACCATGGCACAAGTAAAGGCTATACAGAAGTGTTTGAGAGGAAGAAGGAAGCCACATGGTCTCAGAGAGATTGTCCATTTTGGTTCATTTGATATCTGCTCTGTGAGGACCGAAAGTAGTTCCCAGCATATCAAAAGGGTCCTGGCCTATGACAACAGGGTCCTTTTCCTTGCAAGCCAATCCCAGGGTGTTTCTGAAGGAGAAGTAGCAGTAATTCCGGATGACCTTAGGCTCTATGATAAGTCATTTCTGTGCCAGCTCTGAAACTCCAATACTCTATGCAACCACTCTGACCGGTGGTGCTTCTGGCACACAAACTGTGAGTGAGAAGGGACGGGCAAGGAAGAGATATCTGGCAACCAATCAGAACAATTCTATCACACTGCCACTCAAGCCCTCTGGGTTTTGAGATTTGAGACAAACAATATTGATCCTGCAAATTGTTAAGAAACAGGGGCACGAAAGGGGCACCCCGGCCTGTGACTATAAGTATCTCAATCACCAGCTGCTACTGAGGTCACAAATTGAGGGCATATGAACATCTCAAAGGGGTTACTATCCATGCATGGGGGAGGAGTTAGGAAGTGCATTTAGGGCATAAGCACCTGGGTGCACACAGTGGAACAGGTGAATGCTCCCTTGAAGTACCTTTGAATCTTATTATTTTGCTCTAATTTGGGCCCCTCCCTTTAAGGGACAGGGGATGCAGTGCTGGCATTGTCTAATGCAGAGATGAAGGTCTGCTGTCCCTCACAGGCCTCTGTCACTGCATTCTCAGCCATACTGAAGGATTAACAGAGAGAACTCTGCCTCAATAATACACATAAGGCAAGATTTCTGTGTAAATGGCAGTTTTAAGGTTGACTCGATGAGAGCATGCGTCACAGCACAAAATATAGAGAAAATAGAGATCAGTTTGCATCGCAGTTTGTGCAAAAACAGCTCCCGCTTTGGGACCCTAAAGTCATCCAACATCCTTGGCTGCGAAAACTTCACAGAGTTCAGAACCAAATCACGTCTCCTTCACCCCATGGCATACATGGAAATAAACCTGCACACCAGGCTGCTTAGAGGTTACACAGGTACAACTTCTACTCCACGTCGTTTACTCTCCAGCCAATCCATCATGGGTTTCAGCCTTCCACTGGTAGCCTTGTTGTGAATCTGCCTTTCACAACTGTGCCTTTATGTACATCCGCGCAATTTGTAACAAACCACGTTTTGGCGACGGTCAGTGGTTATCAGAAGGGTCAGAACAATATCTAGTTAGTGATGCTGCTTTTTTTTTTAACCAACACTTCTCATGAACATGACCCCATGGTTCGAGAAAAATAAGAGGAAGTACTGATGAGGGGTTGTCAATGAATCACACTAGTAACAAAGAGCACTGTGCGGAACTATAGAAGGTATAAGTCCTCCGTAGAGTGCTTAACCAACACCCCCAATCACAGCACCAATTAGCGAGACCACCATTCTCTACCCCAATCTATTACTACAGGACACGTGTGCTCACTCGCCACACTGCTAACGAGACACCTCTTACAAAGGCATAGGCTGTTGTACCTACATCACATCAAAAACGTCTTCATAATAGGCTCTTCACGAGATACCGACTTGTTGTGTAGGTGCTACTTTCTGTTTATATTCAGCTGTCACATCGTGAGCATCTGCTGCGGTGCACTGTGCTCGGCGCGAGCTATCGCTGTGACGCGTGCTGCATGTTTGCGTCACTATGTTCTCTTTAGCAGCGCACTCTGTATTTTTTTTTTACATAGCGTATGTTTTCTTTTATTATAGAATTGTGACATTCAGTTTAGAATTGGTACTTTTAAGTAACAGCTCGCATGCGTGTAACATGTTGTATTTTGAAAAAGTATAACTCTAATATATATATATATGTAAGTGTGACATCGGTTAAGACAGTTTACTCTGTCTCACCGATGCTCTTGTCATGTTGATTATGGTCTCCTATTTTTGGTGCTTAATAAATAAGTTCTACACTCGATCGTTGCTTGGAGAGCCTCATTTATTTTTAAATACTAAGGCACATGCAACACGACTTTGAATTTAAATAGACAGAAAAGCACGGTTTCGCAAATTTCTGAATCTCGCATGAAGAAATATCACAGGAAACCCTGCGTTTCTGATGATCCAGATGCACAGTCCGTAGCTCAAGAGCCTCGTGAAAGGATCACTTCTCACTCTGCGGCCTGATATCTTGTGAGAGAAGGAACAAAGATAGCTCTCATGCTTTTAGGGAAAAAGGTATATAAAAACTCCTGTTTTTTACTACCTTCAGAAGGTTTCATGCTTTCCAGGTAACAATATAGTGGTCATCTGAGCACCCTGCCCACCAACCACAAACACTGAATCAATAAAAGATGCCTCAACATTACAGACATGAGATGTATAAGGGCACAGGTACATTTCTGCCACACTGGTCCGTCTCCAGACTGGTCCGTCATTGTGAATTACGCCCACTGGAAGGCAGTGAGACCACTGCCAGTTCTCCCACAGTCTGCATGCACAGCTCAGTGGGCTTAAGGGGCAAACCAGGAATGACAAAAATTGTTATGGCTCCTGTCAACTTTCTTGACAGGTGTTGTTGCTTACAAAATAATCCCTTGGGATTGTTTTTAACATATTAAAGTTCTTCCCAAAGAGCCCTTCCAACTTGCCCATGGAGCCTTCCCTCCTCTGCCTTACTGCCCATTATCAGGCAAAATATTTATAGGAGGAAGACCATCTGCTCCAAAGCAATGTTTCAAAATAGTCTCCTTCTGGTCCTCAAAAAATGCATCTCCTCTTACTGGCGGGAAACACATTTTTATCAAATCCTTCCATTCTCCCTCCAGTATAGAAGGTTCCTGCCTTTGGGGCACTGAACTGTGCATACTTCCTGTTTAATAGACTTCCAAATATATACTAACAGATTCCTCCACAACACGCCTAGCGCATTCACTAGGAGAGATGCAACGTCATTCTTCACAGACAGTTAGTGGTCTGTTATGTGCTAGGATAGTGGTTCCCAACCTGTGAACCGGTGACCCCTGGGGGTCCGTGAAGCCTCTTCAGGGGGTCTGCAACGGCTCAGAAAATGAAATAACATTAACAGATTAGGACCCCAGCTTTCAGTAATTACTCAGTGGGGGGGGTGGGGGGATGGGGGGAATACCTGGATTCCAATAATGATTCAGTGGGGGTCCCCAGGATCCAGTAATGATAAAGTGTGGGTCCACAGAAGTCAAAAGGTTGGGAACCACTGGGCTAGGAAGTTCCCTAAACATTCAGGTTGGGTACTCGCTGGTTCCTCTCCAATGAATAAACACTCCAATTTCAATGGGTTGCACGGTCAGCAAGTTTGTGAATGATATTCTGGCACGTAGAAGAAACAGTCCAAAGCAGCAGGTTTGTTGTACTATATGCATCAGTGACACCGGCCACCATTAAAAAGATGGTTCTAAGGTGTATGGAAAGCCAGAAAGGAGTTTACAGTAAGCAGAACACTCCAAAGAGGCATATCACCCTGGGCCGCCACTGCAAGCGAAGGCCTGGCACATCTTATTGTTCCACAGCCCATAAGAATATGTTAATAAAGCATTAGAACACTTGTTAAAGAGTCTCTACTCACATCCTAAGCTGAAGCCACATGTGCAAATGTTTTGACGATTGTAAACATAGATTGGTGCAGTGGTTCCCAACCTGTGGTCCGAGGACCCCTGGGGGTCCGCAAAGCCTTCTCAGGGGGTCCGCAACTGCTTAGAAGATTAACAAATATTAATAAATATTGACAAATTAGGGCCCAAGCTTCCAGTAATGACTCAGTGGGGGGTCCTCAGATTCCAATGATGATTCAGTGGGGGTCCCTGGGTTCCATTAATGATAAAGTGGGGGTCCACAGAAGTCAAAAGGTTGGGAACCACTGGATTAGTGCATAGGTAGACAATGTATACCGGCGCCTTCCTATAATGCCCACATGGCTCTATCAACAGGTTCCAGCACCGATGCTGGCCTTTGTATAAGCTCTCAAAGAATCTCAGACCACTATGGAGCACCAGGACTCGAACTACACATATTCCTCTAAGAAACATAAGTGCAAACCTAGAAACAAGACCTGGAAGTATAAGTAAAAAAACTAGTCATCTCAAGGCACCCAGGAACCAAGGGTGTAAACATAAATCAAAATCATGCACAGTACCTTCTTTATCTTCATTCATTTTCAACGACTTTGTGTAAAAGTAATAAACACTGACAAAGCAGAAGCCCTCTGGGATTCTTGTCTAAAAACTATGGGGGTCATTACGACCCTGGCGGTTGGTGGTAATGCAGCGGTAAGACCGCAAACAGGCCGGCGGAAAAAAAATGGAATTATGACCGCGGCGGTCATCTGCCACTTCACCATTCCGACCGCCATGGCGGTGAAGACCGCTGGGCTGGAGACTGCAGTCTTCAGCCCAGCGGTCGTCACTAGACCGCCGATGGTATCAGGACCCTGCATACCGCCATGGATCTCGGGTGGTTGGGAACCGCTGTGAGATCCATGGCGGTAGGCACTATCAGTGCCAGGGAATTCCTTCCCTGGCATTGATAGGGGTCTCCCCCACCACCGCTACCCCCCACAAATCCTCCCCCCACACCCCTACCCCCCTGCCACACCCCAAAGGTGGCACAACCCCCCTCCCCACCCCCGAACATGCACATATACACACCCCTAAATGCACACACCCCCAACATGCACATATACACACCCCTACACACACACACCCCCAACATGCACATATACACACCCCGACAACACATACCCGCACACATACAGACATGCACACCGTCCGACCCACACACATTTCCCATACACACAACACCCCTGCACGCATACACTCACCCCCTCTGCACTCTCACACGCACACCCCCATGCACGCACACAACACCCCCTCCCCTAATGGACGATCAATTTACCTTGTCCGTTGTTCCTCCGGGAGGGGACGGGATCCATGGGGGCAGCTCCGCCACCAGAACACCGCCACACGGAATCATGGGACATGATTCAGTGGACGATGTTCTGTTGACGTGGCAGTGGAGGTTGGCAGCAGTCATAATACGCTGCACGGAAGACCGCCACCACTGGCGGTCTTCCGCACGGCGGTACCTCAGCGGTCTTGCGAAAAGACCGCTCAGGTCGTAATGACCCCCAGTAAGTGCTGCATATCAGAAACCACAACTATGCACACACCCAATACTCATTCCCTGTGCTGACTGCACAAGTAGACACACAGAAGCATACCCACACAAGGGCATGGGTGGTACCCAATTCCTCATCTGAAAACACAAATACAGCAGGTACACAAGTTACACTTTCTGTCTTATTCACAAGAGGATCCCTCAAGTCCTTGTTCCTACTTGTTACACAGCCATAAATGCCCAATCTATTGTCTTGAGAGGCCTGTGTTCAGACCAGCCTCCTCAAGTCTGGAAAATTACAAGTTTCTGGTAGTGTCCCCTGTATGCCGTCATCCACAAGAAGAGTCCAGCTTGAGCTACCCAAGAGCACCTACTGTGCATGCCCGAGATGACCACACATAGCTCAATATCCAAGTCCCATCACTGACTGAAGAATGATACAACATTTTCATTTCAAGCTACTACTAAGAGAACTTCACTGCTAGTTAAAATATCCAAAATCCCAGTGGGACTAAGTTCACTTCCCATCTGCAAAGTAAAAACTAGCCCAACAAGCATTTCCAATGCAATAGTCTTGCGTCTGCTCGACTTAGACCTATTAGTGTTGTAAATTCCTAACTGGACTTTTCTTGCACATAAATTGAAAATGAAAAGTAAAACAGTTGACATAAGCGACCCAATTGAAAGTGCCACGGCCGTCATGAGTGCAAGAGTTATTGGCTCCCTGTGTGATTTTCTAGAAAGGATCGCGGCTGGGATGAAAGGGAAACCGAAACCGTTAGAGGGGCATCACACGCTGTAACAGGAGGAAGCATGACGTAGTGTGACGGCCAACAAAAATGTTCACTTAGTGAAATCACCTGGGAGGGAACTCAGAATTCAAAGGAGGGACATTTTATAAAATGCACTAATAAAAATTAAGCATTTAAGACAAGCACAACAAAGAAAGAATAACAAGAGTGGGCGTGGTAAAAGCCCACAGAGAGATTACAACAGGCCACAGCGCTTGTGCACTGTATCTAAACAGCTATTCCAATCAAAATAATTTGTAAGAAAAATTCCATCCAATATTTCGGAGCTGTGTTTGAATTATTCTACACTGTATAAAATGCAGCTGTCTGAATCTACTGCAGAGTCAAACATTCATATTTGGAAAACTATTAGCAAATGAGTCAGGGTTACACTCAAGTTTCTTCATCAGTGCCCCTGTTCCGGGACCCTTGATACATCATACATATTGACTCTCATCTGCACCCAAGCCGATGAGTTCCCAACCTCTGCCCACGTAGAAGATTCAAACAGAAGCCTACTTAATGCTTCACAGCATGCTGGCTCCCGAAACCAGACTCAGGATGAAGGCACTGCTCACCCCCTGAGCAGTCTTCGCTGCAGGCTTTAGCAAGCATTAGGTTCCTCTATCTGCAAGGGCTGCAGAAGCAGCGACCAGCCAGCCTTACCTAAATCAGTGCCAACTCTCTCCACCCCCACGCAGTTACATGCACTGCCTCAAATATTTCAGTCTTGCCCAGCAACTATATTTAGACTCTGTCACTGCAAAGAGGTTTGTGAAGCAGACACTGAGACCGTGCTGGATTAGATTTAATTTGCAACTAAGGAGTCCATTTCAGACACATGTAGATGTCAGTACATTTTCAAAGCATGAGTGGGGCATGGAACCAGCACATATGTACCATGTGCAATGCGTGACATGACAGCGACTGTAGACACCTCTCAATGCCATGATAAAAGATGCCAGTTACCCAGAGAGTACATTGAAAAGCCAAGCCTGCATACAGTTAAACTATCAAAAAAAGAAAACCCCACCATACACTGATGTTCTCAATCGCTTAATATAACTAGCATTGGCAAAATCAATAGGTCTCGGCTATGTGAGGTTCTGGCTTTGTTAATGGTTTTTGGCTATGTTGTACAGCAGCGCAGATGCTATTCAGCATGGCTCAGTTATTTGAAAAAAAAAAACCCTCAGCTTCAGAATGGAGAGGGAATACTGCACTCTGCAGTATCAGCATCAACCAGGTATGCCTTTCGTACTTCAGTCGCCTGAAATGAACCTCTCCATGCAGAGTTTACTCAGTGAGAAAGGGGGAATAATGTGCTGGGACAGTCTTAGCACATAACTACACATCCCTCTGGTAAATGCACAGTATCTCGCTTTCTGACATTTTGAATATGCGCAGTCCTTAAGATAAAACCTTAAAGAACACTATGCACAACCAAAAACAGGGACTTAGTTTAAAGTCAACTAAGTTTGTGCTCAATTTTAATACTACCAAGGTACTCAAGATGCACCTGGAATCTGGAACAATATCCCAGAATCCCTGATTACATATCTAGTGACACAGGTCCCAAAAATGAACCTGCAAAGCTGATTGAGCCCCACAAGAAGCACATTTCTTTACGTCTGATTATGGTTACGTTAAATTTTCATGGGCGCTACCTGGGGAAGATCACTCTGGACATATGAATTAAGGGTTATGATTTAATCACTCTTCTGACTTATTTTGCATCTGCCTATTATTCCAAATTATTTGGCTTGAATACGCTGCATTGTACATTGCTCTATGTAGTTGGAATGGCCAGTTCGGTATGTATGTACGCAAGGTTTCGATTACTCAAGTTAACACTCACTGAATGTTTTAAAACCTGAATTAACCCTTAAATTAGCATGAACATACACCCAGTCCTGATACAACGCACAGACTCCCTCAAAGATTGACTACCCCACTCAAGGTTAATCAGTGGTGAAGTATAATTATTCTCTCTTCTCTAGTCTTCTCCATCTGTTCCCCAACGGGAATAAACGTACACCTACCACATCAGTGCCAATCTAATTGCGTAGTGCAGCATTAATATGTTCCCCTTCTGGAATCAACCTACCCCGCCAGACAAGCATCAATCTAATGTAGTACAGAAAGGATCTAGTCTCCTGCTGTAGTTTAACACAATTCTTGCTGACAGATTTGGTTGCACCTGAATCTAACCATTTGTAGCCCATCTTGAGCCAATTCTAGTTCCATCCCAATATGAGATCCTCTGTCGATGTCTAACATGAAGGGAGACCCCGTGGAACATGCACCAAACCACTGCAACCAGTCAATCTGAGACATAAATCTGCTCCTAAAGTACGTGTTGTTATCTCTCCCGAACCAAGTCCAGCCCAAATCGGTGTCAACCCTAACATGTCATCTTATATCTACAGGTGCCCCAGTCGAGACCGAATGAAAGTGCAGAGAAGTGTAAATTTACCCTATCTTCGGCCTCAAATCAGTGCAGTAAAACAAAAACATCACAGAGCAGCAAACGAATGTCCTGAGGCTCCAATCAACTCTGCCCTGCCTGTAATCCTCATACCCACCAGTTCAGCCTAACTTCAGCCTTTTGTGTCCAAACTAAAAATGTCCCCAGACAATTCTGAATCTAACACCCAGGACACAAAGTCAGGAGCATGCATTTGGCCTCATAGATTGTGTGCCAAACTCATTACACTTCAGCGTTACCTGCCCTCAGTAAAGCCTGAATGTACTTGCAGCCAGACACAAACCTATCCCCTTACTTCACTGAGCTGAAGAGTGTAGGAGGCTGGCCTGGTATGTGGTGGGTACCTACGGTACTTACACCTTATACCGGGTACCAGGTCCAGTTATCCCTTATTAGTGAAGTGTAGGCAGTGTCTAGAAGCCAGGGCTGCCTAGAGGTAGCTGTAGCTGAGCAGCCAAGGCTTATCTAGGAGACATGCAAAGCACATGCAATACCACTGTAGTCACACAGTACTTCCACACATGAAAGAAAATACTCAGTGTTACAAAAATAAAGGTAATTTATTTTGGTGACACAATTAATAAAAATACTAGATGGGCAAAATAATACACTAAATATGTACACTAGTAGTCAGAAATAGGCATAAATAGCAATAGAAAACAGTGCAATTGTAATAGTGACCCTATGGGGAGCCCAAACCATAACCTACAAAAATGGAATGCAAATGCAGGACCCCTACCTAGTTAAGTGGAATCTTTGTAGGAAAGCTGGAGGAACTAGGAAACCCTAAAGGCAAGTACCACAGTGCCCCCCCCCCCAGTGACCAGGAAGAAAGGAGTAAATTACTGTATTTTCCACAAAATACCAAAAGAACTGAAAATGAAGATAATTCAACACCCAGACAAGACTGCAAGACACCAGCAGTGTATTCCTGAAGAGGAAGACCTGAAAAAAAAGGACCAAGTCGAGAAGTCGCAGGAGTGTCCAGTGGTGGCAGAAGCCACTATACACCTGTATGTGGTTGCAGGTGTTGGTCGACGGTAGGATGAAGACGGTCAGTAATGCAGCTCAAGAGCCGGTGAAGAGTTCCTGAAGGATGCAGTCGACGTCCCACACCGGATAGAGGATTGCAGTTTGTCTGTAGCGTGGAAAAGCCACCAACAAGCCTTGGCAAAGGCAAGAATCGTGGTAGAGGAAAAGTGGAGCTTCCGGGGACCAGCAAGGGCCAGGAGGACTCAAGCCACAGGGGGAAGGGGGGGGGGGGGGGGGGGGGAAATCGGGGGTTGGACGTCTTCAGCAAGGCAGAGAGTCCAAAGAAGAAGAGGCAGCCCCGCAGGAGACACACTGAAAGAGGGCGCAGGATTCGCAGAGGAGCCCACACAGGACAACTGAAGAAGGGCACCACACCGCAGGAGAAGCACGCAGAGGGTGGTTCATCGCAGGGAAGAGTGCTAGGGGCTCAGGCTACAGGGAGCCTGAAGACCCCTTGGAGTAGATTCCAACAAGCCTTGGTAACTGCAAGAGACAGTGCACAGGGGTACGGTCCTGCGTGGGAAGGCTAGGGCTTACCTCCACCAAAGCTGGACAGCTGGCAGAGAGGACCAAGAGGACTACTCTGGACCACCACCTGTGATGCAGGATCCACGCAGCTCAGGATGAGGGGAGATCCACGCAGCCAGTCGTCATTGCAGTTGGTGCCTGCAGATGCAGGGGAGTGACTCCTTCACTCCAAGGGAGATTCCTTCTCGTACAGATTGAAGACTTGCTGCCCTCAGAGAATGCACAGCCGGAGAAATGTTGCAAAAGCTGAAAGGAGCCGTGGAAACAATGTTGTAAGCAGTCTCTTCGTTGTGGATGCAGATTGTCAGTTCCTGGAGGGTCCAGTCAGTTTTTCCATGGCAAGAAGTCGAAGCAGAGGTTGCACAGGAGTCCTGCTGGAATCTTGCAATCTGAATCCGAGGATCCACCCAAGACAGACACCCTAAATAGCCCTCAAAGGGGGACTGGTCACCTAGCCAACTGACCACCTAACAGGAGGGGAGTCTGACGTCACCTGCCTGACCTGGCCACTCAGATGCTCCCAGAGGCCTCTGCCCACCTTGGATTCAAGATGGCAGTATCAAGAGACCCTCTGGAGGAGTCTGGGAACCACCCCAGGGGTGGTGATGGCCAGGGGAATAGTCACTCCCTTTTCTATTGTTCAGTTTCACGCTGGACAGGGACCAGAGGTCCCTGAACTGATGCAGACTGGTTTATGCAAGGAGGGCACCAAATGTGCCCTTCAAAGCATACTAGTAGCTTAGGGAGGCTACCCCTCCCAAGCCATGTAACACCTATTTCTAAAGGGAGAGGGTATTACACCCCTCTCCCAAAGGAAATCCTTTGTTCTGCCTTCCTGGGCTTAAGGTGATCAAGCAGCAGGAGGGCAGAAACCGGTCTGAGGGTTGACAGCAGCTTGGGCTGCCCGGAAACCCCCAGAAAGCTGCCAGGAGCAATGCTGGTGTCCTCTAAGGAGCCCCCAGACTGCATGGAATCATACTTCCAATACTGGCAACAGTACTGGGGTATGATTCCGACATGTTTGATAACAAACATGCCTAGGTTCGGAGTTACCATTATGTAGCTGGACATAGGTGGTGACCTATGTCCGGTACACAAGTAAAATGTCGTCCCGCACTCACAAAGTCCATAAAAACAGAGCTGGAATTTGTGGGGGCTCCTCTGCTCCTGCAGGGGTGCCCTCACACACAGGTACCTGCACCTTGCCCTCTGGGCTCAGACGGCCTACCATAGATAGGGGCAACTTACAGTGACCTAAAGTGAAAAGGGTGCATGCACCCTGTCAGGCAGGCTGCAATGGCAAGCCTGCAGACACACTTTGTATGGGCTCTCCATGGGCAGCTTAATACATGCTGCAGCCCATGGGGGACCCCTGGAGCCCCAATGCCCTGGGTACCTGGGTACCATGTACTAGGGACTTACATGGGGGCACCAGTGTGCCAAATGTGGGGTGTAGGAGGCTGGCCTGGTGTGTCGTCGAAGTCCGCCAACAAGCCTTGGCACACGCAAATCTCGCGGTTAACGGAAAACAGCGCTGCCGGAGACCAGGAAGGACCAGGTGGACTCCACCCAGCTGTGTCAGAGGGGGCCCTCAGCAACACAGAGAGCCCACAGAAGACCAGGCAGCACTCACAGGAGTCTCACAGGACGGGGACACGAAAGTTGCAGAAGAGGCCCATGCAGCACTACGAGAACGGCTCCCACGCCGCCGGAGAACGACTGAGGGAGCTGTGCATCGCAGGATAGAGTACTGGGGGCTCGAGCTTCAAAATGCACGAAGATCTTGGAGGAAGGATGCCAACAAGCCTTGGCAGTTGCAAAGGACGCGGTGCACGGGGGTACTGTCTTGCGTGGGAAGGCATGGTCTTACCTCCACCAGAGTTGGACAGTTGGAAGAGAGGACCGTCGGGACCACTTCAGTTCACCACCCGTGATGCAGGATCCAACCAGCTCAGCAGGAGAGAGGACCTAAGCAGCCGGTCGTTGTTGCAGTTGGTGCCTGCAGAAGCAGGGGAGTGACTCCTTCTCTCCAAAGGAGATTCCTTCTTTCTTCTGATGCAGGCTGAAGACGGGCTGTCCTCAAAGGATGCACAACGTAAAATGTTGCAGTTGCTGGAAGGGGCCAGAGATACAATGTTGCAGACAGAGTCTTGCTTCTTCGTTGCAGCTTGTAGGGTCCTGAAGAGTCCAGATACAGTTTCTTCAGAGAAGGGATTCCTGCTGGAGTCTTGCAATCCGAATCTGAGGAACCACCCAAAGGAGAGGCCCTAATTAGCCCTGAATGGGGGATTGGTCACCTAACCAGGTAAGCACATATCAGGGGAGGGCTCTGACGTCATCTGCTGGCACTGGCCACTCAGATGCTCCCAGAGTTCCCTGCCAACCTTCAATCCAAGATGGCAAAACCCATGGACTCTCTGGAGGAGCTCTGAGCACCACCCCTGGGGTGGTGATGGACAGGGGAGTGGTCACTCCCCTTTCTTTTGTCCAGTTTCATGCCAGAGCAGGAACTGGGGGTCCCAGAACCGGTGTAGACTGGTTTATGCAAGGAGGGCACTAAATGTGCCCTTCAAAGCATTTCAAGAAGGCTGTAATGGTAATATTGGGAAGTCCTCTAAATACCCCTCAGAGTACATAGAATCATACAACCAGTGCTGCAAAAGCCTTGGGGTATGATTCCAACATGTTTGATACCAAACATGCCTATGTTCGGAGTTACCATTATTTAGAAGGACACCTATGTCCAGTACACACGTAAAATGGCGTCCCTGCACTCACGAAGTCTGGGAAACTGGGCCTGGAGTTCATGTGTGAACCTCTGCCCTCACACACAGGTACTTTGCACCCTGCCCTCTGGGCTAGAAGGCCTGCCATAGGGGCGACTTATAAGTAACCTGGTGTAGTGTAAAATGGCAGTGAAAGGGTGCTTGCACCTTTTCACGCAGGCTGCAATGGCAGTCCTACAGAAGCCTTTGCATGGGCTCCCTATGGGTGGCAAAATATATGCTGCAGCCCACAGGGATCCCCTGGAACACCAACGCCCTTGGCACCTAGGTACCATATAATAGAGACTTATAATGGGGCACAAGTGTGCCAACTGTGGATGAAATACTGTGACAACAGTAACCAACAACTAAATTTAAGGGAGAGAGCATAACTACTGGGGATCTGGTCAGCAGGATCCCAGTAGACCCAGTCAAACACACTGACAAAACAGGCCAAAAGTGGGGGTAACCAAGCTAGAAAGAGGCTAATTTCCTACATGGGGTGTGTGTGTGGTCCAAGCAACCAAATTTAAAGGGAGAGAGCATAGTCATTGGGGTCCTGGTTAGCAGGATCCCAGTGAACACAGTCAAAACACACTGAAAACAGGCAATAAGTGGGGGTAACATTGCTACAAAAAAGGCTACTTTCCTACAAAGAGCATCAGTGACCACCATAAATCTAGCTCAAAGAACCCTGCCAAGTCTTGTCAGTGCCACCATGTCCCACAGCCCAGAGTGTGATGCAGTTCTATAACTAATCAGTTTGAAGGTATCTAACCCCAGAATGACAGGGTGACCCTTGATAGCAGACAGTCTGTACAGCAGCCCGGACAGAATCCCAACACCGTCACATCACTCCGGGTCCAACATAGTGACATATTGCCCTCCCACAGACCATGTGCGTCCAGTGAATGAACTGTAACCACATCCCTCTCACACCTCCTCTATACCCGTCACTCTCCACTCAATGACCCCCTACACCCTCACTGGGCCCGCTTTATACCTGTCACTCTCCATTCAATGATCCCTGCCGCCCCCTCTGTGCCCCTCTATACCTGTCACTCCTCACACAATGAACCCTGACATCCCTCTATGCCCCCTCTATACCAATCACTTTACACTCAATGACCCCTGACACCCCTCTGTGCCCAGTCCTTAGCAGTCACCCTTTACTCAATGACCCCTGACAATGTTCTGTGCCGCCTATACCTGTCACCATCCACTCAATGACCCCTGACACCCCTGCCCCCTCTACACCTATCACCCTTCACTCAATGACCCCTCTGTGCCCCCTCTACACCTGTCACCCTTCACTCAATGACCCCTGACACCCCTCTGTGCCCCCTTTACACCCATCACCCTTCACTCAATGACCCCTGACACCCCTCTGTGCCCCCCACACCTGTCACCCTTCACTCAATGACCCCTGACACTCCTCTGTGCCCTCTACACCCGTCACCCTTCACTCAATGACCCCTGACACCCCTCTGTGCCCCCTCTACATCCGTCACCCTTCACTCAATGACCCCTGACACCCCTCTGTGCCCCCTCTACACCCGTCACCCTTCACTCAATGACCCCTGACACCCCTCTGTGCCCCCTCTACACCCGTCACCCTTCACTCAATGACCCCTGACACCCCTCTGTGCCCCCCACACCTGTCACCCTTCACTCAATGACCCCTGACACACCCTGAGCCCCCTCTAAACCTGTCACCCTTCACTCAATGAACCCTGACACCCCTCTGTGCCCCCTCTACACCTGTCACCCTTCACTGAATGACCCCTGACACCCCTCTGTGCCCAGTCCTTAGCAGTCACCCTTCACTCAATGACCCCTGACACCCCTCTGTGCCCCCCACACCTGTCACCCTTCACTCAATGACCCCTGACACACCCTGAGCCCCCTCTAAACCTGTCACCCTTCACTCAATGACCCCTGACACCCCTCTGTGCCCCCTCTACACCTGTCACCCTTCACTGAATGACCCCTGACACCCCTCTGTGCCCAGTCCTTAGCAGTCACCCTTCACTCAATGACCCCTGACAGCCCTCTGTGTCCCCTCTACACCCGTCACCCTTCACTCAATGACCCCTGGCACCCCTCTGTGCCCCCTCTACACCTCTCACCCTTCACTCAATGACCCCTGGCACCCCTCTGTGCCCCCTCTACACCCGTCACCCTTCACTCAATGACCCCTGACACCCCTCTGTGCCCCCTCTACACCTGTCACCCTCCACTCAATGACCCCTGACACCCCTCTGTGCCCCCTCTACACCTATCACCCTTCACTCAATGACCCCTGACACCCCTCTGTGCCCCCTCTACACCCGTCACCCTTCACTCAATGACCCCTGACACCCCTCTGTGCCCCCTCTACACCCGTCACCCTTCACTCAATGACCCCCGACACCCCTCTGTGCCCCCTCTACACCCGTCACCCTTCACTCAATGACCCCCGGCACCCCTCTGTGCCCCCTCTACACCCGTCACCCTTCACTCAATGACCCCCGGCACCCCTCTGTGCCCCCTCTACACCTGTCACCCTTCACTCAATGACCCCTGACACCCCTCTGTGCCCCCTCTACACCCATCACCCTTCACTCAATGACCCCTGACACCCCTCTGTGCCCCCTCTACACCCGTCACCCTTCACTCAATGACCCCTGACACCCCTCTGTGCCCCCTCTACACCTGTCACCCTTCACTCAATGACCCCTGACACCCCTCTGTGCCCCCTCTACACCTGTCACCCTTCACTCAATGACCCCTGACACCCCTCTGTGCCCCCTCTACACCCGTCACCCTCCACTCAATGACCCCTGGCACCCCTCTGTGCCCCCTCTACACCCGTCACCCTCCACTCAATGACCCCTGGCACCCCTCTGTGCCCCCTCTACACCCGTCACCCTTCACTCAATGACCCCTGGCACCCCTCTGTGCCCCCTCTACACCCGTCACCCTTCACTCAATGACCCCTGACACCCCTCTGTGCCCCCTCTACACCCGTCACCCTTCACTCAATGACCCTGACACCCCTCTGTGCCCCCTCTACACCTGTCACCCTCCACTCAATGACCCCTGACACCCCTCTGTGCCCCCTCTACACCTATCACCCTTCACTCAATGACCCCTGACACCCCTCTGTGCCCCCTCTACACCCGTCACCCTTCACTCAATGACCCCTGACACCCCTCTGTGCCCCCTCTACACCTGTCACCCTTCACTCAATGACCCCTGGCACCCCTCTGTGCCCCCTCTACACCTGTCACCCTTCACTCAATGACCGCTGACACCCCTCTGTGCCCCCTCTACACCCATCACCCTTCACTCAATGACCCCTGACACCCCTCTGTGCCCCCTCTACACCCGTCACCCTTCACTCAATGACCCCTGACACCCCTCTGTGCCCCCCACACCTGTCACCCTTCACTCAATGACCCCTGACACCCCTCTGTGCCCCCTCTACACCCGTCACCCTTCACTCAATGACCCCTGACACCCCTCTGTGCCCCCCACACCTGTCACCCTTCACTCAATGACCCCTGACACCCCTCTGTGCCCCCTCTACACCCGTCACCCTTCACTCAATGACCCCTGACACCCCTCTGTGCCCCCTCTACACCTGTCACCCTTCACTCAATGACCCCTGACACCCCTCTGTGCCCCCTCTACACCTGTCACCCTTCACTCAATGACCCCTGACACCCCTCTGTGCCCCCCACACCTGTCACCCTTCACTCAATGACCCCTGACACCCCTCTGTGCCCCCTCTACACCCGTCACCCTTCACTCAATGACCCCTGACACCCCTCTGTGCCCCCTCTACACCGGTCACCCTTCACTCAATGACCCCTGACACCCCTCTGTGCCCCCTCTACACCTGTCACCCTTCACTCAATGACCCCTGGCACCCCTCTCTGCCCAGTCCTTAGCAGTCACCCTTCACTCAAAGACCCCTGACACCCCTCTGTGCCCCCCACACCTGCCACCCTTCACTCAATGACCCCTGGCACCCCTCTGTGCCCCCTCTACACCTGTCACCCTTCACTCAATGACCCCTGACACCCCTCTGTGCCCCCTCTACACCTGTCACCCTCCACTCAATGACCCCTGACACCCCTCTGTGCCCCCTCTACACCTATCACCCTTCACTCAATGACCCCTGACACCCCTCTGTGCCCCCTCTACACCTGTCACCCTTCACTCAATGACCCCTGACACCCCTCTGTGCCCCCCACACCTGTCACCCTTCACTCAATGACCCCTGACACCCCTCTGTGCCCCCTCTACACCCGTCACCCTTCACTCAATGACCCCTGACACCCCTCTGTGCCCCCTCTACACCGGTCACCCTTCACTCAATGACCCCTGACACCCCTCTGTGCCCCCTCTACACCTGTCACCCTTCACTCAATGACCCCTGGCACCCCTCTCTGCCCAGTCCTTAGCAGTCACCCTTCACTCAAAGACCCCTGACACCCCTCTGTGCCCCCCACACCTGCCACCCTTCACTCAATGACCCCTGGCACCCCTCTGTGCCCCCTCTACACCTGTCACCCTTCACTCAATGACCCCTGACACCCCTCTGTGCCCCCTCTACACCTGTCACCCTCCACTCAATGACCCCTGACACCCCTCTGTGCCCCCTCTACACCTATCACCCTTCACTCAATGACCCCTGACACCCCTCTGTGCCCCCTCTACACCCGTCACCCTTCACTCAATGACCCCTGACACCCCTCTGTGCCCCCTCTACACCTGTCACCCTTCACTCAATGACCCCTGGCACCCCTCTGTGTCCCCTCTACACCTGTCACCCTTCACTCAATGACCCCTGACACCCCTGTGCCCCCTCTACACCCGTCACCCTTCACCCTTCACTCAATGACCCCTGACACCCCTCTGTGCCCCCTCTACACCCGTCACCCTCCACTCAATGACCCCTGACAGCCCTCTGTGTCCAATCTATACCCGTCACCCTTCACTCAATGACCCCTGACACCCCTCTGTGCCCAGTCCTTAGCAGTCACCCTTCACTCAAAGACCCCTGACGCCCCTCTGTGCCCCCCACACCTGCCACCCTTCACTCAATGACCCCTGGCACCCCTCTGTGCCCCCTCTACACCCGTCACCCTTCACTCAATGACCCCTGACACCCCTCTGTGCCCCCTCTACACCTGTCACCCTTCACTCAATGACCCCTGACACCCCTCTGTGCCCCCTCTACACCTGTCACCCTTCACTCAATGACCCCTGGCACCCCTCTGTGCCCCCTCTACACCTGTCACCCTTCACTCAATGACCGCTGACACCCCTCTGTGCCCCCTCTACACCCATCACCCTTCACTCAATGACCCCTGACACCCCTCTGTGCCCCCTCTACACCCGTCACCCTTCACTCAATGACCCCTGACACCCCTCTGTGCCCCCCACACCTGTCACCCTTCACTCAATGACCCCTGACACCCCTCTGTGCCTCCTCTACACCCGTCACCCTTCACTCAATGACCCCTGACACCCCTCTGTGCCCCCCACACCTGTCACCCTTCACTCAATGACCCGACACCCCTCTGTGCCCCCTCTACACCCGTCACCCTTCACTCAATGACCCCTGACACCCCTCTGTGCCCCCTCTACACCTGTCACCCTTCACTCAATGACCCCTGACACCCCTCTGTGCCCCCTCTACACCTGTCACCCTTCACTCAATGACCCCTGACACCCCTCTGTGCCCCCCACACCTGTCACCCTTCACTCAATGACCCCTGACACCCCTCTGTGCCCCCTCTACACCCGTCACCCTTCACTCAATGACCCCTGACACCCCTCTGTGCCCCCTCTACACCGGTCACCCTTCACTCAATGACCCCTGACACCCCTCTGCGCCCCCTCTACACCTGTCACCCTTCACTCAATGACCCCTGGCACCCCTCTCTGCCCAGTCCTTAGCAGTCACCCTTCACTCAAAGACCCCTGACACCCCTCTGTGCCCCCCACACCTGCCACCCTTCACTCAATGACCCCTGGCACCCCTCTGTGCCCCCTCTACACCTGTCACCCTTCACTCAATGACCCCTGACACCCCTCTGTGCCCCCTCTACACCTGTCACCCTCCACTCAATGACCCCTGACACCCCTCTGTGCCCCCTCTACACCTATCACCCTTCACTCAATGACCCCTGACACCCCTCTGTGCCCCCTCTACACCTGTCACCCTTCACTCAATGACCCCTGACACCCCTCTGTGCCCCCCACACCTGTCACCCTTCACTCAATGACCCCTGACACCCCTCTGTGCCCCCTCTACACCCGTCACCCTTCACTCAATGACCCCTGACACCCCTCTGTGCCCCCTCTACACCGGTCACCCTTCACTCAATGACCCCTGACACCCCTCTGTGCCCCCTCTACACCTGTCACCCTTCACTCAATGACCCCTGGCACCCCTCTCTGCCCAGTCCTTAGCAGTCACCCTTCACTCAAAGACCCCTGACACCCCTCTGTGCCCCCCACACCTGCCACCCTTCACTCAATGACCCCTGGCACCCCTCTGTGCCCCCTCTACACCGGTCACCCTTCACTCAATGACCCCTGACACCCCTCTGTGCCCCCTCTACACCTGTCACCCTTCACTCAATGACCCCTGACACCCCTCTGTGCCCCCTCTACACCCGTCACCCTTCACTCAATGACCCCTGACACCCCTCTGTGCCCCCTCTACACCCGTCACCCTTCACTCAATGACCCCTGACACCCCTCTGTGCCCCCTCTACACCTGTCACCCTTCACTCAATGACCCCTGGCACCCCTCTGTGTCCCCTCTACACCTGTCACCCTTCACTCAATGACCCCTGACACCCCTCTGTGCCCCCTCTACACCCGTCACCCTTCACTCAATGACCCCTGACACCCCTCTGTGCCCCCTCTACACCCGTCACCCTCCACTCAATGACCCCTGACAGCCCTCTGTGTCCAATCTATACCCGTCACCCTTCACTCAATGACCCCTGACACCCCTCTGTGCCCAGTCCTTAGCAGTCACCCTTCACTCAAAGACCCCTGACGCCCCTCTGTGCCCCCCACACCTGCCACCCTTCACTCAATGACCCCTGGCACCCCTCTGTGCCCCCTCTACACCCGTCACCCTTCACTCAATGACCCCTGACACCCCTCTGTGCCCCCTCTACACCTGTCACCCTTCACTCAATGACCCCTGACACCCCTCTGTGCCCCCTCTACACCTGTCACCCTCCACTCAATGACCCCTGACACCCCTCTGTGCCCCCTCTACACCTATCACCCTTCACTCAATGACCCCTGACAGCCCTCTGTGTCCAATCTATACCCGTCACCCTTCACTCAATGACCCCTGACACCCCTCTGTGCCCAGTCCTTAGCAGTCACCCTTCACTCAAAGACCCCTGACACCCCTCTGTGCCCCCCACACCTGCCACCCTTCACTCAATGACCCCTGACACCCCTCTGTGCCCCCTCTACACCTGTCACCCTTCACTCAATGACCCCTGACACCCCTCTGTGCCCCCTCTACACCTATCACCCTTCACTCAATGACCCCTGACACCCCTCTGTGCCCCCTCTACACCTGTCACCCTTCACTCAATGACCCCTGGCACCCCTCTGTGCCCAGTCCTTAGCAGTCACCCTTCACTCAAAGACCCCTGACACCCCTCTGTGCCCCCCACACCTGCCACCCTTCACTCAATGACCCCTGACAGCCCTCTGTGTCCAATCTATACCCGTCACCCTTCACTCAATGACCCCTGACACCCCTCTGTGCCCCCTCTACACCCGTCACCCTTCACTCAATGACCCCTGGCACCCCTCTGTGCCCCCTCTACACCCGTCACCCTTCACTCAATGACCCCTGACACCCCTCTGTGCCCCCTCTACACCCGTCACCCTTCACTCAATGACTCCTGACACCCCTCTGTGCCCCCTCTACACCCGTCACCCTCCACTCAATGACCCCTGACACCCCTCTGTGCCCCCTCTACACCTGTCACCCTTCACTCAATGACCCCTGACACCCCTCTGTGCCCCCTCTACACCCGTCACCCTTCACTCAATGACCCCTGGCACCCCTCTGTGCCCCCTCTACACCTGTCACCCTCCACTCAATGACCCCTGGCACCCCTCTGTGCCCCCTCTACACCTGTCACCCTTCACTCAATGACCCCTGGCACCCCTCTGTGCCCCCTCTACACCTGTCACCCTTCACTCAATGACCCCTCTGTGCCCCCTCTACACCCGTCACCCTCCACTCAATGACCCCTGACACCCCTCTGTGCCCCCTCTACACCCGTCACCCTTCACTCAATGACCCCTGACACCCCTCTGTGCCCCCTCTACACCCGTCACCCTCCACTCAATGACCCCTGGCACCCCTCTGTGCCCCCTCTACACCTGTCACCCTTCACTCAATGACCCCTGACACCCCTCTGTGCCCCCTCTACACCCGTCACCCTTCACTCAATGACCCCTGACACCCCTCTGTGCCCCCTCTACACCGGTCACCCTTCACTCAATGACCCCTGACACCCCTCTGAGCCCCCTCTACACCCGTCACCCTTCACTCAATGACCCCTGGCACCCCTCTGTGCCCCCTCTACACCCGTCACCCTCCACTCAATGACCCCTGGCACCCCTCTGTGCCCCCTCTACACCTGTCACCCTTCACTCAATGACCCCTGGCACCCCTCTGTGCCCCCTCTACACCTGTCACCCTTCACTCAATGACCCCTTACACCCCTCTGTGCCCCCTCTACACCTGTCACCCTTCACTCAATGACCCCTGGCACCCCTCTGTGCCCCCTCTACACCCGTCACCCTCCACTCAATGACCCCTGGCACCCCTCTGTGCCCCCTCTACACCTGTCACCCTTCACTCAATGACCCCTGGCACCCCTCTGTGCCCCCTCTACACCCGTCACCCTCCACTCAATGACCCCTGGCACCCCTCTGTGCCCCCTCTACACCCGTCACCCTTCACTCAATGACCCCTGACACCCCTCTGTGCCCCCTCTACACCCGTCACCCTTCACTCAATGACCCTGACACCCCTCTGTGCCCCCTCTACACCTGTCACCCTCCACTCAATGACCCCTGACACCCCTCTGTGCCCCCTCTACACCTATCACCCTTCACTCAATGACCCCTGACACCCCTCTGTGCCCCCTCTACACCCGTCACCCTTCACTGAATGACCCCTGACACCCCTCTGTGCCCCCTCTACACCTGTCACCCTTCACTCAATGACCCCTGACACCCCTCTGTGCCCCCTCTACACCCGTCACCCTCCACTCAATGACCCCTGGCACCCCTCTGTGCCCCCTCTACACCTGTCACCCTTCACTCAATGACCCCTGACACCCCTCTGTGCCCCCTCTACACCCGTCACCCTTCACTCAATGACCCCTGACACCCCTCTACACCTGTCACCCTTCACTCAATGACCCCTGACACCCCTCTGTGCCCCCTCTACACCTGTCACCCTTCACTGAATGACCCCTGACACCCCTCTGTGCCCAGTCCTTAGCAGTCACCCTTCACTCAATGACCCCTGACAGCCTTCTGTGTCCCCTCTACACCCGTCACCCTTCACTCAATGACCCCTGGCACCCCTCTGTTTCCCCTCTACACCTCTCACCCTTCACTCAATGACCCCTGGCACCCCTCTGTGCCCCCTCTACACCCGTCACCCTTCACTCAATGACCCCTGACACCCCTCTGTGCCCCCTCTACACCTGTCACCCTCCACTCAATGACCCCTGACACCCCTCTGTGCCCCCTCTACACCTGTCACCCTTCACTCAATGACCCCTGACACCCCTCTGTGCCCCCTCTACACCCGTCACCCTCCACTCAATGACCCCTGGCACCCCTCTGTGCCCCCTCTACACCTGTCACCCTTCACTCAATGACCCCTGACACCCCTCTGTGCCCCCTCTACACCCGTCACACTTCACTCAATGACCCCCGGCACCCCTCTGTGCCCCCTCTACACCTGTCACCCTTCACTCAATGACCCCTGGCACCCCTCTGTGCCCCCTCTACACCTGTCACCCTTCACTCAATGACCCCTGACACCCCTCTGTGCCCCCTCTACACCCGTCACCCTTCACTCAATGACCCCTGACACCCCTCTGTGCCCCCTCTACACCCGTCACCCTTCACTCAATGACCCCTGACACCCCTCTGTGCCCCCTCTACACCCGTCACCCTTCACTCAATGACCCCTGACACCCCTCTGTGCCCCCTCTACACCTGTCACCCTTCACTCATTGACCCCTGACACCCCTCTGTGCCCCCTCTACACCCGTCACCCTCCACTCAATGACCCCTGGCACCCCTCTGTGCCCCCTCTACACCCGTCACCCTCCACTCAATGACCCCTGGCACCCCTCTGTGCCCCCTCTACACCCGTCACCCTTCACTCAATGACCCCTGGCACCCCTCTGTGCCCCCTCTACACCCGTCACCCTTCACTCAATGACCCCTGACACCCCTCTGTGCCCCCTCTACAAGCGTCACCCTTCACTCAATGACCCTGACACCCCTCTGTGCCCCCTCTACACCTGTCACCCTCCACTCAATGACCCCTGACACCCCTCTGTGCCCCCTCTACACCTATCACCCTTCACTCAATGACCCCTGACACCCCTCTGTGCCCCCTCTACACCCGTCACCCTTCACTCAATGACCCCTGACACCCCTCTGTGCCCCCTCTACACCTGTCACCCTTCACTCAATGACCCCTGGCACCCCTCTGTGCCCCCTCTACACCTGTCACCCTTCACTCAATGACCGCTGACACCCCTCTGTGCCCCCTCTACACCCATCACCCTTCACTCAATGACCCCTGACACCCCTCTGTGCCCCCTCTACACCCGTCACCCTTCACTCAATGACCCCTGACACCCCTCTGTGCCCCCCACACCTGTCACCCTTCACTCAATGACCCCTGACACCCCTCTGTGCCCCCTCTACACCCGTCACCCTTCACTCAATGACCCCTGACACCCCTCTGTGCCCCCCACACCTGTCACCCTTCACTCAATGACCCCTGACACCCCTCTGTGCCCCCTCTACACCCGTCACCCTTCACTCAATGACCCCTGACACCCCTCTGTGCCCCCTCTACACCTGTCACCCTTCACTCAATGACCCCTGACACCCCTCTGTGCCCCCTCTACACCTGTCACCCTTCACTCAATGACCCCTGACACCCCTCTGTGCCCCCCACACCTGTCACCCTTCACTCAATGACCCCTGACACCCCTCTGTGCCCCCTCTACACCCGTCACCCTTCACTCAATGACCCCTGACACCCCTCTGTGCCCCCTCTACACCGGTCACCCTTCACTCAATGACCCCTGACACCCCTCTGTGCCCCCTCTACACCTGTCACCCTTCACTCAATGACCCCTGGCACCCCTCTCTGCCCAGTCCTTAGCAGTCACCCTTCACTCAAAGACCCCTGACACCCCTCTGTGCCCCCCACACCTGCCACCCTTCACTCAATGACCCCTGGCACCCCTCTGTGCCCCCTCTACACCTGTCACCCTTCACTCAATGACCCCTGACACCCCTCTGTGCCCCCTCTACACCTGTCACCCTCCACTCAATGACCCCTGACACCCCTCTGTGCCCCCTCTACACCTATCACCCTTCACTCAATGACCCCTGACACCCCTCTGTGCCCCCTCTACACCCGTCACCCTTCACTCAATGACCCCTGACACCCCTCTGTGCCCCCCACACCTGTCACCCTTCACTCAATGACCCCTGACACCCCTCTGTGCCCCCTCTACACCCGTCACCCTTCACTCAATGACCCCTGACACCCCTCTGTGCCCCCTCTACACCGGTCACCCTTCACTCAATGACCCCTGACACCCCTCTGTGCCCCCTCTACACCTGTCACCCTTCACTCAATGACCCCTGGCACCCCTCTCTGCCCAGTCCTTAGCAGTCACCCTTCACTCAAAGACCCCTGACACCCCTCTGTGCCCCCCACACCTGCCACCCTTCACTCAATGACCCCTGGCACCCCTCTGTGCCCCCTCTACACCTGTCACCCTTCACTCAATGACCCCTGACACCCCTCTGTGCCCCCTCTACACCTGTCACCCTTCACTCAATGACCCCTGACACCCCTCTGTGCCCCCTCTACACCTGTCACCCTTCACTCAATGACCCCTGGCACCCCTCTGTGCCCCCTCTACACCGGTCACCCTTCACTCAATGACCCCTGACACCCCTCTGTGCCCCCTCTACACCCGTCACCCTTCACTCAATGACCCCTGACACCCCTCTGTGCCCCCTCTACACCTGTCACCCTCCACTCAATGACCCCTGACACCCCTCTGTGCCCCCTCTACACCTGTCACCCTTCACTCAATGACCGCTGACACCCCTCTGTGCCCCCTCTACACCCGTCACCCTTCACTCAATGACCCCTGACACCCCTCTGTGCCCCCTCTACACCTGTCACCCTCCACTCAATGACCCCTGACACCCCTCTGTGCCCCCTCTACACCCGTCACCCTTCACTCAATGACCCCTGACACCCCTCTGTGCCCCCTCTACACCCGTCACCCTTCACTCAATGACCCCTGACACCCCTCTGTGCCCCCTCTACACCCGTCACCCTTCACTCAATGACCCCTGACAGCCCTCTGTGTCCAATCTATACCCGTCACCCTTCACTCAATGACCCCTGACACCCCTCTGTGCCCCCTCTACACCTATCACCCTTCACTCAATGACCCCTGACACCCCTCTGTGCCCCCTCTACACCTGTCACCCTTTACTCAATGACCCCTGACACCCCTCTGTGCCCCCCACACCTGTCACCCTTCACTCAATGACCCCTGACACCCCTCTGTGCCCCCTCTACACCCGTCACCCTTCACTCAATGACCCCTGACACCCCTCTGTGCCCCCTCTACACCGGTCACCCTTCACTCAATGACCCCTGACACCCCTCTGTGCCCCCTCTACACCTGTCACCCTTCACTCAATGACCCCTGGCACCCCTCTCTGCCCAGTCCTTAGCAGTCACCCTTCACTCAAAGACCCCTGACACCCCTCTGTGCCCCCCACACCTGCCACCCTTCACTCAATGACCCCTGGCACCCCTCTGTGCCCCCTCTACACCTGTCACCCTTCACTCAATGACCCCTGACACCCCTCTGTGCCCCCTCTACACCTGTCACCCTCCACTCAATGACCCCTGACACCCCTCTGTGCCCCCTCTACACCTATCACCCTTCACTCAATGACCCCTGACACCCCTCTGTGCCCCCTCTACACCTGTCACCCTTCACTCAATGACCCCTGACACCCCTCTGTGCCCCCCACACCTGTCACCCTTCACTCAATGACCCCTGACACCCCTCTGTGCCCCCTCTACACCCGTCACCCTTCACTCAATGACCCCTGACACCCCTCTGTGCCCCCTCTACACCGGTCACCCTTCACTCAATGACCCCTGACACCCCTCTGTGCCCCCCACACCTGTCACCCTTCACTCAATGACCCCTGACACCCCTCTGTGCCCCCTCTACACCTGTCACCCTTCACTCAATGAACCCTGACACCCCTCTGTGCCCCCTCTACACCTGTCACCCTTCACTCAATGACCCCTGGCACCCCTCTGTGCCCCCCACACCTGTCACCCTTCACTCAATGACCCCTGACACCCCTCTGTGCCCCCTCTACACCCGTCACCCTTCACTCAAAGACCCCTGACACCCCTCTGTGCCCCCCACACCTGCCACCCTTCACTCAATGACCCCTGGCACCCCTCTGTGCCCCCTCTACACCTGTCACCCTTCACTCAATGACCCCTGACACCCCTCTGTGCCCCCTCTACACCTGTCACCCTCCACTCAATGACCCCTGACACCCCTCTGTGCCCCCTCTACACCTATCACCCTTCACTCAATGACCCCTGACACCCCTCTGTGCCCCCTCTACACCTGTCACCCTTCACTCAATGACCCCTGACACCCCTCTGTGCCCCCCACACCTGTCACCCTTCACTCAATGACCCCTGACACCCCTCTGTGCCCCCTCTACACCCGTCACCCTTCACTCAATGACCCCTGACACCCCTCTGTGCCCCCTCTACACCTGTCACCCTTCACTCAATGACCCCTGACACCCCTCTGTGCCCCCTCTACACCTGTCACCCTTCACTCAATGAACCCTGACACCCCTCTGTGCCCCCTCTACACCTGTCACCCTTCACTCAATGACCCCTGGCACCCCTCTGTGCCCCCCACACCTGTCACCCTTCACTCAATGACCCCTGACACCCCTCTGTGCCCCCTCTACACCCGTCACCCTTCACTCAATGACCCCTGACACCCCTCTGACCGCCCCCGCCCCCGTCCTCTCTCTCACACCCACCTCTCGCCTTCGCCGCCATCTTGTATCTTTCTGGACTGTCTGCGCATGCGCGTTGGGAGCCGGCTTCCATGGTCACGTGCCACTGAGGCGTAGGCAGAGAAGACGGACTTCTGACTTGACGCTCTTTGCCTGACTCCTCGGGGCCGCCATGTTGGGGTCAGTCAGGCAGCCTGGGGGAGGCAGGAGCCCCGGGGTCGGGTGTTTGCTCCCCTGGGGCGGTGGATGAAAGAGGCTGCGGTAGCCGCGCTGCCTTTCTCACCGCCGTCAGTGCTTGAGAAGCGCCCTCTGCGCGTGTGACCGCTGCCCCGGCGCAGCTCCATGTGCCCCTGAGCGCCGGCTCGCGTGGCCCAGTCTTGTAATGCAGTGACCAAGACTACAAGTCCCAGAATTCATAGTAAAAGCCTGGCGTGGAGCAGAGGCCACTGGCCCGGGCCTCGGCGGGCAGGGTCTGCCAGAGCCTGTGCCCTGCTGGGTGCGGCCCTCTCCCATCCCAGCCGCGCCAGGCGCGCCGCGCTCCAGCGAAAGAGACACGACGCGTCTGCGGGAGCCGCTGCAGCTGTGCGCTGTCGCGTCCCCAGACAAGAGCGCCCCACGAGCGCCCGCGTAGCGTCTTCACTCATCAGCGAGCTCCCGCGTAGCGTCTTCACTCATCAGCGAGCTCCCGCGTAGCGTCTTCACTCATCAGCGAGCTCCCGCGTAGCGTCTTTACCCATCAGCCAGCTCCCGCGTAGCGTCTTTACTCATCAGCCAGCTCCCGCGTAGCGTCTTTACTCATCAGCCAGCTCCCGCGTAGCGTCTTTACTCATCTGTCAGCTCCTGAGTAGCGTCTTTACTCATCAGCGAGCTCCCGCGTCGCGTCTTTACTCATCAGCGAGCTCCTGGGTAGCGGCTTTACTCATCAGTCAGCTCCTGACTAGCCTCTTTACTCATCAACGAGCTCCCGCGTAGCGTCTGTACTCATCAGCCAGCTCCCGCGTAGTGTCTTTACTCATCACCCAGCTCCTGCGTAGCGTCTGTACTCATCAGCCAGCTCCCGCGTAGCGTCTGTACTCATCAGCCAGCTCCCGCGTAGCGTCTGTACTCATCAGCGAGCTCCCGCGTAGCCTCTTTACTCCTCACCCAGCTCCCGCGTAGCGTCTGTACTCATCAGCCAGCTCCTGGGTAGCGTCTTTACCCATCAGCGAGCTCATGGCTAGCGTCTGTACTCATCAGCGAGCTCCCGCGTAGCGTCTGTACTCATCAGCGAGCTCCCGCGTAGCGTCTTTACTCATCAGCGAGCTCATGGCTAGCGTCTGTACTCATCAGCGAGCTCCCGCGTAGCGTCTGTACTCATCAGCGAGCTCCCGCGTAGCGTCTTTACTCATCAGCGAGCTCCTGCGTAGCGTCTTTACCCATCAGCGAGCTCCTGCATAGCGTCTGTACTCATCAGTGAGCTCCCGCGTAGCATCTTTACCCATCAGCGAGCTCATGGCTAGCGTCTGTACTCATCAACGAGCTCCCGCGTAGCGTCTGTACTCATCAGCGAGCTCCCGCGTAGCGTCTTTACTCATCAGCGAGCTCCTGCGTAGCGTCTTTACCCATCAGCGAGCTCCTGCATAGCGTCTGTACTCATCAGTGAGCTCCCGCGTAGCATCTTTACTCATCAGCCAGCTCCTGGGTAGCGTCTTTACTCATCAGCCAGCTCCTGACTAGCCTCTTTACTCATCAACGAGCTCCCGCGTAGCGTCTTCACTCATCAGCCAGCTCCCGCGTAGCGTCCGTACTCATCAGCCAGCTCCTGCGTAGTGTCTGTACTCATCAGCCAGCTCCTGGGTAGCGTCCTTACTCATCAGCCAGCTCCTGGGTAGCGTCCTTACTCATCAGCCAGCTCCTGCGTAGCGTCTTTACTCATCACCCAGCTCCTGCGTAGCGTCTGTACTCATCAGCCAGCTCCCGCGTAGCGTCTGTACTCATCAGCCAGCTCCCGCGTAGCGTCTGTACTCATCAGCCAGCTCCCGCGTAGCGTCCTTACTCATCAGCCAGCTTCCGCGTAGCGTCTTTACTCATCACCCAGCTCCCGCGTAGCGTCTTTACTCATCAGCCAGCTCCTGGGTAGCGTCCTTACTCATCAGCCAGCTCCTGCGTAGCATCTTTACTCATCACCCAGCTCCCGCGTAGCGTCTGTACTCATCACCCAGCTCCCGCGTAGCATCTGTACTCATCAGTGAGCTCCCGCGTAGCGTCTTTACTCATCAGTCAGCTCCCGCGTAGCGTCTTTACTCATCAGTCAGCTCCTGCGTAGCGTCTTTACTCATCAGTCAGCTCCCGCGTAGCGTCTTTACTCATCAGCGAGCTCCCGTGTACCGTCTTTACTCATCAGCGAGCTCCCGCGTAGCGTCTTCACTCATCAGCGAGCTCCCGTGTAGCGTCTTCACTCATCAGCGAGCTCCCGCGTAGCGTCTTTACTCATCAGCCAGCTCCTGGGTAGCGTCTTTACTCATCAGCCAGCTCATGGGCAGCGTCTTTACTCATCAGCCATCTCCTGGGTAGCGTCTTCACTCATCAGCCAGCTCCTGTGTAGCATCTTCACTCATCAGCCAGCTCCTGGGCAGCGTCTTTACTCATCAGCCAGCTCCCACTTAGCGTCTGTACTCGTCACCCAGCTCCCGCGTAGCGTCTGTACTCATCAGTGAGCTCCTGCGTAGCGTCTTTACTCATCAGCCAGCTCCCGGGTAGCGTCTTTACTCATCAGTCAGCTCCTGCGTAGCGTCTTTACTCATCAGTCAGCTCCTGCGTAGCGTCTTTACTCATCAGCCAGCTCCCGCGTAGCGTCTGTACTCATCACCCAGCTCCCGGGTAGCGTCTTTACTCATCAGCCAGCTCCTGCGTAGCGTCTTTACTCATCAGCGAGCTCCTGCGTAGCGTCTTTACTCATCAGCCAGCTCCCACGTAGCGTCTGTACTCATCAGTGAGCTCCCGCGTAGCGTCTGTACTCATCAGTGAGCTCCCGCGTAGCGTCTTTACTCATCAGTCAGCTCCTGAGTAGCGTCTTTACTCATCAGCGAGCTCCCGCGTAGCGTCTTCACTCATCAGCGAGCTCCCGCGTAGCGTCTTTACTCATCAGCCAGCTCCTGGGTAGCGTCTTTACTCATCAGCCAGCTCCTGGGTAGCGTCTTCACTCATCAGCCAGCTCCTGGGTAGCGTCTTTACTCATCAGCCAGCTCCTGGGTAGCGTCTTTACTCATCAGCCAGCTCCTGGGTAGCGTCTTTACTCATCAGCCAGCTCCTGACTAGCGTCTTTACTCATCAGTCAGCTCCTGAGTAGCGTCTTTACTCATCAGCCAGCTCCTGGGTAGCGTCTTTACTCATCAGCCAGCTCCTGACTAGCGTCTTTACTCATCAGCCAGCTCCTGACTAGCGTCTTTACTCATCAGCCAGCTCCTGGGTAGCGTCTTTACTCATCAGCCAGCTCCTGGGTAGCGTCTTTACTCATCAGCCAGCTCCTGGGTAGCGTCTTTACTCATCAGCCAGCTCCTGGGTAGTGTCTTTACTCATCAGCCAGCTCATGGCTAGCGTCTTCACTCATCAGCCAGCTCATGGCTAGCGTCTTTACTCATCAGCCAGCTCCTGGGTAGTGTCTTTACTCATCAGCTAGCTCCTGGGTAGCGTCTTTACTCATCAGTGAGCTCATGGCTAGCGTCTTTACTCATCAGCCAGCTCCTGGGTAGCGTCTTTACTCATCAGCGAGCTCCGGCGTAGCGTCTTTACTCATCAGTGAGCTCCCGCGTAGCGTCTTCACTCATGAGCCAGCTCCTGCGTAGCGTCTTCACTCATCAGCCAGCTCCTGCGTAGCCTCTTTACTCATCAGCCAGCTCCCGCGTAGCGTCTTCACTCATCAGCGAGCTCCCGCGTAGCGTCTTTACTCATCAGCGAGCTCCTGCGTAGCGTCTTCACTCATTAGCGAGCTCCTGCATAGCATCTTTACTCAGCGAATTAATGGCTAGCGTCTTTACTCATCAGCGTGCAGCATGATGAAACCTGCAATATCCCAATAATTGTTAAAGGCCCCACCTTGACACCTTCCAGACCGATTATGTAATTTGCTTCATATGTCCGCCCCAAGTCATGAGGTCCTAACCCTTACAGTTTTAGGACATTACATCTACCCCTTGTTAAATAATAGACATAAACAAAAGATGTGAACAAATAGCAGCATTGCATTTCTTCGATCAGCCCTCAAGGTGCTCGTGCAGTGTATCCAGATGGTGTCATATCAGATAGTTGACCCAAACCTGAGGTGGACCCCTAGAGTACAGGGTCTAATATCTGATCAGAGTCTTCAGGTGGGGCACTTTCCGCTGAACCTGTAGGAACTGATTATTGACGAGACAGATGTCTGAAGTCAGACAAGTCCCTTGTGATGGTTTTACAGAGACGATGCACCATTATCATATGTCCCTTTCGTGTCACATATTTAAAAGTTCAACATCAAATGGAAGATCTGTCTTTTGCTTTCTCTTTTTTTTTATCACAACCAAACCACCCTCATCAAACTAATCTCTTAAGTTTGATGACTTCGAACAGCATATGTCTTCATCTGATGCTTCCAAATAAGATCAGTATCACAAACCACATATCATGTAAGGTTCACTCAGGGATCCACTGTGGAGGTTTGGTTCTTATGGCTCTCCCGAACATCAGAGTAGCAGGACTGTCACCTGTAGTGGAATGTAGAGTTGATTGATAAGCACAGAGGGCTTGGCATAAAGCCTGACTCAGATCATGTCCCTCTATCATTGCACGTTGAATCTCCATTTTCAGGGCCCATATAAATAGTTCCGGACACCATTGGCTTGAGGCCACAAAGGTGTGCTTTTCAGATATTTGATGTTAAGACCGTCTAGAAACTCCTTGAACACCTTGTTGTTGAACGGTGGACCATTGTCTAACTTGAGGATGTCCACTATGACCCACACTGCAAAGATATTATTTAGCTGCTCAATGACTTTGTTGTGTGTTGCTAATGACGTCTTTTACCAGAGCAAACCAGGAATGCTCCTAAACGCTCACGAAAAGGTGTTGTCCATTGGTGGTGTCAATTGGGCCATTTTGGCCCGAAGAAATCAACAGCAATTCTTTCCCACACAAGCGCAGGGAAATCAGACATTGTCAGGGGATGCTGGGTCATCTTGGGAAACAGGAAGTTGTATAAACAACACTCCTTTAGTTCCCGCTCCACTTTCTCATAAAATTGAGGGAACCACATGTGATCCCTCAAAGACAGCTTGGTGGCCCAATGCCATGCTAGCCTTCCTACGCGAGTTGAATAACTAGCTGTCTCAAACTTGCAAGTATAACAATCCGGGATCCTCATTGCACAATCCCTTCTTTAGTGACAGACATTTCATCTTGGACATTGCAATATACCTGAAATTCAACATAGTCACTTAAAGGTCTAACACTCTGTCTCCAGGACCATCCTGCAATAATGTCTTTAAGGGCACACATGTCCCTGTCAGCATTGGTAGCAGCAATGATCCGCTCAATGGACAGAGCTGCAGGCATGCTGGACTTTACAAGGAAGTTGATGTCCTCGTCTTCAGTTTTCAACATTGATCTATGCTGCTGTAGGTTTACTCATGAAAAATAATTGGCAGGGTTTTGAATCTTGCCTGGCTTGTGCACAATTGTGTATTAGTACTCTTGTAGATGCAATCCCCCCCTCTTGATGCGAGGGGGCATCCTGGCTTTCAGATTGCCAAAATTGGTGAGTAATCCCTGATGGTCACTGACGATCGTGAAATGCTTTCCATACAGAAACACATGGAAAAGTTCACAGGCCCAAACCACCACTACCAGACTTTCCTTTTCTGTCTGGGAATAGGCGGTTTCTGTGTCAGACAAACTTCGACTGGCATACGCCACAGTGCGTCTCCGAGCATTCCACTATGCTGAGCAATGATTTCCTCCCAGCCCCACCAGGCTTGCATCAATAGTGATCTCAGTGCACACTTTAGGATCAAAGTAAGCCATCTCAGAATTGCATGTTTAAAATTTTTGAAACTGGGGTCACATTTACTGGACCATTAGAACTGGACATTTCATTTTGCCAGGTCTCTGCTTCTTGACCCTTCTGGCATCCATCGTCTCCTGCTGTGATGCACTTGGTTTTTCCCTCACTTATAAAGTGGTTCTCTTCTGTGCACCCTTTACATGTTTGTCTGATGGCTGGACATTTATTCTCATATGGAAATGAAAATCCTCATCGGAAACACAGTCTTTCTTTTTGACGAGGAAATCAACTTACTGGCATCTGCTTGACGCTGGTGTCTACTCTTAGTACCTGATGCCGATTCTCCTTTTGCTGTTCCTGCTTCCATGTCGGCGGCTTGCTGATCTGCTCATGCTTCAGCTCTGGCAGCTATTAATACCTTTTCTAGACTTAGGCCCAGATTTAAGAGGGCATAGCGTCATTCCAATGCCACATTAGCATAATTGTTTTACGCTAATGTTGCGCAGGAATGCCAAAAATGCCACACAATATTCACAAAGTGGCACAGTGCTTGCATTGCGCCACTTTGTAACCCCTTGCTCCACATTATGCCAGTAATAATGTATGCGGTGGGGGGGGGGGACGAAAAAATTACGCAAAGAAACCTAAGAGATTTCTTTGCTTCATTTATATCGGCATTTATAACGCCTGTTAAGAGCAGGCGTTAAATGGGGCATGCCATTGAATACAATGATCCCCTATGTACTCTGCAGGAGTAGCACTAACATTTTGGTTCTGCTCCTGCAGAGTGCATCAATAGCACCAAAAATAATGATGCTATTGCCCCCTACAGAGGTGCGCTAAAGGTGTAAGAAAAGTGGCGCTGCACCGTGCACCACTCCACTTTTCTTAAATATGTCCTTGAGTGTCTCTTGCAAAATGCGTCTCCTGAATGAGTCTGACAAACAACCATCAAGTACTCTGAGGCACCTGGCTTCTTCTTCATCAAATTAATTACATTTGCAATGTTTGATGAGCACATCAAATCTTTCAACAAACTCATTCATCGTTTCACCAACTTGTCCCGCTTGATTGAAACAGTACTTTCATTGTCGATGTAGGAAAATGCCTCTGTTGGCATGGTTACCCCCTAAAGTTTTGCCTTTTGTTGATGCTAATTGTGATTGAAAGTGTGCTGGGACCCTGCTAACCAGGCCCAGCACCAGTGTTCTTTCCCTAAACTGTACCTTTGTCTCCACAATAGGCACAGCCTTGACACACAGATAAGTCCCTTGTAACTGGTACCCCTGGTACCAAGTGCCCTGTGGCCAGGGAAGGTCTCTAAGGGCTGCAGCATGTATTATGCCACCCTGGGGGCCTCTCACTCAGCACATGCACACTGCCTCACAGCTTGTGTGGTGGGGAGAAAAAGACTTAAGTCGACATTGCACTCCCCTCAGAGTGCCATGCCCACAACCCACTGGCTGTGGCATAGGAAAGTCACCCCTCTAGCTGGACTTACAGCCCTAAGGCAGGGTGCACTATACCACAGGTGATGGCATAGTTCCATGAGCACTACAGTGTCTAGGCCAATTCTTAGACATTGTAAGTGCAGGGTAGCCATAAAGGGTATATGGTCTGGGAGTTTGTCAAACACGAACTCCACAGTTCCATAATGGCTACACTGAATACTGGGAAGTTTGGTATCAAACCTCTCAGCACAGTAAATCCACACTGATGCCAGTGTGTGATTTATTGAGAAATGCACACTGAGGGCATCTTAGAGATGCCCCCTGTATACCAGTCCATCTATTACAGCTAGGCTGACCAGTTTCTGCCAGCCTGCCACATCCAGATGGGTTTCTGGCCACATGGGGTGAGTGCCTTTGTCACTCTGTTGCCAGGAACAAAGCCTGTACTGAGTGGAGGCGCTTCACACCTCCCCCTGCAGGAACTGTAACACCTGGTGGTGAGCCTCAAAGGCTCAAGCCTGGTGTTACAGCACCCCAGGGCACTCCAGCTAGTGGAGATGCCCGCCCCGACACAGTCCCCACTTTTGGCGGCAAGTTCGGAGGAGATAATGAGAACAACAAGGAGGAGTCACCCTCCAGCCAGGACAGCCCCTAAGGTGACCTGAGCTGAGGTGACCCCTGCCTTAGGAAACCTCCATCTTTCTTTGGAGGATTCCCCCCAATAGGATTAGGGATGCGCCCCCCTCCCCACAGGGAGGAGGCACAAAGAGGGTGTAGCCACCCTCAAGGACAGTAGCCATTGGCTACTGCCCCCCAGACCTAAACACACCCCTAAATTGAGTATTTTGGGCGACCATGAACCCAGGAAACCAGATTCCTGATGACCTACAACAAGAAGGAGGACTACTGACCGGAAAGCCCTGCAGAGACGATGGAGACGACAACTGACTTGGTCCCAGGCCTTTCTCCAGACTCAAAGAACCTGTACAGCAACGCATCCAGCGGGACCAGCAACCTCTGAGGACTCTGAGGACTGCCCTGCAACCAAAGGACCAAGAAACTCCTGTGGACAGCGGCCCTTTCTAAACAGCAACAAAGAAACCATCTTTAAAAGGACTCCAGCTTCACTCCGGAAGTGTAAGTCCCCAACACTCTGCACCCGACGCCCCCGGCTCGTGTCCAGAAGAACCAACATTGCAGAGAGGACCCCCAGGCGACTCCAACGATGTGGACACCCTGAGACGACCTCCCTGCACCCTCACAGCGATGCCTGCAGAGAGAATCCAGAGGCTCCCCCTGACCGCGACTGCCCGGTAACAAAGAAACCTGACACCTGGAAGAAGCACTGCACCCGCAGCCCCCAGGCCCGAGAGAAACCAACTACCAGTGCAGGAGTGACCAGCAGGCGGCCCTCATCCTTGCCCAGTCAGTGGCTGGCCTGAGAAGCCCCCCTGTGCTCTGCCTGCATCGCCAAAGTGACCCCCAGGTCTCTCCATTGATTTCAACCTAAAACCCAACACCTACTTCACACACTGCACCCGGCTGCTCCTGTGCCGCTGAGGGTTTATTTTGTGTGCCTGTTTGTGACCCCCCCAGTGCTCTACAAAACCTCCCTGGTCTGCTTCCGAGAACGCAGGTACTTACCTGCTAGCAGACTGGAACCGGAGCACCCCTGGTCTCCATAGGCGCCTATGCTATTTGGGCCCTACTTTGACCTCTGCACCTGACCGGCCCTGGGTTGCTGGTGCTGGGTGTTTGGAGTTGCCTTTAACCCCCAACGGTGGGCTGCCTATGCCTATGAGACTGCACTTGTAAGTGCTTTACTTACCTGAGACACTAACCAATACTTACCTCCCCCAGGAACTGTTAATTTTTGCACTGTGTCCACTTTTAAAATAGCTTATTGTCATTTTTGCCAAAACTGTGTACAATACTGTTTTAATTCAAAGTTCCATATTTACCTGTGCCAAGTACCTTACAATTTATGTACTTACTTGAATTTTGAATCTTGAAGTTCTAAAATAAATTAAGAAAATAATATTTTTCTATATAAAAACCTATTGGCCTGGAGTTAAGTCTTAGAGTGTGTGTTCCTCATTTATTGTCTGTGTGTGTACAACAAATGCTTAACACTACCCTCTGAAAAGCCTACTGCTCGACCACACTACCACAAAATAGAGCATTAGAATTATCTAATTCTGCCACTATCAACCTCTAAGGGGAACCCTTGGACTCTGCACACTATCTCTCACTTTTGAGATAGTATATAGAGAGCCAACTTCCTACAGTCGACATTTGGCATCAGATTGAACTTGGCTCCTAACGCTTCTATGATTTGACGGTAAGACAGTCTCAGTCTGTGAGAGTTTCTTTATCACTTCTTTCACTCCATCGCCAGCAAGATTCTTTAAGTATTTAATAATTTTTCTTATCACTTACTTCTTACAGAACATCTATGAAATCATCAAAAGTCTTGATCTACGATGTCCATCTGGCGTCAATATTCTGTTTTTTGGTGGTATCGAATGGTGGTGTGGGAATCATGAAAGCAGCTTCTGTGTACTTCACCTTTATTTCTTCTGATGTTGAAAGTATGTGCTCGTCGGGCAGCGTTGGTTGTGCATCTGAATCCATGCCTTCTGGAAGCATCAGCTCCACTGGACTGTAACGGCCCCGTGGCTTTGCTGCATCTTCTTCACTTTTGACTGCTCAGGGTATCTGTCTGTAAAGGCATTGATGGTCCAGGTGCAGCTCAGTGGATCTGTCTGTATCAGCAGTGGCAAGCCAGATGCAGCTCAGAGGGTCTGTCTTTATCAGCAGTGATGGTCCTCGTGCAGCTCAGAAGGTCGGTCTGTATCATACATGTACTTCGTCAGTGCTGAGCTCGTCAAATATACTGGTCGATCTTCGAGGTGGCTGCCAGCTGTGGTCACAACCAGGTTTTGGCACCCAGTTGTCAAGGTAATTTGGAGGAGTCTTAATGCGCCCTTGATTGCAGTTGTGATACTTCAGGGAAGCCCCCGTCACATGCACTCCAGCTTCCGCAGAGCCATTATAGAGATAGCCCAGGGCGCAAGGCCTCACCCGGAGGCTTGGCAATGTCGGTCCTTCTCGTTGTCACAACGAGCCAATCATCTGTGCGGTTCTCACATCTCCTCTAGACCTCTATTTTAAGCAGCCTTCCTTTTGTGCTTGGGCACCTCAAGCACCCTCTCCCACATTCTCTGGGCTCCTCCCCTCAAGAAGTTGCAACCAGCTGTTCCTCGTAAGATGCAGACTTTCCCAGGTTTCTGGTCCCAAACCTAACAAAGAGAATTGCCAGCCAATGGCCCCTACCCCTGATGCTCAAACGTCTTAACTCGTCTCCAGTTGTGTGGGATTCCTGTGCTTGATCGAAAATCCTGACACAATAACTGTGGGTTTCAGCACCATCTTTCTTCCCAGATCACAGACAGAGTTTGTGGTTTCCGGTGCTCTGGCTGTACACTGGCTTCAGGCAGATCATATTCTTTATCAAATTCCTCCAAGATTGGTCCAGCCACAACCAATGTCTCCCTGTGTCAGTTAGAAGGAGGGGTGGGCTGAGAGCCCCCTGTGAGGGGAACCCAACACAAAGGCACAAGAGGGAGAGGATTCTCCAATCAGCTAACACTTAACCTGTTTGGAGTGACACCTCTCAGTGACGCGTGAGACAGGAAAGTAGTAATGTTAGGTTCCTGCAGTGCAGACGGACCCTTTGGCTCCTCTCCACCACATCCAAAAAGTCAAGTCTACTGCAAGAAAGTCAGGAGTGCCTGGGAGGAACCCTGCAATCTTCACTGCTGTCCAGCACATGCTGCTCTACCTACATCCTGTCACTTCTGTTCAGACACTCCAAGATGGCTTCCTGGTTGGCACTGTTCAACACAGACACAGTTGGTGCCTATTCTGCCATGGTTCTTATTAAACAACCCCCATCACGTTCATATCCTGCACGAATGACCACATGACCAGCAACTGTCTTTCCATCTGCTTTGAAGATGCAGAAGTGGAGATCCTTGAACTCTGGCTAGGGGTTGGCATTACTCCGAAGGGAAGAGAATGGATTTGAAACTGGGGAGGTGCAGCAATGTCTCATTTGGTGACCTGACCGTAGTGGTGTGAGGCCTGAGCCTGTAAACTTTGGTGACCTGACCATAGAGGTGTGAGACCTGAGCCTCTAAACCTTGGTGACCTGACCATAGAGGTGTGAGGCCTGAGCCTCTAAACCTTGGTGACCTGACTATAATGGTGTGAGACGTGAGCCGCTACACTTTGGTGACCTGACCATAGAGGTGTGAGACCTGAGTCTCTAAACTTTGGTGATCTGACCATAGCCCGTGTGAGGTGTGAGCAAGGTATACTGCCTACAGCCTGAAGCCTTGGGGACTTCCCAGGGGCATGGATGCAGAGATGGAGAGAGGCAGGGAGGCAGAGGGGCAGGGAGGGAGGGCAGGAGACATAGGGGCAGGGAGGCAGACATGCAGAGAGTGAGAGAGGCAGGGAGGTATGAAGGAAGGGAGGCATGGAGGGAGGCAGGGGGTGTTGTGGAAGTTTACTGTAGTTTTCAATGTCTGGCATCAGATGAGTACAGGGAGGCAGTCTTGTTCCATGCTGGACAGACAAGAGGACCAGCGACCTAAGGCTACTTGACCTAGAGGGCCTGGAAGGGAGAAGGTGAACCCATAGGTCAGAACGTGGAGAGGTAGGTGCAGGAGCAGAGATAGGTGCAGGGGGCGGAAGAAGGAGAGGCAGGTGCAGGAGGAGAGATAGGTGCAGGACGTAGAAGGAGGAGAGGTAGGTGTAAAAGGAGAGGTAGGTGCAGGACAATAGGTAGGTGCAGGATAAGAGGTAGGTGCAGGACGTGGAAGCAGTAGCAGTAGGTGCAGGAGGAGACGGAGGAGATTTAGGTCCAAGAGGAGAGGTGGGTGCAGGAGTAGAGGTAGGTGCAGGAGGAGATAGGTACAGGACGTAGAAGGAGGGGAGGTAGGAGCAGGAGAAGAGGGAAGTGCAAGAGAGGGAAGTAGGAGAGGTGCAGGACAAGAGGTAGTTGCAGGGCAAGAGGTAGATGCAGAATGAGAGGTAGGTGCAGGAGAAGAAGTAGGTGTATGAGAAGTAGATGCAGAATGATAGGTAGGTGCAGGAGAAGAAGTAGGTGTATGAGAAGTAGATGCAGGAGGAGAGGTAGGTGCAGGTGGTGAGGGAGGTGCAGGATGAGGGGTAGGCGCAAGAGAAGAGGTAGATGCAGGAGGAGAAGTAGGTGCCAGACAAGAGGTAGGTGCAGGAGGAGAGGTAGGGGCAGGAGGCGGAGGAGAAGAGGTAGGTGTAGGAGAAGAGGTAGGTGCAGGGCGAGAGGTAGGTGTAGGAGGTGTAAGAAGGAGAGGTAGGAGCAGGAGGAGAGGTAGGTGCAGGGCGAGAGGTAGGTGCAGGAGGTGCAAGAAGGAGAGGTAGGTGCAGGAGGTTTGAGAAGGAGTGGTGGGTGCAGGAGGAGAGAGTGCAAAAGGAGAGGGAGGTGCAAGAGGAGAGATATGTGCAGGACAAGAGGTAGGTGCAAGAGGAGAGTTAGATGCAAGAGGAGAGGGAGGTGCAGAAGGTGGAAGTAGGAGAGAGGTGGAGGAGGAGCTGAAAGTTCAGGACGTGGTAGGTGGATGGGGAGAGGTAGGTGCAGGAGGAGAGGGAGGTGCAGGAGGAGAGGTAGGTGCCGGAAGAGAGGCAAGTGCAGGAGGTGTAAGAAGGAGAGGTGGGTGCAGGAGGAGAGGTAGGTGCAAAAGGAGAGGGCAGTGCAGGAGGAGAGGTAGGTGCAGGACAAGAGGTAGGTGCAGGAGGTGGAAGGAGGAGAGGTAGGTGGAGGAGGAGAGGTAGGTGCAGGACAAGAGGTAGGTTCAGGAGGAGGAGAGGTAGGTGCAGAAGGATAGGTAGGTGCAAGAGAAGAGGTAGGTGCAGGAGGTGCAAGAAGGAGAGGTAGGTGGAGGAGGAGAGGCGGGTGCAGGAGGAGAGGTAGGTGCAGGAGGAGAGGGAGATGCAGGAGGAGAGGTAGGTGCAAGAAGGAGAGGTAGGTGGAGGAGGAGAGGCGGGTGCAGGAGGAGAGGTAGGTGCAAAAGGAGAGGGAGGTGCAGGAAGGAGAGGTAGGTGGAGGAGGAGAGGCGGGTGCAGGAGGAGAGGTAGGTGCAAAAGGAGAGGGAGGTGCAGGAGGATAGGGAGGTGCAGGAGGAGAGACAGGTGAAGGACATAGGTAGGTGCGAGAGGAAAGTTAGATGCAAGAGGAGAGGGAGGAGGTGGAAGTAGGTTAGAGGTGGAGCAGGAGCGGAAGGTTCAGGACGTGGTAGGTGGATGGGAAGAGGTAGGTGCAGGAGGAGAGGTAGGTGCAGGAAGAAACGCAAGTGCAGAAGGAGAGGTAGGTGCCAGAGGAGAGGTAGGTGCAGGAAGAGACGTAGGTGTAGGAGGAGAGGTAGGTGCAGGATGAGCGGTAGGTGCAGGAAGAGGTAGGTGCTGGAGGAGAGGTAGGTGCAGGCAGAGAGGTAGGTGCAGGAAGAGGTAGGTGCAGGAGGTGGAAGGAGGAGCAGTAGGTTCAGGATGTGGCAGGTGCGTCAGGAGAGGTAGGTGCAGGAAGAGAGGTAGGTGCAGAAGGAGAGGTAGGTGCAGGAGGAGAGGTAGGTGCAGGAGGAGAGGTAGGTGCAGGAAGAGAGGTAAGTGCAGAAGGAAAGGTAGGTGCTGGAGGAGAGGTAGGTGCAGGAAGAGAGATAAGTGCAGGAGGAGAGGTAGGTGCAGGAGGTGGAAGGAGGAGAGGTAGGTGCAAGAGGAGAGCGAGATGCAGGGCCAGAGGTAGGTGCAGGACCAGAGGTAGGTGCAGGAGGTGTAAGGAGGAGAGGTAGGTGGAGGAGAAAGGGTAGGTGGATGATGTGGCAAGGGAACAGGTAGGTGTAGGAGGAGAGGGAGGCGCAGGAGAAGAGGTAGGTGCAGGACAAGAGGTAGGTGTAGGAAGAGAGGTAGGTGCAAGATGAAAAGTAGGTGCAGGGGGAGGGGTGGGTGCAGGAGGTGGAAGGAGGAGAAGTATGTGCAGGACGAGAGGTAGATGCAGGAGGAGAGGTAGGTGAAGGAGGTAGAAGTAGGAGCAGTAGGTGTAGGAGGACAGGCAGGTGCAGGAGAAGAGGTAGGTGCAGGATGACAGGTAGGTGCAGGATGAGGGGTAGGTGCAGGAGGAGAGGTAGGTGCAGGATGAGGGGTAGGTGCAGGATGACAGGTAGGTGCAGGATGAGGGGTAGGTGCAGGAGGAGAGGTAGGTTTGTAGGAGGTGGGGAAGGAGAGGTAGGTGGCTGAGGTAGGGCTGGAGTGTAGGTATGACTGGTAGGTGGAATGTGAGTTGGGTTCAGATAGTTCAGCAGCACCAGTGACCTGTAAGGGGGGCTCTAGGCCCAGGATGGCCTCTATTGAGTGCCTGTGGGAGGCAGGTGCAGGACGAGAGGTAGGTGGGGGAGGAGAGGAAAGTGGGGGAGGAGAGGTAAGTGGAGGGGGCAGGGGTGGAGTGTAGGTACGACTGGTAGATGGAATGTGAGTTGGGTTCAGATAGTTCAGCAGCCCCAGTGACCTGTAAGTGGGGGCTCTAGGCCCAGGATGGCCTCTATTGAGTGCCTGTGGGAGGCATGTGCAGGACAAGAGGTAGGTGGAGGAGGTAAGGGTGGAGTGTAGGTATGACTGGTAGGTGGAATCTGAGTTGGGTTCAAATAGTTCAGCAGCACCAGTGACCTGTAAGGGTGGCTCTATGCCTGGGATGGCCTCTACTGAGTGCCTGTGGGAGGCAGGGGCAGGACGAGAGGTAGGTGGAGGAGGTACGACTGGTAGGTGGAATGTGAGTTGGGTTCAAATAGTTCAGCAGCACCGGTGACCAGTAAGGGGGGCTCTAGGCCCAGGATAGCCTCTACTGAGTGCCTGTGGGAGGCAGCTGCAGGATGACAGATAGGTGGGGGAGGAGAGGTAGGTGGAGGAGGTAGGGGTGGAGTGCAGGTACGACTGGTAGGTGGAATGTGAGTTGGGTTCAGATAGTTCAGGAGCAACGGTAACCTGTAAGGGGGGGCTCTTGGCCCAGGATGGCCTCTATTGAGTGCCTGTGGGAGGAAGGTGCAGGACGAGAGGTAGGTGGGGGAGGAGAGGTAGGTGGAGGAGGTAGGGGTGGAGTGTAGATACGACTGGTAGGTGGAATGTGAGTTGGGTTCAGATAGTTCAGCAGCCCCAGTGACCCTTAAGTGGGGGCTCTAGGCCCAGGATGGCCTCTATTGAGTGCCTGCGGGAGGCATGTGCAGGACAAGAGGTAGGTGGGGGAGGAGAGGCAGGTGGAGGAGGTAGGGGTGGAGTGAAGGTACAACTGGTAGGTGGAATGTGAGTTGGGTTCAGATAGTTCAGCAGCCCCAGTGACCTGTAAGTGGGGGCTCTAGGCCCAGGATGACCTCTATTGAGTGCCTGTGGGAGGCAGGTGCAGGATGAGAGATAGGTGGGGGAGGAGAGGTAGGTGGAGGAGGTAGGGGTGGAGTGTAGGTACGACTGGTAGGTGGAATGTGAGTTGCGTTCAGATAGTTCAGGAGCACCGGTAACCTGTAAGGGGGGGCTCTTGGCCCAGGATGGCCTCTATTGAGTGCCTGTGGGAGGCAGGTGCAGGACGAGAGGTAGGTGGGGGAGGAGAGGTAGGTGGAGGAGGTAGGGGTGGAGTGTAGGTACGACTTGTAGGTGGAATCTGAGTTCAGTTCAGATAGTCCAGCAGCACCAGTGACCTGTAAGGGGGGCTCTAGGCCCGGGATGGCCTCTATTGAGTGCCTGTGGGAGGCAGGTGCAGGACGAGAGGTAGGTGGGGGAGGAGAGGTAGGTGGAGGAGGTAGGGGTGGAGGAGGTATGTGTGAGAAAGTAGCCTCTTTCTAGCCTTGTTACCCCCACTTTTGGCCTGTTTGTGAGTGTATGTCAGGATGTTTGTCACTGTTTTCACTGTCTCACTGGGATCCTGATGGCTAGGCCCCAGTGCTCATAGTGAAAACACTATGTTTTCAGTATGTTTGTTATGTGTCACTGGGACCCTGCTAGTCAGGACCCCAGTGCTCATAAGGTTGTGGCCTATATGTATGTGTCACTGGGACCCTGTCACACAGGGCCCCAGAGCTCATAGGTGTGCATGTATGTGTTCCCTGTGTGGTGCCTAACTGTCTCACTGAGGCTCTGCTAACCAGAACCTCAGTGGTTATGCTCTCTCATTACTTTTAAATTGTCACTAACAGGCTAGTGACCAATTTTACCAATTCACATTGGCTTACTGGAACACCCTTATAATTCCCTAGTATATGGTACTGAGGTACCCAGGGTATTGGGGTTCCAGGAGATCCCTATGGGCTGCAGCATTTCTTTTGCCACCCATAGGGAGCTCTGACAATTCTTACACAGGCCTGCCACTGCAGCCTGAGTGAAATAACGTCCACGTTATTTCACAGCCATTTTACACTGCACTTAAGTAACTTATAAGTCACCTATATGTCTAACCTTTACCTGGTAAAGGTTAGGTGCAAAGTTACTTAGTGTGAGGGCACCCTGGCACTAGCCAAGGTGCCCCCACATTGTTCAGAGCCAATTCCCTGAACTTTGTGAGTGCGGGGACACCATTACACGCGTGCACTACATATAGGTCACTACCTATATGTAGCTTCACAATGGTAACCCCGAATATGGCCATGTAACATGTCTATGATCATGGAATTGCCCCCTCTATGCCATCCTGGCATAGTTGGCACAATCCCATGATCCCAGTGGTCTGTAGCACAGACCCTGGTACTGCCAAACTGCCCTTCCTGGGGTTTCACTGCAGCTGCTGCTGCTGCAAACCCCTCAGACAGGCATCTGCCCTCCTGGGGTCCAGCCAGGCCTGGCCCAGGATGGCAGAACAAAGAACTTCCTCTGAGAGAGGGTGTGACACCCTCTCCCTTTGGAAAATGGTGTGAAGGCAGGGGAGGAGTAGCCTCCCCCAGCCTCTGGAAATGCTTTCTTGGGCACAGATGTGCCCAATTCTGCATAAGCCAGTCTACACCGGTTCAGGGACCCCTTAGCCCCTGCTCTGGCGCGAAACTGGACAAAGGAAAGGGAAGTGACCACTCGCCTGACCTGCACCTCCCCTGGGAGGTGTCCAGAGCTCCTCCAGTGTGCTCCATACCTCTGCCATCTTGGAAACAGAGGTGCTGCTGGCACACTGGACTGCTCTGAGTGGCCAGTGCCACCAGGTGACGTCAGAGACTCCTGCTGATAGGCTCCTTCAGGTGTTAGTAGCCTATCCTCTCTCCTAGGTAGCCAAACCCTCTTTTCTGGCTATTTAGGGTCTCTGTCTCTGGGGAAACTTTAGATAACGAATGCATGAGCTCAGCCGAGTTCCTCTGCATCTCCCTCTTCACCTTCTGATAAGGAATCGACTGCTGACCGCGCTGGAAGCCTGCAAACCTGCAACATAGTAGCAAAGACGACTACTGCAACTCTGTAACGCTGATCCTGCCGCCTTCTCGACTGTTTTCCTGCTTGTGCATGCTGTGGGGGTAGCCTGCCTCCTCTCTGCACCAGAAGCTCAGAAGAAATCTCCCGTGGGTCGACGGAATCTCCCCCCTGCAACCGCAGGCACCAAAAAGCTGCATTGCTGGGAACCGCGACTTTTCAGCTACTCCGGCCCCTGTGCACTTCCGGCGGAAATCCTTCGTGCACAGCTAAGCCTGGGTCCATGGCACTCTAACCTGCATTGCACGACTTTCTAAGTTGGTCTCCGGCGACGTGGGACTCCTTTGTGCAACTTCGGCGAGCACCGTTTCATGCATCCTCGTAGTGCCTGTTTCTGGCACTTCTCTGGGTGCTACCTGCTTCAGTGAGGGCTCTTTTTCTTGCTCGACGTCCCCTCTCTCTTCAGGTCCAATTTGCGACCTCCTGGTCCATCCTGGGCCCCAGCAGCGTCCAAAAACGCCAAACGCCCGATTTGCAGCTAGCAAGGCTTGTTGGCGTTCTTTCAGCGGGAAAACACTTCTGCACGACTCTCCAAGGCGAGCGGGATCCGTCCACCAAAGGGGAAGTCTCTAGCCCTTTTCGTTCCTGCAGAAACCTCAGCTTCTTCTGTCCAGTCGAAGCTTCTTTGCACCCGCAGCTGGCATTTCCTGGGCATCTGCCCATCTCCGACTTGCTTGTGACTTTTGGACTTGGTCCCCTTGTTCCACAGGTACCCTAGATTGGAAATCCACAGTTGTTGCATTGCTGGTTTGTGTCTTTCCTGCATTATTCCTCTAACACGACTACTTTGTCCTTAGGGGAACTTTAGTGCACTTTGCACTCACTTTTCAGGGTCTTGGGGAGGGTTATTTTTCTAACTCTCACTATTTTCTAATAGTCCCAGCGACCCTCTACAAGGTCACATAGGTTTGGGGTCCATTCGTGGTTCGCATTCCACTTTTGGAGTATATGGTTTGTGTTGCCCCTATCCCTATGTTTCCCCATTGCATCCTATTGTAACTATACATTGTTTGCACTGTTTTCTAAGACTATACTGCATATTTTTGCTATTGTGTATATATATCTTGTGTATATTTCCTATCCTCTCACTGAGGGTACACTCTAAGATACTTTGGCATATTGTCATAAAAATAAAGTACCTTTATTTTTAGTATAACTGTGTATTGTGTTTTCTTATGATATTGTGCATATGACACTAAGTGGTACTGTAGTAGCTTCACACGTCTCCTAGTTCAGCCTGAGCTGCTCTGCTAAGCTACCATTATCTATCAGCCTAAGCTGCTAGACACCCTATACACTAATAAGGGATAACTGGGCCTGGTGCAAGGTGCAAGTACCCCTTGGTACTCACTACAAGCCAGTCCAGCCTCCTACATTGGTTGTGCAGTGGTGGGATAAGTGCTTGAGACTACTTACCACTCTTGTCATTGTACTTTTCATAAGAGAAAAATATACAAAACAAGGTCAGTGTATATACACATAGCCAAAAAGTTTTGCATTTCCTCTTTTCACTATTTTCTAAGTGCTGAAAAGTACTTCTAAACTTTCAAAAAGTTCTTAAAAGTTTAAAAAGTTTTTTTCTGTCTTTCCAAAAAGTTCTGAAAACTTTTTTCTCTTTTTCTATCACTTTAACTCTCTCTAAAAAATGTCTGGCACAGGCCAAAGTGTTGATCTGTCCAAACTTGCATATGACAACCTTAGCTGGAAAAGAGCAAGGAGTCTCTGTATAGAGAGAGGTTTGAGTGTAGGGAAGAATCCTTCCTTGGAACTGTTACTTAACATGCTTAGAGAACAGGATAAGGCCATAGGTGCCCCATCTGTTGAAAAAGTACCTAATAGTTCCCAATCTGATTCAGGGACTCCCCCAGGAAAATATTCAGGAAAGAAACTTCCTAGCCTGCCCATTACTAGACAATCTAGCATAGATGGTAATGATGATGAGCCACACCAAATAAATAGTGTTGTCTCACATCATAGCAAAAGCATTTATTCTCACCATACTGGTAGTAATGTTTCTGTAAACCAAGCTGTTAGGTTGGCTTCTGTAAGGGACAGGTCTCCTTCTGTTCATTCCCATCATAGCTCTGTTTCTAGAAATGTCCCTCCCACCAACCCTGATGACAGAATGTTAGAGAGGGAACTCAATAAGTTGAGGGTGGAACAAACCAGACTGAAGCTTAAAAAGCAACAGCTGGATTTGGATAGACAGTCTTTTGAATTAGAGAAGGAAAGACAGAAGTTGGGTTTAGATACCCATGGTGGCAGCAGCAGTATTCCCCATAGTCATCCTGCAAAAGAGCATGATTCCAGGAATCTGCACAAGATAGTTCCCCCTTATAAGGAGGGGGATGACATTAACAAGTGGTTTGCTGCACTTGAGAGGGCCTGTGTTGTACAGGATGTCCCTCAAAGGCAGTGGGCTGCTATCCTATGGCTATCATTTAGTGGACAAGGTAGGGATAGGCTCCTTACTGTGAAAGAAAATGATGCCAATAATTTTACAGTTCTTAAGAATGCACTCCTGGATGGTTATGGCTTAACCACTGAACAGTACAGGATAAAGTTCAGAGAGACCAAAAAGGAGTCTTCACAAGACTGGGTTGATTTCATTGACCATTCAGTGAAGGCCTTGGAGGGGTGGTTACATGGCAGTAAAGTTACTGATTATGAAAGCCTGTATAACACAATCCTGAGAGAGCATATACTTAATAATTGTGTGTCTGATTTGTTGCACCAGTACCTGGTAGACTCTGATCTGACCTCTCCCCAAGAATTGGGAAAGAAGGCAGACAAATGGGTCAGAACAAGGGTGAACAGAAAAGTTCATACAGGGGGTGACAAAGATGGCAATAAGAAGAAAGATGGTGAAAAATCTCAAGATAAGCATGGGGATAAGGGTAAAACCAAAGATCCCACTTCAAATCTTAAACACTCTTCAGAGGGTGGGGATAAAACAAATTCTTCCTCTTCTTCCCAACCTACACACATTAAAATGCCTTGGTGCTTTGTGTGTAAAAATAGAGGCCAGGGGATAAGTCCTGTCCAGGTAAACCCCCTGAGCCTACCACCACTAATACATCAAGCTCTAGTGCCCCTAACAGTAGTGGTACTAGTGGTGGGACTGCTGGCAACAGTCAAGCAAAGGGTGTAGTTGGGTTCACTTATGGGTCCATAGTAGAAACTGGGGTAGTCAGTCCCAAGACAGTTTCTGTCACACCTAGTGGCACTGGCCTTGCCACACTGGCTGCTTGTCCCCTTACAATGGATAAGTACAGGCAGACAGTTTTAATAAATGGTGTTGAGGCCTTGGCCTACAGGGACACAGGTGCCAGTTTCACTTTGGTGACTGAAAACCTAGTGCCTCCTGAACAACACATCATTGGACAACAGTATAAGATTATTGATGTCCATAACTCCACTAAGTTTCTTCCCTTAGCTATAATTCAGTTTAGTTGGGGTGGAGTTACTGGCCCTAAGCAGGTGGTGGTATCACCTAGCTTACCTGTAGACTGTCTCTTAGGTAATGACCTAGAGGCCTCAGGTTGGGCTGATGTAGAGTTTTATACCCATGCAGCCATGCTGGGCATCCCTGAGGAATTGTTCCCTCTCATTTCAAGTGAAATGAAAAAGCAAAGGAGAGAAGGCCTGAAAACTCAGGATCCCTCTCCATCAACAGGTAAAAAGGGTATCACAGTATCCCCTAACCACCCTACCATTCAGGATACTATTCCTGTGGTGGGAGAAACCTCTCCTGGGGTGGCACCTGTTCCAAGGGACTCATCAGCTGCCAAAGCTGGACTCCCTGAGGTGGAAGTACCTCTCTGTGGGATAACTAACATTGGTGAGAAAAACAGCACCATTTTAGTTAACATGGAGCATCCCTCCAACCCTCCCAGAGAAACTTTAGTGCAGAAACCCTGCACTACCTCACAACACTTAGGACAGCATCCCTGCCCTAGTGTGGAGCTCATAGGACAGCATCCCTGCCCTGCTCCAATTCAAGAGAAACAGCATCCCTGTTCTCTCTTCCAGCCATATGGACAACGTTTTTGCCCAGCTATGGCTTTTCTGAGACAGCATCCCTGTCTGGCATTTCCATCACTACAAATAGGTTCAGTGGACAATTCCCACTGCTCTAAACTAAAACTTACTGATAGAAACTCTGAAAATACATCTTCACATTGTTGCTTAGCTAAAAAACTTCAAACAGGGTGGTTTACATCCCCACAGGGAAGTAACCATATAGTGGATGATAAAGGGAGTAACCAGTCTATTGCAGAGCTACTCTCTACTTATCACCACTTAGACAATAAAGTCTCAACTGGCCAAGGTTATCCTTATTGTCCTTCATTTGGGGGGGGGTTGTGTGAGAAAGTAGCCTCTTTCTAGCCTTGTTACCCCCACTTTTGGCCTGTTTGTGAGTGTATGTCAGGATGTTTGTCACTGTTTTCACTGTCTCACTGGGATCCTGATGGCTAGGCCCCAGTGCTCATAGTGAAAACACTATGTTTTCAGTATGTTTGTTATGTGTCACTGGGACCCTGCTAGTCAGGACCCCAGTGCTCATAAGGTTGTGGCCTATATGTATGTGTCACTGGGACCCTGTCACACAGGGCCCCAGTGCTCATAGGTGTGCATGTATGTGTTCCCTGTGTGGTGCCTAACTGTCTCACTGAGGCTCTGCTAACCAGAACCTCAGTGGTTATGCTCTCTCATTACTTTTACATTGTCACTAACAGGCTAGTGACCAATTTTACCAATTCACATTGGCTTACTGGAACACCCTTATAATTCCCTAGTATATGGTACTGAGGTACCCAGGGTATTGGGGTTCCAGGAGATCCCTATGGGCTGCAGCATTTCTTTTGCCACCCATAGGGAGCTCTGACAATTCTTACACAGGCCTGCCACTGCAGCCTGAGTGAAATAACGTCCACGTTATTTCACAGCCATTTTACACTGCACTTAAGTAACTTATAAGTCACCTATATGTCTAACCTTTACCTGGTAAAGGTTAGGTGCAAAGTTACTTAGTGTGAGGGCACCCTGGCACTAGCCAAGGTGCCCCCACATTGTTCAGAGCCAATTCCCTGAACTTTGTGAGTGCGGGGACACCATTACACGCGTGCACTACATATAGGTCACTACCTATATGTAGCTTCACAATGGTAACCCCGAATATGGCCATGTAACATGTCTATGATCATGGAATTGCCCCCTCTATGCCATCCTGGCATAGTTGGCACAATCCCATGATCCCAGTGGTCTGTAGCACAGACCCTGGTACTGGCAAACTGCCATTCCTGGGGTTTCACTGCAGCTGCTGCTGCTGCCAACCCATCAGACAGGCATCTGCCCTCCTGGGGTCCAGCCAGGCCTGGCCCAGGATGGCAGAACAAAGAACTTCCTCTGAGAGAGGGTATGACACCCTCTCCCTTTGGAAAATGGTGTGAAGGCAGGGGAGGAGTAGCCTCCCCCAGCCTCTGGAAATGCTTTCTTGGGCACAGATGTGCCCAATTCTGCATAAGCCAGTCTACACCGGTTCAGGGACCCCTTAGCCCCTGCTCTGGCGCGAAACTGGACAAAGGAAAGGGGAGTGACCACTCCCCTGACCTGCACCTCCCCTGGGAGGTGTCCAGAGCTCCTCCAGTGTGCTCCAGACCTCTGCCATCTTGGAAACAGAGGTGCTGCTGGCACACTGGACTGCTCTGAGTGGCCAGTGCCACCAGGTGACGTCAGAGACTCCTGCTGATAGGCTCCTTCAGGTGTTAGTAGCCTATCCTCTCTCCTAGGTAGCCAAACCCTCTTTTCTGGCTATTTAGGGTCTCTGTCTCTGGGGAAACTTTAGATAACGAATGCATGAGCTCAGCCGAGTTCCTCTGCATCTCTCTCTTCACCTTCTGATAAGGAATCGACTGCTGACCGCGCTGGAAGCCTGCAAACCTGCAACATAGTAGCAAAGACGACTACTGCAACTCTGTAACGCTGATCCTGCCGCCTTCTCGACTGTTTTCCTGCTTGTGCATGCTGTGGGGGTAGCCTGCCTCCTCTCTGCACCAGAAGCTCAGAAGAAATCTCCCGTGGGTCGACGGAATCTTCCCCCTGCAACCGCAGGCACCAAAAAGCTGCATTGCTGGGAACCGCGACTTTGCAGCTACTCCGGCCCCTGTGCACTTCCGGCGGAAATCCTTCATGCACAGCCAAGCCTGGGTCCACGGCACTCTAACCTGCATTGCACGACTTTCTAAGTTGGTCTCCGGCGACGTGGGACTCCTTTGTGCAACTTCGGCGAGCACCGTTTCATGCATCCTCATAGTGCCTGTTTCTGGCACTTCTCCGGGATCTACCTGCTTCAGTGAGGGCTCTTTGTCTTGCTCGACGTCCCCTCTCTCTTCAGGTCCAATTTGCGACCTCCTGGTCCCTTCTGGGCCCCAGCAGCGTCCAAAAACGCCAAATGCCCGATTTGCAGCTAGCAAGGCTTGTTGGCGTTCTTTCAGCGGGAAAACACTTCTGCACGACTCTCCAAGGCGAGCGGGATCCGTCCACCAAAGGGGAAGTCTCTAGCCCTTTTCGTTCCTGCAGAAACCTCAGCTTCTTCTGTCCAGTCGAAGCTTCTTTGCACCCGCAGCTGGCATTTCCTGGGCATCTGCCCATCTCCGACTTGCTTGTGACTTTTGGACTTGGTCCCCTTGTTCCACAGGTACCCTAGATTGGAAATCCACAGTTGTTGCATTGCTGGTTTGTGTCTTTCCTGCATTATTCCTCTAACACGACTACTTTGTCCTTAGGGGAACTTTAGTGCACTTTGCACTCACTTTTCAGGGTCTTGGGGAGGGTTATTTTTCTAACTCTCACTATTTTCTAATAGTCCCAGCGACCCTCTACAAGGTCACATAGGTTTGGGGTCCATTCGTGGTTCGCATTCCACTTTTGGAGTATATGGTTTGTGTTGCCCCTATCCCTATGTTTCCCCATTGCATCCTATTGTAACTATACATTGTTTGCACTGTTTTCTAAGACTATACTGCATATTTTTGCTATTGTGTATATATATCTTGTGTATATTTCCTATCCTCTCACTGAGGGTACACTCTAAGATACTTTGGCATATTGTCATAAAAATAAAGTACCTTTATTTTTAGTATAACTGTGTATTGTGTTTTCTTATGATATTGTGCATATGACATTAAGTGGTACTGTAGTAGCTTCACACGTCTCCTAGTTCAGCCTGAGCTGCTCTGCTAAGCTACCATTATCTATCAGCCTAAGCTGCTAGACACCCTATACACTAATAAGGGATAACTGGGCCTGGTGCAAGGTGCAAGTACCCCTTGGTACTAACTACAAGCCAGTCCAGCCTCCTACAGTATGACTGGTAGGAGGAATGTGAATTGGGTTCAGATAGTTCAGCAGCACCAGTGACCTGTAAGGGGGCTCTAGGCCCGGGATGGCCTCTATTGAGTGCCTGTGGGAGGCAGGTGCAGGACGAGAGGTAGATTGGGGAGTTGAGGTAGGTGGAGGAGGTAGGGGTGGAGTGTAGGTATGACTGGTAGGTGGAATTTGAGTTGGGTTCAGATAGTTCAGCAGCCCAAGTGACCTGTAAGGGGGGCTCTAGGCCCGGGATGGCCTCTATTGAGTTCCTGTGGGAGGCAGGTGCAGGACGAGAGGTAGGTGGGGGAGGAGAGGTAGGTGGAGGAGGTAGGGGTGGAGTGTAGGTATGACTGGTAGGTGGAATGTGAGTTGGGTTCAGATAGTTCAGCAGCACCAGTGACCTGTAAGTGGGGGCTCTAGGCCCAGGATGGCCTCTATTAAGTGCCCGTGGGAGGCAGGTGCAGGACGAGAGGTAGGTGGGGGAGGAGAGGTAAGTGGCGGGGGTAGGGGTGGAGTGTAGGCACGACTGGTAGGTGGAATGTGAGTTGGGTTCAGATAGTTCAGCAGCACCAGTGACCTGTAAGGGGGGCTCTAGGCCCAGGATGGCTTCTATTGAGTGCCTGTGGGAGGCAGGTGCAGGACGAGAGGTAGGTGGGGGAGGAGAGGTAGGTGGAGGAGGTAGGGGTGGAGGAGTTATGAGTGGTAGGTGGAATGTGAGTTGGGTTCAGATAGTTCAGCAGCAGCAGTGACTTGAAAGTGGGGGCTTTAGGCCTGGGATGGCCTCTATTGAGTGCCTGTGGGAGGCATGTGCAGGACAAGAGGTAGGTGGAGGAGGTAAGGTTGGAGTGTAGGTATGACTGGTAGGTGGAATCTGAGTTGGGTTCAAATAGTTCAGCAGCACCAGTGACCTGTAAGGGTGGCTCTATGCCCGGGATGGCCTCTACTGAGTGCCTGTGGGAGGCAGGGGCAGGACGAGAGGTAGGTGGAGGAGGTACGACTGGTAGGTGGAATGTGAGTTGGGTTCAGATAGTTCAGCAGCACCGGTGACCAGTAAGGGGGGCTCTAGGCCCAGGATATCCTCTACTGAGTGCCTGTGGGAGGCAGGTGCAGGATGACAGATAGGTGGGGGAGGAGAGGTAGGTGGAGGAGGTAGGGGTGGAGTGCAGGTACAACTGGTAGGTGGAATGTGAGTTGGGTTCAGATAGTTCAGGAGCAACGGTAACCTGTAAGGGGGGGCTCTTGGCCCAGGATGGCCTCTATTGAGTGCCTGTGGGAGGAAGGTGCAGGACGAGAGGTAGGTGGGGGAGGAGAGGTAGGTGGAGGAGGTATGACTGGTAGGTGGAATGAGAGTTGGGTTCAGATAGTTCAGCAGCACCAGTGACCTGTAAGTGGGTCTCTAGGCCCAGGATGGCCTCTATTGAGTGCGTGTGGGAGGCAGGGGCAGGACGAGAGGTAGGTGGGGGAGGAGAGGTAGGTTTTGGAGGTGAGGTAGGTGTAGTATGTGGATGAGGAGAGGTGGGGGGGAGGAGAGGTAGGCACAGGGCGAGAGGAAGGTGCTGGAGGAGAGGCAAGTGCAGGAGGACAGGTAGGTGCAGGGCGAGAGGTAGGTGGGGAGGAGCGGTAGGTGGAGGAGGTAGGGGTGGAGTGTAGGTATGACTGGTAGGTGGAATGTGAGTTGGGTTCAGATAGTTCAGCAGCACCAGTGACCTGTAAGGGGTGCTCTAAGCCCAAGATGGCCTCTGTTGAGTGCCTGTGGGAGGCAGGGGCAGGACAAGAGGTAGGTGGGGGAGGAGAGTTAGGTGGAGGAGGTACGGGTGGAGTGTAGGTATGACTGGTAGGTGGAATTTTAGTTGGGTTCAGATAGTTCAGCAGCACCAGTGACTTGTAAAGGGGGCTCTAGGCCCAGGATGGCCTCTATTGAGTGCCTGTGGGAGGCAGGGGCAGGACGAGAGGTAGGTGGAGGAGGTAGGGGTGGAGTGTAGGTATGACTGGTAGGTGGAATGTGAGTTGGGTTCAGATAGTTCAGCAGCACCTGTGACCTGTAAGGGGGGCTCTAGGCCCAGGATGGCCTCTATTGAGTGCCTGTGGGAGGCAGGGGCAGGACAAGAGGTAGGTGGGGGAGGAGAGTTAGGTGGAGGAGGTTGGGGTGGAGTGTAGGCACTACTGGTAGGTGGAATGTGAGTTGAGTTCAGATAGTTCAGCAGCACCTGTGACCTGTAAGGGGGGCTCTAGGCCCAGGATGGCCTCTATTGAGTGCCTGTGGGAGGCAGGTGCAGGACAAGAGGTAGGTGGAGGAGGCAGGGGTGGAGTGTAGGTATGACTGGTAGGTGGAATGTGAGTTGGGTTCAGATAGTTCAGGAGCACCAGTGACCTGTAAGGGGGGCTCTAGGCCCAGGATGGTCTTAATTGAGTGCCCGTGGGAGGCAGGTTCAGGACAAGAGGTAGGTGGGGGAGGAGAGGTAGGTGGAGGAGGTAGGGGTGGAGTGTAAGCACGACTGGTAGGTGGAGTGTGAGTTGGGTTCAGATAGTTCTGCAGCACCAGTGACCTGTAACGGGGTCTCTAGGCCCGGTATGGCCTCTATTGAGTTCCTGAGGGAGGCAGGACGTTTGATGCACTAATCTGCTCGCTAGGACAATTTGTAAACTCCTTTCCTCTCCCTCTCCTCTCTCTATTTCCTTTCCCCCTCCTTCACTCTTTCATTCCTGAGCTTGCACTTACTCCAGACCTGCACCGAGACAAGCACCCACATCTTTTATTGTGCACTTGCGGATGTGACACACTACTCACCGTCTCTTGTCAAATACCACTTCACCCATGGAGAATATTCTTACAATTCCTCTATATTCTTCTAACTACTTTAGAACAATTATTAAACTGAAAAAGGATAGTTTGTGAGATGCTGGACCTCTGGGCATCAGTGGCCGTGAACTGAGACCTGTCACTTACACACCCTAGACGTGTGCGTCCCGTGGAGGGCGCTACCTGTGCCCCCCACCCTTTCCCTCCAGGCAGTGGCACCATGCCCTCACGCTGGCACTGCACCAGATGTGCGGCTTGTGCACATCACCTCCTGGTGACACTTTCAGAGTATTCATTGTGTTTATAGCCACTGACTTCCTTCCTGTGCTACCACAGTACATGCTGCTGGTGCCCGAGACAAGCCCCGCTTACCCTGGCACCCAGCCCGGAGGACGAAAATAGAGGTTTCAGGCTCTGTCTGGGCACAGCAGCCCTCTTCTGTCTCAGTGAGAGACCAGGGCTTCGGTCATACAGTGCCGCCCTTATGCCACACCACAGCAGCCCCCTTCACACTGCCACCCTGTGCCACACCACAGCAGCCCCCTTCACACTGCCACCCTGTGCCACCCACAGCAGCTCCCTTCACAGTGCCACCCTGTGCCACCCACAGCAGCCCCTTTCACACTGCCACCCTGTGTCACACCACAGCAGCTCCCCTCACAGTGCCACCCACAGCAGCTCCCTTCACACTGCCACCATGTGTCACACCACAGCAGCTCCCTTCACAGTGCCACCCTGTGCCAAACCACAGCAGCTCCCTTCTCAGTGCCACCCTGTGTCACTCCACAACTGCTCCCTTCTCAGTGCCACCCTGTGTCACTCCACAACAGCTCCCTTCACAGTGTCACCCTGTGTCACACCACAGCAGCACCCTTCACACTGCCACCCTTTGTCACACCACAGCAGCTCCCTTCACTCTGCCACCATGTGTCACACCACAGTAGCTCCCTTCACACTGCCACCCTGGGCCAAACCACAGCAGCTCCCTTCTCAGTGCCACCCTGTGTCACTCCACAACTGCTCCCTTCACAGTGCCACCCTGTGTCACACCACAGCAGCGCCCTTCACATTGCCACCCTGTGTCACACCACAGCAGCTCCCTTCACAGTGCCACCCTGTTCCAAACCACAGCAGCTCCCTTCTCAGTGCCACCCTGTGTCACTCCACAGCAGCTCCCTTCTCAGTGCCACCCTGTGTCACTCCACAACAGCTCCCTTCACAGTGTCACCCTGTGTCACCCCACAGCAGCCCCCTTCACAGTGCCACCCTGTGTCACACACAGCAGCCCCCTTCACACTGCCACCCTGTGTCACACCACAGCAGCTCCCCTCACAGTGCCAACCACAGCAGCTCCCTTCACCCTGCCACGATGTGTCACACCACAGTAGCTCCCTTCACACTGCCACCCTGTGCCAAACCACAGCAGCTCCCTTCTCAGTGCCACCCTGTGTCACTCCACAACTGCTCCCTTCACAGTGCCACCCTGTGTCACACCACAGCAGCCCCCTTCACATTGCCACCCTGTGTCACACCACAGCAGCTCCCTTCACAGTGCCACCCTGTTCCAAACCACAGCAGCTCCCTTCTCAGTGCCACCCTGTGTCACTCCACAACAGCTCCCTTCACAGTGCCACCCTGTGTCACACCACAGCGGCCCCCTTCACACTGCCACCCTGTGTCACACCACAGCAGTTCCCTTCACAGTGCCACCCTGTGTCACAACACAGCAGCCCCCTTCACACTGCCACCCTGTGTCACACCACAGCAGTTCCCTTCACAGTGCCACCACAGCAGCCCCTTCTCAGTGCCACCCTGTGTCACTCCACAACAGCTCCCTTCACAGTGCCACCCACAGCAGACCCCTTCACACTGCCACCCACAGCAGCTCCCTTCACAGTGCCACCCACAGCAGCTCCCTTCACAGTGCCACATACAGCAGCTCCCTTCACACTGCCACCCTGTGTCACACCACAGCAGCTCCCTTCACAGTGCCACCCTGTGTCACACCACAGCAGCCCCTTCACACTGCCACCCTGTGTCACACCACAGCAGCCCCTTCACAGTGCCACCCAGTGCCACCCACAGCAGCCCCCTTCACACTGCCGCCCTCATGCCACACCACAGCAGCCCCCTTCACACTGCCACCCTGTGCCACACCACAGCAGCCCCCTTCACACTGCCACCCTGTGCCACCCACAGCAGCTCCCTTCACAGTGCCACCCTGTGCCACCCACAGCAGCCCCTTTCACACTGCCACCCTGTGTCACACCACAGCAGCTCCCTTCACAGTGCCACCCACAGCAGCTCCCTTCACACTGCCACCATGTGTCACACCACAGCAGCTCCCTTCACACTGCCACCCTGTGCCAAACCACAGCAGCTCCCTTCTCAGTGCCACCCTGTGTCACTCCACAACAGCTCCCTTCACAGTGTCACCCTGTGTCACCCCACAGCAGCCCCCTTCACAGTGCCACCCTGTGCCACCCACAGCAGCCCCCTTCACACTGCCACCCTGTGACACCACAGCAGCTCCCTTCACAGTACCACCCACAGCAGCTCCCTTCACAGTGCCACCCACAGCAGCTCCCTTCACAGTGTCACCCTGTGCCACACACAAAAGCAGCTCCCTTCACAGTGCCACCCACAGCAGCCCCCTTCACACTGCCACCCTGTGCCACCCACAGCAGCCCCCTTCACACTGCCACCCTGTGTCACACCACAGCAGCCCCCTTCACAGTGCCACCCTGTGTCACCCCACAGCAGCCCCCTTTACAGTGCCACCCTGTGCCACCCACAGCAGCCCCTTCACACTGCCACCATGTGACACCACAGCAGCTCCCTTCACAGTACCACCCACAGCAGCTCCCTTCACAGTGCCACCCACAACAGCTCCCTTCACAGTGTCACCCTGTGCCACACACAAAAGCAGCTCCCTTCACAATGCCACCCACAGCAGCCCCCTTCACACTGCCACCCTATGCCACCCACAGCAGCCCCCTTCACACTGCCACCCTGTGTCACACCACAGCAGCCCCCTTCACAGTGCCACCCTGTGTCACACCACAGCAGCCCCCTTCACACTGCCACCCTGTGTCACACCACAGAAGCTCCCCTCACAGTGCCAACCACAGCAGCTCCCTTCACCCTGCCACCATGTGTCACACCACAGTAGCTCCCTTCACACTGCCACCCTGTGCCAAACCACAGCAGCTCCCTTCTCAGTGCCACCCTGTGTCACTCTACAACTGCTCCCTTCACAGTGCCACCCTGTGTCACACCACAGCAGCCCCCTTCACATTGCCACCCTGTGTCACACCACAGCAGCTCCCTTCACAGTGCCACCCTGTTCCAAACCACAGCAGCTCCCTTCTCAGTGCCACCCTGTGTCACTCCACAACAGCTCCCTTCACAGTGCCACCCACAGCAGCCCACTTCACACTGCTACCCTGTAGCAGCTCCCTTCACAGTGCCACCCACAGCAGCTCCCTTCACAGTGCCACTCACAGCAGCTCCTTTTGCATGATCACCTGGTGAAGAGCCGAGTTCACACAGTGGGACAGAATGCGGGCTGGAACCCCCTTCATGGGGTGGGTTACCAGCTCACATTTGGAGGTTCTGCACAGCCCATGCCCAACACAAACTTTAATAATGAAAATACTTTAAGAGCTCAACGTATAATAAGATAATTAAACAATGAGATCGAATATACTAATGCAGAACACCATGATGAACTGATGTAAGTCTTTACATTTTTTAGGCAAAAGAAGGTGGGAGAGGAGGGGAGGGAATGGAAGGGAAGAAAAGAGTCATATAGAAAGAAGATGGATCATGCAAATATATAATAAGTTTTAGAAATGTGTTAGAGGCTGGGTATCGGTAGGTATGCACCCACCATAGCAATACACCCCCAACACAGGGTGGTGTCCTGTGGAGGTCCCAGAAAGTAACCCCTGGCTCAACCCCTGGCAGCATGGCAATGAGCAGTCAGACTTAACTCAGAAGACAGGTATGTAAAGCATTTAAATCCACCAGTACAGTAAACAAGTCAGACACAACACACTATAAAAATCCCAAACCAGTTTATAAAATAGTAAACTTTTTTATCTTTAAAATCACACCAAAACGACAAAAATCCAATCTAGGGAACCAGAGATTTGAATTTTTAAAGGTTAAAAGTAAAGCTAGTGCTTAGAAGCAAATAGCGCTTAAAGGAAAGGTTGCATCGGACTGGGGCACAATTAAGAGTTCCAGCCGCCTGAAATGTAACACTTTACACTCACTTCCAGAAGTGTTTCTTGATGCAGGAAAGTTGCCCACAATCCCAAATCCAAGTTCTAGAATCTCTGATTTGCTCTTTGGGACGTTGGGACTACAATTCCCACAATGCTCCTGACCAAATCCTTGCAAGTCCACTGGACACACCCTAGGCGGGGACTTCTGTGAAAGTTTGATGCAGGAAAGTGATCCACAACCTTAATACAAGGTTCCAGAATCTCTGAGTTTCTCCTTGGGACATTGGACTACAATTCCCACAATGCACCTGGCCTAATCCTTTCACGTCCAGTGGGGACACTCCAGGCTCCGGACTTTTGTGAACGTTGGCACAGGGAAGCTCTTTTAACCTGTTGCTTCAGAAAGTCCACTCCTGATTCTTTTTTGAAGCAAGGCAAAGTCCTTTGGGCTGTGATTCCAGTGTGCAACAGGCAGTCCTTAAGTGTGCAGGCCTCTGGGTTGCAAACCAGGGTTTCAGCAGTGCAGTCCTTCTTCTTGTGGCTCAGGCACTAGATCTGAATTCCAATGCAGATCAGACACTTTTATTCAGTCATCTTTGGGGACAGTCCATAGGCATCCTTGTCCAATGAGCTGCAGGGTGCCACCCAGAGGTATCACAACTTCCTCCAAAGTGTGGCATCTTCTTGTCCCATAATGCACTGCACTTTAACATTCCAAGATGGAGAATTTCCCTCCAGAGGAGCAAGAGCTGGCTAAACCTACCCCCTGGAGTAGCTAATTTCCATTAACTACCCCTCTGCACATTCCTTTCTTAAGCCTACCATCTATCTGTGGGTACAGGCGTGAGAGTGCAGGCCTGGCCACCTTCCGTTCTGACTGGTATCCTTTTGGAGCCTCAACTTGCTTCGCCCGGCCCCCTTCCTGGCCTGGAGTTTGACCTTACAGCCTTAGGGTGTTTGTGTCCCAAGGTTTGCTTGCCTCCCTCCATTTTTGCTTTTCCTGTTTGTGCTGGTTTTAGGGTTCTGCGCACTTTACCACTTCTGACCAGTGCAGGCGCTCTCGCCCTAAAAACATGGTAACATTGGATCATCCCCAGTTGGACTATTTCATTTACTTGTAGGTCCCTAGTAAAGTGCACTACACATGCCCAGGGCCTGTAAATATAATGCTACTGGTGGACCTGCAGCACCAATGGTGCCACCCACATCACTAGCTCCCATAACCATGTGTCAGACCTGCCATGTCAAGACCTATGTGTGCAGTTCACTGCCACTTTGACTTGGCATTTACAACTACTTGCCAAGCCTTAAACTCCCCTTTTTCTATGTATACGTCAACCCTAAGGTAGGCCCTAGGCCAACCCATAGGGCAGAGTGCTATGTAAGTAAAAGGCAGGACATGTACTCATGTGTTTTACATGTCCTGGTAGTGAAAAACTCACAAATTCGTTTTCCACTACTGTGAGGCCTGCTCCTCTGATAGACTAGCATTAGAACTGCTCTCATATACTTTTATGTGATAGATTCTGATCTGAAAGGAGTAGGCCTGCCATGTTTAGTATGGCCAGAATGGTAATAGAAAAGCCTGTATACTGGTGAAGTTGGATTTAATATTACTATTTTAGAAATTACACTTTTAGAAAGTGGGCATTTCTCTGCACTTACTGCCATCAGTACCTTACAGCCTGTCTCCAATCCAATGTCTGGTCAGTGCTGGTTGACATCCCCCCTTGTGCATTCCACTCAGCCAGCCATAACCACAGGACACTCAGTCACATCTGCATTCATCTGCATAATAAATAAGTCTCCCTGGGCAGGAAGGGTGGAGGGGCTCTCTCTTACACTTCAAAGGCCAGCCCTCACACAAAGGACTGATAACCCTCCCACTAAGATCCTGGCAGATAGGACTGTGTTAAAATGGGAACTTGTGCACTTCAAAACCACTCTTTGAAGTTTCCCCCACTTCAAAGGCACTTTATATATGCTTGGTCTCTGACCACCACCAAATCAGACACTTCTGGATCTACACCTGGACTCTGCCAGAGGGGCTGTCTGGCTGCTCAAAGGTCTCATCTGGACTGCTATGCTGAGAAGGATTGCTGCCCTGCTTGTTGCCCTGCTGCTTGCTGACCCTTGACTCTACTGGAAGGACTCTGCCTTCCCCACAAGTGCTCTCCAAGGGCTTGGATTGAATTTGCCTCCTGTACTGAAGTCTCAGGGCAAACAAAGACTTCATCTATCAGCTTCTAGCTACTTCACCGACTTCAACGACTCCAGCACAGATGCTGCACCCCACACCTCCTCCGCTGCCTGCTTTGGCTCTGTGGTCTTCGCTGCACACATCGACTACGGCCTGCAACGCATGTTTGATGTCGCCGTGATGCTGCTGACGTCTCACAGTGTGATCACGGCACTGTGAAGTCGACCCATCAGGTCTTGACCGACCGGAATTATCGTCCCTGCCTGGTCACAAGGAACCAATGCCTCGCCACCGATGCCTCATCACCTCCTCTGCAACCGGACGGAACTGACGCACCACCTGCCCTCCCCTGCCTCACAGTAAGGAACCGACACCTCACCTCCCCGGACACCGCAAGGGACTGAGGCACCACTGGCTCCAGCAAAGCCTCACCTCCACGACTCTGTGCAACGTTTTTGCTCCTTCATTTTTAAAGGTACTGTGCCTGGGGGTCCGTGCGACTCCATGACCAGCGACAATGGCGTCAGACTATTGGGAACGACTCCGTCAATGACTTCATGACAGCCCCAGTTGGAGCTATTGCGTTTCTTAGTGCTTTATTGGGATTTAATCTTTTAAAAATCATATCTCTGCTTGTACACAGTGGAATTTGGGCATTTTGACCTTATTTTATGATTATCTATTTTCCTAAACTTGTGTAGAGTGCTTTTGTGGTGTTTTCACTGTGTTACTGTATGAGTTCATGCACAAATACTTTACAAATTGCCTTCTAAGTTAAGCCTGCCTGCTCTGTGCCGAACTACCAGAGGGTGAGCACAGGATTATTTTGGTTTTGTTGTGACTTACCCTGACTAGGATTGTGGTCCCTACTTGGACAGGGTGCATACCCCTGCCAACTAGAGACCTCAGTTTTTTACATTGGTGATCAGCGGTGAGGATAGAACTTGTGTTTGTGCAGTGCCATACAGTAGCTATGTATACACTACCCACCCACAGTCAAACGTCAATTTGATTTGATTTCCTTTTCTGCAATTGTCCCTGCTTTGCATCTTTTAAATCCTATATATCATGTCTCTGGCTGGGTCCACAAGTGGAGCTGGGGAGTTTGACCTGGCTAAGCTGGAGGAGTACAGAGATTTGGCAGAATCCCGCTCCCAAAAGCATGATGAGTTGGGGAGCCTGAGAGTGGCTCTTCCGAGGAGGTGCCAATAGCAGTAGAGGATGACACCCCTCTGTAGGAGGCTGGCTTGGTGTGTAGTGGGTACCTAAGGTATTACACCTTATACCAGGTCCAGTTATCCCCTATTAGTGTAGTGTAGTCAGTATCTAGAAGCCAGGGCTCTCTAGAGGTAGCTGTGGATGAGAAAGCCTGGTGCCAAAAACCATCAGTGAGCAACTTCTCTGCCCACAAATCAGCCATGCGTAAAGAGCACCAGCTCATCTGGACCACCAAAAGATCCTTATACAAAGAACGCATAGACAACAACGCACACAACAGCAAGGAACTTTTCACCATCATCAAAGAACGCACCAAACCCAAATCCTGCGCCATCAACCCTGCGCACTTGCAAGACCTCTGCAACTCCCTCTCCAGCTACTTCCACTCCAAGATCTCAGACATGCACGAAAGCTTCATAACGCCGCCACCCACCATCACCACCACCGACGCAACCAACCCCACAGCACCCTGCCGCACCAACGTACTGATTTCCTGGACCCCCGCCAATGATGAAGAAACCAGCAAAACCATGAGCTCCATCCACTTAGGCTCTCCAACAGACCCCTGCCCCCACCACGTCTTCAACAAGGCCAGACAAATCATTGCTCCCGAGCTCCGGTCCATCATCATCAGCTCCTTCAAGACCGCCACCTTCCCAGATATTTGGAAACATGCCGAAGTCAAAGCCTTGCTCAAAAAACCCAAAGCAGACTTTGAAGACCTCACAAACTACCGACCTATCTCTCTACTCACCTTCCCCGCAAAGGTCATAGAGAAGATAGTCAACAAACAACTGTCCGCTTCCTGGAGGACAACAACATACTCGGCGGCTCCCAGCCTGGATTCCGCACAAACCACAGCACCGAGACCGCCCTCATCGCCTGCACTGACGACATCAGGACCAGACTTGACAAGGATGAAACCGTTGCCCTCATCCTACTCGACCTCTCCACAGCCTTCGACACCGTATGCCACAAAACCCTTTACACACGCCTCTTCGACGCCAGAATTTGCCACAAAGCCCTGGACTGGCTCACCTCCTTCCTCTCTGAAAGAACCCAAAGAGTTTGCCTCCCTCCATTCCGATCTAAAGCCACCAAGACCATATGTGGAGTCCCCCAAGGATCCTCACTCAGCCCCACCCTCTTCAATATTTACATGACTCAGCTTGCCAACATCGCCCGCCCTCACGGCCTCAACATCATTGCCTACGCCGACGACACCCAACTCATCCTCTCCCTCACGAGGAACCCCTCTACCGCCAAGAACAACCTCCACGCCGGACTCCTCGCCATCGCTAATTGGATGACAGTAAGCCACCTCAAACTGAACTCAGAAAAACCAAGATCATCATCTTTGGACCCAACAAGACAGCATGGAACGACTCATGGTGGCCTGCCTCCCTAGGACCACCCGACACCCACCAACCACGCACGCAATCTCGGCTTCATACTAGACTCGTCTCTTTCCATGGCTCAGCAAGTCAACGCCATATCTTCCTCTTGCTTCAACACCCTCTGTATGCTACACAAGACCTTCAAGTGGATTCCGATAGAAACCAGAAGAACGGTCACCCACGCCCTTGTCAGCAGCAGACTGGACTACGGTAACGCCCTCTACGCGGGGACCACAGCCAAGCTTCAGAGAAAACTCCAGCACATCCAGAACGCCACCGCCGCACGTCTCATCCTCAACCTCCCTCGCCACAAGCACATCTCCGCCCACCTCAGATCCCTACACTGGCTGCCCATCAACAAAAGAATCATCTTCAAAATCCTAATCCACGCTCACAAAGCCCTCCACGACACCGGACCGGCTTACCTCAACGAACGACCTAACTTCCACATCCCGACCCGCCAGCTCCGCTCCGCTGATCTCGCCCTCGCAACAGTCCCCCGCATCCAACGCACCACCTCTGCCCACAGATCCTTCTCCCACCTTACCGCCAAAACCTGGAACTCCCTCCCCACCAGCCTACGCAAGACCCAGGACCTCCTAGCCTTTAGAAAGCACCTCAAAACATGGCTCTTCGAACAGTAGCACCCACACGCCCACCGCCAGCACCTTGTAACCCTACCGGGTGAGTAGCGCGCTTAACAAATTATTGAATGATTAATTGATTGATTGAAGGCTTACCTAGGAGACATGCAAAGCTCATGCAATACCACTGTAGTCGCACACAGTACTTATACACATGAAAGAAAATACTCAGTGTTACAAAAATAAAGGTACTTTATTTTGATGACACAAATACCCAAACTACCATAGAGGCAACACTCCCTTAGGAGGTAAGTAATACACAAATAATATACAACAGTTAGAAAACAGTGCAATATAGTGAAAATCACAATAGAGAATAATGGCTCTAGGGGGAGCACAAACCATATACTAAAAAATGGAATGCGAGAGTCGGTCCCCCACCTAGGTAAGTGGAGTGTGTAGAGGGGAGCTGGGAGTACTAGGAAAGCCCAAAGGTAAGTACCACAACACCCCCCAGCAACTAGGAAACCAAGAGTGAATCACTGTAAATGCCCCAGAACACCCAATTAGGAGAGAAGAAGAAGAATTCAAAGCCCAGAAGAGACTGCAAGACACCAACAGTGGATTCATGGACAAGAGGACCTGTGGAAGAAGGGAACCAAGTCAAACAAGCACAGCAGAGTCCTCTGAAGGGCAGCAGCCCCTACCCACCAGACTGAAGGTGGAAGAGATGAGTCCACAGTGAGGAAGGAGAGTCAGCACTGCACCCTAGAAGACAGAGTCGAGTTCCTGGAGGATGCAGGTGATGTCCCATACCGGAAGGAGGATTGCAATTGGATTTGTGTCTTTGGATTCCACCAACAAGCCTCGGCACATGCAAAACCCGTGCTTGGCAGAAAGTGGTGCTGCCGGGGACCAGGAAGGACCAGGTGGACTCTACCCAGGAGAGGGAACCAGAGGGGGCCCTCAGTGACACAGAGAGCCCACAGAAGCACAGGCAGCACCCACAGGAGTCCCACAAGACGGGATACAGAAGTCAAAGAAGGAGCCCATGCAGCACTACGAAAAGGAGTCCCACACTGCAGGAGAACCACTCAGGGAGCTGTGCATCACAGGATGGAGTGCTGGGGCGTGGAGCTTCAAGATGCCTGAAGATCCCTTGGAGAGGATGCCAACAAGCCTTGGCAGCTGCAAAATACGTGGTGCATGGGGTACTGTCCTGCGTGGGAAGGCAAGGGCTTACCTCCACCTAAGTTGGACAGCTGGAAGGGAGGACCGTCTGGACCACTTCAGTCCACAACCCATGTTGCAGGATCCATGCGGCTCAGCAGGAGAGGGGATCCACACAGCCAGTCGTCATTGCAGTTGGTGCCTGCAGATGCAGGAAAGTGACTCCTTCACCCCAAGGGAGATTCCTTCTTTTTTCTTGTGCATGGTGAGGACGGGCTGTCCTCAGAAGACGACCCAGGAAATGTTGCTTTTGCTGGAAGGAGCCATGGATACAATGTTGCAGACAGAGTCTTGCTACTTGGTTGCAGCTTGTCAGGTCCCGGAGCGTCCACATGCAGTTTCTTTAGTCAGAAGTTGAAGTGGAGGTTACAGAGGAATCCTGCTGGAGTCTGGGGAACCATCCGAGAGACAGACCCTAAGTAGCCCTAAAAGGGGGATTGGTCACCTAGCTAGGTGACCACTTATCAGGAGGGGGCTCTGACATCACCTGCCTGCACTGGCCACTCAGAAGCTCCTAAAGTTCCCTGCCAACCTTGAATCTAATATGGAAAAAATCAGGGACCCTCTGGAGGAGCTCTGAGCACCACCCCTGGGGTAGTAATGGACAGGGGAGTGGTCCCTCCCCTTTCCCTTGTCCAGTTTCACACCAGAGCAGGGACTGGGGGTCCCTGAACTTGTGTAGACTGGTTTATGCAAGGATGGAACCAAGTGTGCCCTTTAAAGCACTACCAGTGGCTTGGGGAGCCTACCCCTCCGAAGCTTGTAACACCTATTTCCAAAGGGAGAGGGTGTAACACCCTTCTCCCAAAGGAAATCCTTTGTTCTGCCCTCCTGGGCTTGAGCTGCTCAAGCAACAGGAGGACAGAAACCTGTCTGTGAGGTGGCAGCAGCTTGGGCTGCCTGGAAAACCTTAGAAGGCTGTAATGGCAATACTGAGGGTCCTCTAAGGAGCCCCCAGAGTGCATGGAATCATACAACTAATGTTTGCAAAAGCATTTGGGTATTATTCCAACATGTTTGATACCAAACATGCCATGTTCGGAGTTACTATTATGTAGCTGGACATAGGCATTGGCCTACGTCCAGGATACGTGTAAAATGGTGACCCCCACACTCATAAGTCTGGGAAAATGGGCCTGGAGTTCCTTGGGGCACCTCTGCCCTCACCCACAGGTACTTTGCACCCTGCCCTCCTCTGGGTTAGAATGCCTGACATGGGGTGACTTATAAGTGAACTGGTGCAGTGAAAAGTGGCAGTGAAAGGGTACTTGCACCTTTTCATGCAGGCTGCAATAGCAGTCCTGCAGAACCCTTTGATTGGGCTCCCTGTGGGTGGGAAAATAAATGTTGCAGACCATAGGGATCCCCTGGAACCCCAATTACCTAGGTACCTAGGTACCATATACTAGGGACTTACAGTGGGGCACCAGTGTGCCAATAGTGGGATGAAATACATAGTTTATCACTGGGGTCCTGGTTAGCAGGATCCTAGTGGACACCGTCAAACACACTGATATCAGGCAGAAAAAGGGGGTAACCATAACAAGAAAGAGGGTACTTTCCTACACCCTGGATGTGTTCCTCCTGTGAGACCAGGAAGCAGTGTCTCCAGTCATGGCCTGACCGCAGAGGAAAGGCGGGTGGACAGAGAATTCCAGCTGCAGTTGGCAAGATTATAAATAGAGGTTGAGGAGAGGAGAGACGAGAGGCAGGATGAAGCTGAGCTTAGCTGAGAAGAAACTTATATTGGCTCATGAACTGAGTCTAAAAGAGCTGGAGCTTAAGCCTGGGCAGTCGGAGTCCAGCAGTGACAGTGGCAGCACACATGCAATACCTGCTGGAGACAAGAAGGTTCGTGTATCTAAGGATTTGGTGCCCAGTTATGTGGTGGGAGATGACACTGACAAGTGGTTTTCTGCTTTTGAAGTTGTACTAAAGGGCTGTGGGGTTCCTGAAGAGCACTGGGGGTTGGATCTGTGGAAACATGCCTGCACTTGGGAGGAACGCACTTCTGACAGAGGTTGGGGACTAAAACAAGTATACTCCCATGAAAGTCATTTTAATTGCCAAATTTGGACTGACCCCTGAGAACTATTACCAAAGATTCAGGGACAGTAACAAGCTCCCCAACCAATCCTGGGCAGACTTCATTAATTACTCCAGTAAGGCACTGAATGGCTGGGTGCGGGCAGCAGAGCTAGTGATTATGTTGGGTTGCACAATTTAATCCTGAGAGAGCACATGTTCAGTATTTGTTCTTTAGAGTTGCACCAGCACCTAGTTGACAGTAAGCTGACTGATTCCAGGAAGCTTGCTGAGGAGGCGGACCACTGGGCTAGCACCAGAGTGTCAAAAAAGGTATCAGGGGACACCCACAAAGGTGATCAAGGTTCCAAACAGAAGAAAGAGGTGGGAGAAAAACTTAAAACTAAGGAGTTCTCTAAAGGTCACCAAAATAATTCCCAAGGGAATAGTCTGACCCTAAGAAGAAAGGGTCCTTTGATCACAAGACAGGGAGGTGTGTTCCCCAATGTGCAGAGTGCTCCAAGTATGGTCACTCTAAGGGCGACTCCAAATGTCCAAAGATAGCACAGCCCCCGACTGGTGGGCAGACACCTGGATTGGCTAGTGTAGCGCTTGGGAAGAAGGTAGTTCCAGATAGCTTTGGGTAAAAGACAGAAGTAGGCCTAGTGTCCTTGAGGGATGCAGATATGGTGCCAAAAGCCCATATGCCTGTCAATACTTCTTTGTATAGGCAGTGGGTCACCATTAATGTGCAATGGGTGAAGGCTCTGTGTGACACAGGAGCCAGCATGACTACTGTCAAGGGTCAGCTAGTGTCAGCAGAGCAGGTCCTAGCAAACACTTTCCACCAAGTCATAGTCGCTGGCAATCGTGAGACCCATCTGTCATTGGCTCTGGTTCACGTTGAGTGTTGGGGGGGGTCTCTGGTACCCTGAAAGTAGCTGTGAGTCCTCTAGATTGTCTATTAGACAATGACCTAGAGTACACTGCCTGTAGGCAAGTAGAGCTTAGGTCTCACTTGGAGATGATGGGATTGCCTGAGTGGGTCTGTATGACCACATAGTCCATGGCTGCCTGGGAGGTGAGTCAAGGGCATCTGGAGCCGAGAAAAAACGGCCCAGACAGCTGCCAAGGAGAGGGGCAAAGGGTGTGGGAAAGCGGTCCCAAAAGTTCAGGAGGAGGCCCCTGAGCCAACCGAGAACATTGTCGCCCTAGATGACCTGCCTGAGCTTGCTGTCTGGCAAGTTGAGGGTGGGCCTACCAGGGAGGAATTCTGCAAAGTGCAGAAAGAGTGTCCCACTTTTTAGGGCTTGAGGGAACAGTCCTCAGCCCATGCAGCAGGAGAGGCCTCTGGGGCTCACCTGATTTACTGGGAGAATTATCTACATAGTGAGCCTACGGCTTTGGATACTGGGGCATGTTACCGGGCCTTCGTACTGGGTTTGGCTCATGACATCCCCCTGATAGGACATTTAGGGTAAGAAAAGACCTTTGCCAGTTTTGCCACACATTTTTATTGGCCCTGAATGAAGACAACCAGATACATTCTTCACGTCTTATCCCACCTGCCAGACCAGTGGGAAGTCAGGAAAAATCTGAAGGCTCCCCTGATCCCCTTTCCTGTCATTGGCTCTCTCTTTGAAAGGGTGGGGGCATCAATGTCATTGTCCATTGGACCCCAAGACAGCCCTAGGCAACAGGTTCATGCTGGTCTTGGTGGACCATGCCACACGCTACCCAGAAGCAATCCTTCTGAGGACAGTGACTGCACCTGTGGTGACCAGAACTTTGATGGGGATCTTTACTCGTGCGCTGTTCCCCAAAGAGACAGTGCCTGATAGAGACACTAACTTCATGTCTGCATACATGAAGTTCAGGTGGAATGCGTGTGGTGTACTTACAAGTTCACCACACCCTATCATCCTCAATCCAATGGTCTATTTGAGAGATTCAACAAAACCTTGAAGGCCATGATTGCAGGCCTACCTGAGGCCATGAAGCTTAAGTGGGACATCCTCTTGCCATGCCTTCTCTTTGCTTACAGAGAGGTACCCCAGAAAGGGGCAGGGTTAAGTCTCTTTGAACTTCTCTATGGCTACCCTGTTAGGGGGCCTCTGAGCATTGTCAAGGAGGGGTGGGAGAAAGCTCCCAAGAGCTCCCCCCAGGATGTGGTCAGCTACATGTTAGCCCTCCGCAACCAGATACACCACTTCTGGAAAAAGGCCAAAAGCAACCTTGAGGCCAGTCAAGAGGTAATGAAACGCTGGTATGGCCAGGAGGCCACTCTGGTGGGGTCTCAACCTGGTGGCAAAGTATGGGTCATGGAAGCAGTAGAGCTCAGAGCTCTCCAGGATCACAGGACTGGCCCATACAAAATAAAGGAACATAAGGGGAAGGCCACTTACTTAGTGGACCTCTAGACACCTAGCAATCCCCTAAGGGTGAACTATGTAAACAGACTAAAGCCTCCCATTCAGAGTTCTGAAGTCAGCATGCTCCTTGTGACAGATAAGGGTATGGAGGAGGAGAGTGAACCTCTCCCTGACCTTCTCTCTGCAAAGTAAATGGTCAGTGGAAGGTGTCAACCTCTCTGACTCCCTGACCATAGAGTAGAGGGGTGAATGCTACCAGTTGCTGGGACAGTTTGCTTACCTGTTCTCCCTCACCCCTGGACTCACACATCTGTGTGTCCTTGACATTGACACATGAGGCAGTGCCCCTGTGAAGAACAACATTTACAGGTTGTCAGATAGGGTGAAAGCCAGTATTAAGGACGAAGTTGCCAAGATGCTAGCTTCGGGGGTGATTGAAACCTCTAACAGTCCTTGGTCCAGCCCAGTGGTATTGGTACCAAAGGCTACCCCACTGGGTGCCAAACCAGAACTTTGTTTCTCTGTGGACTACTGAGGCCTCACATCCATCACCAAGACTGATGCACACCCCATCGCCAAAGCTGATGAGCTCATTGACAGGCTAGGTGCTGCCAAATTCCTCAGTACCTTTGATTTGACATTAGGGTACTGCATGTTGCTTTGACTGAGGGAGCAATAAAGAGGTCAGCATTCTCAACCTGGACAGTACCAATCCCTGGTGATGTCCTTTTTCTTGAAGAACGCCACTGCTACCTTCCAGCGGTTGGTCAACAGGGTCCTGGCTGGTAAAGAGGCATCCTGTACCTCCTACTTAGACGTCATTGCTGTCTACAGGGCCAGCTGGGAGGAATACCTGCTTCACCTCCAAGAGGTGCTCCAGGCCCTGCAACAAGCAGGACTGACAATCTAAGCCAGTAAGTGCCAGATTAGGCAGGGTTCTGTGGTGTATTTTGGACACCTGATAGGTGGGGCGAGGTACAGCCCTCGCAGGGCAATATTGAAACAATCATGGCTTGGCAACCACCTAGAACCCAAACTGAAGTGAGAGCCGACCTAGGCCTCACTGGCTACTACAGGAGATTTGTTAAGGGATATGGCACCATGGTTGCCCCCTCAACTGAGCTGACTTCTAAGAATCAGCCCATATTGGTGAACTGGACAGAGACTTGCCAGAAAGCCTTTGACTCCCTCAAGGAAGTCATGTGAACATCACCTGTGCTCAGGGCCCCTGATTACTCCAAGGAATTCATAGTGCAGATGGACTCTTCAGAGCATGGCATGGGGCAGTCTTAGCACAGCTGAATGAGGAAGGCTTAGACCAACCGGTAGCCTTCATTAGCAGGAGGCTACTTCCACGGGAGCAGAGGTTGAGTGCCATTGAAAGAGAATCATTTGCTGTGCTATGGGCACTGGAAAGTTGTGACCCTACCTGTCTGGGACTGACTTATGGGTTTAGATGTCCCAAAAAGTGAAGGACTTTTGCCAGTCCTGCTCAACCTGCCAAGCCAGTGGAAAAGCAGGTGGATACTTTAAGGCTCCCTTAATGCCACTACTTGTGGCTGGGGCCCCCTTTGAAGGGGTAGGGGTCGACACTGTTGGACCCCTTGACCCTCAAACAGCTTCAGGACACAGATATATACTTCCTTGAGGGATATACTAGTGGTACTGAATCATGCCACTAGATATCCTGAGGCTATACTCCTTTGAACCATTAGTGCACTTGCAGTTGCAAAAGCTCTCCTGTGTATTTTTACCAGGGTAGGGTTTCCTAAGGAGGTAGTATCAGACAGGGGTTCAAACTCCATATCTGCTTACTTAAAACACATGTGGAAGGAATGTGGAGTGACCTATCAATCAATCAGTCAATCAATCAAAGAATTTTGTAGAGCGCGCTACTCACCCATGAGGGTCTCAAGGCGCTTGGGGGGGGTGGGGGGGCAGGGAAGGTCACTGGTCGAACAGCCAAGTCTTGAAGTTCTTTAGAATACTATTAGGTCTTTGGTTTTGAGAAGGTCGGTGGGGAGGGAGTTCCAGGTTTGGGGGACGAGGTAGGAGAAAGACCCGCCTCCTGTGGTGGTGAGCAGGATGCAGGGGACTGTGGCTAGGGCGAGGTCGGCTGATCGGGGGTTGGGTGTGGAAGTTTACTCTTTCATTGAGGTAGGTTGGGCCGGTGTTGTGGAGGGATTTGTGTGCGTGAAGTTCACCACCCCATACTATCCTCAAACAAATGGGATGGTTGAAAGGTTTAACCACACCCTAAAAGGCATGATTAGAGGGCTGCCTGAAAAACTCAGAAGGAGATGGGATGTCCTGCTTCCTTGCCTGTTGTTTGCCTACAGGGAAGTGCCACAAAAGGGAGTAGATTTCTCTCCATTTGAACTTTGGTTTGAGCCCCTTGTTAGGGGACCACCAAGTCTTGGTAGGGAAAGCTGGGATAACACTCTCAAAGAACACAAGCAAGATATTGTGGACTATGTGCTTGCCCTACGTTCCAGAATGGCTGAGTACATGGAGAATAAACCTTCAGGCCAGCCAGGAGCTGCAAAATCTCTGGTAGGACCAGAAAGCTACTATGACTGAGTTCTAGCCAGGGCAGAAAGTTTGGGTGTTGGAGCCTCTTGTTCCGAGGGCCCTCCTGGACAAATGGTCTGGGCCCTATCCCATACTTGAAAGAAAAGGGGAGGTCACCTACTTAGTGGATCTAGGCGGTTGCAAAAAAAAACCAAAAGAATCATACATGTCAACCCCTAAAACCCTACTATGACAGAGCTGATGTGACCATGCTCATGGTTACAGATGAGGGACAGGAGCATGAGAGTGAGCCTTTCCCTGATCTCTTCTCCAGCAACCCACAAAATGGTTCTGTGGATGGGGTGGTCTTAGCCACCCTCACAGAACAACAGCAAACTGATTGGAGGCAAGTCCTCAACCAGGATGCTGAGTTATTCTCTCTGATCCCGGGAAAAACAAACTGGTGTACCCATAATGTGGACACTGGTGACAGCCTGCCTGCCAAGAACAAGATTTACAGACAGACAGACAATGGCAGGGAGAGCATCTAGGCAGAAGTTAAAAAGATGCTGGATTTGAGTGTCATTGAACCCTCAGAGAGCTCCTAGGCTAGCCCAGTAGTTCTAGTCCCCATCCTTCACTCCAAGGGAGAGAAAAAGGAAATGAGGTTTTGTGTGGACTACAGGGACCTCAATTCTGTCACAAAAACAGATGCTCGTCCAATTCCAAGGGCGGATGAGCTCATATAAAGGCTAGGGGCAGCAAAATATCTGAGTACCTTTTATTTTAACATCTGGGTACTGGCAGGTTGGCCTGACCCCAGAAGCAAAAGAGTTCTGCATTTTCTACTCCTAGTGGGCATTATCAGTTCACTGTTATGCCCTTTGGATTAAAAAATGAAATGCACCTGCCACCTTCCAGAGGTTGGTGAACCAGGTCCTTGCTGGACTGGAATCTTTTAGTGCAGCTAATCTGAATGACATAGCTGTCTATAGTTTCACATTACAGGATCGCCTGATCCACCTACGGAAGGTCCTTGAGGCTCTGCAGAAGGAAGGCCTCACTATCAGTGTAAGATAGGGCAGGGGAAAGTTGTTTAGTTAGACCACCTAGTTGGTTGAGGCCAGGAACAACCCCTCCAACCCAAGATCCAGACCATGCTGGCTTGGGAAGCTCCCACAACCAGACACAGGTCAGGGCATTTCTTGGCTTGACTGGGTATAATAGGAGATTTGTGAAGGATTATGGCATCATAATTGCCCCGCTCACAGAACTAACCTCCAAGAAAATGCCCAAAAAGGTTGACTAGACAGTGAGTTAGCAAAGGACCTTTGACACACTGAAGAATGCTATGTGCTCTGCCCCAGTCCTACAAGTGCCAGACTACTCCAGGCAATTCATAGTCCAAACAGATGCTTCTGAAATGGTGATAGGAGTGGTCCTTTCCCAGAAAAAATGATGATGGACATTTATAAGTAAGAAACTACTCCCTAAGGAACAACATTGGAGTGCCATAGAGAGGGACGCCTTCGCTGTGGTTTGGGTCCTGAAGAAGCTGAGGCTATTCCTGTTTGGCTCTCACTTCATAGTTGAAACTGACCACAGGCCTCTCAGAAGACTACAACACATGATGGGTGAAAACCCCAAACTGCTTAGGTCGTCCATTTCCCTTCAGGGGATGGACTTTCAAGTGGAACACATAACTGGGACTGCACCTACCAATGCAAATGGCCTTTCCAGGTTCTTCCACTTAGATGATGAAAACTCACTAGGGGAAGGGTAGTCTCATCCTCTTTTGTTTGGGTGGGTGGGGGATAGTTTGAGAAAAGACTTCTTTTTGACATGGTTAACCCCCACTTTTTGCCTGGTATGTGATGTATCCCATAAGTTATTAGTTCCCAGGGGCCCTGCTAACCAGGTTCGCTGGGGCAGAGTTCTTTCCCTAAACTGTTTTGATGCATTGGAACAATTGGAGACACCTTTAGCTGTCCTCATAAATCCCCAGTAAACTGTACTTAGGTACCCAGGGCAGGAGGTACTAAGGGCAGGCCCCTGAGGGCAGCAGCACTAAGTGTGCCACCCTCTAGGGTCATGCATTCAGATGCACCCAGCACTGCCATTGCAGGCTGAGTGTCCTGATGCCACCCTAAATTACAAACTGGACATGGCACACTGCCTGTGTTCCCTGTCCACTACACACTGCATGCATTGTAGATAAGTCACCCCTCTGGCAGGCCTTCCAGCCCTAAGACAGGGTGCACTATCCTCTATGTGAGGGCATAGCTTCATGAGCAATATGCCCCCACTGTGTCCTTGCAAAGTCTGGGACATAGTGAGTGAGCAGAGCAGCCATTTGTAATTCATGTGCTGGACACTGATCTGTATGAGTTTCACAGCAGCATAATGCCACTCTGAACCCTGGGTTGTTTGGTATCAAATAACTCAGACTTATAAATCCAAACTGGCATCAGTATTAGATTTATGACAAAATCCATCCAGTGGTCACCTTAGAGGTGCCTCCTGCAAAAGCTAACTACCCTGACATGGTTGCTAACTGGTTCTAAACAGCCTGTCACCGTCAGACAACCAATTTACAACCCTGGGGTGAGAGATTCTTCTCTCTGGGTTGCAGGACAATGCCTTTCTTGGGTGGAGGTACCAACACCCCCTCCCTCAGGAATGTGCACTGCCCTGGCAGTGGGCTTCAAAGGGCTTACTGTCTTTGAAACTTGACCTCCTGGCCTACTGCTAGCAGCAGATGGCCTCCCTCATTAAAACCCCCCACTTTTGGCAGGAGCAACGGCTGGAATTCAAACAAAGAGCCGGCCTCCCCCTAACCTCTAAGGTGTTGCTTGTGAGGTGGATCCTCCATTTAATTTAAATTGCCAATCAGGTGTAGAGAGGTGACCCCTGCCCACATGAAGTGGTCACTTAGTGAGTGTAGCCACCCTAAGGTAGATGATCCAATGGTCACTACTAGGTTCCCCCGAAAACACCCACTAAGTACAGTATTTAGTGGGCCTCCCTAGACCAGGAAATCAGATTCAATGGACGGAAGAAAACCAGCACCAAGAAGATCCAAAGCACGAGAACTGCGGACCTTCTGCACCAAAGAAAAGATGCCAAACCCTGCCAGCTGCACCCAGAACCCAACAATCACAATTTAGGAGCTGGTGGACAACTGGACAACTCTACAAAAACCCCAGAGTACCTCCAGGCTTTGCAAATTGCCAGAACACTCCCTCCAGAGTGGAGGTACCACTCTAAAACCACAAGAAATCAACCAGCCGGTGAGGGTCACTTCACTGACCAGCCGTCTAACTCCAGAACTGGACACTGCAACTGGACAACCCTGCATACCGATGCTATGAGGACAAACCCCACCAGTGTGCCAAGGTTGGTGGCACTGCGACCTCTAGCAGCCAAACCGTGCCAATACCTGGGGTATTGGTCAGCCCAAGTTGGACACCAGGAAAGACAGCCAGTCCAGGGCTGAAAAAGGGCCAGGAGGAAACCGCAGTCGAGGGACATCAGAAATATCCTGGAACTCCCGCCAGAGAGACCCAGTTGCCTGCAACCGACTCTTGAACCAGCCTACCTCCTCTTCCTGAGGGTATGCTTGCGCACAGCTCCTGGCTCACTGATTCGCTCTGCACCCGGCTGCCCTGTCCCCTACACCAAAGAACCTGCTGTGCCTTAAGGGTCCTTCACCCCTTGCTACCTTGACACTCCAGGGGGACCCCCAGGATTCACCTTTAAATGTACCTCTGCAGTGTTTTTTCAAGTGGTCCTGCACCAGCTCCATATACCTTCTCCCGCTGCTCCCACCAGAACAGGGAGCTACCCGAACTTCTCCAGCTGGCACAGTGTGCCCACCAATGACCTCGACCAACCTGCAAAAGAAGAACTTGGTAAACCTACTGTGTGATTTTATATGTATTTTTAAAAAGTACGATTGATTTCTATGGTGCGTAATTACACACTGAAAGACTATTATTATTAAACTTCAAAATTCCTGTCTCGAAAAATACTTAACAAATTTTGATGATCTGGGTCTTACAAATTATATAAAAATCGGAAGTATTTTTATAATTTAGTCTCGAGTTATTTCTTTGAGTGTGTGAATTACAAGATTGATGCTGTGAGTACAACAAATGCTTTGCACTTCTCCATGTTTGGGCTAACTCCTCGACCAAGCTACCTTAAAAATTAGAGCATTAGGTGATCTAGTTTTAACCCCTGTAATCCAATGTACGGTTGCCTGGATCCCCTGCACGGTGTGCCTAGCTTTGCAAACTACATAAAGGGCCAGACTCCTACAACAGCCTGTACTCTTTGTAGAATCAGAATCACTGGTGACAGCCCAAGACTCTTCTAGAAGCAGAATCATTGGTGACAGTTCAGTATTCTGTGACACGTGTGGAGTCCTTCCACGAGGAGCATTTTATATCAGTCAAGTGCACTAAGTCCCTCATTTTTTCAGTAGTCAAGCAGTCTTTGTGTTATTCGAGTTAAGTAATGTTTGCATTAAGAGTATAATTTGTGTTAGTCCTGCATTCTTCACAAAAGAAAAGGACTGGTTACCATAGTGCAATATTCCTGTTCAGGTCATATTGTCTGAGTTAGTCCAGTGTTAATTGCAGCTGTTGAGTACTCCTTGTGATAGCCAGGTACTGTTTGTAATAATCCAGTATTCTTTGAATACTTCAGTACCTTTCAGCAGTCCAACACCAATTGCAACAGTGATATATTCATCTGACATTCAAGTATTTTTTGCATTCCTGTAGTATTAAACCAGCAAATGTTGGTTACAATTTATTCACACTCCAAGATTCTGAATGGCTGTGGCTTGTTGGCGACAAATGTGCCTTATTTGTGATATGTCTGTATGCTCTGGGGTAGTCCAGTGTTCTGAAGGGCTGTGGTTTGTTGGCGACAGATGTGCATTGTGTGTGATATGTCTGCATGTTCTGGGTTAGTCCAGTATTTTGAACGGCTGTGGCTTGTCGCAAAAGATGTGCCTTACTTGTGATATGGCTGCATTCTCTGGGGTATACCAGTATCCTGAACGGCTGTGGTTTGTTGGCGACAGATGTGCATTGTTTGTGATATGTCTGCATGCTCTGGGGTAGTCCAGTGTTCTGAATGGCTGTGGTTTGTTGGCGACAGATGTGCATTGTGTGTGATATGTCTGCATGCTCTGGGTTAGTCCAGTATTTTGAACGGCTGTGGCTTGTCGCAAAAGATGTGCCTAACTTGTGATATGGCTGCATTCTCTGGGGTATACCAGTATCCTGAATGGCTGTGGTTTGTTGGCGACAGATGTGCATTGTTTGTGATATGTCTGCATGCTCTGGGGTAGTCCAGTGTTCTGAAGGGCTGTGGTTTGTTGGTGACAGATGTGCATTGTGTGTGATATGTCTGCATGCTCTGGGTTAGTCCAGTATTTTGAATGGCTGTGGCTTGTCGCAAAAGATGTGCCTTACTTGTGATATGGCTGCATGCTCTGGGGTATACCAGTATCCTGAACGGCTGTGGTTTGTTGGCGACAGATGTGCATTGTTTGTGATATGTCTGCATGCTCTGGGGTAGTCCAGTATTCTGAATGGCTGTAGCTTGTCGCAAAAGATGTGCCTTACTTGTGATATGGCTGCATGCTCTGGGGTAGTCCAGTATTCTGAATGGCTGTGGGATGTTCTTGTGGGCGATAAATGTGCCTTACTTGTGATATGTCTGCATGCTCTGGTCTAGGCCAGTATTCTGAATGGTGGTGGCTTGTTCTTGTTGGTGACAGATGTGCCTTACTTGTGATATGTCTGCATGCTCTGGTCTAGGCCAGTATTCTGAATGGTGGTGGCTTGTTCTTGTTGGTGACAGATGTGCCTTACTTGTGATATGTCTGCATGCTCTGGTCTAGGCCAGTATTCTGAATGGTGGTGGCTTGTTCTTGTTGGTGACAGATGTGCCTTACTTGTGATATGTCTGCATGCTCTGGTCTAGGCCAGTATTCTGAATGGTGGTGGCTTGTTCTTGTTGGTGACAGATGTGCCTTACTTGTGATATGTCTGCATGCTCTGGTCTACGCCAGTATTCTGAATGGTGGTGGCTTGTTCTTGTTGGTGACAGATGTGCCTTACTTGTGATATGTCTGCATGCTCTGGGGTAGTCCAGTATTCTGAAGGGCTGTGGTTTGTTGGCGACAGATGTGCATTGTGTGTGATATGTCTGCATGCTCTGGGGTAGTCCAGTATTCTGAATGGCTGAGGCTTGTTGTAGCTTGTTCTTGTTTGAGGCAGATATGCCTTACTTGTCATATCTCAGCATGCTGCGGGGTAGTCCAGTATTCTGAAGGGCTGTGGCTTGTTGTAGCTTGTTCTTGTCCGCAACAGATATGCCTTAGTTGTGATATGTCTGCATGCTCTGGGATAGTCCAGTATTCTGAATGGCTGTGGCTTGTCGGCGACAGATGTGCCTCACTTGTGATGTGTCTGCATGCTGTGGGGTAGTCCAGTATTCTGAATGGCTGTGGCATGTTCTTGTGGGCGATAAATGTGCCTTACTTGTGATATGTCTGCATGCTCTGGGGTAGGCCAGTATTCTGAATGGCGGTCGCTTGTTCTTGTTGGTGACAGATGTGCCTTATTCGTGATATGACAACATGCTCTGGGGTAGTCCAGTATTCTGAATGGCTGTGGCTTGTTGTAGCTTGTTCGCGACATATATGCCTTAGTTGTGATATGCCTGCACGCTCTGGGGTAGTCCAGTATTCTGAATGGCTGTGGCTTGTTGGCGACAGATGTGCCTTACTTGTTATATGTCTGCATGCTGTGGGGTAATCCAGTATTCTGAATGGCTGTGGCTTGTTGGCGACAGATGTGCATTTTTTGCGATTATCTTTTTTTTAAACAGTCAAGTAAGGGTTGCAATAGTTGTGCACTAGTTGTGATTGGTCAATATCCTTCTTGAGTGCAGAGTTTATTCTCACTAGTTATCTGCTATGTGTGATTGTATAGGATTATTCTTGACAGCCCAGGACTATTTAAGTACTCTTTGTGAAAGTCACATATCGTTTGTGAGAGTTAGTCCCTCTTTCAGGTAGCTGAGAACGACGTGAGATTGTTAAGTATCCTTCCTGGTAATCTGACAGGGGTGCACTCTTCGTGCATAATAAAGTACTGTTAGCCAGACTCAGCCGTCCTATGCAGGGATCAAGTACTGTTTGGAAGAGCAGTGGGTTATTTATGACAGATGGATATTCTTTAGGGCAGTCATACAACCTTTGTGGTGGTTGAACAGCTGTGCAGTACTCATGTATTTTCTAGATATTAATACTGTTGAGTCTGCGGCTAGATACAGTCTCTACCAGATAAGGCATTACCAAAAGAAAGTCACTTGTTCATCAGGACATCTTCCGTTCGAAAGATCTAAGGCTTGCTCCCTTCTACAGGATTTTTAACAGAACAACATCATCAGCTTGACAGAAAGTTGCCTCCTCCTTAGAGCCTCGTTTGCTGGACAGGTGAAGAACAGGGTAAGCATCTTGTTTACAAACCGCAAACAGTTGTATTTGGCACCAATGGGATCTAATAGGGTGTAAACTAAAGGGTGTTCCCCAGCTGAAAAACCCTGCATTGGTGTATGGCCTGCTGAGATGGCAATTCTGAAGGAGTTTGGCATTCTCTACATCTTCCCGCCCTGCACCAGTTCTGACAAAGATGGAAATAGGGGGAGAGGATTGCAGTATCCCAGGAGAGTCAAACACTGGAAACCATACTTGAGTTCTTCTGAAGTGAGGGGGACACAAACCAAACAAATAAAAGCCCTCATTATGAAATTTGCGGTAAATCCCACTTACCGCCACACTGACTGCCGCCAACTTACCTCCGCCTCCGCGGATATCCGTTCACTATATTATGACACACATACACCAATCCATCACTATACAGCCACAGACACAAATCAGCCACACCTAAGGTCAGTGATAAACTGGCAGTATCAAAACCCACACCGTTACGCCAACAGAACAACGGCCACCACATTATGGCCCACGAATCACCACGACCGACATTCAATGGCGGTAAACCATTGGCAATACATACTGCTGCGCTCAAAATACACACACTCAAACAAAACAACACCACATTGGACAATTCAAACAACACACACCTGACACCCATACACACACCACACCCACACCACTATAAAACACACACCCATATTACCCACAACCCTTTATGACTACAAAGCGTTGGCAAGAGACAGACACAAAGACCAAAGACAAAACCAGAGCCACACAATACCTACACCTATACACCACTCACGCATCCCACATCACACACCCCAACACATCACCCTCACCTACACACCTCACACAACACCCATGGCACCACAAAGACACCTCCGATTCACAGAGGAGGAGCTAAGGGTCATGGAGGAAACCATCAGTGTAGAGCCACAGCTATTTGAAGTACAGGAGCAGCAGATATTGATAGCTAGGAAGATGGAGCTATGGCGGAGAATTATGGACCGTGTCAACGCCGTGGGATAGCACCACAGAACCAGGGATGACATCAGGAAGAGGTGCAATGACCTCACAGTCACTCCCATAACTCCACCACTTCCCACGCACCCCACCATCACATCTCACTCATCCCAGTGCCAAGCCCTGCATGCACCACCAATGCATGGACACCACTTACAGCCCTGCATGGACACCTATCACTAAAGCATGCACACTAGAAAGAATCAGCTAACCCACCATATACCAACTTACGCAAGTCAAAGCTGCCGGGGGAAATACAACCAAAGAGGGCAAGCCACAGATGCACACTATGTCAAACACAGAAACAATAACACAGCATTTACATCCCCACAGGTACCGCAGTCAATGTCAGCGGAGAGGAGGTGCTAGCAATATCCAGTCCCCCAACTGAAGAGGCCCACAGGGATGACAGCAACTCTGGTCTTCTGGATCTGGATGACCAACCTGGCACATCAGGGACCACTGGACAGCAGTTACCCAGGCCCAGTCACACATCACCACAGCATCACAGCACCACCATCAGGAAACACCACCACAGCACCCTCCCAGCGTGCCAACACCTCTATCCCCAGGACACGTCAATCAGCAGTGTGTCTACCGCTGCAGGGACCCCAGGCCACACCTCATACCCAAGACAATCAGGGACCTGGGGTCAGTGGCAGTGGGAACACGGTTCAGGGGACAGAGGCACAGGACAACAGGGAAACTGGGAGGAGCGCTGTGCGCCAGGAGGAGGACAGGCTCAGGAAACCGACTCTCCAGGAGGCACTTGCAGAGATCCTGGGAGCATATCAACATTCCCAGGACACGACGGGCCAGATCCAGGACAATATGGAGCAGAATAGGCGGCTGCCAGAGGTATAGTACCAGGGGATCAGGGAGGACTTGCAGGCCATCAACAACACCCTGGTATCCATAGCAGGGGTGCTGGCAGACATGGCCAATATTATGAGGGAGGCAGCCTCACACCAGCGGGCCCCTGCCACTAGCCAGCTATCTGAACAGCCTTCCACCTCCGCTGCCACTAGTGGCCAGGAGGCCCCGCCACAGGACCTACAGGCCACCAGCACCCCTCCATCTGCAGAATGTGAAAAACTCCACAAACGTTCCCTGCAATCCACACAGAAGCCAGAGACACTTGCCAAGACCCCCGCCAGGAAATTAGACTCTCCTGGTTGTCACCCTTGTGTCCCACTGTGTCACCCTGTCCACCTTGAACTGTCATTGCTTCCCTTCCTCTGTCCCCTTGGACAATGCACCTGTGCTACAACTAGACTGGAACTATACCCTGGACTTTCCTCCATCATTACCCCATCCCATTCCACTTGCCCCTCCATATTTTAGCACTTCAATAAACACCCTTGGAAAAAAAAGAATTTTGGAGTATGTCAAATATTTTAAGTTTCATTTCAACAGGTACATACATTGCAATTCAACTGTACAGAAAATGAGCATAGGTGTATGACCTATAGCTGGCTGCAGTGATCACACCAGGAGCATATGTGAGGTCACCAACATCTGTAAAATGAATTGCCAAAGGGTACAGTAAGTGGGTATAGAAGTGGGAAATAACAGCATGTCAGTGCCACAGAAATTCCAAATAATTTCATTGAAATGTGAAGTAGCACAGTCATACCTGTGTGTCATTGGAAGTACTGTCTGATGTCTGATGTTCTGCTGTCCTCATCCTCACTGTCCACAGGGTCCACTGCTGCCACACGGGCATCCCCAGCCTCCTCTTCCTGCAGAAAAGGCACATGGCGTATTAGGGCAAGGTTGTGCAACATGCAGGATACAACTATTATCTGGCAGACCTTCTTGGGTGAGTAGCACAGGGATCCACCTGTTAGATGGAGACATCTGAACCTGGCCTTCAGAAGGCCAAAGGTCCTTTCTATTATCCTTCTGGTTCGCCCATGTGCCTCATTATAACGTTCTTCTGCCCTTGTCCTGGCATTCCTCAAAGGGGTCAGCAGCCATGAGAGGTTTAGGTAACCAGAGTCACCTGCAATATTGAGGAACAACATTTAGCCACACACTATCCTATCTGGCCCACACTATACCCATACACCAACATATACTGGGTAGGGACCAGGGCTCGCCTATTAGCCACACCCTGTGCCTCTGTATTTGGGCCATCACATTTGGGATGCTGCTATTCCTCAGGACAAAGGCATCATGCACCAACCCAGGATACTTTGTATTGATGTGGGAGATGTATTTGTCTGCCAAGCACACCATATGTACATTCATAAAGTGGAAACTCTTACAATTTCTGAACACCTGTTTATTTTGACAGAGGGGGACAAATGCAATATGTGTTCCATCAATCAGCCCAATTATGTTGGGGATATGTCCCATTGCATAGAACTCGGCCTTCACAGTGGCCAAATCTTCAACCTGGGGGAAAATAATGTAGCTGCACATGTGTTTAATCGGGGCAGACAACACTCTGGTCAGCACGTTTGAGAACATTGTCTGTGACATTCCTCCTGCCAAGCCCACTGTCACATGGAAAGAAACAGTTGCTAGGAAATGGAGCACTCATAGAACTTGCACAAGAGGGAGGATCCCAGTGTGGTGACGGGTAGCAGATATCAGGTCAGGCTCCAATTGGGCACATAGATCTGTTATTGTGCCCCTGTCAAGTCTATAGGTGAGGATGATGTGCCTATTCTCTATTGTTGCCAAATCCACCAGGGGTCTGTACCCGGGGGTATGTCTCCATCTCCTATTCATCTGCAGCGGTAGCAATCTATGGGGCAAAATAGTGAGGAGTCGGTCACAAACTGAACAATGGAGCTACAACAGAAATGTGCATGCTGTTAACTTGTAATGGGTAAGTGTAATTTGTATAGTATGTCCAATTTTCAACAGTGACGCAGCAAATATCCAGGGCCTGCCCCCCACCCCCTTGAAATGGAGTCCGCCTGTCCTGTGTGGAGGGGCAGGTGGAAGTGAGGTAATTCCGCTGACATTGTGCACTGTTGTGGGAGGCGGTCGGGAACCACTGTGCAACTCCTCATTGGGTAACATTGGGCTCTATGGGGTACAGTGGGCAATGGTGATCTACGCCGGCGGTGACTGTACGCACCGCCGTGGACGTGACCGCCATTTTCTATCAAATTCCTCACTTGCTACCTGATCATCCACAGAAGAGGACCTACACTGCTTGTGCTGCTGTGACCTGTGTCTGGAACCTACCATGGCCCGTGTGACTGGAGAAAGGGCCCCTGCCTTCACTTCGGCAGAGTTGAAGAGACTGGTGGATGGGGTCCTACCCCAGTACGGACTGCTGTATAGGCCTCTAGACCAACAGGTGAGTTGGCTAGGGTTCTGAGGGGATAATCCTGCTACCTAGCTTGTAAGAATCCACTACTGGTCAGAATCCACTACTGGTCAGGGCTGTGTGGGTTCCAGGTGTGCAGCTTTTGGCGGTGTGTGCCCCTCCCCATGCCTTGGATGCTAAATTTTTCTCTGGTAGAGCTATGGCATATTGCGTAGGCCTGTTCCCTGTGTGTGAGGGTGCTGTGTACACCAATGGTGGTGTTGGTGCAGCCATTGACCAAGTGTATCCTTTGTCTCTCTCCCCCCCTTATTGTTTTGTCATCCTGTCCTTATATGCATTAGCATCATCTGGTGGAGGAGCAGGGGCACTGGTGACAGAGGGAGCTGCATCCCACAGGACCTAGGAGGCAGAGTCCACCAATGCTGAGGTCACCAGTGGGACAGAGGGCGAGGGGAGCACCACGGCGGAGACTGGAGGAGACAGTTCAGACACAGATACCTCCTCTAATGGAAGCTCCCTAGTGGTGGTGGACACCTCTGTGACCACCCCAGCTACAGCCGCCACCCCTATACCAGCACCACCCTCCCAAAGCCCCTCCTCGAGTTGCCCGTGCCTGCTCACCCAGAAAAGTGGGCATCTCCTTTGCCCCAGGCACCTCAGGCCCTGCCCCAGTGAGCCCTGCTCCCATGAGTGAGGAGGCTATTGACCTCCTGAGAGCCATCTCTGTAGGGCAGTCAACCATTGTGAATGCCATCCAAGGACTTGCAGCCCAGATGCAACACACAAATGCATTCCTGGAGGGCATTCACACTGGATTGGCGTCCCAACAGAGATCGATCCAGGCTCTGGCCTCCTCTATGATGGCAGCCATTGTCCCTATTTCTACCCTCCCCCCTCCAACTTCGCCTTCCCAGTCCCATTCTCCTCAACCCAACCTATCCCAAGCACACAGGCAGACGAGTATGCACACAAGACTACACACAAGAGTGGCACAGGCAAACACAAGCACCACACTTCATCCCTCAGGCACTCACACAAACACCAACCAGATGCAGACATACCAACATCTACTATTTCCACTGTCTACCCCTCTGCCTCCTCCTCCACCTCCCTCCCAATTCCGTCCACACGCACACCTGCATGCACTACATCATCACCCACTACCAGCATCACCACCACAACAAGTAGAACACACACATCACTGGCAGACACCTCCACAACAGCCATGCACACATCCCCTGTGTCCTCTCCCACTGTGTCTGGCCCCTCTCCTAAGGTACACAAATGCAAGCACTCAGACACCCAAAAGCCATCCACCTCACAACTGCACCTGCACCCAAAATCAGCAGACAGAAACCTCCAACAACCACTCCCTCTTCCTCCACTCCCACCCCTCCTCCCTCTTCCCGCCCCAGTGTCCCTAAAAAACTCTTCCGATCCACCATTGACCTCTTCCCTCCCCTCCCCCCGTCCTGCACGTCTGGTCAGGGTGGGAAGAACCCAGCCAAGCACCTCAGCCACCCAGTCCATGGGCCCAGTTGTCAGCACACCCACTGGTTGTGGAAAAGGATCCAGGACACATGTCCTGAGGGGGAAGGAGCCTGCCAAAGCTTCTGCCAAGAAGGGAAAGGAGCCTGCACCAGCAGGCAGGAAGAGCAAGGGGCATGGGGCAGGAACTGTGACGGAGCCCCCACCACCAACCATGGTTGTGCAGCCATCTGAGGTTGCAGGGGATGGGCAGGAGCCTCCCCCCACCAGCAGTACCACCACCACCTCCAGTGAGCTGCCATCACCGCTGGTGGATGGTATGTAATCCTGCCTCCATGGGCTGCTGTGCGGCCTACCCCCCCGCAAATCCAGTAGGTATGACACCCACCTGAAAGACTGTGACCTTGCACTCCCCAGGATCAAGAGCACAGGGCAGGTTGCCCCCTCCAGAACCAGTGGGCAAGACACCCACCTACTCCAGACTCTCCAGGATCAACAGCGCAGGGCACGATGCCCCCTCCAGAACCAGTGGGTAAGACACCCACCTACCCCAGAGCCACCAGGATCAAGAGCACAGGGAACGATGCCCCTTCCAGAACCAGTGGGTGAGACACCCACTTACCCCAGACTCGCCAGGATCAAGAGCACAGGGCACAATGCCCCCTCCAGAACCAGTGGGTAAGACACCCACCTACCCCAGTCTCGCCAGGATCAAAAGCACAGGGCACAATGCCCCCTCCTGAACCAGTGGGTAAGACACACACCTACCCCAGACGCGCTAGGATCAAGGGCACAGGACACTATGCCCCCTTCAGAACCAGTGGGCAAGTCACCCACTCAAGAGAATGTGGCCTTGCACTCCCCAGGACCAAGCACAGGGCATGTTGCCCCCTCCAGAGCAATTGGGCAAGTCACACACTTGAGAGACTGTGACCTTGCACTCCCCAGGACCAAGCACAGGGCATGTTGCCCCCTCAAGAACCAGTGGGAAAGACACCCACTCGAGAGACTGTGGCCTTGCACTCCCCAGCACCAAGCACAGGACATGTTGTCCCCTTCAGAACCAGTGGGAAAGACACCCACTCAAGAGACTGTGGCCGTGCACTCCCCAGGACCAAGCACAGGGCATGTTGCCCCCCCCCCCCCCCAGAACTAGTGGTGTTGTTCCATCTCCCAGCTGTGGTGCCCCCCGGTCCCCTTGAAGTGCCTGCCTATTTACCAACAGATGCCCCTGCAGTGTTCTTTCCATGTTGAGGCAGGAGCAATGTTTGGCCTTGGAATTTGGCTTGTGGTGATGTGGACTACGTACATTGTGGATTGGGCTGTGACCCTTTTTGTGTACACATGTATATATCTCTTGTCTTGCCTCAATTATTTATCTTGATGTGTTTTTCTCATTACATTCACTTTCTCAAAATCGTTTTGTCCTTGCTATATTTATCCGAGGTACGGGGTATATATGTTTTATTACTGCAGCTGATTGTGTGTATGGTGTTAGGGGGGTGGAGGGGTGGAGGGGTGGTGCATGTGTGTGTCACTCTCTTTTTCCTCCCTCCCTCCCTTGTGTGCTAGGCGTCTGTACTCACCGTCGTCGTCTTCGCCGGCGTTGGTGTTTGTGGCGGAGCAGTACGTAGAAAATCATGGGGAAGACATGCAGCTCGGGCTCCATGGCGGTGTGGTTGTTCCCTGTGTCTCCAATGGTGAGTCCTTTCACTTCTGTGCAGTGTTTCCTCCAGGCTTTTGATGTCATTGGTACCGCCCCGGAAAAGGTGGGGGGAATCGTGTGTCTTAATATGGTGGGCGGAACATTAACTTCCACCTGGCTGTAGGTGGCTACCGCTGTGGTGGCAGTTGTTTCCGCCCTGGCGGTCGGTGTGGTACATTGGCTGTCTATGGGAGATAAAATCGCCATGGTCATAATTTGGTGGTAATTACCGCCGGCCTGTTGGTGGTTTTACTGCCACTTTAACACCAACCGCCAGGGTTGTAATGAGGGCCAAATTGTCTTCTGCTTCTAATTCTGCACCTTTACGTGGGCTATTGTTGCAAAAGGCATAAAGGCATAATTAAGAGTTATCTCAGGTTCTGCAAGAAGAATCAACTGCTTCCCCTTCCAAGTTCATCCTCTGACTTAAAAACATGGGCAGCTGGAAGTTCTCAAAGCAAACTGGTTCACCGAGCACAAACCCCGGTGGTCCATCAGCCTCTGAACTGCCTGGACATTAAATTTCCAATGGCATCCCTTGTGACCAGGCAAGAAAAGCCAGACTCCTTGGTCAGTTCTGCCACACAGGTGGCAGAAACCTTATTGCTGACTCATTGTGGATATTCAGTAGCACAACTGACCACCCTATCCTTCATCAAGGACCTGACCGTAAACAAACTCACCATGAGTTCCAGGGAATATACATGAAGATACATGCAATGCACGGAACAGGACAACTTTTCATCAGGAATAAAATCACCAAATACAAACAACAAAGGAAACTCCACTCCAGGTTGGCACGTCACCTCAAAACCCTGCCATACAAGAAACAAAACCATGTGTGGTACACCTCTGTTCAAGCAGCTGAACTATGGAATTCGTTGACCCAAACATACGATCCACAGATAACTATCTTATCTTCAGAAGCCTACTCAAGAGTAACCTCCTTCCTACATGACCACCATATCGAAACAAATGTTCCGCACACACTTGTATATGTAAACATGTATAATTTGATTGCATTCACATATTTAGAAATGTACATATGTTTGTACAAACGTATACACTATCTATGGTTTACAAAGATATAGATTTTCTTAGAGGTCTGCTTAACTAATATATGTATTGCTTATTGTTAATGTATATATATATATATATATATATTTATATATATATATATATATATATATATATATATATATATGTGTGTGTGTGTTATTTTATGTGCACTCTGTATATAGGTTACATATAGTTAACATATAGGTATTTGATTAAATGCTTATCGGTCTCTGGTTTATTTTATTTTATCTATCACAATGTGTAAATTTGATCATAACAACTGTATTTCTAAGTGCTTCACTATTGAAATATGGGAGAAAAATATAAAATAAAAATAAATAAATATAAATAAATAAACAAACACATTAAAACATAAAATAAAAAAAACATACAATTACCAAAAATGAATACAAAACAATAATTTGGTTTTATGTTCACCAACACTAGAAAGTCTGAGTTTTCAAATATTTATCCATGCATATAAATATGGGACTTTGTATATTACAATTGTACATCTCTTTATTATCTTCCATATACATGTATGCCTTTTTATGTAGTTATTTATGTATATATTTATTACTTTACTCCCACTGTAGAAACAAAAAAACATCAGCTCTCTTCATTTCACTACTCTGTCTCATCCTGTGTCCTCTTTCAATATATCCTCTACTTCCACTCTCTGCCTCATCGCAAACCTCGTTTTACTACTGTAATCTCGTAATAACCCTTTCTAGACTCTTCCCGCCTCTATCCTATACCTCATTTTACTACTACGATCTCCCAAATAACCCTTCCTAGACTCTTCCCGCCTCTATCACTCCTTGACTCACCCAAACCTCATTTTACTACTACAATCTACCCTATACCCTTTCTGGACTGTTCCCGCATCAATCCCTCCTTGACTTATCCTAAACCTCATTTCACTACTGCGATCTCCCAAGTAACCCTTCCTAGACTCTTTCCTTCTCTATCCCTTCTTTATCCTATTCTATCCAACTAACAGACTTGCATGTCCTCTTCTAAAATTAACAACTTATATTTCCCGATACTAATCCACCACTAATCCACTTTGGGTTCCGGAGTAGCGGCTACTAACCGAAAAGTGCTTCAACGCCTCATCAGGGGTAGTTAGTGCTATATATTTACAATTGCACTAACAAATATCATGGCAGCCTTACTCTGAGGCTGTGAACACACATCACATGATGCAGGCCGAGCAGGCAGCGCTGACAGTCAGGACGAGGACTCAACACATTGACAGATTCCAACTCACGCATGTAGTCACGTAAGTAAGACCACTCTAGCTCAGCTGGTGTTTGGGTCCCAGGGCCGTCAATCTAGTAGCGTTACAAACCTGGCCGAACAGTGGACAGAGGCAGCACCACTGGGGAGGGGGGCGTACACTGGGCCCTTGGTGGGTTCCTGCTGGGGAGGGGCCATTCAATGGGCCCTTGGTGGGCTGCTGCTGGGAAGAAGGCATACACTGGGCCCTTGGTGGGCTCTTGCTGGGGAGGGGGCCGAACACTGGACCCTTGGTGGGCTCCTGCTGGGGAGGGGGCCGTACACTGGGCCCTTGGTGGGCTCATGCTGGGGAAGGACCATGCACTGGTCCCTTGGTAGGCTCATGCTGGGGAGGGGGCCGAACATTGGACCCTTGGTGGGCTCATGCTGGGAAGGGACCGTACACTGGGCCCTTGGTGGGCTCATGCTGGGGAGGGACCATGCACTGGGCTCTTGGTGGACTCATGCTAGGAAGGGGCCGTAGCCTGGGCTCTTGGTGGGCTCCTGCTGGGGAAGGGGCTGTACACTGGACCCTTGGTGGGCTCATGCTGGGAAGGGACCGTAGACTGGGCCCTTGGTGGGCTCATGCTGGGTAGGTGTCATGCACTGGGCCCTTGGTGAACTCATGCTGGGGTGGGGGGCCGTACACTGGGTCCTTGGTGGGCTCATGCTGGGGAGGGACCGCAGACTGGGCACTTGATAGGCTCATGCTGGGGAGGAACCGTACACTGGGCCCTTGGTGGGCTCATGGTGGGGAGGGGCCATGCACTGGGCCCTTGGTGGGCTCATGCTGGGGACGGGGTCATACACTGGGCCCTTGGTGAACTCATGCTGGGGAGGGGGGCCGTACACTGGGTCCTTGGTGGGCTCATGCTGGGGAGGGGCCATACACTGGGCCCTTGGTGAACTCATGCTGGGGAGTGGGGCCATTCACTGGGTCCTTGGTGGGCTCATGCTGGGGAGGGACCGCAGACTGGACCCTTGATGGGCTCATGCTGGGGAGGGACCGTACACTGGGCCCTTGGTGAACTGATGGTGGGGAGGAGGGCCATACACTGGGCCCTTGGCGGGCTCATGCTGGGGACGGGCCATACACTGTGCCCTTGTTGAACTCATGGTGGGGAGGGGGGCCGTACAATGGGTCCTTGGTGGGCTCATGCTGGGGACGGGGCCGTTCACTGGACCCTTGGTGGGCTCATGGTGGGGAGGGACCGTAGAGAGGGCCCTTGGTGGGCTCATGGTGGGGAGGGGGGCCGTACACTGAGCCCTTGGTGGGCTCCTGTGGGGAGGGTGCCATGCACTGGGCCCTTGGTGAACTCATGGTGGGGAGGGGGGCCGTACACTGGGCCCTTGGTGGGCTCATGCTGGGGACGGGGCCGTACACTGGACCCTTGGTGGGCTCATGGTGGGGAGGGGGGCCTTACACTGGGCCCTTGGTGCGCTCCTGTGGGGAGGGGGCCGTACACTGGGCCATTGGTGAACTCATGGTGGGGAGGGACCGTAGAGTGGGCCCTTGGTGGGCTCCTGTGGGGAGGGGGCCGTACCCTGGGCCATTGGTGAACTCATGGTGGGGAGGGGGGCGTACACTGGGCCCTTGGTGGGCTCATGGTGGGGAGGGGGGCCGTGCACTGGGCCCTTGGTGAACTCATGGTGGGGAGGGGCCATGCACTGGGCCCTTGGTGGGCTCATGCTGGGTAGGGGTCATGCACTGGGCCCTTGGTGAACTCATGCTGGGGTGGGGGGCCGTACACTGGGTCCTTGGTGGGCTCATGCTGGGGAGGGACCGCAGACTGGGCACTTGATAGGCTCATGCTGGGGAGGAACCGTATACTGGGCCCTTGGTGGGCTCATGGTGGGGAGGGGCCATGCACTGGGCCCTTGGTGGGCTCATGCTGGGGACGGGGTCATACACTGGGCCCTTGGTGAACTCATGCTGGGGAGGGGGGCCGTACACTGGGTCCTTGGTGGGCTCATGCTGGGGAGGGGCCATACACTGGGCCCTTGGTGAACTCATGCTGGGGAGTGGGGCCATTCACTGGGTCCTTGGTGGGCTCATGCTGGGGAGGGACCGCAGACTGGACCCTTGATGGGCTCATGCTGGGGAGGGACCGTACACTGGGCTCTTGGTGAACTGATGGTGGGGAGGAGGGCCATACACTGGGCCCTTGGCGGGCTCATGCTGGGGACGGGCCATACACTGTGCCCTTGTTGAACTCATGGTGGGGAGGGGGGCCGTACAATGGGTCCTTGGTGGGCTCATGCTGGGGACGGGGCCGTTCACTGGACCCTTGGTGGGCTCATGGTGGGGAGGGACCGTAGAGAGGGCCCTTGGTGGGCTCATGGTGGGGAGGGGGGCCGTACACTGAGCCCTTGGTGGGCTCCTGTGGGGAGGGTGCCATGCACTGGGCCCTTGGTGAACTCATGGTGGGGAGGGGGGCCGTACACTGGGCCCTTGGTGGGCTCATGCTGGGGACGGGGCCGTACACTGGACCCTTGGTGGGCTCATGGTGGGGAGGGGGGCCTTACACTGGGCCCTTGGTGCGCTCCTGTGGGGAGGGGGCCGTACACTGGGCCATTGGTGAACTCATGGTGGGGAGGGACCGTAGAGTGGGCCCTTGGTGGGCTCCTGTGGGGAGGGGGCCGTACCCTGGGCCATTGGTGAACTCATGGTGGGGAGGGGGGCGTACACTGGGCCCTTGGTGGGCTCATGGTGGGGAGGGGGGCCGTGCACTGGGCCCTTGGTGAACTCATGGTGGGGAGGGGCCATGCACTGGGCCCTTGGTGGGCTCATGCTGGGTAGGGGTCATGCACTGGGCCCTTGGTGAACTCATGCTGGGGTGGGGGGCCGTACACTGGGTCCTTGGTGGGCTCATGCTGGGGAGGGACCGCAGACTGGGCACTTGATAGGCTCATGCTGGGGAGGAACCGTATACTGGGCCCTTGGTGGGCTCATGGTGGGGAGGGGCCATGCACTGGGCCCTTGGTGGGCTCATGCTGGGGACGGGGTCATACACTGGGCCCTTGGTGAACTCATGCTGGGGAGGGGGGCCGTACACTGGGTCCTTGGTGGGCTCATGCTGGGGAGGGGCCATACACTGGGCCCTTGGTGAACTCATGCTGGGGAGTGGGGCCATTCACTGGGTCCTTGGTGGGCTCATGCTGGGGAGGGACCGCAGACTGGACCCTTGATGGGCTCATGCTGGGGAGGGACCGTACACTGGGCTCTTGGTGAACTGATGGTGGGGAGGAGGGCCATACACTGGGCCCTTGGCGGGCTCATGCTGGGGACGGGCCATACACTGTGCCCTTGTTGAACTCATGGTGGGGAGGGGGGCCGTACAATGGGTCCTTGGTGGGCTCATGCTGGGGACGGGCCGTTCACTGGACCCTTGGTGGGCTCATGGTGGAGAGGGACCGTAGAGAGGGCCCTTGGTGGGCTCATGGTGGGGAGGGGGGCCGTACACTGAGCCCTTGGTGGGCTCCTGTGGGGAGGGTGCCATGCACTGGGCCCTTGGTGAACTCATGGTGGGGAGGGGGGCCGTACACTGGGCCCTTGGTGGGCTCATGCTGGGGACGGGGCCGTACACTGGACCCTTGGTGGGCTCATGGTGGGGAGGGGGGCCTTACACTGGGCCCTTGGTGCGCTCCTGTGGGGAGGGGGCCGTACACTGGGCCATTGGTGAACTCATGGTGGGGAGGGACCGTAGAGTGGGCCCTTGGTGGGCTCCTGTGGGGAGGGGGCCGTACCCTGGGCCATTGGTGAACTCATGGTGGGGAGGGGGGCGTACACTGGGCCCTTGGTGGGCTCATGGTGGGGAGGGGGGCCGTGCACTGGGCCCTTGGTGAACTCATGGTGGGGAGGGGCCATGCACTGGGCCCTTGGTGGGCTCATGGTGGGGAGGGACCGTAGACTGGGCCCTTGGTGGGTTCATGGTGGCGAGGGCGGCCGTACACTGGTCCCTGTATAAGGTTTACTGCCCTGCTGCGCTAACCTCTTTCTTCTCATCAGGAGCAACCCTTGAGTGCTGAGGGGTCCCTCGAGGCAAATTTACAAGAAAGTGGCGCATCATAGATGACACACCACTTTTCTTGCACCCCATTGCGCCACTCTTCTTGCACTCCATTTACAATATGGCGCACTTTAGGCCAATAGCGTAAGAAATGTTGCAGCCATAATGTGGCACAAGGGGTTACAAAGTCGTGCAACGCATGCATTGCGCCACTTTGTAAATACAGAGCGGGAGAAAGGCCTCATTAACGCCCCATTAGCGTCAAATAAATGACGCTTGTGTGGTGCAAGGAGGCGCTAGGGACTTGTAAATATGCCCCCGAGTGTGCTGCCTCCTATATTTCTTGCTCCGATGGTTTGCCCCTAGAGGGGCACCGTGCCAGACGTTACCTTCCGGTGTGGTGTCTGATTCCTGTGGCCCCCGGTCACCCACCCTGTAAGGGTTACCTCCGGCAGTGAGGTACACTCCATCAGGGCCCCCCAGGGCCCCCTCCTCCCCCCCACCACTTCTGGTCCCCTCTCCGTGACTCAGGACAGGTGTCTCGCTGGGCTGTCCTGCAGAGACTCCTGATACCCCGAGTGGTCACTGAACCCCTCCGAGCCCAGTCTTCAGCCTCCAGGGCCTCACATGTGCCTGGCTCGGCCCCAGCCCTGCAGTCCTCGCATAGGAGGCTCTGATGGGTGAGTGGCCGCCTTGGCCCGTCCGCCCAGGAGCACACATTGACGTCCGCGCCAGCTTCGCCTGAGTTCCTCCCCTCACTGAAAGCGTCAAGTCATCCTCGACCCTCCCGTTTCCTTGTGTGGTTTCCTCTCCTCGGGGGCTCCTTCCCTGGCCTGAGATCCGGCCACTGCTGGGCGTGAGGGCTGGCCTCCTGCGTGTGCGCCTCTCGACCTCTGGGAGCTACAGAAGGGTCTGTGCCACCCTGGAGAGGGCACTTCTGTCTCTGGAGGAGCAGAGCTGACAGAAGGGTCTGTGCCACCCTGGAGAGGGCACTGCTGTCTCTGGAGGAGCAGAGCTGACAGAAGGGTCTGTGCCACCCTGGAGAGGGCGCTCCTGTCTCTGGAGGAGCAGAGCTGACAGAAGGGTGCGTGCCACCCCTGGGAGGGGACAGAGGTGACGAGAGGGTCTGTGCCACCCCTGGGAGGGGACTTCTGTCTCTGGAGGAGGAGAACGGACACATCGAGACAGTGCCACCTTGCAGAGGAGACTTCTGTATCGCGAGAAGGAGAGCTGACGAAAAGGTCTGAGCTATCTGGGCATCCTCTTATGAAGGAAGAGCTTCACAGGCATCTGTGCCACCCTTGAACAGGGCACTGTTCTCTGGAGGGGAGAGCTGCAGAAGCATCTGTGCCACCCTCGGACAGGGCACTCCTCTCTGGAGGGGAGAGCTGCAGAAGCATCTGTGCCACCCTTGGACAGGGCACGACTCTCCGAAGGGGAGAGCTGCAGAAAGGTCAGTGGCACCCCTGGACAGGGCACTCCTCCCTGGTGAGGGGCAGCGTGAAGACGTGTCTGTGCCACTCTGGACAGGATACTCCTGCCGACATGGGAGAGGTGCCCTAGGGCTTGTGCCACCTCTGGAATAGTGGAAGTCTGGGGTGGCAACTTGCAGAGTACTCTGGCACCTCCAGAGGGAGCCCACCTGGCAGCGGGGAGCCGAAGGTTGTGTGCTCCCCCAGAGTGACCCCCCTGGCAGTGGGGTGCAGTAAGTTCTGTGAACCCCTAGTGTGAGCCCTCGTAACAGCGGGGTGGAAAAGGTTCTGTGCACCCCAGACTGAGGCCACCTGGCAGCGGGGTGCAGAGGATTTTGTGTACCCCCCGAGAGAGCCGTCCTGGCAGCGGGGCGCAGAAGATTATGAGCACCCCAGATTGAGCTCTCCTGGCAACGGGGTGCAGAAGGTTCTGTGAGTTTTCTTCACAGCGGGGTGCAGAGGGTTCTCCTCGCACCTCTCAGAGGGCACAGAGGGGGTACAGCGGCCCTCCTTTCTCTCCAAGATGCCAGGCGTGGAAGGAGTCCTGCTTGGCACCTTCTGGTTCCTCTGCCTCGCCCAGGAGGGCACCGGCTTCACGAGAACCTACTTCATCGCTGCAGTGGAGCTGGACTGGGACTACCAGGACCCTGGACTCCTCGAGGCGCTACATGACAAGTCTGGGTAAGCAGTGGGCCTCTCTGTGGGATCTACAGGTAGGAACACCTCACACTCTTCACCTCAAGGAAAAAGGTGCGCATAGCGCCTCCACAGCAGACTACCTTTACACCTTCCGGTAGGACAATGGCTGCGCATAGCGCCTCCACAGCAGACCATCTTCCCACTCACAAGTAGGACAATGGCTGCGCATAGCGCCTCCTCAGCAGACCATCTTCCCACTCACAAGTAGGACAATGGCTGCGCATAGCGCCTCCGCCGCAGACTATCTCCCCACTCACAAGTAGGACAATGGCTGCGCATAGCGCCTCCGCCGCAGACTATCTCCCCACTCACAAGTAGGACAATGGCGGCGCATAGCGCCTCCGCCGCAGACTATCTCCCCACTCACAAGTAGGACAATGGCTGCGCATAGCGCCTCCACAGCAGACCATCTCCCCACTCACAAGTAGGACAATGGCTGCGCATAGCGCCTCCACAGCAGACCATCTTTCTACTTACAGGTAGGATAATGGCTGCGTATTGCGTCTCCATAGCAGACTGGCTTTACAGTTTCAGAGAGGACAAAGGCTGCGCTTAGCACCTCTATAGCAGAATAACTTTACAATTTTATTTGAGAAAAAAGCTCTACATAACCCTTCCACAGCAGAATAACTTTTTGCTTTTAGGTAGAAACTCATCAAATAAATTTTCCATTAAATAATATAATTATTTAAATATATGATTTAAATTACTAATTATTATTAATTTGCAAACAACAATTAAAAAACTACTCACCCTCACTACATTTTTATTTCCTATTTAATGCATTTGATTTAAAGCTATGAATTTAATTTAAAATGTTTTGATTTTTCTCAAAATGAAAAAGTTGAATAATATTTTATCATTAAAATATATTTATATATTTTATCAGTAAAAAATAATGATAACATCAAAGATTTATAATATATGTAGATATAGTTAGATGTTTAACACTTTAAATGGCAAACTAACTTAATTAATGTAACATGAGCTCTAATGGGGTGTTATTTTTATTCCCTGCTCCAATAATTTCTATGGGAGTCTGTTGCAGGACCACTGTTTGGCCACATGTGGTGCTTGACCTACTCCAAGGCTGGGGTGGACTTTATTGAAGCTTGGTTTGAGATTTTTAGGGCAGTTGTAACTTTAGAAGTGACTGTTGTAACAAACCTGGTTTGTGAGCTGCAGCTGCCTTATTTCTTTTGTGGTTCTGTATTAGCATGTCCCTCCAAACCCCTCTTTACATTTCCCGAAATCCCTCCTGTTTAACAGTAAATGTTCCCCATTTTTCACCACTGCCCTGGCCCGTGCCACATTTACTTCTAATCACCAGACCTACGTGTACAGAGGGTTTCTGCCGCAGCAGCAGAGGCTTCTGTGGACAACACGAGAGTGGTGGAAGTCTGTAGACAACATGAGAGTGGTGGAAGTCTTCCGTAGACAACATGAGAGTGAGCGAAGTCTTCCATAGACAACATGACAGTGGGCAAAGTCTTCTGTAGACAACATGAGAGTGGGGAAGTCTCCCGTAGACAACATGAGAGTGGGGAAGTCTTCTGTAGACAATATGAGAGTGGGGAAGTCTTCTGTAGACAACACAAGAGTGGTGGAAGTCTTCCGTAGACAACATGAGAGTGGGGAAGTCTTCCGTAGACAACATGAGAGTGGGGAAGTCTTCCGTAGACAACATGAGAGTGGGGAAGTCTTCCGTAGACAACATGAGAGTGGGGAAGTCTTCCGTAGACAACATGAGAGTGGGGGAAGTCTTCCGTAGACAACACGAGAGTGTGGGAAGTCTTCCGTAGACAACACAAGAGTGGGCGAAGTCTTCCGTAGACAACATGAGAGTGGGGAAGTCTTCCGTAGACAGCATGAGAGTGGGGAAGTTGTCTGCCAAAGCCCCAGGGGACACCCAGAGAGAGAGATCACATACTATGCTGTATGTACATCAGCAGATTCCTTCACTTAGACGCAGAATACACACACAGGTGGTCCACAACAAAGGGCGCAGTGCCCCTGAGCTGTGACAGAGAGGATTACTGCTGTATGGCATGTAGTATTTGCAAAGGGTAATACAGTACACTTTAGGTACTGCAGAAGGAACGCTCTTTGGCACTTTTGGAAATTCACAGGAGTCCTGTAAACTGGATACCTGGATATCTCTCCTGTCTGTCAGGCCTACAGTATGTAGCCAATTTTGTTGAGTTTAGTTCGTTTGTCCCATTCAGTAATACATTTTCTGTGCAAGGCAGTGGACAGACCCAGCTCATACAGACCTGTGCATGGTTGGGCTACCTCAGCAGAACATTAGTTATTGGAATATTTTGTGAGTCCCTTCAGGACTGCCTGTGAAGCATATGTTTTCATAGTTAATTGTGATGGCCACTTCTATTCAGGAGCGGCTTCTCCGCAATGCGGATTAGCGCTGCCCCACTGGCTAAAAGCCTGGAGCTGAAAAATAAAACACTCTTTTATTACTGTTATATTTTTCAGTTGCTGGCTCAGCCAGCGTGTGCAGGAAGGGGTGGGGTTGGGCCATGGGAGGGGGAGTGGAGTGCATTAATTGTGCATGTCAGTTCAGCCGGCTGTCTTGGGCCCGCCAAACTAACATGTGCACTTAGGTTTCTCCAACCCGGCTGTGTTGCACAGCTGGGTTGGAGAAACAGCACAGAAATCCAATGCACTGTGTTTGACTGGCAAAACAAGCCTCTTAAACTAATCCTGGCGCTGCTCTCATGTTAGGTATAGCATGAGAGCAGCACCAGGATTGCATGGGTAGCCTGTGCTGGTGTCCCAGGGACAGCTGGGACACCAGGAGAGCAGAGGAGCAAGGTGCAGGCAGTGTCGTCGTCTAAAATGTACGTTTTTAAACATTATTTGTGTTTCCCCCATAGTCCCTCCCCCCTTGACGTACAGCAGTGTCACTGGTTCTACTAGACCCTTCTAGGAGGAGGCTCCCCTCCACCCCCCACCAGAAGCAATCTCCCTTTCCTAGCCTTGCATGAGTAATTCCTAGGTGTGGGGCATGGCCCTTTTCCTGACTGCATTAAGGCCAAAGGTAAATAATTACCTGTCTGACTGACTATGGGTGACTCAGTTTGTGCTCTAAACATCTCAAGTACATACAAATGCATATGATTTACAGAACTGCAAGGGATCAATCACCAGAATTTGTAGAGCATGGCTACTCACCCTTAAACCTATCCAGGTGCTGGTCTCTTGCTGCTACGGTGGGCTTAGTCAAACAGCCAGGTCTTGAGTCTCTTTCAGAACTTCAGGAGGGAGGAGGAGTTTCAGAGGTGCAGGGGAAGGTCATTCCAAGACTTTACAGTGAGGTATGGGCAGTGGCATAACAAAGGCCTCCGCAGTCTCCGTGATACGGGGGTCGAGCTCCAGGGGTCCCCCTCAGCACAGTACACTGTGCACGGGTGGCAGGTCCCTGACTGGGTGTGGGGGCCCCTTACAGGTATTTTGCAGGGGGGCCTCCTTAAGTTTCATTATGCCACTGGGTAGGGGAAGGCGCGTGTGCACCTACATGTTAAAAGATTCAATCTGGTTACTATATATCAGTGAGATTTGACCTGTTACTTGTCACAGAAACTTGGTCTGCCAGTGATTCAAACCCTGGTTAGTCCACTAGTGATTTAAACTCTGGTTGATCCACTAGTGATTCAAACCCTGGTTAGTCCACTAGTGATTTAAACTCTGGTTGATCCACTAGTGATTCAAACCCTGGTTAGTCCACTAGTGATTTAAACTCTGGGTGGCCCACTAGTGATTAAAACCCTGGTTGATCCACTAATGATTCAAACCCTGGTTGATCTACTAATGATTCAAATCAGAGTTGGTCACTAGTGATTCAAACCCCAGTTGGTCCACTAGTGATTTAAACCCCGGATGGTGCACTAGTGATTCAAACCCTGGTTGGTCTACTAGTAATTCAAACCCTGGTTGGCCCACTAGTGATTTAAATCCTAGTTGCTCCACAAGTGATTCAAGCCCTGGTTGTTCCACTAGTGATGCTAACCCCGGTTGGTCGAGTGGTAATTTAAGCCTTGCTTGATCCACTGGTGATTCAAACTCTGGTAGGTCACTAGTTCTTCAAACCTTGGTTGGTTACTAGTGATTCAAACCCTGGTTGGTCCTCTAGTGATGTGAACCCTGGTTGGCCCACTAGTGATTTAAACCCTAGTTGGTCCGCTAAAGATTCAAACCCTGGATGGTCGATTAGTGAATTAAACCGTTGTTGGCCCACTAATGTTTTAAACCCTGATTGGTCATTAGTGTTTCAAGCCCTGGTTGGTCCACTAGTGATTCAAACCCCGGTTGGACCAGTGGTGATGTAAGCCCTGCCTAATTCACTGGTGGCTCAAACCCTGGTTGGTCACAAGTGATTCAAGCCCAGGTTGGCCCACTAATGATTTAAACCCCGGATGGTCCACTAGTGATTAAAACCCTGATAGGTCCACTAGTGATTCAAACCCTGGTTGGTCCACTAGTGCTTCAAACCCTGGTTGGTCTAATAGTGATTCAAATCCTGGTTGGCCCACTAGTGATTCAAACCCTGGTTGGTACACTAGTGATTCAAATCCTGGTTGGCCCACTAGTGATTCATATCGAAGTTGGTCCACTAGAGATTCAAACCCTGGATGGTCAATTAGTGAATTAAACTGTTGTTGGACCACTAGAGTTTTAAACCCTGGTTGGTAACTAGTGATACAAACCCTTGTTGGCCCACTAGTGATTCAAGTCCTGGTGTGTCCACTAGTGATTAAAACCCTGGTTGGACCAGTGGTGATTTAATCTCTGCCTGATCCACTGGTGATTCAAAACCTGGTTGGTTACAAGTGATTCAAGCCCCGGTTGGTCCACTAATGATTGAAACCCCAGGTGGTCCACTAGTGATTCAAACCCTGGTTGGCCCACTAGTGATTCAAACTCTGGTTGGTCTTATTGCAATTCAAATCCTGGTTGGCCCACTAGTGATTCAAACCCTGTTTGGTCCACTAGTGATTCAGATCCTGGTTGGCCCACTAGTGATTCAAATTGAAGTTGGTCCACCAGAGATTCAAACCCTGGATGGTCAATTAGTGAATTAAACTGTTGTTGGACCACTAGTGTTTTAAACCCTGGTTGGTCACTAGTGATTCAAACCCTTGTTGTCCCACTAGTGATTCAAGCCCTGGTTTGTCCACTAGTGATTCAAACCCTGGTTGGACCAGTGGTGATTTAATCCCTGCCTGATCCACTGGTGATTCAAAACCTGGTTGGTCACAAGTGATTCAAGCCCCGGTTGGTCCACTAATGATTGAAACCCCAGGTGGTCCACTAGTGATTCAAACCCTGGTTGGCCCACTAGTGATACAAACTCTGGTTGGTCTAATAGCGATTCAAATCCTGGTTGGCCCACTAGTGATTCAAACCCTGGTTGGTCCACTAGTGATTCAAATCCTGGTTGGCCCACTAGTGATTCAAATCGAAGTTGGTCCACTAGAGATTCAAACCCTGGATGGCCAATTAGTGAATTAAACTGTTGTTGTCCCACTAGTGTTTTAAACCCTGGTTGGTCAATAGTGATTCAAACCCTTGTTGGTTACTAGTGATTGAATCCCTTGTTTATCCACTTGTGATTCAAACCCCAGTAGGTGCAGTGGTGATTTAAACCCTGATTGGTCCACTAGTGATACAAACCCTGGTTGGTCGACTAGTGATTTAAACCCCGGATGGTCACTAGTGATGCAAACCCTAGATGGTCCACTGGTGAGTTAAATCCTTGTTGGCCCACAAGTGTTTTAAACCCTGGTTGGTCCACTAGAGATTCAAATCCTTGTTGGCCCAATAGTGATTCAAGCCCTGGTTGGTCCACTAGTGATTCAAATCCCGGGAGGTCCACTAGTGATTCAAGCCCTGGTTGGTCGACTAGTGATTTAAATGCTGGTTGGTCCACTAGTGATCCAAACCTCAGATAGTCAACTAGTGATTCAATTCCCGTTTGGTCCACTAGTGATGCAACCCCTGGTTGGCCCACTAGTGAATTAAACCGTTGATGTTCACTAGTGATTCAAACCATGGTTATTCCACTATTGATTTAAACCCTGGTTAGTCACTAGTGATCAAATTCCTGGACAATACACTAGTGATTCAAACCCTGGTTGGTCACTAGTGAGCCAAACACTTGATGGTCCACTAGTGATTCAAACCCCGGTTGCTCCACTTGTTATTTAAGCCCTAGTTGGGACACTAGTAATTTAATTCCTGTTGATCACAAGTGATCCACGTCCTGGTTGGTCACTAGTGATTCAAACCCCATTCGGTCCACTAGTGATTCAAACACCAGTTGGTCCACTAGTGATTCAAACCCTGGATGTTCCACTAGTGATTTAAACCCTGGTTGGTTCACAAGTGATTTAAAACCTGGTTTGTCCACATGTCATGTGATTCAAACCCTGGTTGATCCACTACTGATTCAAACCCTGGTTGGTCCACTAGTGATGTGAGTCAAATCCTGGCTGGTCCATTAGTGATTCAAACCCTGGTTGTTCCACTAGAGATTCAAACCCTGGTTGATCCAATAGTGATTTAAACCCTTGTTGGTCCACTAGTGATTCAAATCTTGGTTTGTCCTCCAGGGATTTAAACCATTGTTGGTCACTAGTTATTTAAAGCCTTGTTGGTCCACAAGTGATTCAAACCCTGTCTGCTCGCTCTAGTGTTTCAAACCCCATTTGGTCCACTAGTGATTCAAACACCAGTTGATCCACTAGTTATTCAAACCCTGGACGGTCCACTATTGATTTAAGCCCTGGTTGGTTCACAAGTGATTCAAAACCTGGTTGGTCCACTTGTCATGTGATTCAAACCCTGGTTGGTCCACTAATGATTCAAATCCTGGTTGGTCCACTAGTGATGTAGTTCAAATCCTGGTTGGTCCATTAGTGATTCAAACACTGGTTGTTCCAATAGAGATTAAAACATTAGTTGATCCACTAGTAATTTAAACCCTTGTTGATCCACGAGTGATTCAAACGCTGGTTGGTCCACCAATGATTTAAACCATGGTTGGGCCACTAGTGATTTAAACCATTGGTGGTCCACTTGGTAATTAAACCCTTGTTGGTCACTATTGATTTAAACCCTTGTTGGTCCACTAGTGATTCAAACCTTGGTTGGTCCACCGGTGATTCAAACCTTGGTTGTCCACTAGTGATATAAACCACGGTTGGTCCAGTAGTGATTCAAACCCTTGGAGAAGATGTGGTCTAGCTATCATTTTTAGATTCTCTTTCACTTTTATAATGTTATAATTGAAGAATTCCTCCAGACCGAACTTCTAGATTTTTCACTCGCTCTGTGCCATTTCTTGTTTATTCTGTGTCATCCTCAAGGCCACAAGGCGTGTGGACCTAGTTGATTTTATTGCGTTAATGATATCTCAGACAGATTTTTAGGATAGGGGATTTTATTATCTGGGTTGAAGATTTAAAATAATCCTGCCACCTTAGACCTTGTAAAGTCTTTGGCAGCCTTGGCCTCCAGTGATTAGCCGCAGGTCCCACTCAAGAACATGAATACACACTAGGCCTGATCTTCGCTCCAGAAGATTTGAACTCAGTGATAGAAATTCTACCTCAGGCTTGGAGGATCCACTCGCTTATTGTTTTTAGTATCTAGACCATAAACAATGAATTCCTTTTCCAATAGTCTTAAAAAACATAATTCAGCTAGTCTGCTGCAACTCTGGTCTAAACTATCTCAAGATGTTCTGAGGGATCTTCTCGCGTCCCCTCCTCTTGCACAACCAGGTTCTTTGGTGGCAGAATAGTCTGACAATTATCAAACCTGGATAACTAGTAGAGTGTCTCACCACATAAAAATGAATCCCTTGCATTAACCCCTCAGCCCCTTGGTTTATGACTCTACAAAGGATGCTAAGAACATATGCAAAAACATAGAAAATCATAAATTACTTCATGCAGTTAAAACTTGAACTAAAGGTGGGTTTGTGAAAAGTACAAAAAATAATTAGAACTACTAAAGCAGAGTTCTTTGCAAAACAAAATTCATAAGCAACCAATGTGACAAAGGCATTTTTTTCTTTTGCCACTCCCTATCTCATCCTTCTTGCACCTGCAATTGGTAACTCACACTCAGTTCCTATGCAAGAGTCTAGTGGACTTCTTAAAAGCCAATAATATCTCAGCGAGTCTTACTCAATCAACACATTAATATTTCTTGCTTAATTCTTCAACTACCTCTTTAGATCTAGCCACCTTCTTGGAAACAAATGATCGCTCTCTGTCCCTGAATGACTTGGTGTAGAAGCTGCCCTGGTTTGTAGTGGGTACCTAAGGTACTTACACCTTATACCAGGTCGAGGTATCCTTTATTAGTGAAATGTGGACAGTGTCTAGAAGCCAGGCCGTCTAGGGGTGGACATTCAATGCTCATGCAATACCACTGTAGTCACACAGTACTCACACACATGAAAGACAATACTCAGTGTTACCTAAAGTAAAGGTACTTTATTTAAGTGACACAATGCCAAAAATACTTTGTAGGCTATACTCCCTTAGGAGTTAAGTAAATAATACAATATGTACACTAATATGTACACTAGTAACCAGAAACAGGTAACTACACAGTAGGAAAACAGTGCAAATAGTGAAAAATCACAATAGGTTGCAATGGGCCTAGGGGGAACACAAACCATGTACTAAAATAGTGGAATGCAAAAGTTGGTTTCCCTCCTAGGCACGTGTACTCTGTAGAGGGGCGCTGGGAGTGTAAGAAAACACCAAAGATAAGTAAACTACCCCACCCCAGAGACTAGGAAAACAGGAGTAAAAGACAGCAAGTTTCCTAAAACACACTAGAAGTCGTGATAGAAGATAATGCAAGAACCAGAAGAGACTGCAAGACACCAATGATGGATTCCTGGACCTGAAGACCTGTGGAAGAAGATGACCAAGTCCAAGAAGCACTGAGGAGTCCAGGGAGAACAGGAGCCCCTGCTGACCCGGATGAAGGTGCAAAAGTGGAACCATCGGTGAGAAGACAAAGTCAGTATTGTACCAAAGAAGACAGATGCAGGTTCCTGGCTGGTGCAGAAGATGCCCCGCGCCGGATGGATGAATGCAGTCTGGTTTGCATCACTGGATTCTGCCAACAAGCCTTGGCACACGCAAAGCTCGCGGTTAGCAGAAAATGGAGCTGTCCAGGACCAGGAGGGGCCTGGTGGCCTCTACCCAGGAGGGGGAGACAGAGGGGGCTCTCAGCAACTCAAAGAGCCCTCAGAAAATGAGGCAGCACACAAAGGAGTCCTACAGCACAGGGACAAAGGAGATGCAAATGGAGGCCCACGCAGCAGGACACAAAGGATTCCCATGCCCCTGGAGAACCACTCAGGAAGATGTGCTGGAGTCTTGCAATCCGAATCTGATGAAACACCCACAGGAGAGACCCTAAATAGCCCTGAGAGGAGGCTTGGTCACCTAACCAGGCAAGGACCTATCAGGAGAGGTCTCTGATGTCACCTGCTGGCCACTCAGATGCTCCCAGAGTGCCCCACCACCTTGGAATCCAAGATGGCAAAACCCAGGGACCCTCTAGAGAAGCACTGAGCACCACCTCTGGAGTGGTGATGGACAGGCGAGTGGTCACTCCCCTTTCCTTTGTACAGTTTTGTGCCAGAGCAGGGACTGGGGGTCCCTGAACCGGTGTAGACTGGATTATGCAAGGAGGGCACCATCTGTGCCCTTCAAAGCAGTTCCAGAGGCTCTGGGAGGATAGCCCTCCCGTGCATGTAACACCTATTTCCAAAGGGAGAGGGTTTAGCACCCCGTCCCAAAGGAAATGCTTTGTTCTGTGTAGGAAGTTGGCTCTGTATGTGCTATTTCAAAGTAAGAAATAGCATGCACAGAGTCCAAGGGTTCCCCTTAGAGGTAAAATAGTGGTAAAAAGTGATAATACTAATGCTCTATTTTGTGGTAGTGTGGTCGAGCAGTAGGCTTATCTAAGGAGTAGTGTTAAGCATTTGTTGTACATACACATAGACAATAAATGAGGTACACACACTCAGAGACAAATCCAGCCAATAGGTTTTTATATAGAAAAATATCTTTTCTTAGTTTATTTTAAGAACCACAGGTTCAAATTCTACATGTAATAGCTCATTCGAAAGGTATTGCAGGTAAGTACTTTAGGAACTTCAAATCATCAAAATTGCATGTATACTTTTCAAGTTATTCACAAATAGCTGTTTTAAAAGTGGACACTTAGTGCAATTTTCACAGTTCCTAGGGGAGGTAAGTATTTGTTAGTTTTACCAGGTAAGTAAGACACTTACAGGGTTCAGTTCTTGGTCCAAGGTAGCCCACCGTTGGGGGTTCAGAGCAACCCCAAAGTCACCACACCAGCAGCTCAGGGCCGGTCAGGTGCAGAGTTCAAAGTGGTGCCCAAAACACATAGGCTAGAATGGAGAGAAGGGGGTGCCCCGGTTCCGGTCTGCTTGCAGGTAAGTACCCGCGTCTTCGGAGGGCAGACCAGGGGGGTTTTGTAGGGCACCGGGGGGGACACAAGTCCACACAGAAATTTCACCCTCAGCGGCGCGGGGGCGGCCGGGTGCAGTGTAGAAACAAGCGTCGGGTTCGCAATGTTAGTCTATGAGAGATCTCGGGATCTCTTCCGCGCTGCAGGCAGGCAAGGGGGGGATTCCTCGGGGAAACCTCCACTTGGGCAAGGGAGAGGGACTCCTGGGGGTCACTTCTCCAGTGAAAGTCCGGTCCTTCAGGTCCTGGGGGCTGCGGGTGCAGGGTCTCTCCCAGGTGTCGGGACTTAGGTTTCAGAGAGTCGCGGTCAGGGGAAGCCTCGGGATTCCCTCTGCAGGCGGCGCTGTGGGGGCTCAGGGGGGACAGGTTTTGGTACTCACAGTATCAGAGTAGTCCTGGGGTCCCTCCTGAGGCGTCGGATCTCCACCAGCCGAGTCGGGGTCGCCGGGTGCAGTGTTGCAAGTCTCACGCTTCTTGCGGGGAGCTTGCAGGGTTCTTTAAAGCTGCTGGAAACAAAGTTGCAGCTTTTCTTGGAGCAGGTCCGCTGTCCTCGGGAGTTTCTTGTCTTTTCGAAGCAGGGGCAGTCCTCAGAGGATGTCGAGGTCGCTGGTCCCTTTGGAAGGCGTCGCTGGAGCAGGATCTTTGGAAGGCAGGAGACAGGCCGGTGAGTTTCTGGAGCCAAGGCAGTTGTCGTCTTCTGGTCTTCCGCTGCAGGGGTTTTCAGCTGGGCAGTCCTTCTTCTTGTAGTTGCAGGAATCTAATTTTCTAGGGTTCAGGGTAGCCCTTAAATACTAAATTTAAGGGCGTGTTTAGGTCTGGGGGGTTAGTAGCCAATGGCTACTAGCCCTGAGGGTGGGTACACCCTCTTTGTGCCTCCTCCCAAGGGGAGGGGGTCACAATCCTAACCCTATTGGGGGAATCCTCCATCTGCAAGATGGAGGATTTCTAAAAGTTAGAGTCACCTCAGCTCAGGACACCTTAGGGGCTGTCCTGACTGGCCAGTGACTCCTCCTTGTTATTCTCATTATTTTCTCCGGCCTTGCCGCCAAAAGTGGGGCCTGGCCGGAGGGGGCGGGCAACTCCACTAGCTGGAGTGTCCTGCTGGGTTGGCACAAAGGAGGTGAGCCTTTGAGGCTCACCGCCAGGTGTGACAATTCCTGCCTGGGGGAGGTGTTAGCATCTCCACCCAGTGCAGGCTTTGTTACTGGCCTCAGAGTGACAAAGGCACTCTCCCCATGGGGCCAGCAACATGTCTCGGTTTGTGGCAGGCTGCTAAAACTAGTCAGCCTACACAGATAGTCGGTTAAGTTTCAGGGGGCACCTCTAAGGTGCCCTCTGGGGTGTATTTTACAATAAAATGTACACTGGCATCAGTGTGCATTTATTGTGCTGAGAAGTTTGATACCAAACTTCCCAGTTTTCAGTGTAGCCATTATGGTGCTGTGGAGTTCGTGTTTGACAGACTCCCAGACCATATACTCTTATGGCTACCCTGCACTTACAATGTCTAAGGTTTTGTTTAGACACTGTAGGGGCACAGTGCTCATGCACTGGTACCCTCACCTATGGTATAGTGCACCCTGCCTTAGGGCTGTAAGGCCTGCTAGAGGGGTGTCTTACCTATACTGCATAGGCAGTGAGAGGCTGGCATGGCACCCTGAGGGGAGTGCCATGTCGACTTACTCGTTTTGTCCTCACTAGCACACACAAGCTGGTAAGCAGTGTGTCTGTGCTGAGTGAGAGGTCTCCAGGGTGGCATAAGACATGCTGCAGCCCTTAGAGACCTTCCTTGGCATCAGGGCCCTTGGTACTAGAGGTACCAGTTACAAGGGACTTATCTGGATGCCAGGGTCTGCCAATTGTGGATACAAAAGTACAGGTTAGGGAAAGAACACTGGTGCTGGGGCCTGGTTAGCAGGCCTCAGCACACTTTCAATTGTAAACATAGCATCAGCAAAGGCAAAAAGTCAGGGGGCAACCATGCCAAGGAGGCATTTCCTTACACAACCCCCCCCCAAACGAAAGAGGATGAGACTAACCTTTCCCAAGAGAGTCTTCATTTTCTAAGTGGAAGAACCTGGAAAGGCCATCTGCATTGGCATGGGCAGTCCCAGGTCTGTGTTCCACTATAAAGTCCATTCCCTGTAGGGAGATGGACCACCTCAACAGTTTAGGATTTTCACCTTTCATTTGCATCAGCCATTTGAGAGGTCTGTGGTCGGTCTGAACTAGGAAGTGAGTCCCAAAGAGGTATGGTCTCAGCTTCTTCAGGGACCAAACCACAGCAAAGGCCTCCCTCTCAATGGCACTCCAACGCTGCTCCCTGGGGAGTAACCTCCTGCTAATGAAAGCAACAGGCTGGTCAAGGCCATCATCATTTGTTTGGGACAAAACTGCCCCTATCCCATGTTCAGAGGCATCAGTCTGCACAATGAACTGCTTAGAATAATCTGGAGCTTTGAGAACTGGTGCTGAGCACATTGCCTGTTTCAGGGTGTCAAAGGCCTGTTGGCAGTCCACAGTCCAGTTTACTTTCTTGGGCATTTTCTTGGAGGTGAGTTCAGTGAGGGCTGTCACAATGGATCCATATCCCTTCACAAACCTCCTGTAATACCCAGTCAAGCCAAGGAATGCCCTGACTTGAGTCTGGGTTTTTGGAGCTACCCAGTCCAGAATAGTCTGGATCTTGGGTTGGAGTGGCTGAACTTGGCCTCCACCTACAAGGTGTCCCAAGTAAACCACAGTTCCCTGCCCTATCTGGCATTTGGATGCCTTGATAGAGAGGCCTGCAGATTGCAGAGCCTTCAAAACCTTCCTCAGGTGGACCAGGTGATCCTGCCAGGTGGAGCTAAAGACAGCAATATCATCAAGATAAGCTGTGCTAAAGGACTCCAAGCCAGCAAGGACTTGATTCACCAACCTTTGGAAGGTGGCAGGGGCATTCTTTAAACCAAAGGGCATAACAGTAAACTGATAATGCCCATCAGGTGTGGAGAATGCTGTCTTTTCTTTTGCTCCAGGTGCCATTTTTATTTGCCAGTACCCTGCTGTCAAGTCAAAGGTACTTAGAAATTTGGCAGCACCTAATTTATCAATGAGCTCATCAGCTCTTGGAATTGGATGGGCATCTGTCTTGGTGACAGAATTGAGCCCTCTGTAGTCCACACAAAACCTCATCTCTTTCTTTCCATCTTTGGTGTGAGGTTTGGGGACTAAGACCACTGGGCTAGCCCAGGGGCTGTCAGAGCGCTCAATTACTCCCAATTCCAGCATCTTGTGGACTTCCACCTTGATGCTTTCCTTAACATGGTCAGACTGTCTGAAGATTTTGTTTTTGACAGGCATGCTGTCTCCTGTGTCCACATCATGGGTACACAGGGGTGTCTGACCAGGGGTTAGGGAGAAAAGCTCAGGGAACTGTTGTAGGACTCTCCTACAATCAGCCTGCTGTTGGCCAGAGAGGGTGTCTGAGTAGATCACTCCATCTACTGTGCCATCTCTTGGGTCTGATGACAGAAGATCAGGGAGAGGTTCGCTCTCTGCCTCCTGATCCTCATCTGTTACCATCAACAGATTCACATCAGCCCTGTCATGGAAGAGCTTAAGGCGGTTCACATGGATTACCCTCTTGGGGCTCCTGCTCGTGCCCAGGTCCACCAGGTAGGTGACCTGACTCTTCCTTTCTAGCACTGGGTAAGGGCCACTCCATTTGTCCTGGAGTGCCCTGGGAGCCACAGGCTCCAGAACCCAGACTTTCTGCCCTGGTTGGAACTCAACCAGTGCAGCCTTTTGGTCATACCAAAACTTCTGGAGCTGTTGGCTGGCCTCAAGGTTTTTGGTTGCCTTTTCCATGTACTCTGCCATTCTAGAGCGAAGGCCAAGTACATAGTCCACTATGTCCTGTTTAGGCTCATGGAGAGGTCTCTCCCAGCCTTTTTTAACAAGGGCAAGTGGTCCCCTTACAGGATGACCAAACAGAAGTTCAAAGGGTGAGAACCCTACTCCCTTCTGTGGTACCTCCCTGTAAGCGAAAAGCAGACATGGCAGGAGGACATCCCATCTCCTTTTGAGTTTTTCTGGGAGCCCCATGATCATGCCCTTTAATGTCTTGTTGAATCTCTCAACTAAGCCATTAGTTTGTGGATGGTAAGGTGTAGTGAATTTATAAGTCACTCCACACTCATTCCACATGTGCTTTAGGTATGCTGACATGAAGTTGGTACCTCTGTCAGACACCACCTCCTTAGGGAAACCCACTCTGGTAAAGATACCAATGAGGGCCTTGGCTACTGCAGGGGCAGTAGTCGACCTAAGGGGAATAGCTTCAGGATACCTGGTAGCATGATCCACTACTACCAGGATATACATATTTCCTGAGGCTGTGGGAGGTTCCAGTGGACCAACTATGTCCACACCCACTCTTTCAAAGGGCACCCCCACCACTGGAAGTGGAATGAGGGGGGCCTTTGGATGTCCACCTGTCTTACCACTGGCTTGACAGGTGGGGCAGGAGAGGCAAAACTCCTTAACCATGTTGGACATATTGGGCCAGTAGAAGTGGTTGACTAACCTCTCCCACGTCTTGGTTTGTCCCAAATGTCCAGCAAGGGGAATGTCATGGGCCAATGTTAGGATGAACTCTCTGAACAGCTGAGGCACTACCACTCTCCTAGTGGCACCAGGTTTGGGGTCTCTGGCCTCAGTGTACAGGAGCCCATCTTCCCAATAGACCCTATGTGTTCCATTTTTCTTGCCTTTGGACTCTTCAGCAGCTTGCTGCCTAAGGCCTTCAAGAGAGGGACAGGTTTCTTGTCCCTTACACAGCTCTTCCCTTGAGGGTCCCCCTGGGCCTAAGAGCTCAACCTGATAAGGTTCAAGCTCAAAAGGCTCAGTTCCCTCAGAGGGCAGAACTTCTTCCTGAGAAGAGAGGTTCCCTTTCTTTTGCTGTGTTGCAGTTGGTTTCCCAACTGACTTTCCTGTTCTCTTGGTAGGCTGGGCCATTTTTCCAGACTCCAGCTCTACTTTTTCACCCTGTGCCTTGCATTGTGCTCTTGTTTTCACACACACCAGTTCAGGGATACCCAGCATTGCTGCATGGGTTTTTAGCTCTACCTCAGCCCATGCTGAGGACTCCAGGTCATTTCCAAGCAGACAGTCCACTGGGATATTTGAGGAGACCACCACCTGTTTCAGGCCATTGACCCCTCCCCATTCTAAAGTAACCATTGCCATGGGATGTACTTTTCTCTGATTGTCAGCGTTGGTGACTGTGTAAGTTTTTCCAGTCAGGTATTGGCCAGGGGAAACCAGTTTCTCTGTCACCATGGTGACACTGGCACCTGTATCCCTCAGGCCCTCTATTCTAGTCCCATTAATTAAGAGTTGCTGTCTGTATTTTTGCATGTTAGGCGGCCAGACAGCTAGTGTGGCTAAATCCACCCCACCCTCAGAAACTAGAGTAGCTTCAGTGTGGACCCTGATTTGCTCTGGGCACACTGTTGATCCCACTTGGAGACTAGCCATACCAGTGTTACCTGGATGGGAGTTTGGAGTGGAACCTTTCTTGGGACAGGCATTGTCTCCAGTTTGGTGTCCATGCTGTTTACAGCTATGACACCAGGCCTTTTTGGGATCAAAGTTTTTACCCTTGTACCCATTGTTTTGTGAAGAGGCTCTGGGCCCACCCTCCTGTGCAGGTTTTTGGGGGCCTGTAGAAGACTCTTTACTATTTTTAGTTTTGGTTGTCTCATCACCCTTCTGCTGGGGAGTCTTTGTGACCCCTTTCTTTTGGTCACCCCCTGTTGAAGTCTTGGACACCCTTGTCTTGACCCAATGGTCCGCCTTCTTTCCCAATTCTTGGGGAGAAATTGGTCCTAGGTCTACCAGATGCTGATGCAGTTTATCATTGAAACAATTACTTAACAGGTGTTCTTTCACAAATAAATTGTACAGCCCATCATAATTACTTACACCACTGCCTTGAATCCAACCATCTAGTGTTTTCACTGAGTAGTCAACAAAGTCAACCCAGGTCTGGCTCGAGGATTTTTGAGCCCCCCTGAACCTAATCCTGTACTCCTCAGTGGAGAATCCAAAGCCCTCAATCAGGGTACCCTTCATGAGGTCATAAGATTCTGCATCTTGTCCAGAGAGTGTGAGGAGTCTATCCCTACACTTTCCTGTGAACATTTCCCAAAGGAGAGCACCCCAGTGAGATCTGTTCACTTTTCTGGTTACACAAGCCCTCTCAAAAGCTGTGAACCATTTGGTGATGTCATCACCATCTTCATATTTAGTTACAATCCCTTTGGGGATTTTCAACATGTCAGGAGAATCTCTGACCCTATTTATGTTGCTGCCACCATTGATGGGTCCTAGGCCCATCTCTTGTCTTTCCCTCTCTATGGCTAGGATCTGTCTTTCCAAAGCCAATCTTTTGGCCATCCTGGCTAACTGGATGTCCTCTTCACTGGAGTTATCCTCAGTGATTTCAGAGGTGTTGGTCTCTCCTGTGAGGGAACCAGCATCTCTGACTATTATTTTTGGAGTCAGGGTTTGAGGGACCCTGTTCTCCCTAGATAGGACTGGTAGGGGGGAATTGTCCTCCAAGTCACTATCCTCTTCCTCTGAGTTGCCACCCTCAGAGGGGTTGGCCTTTTCAAACTCTGCCAAAAGCTCCTGGAGCTGTATTTTGGTAGGTTTGGGGCCCATTGTTATTTTCTTTATTTTACAGAGTGACCTTAGCTCCCTCATCTTAAGATGGAGGTAAGGTGTGGTGTCGAGTTCCACCACAGTCACATCTGTGCTAGACATTTTGCTTCTAAAAGTTGGAATACTTTTTAAGAATCTACAACTGGTTCTAGAATCTAATTCAAACTTTTACAAACTTTTAAACTCTAAAAGACAATGCTAAACAGGGACTTAACACACCAGGCCCTAGCAGGACTTTTAAGAATTTAGAAAACTTTTCAAATTGCAAAAATCAATTTCTAATGACAATTTTGGAATTTGTCGTGTGATCAGGTATTGGCTGAGTAGTCCAGCAAATGCAAAGTCTTGTACCCCACCGCTGATCCACCAATGTAGGAAGTTGGCTCTGTATGTGCTATTTCAAAGTAAGAAATAGCATGCACAGAGTCCAAGGGTTCCCCTTAGAGGTAAAATAGTGGTAAAAAGTGATAATACTAATGCTCTATTTTGTGGTAGTGTGGTCGAGCAGTAGGCTTATCTAAGGAGTAGTGTTAAGCATTTGTTGTACATACACATAGACAATAAATGAGGTACACACACTCAGAGACAAATCCAGCCAATAGGTTTTTATATAGAAAAATATCTTTTCTTAGTTTATTTTAAGAACCACAGGTTCAAATTCTACATGTAATAGCTCATTCGAAAGGTATTGCAGGTAAGTACTTTAGGAACTTCAAATCATCAAAATTGCATGTATACTTTTCAAGTTATTCACAAATAGCTGTTTTAAAAGTGGACACAGTGCAATTTTCACAGTTCCTAGGGGAGGTAAGTATTTGTTAGTTTTACCAGGTAAGTAAGACACTTACAGGGTTCAGTTCTTGGTCCAAGGTAGCCCACCGTTGGGGGTTCAGAGCAACCCCAAAGTCACCACACCAGCAGCTCAGGGCCGGTCAGGTGCAGAGTTCAAAGTGGTGCCCAAAACACATAGGCTAGAATGGAGAGAAGGGGGTGCCCCGGTTCCGGTCTGCTTGCAGGTAAGTACCCGCGTCTTCGGAGGGCAGACCAGGGGGGTTTTGTAGGGCACCGGGGGGGACACAAGTCCACACAGAAATTTCACCCTCAGCGGCGCGGGGGCGGCCGGGTGCAGTGTAGAAACAAGCGTCGGGTTCGCAATGTTAGTCTATGAGAGATCTCGGGATCTCTTCCGCGCTGCAGGCAGGCAAGGGGGGGATTCCTCGGGGAAACCTCCACTTGGGCAAGGGAGAGGGACTCCTGGGGGTCACTTCTCCAGTGAAAGTCCGGTCCTTCAGGTCCTGGGGGCTGCGGGTGCAGGGTCTCTCCCAGGTGTCGGGACTTAGGTTTCAGAGAGTCGCGGTCAGGGGAAGCCTCGGGATTCCCTCTGCAGGCGGCGCTGTGGGGGCTCAGGGGGGACAGGTTTTGGTACTCACAGTATCAGAGTAGTCCTGGGGTCCCTCCTGAGGCGTCGGATCTCCACCAGCCGAGTCGGGGTCGCCGGGTGCAGTGTTGCAAGTCTCACGCTTCTTGCGGGGAGCTTGCAGGGTTCTTTAAAGCTGCTGGAAACAAAGTTGCAGCTTTTCTTGGAGCAGGTCCGCTGTCCTCGGGAGTTTCTTGTCTTTTCGAAGCAGGGGCAGTCCTCAGAGGATGTCGAGGTCGCTGGTCCCTTTGGAAGGCGTCGCTGGAGCAGGATCTTTGGAAGGCAGGAGACAGGCCGGTGAGTTTCTGGAGCCAAGGCAGTTGTCGTCTTCTGGTCTTCCGCTGCAGGGGTTTTCAGCTGGGCAGTCCTTCTTCTTGTAGTTGCAGGAATCTAATTTTCTAGGGTTCAGGGTAGCCCTTAAATACTAAATTTAAGGGCGTGTTTAGGTCTGGGGGGTTAGTAGCCAATGGCTACTAGCCCTGAGGGTGGGTACACCCTCTTTGTGCCTCCTCCCAAGGGGAGGGGGTCACAATCCTAACCCTATTGGGGGAATCCTCCATCTGCAAGATGGAGGATTTCTAAAAGTTAGAGTCACCTCAGCTCAGGACACCTTAGGGGCTGTCCTGACTGGCCAGTGACTCCTCCTTGTTATTCTCATTATTTTCTCCGGCCTTGCCGCCAAAAGTGGGGCCTGGCCGGAGGGGGCGGGCAACTCCACTAGCTGGAGTGTCCTGCTGGGTTGGCACAAAGGAGGTGAGCCTTTGAGGCTCACCGCCAGGTGTGACAATTCCTGCCTGGGGGAGGTGTTAGCATCTCCACCCAGTGCAGGCTTTGTTACTGGCCTCAGAGTGACAAAGGCACTCTCCCCATGGGGCCAGCAACATGTCTCGGTTTGTGGCAGGCTGCTAAAACTAGTCAGCCTACACAGATAGTCGGTTAAGTTTCAGGGGGCACCTCTAAGGTGCCCTCTGGGGTGTATTTTACAATAAAATGTACACTGGCATCAGTGTGCATTTATTGTGCTGAGAAGTTTGATACCAAACTTCCCAGTTTTCAGTGTAGCCATTATGGTGCTGTGGAGTTCGTGTTTGACAGACTCCCAGACCATATACTCTTATGGCTACCCTGCACTTACAATGTCTAAGGTTTTGTTTAGACACTGTAGGGGCACAGTGCTCATGCACTGGTACCCTCACCTATGGTATAGTGCACCCTGCCTTAGGGCTGTAAGGCCTGCTAGAGGGGTGTCTTACCTATACTGCATAGGCAGTGAGAGGCTGGCATGGCACCCTGAGGGGAGTGCCATGTCGACTTACTCGTTTTGTCCTCACTAGCACACACAAGCTGGTAAGCAGTGTGTCTGTGCTGAGTGAGAGGTCTCCAGGGTGGCATAAGACATGCTGCAGCCCTTAGAGACCTTCCTTGGCATCAGGGCCCTTGGTACTAGAGGTACCAGTTACAAGGGACTTATCTGGATGCCAGGGTCTGCCAATTGTGGATACAAAAGTACAGGTTAGGGAAAGAACACTGGTGCTGGGGCCTGGTTAGCAGGCCTCAGCACACTTTCAATTGTAAACATAGCATCAGCAAAGGCAAAAAGTCAGGGGGCAACCATGCCAAGGAGGCATTTCCTTACATTCTGCCTGTAGGAAAGTACCACCTTGCCTGACATGTTACCCCCATATTTCACTGTATATATGTTGTTTTAGTCTATGTGTCACTGGGACCCTGCCAGGCAGGGCCCCAGTGCTCATAAGTATGTGCCCTGTATGTGTTCATCGTGTGATGCCTAACTGTCTCACTGAGGCTCTGCTAACCAGAACCTCAGTGGTTATGCTCTATCTGCTTTCCAAATTTGTCACTAACAGGCTAGTGACAAAATTTACCAATTCACATTGGCATACTGGTACACCCATATAATTCCCTAGTATATGGTACTGAGGTACCCAGGGTATTGGGGGTTCCAGGAGATCCCTATGGGCTGCAGCATTTCTTTTGCCACCCATAGGGAGCTCTGACAATTCTTACACAGGCCTGCCAGTGCAGCCTGCGTGAAATAACGTCCACGGTATTTCACAGCCATTTACCACTGCACTTAAGTAACTTATAAGTCACCTATATGTCTAACCTTCACCTGGTGAAGGTTGGTTGCAAAGTCACTTAGTGTGTGGGCACCCTGGCACTAGCCAAGGTACCCCCACATAGTTCAGGGCAAATTCCCCAGACTTTGTGAGTGCTGGGACGCCATTACACGCGTGCACTATACATAGGTCACTACCTATGTAGAGCGTCACAATGGTAACTCCGAACATGGCCATGTAACATGTCTAAGATCATGGAATTGTCCCCCCAATAACATTCTGGTATTGGGGGGACAATTCCATGATCCCCAGGGTCTCTAGCACAGAACCCAGGCACTGCCAAACTGCCTTTCCGGGGCCTCCACAACAGCTGCTGCTGCTGCCAACCCCTCAGACAGGTTTCTGCCCTCCTGGGGTCCAGGCAGCCCTGGCCCAGGAAGGCAGAACAAAGGATTCCCTCCGAGAGAGGGTGTAACACCCTCTCCCTTTGGAAATAGGTGTGAGGGCTGGGGAGGAGTAGCCTCCCCCTGTCTCTAGAAGTGCTTTGATGGGCACAGATGGTGCCCATCTCTGCATAGGCCAGTCTACCCCGGTTCAGGGATCCCCCAGCCCTGCTCTGGCACGAAACTGGACAAAGGAAAGGGGAGTGACCACTCCCCTGACCTGCACCTCCCAGGGGAGGTGCCTAGAGCTCCTCCAGTGTGTCCCAGACCTCTGCCATCTTGGAAAACAGAGGTGTTGGGGGCACACTGGACTGCTCTGAGAAGCCAGTGCCAGCAGGTGACATCAGAGGCTCCTTCTGATAGGCTCTCACCTCTCTTGGTAGCCAATCCTCCTTCCTAGGTAGCCAAACCTCCTTTTCTGGCTATTTATGGTCTCTCCTTTGGGGAATTCACCAGATAACGAATGCAAGAGCTCGGCAGAGTTCCTCTGCATCTCCCTCTTCACCTTTTACCAAAGGATCGACCGCTGACTGCTCAGGACGCCTGCAAAACCGCAACAAAGTAGCAAGACGACTACTAGCAACCTTGTATCGCCTCATCCTGCCGGCTTTCTCAACTGTTTCCAGGTGGTGCATGCTCTGGGGCTAGCCTGCCTCCTCCCTGCACCAGGAGCTCTAAAGAAATCTCCTGTGGGTCGACGGAATCTTCCCCTTGTTAACGCAGGCACCAAAAGACTGCATCACTGGTCCTCTGGGTCCCCTCTCATCCTGACGAGCGTGGTCCTTGGAACTCAGCAACTCTGTCCAAGTGACTCCCACAGTCCAGTGACTCTTCAGTCCAAGTTTGGTGGAGGTAAGTCCTTCCCTCCCCACGCCAGACTGCATTGCTGGGTACCGCGTGATTTGCAGCTGCTCCTCTGGTACTTCTGCGGGTGCGGCCTGCTTTTGTGAGGGCTCCCTGAGTTTCTGGGCACACCCTCTGTCTCCTCCTCCAAGTGGCAACATCCTGGTCCCTCCTGGGCCACAGCAGCACCCAAAAACCTCTACTGCGACCCTTGCAGCTAGCAAGGCTTGTTTGCGGTCTTTCTGCGTGGGAACACCTCTGCAAGCTTCACCGCGACGTGCGACATCCGTCTTCCAAAGGAGAAGTCCCTAGCTCTCTTCTTTCTTGCAGAACTCCAAGCTTCTTCCATCTGGTGGCAGCTTCCTTGCACCCTCAGCTGGCATTTCCTGGGCTCCTGCCCACTCTCGACACTGTCGCGACTATTGGACTTGGTCCCCTTGTCTTACAGGTACTCAGGTCCAGAAATCCACTGTTGTTGCATTGCTGGTGTTTGTTCTTCCTGCAGAATCCCCCTATCATGACTTCTGTGCTCTCTGGGGGTAGTAGGTACACTTTACACCTACCTTTCAGGGTCTTGGGGTGGGGTATTTTTCTAACCCTCACTGTTTTCTTACAGTCCCAGCAACCCTCTACAAGCTCACATAGGTTTGGGGTCAATTTGTGGTTCGTATTCCACTTTTGGAGTATATGGTTTGTGTTGCCCCTTTACCTATGTGCTCCTATTACAATCTACTGTAATTCTACACTGCTTGCATTACTTTTCTTGCTATTACTTACCTAATTTTGGTTTGTGTACATATATCTTGTGTATATAACTTATCCTCATACCGAGGGTACTCACTGGTATACTTTTGGCATATTGTCATAAAAATAAAGTACCTTTATTTTTAGTAACTCTGTGTATTGTGTTTTCTTATGATATTGTGCATATGACACCAGTGGTATAGTAGGAGCTTTACATGTCTCCTAGTTCAGCCTAAGCTGCTTTGCCATAGCTACCTTCTATCAGTTTAAGCTGCTAGAAATACCTCTTCTACACTAATAAGGGATAACTGGGCCTGGCACAAGGTGTAAGTACCTTTGGTACCCACTACAAGGCAGGCCAGCCTCCTACACTGCCTTCCTGGGATTGAGCTGCTCAAGCCCCAGGAGGGCAGAAGCCTGTCTGTGAGGTGGCAGCAGCTGGGGCAGCAATGAAAACCTCAGAAGGCTTGTATGGCAGTTCTGGGGGTCCACTGTGGAGCCCCCGAGAGCATGAGATTGAATCAGTGTTGGGGTACTACAGTATTCACAGTTGTTAGACACCTTATATGGCCATATTTGTGGTTACCAGTGTGAAGCTGTACATAAGTAGTGACCTATGTCCAGTGCACGCGTAAAACGGCATTCCTGCACTCACGAAGTCCGGAGAAATGGTCCTGGCGGTCATGGAGGCACCTCTGCTAGTGCAGGTGTGCCATCACACACAGGTTCTTTGCACCCTGCCCTCAGGGCTCGAGAACCTGCTATAGGGGGTGACTTATAAGTGACCTGGTGCAATGAAAATTATTGTGAAAGCGTGCATGCACTATTTCACAAGCTGCAATGGCAGTTGTGAAGAAGTCTCTTTATGGGCTCCCTATGGGTGGCAAAAGAAATGCTTCAGCCCAAGGGAACCCCTGGAACCCCAATGTCCTGAGTACCTAGGTACCATGTACTAGGGACTCATAAAGGATATCCAGTATACCAATTTGGAGAGAAATACTGGGTTACCAGTATGTAAGTACAAATCTGGAACCAAAGAGAGCATAAGCACTGGAGTTCCGGTTAGCACGACTCCAGTGACACAGGAAGCATACTGACAAGAACCGTGAAACATACTGACTAATAGGGCACAAACTATAAGCACTGGGGTCCTGACTAGCAGGATCCCAGTGACACAGTAAAAACACCCTCACAAACAGGCCAAAAAAGTGTGGGTGCAGAGGCCTTCCTGTGAAGCAGCACTCAATCGTGGTCCTGTAGGGGTCACATGTGTGGGTGCCGAGGCCTTCCTGTGAAGCAGCACACACACTGCCCCTTTAGGGGTCACGTGTGGGTGCAGAGGCCTTCCTGTGAAGCAGCACACACTCCCACTCCTGTAGGGGTCACATGTGGGTGCAGAGGCCTTCTTGTGGAGCAGCACACACTCCGCCCCTGTATGGGTCACATGTGTGGGTGCAGAGGCCTTCCTGTGATGCAGCACACACTCCCGGTCCTGTAGGGGTCACATGTGTGGGTCCGGAAGCCTTCCTGTGAAGCAGCACACACTTCGCCCCTGTAGGGGTCACATGTGTGGGTGGAGAGGCCTTACTGTGAAGCACAACACACTCCCGCCCTGCAGGGGTCACATGTAAGGGGGTGCAGAGGTCTTCAGGGGTCACATGTGTGGGTGCAGAGGCCTTTCTGTGAAGCAGCACACACTCCGCCCCTTTAGGGGTCACATGTGTGGGTGCAGAGGCCTTTCTGTGAAGCAGCACACACTCCTGGTCCTGTAGGGGTCATAGCAGGGTCATATGTGTGGGTGCAGCCTGTGAAGCAGCACACACTCCTGCTCCTGTAGAGGTCATAGCAGGGTCATATGTGTGGGAGCAGAGACCTTCCTGTGAAGCAGCACACACTCCGCCCCTGTAGGCGTCACATGTGGGTGCAGAGACCTTCCTGTGAAGCAGCACACACTCCGTCCCTGTAGGGGTCACATGTGTGGGTGCAGAGGCCTTCCTGTGAAGCAGCACACACTCTGCCCCTGTAGGGGTCACATGTGTGGGTGCAGAGGCCTTCCTGTGAAGCAGTACACACTCCGCCCCTGTAGGGGTCACATGTGTGGGTGCAGAGGCCTTTCTGTGAAGCAGCACACACTCCCGCCCCTGTAGGGGTCACATGTAAGGGGCTGCAGAGGTCTTCAGGGGTCACATGCGTGGGTGCAGAGGCCGTCCTGTGAAGCAACACACACTCCCGCCCTGTAGGGGTCACATGTAAGGGGGTGCAGAGGTCTTCTGGGGTCACATGTGTGGGTGCAGAGGCCTTCCTGTGAAGCAGCACACAATACTGCCTCTGTAGGGGTCACATATGTGGGTGCAGAGGCCTTCCTGTGGAGCAGCACACACTCCGTCCCTGTAGGGTCATATGTGTGGGTGCAGAGGCCTTCCTGTGACGCAGCACACCTCTGCCCCTGTAGGGATCAAATGTGTGGGTGCAGAGACCCTCCTGTCAAGAAGCACACACTCCACCCCTTTAGGGGTCACATGTGTGGGTGCAGAGGCCTTCCTGTGAAGCAGCACACACTCCTGCCCCTGTAGGGGTCACATGTGTGGGTGCAGAGTGTAGGAGGCTGGCCTGCCTTGTAGTGGGTACCAGAGGTACTTACACCTTGTGCCAGGTCCAGTTATCCCTTATTAGTGTAGTAGAGGAGTTTCTAGCAGCTTAGGCTGATAGAAGGTAGCTGTGGCAAAGCAGCTTAGGCTGAACTAGGAAACATGTAAAGCTCCTACTATACCACTGGTGTCATATGCACAATATCACAAGAAAACACAATACACAGAAGTACTAAAAATAAAGGTACTTTATTTTTATGACAATATGCCAAAAGTATCTCAGTGAGTACCCTCAGTATGAGGATAAGTTATATACACAAGATATATGTACACAAACCAAAATTATGCAGATAATAGCAAAAGGAAGTAATGCAAGCAATGTAAAGTTACAGTAGATTGCAATAGGTGCACATAGGTATAGGGGCAACACAAACCATATACTCCAAAAGTGGAATGCGAACCACGAATGGACCCCAAACCTATGTGAGCTTGTAGAGGGTCACTGGGACTGTAAGAAAACAGTGAGGGTTAGACAAATAGCCCACCCCAAGACCCTGAAAGGTAGGTGTAAAGTGCACCTACTACCCCCAGAGAGCACAGAAGTTGTGATAGCGGGATTCTGCAGGAAGAACAAACACCAGCAATGCAACAACAGTGGATTTCCGGATCTGAGTACCTGTAAGACAAGGGGACCAAGTCCAATAGTCGCGACAGTGTAGAGAGTGGGCAGGAGCCCAGGAAATGCCAGCTGAGGGTGCAAGAAAGCTGCCACTGGTTGAAAGAAGCTTGGAGTTCTGCAAGGAAGAAGAGGACTAGGAACTTCCCCTTTAGAGGATGGATGTCCCACGTTGTGAAGAAGCTTTTAGAGGTGTTCCAACGCAGAAAGACCGCAAACAAGCCTTGCTAGCTGCAAGGGTCGTGGTTAGGGTTTTTGGGTGCTGCTGTGGCCCAGGAGGGACCAGGATGTAACAACTTGGATGAGGCGACAGAAGAGGCGCCCAGCAACGTTGGGAGCCTCACAGAAACAGTTAGCACCTGCAGAAGTACCTGAACAGGCACTTAGAAGAAAAGTGAACCGGAGTCCATCTGAAGTCACAAAAGGTAGTCCCACGACGTCGGTGGACAACTCAAAAGGTTGTGCACTGCAGCTTAGAGTGTCGGGACCCAGGCTTGGCTGTGCACGAAGGAAATCCTGGAAGAGTGCACAGGAGCCAGAGCAGCTGCAAATCATGCGGTACCCAGCAATGCAGTCTAGCATGGGGAGGGAAGGACTTACTTCCACCAAACTTGGACTGAAGAGTCACTGGACTGTGGGAGTTACTTGGACAGAGTTGCTGAGTTCCAGGGACCACGCTCGTTGTGCTGAAAGGGGACCCAGAGGACCGGTGATGCAGTCTTTTGTTGCCTGCGGTTGCAGGGAGAAGATTCAGTCGACCCACGGGAGATTTCTTCAGAGCTCCTGGTACAGAGAGGAGGCAGGCTACCCCCAGAGCATGCACCACCTGGAAACAGTCGAGAAAGCCGGCAGGATGAAGCGATACAAGGTTGCTAGTAGTCGTCTTGCTACTTTGTTGCGGTTTTGCAGGCGTCCTGAGCAGTCAGCGGTCGATCCTTTGGCAGAAGGTGAAGAGGGAGATGCAGAGGAACTGCATTCGTTATCTGGTGGGATCCCCAAAGCAGAGACCCTAAATAGCCAGAAAAGGAGGTTTGGCTACCTAGGAAGGAGGATTGGCTACCAAGAGAGGTAAGAGCCTATCAGAAGGAGCCTCTGACTTCACCTGCTGGCACTGGCCACTCAGAGCAGTCCAGTATGCCCCCAATACCTCTGTTTCCAAGATGGCAGAGGTCTGGGACACACTGGAGGAGCTCTGGGGACCTCCCCTGGGAGGTGCAGGGGAGTGGTCACTCCCCTTTCTCCTTTGTCCAGTTTCACGCCAGAGCAAGGCTGGGGGATCCCTGAACTGGTGTAGACTAGCTTATGCAGAGATGGGCACCATCTGTGCCCATCAAAGCATTTCCAGAGGCTGGGGGACGCTACTCCTCCCCAACCTTCACACCTATTTCCAAAGGGAGAGGGTGTTTACCCTCTCTCAGAGGAAGTCCTTTGTTCTGCCTTCCTGGGCCAGGGCTGCCTGGACCCCAGGAGGGCAGAAACCTGTCTGAGGGGTTGGCAGCAGCAGCAGCTGCAGTGGAGACGCCGGAAAAGCAGTTTGGCAGTACCCGGGTTCTGTGCTAGAGACCCAGGGGATCATGGAATTGTCCCCACAATGCCAGAATGTTATTGGGGGACAATTCCATGATCTTAGACATGTGACATGGCCATGTTCGGAGTTACCATTGTGACGCTATACATAGGTAGTGACCTATGTATAGTGCACGCGTGTAATGGCGTCCCAGCACTCACAAAGTCCGGGGAATTTGCCCTGAACGATGTGGGGGTACCTTGGCTAGTGCCAGGGTGCCCACACACTAAGTAACTTTGCACCCAACCTTCACCAGGTGAAGGTTAGACATATAGGTGACATAAGTTACTTAAGTGCAGTGGTAAGTGGCTGTGAAAAAACATGGACGTTATTTCACTCAGGCTGCACTGGCAGGCCTGTGTAAGAATTGTCAGAGCTCCCTATGGGTGGCAAAAGAAATGCTGCAGCCCATAGGGATCTCCTGGAACCCCAATACCCAGGGTACCTCAGTACCATATACTTGGGAATTATATGGGTGTACCAGTATGCCAATGTGAATTGGTAAATTTAGTCACTAGCCTGTTAGTGACAAATTTGGAAAGCAGAGAGAGCATAACCACTGAGGTTCTGGTTGGCAGAGCCTCAGTGAGACAGTTAGGCATCACACAGGGAACACATACAGGGCACATACTTATGAGCACTGGGGCCCTGCCTGGCAGGGTCCCAGTGACACATAGACTAAAACAACATATATACAGTGAAATGTGGGGGTATCATGCCAGGCAAGATGGTACTTTCCTACACCCCCCCCCCCCAAACGAAGGACAATAAGACTAGCCATGACCTGATGAGTCTTCATTGTCTAAGTGGAAATATCTGGAGAGTCCATCTGCATTGGAGTGGGTACTCCCAAGTCTATGTTCCACTGTATAGTCCATTCCCTGTAGAGATATGGACCACCTCAACAATTTAGGATTTTCACCTTTCATTTGTTTTAGCCAAAGTAGAGGTTTGTGGTCTGTCTGAACAATGAAGTGAGTGCCAAGCAGGTATGGCCTCAACTTCTTCAGTGCCCAGACCACAGCAAAGGCCTCCCTCTCTATGGCAGACCAACGCTTTTCTCTAGGGGTCAACCTTTTGCCGATAAAAGCAACTGGTTGATCCTGGCCCTCAGAATTCAGTTGTAATAAGACTGCCCCTACCCCTAATTCAGATGCATCAGTTTGAACAATTAATTTCTTGCAGTAACATGGGCTTTTTAGGACAGGTGCAGAGCACATGGCCTGTTTGAGCTCCTCAAAAGCTTTTTGACAGCTAGCTGTCCACAATACCTTTTTAGGCATCTTTTTTACTGGTGAGATCATTAAGTGGGGCTGCTATGGAGCCATAGTTTTTAATGAATCTCCTGTAATACCCAGTGAGGCCTAGCAAGGCTCTCACCTGGGTCTGAGTTGTAGGGGGAACCCAATCCATGATTGTCTGGATTTTCCCCTGAAGTGGTGCAATCTGTTCTCCACCTACCAGTTGTCCCAGATAAACCACCTTTCCCTGCCCTATCTGGCACTTTGAGGCCTTGATAGTGAGGCCTGCCTTTTGCAGGGCCTCCAAAACTTTCCAAAGGTGGACCAGGTGCTCATCCCAGGTGGAGCTAAAGACAGCTATATCATCTAGATATACTGCACTAAAAGCCTCCAACCCTTGCAGGACTGTGTTCACCAACCTCTGAAAAGTGGCAGGTGCATTTTTCAACCCAAAGGGCATCACTGTAAATTGGTAGTGCCCTCCTATAGTTGAAAATGCAATTTTAGGTTTAGCATCCTCAGCCAATTTGATCTGCCAATACCCTGCAGTCAAATCAAAGGTGCTTAGATACTTGGCAGATGCCAGTGTATCTATGAGCTTATCTGCCCTGGGTATAGGGTGAGCATCAGTTTTTGTTTCCTGGTTGAGCCCTCTGTAATCAACACAAAACCTCATCTCTCTTTTTCCATCTTTTGAGTGAGGCTTTGGTACAAGCACCACAGGACCCGCCCATGGGCTTTCAGAAGGTTCAACCACTCCTAGATCAAGCATTTTCTGAACCTCTTGTTTTATGCAGTCCCTGGTATGGTCAGGCTGCCTACAGATTTTACTTTTGACAGGCAAGCTGTCTCCAGTATCAATTGTGTATTCACACCAAGATGTGGTGCCTGGCACAGTTGAAAAGAGTTCAGAAAATTGTCCAAGGAGATTTATGCAGTTGTCTTTCTGTTCTGCAGTCAGACAATCTGCTAAAACTACTCCCTCCACTAAAGCATCCTTCTCAGTGGAGGAGAAGAGATCAGGGAGAGGGTCACTCTCTTCTTCCTGTCCTTCATCTGTTGCCATGAGCAGGGTGGCCTGTCATAGAAGGGTTTTAGGCGGTTGACATGAATCACCCTAAGGGGACTCCTGGCAGTGCCCAGGTCTACCAGATAGGTAACCTCACCCTTTTTCTCAACAATTAGATGGGGTCCACTCCAGTTGTCCTGGAGTGCTCTTGGGGCCACTGGCTCCAATAGCCACACCTTCTGTCCTGGTTGGTACTGGATCAGAACAGCCTTCTGGTCATGCCATTGCTTCTGGAGCTCTTGGCTGGCCTGAAGGTTTTTACTGGCCTTTTTCATGTACTCAGCCATTCTGGATCTTAGGCCAAGTACATAGTCCACTATGTCCTGTTTGGGAGCTTTTAAAGGTTGTTCCCAACCCTCCTTCACAAGTGTTAGTGGACCTCTTACAGGGTGCCCAAAGAGGAGTTCAAAAGGGCTGAAACCCACTCCTTTCTGGGGTACCTACCTGTAAGCAAAAAGGAGGCAAGGTAACAGGACATCCCATCTCCTCCTGAGTTTTTCAGGGAGTCCCATTATCATTCCTTTGAGAGTTTTGTTAAACCTCTCAACCAGTCCATTTGTTTGTGGATGATAAGGTGTGGTGAATTTGTATGTTACACCACATTCCTTCCACATAGCTTTCAAGTATGCAGACATAAAGTTGCTACCCCTGTCTGATACAACCTCTTTTGGGAAACCCACCCTGGAAAAGATTCCCAGGAGGGCTTTTGCCACTGCAGGTGCTGTAGTGGTCCTTAGAGGAATCGCTTCAGGATATCTTGTGGCATGGTCCACAACCACCAATATAAACCTATTGCCTGAAGCAGGGGGACAACTATGTCAACCCCTACCCTTTCAAAGGGGACCCCAACCACAGGTAGTGGAATAAGGGGAGCCTTTGTTGTGCCACCAGTCTTGCCACTGGCTTGGCAGGTCACACAAGACTTACAAACATCTTTAGTGTCCTCTGACATCCTAGGCCAGTGAAACAGGGGGACAAGCCTTTCCCATGTTTTGATCTGGCCCAAATGCCCAGCCAAAGGAATGTAATGTGCCAGAGTTAGGAGGAACTCTCTGTACTGCAGGGGAATGACCAATCTCCTGGCTGCTCCAGGTTTTGGGTCCCTTGCCTCTGTGTACAAGATGTTGTCCTCCCAGTAAACTCTATGTGAGTCACTGACATCCCCATTTTGCTGCTTGACAGCTTGCTGTCTGAGACCCTCTAATGTGGGACAGGATTGCTGTGCCACACTCAGCTCTTCCCTGGCAGGCCCCCCTCCACCCAAAACCTCAGCAGTGTCTGCTGCCAGCTCATCTGGTGAAGGTTCTGCACAGGGAGGAAATTCTTCTTCCTCAGAAGGAGAATCATCTGTAGAGGGAGGGATAGTGGGTAGGGATTTACCCTTGCTACCCATAGCATTAGGGAGCACTTGGTCCATTGTTCCAGGATCCAATTTACAATGTCCTTTTTGCTTTTTGGCCTGAGCCCTTGTCAAAGCAAAAATATTGTCTTACATTTGGAAGGCATTGCTGCATGAGCCTCCAACTCCACTTCTGCCCAAGCTGATGACTCTAAATCATTTCCTAGTAGACAGTCTACAGGTAAATCTGAAGCAACCACAACTTTCTTTGGACCAGTAACCTCCTCCCCCCAGTTGAGATTCACAACAGCCATGGGGTGGCTAAAAGTGTTGTTATGAGCGTCTGTCACTTGGTACTGCTGAACAAGTAGGTTCAGGGTGTACCAGTTTCTCTATTACCGTGGTAACACTGGCACCTGTGTCCCTGTAGGCCTGAACCTCAACACCATTTATTAGGGGAAGTTGCTTGTACTTATCCATATTAAGGGGACAAGCAACCAAGGTGGCCAAATCAATAGCACCTTCAGAGACTAACACAGCCTCTGTGGTCTCCCTAACAAGACCAACCCCAACTAAATTACCAAAAGTGAGCCCTGCTACTCCCTTGGATTGGCTATTAGTAGGTTTGCTCCCACCACCACTGCTATTACTAGGGGCACTAGAGTTTTCAGTAGGGGTTGTGGTAGTGGGAGGTTTGGTGTTTTTCTTTGGACAACTGGCATCAGTTGTCCAATGGCCTTTGACTTTACACAAATAACACCAAGGCTTTTTAACTTGATTTGAAGAGGATTTGGACCCACCACCCCCACCAGAGGATTTTTGTGGGCCTGATGAAGACTCAGTTTTACTTTTGTCCCCACCCTTGTCAGAAGTCTTACCATCCTTCTTCTTGCCATCCTTGTCACCCCCTGTATGAACTTTTCTGTTCACTCTTGTTCTGACCCATTTGTCTGCCTTCTTTCCCAATTCTTGGGGCGATGTCAGATCTGAGTCCACTATATATTGGTGTAACAAGTCAGACACACAGTTATTCAGAATATGCTCTCTCAGAATAAGATTATACAGGCTTTCATAGTCAGAAACTCTACTGCCATGTAACCACCCTTCCAAGGCCTTCACTGAACAGTCAACAAAGTCTATCCAGTCTTGTGAGGACTCTTTTCTGGTGTCTCTGAACTTAATCCTGTATTGTTCAGTGGTTAAGCCAAATCCATCCAAGAGTGCATCCTTCAAAACTGCAAAATTATTAGCATCACTTTCCCTAACAGCAAGGAGCCTATCCCTACCCTTTCCATTGAAAGATTACCACAATATAGCAGCCCACTGCCTTTGAGGGGCCCCCTTTACCATACAGGCCCGCTCAAGTGCAGCAAACCACTTGTTGATGTCATCCCCCTCCTTGTAAGGGGGAACTATCTTGTGCAGATTCCTGGAATCATGCTCTCTAACAGGTTTACTATCAGGAATACTGCTGTTGCTGCCACCATGGGGTCCTAACCCCAATCTCTGTCTCTCCTTCTCCAGGTCAAGGGATTCCCTATCTAGAGCCAGCTGTTGCTGTTTAAGCTTCAGTCTGGTCTCTTCCACTCTCAACTTTTTGAGTTCCCTTTCTAACATGTTGCCTTCAGGGTGGTTGGGTTGGGAATGCTTGGACACAGAAGATATATTGGAAACAACAGAGGGAGATCTGTCCCTAACTGACTGGACTTCAATAACCTGGCCTCCAGGAATAAAAACACCCCTACTATGATGGGAGTCTCTATTACTACCAGCATTACTAGGTGGTCTGCTAAGGGGCCGATTTGGAACAGAACCCTCCCCACCTCCCTCAAGGTGATCCCCTGAGTCAGAATGGGAGCCATCTATTAACTTCTCATTTGAAGTGCCTCCTAGAGACTCATCATTCACAATAAGCATGTTATATAGAAACTCTTTTGTAGGGTTCTTTCCTATCACTAAACCTCTATCTAATCTATCTGTAATTTAAATTGTCATAGGTAGTATTGACCATGTTAAGAGCAGACTCTACATCAGACATGATAGAAGGTTTAGAGACAGTGAGGAGAAAGAAAAAGTTTCAGAACTTTTTAAAGAACAGAGAAAAAAAACTTTTTCTAACTTTTTGGAAACTTTTTAGAAGTTTAGAGAAACTTTTCAGAACTTTGTAAAACGTTTAAGAGGAGAAAAGCAAAACGTTTTGGTTAGGTGTACATACACTGAACTTGTGTTGTATATTAATCTCTTATGAAAAGTACACAATGACAAAGTGGTAAGTAGTTACAAGTACTTATCCCACCGCTGCACAACCAATGTAGGAGGCTGGCCTGCCTTGTAGTGGGTACCAGAGTTACTTACACCTTGTGCCAGGTCCAGTTATCCCTTATTAGTGTAGAAGAGGTGTTTCTAGCAGCTTAGGCTGATAGATGGTAGCTATGGCAAAGCAGCTTAGGCTGAACTAGGAGACATGTAAAGCTCCTACTATACCACTGGTGTCATATGCACAATATCATAAGAAAACACAATACACAGAAGTACTAAAAATAAAGGTATTTTATTTTTATGACAATATGCCAAAAGTATCTCAGTATGGGGATAAGTTATATACACAAGATATATGTACACAAACCAAAATTATGCAGATAATAGCAAAAGGAAGTAATGCAAGCAATGTAAAGTTACAGTAGATTGCAATAGGTGCACATAGGTATAGGGGCAACACAAACCATATGCTCAAAAGTGAAATGCGAACCACGAATGGAACCCAAACCTATGTGAGCTTGTAGAGGGTCGCTGGGACTGTAAGAAAACAGTGAGGGTTAGAAAAATTGCCCACCCCAAAACCCTGAAAGGTAGGTGTAAAGTGCACCTACTACCCCCAGAGAGCACACAAGTCGTGATAGGGGGATTCTGCAGGAAGAACAAACACCAGCAATACAACAACAGTGGATTTCCGGACCTGAGTACCTGTAAGACAAGGGAACCAAGTCCAATAGTCGCAACAGTGTCGAGAGTGGGCAGGAGCCCAGGAAATGCCAGCTGAGGGTGCAAGGAAGCTGCCACCGGTTGGAAGAAGCTTGGAGTTCTGCAAGAAAGAAGAGGACTAGGAACTTCCCCTTTGAAGGATGGATGTCCCACGTTGTGAAGAAGCTTGCAGAGGTGTTCCCACGCAGAAAGACTGCAAACAAGCCTTGCTAGCTGCAAGGGTAGCGGTTAGGGTTTTTGGGTGCAGCTGTGGCCCAGGAGGGACCAGGATGTTGCCACTTGGATGAGGAGACAGAGGGGGTGCCCAGCAACGTTGGGAGCCCTCTCAGAAACAGGGAGGTGCAGGTCAGGGGACCAAGAAATTAGCCAACAGCAAAAACTTTGTTTTGTTCAAAAAATGGGAAATAAGGTCTGCAGAAGAAGGCTTGTGGCTTTTCTCTGAAATGGCATCAACAAAGGGTTTGTGTTGCTAAAATCACAATCTTCCCAGCTTTCAGGAACAGGCAGACGTGAATCAGAAAACCACATTTTTCAACACAAATTTTGCATTTTACTGGGACATACCCCATTTTTACTATTTTATGTGGTTTTAGCCTCCTACCAGTTAGTAACAGAAATGGGTGTGAAACCAATGCTGGATCCTGGAAAGCTAAACATTTCTGAAAAGCGGACAAAATTCTAAATTCAGCAAGGGTCATTTGTGTAGAAGGTACAAGGTTTTCCTACAGAAAATAACACCTAAAATAAAAAAAAAAAGTGAAATTGAGGTGAAAAAAAACAGCCATTTCTCTCCATGTTTTACTCTGTAACATTTTCCTGCGATGTACAATTTTTTAGAGCAATATACTTGCTTGTAGGTTCATCAAGAACCCTAGGCACCCAGAGCCAGTAAATGAGCTGCACCTTGCAATGGGTTTTCATTGTATACCGGGTGTACAACAATATATTTGCTGAACGATAAAGAGTGAAAAATAGGTTTCCAAAATGGGCACAAGATGAGTGTTGAGGAGCAGTGGTTATTTGCACATCTCTGAATTCCGGGGTGCCCATACTAGCATGCGAATTACAGTACATTTCTCTAATAGACGTCTTTTTTACACATTGTCTTACATTTGGAAGGCAAAAATGTAGAGAAAGAAAAGGGGTAATAATACTTGTTCTTCTATTCTGTTTTCCCCCAAGTCTACTCATAAAAATGTATCTCACTTGTGTGGGTAGGCCTAGTGCCGGCGAGAGGAAGTGCAACATGGACACATCACATTTTTACATTGAAATCTGGCGTGTTTTTTGAAAAGTGCCTAGCTTTGTATTTTGGCCTCTAGCTCAGCCGGCACCTAGGGAAACCTATAAAACCTGTGCATTTTTTAAAACTAGACACCTCGGGGAATCCAGTATGGGGTGACTTGTGGGGCTCCCACCAGGTTCTGTTACCCAGAATCCTTTGCAAACCTCTAAATTTGGTCAAAAAACACTTTTTCCTCAGATTTCGGTGACAGAAAGTTCTGGTATCTGAAAGGAGCCACACATTTCCTTCCACCCAGAGTTCCCCCAAGTCTCCCGACAAAAATGGTACCTCTATTGTGTGGGTAGGCCTAGTGCCCTCAACAGAAAATGCCCCAAAACACAATGTGGACACCACATTTTCCGAAAGAAAACAGAGCTGTTTCTTGCAAAGTACCTAGCTGTGTATTTTGGCCTCTAGCTCAGCCGGCACCAAGGGAAATCTAGAAAACCTGTATATTTTTTAAAACTAGACACCGAGGGAAATCCAAGATGGGGTGACTTGTGGGGCTCTCACCAGGTCCTGTTACCCAGAATCCTTTGCAAGCCTCAAAATTTGGCCAAAAAACCACTTTTTCCTCATATTTTGGTGGCAGAAAGTTCTGGCATCTGAGAGGAGCCAGAAATGTCCTTCCACACAGCATTTCCCCAAGTCTCCCAATAAAAAAAGTACCTCACTTGTGTCGGTAGGTCTAGTGGCCGCAAAAGGAAATGCCCCAAAACACTATGTGGACACATCAAAATTATCAAATACAAAACTACCTGTTTTTGCGGGGGCACCTGCATTTTTGGTCTTGGGTTCAGCAGAAATAAAGGGAAACCTATCAAACCCAAACATTTTTAAAAACAAGACACCCGAGGGAATCCAGAGAGGTGTGATTTGTGTGGATCCCCCAGTGTTTTCTTACCCATAATCCTCAGCAAACCTCAAATTTAGCTAAAAAAATCTCATTTTTCCCACATTTCTGTGTGGGATCACCACACCGGGACAAATTTCCTCCTACCACCCAACATTCCCTTCAGTCTCCTGGTAAAAATTATACCTCACTTGTGTAGGAGGGCCAAATGCCTGTGACAGGGAAGAGTAAAAAAACATGTCGAAATTGAGGGGGAACCAAAGCAGGTCCAAAAGGGCAGTTTGAAGAAAAACATTTTTAGGCTGACAAGTGGGGCAGAATTTTTATCAGTGTAGATGAGACAATGCTGGGTGGTAGGATTTTTGTGGATTCCTGCAGATTCTGGAAGGTTCCATCACAAAAATGTGGGAAAATGTGTGATTTCCAGCAAAGTTGGAAGTTTGCAGGGCATTGTGGGTATGGAAATGGTGCGGGTGCATGTGAAGCATGTGACTCACCCAGATGTTTAGTTTGCAGATGTGTCTAGGTCTTGTGGATTTTTCTACATGGCAGTGTCTCAAAGTCCAAAAAGTGCAGCCCCCACCATTACAAGTGGGACGATTTTTAGAGTTAGACAAGCTCTCATAGTCTAAATGTAAAAGCAAAACACAAAATAATGAAATGTCCTCCTGCTTGCCATGGGATAAGATGTTTTAGTGTGCGGGAGTAGAGCTGAAAAACTGTTACCCCCTTCAGTTGGGGTGGGGGCATAACCATTTCCATACTGGTTGGTAGCCACCATCCCACTATTTAAAAAAAAAAAGTTCCCTGGCATCTAGAGGGTTTTCTGCCCCCGGCAGTGAAGTGGGGGTAATTGCCCCATCTGCCCACCAGTGGGCAGAACAATTTTGGCCCAATTGTTTTGGGGTGAGGGTATAGCCATACCCCCCCCCCCCTTTTAAAAAACAAAATCTTCCCTGGTCTCTGGTGGGCTTTCTGCCCCCCTTGAGGGAAGATGGGCCTTCCAAAAATAGGCTATTCTGCCCCCAAGGGGGACAGATATGGCCAACAGTAATGTGCCCCATGGGGGTTGACTCTTGCCCAGAGGGCTTCGCCCCCAAACCAAAAAAACACAAACACGCACACCAATCCCTGGTACCTAAGTGGTTTGTGCCCCCCTGGGGTCAGATCGGCCTATTAGAAATAGGTGCTGATCTGTCCCCAAGAGGGGGCAGAAATGGCCTAAATATAATTTGCCCCCGAGGGGAGGTACCCTTGCCTAAGGGGTCGCTCCCCACATCTAGAAAAAATAATAAAAAGATTCCTGGCGCCTAGAGGTTTCTGCCCCCCCTCTAATAACAATAGGCCTATCTGCCCCCAGGGGGAGGGCAGACAAAACCTTGAAAATAATTGCCCCCCTGGGAAGCGACCCTTGCCCAAAGGGTCGCTCCCCTTATGCCAATTTCCCTTTGAAAATTATTACTGATGTCTAGTGGGCATTTCAGCAGCCGGATCACTTCATGATCCGGCTGCTGAAATGCTCTGAGAGACTTCAAAAGGAAGGAAATTCCATTCCTTCCCTTTGAAGCCTCTCAGGCCCCATCACATGATTGGAAGACGTCACTGGGGGATATCGGGGGGATCGGGGGTGGGAGAGGAAGTGATTCCCCTTCCAGCCCAGCCATGGGGGGCTGGGGACACGGCCCTTAGAGGGAGCGCTAGCGCTTCCCCCAAGGGCCAATATAAGGACGTAATGGTTACATCTGTGGTACCTCAGCGCCACCGGATGTAACCATTACGTCCATGGCACCCAAGGGGCTAGCGACCAACTCCCTTTAACTTATGCTTTTCACAAAAAAAACATACACTGTAATTGTGAGAACTTCGAAATAAGCAGACCAGACTTATGCCATCTGACATAACGTACACCCAGTCACCTAATCAGGCCTCCAGCCTTTATCATCGGTCTGTCGCCATGACCAGCTCAGGCCTACTGCATTGAGTGTAACCCGTGCAGAAGATGCACACTGGGCCTCATTTACTAGGAAATGGCACAGCTCAGTGCCGCAAGCAATTTTGCTGCGCCGAGCTGCAAAATTTCCAGAACACAGGGATGCACCATATTTACAAGAATACGGTGCATCCATGTGTTCTTCCCTGCACTGGTGTTAAATTAGCTGCCTAACGCCAACGCAGGCACCCTGCGTTGCAGGGAATGATTGTTTATGTGCAGAAAGGTGTCCCTTCTTGTACATAAACAATCAATAGTGGCAATTTGTTACCTCTATGTGTGCTGCAGAATGCACCACACATAGAAGTAGCAAATCATCATTATTTAATTATTGTTTATGTGCAGGAAGGTACACATTCCTTCACATAAACAATCATTATTGGTGCTTTGCTCTTTCTATTTGTGCTGCAGAATCCAGCACACATAGAAAAAGCAAAAAAAGAGGAAAAATAAAAGCATTTCCCCCTATTGAACCACCCCTGGGGTGGCGTTAGTTTTTGGCGCTGCCTCAGATGTACGATTTCTCTGTAATCTGGGGCGGCATCAAAAGGAATAGGTGGTGCATGGAACACCCACAGCAACACCCATTGCACACCCCTCTGACACAGAAAACTACGTTGGTATCAGAGGCTGGCCCTCTATGTAGTGTGCAAAACTAGGCACACTATGCATGGGGTCCAGGCAACAGCACGTTGGTTTCCAGAGGTAAAATCAGACCATCTAATGCTCCAATTTTTTAAGCAGCTGGTCGAGCAGTTAGGCTAATCCAGGGATGTGCTAAGTATTTGCTGTACTCACAAATCCAGTCATGCACCACACACACTCAATGAATAACTTGAGACCAGAATTTATAAAAAATACTTCAGACTTTTATATAAATTTTAGTACTTTTTGAGCTTTGACTTTTCAAAGTTTCAATAAAGATAGTCTTTCTGTGCGTAATTACGCACCATTGAAATCAATGCACAGTCACCTTTAAAAATGCATTAGAAATCGTGCAGTTCAGTTACCAGTCTCTTCTTTTGCAGGATGGTCGCAGTAGTCGGGGGCCACCTCGTGCCAGCTGCAGAGCCTTGGGCGGCTCCCGGTTCCGGCGGGAGCAGTGTTGGAAAGTCTCTTGGCACAGGCACAGAGCCACCTGGAGGGGCCACTAGGAAAAGGAGCTGGTTCGCAGATTTAAAGATGGCGCCTTGGGGTCCCCTTGGGCTGTTGGGGTTACAAGGGGTTGGGGACCCATGGCACACAGCAGATCCCGCGATGCAAGGCCCAGGGCGGCCAGGTGCAGGGCGAGTTGGAGATCCAGGAGCTGCGCACAAGGGAGTCATTTGGAGCTGGAGGTGAGTCTCTTTGAGGGCTGCTTACAGGACAAGGGGGGCACTCTGGTGGGGGATCTAGGGTGTTTCTAAAGTCGCTTGATTGGGGCTTCCTCCTGATCCTTTTTCAGCTCTGAGGGAGCTAATTTTCTGGTTGTCCGACGTCAGATGACTAGTACCTAGGGTATTGGCATAACAGCCACTGGATGTCACAGTGGCAATCTTGGCACACTAGTAGGTCACATCCGGGCAGTTATCAGTGTGTTGTTGGGTCCAGCTGCAACATCCGATCATAGAGAAATTGGCCGGTCAGTGAAGTGACCCTCACTGGCTTGTTAGTTCTTGCTTGGTTTTTGAGCGTGGCCCTCAATCAGAAAGGGAGATCTGGGGTGATTCTTGAAGCCTGGGGGTCCCCTGGATTTCTTTTGGTCGGTCCAGTGTCCAGCTCCTCCGCAGCTGCGATTTTCAGGTCCTCAGTGCAGCAGGCAGGGTTTGGTGCCTTTTCTTGTGCAGCAGATCCACAGTTCTCTTGCTTTGGATCTTGTTTGGTGCTGATCTTCTTTGTCTTTTCCAATCTGATTTCTTGATCTAGGGGAGCCCACTAAATACAGAATTTTGTGGGCATTTTAGGAGGAACCTCTTTACCCTTGGGAGGCTACACCCACTACAGTGACTACTTCCTGTGGCAAGGGTCACTTCCCTAAACCTTATTGGCTATTTTCCTGCCATCCAACTTGGAGGAAAATGAAATGAAGGGTCCACTTTGCCTGCAAGCCCCTGGGGTGGTGCATGCTCAGTGAGGCCACCCCTCCTACCCTTTGTCTGGTTTCCCCCCTTTGCTCCCTCCCAAATTGGGAGTTTGCAAAGGGGGAGGCCATCTGCTACTAGCAGCAGGCCTGTGGATTGAGTTTCAAGGGCGTTAGCCCTTTGAAGCTCACTGCCAGGTCGGTGCACTTTCCTGAGGGACAGGGTATTAGCTCCTACACTCAGGAAGGGCTTTGTTTTACAAACCAGACAGGGCTCTCCCCCAGGTTTTTATATTGGCTGCCTGGATGTGGCAAGCTGTCTGGAACCATTCAGTAACCATGCCAGGATAGTTAGCTTTTGCAGGGGGCACCTCTAAGCTGACCTTGGGTACATTTTATAATAAATCCAGTACCAGTACCAGTTTGGATTTATCATTATGAGTTGTTTGATACCAAACAACACAGGGTTCAGAGTACCCATTATGTAGCTGGGAAACTCGTACTGACCAGTGTCCAGCACATATATTAAAATGGCTGCTCTGTTCACTCACAATGTCCCAGGTTTGGCAAGGGCACAGTGGGGCATATTGCTCATGCAACTATGCCCTAACATATAGTATGGTGCACCCTGCCTTAGGACTGGAAGGCTTGCTAGAGGGGTGACTTACCCATAACATATGCAGTGTAGGGTGGACAGGTCACACAGGAAGTGTGCCATGTTGAGTTTGTATTTTAGGTTTGCACCAGGACATTCAGCCTGCTATGGCAGTGCTGGGTGCATCTGGATGCATGACCCTTGAGGGTGGCACAATCTGTGCTGCTGTCCTCAGTGGCTTACCCAGAGTATCCCATGCCCATGGTACCTAAGTACCTTTAACTAGGGAGTTATATTGGTAGCTAAAGGTGTATCCGATTACCTTTACAATGTTTTAGGGAAAGAATACTGGTACCGGGAACCTGGTTAGCAGGATCCCAGTGCACTCCAGTGCACGTTGCATTCAGAAACCAGGCAAACAGTGAGAGGGTACTGCAACAAGGTACCAGTCTCTCACACAACTTCCTCCAGCCCCCAGGCCAGCAGACCCAGACAACATCTAGGAGAGGCTTCCTAGTTTGTCAGGCGAGGAAGGGAAGGGAGACACGCAGGTTAGTTGCAAGGCCTACTCTGCCTTACATCTTACTGTTCAGGCCATTCCCTCTGGGTAACTGACCCACATCAACAGCTATAGGACCCAATCTGAAATGTCTTATACCTGTATTAGCAGTGTCTGCACTTTTCCCTTCTGTCTTGGGGTCAGAGGTGTCCACCTCAGCTATCCTATCTTAGCCAGAGCAACCCCTAACTCACCCAAAGACTCCACTCATAACTGGAGTAACCCCCCAATGACCAACAGGGGGGGGTAACTTACTATTTGGTATGGGGTCAGACCACCATGCCAAGGACATTGCAGCCATAAAGGCTAACACCCAGCAGAGGCCACTAACAGCTGTCAGTGACCAGAACCACACATTTAGCTCTATACTCACAGGAGACAGGGCTAGCTTACAGGCTTCTTGGAGTTCAGGGTGCCTATCTGCTAAAAGGGAGTGGGGGATCTCTACATCCTGAAGAGAACACCGTCCTTCCACTTTCTTTTCTGACAGCTGAGGAGCAACCAACTCAGGCTGAGCAGGTATCTGACTTGTCAGGTTTTCTTGGGGGTCAAGCTTGGCTTCACCAGTTTCAACAGTGGAGTTCTTCCATAATGGAGTAGAAACCCCTTGGCTCTCTGGTGCCCTAGTTAATGGTTGCACACCTTTCCTTTTCTTCTGCTTTCCCTGGGGCCTAAATGCACTCACTGCAGGGGAAGCACCTCCAGAATCCTTGTGAGAGAGCTGGCACTGGACCAGTTCCTCTTTTGTGCTCTGACCAACCTCTGGGGGATCATTTCCAAAGAGACAGTCAAGGGGGAGGTCTGTACTGACTACCAACCTTCTCCAGCTAAGGGACCCACCTATCTCTATAGGCACTACAGCTACTGGCCTATCAGTGACTTTCTGTGGGATAACCCTTACCCTGGCAGTCTCTCCTGGGATATACTGGTTTCAGAGCACCAGCCTGTCATGCACAACTGTGTGACTGGCACAGGTGGCTCTCAGGGCAGTGGGTGGGATTCCATTCACCAGTAGGTGGTGAAAGTGGCTACTCCCCTCTGGAATCTCCAACTCACCTGTGGGGCCCACTTTCCAGTTAAAGGCTTTGAGGGCCTCCTCATCTGAGGAGTCATCCCCAGTGGCTACACTGGCTACCCCTGGGGGTGTACTAGTGGGTCTGTGTTTGGGATAAGAAGTGTCCTTGGTGCGGTGCCCTGTCTTTTGACAGTTGTGGCACCAGGCCTAAGTGGCATCCCAGTTTTTACCCTGGTACCCACCTTTGTTTTGTGAGATGTCTTTGGGCTCACACACCTGAACAGATGTTTGGGGGCCTAAAGACTCCCCTTCTTTATTTCTAGGGTGCTCCATCTTTTTCTCTTGGGGGGCTTCCCTGACTCTTTCTTGTGGTCATCCCCTCCAGTTCTTGGTTTGGACACCCTAGTTCTTACCCAATGATCAGCCTTCCTCTCAAACTCTTGGGGGGAGACTGGCCCCAAATCTACTAGGTACTGGTGCAACTTGTCCTGGACACAATTACTCAAAAGGTGTTCTTTCATCATTAAATTCCACAGCCCTTCATAATCATGTACCTTGTTGCCTTCTAACCAACCACCTAGCATCTTTGCTGAGAAGTCGACAAATTCTACCCAGGACTGATTCTGAGATTTTTGGGTCCCCCTGAATTTTATGCGGTATTCCTCAGTGGTAAATCCAAAGCCCTCAATCAGGGTAGTTTTCATGAGGTCAGATGATTTAGCATCTGCTTCACTCAGTGTCAGGAGCCTATCCCTGCACTTTCCTGAGAATAGTTCACATAATGGAGTGGCCCAGTGCTTCTTTTGGACATCCCTCCCAATGCATGCTCTTTCAAAGGAAATGAGCCATTTCTGAATATCATCTCCTTCTTGGGTGGGGGGGGGGAGGGGAACTCCTTTTGAGAGTCTTAGGTTAAAAGGTTTCTCCTCCTCCTTATTTATTAGTATGCTGCCACCAGAGATGGGTCCAATGCCCAACTCTTTTCAATACTGTGATTGTGCCCACTTGTAGCATCCCAATAATGATGTCTAGGAGTGACTATGCCTTATGTGCAGCTTCAGACATGGACAGACCTCTCCATGTCTCCCTTCACCTCCCACCTCTCCCCTCTCAGCTGCATGTATTTGGCATATTCTAGCAATGCTTTCTGTCCTGAAAGTATTATGCATCCTTCATCCCTCCCTTCTGTCACTTGTTTAGAAGTAAAAGGATGCTAAGAGAGGCCAGTCATGTGCAACACAACATCCTGTGCAATCCTCACCGCATCTTGTGAAACCAGTAGCTTCTGTTTGCCACATCAACCACTGCCTGGGGTGCCAACCGTGAGGCGAGGGAGGATTGAGACTGACAGAGTGGGGAGAGAGCGTGGGTGGCCCTGACTGGTTGAGTTTGCTGCTAACATGTGCATGGGTGACCGTCCTTCTTTCTTCAGTAGGGATCCACTTGAAAATCTTCCAGAGGAGATGGGGAGTGTGGAAGCATGAGAATGAGATGGAGTTTACCTGGTGGGACATGGACAGCATGGACTCCAGGATGATGCTCAGGTTGTGTGTGTGGTCAGTGGGTAGGGGGGCGCTTCCGAGGGCTACTGGCCACCAGGAGTCATCCTAGGTGGAGGGAGTGGGGTCCAGGATGAGGATCTCTGTCTTGTCCGATTTGAGCTTGAGGCAGCTGTTTTTCATCCAGTCGGCGATCCCTCTCATTCTGTTGTGGAAGTTGCTCTTGGCTGTAGATGGTTCATCGGTGAGCGAGAGAATTGGCTGTGTGTCATTGGCATAGGAGACTATGTTGAGGCCGTGTTGTCTGACGATTTTGGTGAGCAAAGCCCTGTAGATATTGAAGAGGGTTGGGCTCAGGGAGGAGCCCTGGGATACTCCACAGAGGGTTTCCGTTGGTTCCAAGATGAATGGCGGGAGTCGGAGTCTGACCCTCTGGGTCCTTCCGGTGAGGAAGGAGTGGATCCACTCCAAGGCCTTGCCACGGATGTCGGCGTCTGGAAGTCTGGTGCACAGGGTAGTGTGGGATATGGTATCGAAAGCGGCAGAGAGGTTGAGGAGGATGAGGGCAGCCGTGTCTCCGTGGTCCAGTATGATGTGGATGTCATCGGTGGCTGCGAGGAAGGCAGTTTCGGTGCTGTGGTTTCTCCTGAAACCAGATTGGGAGGGGTCCAGGATGTGGTTTGACTCGAGGAATTCCGTGAGCTGTGTGTTGGTGGCCTTTTCAGTTACCGTGGCTGGGAGGGGGAGAAGAGAGATGGGTCTGTAGTTTTTCATATCTTTAGGATCGACGGAGGGTTTCTTTAGTAGCGGGTTGATCTCTGCGTGCTTCCAATCATTCGTGAAGTTGGTGGTTTGGATAGAGCGGTTGATTGTCTGGCACAGCTTGGCGGCAATGGTGGCACTGGCTAGGTTGAAGATGTGATGTGGACACGGGTCCGAGGGTGCCCCTGAGTGGATAGAGCTCATGAGCTTTCAGGTGTCGTCTGTGTAGATTTGGGTCCATTTGCTCAGAGTTGGCTGAGGGGTGGGGGTCAGTGGTGGGCCGTGGAGGTGGGATTTGGCTCTCGAACCCTTCGAATATATCCTGGATTTTACAGTGGGAAAAAGGTGATGAGGTTGTTGCAGAGGTCTTGAAAGGGAGAATGTCTGTGGTGTCCGTGCTGGGGTTCATGAACTCCTTGAGTATGGTAAAAAGCTCCTTGGTGATGTGCGTGGTGGTGCTGATGCGTTCCTGGATGGCAGCCTTTCTGAAGGCTCTGATGTGTTGGTGGAGTGCCTGGTGGTGCCCCCTCTGAGCAGAGGGAGAATTGAGACAGAGTAGGGAGAGAGAACTGGTAGCTGCTGAAGTCTCTGGTAGCTGCTGAAGACAGGTTAAACATTCTTACCTAGATCAATAGTAAATTTGACATCAGAACCACAAAGAAATCTAGGTTTATCATATCACCTGGGTACGTACAGCACACTTCTTTACCCAGGCACGCAGACGGCAGACGTTCAGACATGCAGACGCTCAGAGGAGCAGGAGGTGTGGCCTCAGTGTTTTGGAGGCTTTGAACCGTGGATCAATGAGGCGTGTGGCTGTATAGTTTGTACGTGCCCCGAACCCCTAGCTTGCCCCCCAAAAACAAAAGCTTTTTGCCTCATGTCTTCCGGCGGGCCGAGATCACGGCAGAGTTTGCAGAGGAGGGGGCAAGCAGACGCGAGTAAGCAAGGAGCAGCCTCCCTGCTCCCAAACTGGCTACAGCTCGGAATGGAGTGGAATAGGTGTCGTGCACGGAGTAGGAGTACCCCCTAAGCACCATTCAGCACTTCCTGGCACAACTGCACTCTGGCCCACCTCTGGCCCAGGCTCTTGACTGTTCCTGTCCTCTCCCGGCTCTGTACCGCTGGCTGTACTGATAGCTGAAAACTGACTGCTGCTGCTGCTGGTCATCGGTCACTGGTCATTGGATGCCGGTGGCTGTCATTGGATAAGGAGCGAAGCAGAAGGAGCGGTGAGAGTAGCTATGGAGTGCGGAGTCCAGAGCAGAGTCCAGAGCTTGAGCCTGAGTCGGTGGCAGTGTCCCTCTTAGCCCAGTGACTTTAAATTGAAGAAGCAAAAGTTGGCAAAGCGCGCAAAAGAGCAAATATAGAGCTGAATAAGGGATGAACTAGAGCGGTGAAGGAGTTGTAAAGAACCCTATCGCTGGAGAAGAAAAAGTTGGGGTGTGGCACCCTGACGTAGAGCAGAAGTGGCTGACTTTAGGTTAGTGCGGCTTGTTCTTCTCAGGAGGGTTGCCCCGTCAGTTGCCCTATTAGTTGCTGTCAGTCGCTGTCAATTGCTGCCCTAAGGCCTTTCAGGTGTTTTTCGAGATTGGAGATCTGAGAGGTGCTTCCTCGACTTTTCTTAGTCGGGCTTGTTAAAAGACCAAGGCCCTCATTACAACCCTGGCGGACGGTGGAAAAAGGGCGGTAAGACCGCAAACAGGCCGGCGGTCATTACCGCCACATTATGACATTGGCGGTTTGGCATATGCCAAACCACCAATGTCCTGCACCATTCGCCACTGCAGTAATGACCTCCAGGCTGGGCACAATGGTCTCCAGCCCGGCAGCCGTCACTAGACCGCCACCGGTATCAGGACCCCGCATACCGCCATGGTTTTCGTGGGGTTTTCTACCACCTCGAAATCCATGGTGGGCTGTACCATCAGTGCCAGGGAATTCGTTCCCTAGCACTGATTGGGGTCTCCCCTCACCCTCCCCTAAGTCCTCCCCCAACACACACGACCCCCCCGTACCCCCAAAAGATAGTAGGACCCCCCCGCCCCACCATCCACCCCATTGAAACCCCCACACATACCCCCACTCCTCCCTACACACACGCTCACACCACTCACACACATACACGCGCACATACATGCACACACACATACATGTTACATTTCCCTTACACACATTACAACCCCGCATGCATACACACACTCACACAACCCCTCTACACACGCACACCCCCATGTACGCACACACCACACAACGCCCCCCCACGCCCCTCTCACAATGGACGATCACCTTACCTGTTCCGGTGATCCTCCGGGAGGGAACGGGATCCATGGGGGCTGCTGAGCCGCCAGCACCCCGTCACCAGAACACCGCCACGCCGAATACTGGGTCGTATTACGGTGGACGGTGTTCTGATGACTTGGCGGTGATGGTGGAGCAGCCTCCACTTCACGGCTGACCACCAGTATGGCTGCTGGCGGCTCTCCGTCCAAAAAAGGGCAGACGGTTGCCAACAGCTATAAAAAGGTTGGCGGAAGACCACCAACACTGGCGGTCTTCGGCCCACCGGAACCTCAGCGGTCTGGAGAAAAGACCGCTGAGGTTGAAATGAGGGCCCAAGTATAATCGCCTAAGAAATAAGGGAATTCCATACCTGAACATAAAAATCACAAATTCCATCCTCCCTTTTGTTCCAAAAAGAGCCACTTGATGAATCGGTGTGTAAGGAAATAAGCAGCTTCGCCGCTAGCCATGTGGACACCAAGGGAAAGGAGGTGGGCTTAAACTCTGTGGTGAGAAAGCCCTCCTCTCCGGAGGGGGGGGGGCGGGGCTGTGAACAACATCTCGCCCTCAGCCAATGAGGTCTCCATTCCTAGAGTAGGGGATTTTACCCTCCCCGACATTGACTTGGAAGGCATTTATGGCATCCATGGTTCAAGGATTCCTCCGGCTAGTGGTCCGACTATGCCTTTGGAAGGCAAAACCAAAATTAGCTCCCCCGGTTTAAGGCTGTTTAGTAGTACACCGACTGATCATTCACTTTCCCCGCTATTGTCTTCCTTGACGCCAGACCTTCTGTCTCCTGAGAATCTTCCTACAGGCCCTCCAGATCAAGATATAGTAATTTTTGAGTCGATTAAATGTCTGGAGTGAGTTTTATCGTCTATTTTGGCACTTTTAGAAAAATCAGTAAACAACTCAGATCGTACCCAGGACATATTGTTATCCATACTGAAAGTCCTCCTAGAACAAAAGAATATCAAACTAGTTCCGGATGAAAACATATTAATGGCTGCAAAGGATGCACATAAAAAATTGGGGAGCCAGGGTCCCAGTCAATCTTCGTTTCCCTCTGGCTCTTGCCCGTCTGTGAATTTATTTAATCAGCCCACTCTTCTTGAACAAGGAACTCAGGTGGGCATACCACAAGTTCGTCTGAAATCCTCGAATATACAGGATCCCTGCAACCAAGAGAGTGCTGTTTTTTTCCTCTGAAAACCTTTTTTCCAGCCCCCTCCCTTCGAGTAATTTAGCCACTGCTGTCCCGGAACCTGCTATCCTGAAAGATAGCCAAATTCACTGGTGGCCCCTTTTCCTAACTTTCTGTCGCTCCCTAAAGGATACCCTGGATCTTCGAGGGTGAAGTACAATGAGATCTCGGCAGCAAAAGCTGATGAAGAGAGGAAAAAGGCTAAGAAAAAGAGAAAAAATGATGGGAAAAAGGGGAATCGTGGAATCTCTAAAAAACAACAATAAAGGTTAAGTTCAAGGACATGGGTTCGGCAGGAACTGTTTCCTGCAGGGAAGTTTATGAACTGATCTGGATGAAGATAGGCACAAAGACTTGGGAACTGTTGGATCTCCTCATCCAAAGGAAGAACAAGACCTGGCTCCATTGGGGGATTCACAACAGAATATTCCATCTGATATAATGAGGGGCGTGACTAACTTGAATCCATGTGCCAACCATTCTATAATGTGAAATCAAATGCAATGGAATTGAACTCCACATCTGGTCCTTGTAGAATTGGGGAGGTAAACAGTGGGGAGGAAGTTACCAAATGGTGAACAAAGCCCCCTGTTTGTTTAGAGTTTTGTGCTCTGTTTGATCTGAATCTATTTATAAATTGTTCTTTTTTAATTTCATTCTTTTCAGACATAGAGGAGATCAAATGAATTGATCGTAGTGACATTTCTTGGGTGTTTCTTGATCAAAGCATAGGAGTGATAAAGACAAAAGTCTGTTTTTTTCTAAAACTGTTTTAAATCTGAGCTTAGTTAATTGTGAGCAGCTACAGCGTAGAGGCATAGATGTGGTCCCAGTATGGGAAAAGGACATTCCTTTAGACAGGCAGCGATCCCCCCATTACAATGCTCAAATGATAGTAGCCTCCATCATGTACGTGACCCTATTTCTTCCTCCCTGGAAAAGGTGAAAGTCTCCCTTTTCCGCGGAGAAGAGTGGTGAAGATTGTGAAAGATGTCCCCCAACATTATTTAAGTACCAAACAAGAAAACTGGAGTTGGTTGGCGGGGGCTTTAAATAGCACTTTGCCGAAGGGAAAGATCTTACAACCTGGTCACTAATCTTAATTTTTTCATGGTCGCTTGGAATGTTGCAGGAATAGGGAACCATTTGGAAAAATTTGATCAAATTTTTTCTCTACAGGCTGACTTCAATCAATCAATAGTTTATTCGGTCCAAATTTGGACCATTTGAATAGTTAGAAGTGATCATACATATAAAAAGATGAAAGCCATGAACCATCACTTAGTAAAAAAACATTTGGCAGTTAATACAGAAAGAAAAAATTCATAAAATTACATAGAAAGTTTCATAAATAATTAAGACAAGGCTCTCAAAATAATCTCTGGATCTTACCCTGTGCAAGAGGCTAAGTGCTAAAATAATGCTAACCAATTGTTAAAATCATGAAAATCATTCTAAAACAGGTTTATATATAAAATAAGACATAAAAACTACATATAGTAGCTCCTATTGGCAAAGGGTAGAAGTCAACCAGTGGAAAATAATGCTATAAATTAATCAGTTCTATTAAATAAGTTAATCGAATAGATTACAACTTGCGATTTTTAAAATTATATATGCTGAGGAACTATGAGTCACTTCAATTGGGGTAACCCACTAGCCATCATGCGCGGGGCTACATTCTTTCATCGTCGATAGGTCATACTAATCGTTTTACTTGAAATCCCAGATTAATATAACAGGGTGCTAGTTCGCTAACTTCTAGACCGTTCTTCGACCGATGGGTTAAGATCTGTAGTAATCCTATTGCGGATTTTCCATGCTGGTGCCAAATATTTGGAAACAGAACTCACTATCAGCATGGAAGTGTCATATTTGCATATTCTATATACACTGTTTCGGTTTTGTGATGGCAGTGTTTCACACAGAGGGATAATCCACTTCCCACGAGGGCATTTGTACAGAGGACAGAAAAATAGGACATGCTCAGAAGTTTCCTTGCATAGATGGCAGTTTATACATTTATCAGATAGAGAACTATTTGTTGACCAGCAAGCTGTGAAGCTGTTGACTGCCAATGTTCCGTATCTGAACTGAAGTAATAAGGAACAAGCACGGGCTGGCATAGGGAGATCCAGGAAGCTTTCAGGCAGAGGTTCATGCTTAACCAGCAGAAACTCTGCTGTCAACCGACCCAACCCAATTGAGCCAAGGGATTCCTCATGAATCTTTTCCCAATAGCGATCTTTGATCAGGCGTTTAGCATTGCCAGGGATCATCTCGGGATTCTCCCAATACTGGGCTAAGTTCAGTTTAACCCAAGCCGCCCTCATCTCCCTAAGCCACCGTACTTTTTCCCATCCATAGCAAGGTGGCAATAGTTCTTTAACTGCTAATCTGAAGGGTTCAAATTCCTCCGTTTTCCATAATCTGACCCAGTACAGGAGTGGTCTTAGGTATGCTGTGTCCTTAATACTATTTAGACCCAGGTCCAGTCTTAGGGGGAGCATCGGCGTGCCCTTCCCCAGTATGGATATGCGTCTGAGGAAATTATTTTCTTTGGTTTGAAGAGTGTCCATTTGTCTGTGTAATCCCCAAAGTTCCGCTCCATATAGGGCCGCGGCACGAATTTGGGCTTTGTAGATTTCAGAGATGAGGGTCAGAGGAGGGCTTGTTGCAGTACTAGCCTTACGTCCTATCACTCCACATCTTTGGCTGATTGTTAGTGCCCCTTTCCTTATAGCTGGATCCCAGCTGCCCTTATCAGATAGTCTAATACCCAAATAATCGTATTCCATTACCCTCTCCAGATGAATTGAATCCATCCTAATGTTTGCTCTAAGCTTCTTATTCGGGGCACTGTATATCATGAGTTTAGTTTTCTTACGATTAATGTCTAACCCGTAGTCTCTACAGAAAACACCAAACTGGCTGACTTAATTTGCATCCAAGAGACTTGGAGTGTATCTGACGTCACCTGTCCTGGGCACTCTGTACTTTGCCAAAAGGCACAGCCCTCTAAGAAAGGGCACACAAAAGGGGGTATTGCGATGTTGTTAAGCAACAATAATAAATGGGATTATGTTAGTCTGCCAGTCTCCTCAAACCTCTTCTCAGATAGTGAGAGTGTGCCCAATACTGGAAAATGGCAGGAAAATTCCCATGTTAATATTAAATGCCTATATTCCACCGGATAAGACTATGATACAGTTTTACTTCCTTTGCTTAACCATATCTCTGCCATCTGCTGAAATCCACATGAAAGTGCCCATGAGGTATTGATAATGGAGGATGTAAATAGTAAAATCTCCAATCTATCTCTTTCGATTTTGTTTTTGATACATAGAGGGAATCAGTCTTTAATATCCCTTCCAACTTATTTCCCGTTAGAATCAGGATGGATAAAAGGGGGTACATTCTATTGAAAGGTTTGAGGAGCCTCTGTTGTACCATCCTAAATGGCTGTTTCTGTTCGGATTCCCCTGCAGCCTTTACTCACAAATCTAAATGGAGTAGCTCTATTATTGACTATTTCTTGGCCTCCTCTGCTATTGCCCAATTAGTGGAAGATATGATAACTATTGATACCTCATTTAGTGATCACAAGATTCTTCGCCTGTCGGTAAAAATCAATTTTTCTTCGATAGAGACTTGGAATTTTAAGGGCAAAGACATCAACTTTAATGGGAAATCTGGTAGAATTTATAAGTCACCTCAAAAAATATTATCTGTGGAAAAATGTTATTGAAAGGTCAGCGGGTCACATTGATGAATGGGCTGAGGATGTGTTAAACTATTTCACAGAATTCATGGGATATCTTAATTCAACGCGACGAGCCTAAGCGCACTAAGCCTCCTCAAAAGAAAGTAAGGTTATCGCTTTTAATGTTGAATAGAGAAATCAATAAGCTAGTAAGGAGACTGTATGAGTGGGAGTCGAAGGATAGGAGTAGAAGAATATCCCTATTAAAGAGAAAAGGAGCGAGAATGATGTTAGGCATAAGGAAGGCGGAGGCAGAACAATATATGTAATATATGCTCGGTGGGAAGGATTGCAAACGTATGACATTTTATAGATAATCAATGTTTTCATTCAGCCTTTTAGAGGAAACTTTTCTTTAGTGTCATATGATATTCTATGTTTTATTTAGGCATGTGGATCTGCTAGGAGTTCCGATTCATTAAATAAATACATTGAATTGAATTGTACAGCGCACTGATCACACACAAGGTATCCAGGCACTTGAATAGAGACTATCCCTGAAAAGTACTGTGGTGCTGCCAAAACTGCCCTCAAAGCGCCATTGGTTCTGGATTAATACATTGACCCAGAGGCCATACCACCTCGGCTTGTACACCAACACTGGGGTCCAGAGATTATCTCACATAGGGCTCAAGGTTTTACAACTGAGGAGATACCTGAGAAAATGCTTAAAGCCACTTCAATAACTGATGCCAAGGGAAATCCTATACTGCCATCTTCCTTTTCATAGAGTGCCCATGTTATACCCGGCAAGACAGTTCTCTGACTTCTGATGTATCCAGCCTCACTCTTATGCATGGTACACACTGCTGAGTGGAGAGATGCTGCTCCTCTGCATGGTACTCACTGCTGAGAGGAGAGATGCTGCTCCTCTGCATGGTACTCACTGCTCATTGAGTGGAGCTGCTGCTCCTCTGCATTGTACTCACTGCTCATAGAGGGAAGATGCTGCTCTTTTCCATGGTACTCACTACTGAGAGGGAGATACTGCTCCTCTGCATGGTACTCACTGCTGGTAGAGGAGAGATGCTGCTCCTCTGCAAGGTACTCAGTGCTTATAGAGGGAGATGCTGCTCGTTTGCATGGTACTCACTGTTGTTGGAGTGGAGATGCTGCTCCTTTTTGTGGTACTCACTGCTTTGAGAGGGGAGATGCTGCTCCTCTGCATGGTACTCACTGCTGAGAGGGGAGATGCTGCTCTTCTGCATGGTACTCACTGCTGCGAGGGGAGAGATGCTGCTCCTCTGCATGGTACTCGCTGCTGAGAGGGGAGATGCTGCTCCTCTGCATGGTACTCACTGCTGAGAGGGGAGATGCTGCTCCTCTGCATGGTACTCACTGCTGGTAGAGGAGAGATGCTGCTCCTCTGCATGGTACTCGCTGCTGAGAGGGGAGATGCTGCTCCTCTGCATGGTACTCACCGCTGAGAGAGGGGAGATGCTGCTCCTCTGCATGGAACTCACTGCTGAGAGAAGATGCTGCTCCTCTGCATGGTACTCACTGCTGTTAGAGGGGAGATGCTGCTCCTCTGCATGGTACTCACTGCTGAGAGGGGAGCTGCTGCTCCTCTGCATGATACTCGCTGCTGATGGAGGGGAGATGCTGCTCCTTTGCATGGTACTCACTGCTGGTAGAGGGGAGATGCTGCTCCTTTGCATGGTACTCACTGCTGAGAGGAGAGATGCTGCTCCTCTGCATGGTACTCACTGCTGAGAGAGGGGCGATGCTGCTCCTTTGCACAGTAATCACTGCTAAGAGGGGAGATACTACTCATCTGCATGGTACACACTGCTGAGAGAGGGTAGATGCTGCTCCTCTGCATGGTACTCACTGCTGAGAGGAGAGATGCTCCTCCTCTACATGGTACTCACTGCTGGTAGAAGAGAGATGCTGCTCCTCCGTATGGTACTCAGTGCTGAGAGGGGAGAAGCTGCTCATCTGCATGGTACTCACTGCTGATGGAGGGGAGATGCTGCTCCTTTGCATGGTACTCACTGCTGGTAGAGGAGAGATGCTGCTCCTCTGTATGGTACTCACTGCTGAGAGGAGAGATGCTGCTCATCTGCATGGTACTCACTGCTGAGAGGAGAGATGCTGCTCCTCTACATGGAACTCACTGCTGAGATAGGGGAGATGCTGCTCCTTTGCATGGTACCCACTGCTGATAGAGGAGAGATGCTGCTCATCTGCATTGTACTCAGTGATTATAGAGGGGGATGCTGCTTCTCTGCATGGAACTCACTGCTGAGAGAGGGGATATGCTGCTCCTCTGCATGGTACTCACTGCTGGTAGAGGAGAGATGCTGCTCCTCTGCATGGTACTCACTGCTGAGAGGGGAGAAACTGCTCATTTGCATGGTATTCACTGCTGAAAGAGAGGAGATGCTGCTCCTCTGCATGGAACTCACTGCTGGTAGAGGAGAGATGCTGCTCCTCCGCATGGTACTCACTGCTGAGAGGGGAGATGCTGCTCCTCTGCATGGTACTCACTGCTGGTGAGGGGAGATGCTGCTCCTCTGCATTGTGCTTACTTCTTATAGAGGGGAGATGTTGCTCCTTTGCATGCTACTCACTGCTGACGGAGGGGATATGTTGCTCCTTCGCCTGCTACTCACTGCTGATGGAGGGGAGATGCTGCTCATTTGCATGGTACTCACTGCTGAGAGGGGAGATGCTGCTCCTCTGCCTGGTACCCACTGCTTATAGAGGGAGATGCTGCTCGTTTGCCTGGTACTCACTGCTGATGGAGTGGAGATGCTGCTCTTTTTTGTGGTACTCACTGCTTTGAGAGGGGAGATGCTGCTCCTCTGCATGGTACTCACTGCTGAGAGGGGAGATGCTCCTCTTCTGCATGGTACTCACTGCTGCGAGGGGAGAGATGCTGCTCCTCTGCATGGTACTCGCTGCTGAGAGGGGAGATGCTGCTCCTCTGCATGGTACTCACTGCTGAGAGGGGAGATGCTGCTCCTCTGCATGGTACACACTGCTGGTAGAGGAGAGATGCTGCTCCTCTGCATGGTACTCGCTGCTGAGAGGGGAGATGCTGCTTCTCTGCCTGGTACTCACCGCTGAGAGAGGGGAGATGCTGCTCCTCTGCATGGTACTCACTGCTGGTAGAAGGGAGATGCTGCTCCTTTGCATGGTACTCACTGCCGAGAGGAGAGATGCTGCTCCTCTGCATGGTACTCGCTGCTGATGGAGGGGAGATGCTGCTCCTTTGCATAGTACTCACTGCTGGTAGAGGGGAGATGCTGCTCCTTTGCATGGTACTCACTGCTGAGAGGAGAGATGCTGCTCCTCTGCATGGTACTCACTCCTGAGAGAGGGGTGATGCTGCTCCTTTGCACAGTACTCACTGCTAAGAGGGGAGATACTGCTCATCTGCATGGTACTCACTGCTGAGAGAGGGTAGATGCTGCTCCTCTGCATGGTACTCACTGCTGAGAGGAGAGATGCTCCTCCTCTGCATGGTACTCACTGCTGGTAGAAGAGAGATGCTGCTCCTCTGTATGGTACTCAGTGCTGAGAGGGGAGAAGCTGCTCATCTGCATGGTACTCACTGCTGATGGAGGGGAGAGGCTGCTCCTTTGCATGATACTCACTGCTGAGAGAGGGGAGATGCTGCTCCTCTGCATGGTACTCACTGCTGGTTAGGGGAGATGCTGCTCCTTTGCATGGTACTCACTGCTGGTAGAGGAGAGATGCTGCTCCTCTGTATGGTACTCACTGCTGAGAGGAGAGATGCTGCTCATCTGCATGGTACTCACTGCTGAGAGGAGAGACGCTGCTCCTCTACATGGAACTCACTGCTGAGAGAGGGGAGATGCTGCTCCTTTGCATGGTACCCACTGCTGGTAGAGGAGAGATGCTGCTCCTCTGCATAGTACTCAGCGATTATAGAGGGGGATGCTGCTTCTCTGAATGGAACTCACTGCTGAGAGAGGGGAGATGCTGCTCCTCTGCATGGTACTCACTGCTGGTAGAGGAGAGATGCTGCTTCTCTGGATGGTACTCACTGCTGAGAGGGGAGAAACTGCTCATCTGCATGGTATTCACTGCTGAAAGAGGGGAGATGCTGCTCCTCTGCATGGAACTCACTGCTGGTCGAGGAGAGATGCTGCTCCTCTGCATGGTACTCACTGCTGAGAGGGGAGATGCTGCTCCTCTGCATGGTACTCACTGCTGGTGAGGGGAGATGCTGCTCCTCTGCATTGTGCTTACTTCTTATAGAGGGGAGATGTTGCTCCTTTGCATGCTACTCACTGCTGACGGAGTGGATATGTTGCTCCTTCGCATGCTACTCACTACTGATGGAGGGGAGATGCTGCTCATTTGCATGGTACTCACTGCTGAGAGGGGAGATGCTGCTCCTCTGCCTGGTACCCACTGCTTATAGAGGGAGATGCTGCTCCTTTGCATGGTACTCAGTGCCGATATAGGGGCGCTGCTGCTCCTTTGCATGGTACTCACAGCTGGTAGAGGGGAGATGCTGCTCCTTTGCATGGTACTCACTGCTGAGGGTGGAGATGCTGCTCCTTTGCATGGTACTCACTTCTGATGGAGGGGAGATGCTGCTCCTCTGCATGGTACTCACTGCTTATAGAGGGGAGATGTTGCTCCTTTGCATGGTACTCACTGCTGATAGAGGGGAGATGCGGCTCCTCTGCATGGTACTCAGTGCTTTTAGAGGGGGAGATGTTGCTCCTTTGCATGGTACTCACTGCTGATAGAGGGGAGATGTTGCTCCTTTGCATGGTACTCACTGCTGATAGAGGGGAGATGTTGCTCCTCTGCATAGTACTCAGTGATTATAGAGGGGGAGATGCTGCTCCTTTGCATGGTACTCACTGCTGAGAGGGGAGATGCTGCTCCTCTGCATGGTACTCACTGCTGGTGAGGGAGATGCTGCTCGTTTGCATGGTACTCACTGCTGATGGAGGAGAGATGCTGCTTCTTTGTGTGGTACTCACTGCTTTTAGAGGGGAGACGCTGCTCCTTTGCATGGTATTCACTGCTGAGAGAGGAGATGCTGCTCCTCTGCATAGTACTCACTGCTTATAGAGGGGAGATGCTGCTCCTCAGCATGGTACTTACTTCTTATAGAGGGGAGATATTGCTCCTTTGCATGCTACTCACTGCTGATGGAGGGGAGATGCTGCTCCTTTGCATTGTACTCACAGCTTATAGAGGGGAGATGCTGCTCCTGTGCATGGTATTCACTGCTGAGAGGGGAGATGCTGCTTCTTTGCATGGTACTTACTGCTGATGGAGGGGAAATGCTACTCCTCTGCATGGTACTCACTACTAAGAGAGGGGAGATGCTGCTCCTCTGCATTGGACTCACTGCTGATAGAGGGGAGATGCTGCTCCTTTGCATGGTACTCACTGCTTATAGAGGGGAGATGTTGCTCCTTCGCATGGTACTGACTGCTGAGAGAGTGGAGATGCTGCTCCTTTGCATGGTACTCACTGCTGAGAGGGGAGATGCTGCTCCTTTGCATTGTACTCATTGCTGATAAAGGGGAGATGTTGCTCCTTCGCATGGCACTGACTGCTGAGAGAGGGGAGATGCTGCTCCTTTGCATGGTACTCACTCCTGGGAGGGGAGATGCTGCTTCTTTGCATGGTACTCGCTGCTTGTGGAGGGGAGATGCTGTTCCTCTGCATGGTACTCACAGATGAGATAGGGGAGAAGCTGCTCCTCTGTGTGGTACACCCTGCTGAGAGAGGGGAGATGCTGCTCCTCTGCATGGTACTCCCTTCTGAGAGAGGGGAGATGCTGCTCCTTTGCATGGTGCTCACTGCTGATATAGGGGAGATGCTGCTCCTCTGCATGGTACTCTCTGCTGAGAGAGGGGAGATGCTGCTCCTTCGCATGGTACTCACAGCTTATGGAGGGGAGATGTTGCTCCTTTGCATGGTACTCAGTGATTATAGAGGGGCGATGTTGCGCCTTTGCATGGTACTCACTGCTGAGAGAGGGGAGATGCTGTTCTTCTGCATGCTACTCACTGCTGAGAGAGGGGAGATGCTGCTCCTCTGCATGGTACTCACTGCTGATATAGGGGAGATGCTGCTCCTCTGCATGGTACTCTCTGCTGAGAGAGGGGAGATGCTGCTCCTTCGCATGGTACTCACAGCTTATGGAGGGGAGATGTTGCTCCTTTGCATGGTACTCAGTGATTATAGAGGGGAGATGTTGCTCCTTTGCATGGTACTCAGTGATTATAGAGGGGCAATGTTGCTCCTTTGCATGGTACTCACTGCTGAGAGAGGGGAGATGCTGTTCTTCTGCATGCTACTCACTGCTGAGAGAGGGGAGATGTTGCTCGTTTGCATGGTACTCACTGCTGAGAGGGTAGATGCTGCTCCTTTGCACGGTAATTGCTGTTGATATAGGGGAGATGCTGCTCCTTTGCATGGTACTCACTGCTGATATAGGGGAGATGCTGCTCCTTTGCATGGTACTCACTGCTGATATAGGAGAGATGCTGCTCCTTTGCATGGTACTCACTGCTGAGAGGGGAGATGCTGCTCCTCTGCATGGTATTCACTGCTGAGAGAGGGGAGCTGCTGCTCCTTTGCATGGTATTCAGTGCTGATGTAGGGGCGATGTTGCTCCTCTGCATGGTACTTACTGCTGAGAGAGGGGAGATGCTGCTCTGCATGGTACTCACTGCTGGTAGAGGGGAGATGCTGCTCCTCTGCGTGGTACTCACTGCTAAGAGGGGAGATGCTGCTCCTCTGCATGGTACTCGCTGCCGAGAGAGAGGAGATGCTGTTCTTCTGTATGGTACTCACTGCTGATATAGGGGAGCTGCTGCTCCTTTGTGTAGTACTCACTGCTGATGGAGGGGAGATGCTGCTCCGTTGCATGGTACTCCCTGCTGATGGAGGGGAGATGCTGCTCCTTTGTGTGGTACTCACTGCTGACAGGGGAGATCCTGCTTGTTTGCATCGTACTCACTGCTGATATAGGGCAGCTGCTGCTCCTTTGCGTGGTAGTACTGCACTTTCCCTATTTTGCTGACTAAACTTGTGCTGACGTCACGTAGGCCTATGAGTGATTCATCCAATCTCTGGCAATCCAGAGGGGTAGAGACATACGTTTCCAGGTACTTCATATAGCGCTATGTGTTCTACAATATGACGGGGAGGCTATTCCACATTGACTCTAGGTCCTCCAAAAGACCAGTACACTAGTGGGGGTGCACGCAAGTGGATGGTGTCCACCCACCATTTTCACAGGGTCCACCCTGCCAAGAAGTTTGCCTCCACTGAAGAGAGCTGAATGCCTCCTGCTGTAGGTTTCAGATATTGGGACACTTTCAGCAGTTCCATCTAGCCAAAAACAAAGGCCAAAGTTAAGGGGCCATTAGGCCTCCTTTCGCTCAAGTATCCTGGCTGGGAGCTTTCAGGAACCTCACTTCTAAAAGCAATGGCGGGGGAACAAGGCTCACAGCTTATTTCTTCACTGGTACTTAAGAGAGGCTCTTTTGACTTGCTTCAGACCCTGTGTGCAAGAGGTGTATGCACTGTAAGATATTTACAGAAATATCAATTTAAATACCACACTTTTGTTTTATTTCTTCTATAGTGCCATTTATCCCAATGCAGGGTGACAGAGCACCTTACATCACATGTCAATATTATATATTGACAATAAATCATATGTGTGTAATCAAAGTATATAAGACAGGAAGGATTACAAGCTGTAGGAGTCGCATGTCCTTCATAGCTCAGTGCGCTATATTACAAGGATTACAATTTATGAACTGCAGGTAACAAAAGGATCTCTGTGTTAAAAACAGTAAATCACTTACCTAGCTACATAAAATATACATCTGTCCTCTGCATGTTACATGAAGTGCTCTGCAGGAGACACATTAGCCCCTGTGCTACTTTGATTCAAAACTGGACTAGATGGACAAAACACAGATCTCTCCAGCAAATGTGTTAACCCCAGAGGTATTTTTCTATTGCTACTACAAATTTACTGTCACATTTCTCCTCGCTGCCAATTTCTTTGTGCAAATACAGGAAGGTGATGGCTGAATGCTTGAATTAACCTCATCCCTCGGGCAAAACCGGTCCTGGGGTTCTTGTGTTCCGGGTCAGAGCAGACCTGGCCTGTCAGTTCCAGGTGGATTTCTCCCATTGGAGCAGAGTCACGACTGACTTGCATATGGCTGGGTCCAAACCGGGGTGGCGTGGTGGGCAAAAGAAGGATGGGTTGGCATGCTACCTCGAGCCATTGCCAGTGGCTAAGCTTACTGCAAGCATCCTCCCACTGCTGGCATAACAAGACGTAAGGGCCCCTCCTGCAAAGTACCTGTAGGGGCCCAGTCCCCCCAGACCCAGTCAGGGGCCTGTGCACAGGGTACTGTGCTGAGGGGGCCCGTGGAGCTTGCGTCCCCCACACCGCGGGGCTGTGGGGTGTTTGTTATGCCACTGCCTGCCTTCACCTTTTGTGTGTTTCATGAACCACTAATTTCTTTCTGGCAGAGTGTTAAAAAAACTAAATGGATAAGAAGCCAGGATTTTGTTTCAGGGATGAATCACTTTTTGGCACAACACTGACACAAATCTCAGTCAATTGTTAAATCTGGCAATGTGCTCAAATATACTCTTGACAGAACTGCTAAATAACATGTCTGTGGTGTTAAGATCTGATGTCACTTCCTGTGAGGTTAGGGGTTGTGATGGCACTTTCTGTGATGTCACTTCCTGTGATGCTGTGTGTGATGTCACCTGCATACTGCCTAACTTGGTTAGTCCCCTTACTTATGTATTTAGGACTTGTGCCTTGACTGAGAGACAGTGGAGGGAGAATGGACAGGTGAGGGAGATAACACAAGGGAGCGAGAGATAGTGCAGAGGGATAGACAGGTGAGGGAGACAATACAAGGGAGTGAGAGATAGTGGAGGGGGATACACAGGTGAGGGAGACAATACAAGGGAGTGTGAGACAGTGGAGGGAGGTAGACAGATAAGGCAGACAATACAAGGGAGTGAGAGACAGTGGAGGGGGATAGACAGGTGAGGGAGACAATACAAGGGAGTGAGAAATAGTAGAGGGGGATAGCCAGGTGAATGGGAGAATACAAGGGAGTGTGAGAGTGTGGAGGGGGATAGACTGGTGACGGAGACAATACAAGGGAGTGAGAGATATTGGAGGGAGGAAAGACATGTGAGGGGAGACATTACAAGTGAGACAATGGAGGGGGATAGGGAGGTGTGGGGACAATACATGGGAGTGAGGCAGTGGAGGCTGGGGAGTGAGACAGTGGAGGCTGATAGACAGGCGAGGGAGACAATACAAGGGAGTGAGAGATGGTGGTGAAAGAATAGATGAGGGAGACAATACAAAGAAATGTGAGACAGTGGAGGGATATAGACAGGTGGGGTAGACAATACAAGGGAGGGAGAGACAGTGGAGGGGGATAGACAGGCGAGGGAGACAATACAAGGGAGTGAGAGACAGTGGAAGGAGAATGGACAGGTGAGGCAGACAATACAAAGGAGTGAGAGATAGTAAAGGGGGGACAGACAGGTAAAGGAGACTATACAAGGAAGTGAGACAGTGGAGTGGAAATAGACAGACGAGGGAGACAATACAAGGGATTGCGAGGCAGTGAAGGGGTAGAGAGATGAGGGAGACAATACAATGGAGTGAGAGATAGTGGAGGAAGAATAGGTGAGGGAGACAATATGAGGGAGTCAGACAGTGGAGAGGGACAGACAGGTGATGGAGACAATACAAGGGAGTGAGAGATAGTGAGGGAGGATAGACAGGCAAGGGAGACAATACAAGGGAGTGAGACAGTGGAGGGGGGATAGACAGATGAGGGAGACAATACAAAGGAGTGAGACAGTGGAGAGAGACAGACAGGTGATGGAGACTTGTGGAAGGTAGCCTCTTTCTAGCCTTGTTACCCCCACTTTTGGCCTGTTTGTGAGTATATGTCAGGGTGCTAGCCAGGACCCCAGTGCTCATAAGTTTGCGTCCTATATGTGTTCCCAGTGTGGTGCCTAACTGTCTCACTGAGGCTCTGCTAACCAGAACCTCAGTGTGTATGCTCTCTCTGCTTTCCAAATTTGTCACTGCAGGCTAGTGACTAAATTTACCAATTCACATTGGCATACTGGTACACCCATATAATTCCCTTGTATATGGTACTGAGGTACCCAGGGTATTGGGTTTCCAGGAGATCCCTATGGGCTGCAGCATTTCTTTTGCCACCCATAGGGAGCTCTGATAATTCTTACACAGGCCTGCCATGGCAGCCTGCGTGAATAACGACCAAGTTATTTCACAGCCATTTACCACTGCACATAAGTAACTTATAAGTCTAACCTTCACTTAGTGAAGGTTGGGTGCCAAGTTACTTAGTGTGTGGGCACCCTGGCACTAGCCAAGGTGCCCCCACATCGTTCAAGGCAAATTCCCCAGACTTTGTGAGTGCGGGGACTCCATTACACATGTGCACTATACATAGGTCACTACCTATGTATAGCGTCACAATGGTAACTCCGAACATGGCCATGTAACATGTCTAAGATCATGGAATTGTCCCCCCAATACCATTCTGGTATTGGGGGGACAATTCCATGATCCCCCGGGTCTCTAGCACAGAACCCGGGTACTGTCAAACTGCCTTTTCGGGGTTTCCACTAAAGCTGCTGCTGCTGACAACCCCTCAGACAGGTGTCTGCCCTCCTGGGGTACAGGCAGCCCTGGCCCAGGAAGGCAGAACAAAGGATTTCCTCTGAGAGAGGGTGTAACACCCTCTCCCTTTGGAAATAGGTGTGAAGGGCTGGGGAGGAGTAACCTCCCCCAGCCTCTGGAAATGCTTTGATGGGCACAGATGGTGCCCATCTCTGCATAAGCCAGTCTACACCGGTTCAGGGATCCCCCAGCCCTGCTCTGGTGCGAAACTGGACAAACGAAAGGGGAGTGACCACTCCCCTGACCAGTACCTCCCAGGGGAGGTGCCCAGAGCTCCTCCAGTGTGTCCCAGACCTCTGCCATCTTGGAAACAGAGGTGTTGGGGGCACACTGGACTGCTCTGAGTGGCCAGTGCCAGCAGGTGACGTCAGAGGCTACTTCTGATAGGCTCTTACCTCTCTTGGTAGCCAATCCTCCTTCCTTGGTAGCCAAACCTCCTTTTCAGGCTATTTAGGGTCTCTGCTTTGGGGAATTCTTCAGATAACGAATGCAAGAGCTCACCAGAGTTCCTCTGCATCTCCCTCTTCACCTTCTGCCAAAGGATCGACCGCTGACTGCTCCAGGACGCCTGCAAAACCGCAACAAAGTAGCAAGACGACTACCAGCAACATTGTAGCGCCTAATCCTGCCGGCTTTCTCGACTGTTTCTAGGTGGTGCGTGCTCTGGGGGTAGCCTGCCTTCACCCTGCACCAGAAGCTCGGAAGAAATCTCCAGTGGGTCGACGGAATCTTCCCCCTGCCAACGTAGGCACCAAAAGACTGCATCACTGGTCCTCTGGGTCCCCTCTCATCCTGCCGAGCATGGTCCCTGGAACTCAGCAACTCTGTCCAAGTGCCTCCCACAGTCCAGTGACTCTTCAGTCCAAGTTTGGTGGAGGTAAGTTCTTGCCTCCCCACGCTACACTGCAAAGCTGTGTACCGCGTGATTTGCAGCTGCTTCGGCTCCTGTGCACTCTTCCAGGATTTCCTTCGTGCACAGCCAAGTCTGGGTCCCCAGCACTCCGTCCTGCAGTGCACAACCTTCTGAGTTGTCCTCTGACATCGTGGGACCCCCTTTTGTAACTTTGTGTGGACTCTGGTTCACTCTTCTTCCACGTACCTGTTGGGGTACTTCTGCGGGTGCTGCCTGCTTTTGTGAGGGCTCTCTGAGTTGCTGAGCGCCCCCTCTATTTCCTCCTCCAAAAGGCGACATCCTGGTCCCTCCTGGTCCTCAGCAGCATACAAAAACCTCTACTGCGACCCTTGCAGCTAGCAAGGCTTGTTTGTGGTCTTTCTGCGTGGGAACACCTTTGCAAGCTTTATCGCGACGTGGGACATCCGTCTTTCAAAGGAGAAGTTCCTACTCCTCTTCTTTCTTGCAGAACTCCAAGCTTCTTCCATCCGGAGGCAGCTTCCTTGCACCTTCAGCTGGGGTTTCCTGGGCTCCTGCCCCCCCGGACACTGTCGCGACTATTGGACTTGGTCCCCTTGTCTTACAGGTACTCAGGTCCGGAAATCCGTTGTCAGTGCACTGCTGGTGTGTGTTCTTCCTGCAGAATCCCCCATCACATCTTCTGTGCTCTCTGCGGGTAGTAGGTGCACTTTACACCTACCTTTCAGGGTCTTGGGGTGGGCTAATTTTCTAACCCTCACTGTTTTCTTACAGTCCCAGTGACCCTCTACAAGCTCACATAGGTTTGGGGTCCATTCGTGGTTCGCATTCCACTTTTGGAGTATATGGTTTGTGTTGCCCCTATACCTATGTGCTCCTATTGCAACCTATTGTAATTCTACACTGTTTACATTACTTTTCTTGCTATTACTTACCTGTTTTGGGTTTGTGTACATATAACTTGTGTATATATCTTATCCTCATACTGAGGGTACTCACTGAGATACTTTGGCATATTGTCATAAAAAGAAGTACCTTTATTTTTAGTATATCTGTGTATTGTGTTTTCTTATGATGTTGTGCATATGACACCAGTGGTATAGTAGGAGCTTTACATGTCTCATAGTTCAGCCTAAGCTGCTCTCCATAGCTACCTTCTATCAGCCTAAGCTGCTGGAAACACCTCTTCTACACTAATAAGGGATAACTGGACCTGGCACAAGGTGTAAGTACCTCTGGTACCCACTACAAGCCAGGCCAGCCTCCTACAGAGACAATACAAGGGAGTGATAGATAGTGAGGGAGGATAGACAGGCTAGGGAGACAACACAAGGGAGTGAGACAATGGAGGGGGATAGACAGGTGAGGGAGACAATAAAAGGGAGTCAGACAGTGGAGTGGGGTAGAGAGGTGAGGGAGACATTACAAGGGAGTGAGACAGTGGAGGGGGTTAGAGAGGTAAAGGAGACAATACAAGGGAGTGAGACAGTGGAGGGGGAATAGACAGGTGTGGGAGACAATACAAGAGAGTGAGAGACAGAGGAGGGGGCCGAGACAGGTGAGGGAGACAATACAAGGGACTGAGACACTGTAGGGGGATAGAATGGTGAGGGAGACAATACAAGGGAGTGAGTCAGTGGAGGAGGGTAGGCAGGCGAGGCAGACAATACAAAGGAGTAAGAGAATGGAGGGGGATGGGTAGGTGAGGGAGACAATACAAGGGAGTGAGAGATAGTGGAGGGAGAATGGACATGTGAGGGAGATAATATAAAGGAGTGAGAGACAGTGAAGAGGGGATAGAGAGGTGAGGGACACAATTCAAGGGAGTGAGAGATAGTGGAGCGGGATAGACAGGTGAGGGAGACAATACAAGGGAGTGGGAGGCAGTGGAGGGGGTATAGGCAGGTGAAGGAGACAATACAGAGGAATGTGAGACAGTGGAGGGGGATAGACAAGTGAGGGAGACAATACAAGGGAGTGAGAGATAGTGGAAGGGGATATCCGAGGCGCAGGCATTAATTAATAATCGCGGAAGATGCGGGGGGGGGGTGGGGGGGGTGGAAATAGGCTTCATCTGAGCTCTCAGTAATGAACTTAACTTATCTTGTGCCCCCTTCTCGGGGTGCAGGGTTCATACACCCCCCGCCCCAGCCCTCAGGATATGAGTCTAAAGCTCCCAGACGCCTTGTGCCGAGGCGCAGATATTAATTAATAATCGCGGAGGCTGTGGGGGGCTGTAAACAGGCTTCATCTGAGCTGCCAATAATGATCTGAACTTGTCCCGGCTCCCTTCTCGGGGTGCAGGGCTCATACCAGCCCTCCACCCCCAGCACAGCCCCTGAGCCCTCAGGATATGACTCTAAAGCGCCCAGACGCCTGTGCCGAGGCGCAGACATTAATTAATAACCGCGGAGGCAGCGGGAGGCTGTAACAGGCTTCATCTGAGCTGCCAGTAATGATCTGAACTTGTCCCGGCCCCCTTCTCGGGGTGCAGGGTTCACAGCCCCCTCGCCTCCCTTCTGAACCCTCCTAATCTCAGCTTCCTCCCGCCCTGCAAAGAATTATTATTGTTACCAGAAAAGTCTTGGTCGTGAATGAAAAGAAAACAAAGCGCCTTCCTGCTGCAGCGTTATGTATGTGAATGTGTCCGGCCTTTGTCTGGGAGCTGGAGGTCATGGGCGGAGGGGGGCAGAGGTCCCGACAGTGCAGCAGGTGCAGTGGCGCAGGGAACCAGGTCAGTGAAGGGCCCGATGCACCCCTGTTATGTCAGTCTTTCGCTTTCTAATGAGAGTGCTGGCTGGGGGAGGGGGTCCTGGCTACGATGTGGGCCCCGGCACCACATCTGCACCCTCTGTGGATGGACAGAGGTCGGTGAGGGGGCGGTGGGGCTGCTGGGTACAGCGCCCAGGGCGGATGCACAGTGATGGAGGACTGTGGAGGTGATGGCGCCAGTGAGGCGGGCGGGCCACTCATGTGGGGCCTCGAGGGCAGATTGCAGTGTTGTCATTCAATCTATAAGGGTGGGTAGAATTGAGGGGGTCTTGGATCAGTGTCTGGGTGACGTGGTTGGTGACAGTCAGGGGGGACTGTGGGGTTTGGGCCGGGGGAAGGGGGCAGTGGGTTAGTGGTAATGGTGGGGTTCTCTCTGTTTCTAGTAGACAAAGGGGGGGGGGGTGGACAGAAGGGCCCGTATGTGTGTGCGGTGGGGGGGTAAACATAGTGAGGTGGGACTGTCTCTGAGGTGCCAGGCAGGTGGGGGGGCGCACAGGCCTGTGAGGCAGTTCGGCCAGGGAGTGGAGGCTGAGGGGCCACAGGGTGTGGTGGTCACTGGATCGAGAAGGACCCCTGGGGTTCCTGGGGTGTGGGGGCAGCGAGGGTGGTAACAGTGCCGGGGGACTGTATCTTCTTCCATCAATGGTGGGGGTCCTGGGGTCTGTGTGTGGGCGCACTTTGGATAGTGAGATTGTTGCTGTGTTTGGGTGGGGGGGGGGAGGGGCTCAAGACTGGGGGCGGGGGGAAGCTGTCCCTGGTGCCTGGGCGCCAGTGCATAATTTGTGCTTGTTGTTTCCGGTGCCGGCACTTATATTTATGCCTTAAGCATTTACTGCGACCAAAAGACACACATGGGGAAGGCTGAGAAAGATAAAACGAAAACGCGGCAGAAAGGGACAAAGCAGAAAGCTGCAGAGTGAGCTGAAGGGCAGGGAGTGGCTGTAAATGGATTAAAGAGGCCCGAGATGGCTTCAAGAATAGCCGCCTCAGTATTCCGTGTTCACACAGTTAACTGCAGCAGCCGCGTGTTTAAGAGGAGGACTTTAGTCACCGGAACGTTTTTATTAACAAGTTAAGCACTGCTGGGCGCACTGTTTTTTTGTGGAGGGTGGAGGAGGGGGGTCAAAAGCTCCTTCTTAGAATTATAAACACAAGCAGTAGTGGGCATTTGTGTGTGTGTGTGTAAGAGGAAGTGCTAATTGTAAACATAAGCAGCGGTAGGCTTTCTGTGTCTTCCTATGTGTGAGAGGATGTGGTAATGATACACACAAGCAGCAGTGGGCATCTGTAGGAGGCTGGCCTGGCTTATAGTGGGTACCAGAGGTACTTACACCTTGTGCCAGGCCCAGTTATCCCTTATTAGTGTAGAAGAGGTGTTTCTAGCAGCTTAGGCTGATAGAGGTAGCTATGGCAAAGCAGCTTAGGCTGAACTAGGAGACATGCAAAGCTCCTACTATACCACTTATAACCACAAAATATACACACAAACCAGAATCAGGTAAGTAAAACAGTCAGAAAGTAGTGCAAACACTGCAGAATACAATAGGATGCAATAGGCCTAGGGGCAACACAAACCATATACTAAGAAAGTGGAATGCGAACCACGAATGGACCCCAGGCCTAGTGTAGTGTGTAGAGGGTCGCTGGAAGAGTAAGAAAACACTAAGGGTGTAGAGGAGATCCCACCCAAGACCCTGGAAAGTAGGAGTAAAGTACTACTATTTCCCCAGAAACGCACTAAAGTCGTGATAAGGGATTCTGCAAAGACCACAACAGACTGCAAAGTACTGAAGATGGATTCCTGGACCTGAGGACCTGCAAAGGAAAGGGACCAAGTCCAAGAGTCGAGGAAGTGTCCAGGGGTGCAGGAGCCCACTAAACCCCAGATAAAGGTGCAAAATGGCTGCCTCTGGATGGAAGAAGCTGAAAATTCTGCAACAACGAAAGGTGCTAGGAACTTCTCCTTTGTGCAGAATATGTCCCAAGGCGTGCTGGAGGATGCAGAGTTGTTTCCTTGGCAAAATACCACAAACAACCCTTGCTAGCTGCAAAAGTTGCGGTTGAAGAAAAAGGGTGCTGTCCAGTCCCAGGAAGGACCAGGATATCGCCACTTGGGAGAGGAGACAGAGGGGGCCCTCAGCAACGTAGAGAGCCCACGCACAGGCAGGAAACACCTGCAGAAGCCCTTGAACACATGTTCAAGAAGTCTGAACACGCCGGTCGTCTCAACACTGCAAAGAGAGGTCCCACGACATCGGAGATCAACTCAGGGAGCTGAGCATCGCAGGACGGAGTGCTGAGGACCTAGGCTTGGCTGTGCATGCAGGATTTCTGTCAAGGAGACCAGATCCTCGGGGCTTGCGCATGTTCCCAACATGTCCACCTCTTGGCTGCTCCAAACTCCACTAGTTATTATAGCACAGAATGAAAGAATGGCCAAGTGGGGGGATGGGTTTTGGGTTAGGAACAGCAGGGAAGGAGACCTGTGGAAGCAAAAGTTAAACAACACAATTGCAGGATTAATCACAATGACTTTCAATAAGTTCTGTTTCAAAAAACACTTATACTGAAAACATGAATGGTCTAAAGCTTCACTATAACTAGGCCTCAGGAATCTAGGTACTTGGAAATCAAGAAAGGTTATGCAAAGGTTCATATGAACATTCCAGAATTAACATATAATATTTTGAACAATGAACACTCTCCAAATAGTTATTAAATAATCACCGCATTACAACAAAAATCAAAGAGCACCCAGTTTTCTCTGCATGAATGAACTGTACTAGAATCATGAATAATACTGCTACGCCACACTCTGATTAGGAGTTCCAAGACTCAGGTGTTCAGGAATTATTATGCACCTTAATCAAACTGCACATCAAGATTTCAATGTCTAGAAACGATCGCACACTTTGCCGATCTATATTTCAAAAGTTAAAATGCCAGTAATGCATCGCGCACACTGTTGCCGATTTCGAACATCTAGATTCAAATGCAATGAAACGATCGCGCGCACTGCTGATCTGTAATTGAAGAGTTAAATGCCTGGAATAAATCGCGCACACTGTTGCCGATTCGAACATCAAGAACCAAATGCCATGAAATGATCGCACACACTGCCAATCTATACTCCAAGAGTTAAATGCCAGAAATGAATCGCGCACACTGTTGCCGATTCGAACATCAAGAATCAAAGGCCATTAAATAATCGCGCACACTGCCGATCTGAATGCCAAGAGTTAATTGCCAGGAATGAATCGCGCACACTGTTGCTGATTCGAACTTCACATTGCAAATGTCATGAAATGATCGCGCACACTGCCGATCTGAATGCCAAGAATTAACTACCAGGAATGAATCGCGCACACTGTTGCTGATTCGAACATCACAATGCAATTACCAAGAAATGATCACACAAACTGCCGATCTGAATGCCAAGAGCCAAATGCCAGGAATGAATCGCACACACTGTTGCCGATTCAAACATCACGATGCAATTGCCATAAAATGATCACACACACTGCCGACCTGAATGCCAAGAGCCAAATGCCAGGAAAATAATGGCACACGTGGTTTTATGTTTAGGCCCAAAACTCGAATGCCACTGGAAACTGAGCCGGGGGCCTAACCCGACCTCCGCCTTACCACCCTGCTTGAAGATCACCAAATAAATGAGGGCAGGCCTGGAAATGCCTAGGTAGGCCTCCGAAACGGGAGCTCAGGAAAATGCTGCTGCTCTGCACTGGGACCACTGAATAGTGAGCATGTGGAGCTCGGCTGGCTCCCTAATATAGAGCCAAGCACCCCCATGAGCCACACCCAACCATGCTGCAGGAAAGGCTTCTAGAATGTCTAAGAATAAGGACCACACCCTGTAATCCTGAAAACAAGCCTTGCAAATGAACAATGCATTACAAACAGCATTAATGACTTTTCAAAGTAAAAGCTCTGCAATGCTTAAGGTTAACATACTGCATAGAAACACAATGCATGGAATATGCCCTTGCATAAGGACTGGGTTTTTACATTTACGTCGCCCGTAGAGCGGCATTGTCCTGATGTTGACAATTTCTTGGAAATGTGCACAGAAACCTTTGTGGCTGCAGTTCACTTGATGCACAGGATTACTGTCTGGAGAGGGGAGGCAAGGACTTACCTCCTCTAAATTTGGACAGTTGGACCACTGGACAGTCTGGGTCACTTGGGTCCACGACCTGTGTTCCAGGGGCCACACTCGTCAGGATGAGAGGGGTCCCAGAGTACCGGTGAAGCTGAAGTTTGGTGCCTGTTGAAGCAGGGGGAAGATTCCATCGACCCACATGAGATTTCTTTGTGGCTTTCAGTGCAGGGTAAAGGCAGGCAGCCCCCAGAGCATCCACCACCAGGAAACAGTTGAGAAAGCCGGCAGTATTAGGTGCTATAATGTTGCTGGTAGGCTTCTTGCTACTTTGTTGCAATTTTGCAGGCGTCCTGGAGCAGTCAGCGGTCGATCCTTGGCAGAAGTCGAAGAGAGAGGTGCAGAGGAACTCTGGTGAATTCTTGCAAGTCGTTATCTGAGGAAAAGCCCACTGGAGAGACCCTAACTAGCCCTCAGAGGAGGATTGGCCACCTAGTCAGGTAAGCACCTATCAGGAGGGGTCTCTGACGTCACCTGCTGGCACTGGCCACTCAGAGGGCTCCAGAGTGCCCTCACACCTCTGGAAACAAAATGGCAGAGGTCTGGGACACAATAGAGGAGCTCCTGGCACCACCCCTGGGGTGGTGATGGACAGGGGAGTTGTCACTCCCCTTTCCTTTGTCCAATTTCGTGCCAGAGCCGGTGTAGACTGGCTTATGCACAGAGGGCACCATCTGTGCCCTTCAAAGTATTTCCAGAGGCTGGGAGAGGCTACCCCTCCCCAGCCTTTAAACACCTATTTCCAAAGGGAGAGGGTGTAACACCCTCTCTCAGAGGAAATCCTTTGTTCTGCCTTCCTGGGACTGGGCTGCCCAGACCCCAGGAGGGCAGAACCCTGTCTGTGGGGTGGCACCAGCAGTAGCGGCAGAGAAAACCCGAGAGAGCTGGTATGGCAGTACCCGGGGTCCATAGTGGAGCCCCAGGGATGCATGGAATTGGCTCCCCAATACCAGATTTGGAATGGGGGGACAATTCCATGATCTTAGACATGTTACATGGCCATATTCGGAGTTACCATTGTGAAGCTACATATAGGTATTGACCTATATGTAGTGCACGCGTGTAATGGTGTCCCCGCACTCACAAAGTTTGGGGAAATGGCCCTGAACGATGTGGGGGCACCTTTGCTAGTGCAAGGGTGCCCTCACACTTAGTAACTTTGCACCTAACGTTCAGCAAGTGAAGGTTAGACATATAGGTGACTTATAAGTTACTTAAGTGCAGTGAAAATTGCTGTGAAATAACGTGTGCGTTATTTCACTCAGGTTGCAGAGGCAGTCCTGTGTAAAGGTTTGTCTGAGCTCCCTATGGGTGGCAAAAGAAATGCTGCAGCCCATAGGGATCTCCTGGAACTCCAATAGATTCCAGGAATCTGCATAAGACAGTCCCCCCTTACAAGGAGGGGGATGGCATCAACAAGTGGTTTGCTGCACTTGAGAGGGCCTGTATGGTACAGGGGGTCCCTCAAAGGCAGTGGGCTGCTATATTGTGGCTTTCTTTCAATGGAAAGGGTAGGGATAGGCTCCTTACTGTTAGAGAAAGTGATGCTAACAATTTTGCAGTTTTGAAGGATGCACTCTTGGATGGATTTGGCTTAACCACTGAACAATACAGGATTACATTCAGAGACATCAGAAAAGAGTCCTCACAAGACTGGATAGACTCTGTTGACTGTTCAGTGAAGGCCTTGGAGGGGTGGTTACATGGCAGTAAAGTTTCTGACTATGAAAGCCTGTATAATCTTATTCTGAGAGAGCATATTCTGAATAACTGTGTGTCTGACTTGTTACACCAATATCTAGTGGACTCAGATCTGACCTCTCCCCAAGAATTTGGAAAGAAGGCAGACAAATGGGTCAGAACAAGAGTGAACAGAAAAGTTCATACAGGGGGTGTCAAGGATGGCAAGAAGAAGGATGGTAAGTCTTCTGACAAGGGTGGGGACAAAAGTAAAACTGAGTCTTCACCAGGCCCACAAAAATCCTCTGGTGGGGGTGGTGGGTCCAAATCCTCTTCCAATAATCAAGTTAAAAAGCCTTGGTGTTATTTGTGTAAAGTCAAAGGCAATTGGACAACTGATGCCAGTTGTCCAAAGAAAAACACCAAACCTCCCACTACCACAACCCCTACTGCAAATTCTATTGCCCCTAGTAATAGCAGTGGTGGTGGGAGCAAACCTACTAATAGCCAATCCAAGGGAGTAGCTGTGCTCACTTTTGTCAATTTAGTTGGGGTTGGCCTTGTTAGGGAGACCACAGAGGCTGTGTTAGTCTCTGAAGGTGCCATTGATTTGGCCACCTTGGTTGCTTGTCCCCTTAATATGGATAAGTACAATCAACTTCCCCTAATAAATGGTGTTGATGTTCAGGCCTATAGGGACACAGGTGTCAGTGTTACCAGGGTAATAGAGAAACTGGTACACCCTGAACAACACCTACTTGGTCAGCAGTACCAAGTGACAGATGCTCATAACAACACTCTTAGCCACCCCATGGCTGTTGTGAATCTCAACTAGGGGAGGTTACTGTTCCAAAGAAAGTTGTGGTTGCCTCAGATTTACCTGTAAACTGTCTACTAGGGAACGATTTAGAGACATCAGCTTGGGCAGAAGTGGAGTTGGAGGCTCATGCAGCAATGCTGGGCATTCCTGGGCATATTTTTGCTTTGACAAGGGCTAAGGCCAAAAAGCAAAAAGGACAGGGTAACTTGGATCCTGGAACAATGCACCAAGTGCTCCCTAAAGCTAGGGGTAGCAAGGGTAAATCCCTACCCACTGTCCCTCCCTCTACAGATGATTCTCCTTCTGAGGAAGAAGAAATTCCTCCATGTGCAGAACCTTCACCAGATGAGCTGACAGCAGACACTGCTGAGCTTTTGGGTGGAGGGGTGCCTGCCAGGGAAGAGCTGAGTGTGGCACAGCAATCCTGTCCCACATTAGAGGGTCTCAGACAGCAAGCTGTCAAGCAGCAAAATGGGGATGTCAGTGACTCACATAGAGTTTACTGGGAGGACAACCTCTTGTACACAGAGGCAAGGGACCCAAAACCTGGAGCAGCCAGGAGATTGGTCATTCCCCTGCAGTACAGAGAGTTCCTCCTAACTCTGGCACATGACATTCCTTTGGCTGGGCATTTGGGCCAGATCAAAACATGGGAAAGGCTTGTCCCCCTGTTTCACTGGCCTAGGATGTCAGAGGACACTAAAGATTTTTGCAAGTCTTTTGTGACCTGCCAAGCCAGTGGCAAGACTGCTGGCACACCAAAGGCTCCTCTTATTCCATTACCTGTGGTTGGGGTCCCCTTTGAAAGGGTAAGGGTTGACATAGTTGGCCCCCTTGACACTCCTGCTGCTTCAGGCAATAGGTTTATCTTGGTGGTTGTGGACCATGCCACAAGATATCCTGAAGCAATCGCTCTAAGGACCACTACAGCTCCTGCAGTGGCAAAAGCCTTCCTGGGAATCTTTTCTTGGGTGGGTTTCCCAAAAGAGGTTGTATCAGACTGGGGTAGCAACTTTATGTCTGCATACTTGAAAGCTATGTAGAAGGAATGTGGTGTAACCTACAAATTCACCACTCCTTATCATCCACAGACTAATGGACTGGTAGAGAGGTTTAAGAAAACTCTCAAAGGTATGATAATGGGACTCCCTGAAAAACTCAGGAGAAGATGGGATGTTCTGTTACCTTGCCTCCTTTTTGCTTACAGGGAGGTACCCCAGCAAGGAGTGGGCTTCAGCCCCTTTGAACTCCTCTTTGGGCACCCTGTAAGAGGTCCGCTAACACTTGTGAAGGAGGGTTGGGAACAACCTTTAAAAGCTCCCAAACAGGACATAGTGGACCATGTACTTGGCCTAAGATCCAATGGCTGAGTACATGAAAAAGGCCAGTAAAAACCTTCAGGCCAGCCAAGAGCTCCAAAAGCAATGGCATGACCAGAAGGCTGTTCTGATTCAGTACCAACCAGGACAGAAGGGGTGGGTATTGGAGCCTGTGGCCCCAAGTGCACTCCAAGACAAATGGAGTGAACCCATCTAATTGTTGAGAAAAAGGGTGAGGTTACCTATCTGGTAGACCTGGGCACTGCCAGGAGTCCCCTTAGGGTGATTCATGTCAACCGCCTAAAACCCTATTATGACAGGGCTGATCTCACCCTGCTCATGGCAACAGATGAAGGACAGGAAGAAGAGAGTGACCCTCTCCCTGATCTCTTCTTATTCACTGAAGAAGATGCTTTACTGGAGGGAGTAGTGTTAGCAGATTGTCTGACTGCAGAACAGAAAGACAACTGCATAAATCTCCTTGGAAAATTTTCTGAACTCTTTTCAACTGTGCCAGGCACCACATCTTGGTGTGAACACACAATTGATACTGGAGACAGCTTGCCTGTCAAAAGTAAAATCTATAGGCAGCCTGACCATGTCAGGGATTGCATAAAACAAGAGGTTCAGAAAATGCTTGATCTAGGAGTGGTCAAACCTTCTGAAAGCCCATGGGCCAGTCCTGTGGTGCTTGTACCAAAGCCTCACTCAAAAGATGGAAAAAGGGAGATTAGGTTTTGTGTTGATTACAGAGGTCTCAATCAGGTAACAAAAACTGATGCTCGCCCTATACCCAGGGCAGATGAGCTCATAGATACACTGGCATCTGCCAAGTATCTAAGCACCTTTGATTTGACTGCCGGGTATTGGCAGATCAATTTAGCTGAGGATGCTAAACCTAAAACTGCATTTTCAACTATAGGAGGGCACTACCAATTTACAGTGATGCCCTTTGGTTTGGAAAGTGCACCTGCCACTTTTCAGAGGTTGGTGAACACAGTCCTACAAGGGTTGGAGGCTTTTAGTGCAGCATATCTAGATGATATAGCTGTCTTTAGCTCCACCTGGGATGAGCACCTGGTCCACCTTTGGAAAGTTTTGGAGGCCCTGCAAAAGGCAGGCCTCACTATCAAGGCCTCAAAGTGCCAGATAGGGCAGGGAAAGGTGGTTTATCGTGGACACCTGGTAGGTGGAGAACAGATTGCACCACTTCAGGGGAACATCCAGACAATCATGGATTGGGTTCCCCCTACAACACAGACCCAAGTGAGAGCCTTCCTAGGCCTCACTGGGTATTACAGGAGATTCATTAAAAACTATGCTCCATAGCAGCCCCACTTAATGATCTCACCAGTAAAAAGATGCCTAAAAAGGTATTGTGGACAGCTAGCTGTCAGAAAGCTTTTGAGGAGCTCAAACAGGCCATGTGCACTGCACCTGTCCTAAAAAGCCCATGTTACTCCAAGAAATTCATTGTTCAAGCTGATTCATCTGAATTAGGGGTAGGGGCAGTCTTATCACAACTGAATTCTGAGGACCAGGATCAACCAGTTGCTTTTATCAGCAGAAGGTTGACCCCTAGAGAAAAGCATTGGTCTGCCATAGAGAGGGAGGCCTTTGCTGTGGTCTGGGCACTGAAAAAGTTGAGGCCATACCTGTTTGGCAATCACTTTATTGTTCAGACAGACCACAAACCTCTACTTTGGCTAAAACAAATGAAAGGTGAAAATCCTAAATTGTTGAGGTGGTCCATATCTCTACAGGGAATGGACTATACAGTGGAACATAGACCTGGGAGTACCCACTTAGACAATGAAGACTCATCAGGTCATGGCTAGTCTTATCGTCCTTCGTTTGGGGGGGGGGTTGTGTAGGAAAGTACCATCTTGCCTGGCATGATACCCCCACATTTCACTGTATATATATGTTGTTTAGTCTATGTGTCACTGGGACCCTGCCAGGCAGGGCCCCAGTGCTCATAAGTATGTGCCCTGTATGTGTTCCCTGTGTGATGCCTAACTGTCTCACTGAGGCTCTGCCAACCAGAACCTCAGTGGTCATGCTCTCTCTGCTTTCCAAATTTGTCACTAACAGGCTAGTGACTAAATTCACCAATTGACATTGGCATACTGGTACACCCATATAATTCCCTAGTATGTGGTACTGAGGTACCCAGGGTATTGGGTTTCCAGGAGATCCCCATGGGCTGTAGCATTTCTTTTGCCACCCATAGCGAGCTCTGACAATTCTTACACAGGCCTGCCAGTGCAGCCTGAGTGAAATAACGTCCACGTTATTTCACAGCCATTTACCACTGCACTTAAGTAACTTATAAGTCACCTATATGTCTAACCTTCACCTGGTGAAGGTTGGGTGCAAAGTTACTTAGTGTGTGGGCACCCTGGCACTAGCCAAGGTGCCCCCACATCGTTCAGGGCAAATTCCCCGGACTTTGTGAGTGCGGGGACACCATTACACGCGAGCACTGTACATAGGTCACTACCTATGTACAGCGTCACAATGGTAACTCCGAACATGGCCATGTAACATGTCTAAGATCATGGAATTGTCACCCCAATGCCAAATGGGGTGACAATTCCATGATCCCCCGGGTCTCTAGCACAGAACCCGGGTACTGCCAAACTGCCTTTCCGGGGTCTCCGCTGCAGCTGCTGCCAACCCCTCAGACAGGTTTCTGCCCTCCTGGGGTCCAGGCAGCCCTGGACCAGGAAGGCAGAACAAAGGACTTCCTCTGAGAGAGGATGTAATACCCTCTCCCTTTGGTAATAGGTGTGCGGGCTCGGGAGGAGTAGCCTCCCCCAGTTTCTGGAAATGCTTTGATGGGCACAGATGGTGCCCATCTCTGCATAAGCCAGTCCACACCGGTTCAGGGATCCCCCAGCCCTGCTCTGGCATGAAACTGGACAAAGGAAAGGGGAGTGACCACTCCCCTGACCTGCACCTCACAGGGGAGGTGCCCAGAGCTCCTCCAGTGTGTCCCAGACCTCTGCCATCTTGGAAACAGAGGTGTTTGTGGTACACTGGACTGCTCTGAGTGGCCAGTGCCAGCAGGTGACGTCAGAGGCTCCTTTTGATAGGCTCTTACCTCTCTTGGTAGTCAATCCTCCTTCCTAGGAAGCCAAACCTCCTTTTCTGGCTATTTAGGGTCTCTGCTTTGGGGATCTCACCAGATAACTAATGCAAGAGCTCATCAGAGTTCCTCTGCATCTCCCTCTTCACCTTCTGCCAAAGGATCAACTGCTGACTGCTCAGGACGCCTGCAAAACCGCAACAAAGTAGCAAGATGACTACTAGCAACCTTGTTTCGCTTCATCCTGCCGGCTTTCTTGACTGTTTCCAGGTGGTGCATGCTCTGGGGGTAGCCTGCCTCCTCTCTGCACCAGGAGCTCTCAAGAAAACTCCCGTGGGTCGACTGTATCTTTCCCCTGTTAACGCAGGCACCAAAAGACTGCATCACTGGTCCTCTGGGTCCCCTCTCATCCTGACGAGCGTGGTCCCTGGAACTCAGCAACTCTGTCCAAGTGACTCCCACAGTCCAGTGACTCTTCAGTCCAAGTTTGGTGGAGGTAAGTCCTTGCCTCCCCACGCTAGACTGCATTGCTGGGTACCACGTGATTTGCAGCTGCTCCGGCTCCTGTGCACTCTTCCAGGATTTCCTTTGTGCACAGCCAAGCCTGGGTCCCCGGCACTCTAACCTGCAGTGCACAACCTTCTGAGTTGTCCTCCGGCGTCGTGGGACTCCCTTTTGTGACTTCGTGTGGACTCCTGTTCACTCTTCTTCCAAGTGCCTCTTCAGGTACTTCTGCAGGTGCTGTCTGCTTCTGTGAGGGCTCCCTGACCTGCTGGGTGCCCCTTCTGTCTCCTCATCCAAGTGGCAATATCCTGGTCCCTCCTGGGCCACAGCAGCATACAACAACCCTAACTGCGACCCTTGCAGCTAGCAAGTCTTGTTTGCGGTCTTCCTGCGTGGGAACACCTCTGCAAGCTTCATCGCGACGTGGGACATCCATCCTCCAAAGGGGAAGTTCCTAGTCCTCTTCTTTCTTGCAGAACTCCAAGCTTCTTCCAACAGGTGGCAGCTTCCTTGCACCCTCAGCTGGCATTTCCTGTGCTCCTGCCCACTCCCGACACTGTCGCGACTATTGGACTTGGTCCCCTTGTCTTACAGGTACTCAGGTCCGGTAATCCCCTGTTGTTGCATTGCTGGTGTTTGTTCTTCCTGCAGAATCCCCCTATCACGACTTCTGTGCTCTCTGGGGGTAGTAGGTGCACTTTACCCCTACCTTTCAGGGTCTTGGGGTGGGCTATTTTTCTAACCCTCACTGTTTTCTTACAGTCCCAGCGACCCTCTACAAGCTCACATAGGTTTGGGGTCCATTCGTGGTTTGCATTCCACTTTTGGAATATATGGTTTGTGTTGCCCATATACCTATGTGCTCCTATTGCAATCTATTGTAACTTTACACTGCTTGCATTACTTTTTTTTGCTATTACCTGCATAATTTTGGTTTGTGTACATATATCTTGTGTATATATCTTATCCTCATACTGAGGGTACTCACTGAGATACTTTTGGCATATTGTCATAAAAATAAAGTACCTTTATTTTTAGTACTTCTGTGTATTGTGTTTTCTTATGATATTGTGCATATGACACCAGTGGTATAGTAGGAGCTTTACATGTCTCCTAGTTCAGCCTAAGCAGCTTTGCCATAGCTACCTTCTATCAGCCTAAGCTGCTAGAAACACCTCTTCTACACAAATAAGGGATAACTGGACCTGGCACAAGGTGAAAGTACCTCTGGTACCCACTACAAGTCAGGCCAGCCTCCTACAGTCTGTGTCTACGTGTGTGTTTTCGTGTGTGCGTGTGTAAGAGGAAGTGGTAATGACAAGCACAAGCAGTGGCTTGTGCCTGCATGTGTGTGTGTGTGTGGGTAAGCAGAAGTGGTAATTATAAACACAAGCAGCGATGGGCGTCTGTGTCTACCTGTGTGTGTGTGTGTGTGCGTGTGTGTGTGTGTAAGCGGAAGTGGTAATTATAAATACAAGCAGCGGTGGGCATCTGTGTCGACCCGTGTGTGTGTAAGAGGAACTGGTAATGATAAACATAAGCAGTGGTGAGCATATGTCTACCTGTGTGCGTGTGTGTGTGTGCGAGTTAGTGGTAATTAAAAACACAAGCCACATCGGCCGTCTGTTTCTAACTGTGTGTAGGAGGAGGTGGCAATGATACACACAAGCAGCGGTAGGTGTCTATGTCTACCTATGTGTGTGTAAGATGAATTCATAATTATAAACACAAGCAGCGGTAGGCGTCTGTGTCTACCTGTGTGTGAGTGTGAGAGGAAGTGCAAATTATAAACACAAGCATCGGTGGGCGTCTGTGTCTAACTGTGTGTGTGTAAGAGAGAGTGGTAATTATAAACATAAGCAGTGGTGGGCGTCTGTGTCTACCAGTATGTGTGTGTGTAAGAGGAAGTGGTAATTATAAACACAAATAGCGGTGGGTATTTGCGTCAACCTGTGTTTGTGTAAGAGGAAGTGCTAATTATAAAAACAAGCAGTGTTGGGCATCTGCATCTACCTGTGTGTGTGAAAGAGGAAGTGGTAATGACAAACACAAGCAGTGGCGGGCATCTGTGTCTACCAGCGTGTGTGTTTGTGTGTGTGTGTAAGAGGAAGTGGTAATGATAAACACAAGCAGTGGCAGGTGTCGGTGTCTACTAGTGTGAGTGTGTGTGTGTGTCTGTAACAGGAAGTGGTAATTATGTACACAAAAGCGCTGTAAGTGTCTCCGTCTAACTGTGTGTGTGTGTAAGAGGAAGTGGTAATTATAAACACAAGCAGCGGTAGGCATCTGCGTCTAACTGTGTGCGTGTGTAAGAGGAAGGGGTTCTTATAAAGACAAGCAGCAGTAGGCGTCTCTGTCTAACTGTGTGTGTGTGTAAGAGGAACTGGTAATTGTAAACATAAGCAGCAGTATGCGTTTGTGTCTTACTGTGTGTAAGAGGAAGTGGTAATTTTAGACACAAGCAGCGGTGGGCATCTGTGTCTAACTATGTGTGAGTGTAAGAGGAAGTTGTAATTATAAACACAATCAGCAGTGGGCGTCTGTGTCTACCTGTGTGTGTGTGTGTGTGTGAAGGATGAAGCGGTAATTATAAACATAAGCAGCGGTGGGCGTCCGTGTCTAACTCTGTATGTGTGTAAGAGAAAGTGGTAATTATAAACACAAGCAGCCGTGGGCATCTGTGTCTACCTGCGCATGTGTGTGTGTGTGTGTGTGTGTAAGAGGAAGTGGTAATTAGAAACACAAGCAGTAGTGGGCGTCTGTAGTGGGCGCCTGTGTCTACTTGTGTGTGTGAAGGAGGAAGTGGTAATTTTAAACACAAGCAGCAGTAGACATCTGCGTCTAACTGTGTGCATGTTTAAGAGAAAGTGGTAATTATAAACACAAGCAGTGGTATATGTCCGTGTCTAACTGTGTGGAAGAGGAAGTGGTAATTATAAACACAGGCAGTAATGGGAGCCTGTGTCTACCTGTGTGTGTGTCTACCTGTGTGTGTAAGAGGAAGTGGTAATTATAAACACAAGCAGTGGTGGGTGTCTGTGTTTACGTGTGTGTGTTCGTGTGTGCGTGTATAAGAGGAAGTGGTAATGATAAACACAAGCAGTGGCTTGTGCCTGCATGTGTGTGGGTAAGCAGAAGTGGTAATTATAAACACAAGCAGCGATGGGCGTCTGTGTCTACCTGTGTGTGTGTGCGTGTGTGCGTGTGTAAGTGGAAGTGGTAATTATAAACGCAAGCAGCGGTGGGCATCTGTGTCTACCCATGTGTGTGTGTAAGATGAACTGGTAATGATAAACACAAGCAGTGGTGAGTGTAGGAAGTTGGCTCTGTATGCACTATTTCAAAGTAAGGAATAGTATGCAGGGTTCCCCTTAGAGGTAAGATAGTGGCAAAAAGAGATAATTCTAATGCTCTATTTTGTGGTAGTGTGGTCGAGCAGTAGGCTTATCAGAGGAGTAGTGTTAAGCATTTGTTGTACACACACAGGCAATAAATGAGGAACACACACTCAGAGACAATTCCAGGCCAGTAGGTTTTTGTATAGAACAATGTCTTTTCTTAGTTTATTTTAAGAACCACAGGTTCAAGATTTACAAGTAATACTTCAAATGAAAGGTATTTCAGGTAGGTACTTTAGGAACTTTGAATTAGCAAAATAGCATATACAGTATAGCTATTTTAAAACTAGACAGTGCAATTTTCAACAGTTCCTGGGGGAGGTAAGTGTTTGTTAGTTTTTGCAGGTAAGTAAACCACCTACGGGGTTCAAGTTTGGGTCCAAGGTAGCCCACTGTTGGGGGTTCAGAGCAACACCAAAGTTACCACACCAGTAGCTTAGGGCTGGTCAGGTGCAGAGGTCAAAGTGGTGCCCAAAACGCATAGGCTTCAATGGAGAAGGGGATGCCCCGGTTCCAGTCTGCCAGCAGGTAAGTACCCGTGTCTTCGGAGGGCAGACCAGGGGGGTTTTGTAGGGCACCGGGGGGGACACAAGTCCACACAGAAAGTACACGCTCAGCAGCACGGGGCGGCCGGGTGCAGTGTGTAAACAGGCGTCGGGTTCACAATAGAAATCAATGGCAGACCAAGGGGTCTCTTCAGCGATGCAGGCAGGCAAGGGGGGGCTCCTCAGGGTAGCCACCACCTGGGAAAGGGAGAGGGCCACCTGGGGGTCGCTCCTGCACTGGTGGTCGGATCCCTCAGGTCCTGGGGGCTGCGGGTGCAGTTTCTTTACCAGGCGTCGGATCTTTGGAGCAGGCAGTCGCGGTCAGGGGGAGCCTCGGGATTCCCTCTGCAGACATCGCTGTGGGGGTTAAGGGGGGTCAACTCTGGCTACTCACGGTCTTATAGTCGCCGGGGTGTCCTCCCTGTGGGGTTTGTTCTCCACAAGTCGAACCGGGGGTGTGAAGCACCTCCACCCAGAGCAGGCTTTTGTTTCTGTCCTCAGAGAGCACAAAGGCCCTCACCACATGGGGTCAGAAACTCGTCTCTCAGCATCAGGCTGGCACAGACCAGTCAGTCCTGCACTGAACAATTGGGTAAAATACAGGAGGCATCGCTAAGATGCACTCTGTGTGCATTTTTTAATAAATCCAACACTGGCATCAGTGTGGGTTTATTATTCTGAGAAGTTTGATACCAAACTTCCCAGTATTCAGTGTAGCCATTTTGGAGCTGTGGAGTTCGTTTTTGACAGACTCCCAGACCATATACTCTTATGGCTACCCTGCACTTACAATGTCTAAGGTTTTGTTTAGACACTGTAGGGGCATAGTGCTCATGCACCTATGCCCTCACCTGTGGTGTAGTGCACCCTGCCTTAGGGCTGTAAGGCCTCCTAGAGGGGTGACTTACCTATGCCACAGGCAGTGTGAGGTTGGCATGGCACCCTGAGGGGAGTGTCATGTCGACTTAGTCATTTTCTCCCCACCAGCACACACAAGCTGGCAAGCAGTGTGTCTGTGCTGAGTGAGGGGTCCCTAGGGTGGCATAAGACATGCTGCAGCCCTTAGAGACCTTCCCTGGCATCAGGGCCCTTGGTACCAGTTACAAGGGACTTACTTGGGTGCCAGGGTTGTGCCAATTGTGGAGACAACGGTACATTTTAGGTGAAAGAACACTGCTGCTGGGGCCTGGTTAGCAGGGTCCCAGCACACTTCTCAGTCAAGTCAGCATCAGTATCAGGCAAAAAGTGGGGTGTAACTGCAACAGGGAGACATTTCTTTACAGTGAGCATCTGTCTACCTGTGTGCATGTGTGTGTGTGTGTGTGTGAGTTAGTGGTAATTAAAAACACAAGCCACGGCGGGCGTCTGTGTCTAACTGTGTGTAAGAGGAGGTGGCAATAATACACACAAGCAGCGGTAGGTGTCTGTCTACCTATGTGTGTGTAGGAGGAATTCGTAATTATAAACACAAGCAGCGGTAGGCGTCTGTGTCTACCTGTGTGTGAGTGTGAGAGGAAGTGCAAATTATAAACACAAGCATCGGTGGGCGTCTGTGTCTACCTGTGTGTGTGTGTGTGTGTGTAAGAGGAAGTGGTAATGATACACACAAGCAGCGACAGGTGTCTGTTTCTACCTGTGTGTGTGTACAAGGAAGTGGTGATTAAAAAGACAAGCAGCAGTGGGTGTCTGTGTCCACCTGTGTGTGTGTGTGTAAGAGGAAGTGGTAATTATAAACACAAGCACCAGTGGGCCTCTGTGTCCACCTGTGTGTGTAAGAGGATCTGGTAATTATAAACAGAAGCAGTGGTCGGTGTCCGTGTCTACCTGTGTGTGTCTATGTGTGTGTGTGTAAGCGGAAGTGGTGATTATAAACACATGCAGCAGTGGGCATCTGTGTCTACCTGTGTGTGTGCAAGAGGAAGTGGCAACGATACACACAAGCAGTGATAGGTGTCTGTTTCTACCTCTGTGTGTGTGTGTGTGTAAGAGAAAGCAAGCTGTGGCAGATGTCTTTGTTTAACGGTATGTGTGTGTAAGAGGGAATGGCAATGATTAACATAAGTAGTGGTGGGCATCTGTGTCTACCTGTGTGTGTGTAAGAGGAAGCTGCAAATACAAACACAAGCAGCAGTGGCTGCCTATCTGTGTGTCTGTAAGTGCAGGTGGTAAAGTAGATACACAAGCAGCAGGAGTATGGGGGTCATTACGACTCCCGCCGGACGCGGTGACCGCGCGCCTGGCGGGAGCCGCCAAAATACCGTACCGCGGTCGCAAGACCGCGCGGGTATTTTGAGTTTTCCCCTGGGCTGGCGGGCGGCCTTCAAAAGGCCACCCGCCAGCCCAGGGGAAAACGACCTTCCCACCATGAAGCCGGCTCGTAATCGAGCCGGCGGAGTGGGAAGGTGCGACGGGTGCTACTGCACCCGTCGCGTATTTCACTGTCTGCTATGCAGACAGTGAAATACAAGCGGGGCCCTCTTACGGGGGCCCCTGCAGTGCCCATGCCATTGGCATGGGCACTGCAGGGGCCCCCAGGGGCCCGCGACACCCCCTACCGCCATCCTGTTCCTGGCGGGCGAACCGCCAGGAACAGGATGGCGGTAGGGGGTGTCAGAATCCCCAAGGCGGCGCAGCATGCTGCGCCGCCTTGGAGGATTCTGACGGGCAGCGGAAAACCGGCGGGAGACCGCCGGTTTTCCTGCACTGACCGCGGCCAAAGCGCCGCGGTCAGAATGCCCTAAGGGGCACCGCCAGGCTGTCGGCGGTGCTCCCGCCAACCGCGAGCCTGGCGGTCACAGACCGCCAGGCTCGTAATGAGGGCCTATGTGTCTTATTGTGTGTGTGTGAGAGGAAGAGGTAAATAGAAGCACAAGCAGCAGCGGGTATCTGTGTCTACCTGAGGGTGTTTGTGTGTGTGTAAGAGGAAGTGGTACTTATAAACACAAGCAATAGAGGGCATCTATGTCTACCTGTGTGTTTGTGAGAGGAAGTGGTAATTATAAACACAAGCAGTGGTGGACATCTGTGTTGACCTGTGTGTGTGTGTGTGTGTGTAAGAAGATGTGGTAATTATAAACACAAGCATTGGTGGGTGTCTGTGTCTATCTGTGTGTGTGTAAAAGAAGTCTATCTGTGTGTGTGTAAAAGAAGAATTGGTAAATACAAACACAAGCAGTGGCAGCTGCCTGTGTCTACCTGTGTGTCTGTAAGTGCAGGTGGTAAGTAGAAACACAAGTAGTGGTAGGGGTATGTGTGTGTGTGTTAGAGGAAGTGGTAAATAGAAACATGGAAGTGGTGGGTATCTGTGTCTACCTGAGGGTGTGTGTGTGTGTAAGAAGAAGTGGTAATTATAAACACAAGCAGTAGCGGGTGTCTGTGTCTACCTGTGTGTGTGTAAGAGGAAGTGGTAAATATAAACAGAAGCAGAGGTCGGCATCTGCGTCTATCTGTGTGTGTGTGTGTGTGTGTGTGTGTGTGTAAGAGGAAGTGCTAATGAGAAACAACAGCAGTGGCGGGCATCTGTGTCTAACTATGTGTGCGTAAGAGGAAGTAGTTGTCATAAACACAAGCTTTGGTGGGCGCCTGTGTCTATCTGTGTGTGTGTGTAAGAGGAAGTGGTAATTATAAACACAAGCAGCGGTGGGTGTCTGTGGCAACTTGTGTTTGTGTAAGAGGAAGTGGTAATTATAAACACAAGCAGCGGTGGGCGTCTGTGTCTACCTGTGTGTGTGAAAGAGCAAGTGGTAATGACAAACACAAGCAGCGGCAGGCATCTGTGTCTACCAGTGTGTGTGTGTGTGTGTAAGAGGAAGTGGTAATGATCAACACAAGCAGTGGCAGGTGTCTGTGTCTACCGGTGTGAGTGTGGGTGTGTTTGTGTGTGTGTGTAAGAGGAAGTGGTAATGATAAACATAAGCAGCGGTGGGCGTCAGTGTCTACGTGTGTGTTTGTGTAAGAGGAAGTGGTAATTATAAACACAAGCAGCGGTGGGTGTCTGTGTCTACCTGTGTGTGTGAAAGAGGAAGTGGTAATGACAAACACAAGCAGTGGCAGGCATCTGTGTCTACCAGTGTGTGTGTGTGTGTGTGTAAGAGGAAGTGGTAATCATCAACACAAGCAGTGGCAGGTGTCTTTGTCTACCTGTGTGAGTGTGGGTGTGTTTGTGTGTGTGTGTAAGAGGAAGTGGTAATGATAAACATAAGCAGCAGTGGGCATCTATGTCTACATGTGTGTTTGTGTGTGTGTGTGTGTGTGTGGAAAAGAGGAAGTGGTAATGATGAACACAAGCAGCAGCCGGCATCTTTGTCTACCTGTGTGTGTGTAAGAAGATGCAATAAATACAAACACCAGCAGTGGTTGCTGCCTGTGTCTATCTATGTGTCTGTAAGTGTAGGTGGTAAGTAGAAACACAAGCAGTGGTAGGAGTATGTGTCTAACTGTGTGTGTGTTAGAGGAAGTGGTAAATAGAAACACAAGAGTGGCGGGCATCTGTGTCTACCTGAGGGTGTGTGTGTGTAAGAGGAAGTGATAATTATAAACACAAGCATTGGTGGGTGTCCGCGTCTAACTGTGTGCATGTGTAGGAGGAAGTGGTAATGATACACACAAGCAGTGGTAGGTGTCTGTGACTATCTATGTGCAAGTTTGAGAAGAAGTGGTAAATATAAATACAAGCAGTGGCTGGCGTTTGTGTCTACTGGTGTGTGTAAGAGGAAGTGCTAATGATAAACACAAGCAGTGGTGGGCATCTGTGTCTAACTGTGTGTGTGTAAGAGGAAGTGGTAATTATAAACATAAGCCGTGGTGGGCGTCTGTGTTTACCAGTGTGTGTGTGTGTGTAAGAGGAAGTGGTACTTATAAACACAAGCAGTGGTGGGTGTCTGTGTCTACCTGTGTGTGTGTGTGTGTGTGTAAGAGGAAGTGGTAATTATAAACACAAATAGCGGTGGGTGTCTGTGTCAACCTGTGTTTGTGTAAGAGGAAGTGCTAATTATAAAAACAAGCAGTGTTGGGCATCTGCATCTACCTTTGTGTGTGAAAGAGGAAGTGGTAATGACAAACACAAGCAGCAACGGGCCTCTGTGTCTACCAGTGTTTGTGTTTGTGTGTGTGTGTAAGAGGAAGTGGTAATGATAAACACAAGCAGTGGCACGTGTCTGTGTCTACTAGTGTGAGTGTGTGTATGTGTGTCTGTAACAGGAAGTGGTAATTATAAACACAAGCAGCTGTAGGTGTCTCCGTCTAACTGTGTGTGTGTAAGAGGAAGTGGTAATTATGAACACAAGCAGGGGTAGGCACCTGCGTCTAACTGTGTGCGTCTGTAAGAGGAAGTGATAATTATAAACACAAGCAGCAGTGGGCGTCTCTGTCTAACTGTGTGTGTGTGTGTGTGTAAGAGGAACTGGTAATTGTAAACATAAGCAGCGGTATGCGTTTGTGTCTAACTGTGTGTAAGAGGAAGTGGTAATTTTAAACACAAGCAGCGGTGGGCATCTGTGTCCAACTATGTGTGAGTGTAAGAGGAAGTTGTAATTATAATCACAAGCAGCAGTGGGTGTCTGTGTCTACCTGTGTGTGTGTGAGGGATGAAGCGGTAATTATAAACATAAGCAGCGGTGGGCGTCCATATCTAACTGTGTATGTGTGTAAGAGAAAGTGGTAATTATAAACACAAGCAGCCGTGGGCATCTGTGTCTACCTGTGCATGTGTGTGTGTGTGTGTGTAAGAGGAAGTGGTAATTATAAACACAAGCAGTAGTGGGCGTCTGTGTCTACTTGTGTGTGTGAAGGAGGAAGTGGTAATTTTAAACACAAGCAGCAGTAGACATCTGTGTCTAACTGTGTGCATGTGTAAGAGAAAGTGGTAATTATAAACACAAGCAGCGGTATATGTCCGTGTCTCACTGTGTGTAAGAGGAAGTGGTAATTATAAACACAGGCAGTAGTGGGCGTCTGTATCTAACTTTGTGTGTGTCTGTAAGAGGAAGTGGTAATTATAAGCACAAGCACCACTAGACGTCTGTGTCTACCTGTGTGTGTAAGAGGAAGTGGTAATTATAAACACAAGCACCAGTGGGCATCTGTGTCTACCTGTGTGTGTGTAAGCAGAAGTGGTGATTATAAACACACACAGCAGTGGGTGTCTCTGTCTACCTGTGTGCGTAAGAGGAAGTGATAAGTATAAACACAAGCAGCAGCAGGTGCCTGCGTCTGTGTGTGCGTGTGAGAGGAGGCCTCTTTTTGCATGGTTAGCCCCCCACTATTTGCCTGATGTTGATGAGTTCTAGAAGTTGGTAGTGCCCATGCCCCCTGCCAGAGCTCTTTCTCTAAATCTATTGTGATGCTTGGTACAATTGGATACACTCTTAAATTTCACTGTAAGTCCCAAGTAAATGGGTGCATCTATACCCAGGGCCTGAGATATTAGGGGTAGGCCCCTGAGGGCTGCAGCACTGATTGTGCCACCCTCTAGCGCACTGCACCCAGATACACCCAGCACTGCCACTGCAGGCTGAGTGTTCTGGGGCAAACCTAAATTCAACATAGCACCATCCATGTGTGCCCTGTCCACCCTACACTGCATGTGGTATAGGTAAGTTACTCTTCTAGCAGGTCTTCCAGCCCTAAGGCAGGGTGCCCCATACTATATGTGGGGGCATAGCTGCATGAGCAATATGTCCCCACTGTGTCCTTGCCAAACCTGGGACATAGTGAGTGAACAGAGCAGCCATTTTATATACATGAACTGGACACTGGTCAAACATGAGTTCCCCAGCTACATGATGGCCAGTCTGCACCCTGGGTTGTTTGGTATCAACAGCTAAGGAAGATAAGTCCAAACTGGTACCAGAATTGGATTAAAACCTAAATGTACCCAGGGGTCACATTAGAGGTGCCCCTTGCAAAAGCTAACATAACTGGCATGGTTGCTGACTGGTTCCATCCAGCATACCACCACCAGATGGCCAATACACAAACCTTGGGGAAGAGCGCTGGCTCTCTGGTTTGTAAGACAATGCCCTTCCTGGGTGGAGGAGCTAATACCCCCTCCCTCAGGAAAGTGCACTCTCCTGGTGGTAAGCTGCAAAGGGCTACTAACCTCGAAACTCAAGCTCCAGGCCTACTGCTAGGAGCAGATGGCTTCCACCTTTGTCAACCCCAAATGTTGGTGGGAGCAAAGGCAGGAAACAAAGGGTAGGAGGAGGGGTCTCACTGAGCATGTAGCACCCCTAGGGGTGTGCAGGCGAAGTGGATCCTCCATTTCATTTTCCTCCATGTTGGATGGCAGGAAAATAGCCAATGAGGTTCGAAAATAGCCAATAGCCGAAGTGGTCACTGTAGTGGGTGTAGCCAACCAAGGATAAGTGTCTCATTGGACACTACCAGGTTCCCCCTATAAATTCAGTATTTAGTGGGCTCCCCTAGACCGAGAAATCAGGTTCATCAGGAAGAAGACAGACAGCACCAAAGAACTTGACAGGACGAGAACAGAGGACCTGCTGCACCAGAAGAGGCTCTAAGACCCCTGCTTGCTGCACCAGAGTCCAGACAATCCCTTCTGTGGAGGTGCTGACCACTGGACCAACCTCAAAAGACCCACAGGACCTCCAGGCTTTGCAAATATCCTGAGATCTCCCTCCTGAGTGGAGGCACCACTGAAGAAACTAAAGAAACGTGCAAAGAACTAGCAAACCAGTGAGGGTCACTTCATCAACTGGCCGATATCGCCGCAACCGGAAATCACAGCCAGACCCAACAACACACCAACGACAGCCCGGATGAAACCTACAAGTGTGCCAATTTTGGTTGCCCTGTGCACTCCGTGGCGGAGTTGTGTCAATACCCAGGGAACTGGTCTGTGCACGTAGAACAACAGCAAAAACAGCTCACCCAGAACTGCAACTGGACCAGGAGGAAGCCCAAGTCAAGGAACACCCTTGACCTCCCACCAGAGTGCCCTCATCGTCCTGCCTGGCCCCCAGAAGAAAACTTACATTCAGCTCAAAGGGTTCCATTGCACACAGCTTCCAAGACCTCCAACCCGCCCTGCCTCCTTCCATCGTGAGCCCTGTTTCGCAGAACCTGCTGTGTGCCACGGGTCCCTAACCCCTTGCGACCTCGACAGCCCAAGGGGACCCAAAGGCAGCACCTTTAAATCTGCAACTAGCTCCTTTTCCAGGTGGCCCCTCCAAGTGGCCCTGTGCCTTTGCCAAGAGACTTTACAGCACTGCTCCCACTGGAACCGGGAGCTGCCTGAGAATATCCAGCTGGCACGGTGTGCCCACCAACCTCATCGCCCATCCTGCAATAGAAGAGACTGGTAACTCACCTGTGTAATTTTATATGCATTTTTCCAGGTGACCTTCCATTGATTCCTCTAGCGCGTAATTACGCTCAGAAAGACTAACTTTATTAAAACTTTGAAAACTCATAACTCAAAAAGTACTTAACATATCTTAACCATTTTGGTCTTAAAAATTATATAAATGTCTGAAGTATTTTTATAAAATCTGGTCCTGAGTTATTCATTGAGTGTGTGTGGTGCATGATTGGTTTTGTGAGTACAACAAATGCTTAGCACATCTCCTAGATTAACCTAAATGCTTGAAGCATTAGGTGGGAGCTGCAGCTTGTGCAGTCAGTGGCCTTTCAAACCACATGAGCTTCATACTCCATCCTATCACCTACCTGTCTGGATACTGCCCTCTCTCCCAGGGGGCCCTGGATCTGCACTGATCTTGGTCCCTGTGCCCCTGCTGATCTGTGACCAGACTACTGGGCCACTTCACTGGCCCCCGCCTGTTCTCCATGAGTCTCAATGATGATCCCTGTTGTTAAGGGCATAGTGGACCACCCACTATACCAGCTTAAGTGGGGGTACTACTGAGGTACTACTGGTGGTTCTTCTCATTCATCTTTGGCTCACAGGTCATTGCAAGGCACAAGTTAAAACTAAGACGTTCTGCCAGAAAAACCTATAATAACACAGCTGTAGGGTGGGGGCCCTAAGGAAACGTTTTCGAAAAGCAGCCTAAAACAGTGACAAAGGGAAGGACAAAATATTACAAGCTTTGGAAAAGCCAGTAGGTCTCAGCAATTGGAGAGCTATAGGCATTGGCAATGCATTGTTAATGCTAATGACAGACAAGAAAGACGGAGTGGGCTTTTGTGGGAGTGGCACCGGTGGCTATGCCGGCCCTCTCGCCCAGACAGGAGTGCTCCCACCCCACGAGGGCCGCACCCTGCCATACCAAATTAAGAAGGAAAAGCAGCATGAGCAGACGGGTTCACCATCTTAGGAGGGGAGGACCGGAGGTGGAACTCCGCAGGCTAGCTGCCTGTCCTGACCCTGGCCGACGGAGTAATGTAGCAGACCCTCAAATACCACCACATTACCAAGCAAGTCACAGTCTTCACAAGAACGGTTGGGGGCGTGAAGTTAAAGCACCCACAAATTAGGACAAACCAGTGCAACGAATCCCATTAATTGGCAATGCTGTGCTGTATTAACAATTCCATAATGCGAGTATTTGCAAGGATAAGCTTGTGCCAACTGTCACTGCACTTCTCATGTTAACCTCAACATTTAAAGTCAAGAGAAAGCTGGAGACTAATACAGTGCTGGAGCCAGCAACTTGGAGGGTCTCATGACCTCATGCAATGTCCCTAGATTACAAGCTGCTACACAGCACTCTTAGGCCCTCATTCCGACCTTGGCGGGCGGCGGGAACCGCCAATCGGCTGCCATGCGGCCAAAAGCCCGCTGGCGGCGTTCTGACATTCCCGCTGGGCCGGCGGGCACTAACCAAGTTAGCGCCCGCTGGCCCAGCGGGAATGAGGCCGCAACACAGGAGCCGGCTCCGAATGGAGCCGGCGGTGTTGCGGCCGTGCGACGGGTTCAGTTGCACCCATCACGCTTTTCACTGTCTGCTAGGCAGACAGTGAAAAGCTGGCCGGGGCCCCGTTAGGGGACCCCTCCACTGCCCATGCCAGTGGCATGGGCAGTGCAGGGGCCCCCAGGGGCCCCAGGACACCCCTTACCGCCAGCCTCTTCCTGGCGGTGAAAACCGCCAGAAACAGGCTGGCGGTAAGGGGGTCAGAATCCCCAGGGCAGCGCTGCTTGCAGCGCTGCCCTGGCGGATTCTCCCAGCCGGGGCAAAAACAGTGGGAAACCGCCGGCCCCTGTTTTCCGACCGCGGCTTTACCGCCGCGGTCGGAATGGCATTGGAAGCACCGCCAGCCTGTTGGCGGTGCTTCCGTCATTCGTGACCCTGGCGGTCCATGACCGCCAGGGTCAGAATGACCGCCTTAGTGTACCGAGCCAGGGTTGTAACATATGCCCCTGCTGCACAGTGTAGCCCCCAACCTTTTAGGGAGTTCCCAGTCTGTCCAAAGCCAATGAATACCTGTGATATGAAAGACTCAAGGGCCCCTCTTAACATTCTGCGGGGAGTGGAAGAGGGAAGAGACCCTCATCATTTTGCGTTACTCCACTGTACCAAACACTGCAATGAAAGCACACACAAGTGTTATCAGTGTGCCCGAGGCACTGGCAATGTACTTACTGTACAGACATGTCACTGTGTACTAGGGTACACACCATCACCAGAAAATGACCAGCAAGGTCTGTTCTTGCTACTAATGTGCCCCACGCTTAACATCCCACAGTGAACTTTAACATAAGTAGGGTTGTTTCACTAGGGGTTGGATACTAATTCATCAGCCGCAAAAGGCTAAAATGACGTGCACCTCTGGCTAAGCAATAAGCCCTTGCCTTTATGTGAAGAACTGAGATCACTGAGGTTTCACGCCTTACCAATAAGCGACCACTGAGCAACCTCATCTGTACCATATTCAGATAGTGAGTGGGCAGTGCAAGGCAGGAACAATCCATTCGCATCCCAGAAACGGAACGTAGTGCCAAACAGCATGTAAATCTAGAACAGATCCAGGCAACACTTCAACTGCTTCAAAGCCATAACATGCAGCTCAGGTCAGTATAAGCAGCAGTCAGGGACATAACAGGGAACACAAGAAAGAGTTGTGCAGCACCCCCTACACAGGGCAAAAAATGTACCTTCTTTGGCTAACACCCTTTGACTGATTATGAGCAAGACGGATGAGTAACAGAAGCCTTTGCACCCCAAGTGTCTCCTTGATTTGTGGGGAGGTGAAAGAGGCCACCACATATAGGGTCAATGTCATGACAGTTCATGCCCTTCAGTCCTGCTCATAAACAAATTAACATAAATGTATTGTGGGGTGAGTCCTGCATCTAAGGAAAGGGTCACCCATTTAAAAAAAGAAAAAAGTAGACCCAAAGCAATGAATGAAAATGGATGCTGTGTAGGTTGAAAAATAGTTGGGTGGTGCTCTCTGGAAGGGCTTAATACCGAAAGAGGCATGACATGCCCTTGACAAATGGGGAGAACGAAGAATGGAGTGACAATGGTGTCAGCAAATGGGAAGCCTATGGATGGGCTGTAAGTCCACAAAGTAGATACAGCATGTCTTGGTTCGAGACAGCGTATGCGTGCAGCCTAGAGCCAAGGAAATGATGAAAAGATTGTGTTAGAGAATGATAGGAGCAACATAAGAATAAATGGATGGAAAGGATATAAAGTTAGAAAAAAGGATGGATGGAATGAGAGAAGAATAGACAGAAGGAAAGAAAGATGGAAGAAAAAATGAAATACACAAAACAAAGAGATGATAGAAACAAGGAAAGAAAGACGCATTAAAAGAAAGAAAGAAGTTGGATAGAAATGAGAGATATAGGTCAATACTGGTAAGTGTGTAGTTTTTGGCCAAATTCCATTTCAAATCATGCTATAATATTTATAATTTTGCATCATTTTCTGCACATTTTCCCCAGGGATACAATTCCCATGACACTTCGTAGGAAGTGTTTGGTTGCTAACTTTACTCTCACATTTCTGGCTATCTTTGGGTCAAAGTGGGGGTATTTTATTTTATTTTATGGCTACTCCCTTGCCTGGTGTAGAGGGGCCCTTAAGAGCACAGTGCCCCATGTGCCAGGGCCCTCCCTGCTTCCCCGTAGCCTTCACTTCTGAGTGTGGTGCTCTTTCGGTTTGGTGCCTTGAGGGATTGTTACAGTTAAATGTTGTTATAATATTTTATTTGGCTTTTTAAAATTCATTCTAGAGTTCACCCTGGAGTGCGGATGTGTTAGTACTTAATCACTGATAAATGAAAAATCAAATTTCCTGTTGTTTGTACTTGGGAGAAACCCAAATAAAAACATTGCTTGAGTAGTTCTCGTGGAGCGATACTTTTGGACAGATGCCCCCGTGGAGGAGGGGGGGGGGTCCCTTTGAAGGTGATGTCCCTGGAATGAAGCTGGGGTTCAAGCAGTGACTTTGCAAACTGATGGACAAGAAGCCAAGTCTAAGATTTCTTGGAAAGACTTCTGTTTTCAATACAAAAGGCTGCTTTAAGTGCACGTGCAGTGCAACACTCCCTCTAGTATTCAAGGAGGACAGTGATGTCTACTGTGATGCTGGGAGCAGTCAAGACTTCACTCCACGAGTCTGGAGAGGGGAGCTTCTACCATGATGTCTTCTGTGACCTGGGAGAAGTTAAGAGACAGTGACTCAGGAGTCTGGCGAGGGGAGCATCTACTGTGATGTATACTGTGACCCTGGGAGAAGTCAAGAGACAGTGACTCAGGAGTCTGGAGAGGGGAGCATCTACTGTGATGTATACCGTGATCCTGGAAGAAGTCAAGAGACAGTGACTCAAGAGTCTGGAAA